>NC_069365.1:16250000-17500000 GCF_021730395.1 Mercenaria mercenaria
TCACCAAATTAAGAAAAAGCTTGGTGAAAAGGTATGATTTTACAGTACTGATACTTTTATAATACTGATATTTACTTTGGTGTATTTTTTTGGCATTATGTTGCATTATGTGCATACCATATGATAAATTAACCAATTTACCTGTAGAAAATTGACTATCAAGTTTTGCTCTTTCACCTAAGAAAGGTATTTTCCTTATAAAATGTACATTAGATTAGTAATTGACTTGTCTGTATAACTAATGAGGGATTAACAAGGGTGTTAGTACATGAGAGGAATGGCTGTTCATTGCAGACTGGAATTTTAAGAAAAAAGATTGATTTGACCTATAAAAATGTAGGTACATAAAAATTTTCCCTTTTACATCAGTATGTATATATATATACTATAACAGAACTCTCATGTACCAAACTCTTATATATAGATATACACCCTCTGTTACTCAGGGACTAATATTGCTGACAAATCATTTACCCCTTATTACTGTGGATGGAATCTCGGCCTAGAATAATGGGGGGGGGGGGGGGCTGGTGGGGGCACTTATAATGATCATCCTCCACCATTTCTGGAGACAATGATATAGTGTTTCTGGTATGGTGTATCTATACATAAAAGCTTTTACTGTAATGTTGTTTACACATTAAGCTGGGTCTAAGGTTATATAACTCAGTTTGGCGAGCAGTCTAAAATCTTTAAAGTCTGATTGGTTGAATGGAGCACAAAGTCTTAAAACTGACCAATGAGAAAGCAACATTCTTAGACTGGTCGCAAAATTCAGTTTTATAACTTTTCTTATCCTCTGCACTATAGCCGATACTCTCTCAACATAGTGTAACAGAAGTATTAGAAGGGATTAAAGGTCTGACATTCTGTAATTATTTTCATTCTCATAAAATCTGCTGTTAATCAGGAGAAATGCAGCTGTATGTCCAGTATGTAGCTGATGATTCAAAACATTTGAGCTGCACCATGAGAAAACCAACATAGTGCGTTTGCGACCAGCATGGATCCAGACCAGCCTGCGCATGTACGCAGTCTGGTCAGGATCCATGCTGTTCGCTAATGGTTTCTCTAATTGCAATAGGTTTTGAAAGCAAACACCATGGATCCTGACCAGACTGCACGAATGTGCAGGCTGGTCTGGATCCATGCTGGTCGCAAATGCACTATGTTGGTTTTCTCAGGGCGCAGCTCAAATTTTGTTTCAAGTACCCTTGTTTTGAAAATAGGAGTAAATAGAGAGACACTGCAAAAACAGCATATGTTTTGAAGTACAAGACAAATGCTGAGTAATATTCTTCCAGCTGTGATATAAATTATTACATGTGCACGTTTTGGAAACTGAATCATAAAACTGGGACGATGCATGTTGTAACGGTACAAAAGTACAAACGTAAATATACATGCTTAGTGTTTGATTAATTTTCTGGACTGTACAGGATTTGTGCATCATGACGTAAGCCTTTTGGTGTTGTTTCTTTCTTGCATGTTTTATGTATTTTGTAACTTTGTCAGGAGATAAATGGCATTGAGATAAGATTTTCTTTTCAAACTATAACAACATTTTCTTTTGTATGCATTCACCTTGATGTATTTTGAAAAGAGTGGTATGCTAAGAACAAAATGGTAACAACAAATGTATTGCGTATTACAGAGCATTTTTTTGTGATACTAGATAATGAGAGTAAAGGAACACACTTAAAATATAATTTAAGATACAGTTGAATATCGTTAGCTGGATACTCCAGTTAGCACGATGTGTTTTACATCTTTGATTAGTCGAAATTTAACCTAGCATTATAATGCCTGGTAGCCATTATATGGGTAGGATAAGTCCTTCCAGGAATATATTACATTTCTTATAAGTTGTATTATGTGTTAAACAGTTAGCGCTACTGTCTTTATTAAGGTAAATCTTGACAATAGATAGGTTTTGATGTCAAATAATTCAAATTAATAACATAAAATAAGCTGCAATATAAGAAAAGCGCAACAGAGCAAGCTGGGCAATTTTGATAGTAACTTTTTATTGTACTAATTAGTTATTTTCAATCTACACAGAACCTAGGGTTATGAAAGTAATAAGAAAAAAATATTACTGCTTTTCAATTTAAATTTTTTATCCAATGCCATTTGCCTTTAATGCACCTTATTTCTTTTATACTTCCTTTTAGTTATCCCTGTAGTTAGTATTTTTTGCATGTGTCTTTTTTGTTCATATTGTGTAGCAAAATGGCAGAGAGGGGAGACAATCACTGGTGTAAGGAAAAGAAAAGGTAAAAAGAAAGACAAGAATAAGGAGGTAAATGACGACCAGAAAAGTGCTGGTTTATCCGATACTGACAAAGGTAATATAACTGGGGCCATATTCACCTCATGTTAAGTCTGAGACTTTAACTTTGGGTTTAAGAACACAAAATATTCAATCTTCTATTATATTCATTATGCGCCCCTTTGTAGAAAGAAAGGTGATGTCTGTCGGTTGGTCAGTCCTTAGACCAGTCAGTTTTTCGGATGATAACTCAAAAACTTTTGGGCCTAATAGGGAGGTTGGTCATGACCAGCAGATGACCCCAATCGATTTTGAAATCAGCAGGTCAAAGGTCAAGGTCACAATGACCTGGAACAGTTAAACGGTTTCCATACCATAACTTGAGAATGCTTGGGCCTAGGATCACGAAACTTAATAGGAGGTTGATTATGACCAGCAGATGACCCCTATTGATTTTTAGGTCAGTAGGTCAAAGGTCAAGGTCACATTGACCCAGAACAGTACAAATAACTAGAGAATGCTTTGGTCTAAGATCCTATTTGAACCAGAGGTCACTTATGACTGGTAAATGACCCATGATTATTGAATTGAGGTCAGTACATCAAATGTCCAGTGTACAGTGACCAAATCATTTCTGTTCCTTGTGCAGTTACTGAATGCATCAAGGGGGAGGGGGGCATTTAGTGTTCTACAAGCTCTTGTACCAGTGGAATTTTTAATAGATGTATATAGCTGTGGAAGACACAGACATTATATAAAGTTTCATTACATTCTGTGTTTGTATAATAATGAAAAGAAAAAAAAGGAAATGTAGAGTTTCTAAATCTCTTAGTGTAAAATTTAGACTTGGTTTTCAGTTCAAATGACTAACACATGTTTTTGTTCTGGAACATATCTTGATGTCAGAAAATTGGCATGAATGGGCCATCTACAACTGCAGAGAACTCAACAAAATGTCAGCAATATAAATTGACAACAAACGAAGTTAAGGCACATTGAATATTTGGTGTTCCTAAATCCACACTTAAAATTTCAGACTAAACATTTCGATGAATTGTAAATTAACAGCACACTTCATGCAGAAATGCTTTGGATTGTTTAAGGCATACTGTACAATTTTCCAAATAGAATAGAAAAGTTCAGTTTCATGTACATGTCATTTTTCTGGAATTCTTCAGAGAAAGCTCAGCACCAATAAAGTTTATATAGCAGGTCTAGCAGCAAAGGCTTCACTGAATATTTCTACACTTGAGTGAAGTTTTCAACCTTGAATTTGTGGAACAGAAAGATGGAAATGCTGTTCTTCTCTAATTCTTAGATATCTGTGTTCTCAAATGATATATGCCTGGGTCTGAATTTATAAAACTTTAGTTAGGAGACCAGTTCTGGGGTGCTATCTTGCCATTGGTTGATTTTAAGACTGAGCTAAAAACCAGTAGGATGGTAGAGAATGAGACAGATTTCCAGTCTCTGTTTTATAACATTTTCAGAGTTCAGACTCTCAGAATTATTTAAGCTTTAAAAAGGTTTTTTTTTCTTGCAGATTTGAACTAAACCTTTGAATGCATTTTTACCTGTTTCAAAATCATTGATGAAAACTTTATCAAACAATAAACAGAAGAAGCACAAACTTATTTTCAGGAGATATTTGGATAGAATAAGTACTTCTCATTCTTCTCAGAAAATATTGCTTTATCTTTGAGATATTGCATGGGAATATCAGAAATAGCATGTGACTGCATGATGAAACAACTTAAAGCATCTGTTATGAAGTATGCTTGTATGAGGAATGCATGTTTATTGGGGCAATTTTAAAAATGGAATGTCTAGCGCATGATGTTGATTTTAACATTGAATTAGTTATATGTGAAATAGCACACGGAAAAAAGGCATTTGTGGTTTTAAGGTTAAATTTAATGTTAACATGTATATATAAACGTGAGCCCATCTCTAGATACTTTTAGGAATGATTCATGTGGTCTAATCAGACATTGAGATTTTACAGACTGATAAGAATAATTATATTAAGAAACATTGCCTTAAAGTAACAAACATGCTAACACGGTGTGTGACTGCGCTTGTATTGCCAATGGACATTGTTCACTGATATCTTGACTAAGACCACTTTGTTCATTGTCCTTACATTTTGCTCACAGATGTCCTTGTCTTCTATGGTTTGATATGGAGGATTGACGCAACCATGAAATTCACAAAAATTATTCCAGTGATTACACAGTATAAATTTGAGACATGCTTGGTAGGGCAGTGTATGAGAGTATGCATAGCAAGATTGGAAAATTGTCCATCAAGATAGAGTTGAAACAGTTTTGCGTGCAGCTTTTGTTATACTTCCTTGCTATGTAGAAAAGTTTTAAAGCAAGGCGGTAGAATGTCTGCCTTATGTGTGAGGCTGGTACCTAGGAGCTTAAGTATTTTCAGTCTTGTTACACATACAATGATATATTTAATTTTACTGGAGCACTTTATGAGATCAGTTACTGTGGTTGTTCATTGGAGCACCTTATTCACATCAGTGTTTGCATTTCTCCATTCCTTTGCATATGATGTCTGTGATATTTTGTTTCACATTTTCACTCCAAACATTTCAGTTTGCAACTTCGAAGGTCAAACTGTGATAAGTTTATAAACATACAAGATTCTTTACTCACAGAACCTTTACATTGAGAACACATGTTAAACACTTTAGATGAGACACATAATGTCGGAAAGAAAAGTTTATCCAGTTGCTAAATTCATCATGCTGATTATTTTTTTGGTATTTATTTGATAAATATCTTATTTATAAATGTGGGATAAACAGGTAATTGTGCGCCTTAGGAAAATTTGTATAATATAATTTCAGTTTATTTTGTAATCCTGACTAAATTTTACTGGAAAAATTACAAAAAAAGAGAGAAAAATACAGTGAAGATGTTGTTAAATTCAGGGTGTACGACGTATGAGGCAGTGTTTGATTACAAAGGAGAACTGAGTACCCATTTACAGCTGAAACAGGGTGACCTAGTGCGAGTACACCGGAAGGAGGCTGCTGGTTGGTGGAGAGGAACTGTAGGGGACCAGACTGGCTGGTTCCCTAGCAACTATGTACAGGCTGCACCGCCAGGTAAAATACTCTTGCTTTATCATTTTATATGATTTTTAGAGAAATTCATAACAAACTTGTTTGTAACTTGAACATACAGAAGAGCTACTCTTACCAATGCAGCAATTAAATATGATGAATATTTAGAATTTGCATTGGGTTTTGGACTAGAAAAGTTTTAGAATGGCAAACATTATTTTATTAAACAAAAAGAAAACAAATGTCAGGTCTGTTAGAATATACAGGAATAAAGGAGTCTGAGCTGTGTTTAATGTATGTCAGTTGTGTTAACAACACATGATGGTTGCTTCCTGGATTTCTGAAAAGAACACATACAATAGTAAGGATTTGGAGACTGCAGTCATGTTTGGCTCTCTCTGGGATTCATACCAGCTACCTCACAAGTCTGAAGCTTTCCATGCCCCACTGTGTCTTCTGCTGAGAGATTCCACTGTGTATCACATTGCAGAATTTCCTTCAATCTTCTTTATACTGGAAATACTCCAAAAGTTGTTTGATAGGCAGTAAACTGTTTGTGTATTTCTATTGATACTCAATACAAGTGAACAAAAAGTTAAATGCATCATGGTTTGATTGACATGTTATAAAATGCAGACAAAATTTGTGTTGGAATTATTGTTCACAGTTTCCACAAGGAGACCATCATCATTAAATTACACTTAAGTGTGACGATTTGATGAAAGACATTGTGTCTGATATCATTTGTCCTCAACCTCTGATTCCAGCGGGGGAAAAAGTTGGCAGTTACTTGCGGAGAACAAGTTTGTACTGGTACAGAATCAAGGAACACTGGTTAGGTTAACTGCCCGCTGTTGCATAACTGAAATACTGTTGAAAAATGGCTTTAAACACAAAACAAACAAATGCTTACTGATGGCATTGACTTAGATAACTTTGTTCATTGTGCATAGACGTTGCTTACTGATGTCCTATGTTTATTGTCCAAAGATAATGCTTACCAGTGTGTCAACAAGTCAGAATTTTCTGCGTTTTTGACACACTCAAAAGCCTGGCCCCAAAATAGAAACAACACAGTGCATTTTTATGACCCCAAAACTGAAGAGCCAAAATCGCCACTTTCCTAATTGTCACCTCGGGGCGAGACCCCAATTGCCGAGTTTTCAGATTACTTAAAGTTGTCAATAAATTTGGCATAATTTAGCATGTTTGTTAGCTCGGTGTCAATAATTTAACTGTTAACACTCCACAGGTCACAATTTTAGCCAAATTTTATTGAAACAATCTTAGTGAAGCTTGATCAGAATGTTGCCTTCAATAAAATCTGGTATGATTTGTTAGGTCCTTGGTGTGAAAACTAGGCCCGTTAATAGAAACGTTACACCTAGGCCCATTTTCCTTCTAAATCTTTATGAAACTTGTCGAATGTCAGTTTCAAATTGAATCTAGGTCAATTTTGAAACTGGTTACCTAGTTTTAAACTAGGACACTAGGTCAAATCATAGAAAAAGCTTGTTAGCACTCTATTCAAACTGGGTTACCTGAGGTTTTAAACTAGGACACTAGGTCAAATCATAGAAAACCTTGTTAGCACCTCTATCAAACTGGTAACCTGAGGTTTTAAACTAGGACACTAGTCAAATCATAAAAAAGGGCTTTTTTAGCCCCTATTCAACTGGTTACCTGGGGTTTTTAAAAACTAGACACTAGTCAAATCATAAAAAAAGCTTGTTGAAACCTATCAAACTGGGTTCCCTTTGAGTTTTAAACTAGACTCAGGTCAAATCATAGAAAAGTTTTGTTACACTCTAAAGAAAACATTTGTATCGTTATCATAAATCATGTATGTCTCCATGAATTATAGAGTGATTGGGATACCTGAGGTCAAAAACTAGGTCACTGGGTGAAATTATAGAAAAACTTTGTTAACACTCTAGAGGCCACATTTTTTACTTTGTCTTTACAAAACTTTGTCAGAATATGTCTCTAGGAACTGAAGTTTAATACCTGAGGTCAACTCGATCACCAGGTCAGATCATAGGAAAACCTTGTTAACACTGAAAAGGCCACATTACCTACTTGATATTCTTAAACTTTGTCAGAATGTTTGTCTTTATGGAAGGTTTTGTCCAAAATGGGGTATCTGAGGTCTAAAACTTGGTTAATAGGTCAAATAGAAAAACACTGTTTACAATCTGGAGGTCCAATTTCCTTTTTGATCATCATAAACTAGGTCAGCTTTGAAACTGGATTATGCAAGTGAAAAACTATGTCAAATCATAGGAAGATCTAGTTAACACTAAAAGGCCACATTTTTATCTTATCTTGATCAGAATGTTTGTTGTTTTAAAATGTAGGAAAAATTTGTAACTTGGTTGCTTAGGTGAAAAACTAGGTCACAAGGTTAAATCATTTTAAAAAGACTTGGTTAATGGCCTGCCAGATTTACATAAAAATAGAATGTTTGTATGAATTCTATTTTAAATGATATCACAGAAATATTCCTTCATTGACACTTCACCAAGTTTGTTAAAATTATTCCAGTTGTGGAAAGCAGGCCTTCAGAAAGGGATAGTCACTTTCATACATGATACCATTTACCAATAAAATATATTTTGATACTTTAAAAAATCTTCTTGTCACAAAACACTGACCGAATTTCAAAAAAACTCTCATATCCTTCAGACTGTCTACCAATTGTTTCAGCAATCGGGAAAACTCAATGACGATTAGGCCATCAATGCTTCTTCCTTGTAGTGTTCAGAGGGGAAAGGAAAATCCCTTCTTTACTATAAGGATATGAAATATAATGTCATGTGGGCTTCCTTGTCTCCATGTCATTTTCTTCACAAAGCTTTTCCAATTCCAGTTCATGCAGTATCTATGCACTTTCCTGCTTCACCGTTCATTTAAAATACTAAAATCGAAAATTTACCAAAACAGTTGAATGAAGTCTTGCCATGGAAATGACAAAAAATATCCAAATGCACATAAGTGGGTTTTCTGCTAGAATGAGTCCGAGTCATCCCATGTTATCTGTGTTATGGCCATATACATAATAACAAAATGTACATTTGCCTATTGCATTAATTTCTGTAAGTCCATTCATTTTCATGAGTATTGAATTTCGTGGTTTTTTTTTTGTCAAAATGTCTAGTGGGGATATGAATTTGTTGATTTTAATTTTGAAGATCACATTTTGGTCGTTTGTAGGAATTCAACATGCATAAGATATATGCTATTTTGTTGGGATTTAGTTCATGGATTGACTCGAACACAATATCCACAGAATCAATGATTTTGCAGTTTTATTTGTTTAAGATATACTGTGATTTTCAAGACATTTCCCAAAACTGAAAATGAGATTGAGATGCATGATGACTCCCATGTGACTTCCTTCATGGTGAAGAAGTCAGAAGAACCCAATCAAAGACAATCTTACATTGTAAATGAACCCAATCACAGACAATCTTACATTGTAAATGAACCCAATCACAGAAAATCTACCCCAACTGAAAAAGAA
This sequence comes from Mercenaria mercenaria, assembly GCF_021730395.1. NCBI lineage: Eukaryota > Metazoa > Mollusca > Bivalvia > Venerida > Veneridae > Mercenaria > Mercenaria mercenaria. The sequence goes on from NC_069365.1 coordinate 16,258,878, forward strand.
ATAGAAGCTGAACCTATTTACTGCAAAATACAACCAAAGGTATTATTTAAACTTCATTTAAACTTCAAAAGGGTTAGAATTTATTCAAATTAATTTCCTAAATAGGTGAGTTTCGAGAAAGTATGCTCTTGTGTAATAAAATAGGATAATTATGAAATTGTTACAATTTTTTCAGATAAAGAAACAGAGCAGGAAGTTAAAGGTGTGATGACATTGCAGATTCTTGTAAATTGTGAGAGTGAAATTATCATTATAAATTCTAACATGGTTTAAAGAGTTACGATGTATAATGTTTTGTAGGGGCGTTTTTAAAGACGTCATTGTAAATATGCAGTGCTTGCAAAGGAATTCTTACAGAATGGAATGATTGAGGACACTGTGTGAAAATTATTGAAGAAGTAACATCCTGTTTTTATGAAAATGATGTTATTAATGTTGTTTTCTTAAGTGCAGTTAGCAGGGAGTTAAGAGATCTCATTTCCTTTGAAAATGGTAACACCTTTTCATGTGTTAAATTCTCCACTCAAGCTTTTAATTGCGACTAATTGTGCAGAATTTGATACACTTTGTTTTAGGATAAGAGGAAATCTGGAACAGACAGGAGTAACAGCACAACACCTACAAAATCAGAGGTTCTCTCCCCTCTTAAAGATACTTCAGCAGGTAATTTGCTTACGTAATTTAAAGAATTTCCTTACCTATAGTACTGCCCCTTTGTTTTTATGCCACTGGGCATATAGTGATTGAACTGTCCGTCAGTTTGTCCATCCGTTCATACAAACCAGATTTTATCGTTTTGCCTACAGCGTACATTAATGGCTTGATTTTGTTCATACTCGCATTCAACACTTCTTATGGCAAGACATACAAACTGACCTATGTACAAATGATCTTGACTTTCTTATGATCTTCACCTTCAAACTTAAAACCTTAGTAAAGATCATTTTTGGTCCTAGAGCCCATATGAATTATCCAATTTAGTTCATACTCACACTCGGTAAACCTTGTGGGAAGACCTTCAAACTGACCTATATAATTATATAGATGACATTGGCCGTCATATGATCTTCACCTTCTCTTCGAAAAATGCTATCTTTGGTCATTCACCCAGGGGCATGATTTTGCATTTCAAAAACACAATTGCGTGTTCACATTAGCTGGTTTACAATCATTTTTTGCTGCTTTAATTTAACAACAAAAGATTTCCTCATATTACGAAGTACACAAAATATGTCGGTTTTGCAGTGGATCAGGTTTTGTAGAGTAAATACAGTTTTGCATTTTAGTTATCTCTTGTTTTTGAAAATAAACATTACATCAACATAATATGAAAAAGCTGTTACAATTTTCATTCACATATTTAGTAAGACATGAAAAATGTACTCATATGAGCCATGCCATGGGAAAACCAACATAGTGGGTATGCGACCAGCATGGATCCAACCACCTGCGCATCCCCCAGTCCTGGTCAGTCCATGCGTTCTAACAGTTTCTCCAAATTTCCAATAGCCTTAAAAAGCAACCATGGACCTGACCAACTGCGGGGATGCCAGGCTGTCTGGATCCATCCTGTCGCACGACCCATAGTTGGTTTTCCATGCCACGGCTCAATTATTTTCATGATCCATTTTGGGGTGTTGTTTCTTTGCTGTAAAAACCCCTTTGGTTTGCAAGTTTATGAAGAAAAAGTTGGTTTAAGAGACATTTTTACATCTATACATTACATAATGTTAGAAGCTTTCAGAATAATTGATTTCTATGTATTTCAGACACGGATACACACTATGTTGCCTTGTATCCATTTGTTGCTCGTGTAGACACAGAACTCACTATAAACAAAGGGGACATAATTCTGTGTAAGGAATGTACTGATAAAAAAGGCTGGATGAGAGGGATTAATGACAGCACAAAATATGAAGGATGGGTCCCAGCTACATACGTTCAGAAGGTATTGTAAGAAGTTGATTAAATAATGTCTTCAAATCATTTCATTTCATAAAGTTCCATGGCTTTTCCAAAAGTGCTTTTTTGGGGGGATATGAATTGTGGATTAAAATAATGGAAATGTATCTGTGGTTATGCCCCAAAGGAGGGCATAATTTTTTGAACTGTCTGTCTGTCGGTCTGTCAGCTGTCCGCAATTTCGGTCTGTCCATATTTTTTGTCATTGGATGATTTTCAAAATTTGGGCATGATTGTACAACAGTAAGACACTGTCCCCCACAAGACCCGGTCCATAGCTCAAGGTAAAGGGTTCACACTTAGACTTTTAAGGTCTTTTTCATGATAGTGCATTCTGTCCGTCCAATCTTTGTCATCCGAGGGATTTTCAAATACTTGCATGAGTGTTACCACAGTAAGACGACGTGTCGCGCGCAAACCCAGGTCCGGAGCTCAAGGTAAAGTCACACTTAGACTTAAAGGTCTTTTCATGATAGTCATCGTGTCCGGTCCAAAATTTTTTGTCATCGAGGGGATTTTTCAAATAACTTGGCATAAAGTGGTACACAGTAAGACGACGTGCCGTGCAAGACCCAGGTCCTACTAAAAGGGTCAGACACACTTGAACGTTAAAGTCATATTTTCATGATAGTGAAATTGATGGGCGTGTCCGTCCATATCTTGTCATTCATGCATGGGATTTTAAAATTATTGGGCATAATGTGTACCACAGTAAGACGACTTTTTTTCCGGCGCAATGACCCCGGGTCCATAGCTAAAAGGGTCCTAAACTCTACATGGGCATAACATTCATTCAAAGTGCCATCGGGGCATTTTTCCCATCCTATGGAGACAGCTCTTTTTTTTTTCTTTTTAATTAATCCCCCCACCAAAGGCAAGGGGATATTAGAAATGCTCTCCGTCCATGCTGGTGCTTTCCGTCCGCAACGTATTTGGTCCGGAGCTAACTCCAAAAGTACTGAGGGATTTTCTTCAAACTTCATACACTGATAGAACCCATTGGAGGAATTTGCCATTTGCAAAACAATAACTCTACTGCCTATTTTTTGAGTTATCCCCTTTAATAGCTACCTGACAATGCTCAGGGATTTTTCTGATCGCTCAATTCCGCGTCCGTCGTCCTTTCGTCTGTCGTCGCCCGCTGTCTCCGTCTCTGTCAACATTAGTTTGTGTTGGGGATAGAGGCTGTTTTTTATTAATTTTCATGGAATATTGGTCAATGATAACCTTGATGAATCTAGGCCAGTTCGAAAGGGGTCATCTCGGGCCCAAAACTAGTCCTAGGTCAAATCAAAGAAAACCTTGTGTAGCGATAGAGCTGTATTTTTCATTTAATCTTCATGAATATTGGCCCGAAGATAACCTTGATGAAATTAAGCTGAGTTCGAAAATGGGTCATCTCGGTTAAAAAAAAACTAGGTCACTAGGTCAAATCAAAGAAAAACCTTGTGTATGCGATAGAGGTGGTATTTTTCAATTAATCTTCAAATATTGGGTCAGAATGAAAACCCTTGATGAAATCTAGGCCAGTTCGAAAATGGGTCATCTCGGGTCAAAACTAGTAAACTAGTCAAATCAAAAAAAACCTTGTGTATGCGATAGAGGGCTGTATTTTTCAATTTTCTTCATGATATTGGTCAAAGGATAACCTTGATGAAATCGGGCCCGAGTTCGAAAATGGGTAAATTGGGGTCAAAAACTAGTCCTGGGTCAAATCAAGAAAAACCTTGTGTAGCGATAGAGGCTGTATTTTTTCATTTAATCTCATGAATATTGGCAGAATGAAAACCTTGATGAAATCTAAGCTGAGTTTCGAAAATGGGTCATCTCGGTCAAAAACTAGTCAAAAAGGTCAAATCAAAAGAAAACCTTGTGTACATAGAGGTTTTTCAATAATCTTCATGAATATTGGTCAGAATGAAACCTTGATAAATCTAGGCCGAGTTCGAAATGGGTTATCTGGGGTCAAAAACTAGTCACTAGGCAAATAAAGAAAAACCTTGTTATGCGTAGAGGCTGTATTTTTAAAAATTTTTTTTCATGAATTTTGGTCAGAATGATAACCTTGATAAAATCTAGGCCGAGTTCGAAAATGGGTCATCTCGACAAAACTAGGTCACTAGGTCAAATTAAAAAAAAACCCCTGTGTATGCGATAGAGGCGTTTTTTTTTCAATTGACTTCATGAATTTTGGTCAGAATGATTGCCTTGATGAAATCTAGGCCGAGTTCGAAAAGGGGTCATCTGGGTCAAAAACTAGGTCACTAGTCAATCAAAGAAAAAACCTGTGTATGCATAGAGGGGGTATTTTTAAATTGATCTTCATGAATTTTGGTCAGAATGATTATTTGAAAAAATCAAGGGCCGAGTTCGAAAATGGGTCATCTGGGTTCAAAAACTAGGTCACTAGGTCATATCACGTAAAAACCTTGTGTATGCGATAGAGGCTGTATTTTTAAATTTTGATCTTCATGAATTTTGGGGTCAGATGATTGCCTTGATGAAATTTAGACCAAGTTCGAAAAGGGGTCATCTCGGTCAAAAACTAGGCCCAACTAGGTAAAATTTCAAAGAAAACCTTGTGTATGCAATAGGGCTGTTTTTTTTCCCAACTGATCTTCATGAAAATTTAGCCAGAATGATTACCTTGATAAAATCTAGGCTGATTTCGAAAATGGGTCATCTGGATCAAAAACTAGTATTTAGGTCAATCGAAGAAAACATTGTGTTGCAATAGAGATATTTTAAATTGATCTTCATGAAATTTGGTCAAAGTGATTGCCTTGATGAAAACTAGGTCGTTTTGAAATAGGTTAATCTGAGTCAAAAACTGGGTTTCCCTAGTAAAATTTAAAGAAAATCTTGTTTGAGATAGAGACTTTTTTTTCATTTGATATTTATGAATTTGGTCAGTTGATTGCCTAATGAAATCTAGGTCAAATTTTTTGAATATGGTCATCTGAGTCAAAACTAGGTCACTTGGCAAATCAAAGAAAAAACTTCGTATGTGATAAGGCTGGTTTTTTCAGTTAAATCTTCATGAATTTTGGTCAGAATGATTGCCTTGAAAATCTAGTCGATTTTTGAACAAGGGTCACTAGGGTCAAACTAGGTTCATATAAAGAAAATGCTTTTTTATCGCAAGGGGACCAATTTTTGGTCCAACTTAATGAAATTGTCAAAAATATTTGTTTCCATGAATCACTAGACAAACATGTTTTAACACTGTTAGGAGTTTTCTTAGGTGAGCACCAAAGGGCATCTTGCCCTCTTGTCATATTTTTTTAAAAATTTGTCCGAGCAAAAACTCCAAAAGTACTGGGGGGATTTTTCTTCAAAACTTCTAACACTGATAGAACACTTGGAAGGAATCGCATCAAGAACAATAACTCTGCCTTGCCTATTTTTTTAGTTATTCCCCTTTATCATATTTCTAAAACTTTTTGTCCGATCAAACCCTAAAAGAAACGGGAGGGATTTTCCCTTCAAACTTCATACACTGATAGAACACATTGGAGGAAGTGCAGGTGAAAGAACATAACTCTACCTTGCCATTTTTTGATTTATTTCCTTTAATAAATTTTTTTTAAAACTTTTTTGTCCGAACATAACCCTAAAAGTACGGGAGGGATTTTCTTCAACTTCATACACTGATTAGAACCATTGGAAGAATCAGTGTGAAAGAACAATAAACCAACCCTATTTTTGATTTATTCCCTTTATCATTTTTCTAAACATTTTGTCCGGACATAACCCAAAGTCTTGGGGGATTTTCTTCAACTTCATACACCTGTAAACACTTTGGGAAAGGGAATTTGCAGCGTGAAAGAACAATAACCTGCTGCCTATTTTTTGATTTATTCCCCCTTACAGTTTTTTTAAAAACATTTTGTCCCAAGCATAAACCCTAAAAGTACGGGAGGGATTTTTTCAACCTTCATCACTGATAGAAACATTGGAGAAGTGCAGTGGGGCAAAAAACATTAACTCTACAGCCTATTTTTGAGTTATCCCCTTTAATCATATTTCTTAGAACAATCTGCCGGAGCTTTCCCTTTCATGCATGAGGTTTTTGATATATCTTGGCACAAATGTTTCCACCACAGGGGGAGTGTCAGTGCGCAAGAACCAGGTCCTAGGTCTAAGGTCAAGTCACACTTAGAGTCAAAGGATACAAGAATGAAACCTGTCCGGACATTTCTTCTTCATGCAATAGAGGGATTTTGATATAACTTGGCAAATTTAATTATAACACCATCATGAGAAAAGTGTCCATGCGCAGTTCCTTCTTAAATTACTTCCCTTTTTGTTACTATAAATGCTTTTATGTAACTTTTTCATTACTTGTCGAGGGAAAATCAAGACCACTTTCATGTAGTACAACAGCAGCTAAATCCAATTTTGAGGTGTATTTGACCAATTTCTACCTGATAAAGATTTGTGTGGGCTTGCCCTTTTTTTTGGGTGGGTTTTTTTAAGATTAACTTTAAACCCTTGATGCAGACCACAACTAAAAGGTTCCCTTTAAAAACTTTCCCCAAAATTAATACTTTTCAGACACAACTTGCCAGGAACTTTAGCCTTCAGTTATAATATGCCCGGCGGGGGATTACCATTGAACATGCTCTTGTTTTCTTTTTAGCTCGCCTGTTTCTAGTGACAAGTTGAGCTTTTGTGATCGCCTTCATCTGTCGTCAGTCCGTCCACAATTTCTTGTTAACATGATAGAGACCAATCGATTTTAATAAAACTTGTACACAACTTGTATTGGCATAATATCGCAGTTCCTTTTGAAAACTGGCAAGATCCTGTCATGGGTTCCAGAGTTAAGGCCCCTTAAAAAGCCAAAATTTGCTATTTTGGCTTGAGAACACGATAGAGACCACATTTTGCAATCCATTTTAATCAAACTTGACATAATATCTCGTGCGTTAGATCCCATCATGAGTTCCAGAGTTATGACCCCTTTAAAAGAATTTGCTATTTTGGCTTTTGCAGCCATATAGAGACTTCATTTTAAGTTTGATTTGATACAAACTTGCAAATTATTTTTAACAACTATTCAATAGATCTTGGATTTCTATGATGAATCCGTCAAATCCAGTTATAGGTTCCAGAATTACGGCCCCTGATTGACCCCTGAAAGAGCCAAAGTTTAAATTTTTACTTTGTAAGCAAGATAGAAGTGACATTTTACATTTGATTTTAACCACACTTACCCCAACTTAAGTAAAGGGGGTCAAAAACTAGGTCACCCCAAAACAAATCAAAGGAAAGCTTGTTACAATCTTTGGCCCCATTATACCCTATCTTCATGAAACTTGTCAGCAAGTTTATCTTGATGATTTTTTTAAGCCAAGTTTCGAAACTGGTCATGTAGGGGTTTAAAACTAGGTCATCTGCTCAAATCAGAGGAAAAGCTTGTTAACACTCTCTTGGCCATATTTATGACCCTATCTTTATTAAACTTTGTAAGAATGTTTTCTTGATGATTCCTAGACTAAGTTTTGAAATTTGGTCTGTGGGTCAAAAACTAGGTCAAACCCCTTTAATTCAAAGGAAAAGCCTGTTAACACTGTAGAGCCACATTTATGACCCTATCTTTAATGAAACATGTCAGAATGTTTTTCTTGAAGATGTCAAATTTAACGGAGCAATATAGGGTCATATGACCCTCTGTTTTGATTAATTTTCCCACAAAATATTTTACACGATTCCCTTATTTTAATAAACAGGGTGTTTCCTGCTCATGGCTGTATCATACTTAATTACTTGTTATGATTTTAAGGTTGAGAAAGTGGAGGCCTCTTAGGGCCTTGATCCGCAAGCACAAACAACTAGAGGTAACACAAACATGGATGAACACAGGATCTTGTTGTATTGTACACAACTGTAAAAACAAATTTTCTGCTGAAAAGCTGAGACCTTGAATTGATACTGGTGATCACATCACAGTGTCCAGTAAAATAATTTTGTACTGGTGATACAATGTTTTAGTCAAACAGTTTTTACTGACTACTTTATCTCCCACAGTTTCCATCAAACAGTTTTTGTAATGATCTCACCACAGTTTCTGGGTAATACTTTATACGGTGATGACATTAACAGTTTTTTGTGAACATTATGTACGTGATGTCACCAAGTGTTCCAGTAAAATTTGTTTTATGAGATAGCAATCCATAATTTTGAAATGGTGATGACATCAAAAGTGTCAGGTCGTACAATTTTGTACTACGATTCTTGCCGTAGTGTTCAGTTTAAAAACTTGATCTTGATTACATTACATTTCAAGTCAACATTTTGGGACTGGTGAATCTCACCACGTGTTCAAGTAATATTTCGTAATGTGATCCATCACAGTTTCCGGTAAATATTCTGTAATTCTGAAAGGTGGTCTCATAGTGGTTCCAGGTATTTTTTCTCCCCAGGAACATATGTTTTTTTCCTCCGTCGTCCTAGTCACACTTCATTCCGACAATAACTAGAGAACATTTGACCTAGAACCTTTAAACTTCATAGGTTCTAGGGCTGCTGGAGTAACGACCCCTAATTTTTGGATCATCCCGTCAAAGTCAAAGGGCACGGCCGAACATTTTAAACCATTTCCGATCAAATTTTAAGAACCACTGACCCAGAATTTGAAACTTTAAAAGGATGATTGCATGAAGAGTAATTTACCCCTATTGATTTAGGGGCACTCCGTCAAAGTCAAGGTCACAGGGGCCTGAACATTGAAAACCATTTCGATCAATAACTAGAGAACCACTTGACCCAGAAGTTGAAACCCTTTATAGATGATGGTCAAAGAAGATAATGACCCTATTGATTTTGGGGTCACTCCATCAAAGGTCAAGGTTTATAGGGGCCTGAACATGGAAACCATTTCCGATTTAATAACTAGAGAACCACTACCCCAGGGTGTTGAACTTCATAGGATATTTGCATGCAAATAATACCCACTATCGATTTTGGGTCCTCCATAAGGTTTAAGGGCACAGTGGCCTGAACCCTAGAAAACCATTTTCCCGGGCAGTAAATTGAGAACCATTGACCCAAAAGTTGATGATTGCATGCAGAGTGATGACCCCTACGATTTAGGGTCATTTTGTTAAAGGTCAAGGCACAGGGCCTGAACATGGAAAACCATTTCCATCATAACTTGAGAACCTCTCGACCCCAAAAGTTTGAACTTCATAGGATGATTTTTCATGCAGAGTAAATGATTTTAATTTTTTGGGTCCACCGTTAAAGGGCCAGGGGCCAAAGGGCCGACATTGATAACCAGTTCCAATCAATTAACTTGAGAACCAAATGACCAGAATGTTAAACTTCATAGGATGATTACCCTGCAGAGTTGATCCCTATTGATTTTGGGTTCGTCTATTAAGGTCAAGGTCAAGTGGCCTTTTCATGTAAAATCATTTATTGGAAAAACTTGAAACCCCTTGACCTACAATGTTGAAACTTAATGGATATGGACATGCAGAGTAGATGACCCCATTTATTTGAGGTCACTTGATCAAAGGTCAAGTTACAGGAGCCTGAACAGTGCTTAGAACCACTAGGCCAAGAGTGTTGAAATTTAGTGGATGACTGGGCATGCAAGTGATGAAACCCTATTGCAGCCAACCCTTTAGTGCTTCTTCGACTTTCGCTCCTGACCCCTATTGACTTTTTGCTATAGGACTTGCATTTGGGGGAAAATGCGCTTTTTTACAAAAGCATTTTCTAGTTAATTATTTGATGGGATCTCATCACAGTGTTCCAAGTAAATATTTCTATAATGGACATTCGTAAAGAATCAGTATTAATGGTTTCTTCACAGTTTTATCAGTACATGTATCATTATTTGGGATTTCTTCACATTGCTCAGTATTGATGATCTCATTATTGTTCCAGTTGAATAATTTAGTGTTAAATTTTATTATTCGTCTGTAGTGTCTAAGAATATGTCAGTGTTCCAGATTTTCCTTTCATGTTACAGTAAATTCAAAGTTTTAATCCCCTACTGGTTAAAACCATTTCGGGGACTAAGGAATGCGCTTTTCCCTCATTCCCCTCCGTCCATCCGCAAATTTTGTGTCCTTTTCCCTAACTCTGCATCCTGAAGGGGTTTTAAAATTTTCTTGGCACAAATGTTCCCCATGATGAGCGACGTGTCCTGGCAAACCCAACCCCTAGTCAAAGGTCAAGGTCACAATTTGGGGGGTCAAAGGTCAACAGGCTTTTTTCCGGGCCGGGCCCTAACTCCCCCATCCATGAAGGGATTTTAATATTACTTGGCACAAATTTCCCCCCGATGGGGGCCCGGATGCGCAAAACCCCACCCCTACCAAAAGGGCCAGGTCACAGTTTGGAGGGCAAAGGTCAAAATGGCTTTTTTTTCCCGTCCGGTCCCAAACTCCCCCATCCCTGAAGGGTTTTAAATATACTTGGCACAAATGTTCCCCCTGATAACGACGTGTCATGCGCAAAACCTAACCCCTAGCTTAAAGGGAAGGCACAATTGGAGGTCAAAGGGGGGGCCCGGGCTTTTTTTCCTGTCCGGTCCTAACTCTGCCACCTGAAGGGATTTTAATATTTCTTGGCACAAATGTCCTCTAATAAACATGTTCGGCAAAAAACTTTTTAGACCCCCCACTCAAGGTCAAGGTCACACTTTGCAGTCAAATGTTAAAATACATAACAAGGGCCCTTTTTATGTCCTCCATCTCTGACATTCTTAAGGATTTTAATATACTTGGCACAAATTTCCCCATGATAGACACGGTCGCCACTCCCGGGCCCCTTTCTCAAAGGCAAAGGGCAAATTGGAGTCAATCAAAAAGGTTTTTTTTTCCCGTCCGATCCAGAACTCTGTCATCCATCAAAGGGGGTTTCAAAATTTCTTGCATAAATTTTCCCCAGAGAGATGATGTCATGCGCACACCCCGAACCCTGCTTAAAGGGCCCAAAGGGCACACTTGAATCAAAGGCGAAGGATTTTTTTCCTGTCCAGTCTAAACTTTTTCCTCGAAAAAAGGGTTTAGATTCATTGGCACAAATATTCCCCTGGATGGAAAACATTTAGCCAAAACCCAGGGCCCCGGTCAATGTCAAAGGGCACACTTAAACCCAAAGGGCAGACACAAGAAAAACTTTGCTGGGGCATTTTTTCTTTATGCAAGAGGGATTTTGATGTAACTTGGCACAAATGTTTCACCAAAATAAGACGGATTTTCATGCGCAAGAACCCGGCCCTAGTCTAGGGCAAAAGGCAATTTAAAAGTCAAGGTCAATTCAAGAATGACTTTGTCCGGAGCATTTCTTCTTCTCATTGAGGGGGGTTTTTATGAACTTGGACCAAAAGTTCACCCCATGAGGCACCCTTTTTTAGAATTTTGTCCCTTGTTATTACTAAAAATAGTTTTATTTTAACTTTTTTTTTTTCGCCGTAAGAAAAATCGGGACCCTTTCTGTGTACAACATCAGTTACATCCAATTTTTTGGTGTATTTTGACCTTCCCTACCTGGGTTTGGTTTCGTGGACTTTTTGTATAGATGTTTTTTTTTTTTTTTTTTTTTTTTTTTTTCTCAAGATTAATTTCCCTTTTTTGGGACTAAAATAACTTTTAAAGGTTTCAGGGGGTTTTGTCTGTCCTTTTCCCCTTCGTCTGCCTCGGGCGTCTTCCGCGTCCGTAGACCAAACTTGTGCGCACCATCCTCCTTTTCCCTTGACGAATTTAATGAAACTTTACACAAATGCAACCAACATAGTTGTGCAGGGGCAAAGTTATTTTTTTTAGAAAAAAAAAATTTCAGAGTTATGGGGCTTTTTTTTTTTGTTCTATACTATATACAAAACACAATTGCGCACCTCTCTCCCACCCCTTGACACAATTTAAAGAAAACTTCACACAAAGGATCATACCAAATAGTTTTTTGGGATGGGGCAGTTTGGTTTTTAGAAAAAAAATTTTGGGTATTAGGGACTTTTTTTTTTGTTACTATACTAATACATAGACACAATCTTTTCTACCATCTCTCCTCATCCCCTTACCAATTTAAAAGAAAATTCAAAAAGTGATCATACCAACTAGTTGTGCATGGGGGTGTTAGGGGTTTTTTTAGAAAAAAAAATTGGCAGAGTTATTGGGCTTTGTTTTTTTTTTACTATACTAAATACAAGACCCAATCTTTGCGCACCATCTCTCCTCATCCCCTTTACACAATTGAATGAAACTTCACACAAATGATCAGTAACAACAGTAGTTGGGCATGGGCATGTAGGTTTTTTTAGAAAAAAATTGCAGAGTTATGGGACTTTTTTTTTTTTGTTTCTATACGTACATGACACAATCTTGACGCACCACTCTCCCATCCACTACACAATTTAAAGAAAATTCACCAAGTGACATAACAAAAGTATGTGCAAAGGGGGATGTTAGGGTTTTTTCACACAATAATTGAAGTTAGGGCTTTGTTTTTTTTTAACATACTAGTTTAACAGTCGCATATCAACTTGGCGTGCCTGATTCCAAACCCTTCACACAATTTAATGAAACTTCCACAAATGACATACCAAACCCAGTTGTGCATGGGCATGTTCATTCTTTTTGATAAAAATTCTGCATAGTTAGGGGCTTTGTTTTTTGTTACTATACGTATACATACGCTTAACATCAGCCACAAATTTTTCATCTTGTGTGCGTCCCAAAATTTCAATGTACTGTGTCAGTGCATCGGGGGGTACAACATCACCTTTTGTGATAGCCTAGTTTTTTAATCGGCAAAAACCCTTTCAAAAATGAAAACAACTGGGGGTTTTTTTTAATGCACATTTTAATCCAAGTGTGTTGTTTTTAAACATATTGTATAAAGTACAATATTGTTTATCATCATTGAAGATACAGTTCATTATGTTAAACTGCAGTAGAGAAAATTAGGTGCCTTCCAGTAGGGGACTTTGTATTGCATGGCAATACTTCATTCACTTGTTTATAGTGATTTATCACTGTTCTAAGTCGAATATAAGACAATTGAGTAATTTACATTTGAACGTTTATAATCAATGTGTGTATGACCTTCATGTCATGTTGTTTAAGATGAATATTGGGCCTGATTTGCTGAGTATTGAATGATTGATAACTTTTTCCTTAAATTCCTTTTTTCCTGTTTGTTTAGCAGTTTTCTTTAGCTCAGGATGTTGGTTTTCAGAATCATGTACTTAACTGATCTTACATTTAACATATTTCAGGTGCTTGAGAATGGTTGGTGGTTAGGTTGTAAAGATAAGACTGTTGGCTGGTTCCCAGGAACATTTGTTGAGGTAAAATAAACACTAGTTTTACATCATATTCACTGACAGTTATCTAGTACACATATATTTTGACTACTGTTAAAAAGGTTTATTTAGGTGGACATATAAAATGTATTGTAAAGTTATTCTTAAATACACAATTTTCTACCTACCAATTTTACCATAGGACAGAAAAATTCTTTCTTATCTTAAATTTCAAATCTAATGAAACACCTGTGAAATATTTTAAAATCTATTCTTAGGTATGCAGTGTCGGATGATGCTCAGTTTAAGTAAAGATGTTGTTTTTGTTACACCCTTTAAATAATTTTTTATAGATGATAGACCAGCCTTCAGCAAGTCCTTCACCCTCACCAGCCAGTTCAAACCGGTCACCTTCCCAGAGTCCCGTCCCAAGTGAAGATACTCAGCTTCTGCCTGACAACATTTCCAATAACCAACAACAATCTGATGTAAAACCAGCATCCCAATCGAAACTGAAACCTGTTAGAAAAGCGCCAGCTCCACCAACACCAAAGACTCCTAAATCACCAGAATCTCAAGTAACAGATGGTCATGAACCTAATGTAGAGAAAAAACCTGAATCTAGGTTACCAACTCCAGGAGGATCAAGACTTCCTAAATTGTCACGTCCAAAAGTTGCCCCACCATTACCACCCACCAAACATACTCCTGATCATCATGATCCTCTTTATGACATTATTGACAAAAATGATCATATTAATGATGTGAATAAAAACATATCAGAAAAACATGTGCCAAATGATATCAATAGTGATCAAACTAAACAGAATGGACCAACATCAGATGGATTATATGAGTTGATTAGACAACCAGACAATAATTCTAATGATGTTTCTACTCCAAAAAGAGACAAAATCAAACCACCTGTGCCAAAAAGATATATAAAACCAAAATTAGTGACTGTTCCAAAAACTGAAGTTCAAATGCCAAATAAAGATACTCTTACTAAGGGATTAGTCAATGGTGATGTGATGAGATTAAGGTCCCCGCCACCACCTCGGCCGATGGCCCCTAAACTTGGACCAATAAGGGCAAAACTCACTGAACCTAAACCTTTAGAGGACCAGATTCCAAGTGAGGAGGAAGATACATTTTTCAATGTGACTCCTCAAAGGAAGTTTGACGCTTTTGTTTGTCAGGATTTAAATGAACAGGTGGCAGAGGAGGAGGCACCATACCAGAGTCTGTCAAGTTTTGGATCCTTTGGTGTGTCATCATTTGGAAAGCCGAAAGAGAATAAAACTTTACATCAGGGTGGAAAACCGAATAATCATCAGCAGAAAGAAGATCAGATCAATTATGATAAATCTAAACCACTAAATGTTCAGGTTAACAATGAAAAAGTAAGTAAATTTGGAATTAATGAAGAAGCAATGCCTAATGATGACAGAAAAACAGAAATAAAAAGCATTGAAGCTAAAGTTAATGATGTACCAAATGAAACAACTAATGAACAAAAAGATTTGTCAGTAAATAATACTGCAGAAAATCAACCAAAAGCCAAAGCAGGGATACCTGTAACGCCAAAAATGAAAGCCTCACGTTTAGCTCCTCCTAAACCAGTTTCTGCTAAAACAAGTGATACTCGTATTGAAGCAGATTCAGATAAAACTGCCAGTTCACCTGAAAAGCCCTCAAAGCTACAGAAACCTTCAAAACTTGTCCCTAGTTCAAAGATTCCTTTGTCTCCAAACGAAAGCCCAAAGAAAAAGGTTGAAGACTCTGATATATTCCAGTATCCAGACAGTTCTTATTGTACTGGTAATTCAACAAAAAATACTAATAGTAATGATGAACATGTTCAAAGAAATAAACCAAAAAGTGAAAATGCAGAGCAGAGGCAAAGAACTGAAAGTGTGGAGAAAAAGCCACAGAGTGAAGTTACGGAAAACCAACAAAACATGGATGGTTTTGAGAACAGGCAGAGAACTGAAAGTCTGGAGAAAAGACCACACAATGAAAGTGTTGAAAATACACCAAAGACAGATAGTGTTGAAAATAGGCATAGGACAGATAGCTTGGAAAACAGAGCCAGAACAGACAGTTTCGGAAAACCTCCAGTTGCCCCAAAGCCAAAGTCAGGGTTACCAAAACTGGCAAAACCTAAAACAATTATTAAAAGCAAGGAAGAGCCAGCTGAAGACACAGTGCATGGAAAATCTCCAACTGGGGAGGACAAATCTGTAGTAAGTAGTGGAAAATCTCCACCTAATGATGGAAATTCCCCAGCACAGGTTGGAAAATCCAGAAAAAATGATGTTGAAATTAAACCTACAGCATCACCAATCACACCCGAGACTAGAACAAGGCTTAGTGAATCTGAAAGTGATACTGATAACAAAATTGTTGATGATAAAACTAAATCTGTTACTGGTAGTAAATTACCTCTAGGTAGTGCTAAAACCAATCAATCACCAAAAATGAGAGGGAGAAAGTCTAACATACCCAGCCCAGGAATAAGAAACAAAAGTTTAGATAGAAGTGATAAAACTGTTAGTGATCGCAAGTTATCTGAAAGTGACAATGATGGACCAATGTCACCAAGTGTGAATCTCAGACAAAAACCAGAGAGTCCAGGGTCTACGAGGAAAGCACCTTCAAAGCAGTTAGGTTCTGTAGAAAAGCAGAGTCTAAGAAATCGTTCTAACAGTCCAGCTGGACAATCAGGCATTCCAACTAAAATGAGAAATCGTTCAAATAGCCCTGCGCCAAAACCGGCTGGAATTCCAGTTGCTGTGACCAACAGTCCTGCATCAAAATCAACACCAAAAAATAAACAGAGAGGGCTGGTACCTCCAAAAAAGATTCTTAATGGCCAAGACTCTCCTGTAGATAATAAAAATCTTGGTTCCAGCAAACAGCCAGAATCGCCAGGTTTAAATTCTGTAATGGATGATGGGAATGATCCAGAATCTGATAGCACCAGTCCAAAACCAGACAGACCGTCTAAACCACCAAGGGTCCAGAAACAGAAAAGCCAGGATAGTAAACTACCCAAGCATGGGAAAAGTCTTCTTCCTGTTATCCATAAAGCAATGGAAACAGGTAGTGGCTCTCCTAATGGGGTTTCCCAGACTACTCCAGGGACCAAACCAAAAAGGGGAATTCCAGTGGCAAAACCAGCCAGACCAGCAGGACCAAAGACACCACCTGCTGATCAAGGGTATATATATCTTTTCATATATATATTACCGTATATTGTATGCAAACCAGTTTTTACCATTATGTAATGCATTTTTCCTATTCCGTATTATTTTGAGAGAAACTTGTGTTTGGCATGACAGAACTCTTTTAATGTTTTAGGCATTATATTGTAAGGTCATTTAATAATGGGTGAAAAAGTTTGACACCTGCAGGTTTGGTAGTAAATTAGGTTTTTAAATAGGTTCTTTGTAGAATACACTGAATGGTACCTATTTCAAGTTGTTGAAACAAATTGGACAATGGTAATAGGTGCATTTGGTAAAGTGGTTAACTTGCTGAGTGTCTGATATATACAAGTGACTTTGAAATCTTTTTAATGAAAGCTCTTATTCTATGAATGTCAGTTTTGTTAATCCCCCCGCCATGAGTGGTTGGGGTTATAGGAATGGTCTCCGTCCTTCCATCTGTCTGTCTGTAACACTTTCATGTTGCTCCATATCGTCTAAACCCCTTGAAGGATTTTCATGAAACTTGGGTCAAATGATCACCTCATCAAGACGATGTGCAGAACTCATGAGTCACCCATGTCGGCTCAAGGTCAAAGGTTTGAGCCTTCCATTTTGTGTCCTCTCTGTTATTCCTAAACCCCTTGAAGGAATTTTATAAAACTTTGGTCAAATGATCATCTTATCAAGACAATGTGCAGAACTCATGAGTCAGCCATACTGACTCAAGGTCAAGGTCACAACTTAGGGTCAAAGGTTTGAGCCTTCCATTTTGTGTCCGCTCTGTATCTCCTAAATCCCTTGAAGGATTTACATGAAACTTAGGTCAAATGATCGCCTCATCAAGATGATGTGCAGAACTCATGAATCAGCCATGTTGGCTTAAGGTCAAGGTCACAACTCAGGATCAAAGGTTTGAGCCTTTAATTTTGTCTCCGCTCTGTATCTCCTAAACCCATTGAAAGAATTTTATAAAACTTGGGTCAAGTGATCACCACATCAAGATGATGTGCAGAACTCATGAGTCAGCCATGCCCGATCAGTGTCAAGGTCACAACTTAGGGTCAAAATTTTGAGCCTTCCATTTTGTGCTGCTTTGTATCTCCTAAACCCCTTGAAGGATTTTCATGAAACTTGGGTCAAATGATCACCTCATCAGGAGGATGTGCAGAACGTATGAGTCAGCCATGTTGGGTCAAGGTCAAGGTCACAACTCAGGGTCAAAGGTTTGAGCCTTCCATTTTGTGTCCGCTCTGTATCTCTTAATCCCCTTGAAGGATTCATATGAAACCTGGGTCAAGTGATCACCTCATCAAGATGATGTGCAGAATTCATGAGTCAGCCATGCAGGCTTAAGGTCAAGGTCACACCTTAGTGTCTAAGGTTTGAGCCTTTAATTTTGTGTCCACTCTGTATCTCCTAAAACCCTTCAAGGATTTTCATCAAACTTTGGTCTCGTGATCTCCTCATCAAGAACTCATGAGTCAGCCATGTCAGCTCAAGGTCAAGGTCACAACTCAAGGTCAAAGGTTTGAGCTCTGTATCTTCTAAACCCCTTGAAGGATTTTCATGAAACTTGGGTCAAATAATCACCTCTTCAAGACAATGTGCATATTTCATGGGTCAGCCATGTTAGTTCAAGGTCAAGGTCACAGCTCAGGGTCAAAGGTTTACCCTTTCACCATCCATTTAGCTGTCTTCAGACTGCCTTGTTGGGTTTGAAGTTTCATCGACACAGTTATAGGTGATATGGTGACTTTCCAGCTTTGATGGTGGAGGAAAATCCCAGGTTCCTCTCCGTGGGTTATTTCATCATGGGCAGACACCTGGGTAGAACCATAACCTTCAGTAAGCCACCTGGATGGTTTCCTCACTTGAAGAACTCAATGCTCAGCATGAGGTTCGAACCCACATTGATGGGGGGCAAGTGATTTGAAGTCAGCAATCTTTATCACTTGGCCATGGAGGCCCCAGTGACTGTCAGAGTTTTACACAAAGTTGCTTATAGATACCTGACAATATGCAATGAATTTGATTTGAGCATATTGTGAAATATAATTTCATGGTCCTAAAGTTTTGTGGTTTCTGCAAAAATGGATATTTAGTTTTTGGGGCTGACTTTGGAT
Source organism: Mercenaria mercenaria (assembly GCF_021730395.1). Lineage (NCBI taxonomy): Eukaryota > Metazoa > Mollusca > Bivalvia > Venerida > Veneridae > Mercenaria > Mercenaria mercenaria. Next base: position 16,277,438 of record NC_069365.1, read on the forward strand.
TTCAGATTTTAAAGATACATTGTACAATAATTGGAAGTTTAATTTGTCCATTTGAATTAAATTTTGTGAATTTATGCAAATGTGAAATCCACAAAAATATTCCCCCATGAATATAAATAATTGCACAGTAACTGAAATATTGTTGAAAAACAATGTTAAATGTAACAGACAGCTGTTTAAATTTGACCAGTTATCAGGTTCATTATATCATACCTGATATTTCTACCAAAATTTGATGTGATTAAATTTCAGAGAGGAAATTAAGAGGACATTGTACCAAGCTGTAAGAGGATATACAGCGGAGATAGACGGGGAGCTGACGTTCTCTGAGGGAACATTTGTCAAGGAACTCAGTGATGTAGGCATATATTTTATTTAAATTGTTGAAGTGTTCATTTGCTTGTGTTTGTGTTACCAGTAGTTAGTAAACTTCTTGGAACATTTACTCACTGTATAGGTCATATATGTTTTCGCATTTCTTCACTTAAGTCTGAACTGAGACTAGTTCTGATTGGTTTGTTTCCTTACCTGAAAGAGATTATTGTATTTATTTACTGTGTTTTAGAAAAGATTATTGCAAAGTTAATACATGTTTAAGATGTGCCATTCTTTAGTGGTTTGAAAGAGATTGTATCAAGGGCTGTTTATGTTGGAGATCAGGAGTTTAAACCTAGCCTAAGCAGTGACTGAATCTACTTATCAGATACAGTGACTGCAAAATTGTTTAATTTCATAGGTAATACTTGCAGTTTTATGGGGACATGAATTTGAGTACTTTAAATGTGAAAGATATGAAATAAAATTTTGTGACTTAACACAACTTTAAATATCAGACATAAAATAGAGTTTTGTGACTTGACACAGCTTTAAATTTCAAAGATATAAAATAGAATTTTGTGATTTGACACTATCAAGGAATCCACAAAACTTCGTCTCCCACAAATATTTAGGAACAGTTTGAACTAGTTTAAGCATTAAACAAATTTATATAAACCAATTTTTCAGTGTGACCGACCAGGCTGGTTTGTTGGAATGTTAGCCGATGGTACAACTGGTCTTTATCCAGCTGATCACTTCAAACCCAGCCCTCTGAGCGCTCAGAGTGAGGCTTGAACCCATCAGGTCTTGATCAGGGTTAATTGAAGTGGTGCCTGCTGCTGTTAGTTTTCAAAGGACTTACCATTGTAAATGTTCATCAATGTTCTTTATACAGTATGCTGTTTTATACTCAAAGTGAAGCTTGAACACATTGGCTTTGGATCTAAAATCAAGGATTACAGATTATCTTTGTTTCTGTTTGTTGCCTTGAGTTAGGAGGATTACCACCAGTGTGAAATTTCATCAATATTCAAACATTTATATTTCAGTAATATGAAAGAATCACTCAATTGTTCTTTAAAAGAGTTTTACTATGTTTTTTGTTGAGCTGATATCTACAATATTTTACAATTACCATCAGATATAATAGTACTCATACATTGATAATGTCTTTTATTGTTAATGTAAAAATGTTTTATGTGAGGTTTTTTCTTCTGTGCAATTGTTGAATTCTGTGCAACTTGTCTGCCTTTGTTCATTTATTTGATATTCTATTATATATGTTATGTTAAGTAATGCTCTAATAAATCTAGTTTACCTTATAGGTTTGAATTACTGTAAGCTATGGGAAATTTTCCAGAAAGTTTCTTCCAAAATCTTGCTTTTATCAGTTTGTTTTTTAGCTCACCTGTCACAAAGTGACAAGGTGAGCTTTTGTGATCACGCAGCGTCCGTCGTCCGTCCGTGCGTTTGTCCGTCCGTGCGTGCGTAAACTTTTGCTTGTGACCACTCTAGAGGTCACATTTTTCATGGGATCTTTATGAAAATTGGTCAGAATGTTCAGCTTGATGATATCTAGGTCAAGTTCGAAACTGGGTCACGTGCAGTCAAAAACTAGGTCAGTAGGTCTAAAAATAGAAAAACCTTGTGACCTCTCTAGAGGCCATATATTTCACAAGATCTTCATGAAAATTGGTCAAAATGTTCACCTTGATGATATCTAGGTCAAGTTCGAAACTGGGTCACGTGACTTCAAAAACTAGGTCAGTAGGTCAAATAATAGAAAAACCTTGTGACCTCTCTAAAGGCCATATTTTTCATGGGATCTGTATGAAAGTTAGTCTGAATGTTCATCTTGATGATATCTAGGTCAAGTTCGAAACTGGGTCACGTGCGGTCAAAAACTAGGTCAGTAGGTCTAAAAATAGAAAAACCTTATGACCTCTGTAGAGGCCATCCTTATGAATAGATCTTCATAAAAATTGGTCAGAATGTTCACCTTGATTATATCTAGGTCAAGTTCGAAAGTGGGTCACGTGTTTTCAAAAAGTAGGTCAGTAGGTCAAATAATAAAAAAACCTTGTGACCTCTCTAGAGGCCATATTTTTCATGGGATCTGTATGAAAGTTGGTCTGAATGTTCATCTTGATGATATCTAGGTCAGGTTTGAAACTGGGTCAACTGCAGTCAAAAACGAGGTCAGTAGGTCTAAAAATAGAAAAATCTTGTGACCTCTCTAGAGACCATACTTTTCAATGGATCTTCAATAAAATTAGTCAGAATGTTCACCTTGATGACATCTAGGTCAAGTTCACCTTGATGACATCTAGGTCAAGTTCGAAACTGGGTCACATGCCATCAAAAACTAGGTCAGTAGGTCAAATAATAAAAAAACCTTGTGACCTCTCTAGAGGCCATATTTTTCATGGGATCTGTATGGAAATTGGTCTGAATATTCATCTTGATGTTATCTAGGTCAAGTTCGAAACTGGGTCAACTGTGGTCAAAAACTAGGTCAGTAGGTCTAAATATAGAAAAACCTTTTGACCACTCTAGAGGCCATATTTTTCAATGGATCTTCATGAAAATTTGTCTGAATGTTCACCTTGATGATATCTAGATAAAATTTGAAAGTGGGTCACATGTTGCCAAAATTAGGTCAGTAGGTATAAAAATAGAAAAACCTTGTGACCTCTCTAGAGGCCATACTCTTCATGAGATCTTTATGAAAATTGGTGAGAATGTTCACCTTGATAATATCTAGGTCAAGATCAGAACTGGGTCATGTGCCTTCAAAAACTAGGTCATTAGGTCAGATAATAGAAAAACCTTGTGACCTCTCTAGAAGCCATATTTTTCAATGGATCTTCATGAAAATTGGGTCATGTGGAGACAGGTGAGCGATTCAGGACCATCATGGTCCTCTTGTTTTAAAAATAACTTAGCTGCAAAACCTTCATGAAATTTCCAAAATTTTAAATCTGAGTGTGAAATCAATATGAGATCAGTATCAGTCCGACTTTAATTTTTGTTTTACTTATACATGTACCAGTAACTGTCACAAGTTAGTTTACTAATATAGTCAAATCTTTGATAAAGACTATTTGGTAGTAGAGACCAACTGTTTAATTTCCTAATTAAATACCGTTGAACCTGTCTTTCCAGCCAACTGTATCAAGCAACCACTTCTTAGAAGCAGCAAGTCTGCTTGATTTTAGAATTGACATTTTGTTCTTATTTCCACCTGATGTATGCAGCCACCTGTCTTATGTATGCAGCCACCTGCAGTACGTATGCAGCCACCTGTGTCACTCCCTCTGCTGGCCGCTTAGTACAGGTTAGACTGTATTTGCTGTAAGACCATTATTTATGCCAAACTGTTTACTACAAGACCGCCTGTTAGTAAGGACCACTGTATGGTTCTCAAAAGTATGGTCTTTATATATGGGTTTTATTGCTTTTAGAAAAGACAAGGTCACAGACTCATTTCTTTTTTTTTGTATTTTCACGTTGAGCAATTTCTTTTGTTACAGATGTCAGTCATTTGAGAGAGTGCTGTATCTATAGTGCTGTTTATGCGCAATATATGTCTTTCATTTATTTATTTGCATTTTTTTATAGAAATATGTTTAATAAATGTCTCGTAAATTTTCTTGTAGTTGAATAATGAATATGGAGTTTGCAGAGTAAAATCCTTTAGAATGAAGTTGTATTTTTTCATGAACTTCAGTTAAGAAAAGGAGTTAAAGGTGCCACTGTTAAAATGATAATATTTGATAATGTTTTGTAATATATTGTCTTTTGGGGGTACTTAAAGATACCTCCAAAAAGCAAAAACTTCTCATCCATGGCAGATATTTGCATTCCTGTCAGACAGAATACTTTGTAAATTACTCATCTGCATAGCCACACCTCTGTATAATGTGACCTCATTTTTACCTTCCTGTCTAGAAGTTTCACTATAAAGCTCTTGAATATAAAACATTTTCAAAAAGTTTTAAAATTTTTTATTAAAAGTTAATGTGATATTGAAGTTGCATACAGATTTTATAAATGTAAAAAATATGAAAGTAGTAGTTATTGAAAAACAGGGTGTCTTTTTTTCTCATTCTTACATCTTGTGTGTACATGTATCAAAACTTTTTGCGATGTGTAACAGATATTAAACCCCAACAGATCAAAAACAAGTTTTGTTCAAATTTTATATAGTGGTTTGTATCAAGTAGAAGAAATTTCATTTTTCAAAATCTAAAGTGTTAATGAAACACATCTACTAAAATGAGTTCATCTCCATCTTCAGCATAGCCTGTTTGTTTCTTTTATACCTGTATTGAAACTGCCATTTAAGTAATTTTCTTGTTTACAAACGGCTTCTGATAGACAGATATGGCATATGGTATATGTTTTTACTGCCCTGACCCAGAAAAACCTCTTCATTTGCATAGGGACATATTTTGGCCCATTAGGGGTGCTCGTTTTTTAGCTCACCTGTCACAAAGTGACAAGGTGAGCTTTTGTGATCGCGCAGCGTCCGTCGTCCGTCCGTCAGTGCGTGCGTAAACTTTTGCTTGTGACCACTCTAGAGGTCACATTTTTCATGGGATCTTTATGAAAATTGGTCAGAATGTTCACTTTGATGATATCTAGGTCAAGTGCGGTCAAAATCTAGGTCAGTAGGTCTAAAAATAGAAAAACCTTGTGACCTCTCTAGAGGCCATATATTTCAAAAGATATTCATGAAAATTGGTCAGAATGTTCACCTTGATGATATCTAGGTCAAGTTCGAAACTGGGTCACGTGCCTTCAAAAACTAGGTCAGTAGGTCAAATAATAGAAAAACCTTGTGACCTCTCTAGAGGCCATATTTTTCATGGGATCTTTATGAAAGTTGGTCAGAATGTTCACCTTGATGATATCTAGGTCAAGTTCGAAACTGGGTCACGTGCCGTCAAAAACTAGGTCAGTAGGTATAAAAATAGAAAAACCTTGTGACCTCTCTAGAGGCCATATATTTCTCAAGATCTTCATGAAAATTGGTCAGAATGTTCACCTTGATGATATCTAGGTCAAGTTCGAAACTGGGTCACATGCCATCAAAAACTAGGTCAGTAGGTCAAATAATAGAAAAACCTTGTGACCTTTCTAGAGGCCATATATTTCAGAGGATCTTCATGAAAATTGGTCAGAACGTTCACCTTGATGATATCTAGGTCAAGTTCGAAACTGGGTCACGTGCGGTCAAAAACTAGGTCAGTAGGTCTAAAAATAGAAAAACCTTGCGACCTCTCTAGAGGCCATATATTTCACAAAATCTTCATGAAAATTGGTCAGAATATTCACCTTGATATCTAGGTCAAGTTCGAAACTGGGTCATGTGCCTTCAAAAACTAGGTCAGGAGGTCTAAAAATAGAAAAACCTTGTGACCTCTCTAGAGGCCATATATTTCATAAAATCTTCATGAAAATTGGTCAGAATATTCACCTTGATGATATCTAGGTCAAGTTCGAAACTGGGTCACGTGCCTTCAAAAACTAGGTCAGTAGGTCAAATAATAGAAAAACCTTGTGACCTCTCTAAAGGCCATATTTTTCAATGGATCTGTATGAAAGTTGGTCTGAATGTTCATCTTGATGATATCTAGGTCAAGTTCGAAAGTGGGTCATGTGCCTTCAAAAACTAGGTCAGTAGGTCAAATAATAGAAAAACCTTGTGACCTCTCTAAAGGCCATATTTTTCAATGGATCTTCATGAAAGTTGGTCTGAATGTTCATCTTGATGATTTCTAGGTCAAGTTCGAAACAGGGTCATGTGCGGTCAAAAACTAGGTCAGTAGGTCTAAAAATAGAAAAACCTTGTGACCTCTCTAGAGGCCATACTTATGAATGGATCTCCATAAAAATTGGTCAGAATGTTCATCTTGATGATATCTAGGTCTAGTTCGAAAGTGGGTCAAGTGCCATCAAAAAGTAGGTCAGTAGGTCAAATAATGAAAAAACGTTGTGACCTCTCTAGAGGCCATATTTTTCATGGGATCTGTATGAAATTTGTCTGAATGTTTATCTTGATGATATCTAGGACAAATCTGAAACTGGGTCAACTGCGATCAAAAACTAGGTCAGTAGGTCTTGAAATAGAAAAACCTTGTGACCTCTCTAGAGGCCATACCCTTGAATGGATCTTCATGAAAATTGGTCAGAATGTTCACCTTGATGATATCTAGGTCAAGTTTGAAACTTGGTCACGTGCCTAAAAAACTAGGTCAATAGGTCAATAATAGAAAAACCTTGTGACTCTGTAGAGACATATTTTTCAATGATCTTCATGAAAATTGGTCAGAATTTTATCTTGATAATATCTAGGTCAAGTTCAAAACTGGGTCACATGAGCTCAAAAACTAGGTCACTATGTCAGATAATAGAAAAAACGATGTCATACTCAAAACTGGATCATGTGGGAAGAGGTGAGCGATTCAGGACCATCATGGTCCTCTTGTTTAAGTTATTGATGAAAACCTTCAGATACTGTAAACAATCTGCAATATTATCTATGGCCAGTAAACTTTTATATGCATTGCTTTGCCATATGTTTTCTATATGCTATGCTCATATGATTTTAAGATTTTACTTTTTTCTTGAATTATTGTCAGCAAATTGAATTCTTTTACCAAAAGTTAAATCAAAGCAAAAATGAACTAGTGTTTTAACATATGTACTGTAAATCATTCATTGCTTTTCCCTAATAAAGATAAGTTGATGGGATATGAATTCACGGATTTCCGCCAAGATAAAAGGAACGGGAAGTTAACCCATATCATGCTGGACATGACTGATTCTACCTTTGTGACTAGTGTAGAACATGATCAGCCTGCACATCCATGCAGTCTGATCGTGATCTGCACTGTTCACCATTCAGTTAGTATCTTTTGGTAAGCACCTCTTTTAATGGTCAATGGTGCTATCCAAATTGAAAGACGGACAAGTTACGTTATAGAAATTTAGCATGGGTAGGGTTAATGCAACCACAGAATCCACTAAAATTAGCACCCCATGAATATTATCTATTTTACAGTGTATAAAAATGTATACAGCGTTAGTTGATTTGAAGACTTTGTTTTTGCATCATATTGTTAAGTGTTGAGTTTGATTCCAGTCTTATAGGAGGCCTGTCTGAATTTGTATACAGTATAATGGGTTATTTCTGTCTTAAATATTTTCTGAATTTTTGTCCTGAAAGTCAGATGTTTTTTAGCTCACCTGTCACAAAGTGACAAGGTGAGCTTTTGTGATCGCGCGGTGTCAGTCGTCCGTCCGTGCGTGCGTCCGTAAACTTTTGCTTGTGACCACTCTAGAGGTCACATTTTTCATCGGATCTTTATGAAAGTTGGTCAGAATGTTCATCTTGATGATATCTAGGTCAAGTTCGAAACTGGGTCACGTGCTTTCAAAAACTAGGTCAGTAGGTCAAATAATAGAAAAGCCTTGTGACCTCTCTAGAGGCCATATATTTCACAAGATCTTCCTGAAAATTGGTCAGAATGTTCACCTTGATGATATCTAGGTCAAGTTCGAAACTGGGTCACGTGCCGTCAAAAACTAGGTCAGTAGGTCTAAAAATAGAAAAACCTTGTGACCTCTCTAGAGGCCATATATTTCACAAGATCTTCATGAAAATTGGTCAGAACATTCACCTTGATGATATCTAGGTCAAGTTCGAAACTGGGTCACATGCCGTCAAAAACTAGGTCAGTAGGTCAAATAATAGAAAAACCTTGTGACCTCTCTAAAGGCCACATTTTTCATGGGATCTGTATGAAAGTTGGTCTGAATGTTCATCTTGATGATATCTAGGTCAAGTTCGAAACTGGGTCACGTGCGGTCAAAAACTAGGTCAGTAGGTCTAAAAATAGAAAAACCTTGTGACCTCTCTAGAGGCCATATATTTCATGAGATCTTCATGAAAATTGGTCAGAATGTTCACCTTGATGATATCTAGGTCAAATTCGAAAGTGGGTCACGTGCCTTCAAAAACTAGGTCAGTAGCTCAAATAATAGAAAAACCTTGTGACCTCTCTAGAGGCCATATTTTTCATGGGATCTGTATGAAAGTTGGTCTGAATGTTCTTCTTGATGATATCTAGGTCAAGTTCGAAAGTGGATCACGTGCCATCAAAAACTAGGTCAGTAGGTCAAATAATAGAAAAACCTTGTGACCTCTCTAAAGGCCATATTTTTCATGGGATCTGTATGAAAATTGGTCTGAATGTTCATCTTGATGTTATCTAGGTCAAGTTCGAAACAGGGTCATGTGCGGACAAAAACTAGGTCAGCAGGTCTAAAAATAGAAAAGCCTTGTGACCTCTCTAGAGGCCATACTTGTGAATGGATCTCCATTAAAATTGGTCAGAATGTTCACCTTGATGATATCTAGGTCAAGTTTGAAACTGGGTCACGTGCCTTAAAAAACTAGGTCAGTAGGTCAAATAGAAAAAAATCTTGTGACCTCCCTAGAGGCCATACTTTTCATGGGATCTGTATGAAAGTTGGTCTGAATGTTCATCTTGATGATATCTAGGTCAAGTTTGAAACTGGGTCAACTGCGGTCAAAAACTAGGTCAGTAGGTCTAAAATTATTAAAATCTTTTGACCTCTCTAGAGGCCATATTTTTCAATGGATCTTCATGAAAATTGATCTGAATGTTCACCTTGATGATATCTAGGTCACTTTCGAAACTGGGTCACGTGCGGTCAAAAACTAGGCCAGTAGGTATAAAAATAGAAAAACCTTGTGACCTCTCTAGAGGCCATATTTTTCACGAGATCTTCATGAAAATTAGTGAGAATGTTCACCTTGATGATATCTAGATAAAATTCAAAACAGGGTCATGTACCTTCGAAAACTAGGTCAGTAGGTCAAATGATAGAAAAACCTTGTGACCTCTGTAGAGACCATATTTTTCAATGGATCTTCATGAAAATTGGTCAGAATTTTTATCTTGATAATATCTAGGTCAGGTTCAAAACTGGGTCACATGAGCTCAAAAACTAGGTCACTATGTCAAATAATGACGTCATACTCAAAACTGGGTCATGTTGGAAGAGGTGAGCGATTCAGGACCATCATGGTCCTCTTGTCTTCATTATATTTTTCGTTGTATTTTCTTGTCATTTTCGAAATACTTGTTTTATGATCTTTTCAAAACAAGGAAGGCTAACCCAAGACTGTTTTTACATTGACAAAATGAAAATATTAGTAGTTTGATGTTTACAAATATAAAATGTTACTACTGCCATTTGAAAAGGCAACATTGTGCATAATAATAGAATTAATGCAGTTAGTGCTATCCTGTTGGGGATGTTCCTTCTTTTAAAAATATAAAAAAAATTTCCTGCTGTTCAAAATTCCAAAATGCAATCTAAATTTAATCACCTCCAAAAAAACGCTACATGTTTCTTTAACTTTATTAAGATCATGTACCTTGTCAGATTGTTGTAGCATTCAAACTTCAGAAATTTAATCTCTTTAGTGTTGTTTACCTAAATTGTGATAAATCATCAATCACTGTGTTGATGTGTTTTAAAACACATGTCAGCTTCAAGCAGAAATCATGAATGAATTGATGGAGTGACGAAAAAGCAAAATTGAAACAATGGAGCAGACTGATGTTAATAGGTTACTACACACCTTACCATTATATACTGTAAGTGTATTAATATTAGCGGAGTACTAAGTTTCGCGCAATTTTAAAAAAGTGATATCTATAGTATCGAAAATACCGTAATTACAATGCAACGTAACACGGAGAAATATATATTTATTGTGTAAATGTGACAATAACTGCATTCCTAACTATTATTCTGCAGAAAGTTTTGAATAGAATAATTTAACCTGTTTGAATATTAGTACAAAAGTCAATTAAGATGCAGTTTTTTTATCTTCGCCATTGTCCGTAAACATGGTATATAACACCTTCGGAGAAGATCGCCAGTTTGTCCGGTCATGCTAATTACGAGTGTCACTATTACATTTTACTGCTTTGAAAACCAAGTGAAAATTTGAAAACAAACAATTATCACCCTTCTGCACTGTATACATGTACAAATTTACAGATTAACAGGTCTAAACGGATGTAGATTTTATGTCTTACTGTAGACCTATGCATGTTTATTTGCCTGGTCGATTTTATTACGAATACTATTCAGCTACCAATTGGCTATTTTAGCGCTGATGATACTGCGCTAATACAGGTACGCGCTAATAAGTCGAAACTACTCAATTTAAGGCGTTTGCGCTAATATAAGTACACTTACAGTAGTTTTGGAATTCAGAGCCAGTTATTATATTGTCGACAATAGATGGTAGATGCCAGGGCTTACGGAGGTGGTCAATATACATTTTTGAATATTTCTTTATTTGACTTTTAATCAGATATTATACATAGACTTCAAACTGCATATTCTGCCTGCTCTTCAGTATGCATAAACAATTTTTTGGGGGGTCATTTTGACTCATGCCAGTATCTTTCAGGCACAATGAATTTCATTTCTGTAAAGCAAACTTTATTTTCCTGGTTATGCTGATAAATTTAATATGCTTTTTATGTGAAATGTGCTATTATTATGTTAACTATGCCTAATGTCTGGTGCTGTAGGGTAGATGAAATGCCTTCATGACATTTTATATTTGATTTGTATAAAAATTTATTTCATATACATATGACATGATTTTTTTTGTTTTGTATATTTGAATCTCATTGGTACCATATTATATTTATACTCTACATATTTCTTAAAAAAAATAAAGCTTTTTTTACACATGTCTGGCTGTTGTTTTTAGCTCACCTGTCACATAGTGACAAGGTGAGCTTTTGTGATCACCCTTCGTCCGTCGTCAGTCCGTCCGTGCGTCAACAATTCCTTGTCTGCACGATAGTTGTTTCATTTATAATTTTATTTTAACCAAACTTGCACACAACTTGTATCACCATAAGGTCACGGTTCCTTTCTTGAACTGGCCAGATCCCATTATGGGTTCCAGAGTTATGGCCCCTGAAAGGGCCAAAATTAGCTATTTTGACCTTGTCTGCACAATAGCAGCTTTATTTATGATTTGATTTTTACCAAACTGGCACACAACTTGTATCACCACGAGATCTTGGTTCCTTTCTTGAACTGGCCAGATTCCATTATGGGTTCCAGAGTTATGGCCCCTTAAAGGGCCAGAATGAGCTATTTTGACCTTGTCTGCACAATAGCAGCTTCATTTATGATTTGAATTTAACCAAACTTGCACACAACTTGTATCACCATAAAATCTTGGTTCCTTACTTGAACTGGTGAGATTCTATTATGGGTTCCGGAGTGATGGCCCCTGAAAGGGCCAAAATTAGCTATTTTGACCTTGTCTGCACAATAGCAGCTTCATTTATGATTTGAATTTAATCAAACTTGCACAAAACTTGTGTCACCATAAGATCTTGGTTCCTTTCTTGATCCGGCCAGATCCCACAATGGGTTCCAGAGTTATGGCCCCTGAAAGGGCCAAAATTAGCTATTTTGACCTTGTCTGCACAATAGCTGCTTCATTTATGATTTGATTTTAACCAAACTTTCACACAACTTGTATCACCACAAGATCTTGCTTCCTTTCTTCAACTGGCCAGATTCCATCATGGGTTCCAGAGTTATGGCCCCTTAAAGGTCCAAAATTGTTTATTTTGGCTTTTGCAGCCATATAGAGACTTCATTTATGGTTTTATTTGATACAAACTTCCAAAATATCTTCAGCAACAATAAATCTTAGATTCCATGACAAATCAGATCCAATCGTAGGTTCCAGAGTTATTTTATATCTGATTACCTCCCCTGATTGTAATCAAAATGGATTTATATCAGTAAGTACTTACAGGACTTATTTGAAATTTCATTATTGTCATTAGTTGGACTGAGCCAATCAGGGTAGATAACTATGGACTGATTTTATATCAAATTACCTCCCTTTATTTCAAATTAGAATGGTTGTATCTCCGTAACTAATGAAGATACTGATCCGAAATTTCATTTATGTCAACAGATTTATTTGGCAGATCCTTCTTTTGTTTGCTTACAATAATATTTTTTTTTTAATTACTTCCTTTTTACGTTACTATAAATAGCTTATTTTTAGTAACTTTTTTATTATTGGCCATAGGGAAAAACCGAGACCACTTTTCTGTGGTACAACATGGATGGTACCTCCAATTTTTAGGTGTATTTTGACATATCAAATTACCTCCCTTTATTTCAAATTAAAATGGATATATCTCCATAACTAATGAAGATACTGATCTGAAATTTCATTTATATCAACAGATTTATTTGGCAGATCCTTCTTTTGTTCACTTACAATATTTATTTTTTTAATTACTTCCCTTTTACGTTACTATAAATAGCTTATTAGCTCACCTGTCACATAGTGACAAGGTGAGCTTTTGTGATCACCCATTGTCCGTCGTCAGTCCGTCCGTCCGTCCGTCAACAATTTCTTGTCTGCACGATAGTGGTTTCATTTATGATTTTATTTTAACCAAACTTGCACACAACTTGTATCACCATAAGAGCTCGGTTCCTTTCTTGAACTGGCCAGATCCCGTTACAGGTTCCAGAGTTATGGCCCCTGAAAGGGCCAAAATTAGCTATTTTGACCTTGTCTGCACAATAGCAACTTTATTTATTTATAATTTGATTTTTACCAAACTGGCACACAACTTGTATCACCATAAGATCTTGGTTCCTTTCTTGAACTGGTCAGATTCCTTTATGGGTTCCAGAGTTATGTCCCCTGAAAGGGCCAGAATTAGCTATTTTGACCTTGTCTGCACAATAGCAGCTTCATTTATGATTTTATTTTAACCAGACTTGCACACAACTTGTATCACCATATGATCTTGGTTCCTTTCTTGAACCTGCCAGATTCCATTATGGGTTCCAGAGTGATGGCCCCTGAAAGGGTCAAAATTAGCTATTTAGACCTTGTCTGCACAATAGTAGCTTTATTTATGATTTGAATCTAATCAAACTTGCACAAACTTGTGTCACCATAAGATCTCGGTTCCTTTCTTGAACCGGCCAGATCCCATAATGGGGTCCAGAGTTATGGCCCCTGAAAGGGCCAAAATTAGCTATTTTGACCTTGTCTGTACAATAGCAGCTTCATTTATGATTTGATTTTAACCAAACTTGCACACAACTTGTACCACCACAAGATCTTGGTTCCTTTCTTGAACTGGCCAGATTCCATCATGGGTTCCAGAGTTATGGCCCCTTTAAGGTCCAAAATCTGCTATTTTGGCTTTTGCAGTTATATAGAGACTTCATTTATGGTTTTATTTGATACAAACTTCCAAAATATCTTCAACAACAATAGATCTTGGATTCCATGACAAATCAGATCCAGTCGTAGGTTCCAGAGTTATTTTATATCTGATTACCTCCCCTGATTGTAATCAAAATGGATTTATATCAGTAAGTACTTATAGGACTTATTTGAAATTTCATTATTGTTATTAGTTGGACTGAGACAATCAGGGTAGATAACTATGGACTGATTTTATGTCAAATTACCTCCCTTTATTTCAAATTAAAATGGGTATATCTCCGTAACTAATGAAGATACTGATCTGAAATTTCATTTATGCCAACAGATTTATTTGGCAGATCCTTCTTTTGTTCACTTACCATATTTATTTTTTTTAATTACTTCCCTTTTACGTTACTATAAATAGCTTATTTTAGTAACTTTTTTATTATTGGCCATAGGGAAAAACTTTTCTGAGGTACAACATGGATGGTACCTCCAATTTTTAGGTGTATTTTGACATATCTATACCTTGTTAGAATTGTTTTTTCTTTTTGGTTAAATTTCTTCCCTAAGTTGTTCCTGTCCTTTGGATTTAGATATTTTTTCTGAGGACCTTCTTGTCCTCAAGTGCAATGATAACAGGTGAGCGATATAGGGCCATCATGGCCCTCTTGTTTTTAGTAACTTTTTTATTATTGGCTGTAGGGAAAAACCGAGACCACTTTTCTGTGGTACAACATGGATGGTACCTCCAATTTTTAGCTCACCTGTCACATAGTGACAGGATGAGCTTTTGTGATCGTCCGTCGTCCGTCCACAATTTCTTGTCTGCACGATAGTGGTTTCATTTATGATTTTATTTTAACAAAACTTGCACACAACTTGTATCACCATAAGATCTTGGTTCCTTTCTTGAACTGGCCAGATCCCATTATCGGTTCCAGAGTTATGGCCCCTGAAAGGGCAAAAATTAGCGATTTTGACCTTGTCTGCACAATAGCAGCTTTATTTATGATTTGATTTTTACCAAACTTGCACACAACTTGTATCACTGTAAGATCTTGGTTCCTTTCTTGAAACTGGCCAGATCTCATTATGGGTTCCAAAGTTATGGCCCCTGAAAGGGCCAAATTTAGTTATTTTGACCTTGTCTGCACAATAGCAGCTTCCTTTATGATTTGAATATAATCAAACTTGCACACAACTTGTATCACCACAAGATCTTGGTTCCTTTCTTGAACTGGCCAGATTCCATTATGGGTTCAAGAGTTATGGCCCCTGATAGGGCCAGAATGAGCTATTTTGACCTTGTCTGCACAATAGCAGCTTCATTTATGATTTGATTTTAATCAAACTTGCACACAACTTGTATCACCACAAGATCATGGTTCCTTTCTTGAACTGGCCAGATTCTATCATGGGTTATGGCCCCTTAAAGGTCCAAAATTGGCTATTTTTGCTTTTTCAGCCATATAGAGACTTCATTATGGTTATATTTGATGCAAACTTCCAAAATATCTTCAACAACAATAAATGTTGGATTCCATGACAAATCAGATCCATTCGTAGGTTCCAGAGTTATTTTATATCTGATTACCTCCCCTGATAGTAATCAAAATGGATTTATATCAGTAAGTACTTATAGGACTTATTTGAAATTTCATTATTGTCATTAGTTGGACCTCCCTTTATTTCAAATTAGAATGGTTATATCTCCGTAACTAATGAAGATACTGATCCGAAATTTCATTTATGTCAACAGATTTATTTGGCAGATCCTTCTTTTGTTTGCTTACAATAATATATTTTTTTTAATTACTTCCTTTTTACGTTACTATAAATAGCTTATTTTTAGTAACCATTTAATTATTGGCCATAGGGAAAAACCGAACCACTTTTCTGTGGTACAACATGGATGGTACCTCCAATTTTTAGGTGTATTTTGACATATCTTTACCTTGTAAGAATTTTTTTTTCTTTTTGGTTAAATTTCTTCCCTTGGTTGTTCCTGTCCTTTGGACTTAGATATTTTTTCTGAGGACCTTCTTGTTCTCAAGTGCAATGATAACTGGTGAGCGATATAGGGCCATCATGGCCCTCTTGTTAGGTGTATTTTGACATATCTATACCTTGTAAGAATTTTTTTTACTTTTTGGTTAAATTTCTTCCTTTTGTTGTTCCTGTCCTTTGGACTTTGATATTTTACTGAGGACCTTCTTGTCCTCAAGTGCAATGATAACAGGTGAGCAATATAGGGCCATCATGGCCCTCTTGTTCTTTCTTCCTTTTTTCATTTTGTTCCATGTGTTCCTGGAACAACTTATGAGAATAATTTGGACTGCAGTCTTACCAGAGGTGACATAATCTGATAGGGTTTGAACACTTGGTTTTGCAGTATCTCTGAGTCCGGCAGGTATAGAATTATGTCATCCATCGTCTGTTGTCCGTCCGTAAACTTTTACTTTAAACGACATCTCCTCATAAACCGCTAGGCCAATTTCATCCAAACTTCACAGGAATGTTCCTTCGGTGAAGCTCTACAAAAATTGTTCAATTGTTGAATTCCATGCAGAACTGGTTGCCATGGCAACAAAAAGGAAAAACTTTAAAAATCTTCTTCTCAAAAACCAGAAGCCCTGGAGCTTAGATATTTGGTGTGAAGCATTCCCTAGTGGACCTCTACCAAGTTTTTTCAAATCATGGCCCCGGGGTCAAAATTGACCCCGCCCCAGGGTTCATATGATTTTACATAGAAAAATCTTCAAACATGTTCTCAGAAACCAGAAGCCCTAGAGCTTAGACATGTAGCATTGCCTAGTTGACCTCTACTAAAGTTTAAATCATGACTCCGGGGTAAAAATTGACCCCGTCCAAGGTGTCGCTTGATTTTACATAGATTTCTATAGGAAAATCTTCAAATTAAAAAAAAAAATAAACCAGAAGGCCTAGAGCTTAGATATTTGACATGTAGCATTGCCTAGTGGACCTCTACAAAATTTGTTCAAGTCAGGACCCCGCCCCAGGGGTCACTTGAATTTACATAGAAAAATCTTTAAAATTTTTCTAAAAATAAACCAGAAGGCATAGAGCTTAGATATTTAACATGTAGCATTGCCTAGTGGACCTCTACAAAATTTGTTCAAATCATGACTCCCAGGGTCAAATTGACCCAGCCCCAGGGGTTACTTGATTGTACATAGGGAAACCTTAATAAATTTGCTGAAAATAAACCAGAAGGTCTAGATCTTAGATATTTGATTTGTAACATTGCCTAGTAGACTTCTACAAACTTTGTTCAAATCATGACCCCAGGGGTAAAATTGACCTCGCCCCAGCGGTAACTTAATTGTACATCGGAAAATCTTCAAAAAATTTCTTAAAATAAACCAGAAGGCCTAGAGCTTAGATATTTGACATGTAGCATTGCCTAGAGGACTTCTACAAAATTTGTTCAAATCATGACCCCCAGGCTTCAAATTGGCCCCGCCCCTGGGGTTACTTGATTGTACATAGGAAAATCTTCCAAAAAATGTCTAGAAATAAACTAGAAGGCCTAGAGCTTAGATATTTGGTGTGTAGCATTGCCTAGTGGATCTCTACCAAGTTTGTTCAAATCATGACCCCGGGGTCAAGCTTAAATGCAAATCTTCATAGCAACCATTTTACCAGGTGAGCGATACAGGGCCATCATGGCCCTCTTGTTTATATTTACCAACTTAAAATAGCTTTCCCAACATGTATAGATTTACTAGCTTTTCAAATATAATTGAAATTCAAGATTTGTTTCTGTTATAAAGCTGAAATGGGATAAATTCCTTGATTTAACTTGATAAGAATAAGAGGCAAAAACAGTTTTTGCTGCATTTAATGATTTTAAAGAACAATTTCAAAACAATAAAAATGGTATTCGTGAAGATATATGTTGTTATTACAACCAGCCTCTGATGACAGAAAATAACAAACACTTAAGTGAATGAATATGGAAGTAAAATTACACTATGTAAAACAGTCAAGAAACATTTTCTCTGCTTGAGATGGAAGAATAAGATATTATATATTTAGTCTTATCATGTAGTGATTATAACAAGAGGACCATGATGGTCCTGAATCGCTCACCTCTTCCCACATGACCCAGTTTTGAGTATGACGTCGTTTTTTCTATTATTTGACATAGTGACCTAGTTTTTGAGCTCATGTGACCCAGTTTTGAACTTGACCTAGATATTATCAAGGTAAAAATTCGGACCAATTTTCATGAAAATCCATTGAAAAATATGGTCTCTAGAGAGGTCACAAGGTTTTTCTATTATTTGACCTATTGACCTAGTTGTCGAAGGTACGTGATCCTGTTTTGAATTTTATCTAGATATCATCAAGGTGAACATTCTAACTAATTTCCATGAAGATCTCATGAAAAATATGGCCTCTAGAGAGGTCACAAGGTTTTTCTATTTTTATACCTACTGGCCTAGTTTTTGACCGCACGTGACCCAGTTTCGAAAGTGACCTAGATATCATCAAGGTGAACATTCAGATCAATTTTCATGAAGATCCATTGAAAAATATGGCCTCTAGAGAGGTCAAAAGATTTTAATAATTTTAGACCTACTGACATAGTTTTTGACCGCAGTTGACCCAGTTTCAAACTTGACCTAGATATCATCAAGATGAACATTCAGACCAACTTTCATACAGATCCCATGAAAAGTATGGCCTCTAGAAAGGTCACAAGGTTTTTTTATTATTTGCCCTACTGACCTAGTTTTTTAAGGCACGTGACCCAGTTTCAAACTTGACCTAGATATCATCAAAATGAACATTCTGACCACTTTTTATGGAGATCCATTCACAAGTATGGCCTCTAGAGAGGTCACAAAGTTTTTCTATTTTTAGACCTGACCTAGTTTTTGACTGCACATGACCCAGTTTCGAACTTGACCTAGATATCAATCATCAAGATGAACATTCAGACAAACTTTCATACAGATCCCATGAAAAATATGGCCTTTAGAGAGGTCACAAGGTTTTTCTATTATTTGACCTACTGACCTAGTTTTTGATGAAACATGACCCACTTTCAAACTTGACCTAGATATCATCAAGATGAACATTCAGACCAACTTTCATACAGATCCCATGAAAAATATGGCCTCAAGAGGGGTCACAAGGTTTTTCTATTATTTGACCTACTGACCTAGTTTTTGATGGCATGTGACCCACTTTCGAACTTGACCTTGATATCATCAAGGTGAACATTCTGACCAATTTTCATGAAAATCTCATGAAATATTTGGCCTCTAGAGAGGTCACAAGGTTTTTCTATTTTTAGACCTACTGACCTAGTTTTTGACCGCATATGACCCAGTTTCAAATCTGATCTTGATATCATCAAGGTGAACGTTCTGACCAATTTTCATGAAGATCTTATGGAATATATGGCCTCTAGAGAGGTCACAAGGTTTTTCTATTTTTAGACCTACTGACCTAGTTTTTGAAGGCACGTGACCCAGTTTCGAACTTGACCTAGATATCATCAAGGTGAACATTCTGACAAATTTTCATGAAGATCTTATGAAATATATGGCCTCTAGAGAGATCACAAGGTTTTTCTATTTTTAGACCTACTGACCTAGTTTTTGACTGCACATGACCCAGTTTCAAACTTGACCTAGATATCATCAAGATGAACATTCAGACCAACTTTCATACAGATCCCATGAAAAATATGGCCTTTAGAGAGGTCACAAGGTTTTTCTATTATTTGACCTACTGACCTAGATTTCGATGGCACGTGACCCAGTTTCGAACTTGACCTAGATATCATCAAGGTGAATGTTCTGACCAATTTTCATGAAGATCTTTTGTAATATATGGCCTCTAGAGAGGTCACAAGGTTTTTTCTATTTTTAGACCTACTGACCTAGTTTTTGAAGGCACATGACCCAGTTTCAAACTTGATCTAGATATCATCATGTTGAACGTTCTGACCACTTTTCATGAAGATCTTATGAAATGTATGGCCTCTAGAGAGGTCACAAGGTTTTTCTATTTTTAGACCTACTGACCTACTTTTTGAGGGCACGTGACCCAGTTTCGAACTTGACCTAGATATCATCAAGATGAACATTCTGACCAACTTTCATAAAGATCCCATGAAAAATGTGACCTCTAGAGAGGTCACAAGCAAAAGTTTACGGACGCACGCACGGACGGACGGACGACGGACACCGCGCGATCACAAAAGCTCACCTTGTCACTAAAAATCAAAACAACAATACAAACATCTTAAAAGTTCTAAATCATTTCTCTTACTAATCAAATCAATGATTTTTTTTTCTAATTAAAACTGATTTCTTCAGTAATTTAAGGAAACAAGTTTGAAACATGAACAAGCTCAGCTCTTCAAAAATGTTTGGGAACTGAGGTGTAAAAATGATAGAGATCAGCGGACAAAATGGTTACTTACCCAACAAAGGAAATTCTCATATAATTATATATTCATCAAAAGACATCCGTAAATATACATAGAAAAAAATAGTTATGAGCATACATTTAGTACTTTCAAATTAGTAAGAATTATTATTTCTCTTGAACAGGATTTTAACAAATTGGACACTACTCGAAGTAGGATAATATTGTAATATAACAAATGCATCTACATCAGACTGGCTGTTTTCCCTGGAAGATTAAATAATCTCCCCTTTTGAATAATCATAAAGTGTCAAATAGCAACAGATCAAGGTATTTCCCTTTTGAATAAGGTTTGGTAAGTTGTCTCCCTTCAGGGCAGGGTAAGGGCAGCAACTGTTAAGGTTACCTCCCTTCAGACACTACTGAAGGTATTAAACAGTGACTAATTTTCGCACTGCATCGAAGGCATCAAACTGTCCGGTTTCGAAAAGTTACTTCCCTTTTGAACAATATTAGTATACAGTGATGTTTTTTTAAATGATCAGTCAGCCAAAGACAATAAGAATGTCTCTATTTTGAATGATGTACTGTAGGTGTTTAAAATATGACTGTTTCAGTTGCCTTAATGTTGACAAATTACGGTGTCT
Source organism: Mercenaria mercenaria (assembly GCF_021730395.1). Classification (NCBI taxonomy): domain Eukaryota; kingdom Metazoa; phylum Mollusca; class Bivalvia; order Venerida; family Veneridae; genus Mercenaria; species Mercenaria mercenaria. The sequence continues at coordinate 16,298,150 of NC_069365.1, forward strand.
CCTATAAGCACTAGTAAAAGTATCAAATAGTTTCAAAATTCACAATTATGTCCCTTTAAAACAACATGAAAAGTATCATACATTGACAGATATTCAGTTATTCCCCTTCAAACAGTATCCAGTTTCATTTTTAACAGATATATGAAACAAATGCATATTCAAGTAGTTGTCTTCAAAACAGTATCCAAAAGAACAACAAATTCAGTTGTCTCCCTTCTGAACAAACACAACATTTAGTTGTCTCCCTTCTGAACTAACACAATATTCAGTTGTCTCCCTTCTGAACTTACACAACATTCAGTTGTCTCCCTTCTGAACTAACAAAACATTCGGTTGTCTCCCTTCTGAACTAACACAATATTCAGTTGTCTCCCTCCTGAACTAACAACATTCAGTTGTCTCCCTTCTGAACTAACACAATATTCAGTTGTCTCCCTTTTGGATACCACTGGTTACCAAGTAAGTTATTCCAGCTCCACAGCAGATACAGCAGCTGAGAATTAGCAGGACGAAGTATGTTGCCAAGGTGAGGAATACTGTATACAGTAAAAGTACAGTGTCACAATCTTTTGGCCATCTGTAGATCCATACATTACCTAAAAATAAATCAATAGATTTACAAAATAAAAATAATTTGTGATAACAGCTGTGTTTTTAGATAAATATTTGATGTTTGCAATGGCCCTTAAATTACAATAACAAAAAATTGTAAAATTAACAGTTTGAGTAGTTCCCATCCAGTGTTCACCAAACTTGGTCACAATATTTGTGAGCATATCTTGGGCAAGTTTCATAATCATCTAGATTGTCCCAGCGGTCCTGATGTATTGGCCCTTTAATAACTAAAAATTGTGAGAACTGACCCTCTTACTAGAATAGTTTTTATCCTAATGTTCACTAGACTTGGTCATAAATGTTTATGGTTATAACAGCACGGCCAAGTTCAATAAAAACTTGGATCCTATAAGTCTTTCTGACCTTTGGATTACTAAAAAATTTGAAACACTTTAATTATGTCCCCCGCCCCTCCCCACTGGGGGAGACATATTGTTTTTGCCCTGTCCATCCATCTGTCTGTCACACTTCATTTACCTAGAACCTTCAAACTTCATATGGTGATAGAGCTTGTGGAGTAGATGGCCTCTATTGTTTTGGGGGTCACTCTATCAAAAGGCCTGAACATGGAAAACTGTTTCTGAACCACTTTATTCAGAATGTTGAAACTTAATAGGATGATTAGACATGCAGAATAGATTTTCCCAATTTATTTTGGGGTCAAAGGTCAATGTCATAGGGGCCAGAACATGGAGAACGAATTCCAATCAATCACTGGAGAACCACTTTACCCAGAATGTTGAAACTTCATAGGATGACTGGACATGCAGAGTAGATGACTCCCATTGATTTTGGGACACTTGACCAAAGGTCAAGTCACGGGCCAGAACATGGAAAACCATTTCTGATCCATAACTTGAGAATCACTTGACCCAGAACACTGAAACTTCATGGGATGATTGGACGATCCTTATTATATTTCAGTCACTAAGCTAACCATCAGTGTCTCTTTGACGTTTGCTCCAGTCTCCTATTGACAACTTGCCTATTCTACTATGCCTTGGGGGAGACCTGTGCTTTTGTACAAAAGCATCTTCTAGTTTGAGTACTTCTTACCACATGTTCATCAAACTTGGTCACAATGTTTACAGGCATAATATCTCGCACAACTTTAACTCCAATAGCTCTGGAGTTGTGGCCCATGTAACAGTTGAAACTGAAAAAGATGACAACTTGTCTGCTTAGTAAGTAGTGTGTTTTAAAAGTCAAAAGTAGCTTGCTGTGATAGGCGTATACTACATCATTTTGGCACTGTTTATTTGGCAGAAATAATTCCCTCAATGAAACAAGAGCATTGACACAGGACACAGGTCTCTATCTCAGTTAAAGGTCAAGGTCACACGAAGGTGTCAACAGTCATGTCAGATAATGTCAGTGCTGTAACTTTGACTTGTATGAAGCTTTTTATACACACGTTTTTGGAAAAATAAAAGGGGGCATATTATGTGATGGTGTGCACGTCTGTCCATTCGTCTTTCCATCATCATTCGTATTGTATAACTTTATAATCATTAAAGGTATCGACTTTAAACTTGGCATATAGGTAGATGGCAATGAGACAATGTGCACAGCGCTTGAACTGGCTCTGTACGTCAAAGGTCAAGGTCGTACACTGAGCTAAAAGGTCAAAATTGGCCATTGTATTTCGTGTCCAGAACATAACTAAATAATCATGCAAGGTATTGACTTCAAATTTGGCTTGTAGGTAATTACGAGATGTGCAGAGCACATGAACCAGGTTTGTAGGTCAAAGGTCAAGGTCACAAACTGAGCTCAAAGACCTTATTTGTCTGTTTTATTTCGTGTTAGGAGCATAACTTATTAACCATTCAAGGTATTGACTTCAAACTTTGGATGCAGGAAGGTGGTGATGAGACCATGTACATAGTGCATGAACGAGGGTGGTAGGTCAAAGGTCTACCACAGCCCCTAACAAAAAAAAATCATTTAGTTTCCTGCCCTTAGTAGTATCCTGTCTCCTGTCTCCACCCTCTCACATGCTCCACCAAAAAAATCTTTAAATATGCTTTTTTTTAAAATTTTACTTCCATCCTCTTCTGATAAAACCCTAAAAAAAGAGCATGATTTTGACAAAATAAAATCTAGATTTACGTAACTTGTCCTGTGAAGTCATCTCATGATGCTGAAGACATTCATGAAAACAATTGAGTTGGTAGTGTCTGAGGAACCTGCTTGTATGGAACTTTTTAAGTGCTAGAGTTACCTAACTTATCATATGAGGTCATCTAATCATACTGAAGATGTGTGAAGTGAAAAGGGCCATAATTCAGCCAAAATACTTGAGTTATGTTCTCTTGCCTACAGATAGAGACCATAATAATAAACAAGTAATTAAAGTTTCAAAGCCATATGTCAAACAGTTTACACAAAATATGGACTGGTACAAAAACTGAACCAATTTCAAAGTTCAAAATTGGCCAAATATCTTCGACATAGTTACATGCCCTTGACTACAGATGGAGATCATGATGAAGTTCAAAGTTTCAAAGCCACATGTCAAACGATTTTGACAAAATGTGAAACTTGTATGAAAAACTGAACCAATTTCCAAGTCCAAAAAGGGCAATAATTCAGCCAAAAAACTTGACATAGTTATGTACTCTTGCTTATAGATAGTGACTGTTACAATTTACAAGCGTTCAAAGTTTCAAAGCCACATGTCAAATACTTTTGACAAAACATGGACTTGTACGAAAACTGAACCAACTTCCAAGTCCAAAAAGGGCCATAATTCATCAAAAATATTTGACAGAGTTATGTACTCTTGCCTACAGGTAGAATCTGTTATAATTAACAAGTGATAAAAGTTTAAAAGCCATATGTAAAATAGTTTACACAAAATATGAACTGGAACGAAAAAATTAACAAAGATTTGTAAGTTAAAAGGGGCCATAATTAAGACAAATTCTTGATGAGTTATGTACTCTTGCCTAAAACTGAACATGGTGATTGTACACAAGTTTTCAAATGTCAAAATGTGGACTGATATGAAAAACTTAACCAAAGTGTGATGCCAACGCTGTGGTGAGTAGGATAGCTCTACTTTTTCTTTCGATAGTCGAGCTAAAAATGGTACAATTTTGACAAAATGAACAACAGCTATATACTTGTCCTGGGAGGTAATCTCCTGTCAAAGACACCCATGAAGTTCGAAAGAATTTCACCAGACAGTTTGTGAGAAACCTGCTTACATCCAAATCTTGTTCATGTGGACGCCAACAAAAGGGTGACAACGTAAGTTCTGACTTGTATTTGAAAATTTTCAAACAGTATAGAATACCTCCAGAACGTAATGATTGAATCCAATCTACATACAAACCATAACATCCTTTCATTCCCACCCCATATCCCACATACTAGATATTAAGGTATTTTTTTATAAACCACAGTTTACCAGCAATGAACCAGGCAAACAGGAAACAGATGAGAATGGCATCATATGGTGTTGATTTGATGTTTTCACTACTCGACTTGTCAAGGTCTCTGGATCTACCAATCAAAAGCATTAGTATTTTCACTATGGAAGCCAGTCCCCCAACAATTAGATACACCGGAATCATTTGTCCTCCAGGACAGGCATCTAAATAAACTGATCCTGAAATATGATAACATACATGATAAAACTGTCTACTCTCATTTCATTTGATACAAAGAAAATAACTTTTGATATTGGTAAGTCATATGTGCACCTTATAGCTTGCAACATAAAACATACAAATGAAATATAAAAAGGAAAAATCTACAAATGGCTATGCTCCAAGAAATATATCTCTCTTACTTGATAAACAAAATTTAATGATGTTTGAATAGCTCTGGCAGCAATGGTTCAGATGAATTTGGATAATCTGAATTATTTAAGAAACAGGTCACCCACTTTCTGCAGCGGAAAAGGAGATATGGGGGCCGGGGTCAACCTGCCAAAATTTTAATGCACCCCTGTCTTTGACATCTACTACATTTGACCTTGGAGCTAGAAGTCGAGGTTCTTCATACAACACATTGTCTTGTAACAGTGAAAGTTGTGTCAAGAAATCTGATTGTCCATCCAGTCTTTTTTAAGTCTTTACAAGAAAAATGACCTGATCTTTGACTAGTATGAGTGGCACGTATATTAAAGCTAGCAGTCTTGGTTTTGAACATGACACAGATCTATAGTATTGCTACAGTAAATGAGTGCACCTTGTTATCTGAATATCCATATATGCATGGCAAAGTTATTGACCGGACAAGAACAAAGCGATCAGTAACAAACACCAATGAATTCTCCCCGTAGGTTGGAATATAACAAATGAAGAACACGTATTTTATTTGAAAACGAATTTATTTACTGCAGAATAAAGCAGTTGACTTGATACTTGATGAAATTAGATCACAAGAAGTTGTGGGTAATGTAATATATAAATGTCTGAAAGTAGCATGACAGTATTTTAGTCAGACTGATTTAAGGGTCACCAAATGAATTTAAAGCAAACATATATTTCAAACATCTTTTTTATGCAATGACAAGCGAAGTTACCAACTTATTTTCATATTATTTCATAACTGAAAAAACTGGTCCACTTAATCATAGCCAGTACAAAATTAATGAGTATTCATTGTTCCACCTACTATGGATTTCCGGGAGGCAGAGCAACATTTTGACACTGTATACAAGAAATAATGTGTCTATATAATCACGGTCACGGTGTATATACTCAAACGCAAAAGAAAGTGTGCACTCAGGTTTTCGTCAACTGTAGTAGATTATGTTGTCCGAAGTAGATTATTTTGTCTAAAAGTATGTCATGTTTGGTACCAAAATTTAGTGCAGTTTATGGCCAATTTGATGTGTTTCGATTATTTTAAAAATTTTGACATTTATGGGAATTCTTGGCTATTCAAAGCCAACAGGGGTCAAAAACGGAAGTTGTAAATCTCTTTCTTGTCAGATGATAAAAAAAGCTGCCTGTTCCTCAAACATTATTTTGTTTAAATATCGTGTGTGACCACCTCTACTATTGATATGGCAATGCTTAGGCCTAATGTAACAGTAGAATGACGTCACGAGGAGTTTTATTCCATTCTTGAGTAGCGGCTGTCACCCGAGGTCTGCTGGATCTATGGCATACAGTAAGTCGACCAGTTTGCTGAAATGGCTGGTGCTAAAGAATTATGACATTTAACTTTGGCACCCAAACGTTCTGCTGACGTAAATAACGTTGTCCCCCTGTTGAAGTATTGTTAATGCTTCAATTCGCTGAGTTTCACTAAGTCGTGGCATTTTATTACAGCACAGATTTGAAATCTATTGTGTTTTTCCTTTCACCAAAGGTATAAGAAAACTGACAAAACGCGTTTTTGTAGTCATGTACATTTCCTATGGGCAGCACGTGCAAATCGTGCAAAAGTCCACTATCGCTAGTTATCTTGACTCCACCCATTTTTTATCGTAAAATTGAAGGAAGATCAGTAGTACATGCTTCGAGCAAAATATGTTGCAAATTGTAGACGGATGCCTCTTTTAGAACTGAGAATATTTAAATTTAAAAAATGCATACTTTCTTTTGCGTTTGAGTATAGCATTTAGAAAATAAACAACTGGCAAACTGCAAAATTTAATGAGCAACTGGCAAAGGCAGAAGGAAAATAACAATTGACAAATAGTATTTTAAGCTAATGGAATGTCTCAACTCATATTCAGCAAAATATAACAGTTATCAGCAACAGTAACTACTAGGGCTGGGACGATTTCTAAATTTTGAAATCAGTTAATCATTTGTTACATGATAAAATCGAATCGAACCGGTTAATCAGCCGCCATATTTAAAATGCTGTGTTCTTTCCTGACGACCGTATCAAGGTACTTTCAGCAGCTGACTTCATCAGGAACTTACAGACCTTATCGTTTGCAAGCAGTGTGATAATTAATAAGTCATATTTTAGTTTATTGGTTCAGATATATCACGACAGGCAAAGCTGAGACCATTTTTAATTATGTTCAAGTTGATGTGTTTGAGTGGAAATATACTGCAGGTCTACCATATAGTATGTGATGGTCAAAGAAATGTAAAGATAAAGTACAATTCGTGATGTTTATTGTTTGACAGCGATTAGCGGTTTTGCAAAATTGAAACCGGTTTTATATAGTAATCAAATCGGATCTGATTAACCGAGTAATCGTCCCAGTCCTAGTAACTACTGGCACATGGCAACCAAAATTGACTTTAGCAAATAGAAATTAGCAAAATGACATGTGCCTACTCGCATTTCATACATTTGGCATTAAATTGTTTGCAATTTAACATTTGTGATTAGCATGGCGCACCAGCCTTCCATAAACAACAAACAAATTTCCTTCTATTTCAGTGTCTTACCAAATTTTGCCCATTTTGTAGTTACAGTTAGAACATACCCTGCATTAAGACCACCCCAAAATTAAGACCTCATTGTTAAGAACACAATTTTCCAGAACAGATCATTTATTTAAATGGCCACAAAAAGACCACCCCGTTATTTCAAATCAGCTAAGAAGACCACTTTTTTCAGTCCCGAATGACCACATAACTCCACCAATAAGACCACTTTTTGACATTTTACACCTTTCTGTCATTCAAGTCAATACCGTCACAGCTTCCATAAATTGTCAATAAAGTTTAAAAAAAAACAACAACAGCAGAGCATGAATGTCAACATATATATCTACATGTGTTACTAAGAAAATCAATCTACTGATCAACTCGCCTGAATTGTACATCCTGTTGAAGCATGTTTTGCTGCCTTCACACGGGTGATCAGAGATTCTTCAGGTTGAACTGATGCAACATGATCTGCAAAAAAGGAAGTACACCACATTTAAGCTTTCAATGCAATAGGATATGATATAATATCTACTCAAAAAAGAGTTAAATTTCTAGTGATTTCAGCTTATTTATTTTCATATGTACCATTGTATAAAGGCACTTCAGTTTCCCATCAATAGATTTCAAATAATTGTAATTGTGTGAAGTTTCAATCCATTCCCATTAGTGATACCAGCTTACATACAAAAGCTTAACCAAAATATTGTTAAGTCAAAAAAGGGGCATTATTTCGAAAATGCAAAGTAGAGTTATGGAAACTGTGCAAAGCAAGTCAGATCATGACAGTGAACAATTGTGTGAAATTTCAATCCATTCTCATCAGTGCAAACTGAGATATACCAGCTTTCATACAAAAACTTAACCGAAACAGCTAAGTTGAAAAAGGGGCATAATTTTGTAAAAATGCAAAGAAGAGTTTTAGACCCTGGATCATCACAGTGCCCTTACAGAACAAGCCTTCTTCGGTAAAAGGAAAGTTAATACAAAGTTAATGGAGCTATTCACCACAGCAGTTCGCTGTTCATTCACCGCATCCGGTGAATGATTGGCGATTAAACTTCTTTTTTAACATTCTATTCACCGCAGACTCCAGTGTTCACTTCTTATTCACTGCAGGACTTGGTATTTTGAATACTGTATCATTAATTCACTTTCTATTCACCGGAGAAGCTTGAATTTCATGATTTATGAATAAAATAGCTGCACCAGTTTCAGCGGCAAAATGGTTTGTATAGTTTGAAATTCTGGACCATGCAGAGCAATGGTTTGTATAGTTTGAAATTCTGGACCTATGTGAATAGCATGGTATCAGCTACAGTAAGTGCTTTTTAATTGTCTATGATATACACAAGGCATGTCAAAAGTAAAATGTGATATTTTTTTTTCAATTTATTTGATTCATGTAATTCTAAACAGATGCAGACTTATTTTTGTCATCAGTTTTCATGACTTTGATTTTTTGTACATGTAAATATATAGAGGTGTCCAGCTAATTCACTAGCTTATTAAATCATCTGCCACTAAAAGCCAGGATGAGCTATTGTGATTGTTCATTGTCTGTCCACCTTTTCATTCATCAACTATATATTTTCTTAAAATAACATCTCTTCTGAAACTACAAGATGAAAACTTTCTGCAGACAAGCAGTTCGCAGCTCATTCACTACAGACTGTTCATAGTTCATTCACCGCAGACTGTTGGCAGCTCATTCACCGCAGACAGTTCGCATATCATTCACTGCAGAATGTTCACAGCTCATTCACCGCAGACTGTTCGCAGCTCATTCACCGCAGACCTCATTTGCATGTGAAAAGTTAATGAAAAGTTAATGGTCCCAACTTCATTGACTTTCTATTAACAAATCATTCATATACCATTCAACGCATCCATTCACCACAGACCATTTTTTTCTGTATTAAGGGTGAACTAGTGTTTGAAGTTTCAATCAGTTCCCATTAGTGGGTACTGAAATACCAGCTTAAATATAAATCCTTACCCAAAAATTTCTACGTTGTAAGAAAGCAAAATAAGAGTTATGGAACCTGTGAAGTGTAAGTCAGCTTATCCCAGTGAATAAGTGTGTGAAGTTTCGATCCATTCCCACAAGTGATTACTGAGATACCAGCTTACATACAAAAACTTAACCAAATCGGGACGCCGACGTTGACGCTGACATCGCCGCATGGGTGAGTCCAATAGCTCTACCTATTCTTTAAATAGTCGTCCCAAAAATGTCATTGATTTGACAATGTAGTTGCCATAAACAGTTAATATGGGTTTCCCCTTCCTATTGTTAGTATTGATTTGTATGGAATACTGTTAGTGCCATGTGAAATGTCGTCCGTCGCCCCTCAAAGTGCGTCGACGATACGATATCGCAATAATGTGATACGACGCACAACAATGCAATATGACACACGACAATGCATACGACGTGCGACAATGCGATATGACATTCCTCAAAATGTCGCGATGTCACTTCGCAATGTCGTACGTCAAGTGGGCAATTTGCACAATATGTCGCGATGTCACATTGTAGGCATAGGAAATAGAGATCAATATAATTGCATCTTTACTAATCCTACCAGGTGTTCTGTATTACAAAAGTGGATCTATTGTGACATTTTGATACAAGCAAAACTGTATTATCTGCACTATTATTTACCTACTGGTACTTCGTTTTATTATTGGCTTGTTAAAAGTTAATTTTTTACCATATGTAAGTTGACAGAATCATAGGAACCATGTCTTGAGGGGTAAATCAAACACAAATGAATAAATCCTTAATGATTTTGTTGTGCAAAAAAGTATGATATTGTGTCTTAAACAGTTTTCATTTTCCACTCAATTGTGTAATTGCAAGGGAAGTAAACTAATAGATCTCTACTTATAAGTACTAGCCCAAGGCAAGAGTTGTCATTCTTTGTGGATCACAACTTTAAATTAAAAATTAAAACTTCTGTTATTGATATTAACAAAACTATCATAAACTTCACATTTTGTGAAATCATTTTTGGTTATTTCAAGGACTTGGAAATTAATTTCTAGACTTTATCTAATGTAATTCTATCATTGAAAATTTTAGGGCCTATCTCTACACATTGCATTGTCGTCTGTCGTATCGCATCGTAGCGATGTCGTGTCGCATCACATTGTCGTGTGTCGTGTCCTGCATTTCAGCGACACGTGACAATGCAATACGACGTGCGACAATACGATACGACGTGCGACAATGCAATACGACACACGGCAATCTCAAACACTGTCACGATGTCCTGTCGCATTGTCGTGTGTCGCCTATATGCCAATGGAACGACGCGCGACATCGTGATATGACACACAGCAATGCCATATGACATTGCAACAATGCGATACGATGCGCGACAATGCGATACGAATATATATATATATATATATATATATATATATATATATATATATATATATATATATATATATATATATATTAAAATATCTCGTGTTTGGAACATTTTACAATTATTTGAAGTTAATGAAAAACACAGACGGAAATACAGCTTTTATCCTAAATTACGTACAGACGGGCAAACAGATGTTGTCTTTTTTATCACAAGCATTCAGATTTTGTCATTTTCTTTCGAAACAAGATTTTATTTGCAGTTTTTTACCCAAAAATAAATATTTTATAAGCACTTTTTCCTTATTTTACTGTTAATATTTCAAGCCAAAAATGGCAAAGTTCAGCAAATGTTCCCGACGGAGTGCCCGTCGGGGAAGAATATTGTTTTTAATATTCGATTAGGCAATACTACTTATTAAAAGAAATTTCAGTTTGAGACCTTACTTTTAACGCTTTTAATGATAAAATGAAATTGATGAATTGTTCGAGAAAATGCGACCAAGATTAGCAAGTATTCATAATAAGTGAACACCGGTATTTATTCAAGTGAACAACGGTTGAAGCACGACAATGCAATACGACATCGCGACAATGTCGTTTGTCATATCGCATTGTCGCGATGTCGTATGCATTGTCATGTGTCGTATCACAATGTCGCGCGTCATGCTATTGGCGCATAGGCGACACACTACAATGCGAAACAACATCGCGACAATGTCGTTTGAGAATGTTGTGTGTCCTATCGCATTGTTGCACGTCGTATTGCATTGTTGTGCATCGCTAAAATGCAGGACAAGACATCGCGACATTGCCATACATCACAACATTGTGATATGATATCACATCAATGCGATACGACGCGCGACAAAGTGATATGACGGACGACAATGCGATGCGACACCGCGACATATTGCCGAATGTCATATGCATTGAAGCGTCGCGACATTTTGGCGAATGTCATATGCATTGTCGCGCGTCGTATCGCATTGTCGCGATGTCGTATGCAATGTCGTGCGTCGCCTTTTAGGGGCGAAGGACGACATTTCACATGGCACTAACAGGATTTCGTAGCATTTCATCATTTACAAAGAAACTTTCATTTCCTTACCAAACAAGGTACATTTACCACCTTTGTTGGTATCAGTGATCAGCGATTTTACAGTATTTTTTCTATGTAAAGTTTTATTTACATAACAAATCTTTTTATGTACAACAACAATTGGGGGAAATGTAAACTAAAAACCTTCTTCCAATATTGTATCCACTGGTAATTCTACGGAATCCATCTTGCTTTCCGCCAGGAAATGGTATTTTCAGAAAATCCTTTACAGTATCGAGTACTGCAGTGACGTCACCTAGTAGGCATAACCAATTAAAACAAAATATAAGAATGTTGCTAGTGACTGACAGATTATACCATTCAACGCAACGTTTTTTTTTATTAAGATGGCTGTTTTTGTTTTTTTTTGTAATCTACGATCAATACTTTTTAGAATCATATGGCCCTATATTGTCATTATGTCACTTGTATCAGGAATTCTGGCAATATGCATCAGGTCCACATTGCTTTTTACATACACTTTATTTTTTTTTTCATTTAAACATAGTTTATTTCAAACAAACAAAATTGCAATATTTACAATTCATGATACATGGTACATAAGATAATGCCTGAAAAAGGATCAGAGCCGAAAGCAACAGCTTATAGAGGTCTTCTCCTACAGAAACATATTGTTGTAGGTACAGTACGGTAGTGTTTATGATCTTGTCTGAAATATTATCTTTAAGCAATATAATAAATCTTAGCGCTTAGTCAAAGAACTATATATAAGAACATTATCAATAAAGGGGTACAAAAGTGAAACAAGCACCCATGGCTAATGAGTGTATAAGTTTAAAGTGAGATAAGCAGAGAAAGAAAGAGAATGCATTAAAGTATAAAGATTCATTCGGATTGTAAAATGGTGGCAGCCAGTTATATTACATAATCAAGTGCTCATGAAAATCTTCTACTTTCCATGATGTAGTTTTGAACTGCTTGAAATATCTGGAAGTTAATATCATCGCTGAGATTCCTGTCTCCATTCAGTAAGGTGTGAAGTGTTACAGTACAAAAGATGGAGGCGGTCTCAAGAAGACGGACTCTGATGTCACTATAACGGTGACATTCAAAGAAGAAATAATGGTTGCTCTCCGTAATGCCACATTGACAAAGAGGTGATGGATGAATGTTTTTTCTAAACAAATGCTGGTTTAAGGAGCTGCATTCACTACGAAGACGAGCATGATGGACTTGCCATTTCCTGTCGCCTACGTAGAAGTATTTAGGACATTTCGATTCGTTCAGTTTAAGCTGCGTCTTGAAGGAGACCAGGGACGGTGAATTTTGTAGCTCTCTCGGAAGTTCATTCCAATCTCTCAGAGCCGATGGCAAAAAAGCATTATAGTAAAGGGATGTCCTTGTGTGGAATGACTGGATGTCATCGGCATTGCGTAGGTTATACCGAGAAGTTTCTCCAACAGACGGTGGGACTAAGGATGAGAGGTAATCAGGAGTTAGGCCGTTTTTCATTTTGTATAGTAGAGTTAGAAAATGAAAAACGGCACACATTTTACCTGCGGATAATATAATAAGGATAGGAAAAATTCAATCAAACATTGCATGACTGTTAATATATCGTTTATATATTTTCTTTTTTTAATTCGAAACAGGAGTCGATGGCTTCAATGTATACCTAGCAGAATGTTAGTAGATCTAACGCATATTGTACCACCTTTCCATATTAAGGAGGTAGGTTACCTTGTTACCAGGGTAAATTCAAATTAGTTGAACCGCAGTGATTTTTTGTATTTCGTGTAATTTAATGTTTTAACTGCTACAATCTCAGTTCCGTTTATCTCTGTCCCTTCAAGTACAATTTTTATCCAGGTTTGAAGTACATGACCCTCTTAAGGTATTTTATATAGAAAGAAGAAGGAAAATACGGATATTTAACATTTTTCAGTGTATTTTGGTTTCATTGTTATCCGTAGAAGTCTGCATAATTAATAGTTTTACTAGTATGCGCATTAGCTTTCTAATAAAAGCTTAAAATGTATATGTCGCGGGGCTCGTGTTTCCATGGTAACGCATTTTCTCTCATTTTTCAACAATTATGTATGAAAACGGGTTTTTCGACGGCTTCAGTGCCATTCTGTTATTGACCAACATGGAATATTTGGGTAATATGTTTAGCAAAATACCAAGAACTTTACATGGTACTATGTTTTTCTTAAAGTTTAGAGTAACCATGGCAACAGAGATGTTTAAATTAGCTTATATGTTGCTTTTTATCGTAATTTCTTATAAAAAATATTATATAAAATTATCTTTCTTGTTAATGTAGCTTTAAAACATCTTATTTCTAACGTTAGTAATATTTTCGTATGAATTGCAGTTAATTTAACAAATTTCACAGCTTAAAATACTTACAGCAGTGCCCGTCGTCTGACATTTTTATTGAAAAATCGTTCTGCATGCTGCTATTATTCTCAAGGATATTGTTGAAATGAAAATGAAAAGCCGAAGCTGTGTTCCTTAAATAGACCAGTGTCAACGCTTTTGAATTTTACAATTAAACATATAGGTCACGGGCTTCGTTTCCATGGTAACATCAATTTAATTTAAGACACCACAATTTTATACTGAAATTTGAATAATTTTAGAGCTTAGTTTTAGTATTTAAGTAACAAATTATCAACGGAAACTGGGAAATAGGTATAACAAATCAAACTGCCCAATTTTTATTTGTAAATGACCGTAATAAGTTACCTTTTAGCCAACTATATTCCCAATCACATCAGTTACCATCATCCATTTTCTTACATTCCGCATAACATTTCAATATAATTACATAAAAGAAGCAAAATATTGATCAGTTTTCAGAGCAAAAGACTAGTATTGTAAAAAAAGTATTTTAGCAAATAATGGCTGTTTAGAAATAGTTCAAGTGAAGAAATAGCACAGAATAACGTACTTTCAAAATAAAAGCTATTAATTTTGCGCGGTAACTGACACGTAACCTCATGACGTCAATGACGTCATTTTAAGGCAACAATGTTTTGAAGCGTTTCTGCGGTAATTCATTCATTATATCTGCATTATTAAACCATTAAACATAAGATCGGAGGCAGGTTCAAGATTTATTTCCAGAAGAATGGATATACAAACACATTTAGTTTGTCGTAAACGTCGTCGTAAATCGTCACGTTAGCTTCCGGTTGGACATGCGCACTTACAGATATCAAGGTAACCTACCTCCTTAAGGGCTGTTCTGTCCCCCACCCCCTCCCCTACCCACGCGACCCATGTCATTAATACTAAAATAAAAGTAATTAAAAAGACACTTATGAATTTAATTACTTGAAAACTTTTTAGACAATGCTACTTGAGGCCACATTTATAAAAGCTTTACATTGGTCAATCAGAGAATTTGAGCCAGTCATCTAACTACCCAAACTTACTCGCCTTAACAAGCCATATTGTATCGCTTCCTTGGTTGTCTCCTTAATATAGGTTTGACTGTAGATTTAGTTCCTTTTGATTATCAGAGCTACCACTTATAATTTTCCGAGCTACAAAAATAACAAATAAGGAAAAGGTTATGTAGTCGGCAACCATGCATAGAATTCCAGCAACTAAAACATGTAGGGATGGTATACAGTGCAACCTCTGTAGAGCAACACCGTTGGGAGATACAAATATTGACTATTATGTAGAGGTTGTTGTTCTGGAGAGGTAAATTTGATAGTATATTTCAGCTTATAGAAATTTTGATGATGTTGTTACAGAGAGGTTTTTGCTTAAGAGAGGGCCGCTGCGGGAAGGTTGTACTGTGTATACTTATTAGTAAGTGTTTACTGTTGGTCAAGGCAGTAAAGAGAGTTTGATATGATACATATGTTGCTTCCACCTAACACCGTTGAATAAGAAGTGACCTATACTCAAAGGGCACCAGAGACCACCATTTTATACTTGTATATCAAATGTTTCCAAGCCTCGACCCATTTAACAGAAGGAGTTACACCCTCCGATTCCTACTTCTAAAGGTTGAACAGCATAAGGGTGTCTAACAGATGTCTGCAACAAGACTGGTCAATGCCTCGGTCTTTTTGCACGTTCAGATAAATGATGTTTGGGTATTAAGTATTCAGACCCTAAAATGCACCAGAAACCATAATTTCATGCCTATCTTTCAAACATTTCAAGGGGTAAACTCTTCTTCCCACTTACAAAATTGGGCACACCCTTCAGTGACTAACACTAGACGGAGTTACGATTAGGCTTTCACCCTCAACATCTGCTATTAGCTAATTCTACATCTAAAAGTCTGGATTCGGGATTGAACTGAAATCTTAAGCAGTGAGAAAAATTATAACCGGTACTACGAGGCTCAGCTGCTTTATCTTTTATACAGATCTTATTTGGGAACCTTCTGGCAGAAGGAGGAAACATAAACTACGTGGATTCTTTAAAATGAAAAATGGAATTTCTCCACGACACGTTTCTAAGTTTAAGTACCCCCACCCCACGCACACATACATGCAAGTACACATTTGTGATACGTGAGCATTAGTCAGATATACCCGTCCCTGTCCTTAAATGTGTTTTACAATGGCCGATTTATGCAACAGGAAGACTTTCTTTTCCATTTCGCATTACGTCATGGAAAGCCACATGTGTCTAATGTTACTTTTAAAAACAAACAAACCCCAAAACAATCATGTACCATTTTACTCTCAAACCCAGTGTACAAACGTCTTGTTATGTAATATTTGTTTGTTTTTGAATGACGAAACATGAGATGTACCCACCATAATTTTTCCAATTCTGTGAGCATCCCTAAGTAGCGGCGTTTGCAAAGCCACTTTGGTATCTAATGTTTATGCCGTTCCTCCCAACCCCACCCCTACCTTGGGGCGGCATATAGTAGCTGCAGCGTCCTTCCGTTCGTTCATTTGCCCCGAATTCGTGTCCTGTCCGAAACTTTGTTATCCATCAGGGGATTTCTATATTACTTGGCACAAATGTTCCTCATAATAAGACGATCTGTCATGCACACGACTCGGACTCTTAGCTCAAAAGTCAAGGTCACAATTGGAGGTCAAATGTCAACTTCCGGTCTGTAACTCGACCATCTATCAAGGAATTTTAGTATCACATGGCACAATTGTTTCCTCAAAATCAGATAATGTGTCAAGTTCAAAGGTCAAGGTCACACTCACAGGTCAAAGGAACTAGTGTTTTTTTTCCCTGTCCTGTCCATAACTCTGTCAATCTTGAAGGGATTTTAAAATTGCTTGGCACAAATGTATTCCATACTAACACGACATGTCATGCATAACACCCAGACCCATAGACTAAAGGTCAAGTTCTTACTCAGAAGTCTAAGGAAATAGTGTTTTCTCCTGTCCGGTCCACAACTCACTCTTGAAGGGATTTTAATATTGCTTGGCACAAAAATGTATCCCATAATAAGACGACTTGTCATACGCAAAACTCAAACCTCTAGCTGAAAGGACAAGGTCACGCTTGGAGGTCAAACACCAGTAGTGTTTTTTTCCTATCCGTTTCATAATTCTGTCGTCCTTGAAGGGATTCTAATATTAGATGGCACAAATGAATCGCATATACTGAGATAATTAGTCATGCGAAATACCCTGACCGATAGCCCAAAGGTCAAGGTCACACTCTAAGGTCAAAAGTCAATAGGTTTTGTTCGCTCTCCAGCCCATGACATAAGAATATGACAACGTATCATATACAGCACTCAGACCCCTAGCTCAGAGATCACTAGGTCACACTCTGAGGTCAAATGTCAATAGATTGCCTTTCCTGTCCGGTCCATAACATATAGGTTATAAAAATTGACCAAACATTTACCCAGATATTACATATCAGCTACAACTTCCATTCAAATGAAGCAGTATGGTGTACCTCTTAAAAGAAAGATTTTACTCCTTTTAAAGCAGATAATTTGTTCTCCTTTTTGCCAATGTTAAAAATAAAAGTCATAAAATAGTCGTTGATCTTCTTTCATCGAAATAAAAAATAAAACAAGAAGAGATAGGTTTATTTTTCTTTTATATTATTTAGAACACATACGAATAAAACACGCAAAAATATTTGAATATTTCAATAATGATGAAATTTTCTCACATAAAACAAAAACAAGGCTATGGCTTTGAAACAAATTACGGATAAAACAAAATATACACGCTACAACATAACAGTAACATAAGATAATCACAAGTGTGGATACAGAGGTATATGTGTAGACAACAACAAAACAACAACTATACTTCAGGTCACTTTTGTAGCTATATGTATGTTTTTTGTAAGTAAAACATCAGTGACTGTTTTAGTTCAGAAATGACAAACGCATAGACGCACAAGATGCAATGATATCCAAATTATCCTCTCAGTTGCTACATTAGTCAATGATTTATAAATTTTGATTAAACCAATGAAATCTCTAGCCAAATTCTATATTAAATTCTATAAAATGCCTTATGATTTCATCTCAATGTCAGAAAAACTTCTCCTTATTTCATATAACCAATCTTTCATAGGTTCCGTTGTTATTAATCTTCAAACGTCTATACTGTAGTTGACCGAAACCTAACACACTGAATTCATGAAGCTAAGAAGTCAATGTATGTTTCCCTTGTTGTGTTACTGGTATGGTCATATCCGACAACCCTAATTTCCGTCCCGCCAAAGATGACCTCAAGGTCAACGGAACGTGACTTGTCACCTGTCATATCCGGCATCTCGACAACCAAACACCCACATTTGGAGACCCCCTCCTCGTCTGTGTACTTTACTTTTCTTTTCGATGACTTATAAAATTCAAATATAATACCTTTTTGGTTTGTAATTATGGGTGTGTAAGTTTCTTTCCATATTTCATTGTGTCCTATAACTTCTCCCGCTTCAGCCCAAATCTGTAAAATACTCTTGCACAAAGCCATTCCATCAGATTCAACTTTCAGATCCGGTCTGTGAACTCCTTCCTCAAAGGGTAAATAAGAGCCAACCCCATAAGTGAACCTGCAGATTCGCTGACATATTGAGCTCGGATCCCTACCGAAGGCCACAGCTCCCCTAACGACTGCTAAACTGGCTTCTTCCGGTATAAGGACACTTACGCTTTCACTACTGAATTCGTCCTTTATCGCCCTTTGTAATCTACTTGATTCGGCAAATCCACCGACAAGAAAAATGTATCTTACATCCTTTAATCTTGTTTTCTTCATTAGTGATTGTAAATGGTCGTTAATTTGAACGAGCGCATCTTGAAACAACTCGTTTACAACGGCTGCTGACATCACTAGTTTACCAGACGAGAATTTAATTTCCGCTTCCGCCTGCGCGGCAAACTGTTTTATGCATTCCTGCACAGGTCGGCCTAGATGTTTGTAGTTACAAAAATTGTACGGTAAAGATACTCTAATACTTTCACATTCACCCCTTTTCTTTATTTCAAAGTCTTGCAGCAGTTCAACAAAGTCTTTTGGAAATTCATTCTGGAATGCTAACATGAAGTCTTCACCAAAAATCTTGTTGAGGAGATTCAAGAACTGATTGTCAATCATTGTGCCTCCCCAAGCACCTCCTGTAGCACGGAACAATTCTCGTATGCGACCATCTTTCCTTACCTTATGGGCAACAATGTCAATGGTACCACCTGTAAGTATGAAAAACATTCAACTATATCTTTACAGGAGCATTTATTCTAGTAAAAGCGGACGAATCACTTGCTGCTCATCGCTGCGGGTCGAACTGCGCTTGGGGTGCACTTTTTAAATGTCAGAAAGCCGTCCAGCTGACTTTTGTATGGTCGGTAGTTTTCACAGTGAAAAGTATCAAATATAGTTCTCACAGGTAAGAAACTATAAAATGGGTATATTTAGTCAAAACATGAAATAAAAAGAAATATTGTGTTGTGTTTGTTTTACATGCAAGATCAAAATGTCTTTCACTCATGAACACCATATTTTACATTTTCACTCGTGGCTATGACACTCGCGAAAATATAGTGTTCACTCATGAAAGATATTCCAGTCGTACCCTGAAACAAACAAATAATCTCTATATCATGTTTGAAGAGGAAGAATACGAACGAATTCTTTTTCTAAATTATATGTATATATAGGCACTTCATAAATTGATACAAACAATCAAAAACAATTATCATGAATTTTGCGCTATGTCTTATTTAAAGATATGAATATTCATTACTTACATATTTTGTGACAGACAATTATGATTTTATTATAAGCTTATATTATAAAGAGAAATATGCACGAGCTTTGCAGCGGAAATATCGCGCGACTTTCAGCGCATTATCATTCCGCCAAAGAACGAATGCATATTTCTCGATACAAACCTAAAGATCATTTTTATTACATAATCTACAGATACAGATATTATATGAATATTATGAATTTGGTCAACACTTTGAATAAAGTTGACAATTGACAAAGGCCCCTAATAGTAATGTTTAAAAAATGGCATTTGCTTGGTATATTCTTACAGTTGACCGTGCTTGGCACTTATATGCAAATTTTTAAAAACTTTTACCGTGCCGTTTTTAGCTCACCTGTCACAAAGTGACAAGGTGAGCTTTTGTGATCGCGCGGTGTCCGTCGTCCGTCGTCCGTGCGTGCGTCCGTGCCCGCGAAATGATGGTTAAGTGACTGCATAACGGTACTTTCTCTTTGATGTCATTCATTCCGTTCTGTTTATGTGACCTTTTTCTTTTTACGTGACTGTTAGAACAATAGAGAGAACAATGGGGGTGTCACATAAATACTGTTTCGTTAGAATGTCCGTGCGTGCGTCCGTAAACTTTTGCTTGTGACCATTCTAGAGGTCACATTTTTCATGGGATCTTTATGAAAGTTGGTCAGAATGTTTATCTTGATGATATCTAGGTCAAGATCGAAACTGGGTCACCTGCTGTCAAAAACTAGGTCAGTAGGTCTAAAAATAGAAAAACCTTGTGACCTCTCTAGAGGCCATATATTTCATAAGATCTTCATGAAAATTGGTCAGAATGTTTATCTTGATGATATCTAGGTCAAGTTTGAAACTGGGTTATGTGCCATCAAAAACTAGGTCAGGAGGTCTAAAAATAGAAAAACCTTGTGACCTCTCTAGAGGCCATATATTTCATAAGATCTTCATGAAGATTGGTCAGAACGTTTACCTTGATGATATCTAAATCAAGTTTAAAACTGGGTCACATGCTTTCAAAAACTAGGTCAGTAGGTCAAATAATAGAAAAACCTTGTGACCTCTCTAAAGGCCACATTTTTCAATGGATCTGTATGAAAGTTGGTCAGAATGTTCATCTTGATGATATCTAGGTCAAGTTTGAAACTGGTTTACGTGCGGTCAAAAACTAGGTCAGTAGGTCTAAAAATAGAAAAACCTTGTGACCTCTCTAGAGGCCATATATTTCATGAGATCTTCATGAAAATTGGTCAGAATGTTCATCTTGATGATATCTAGGTCAGCTTCGAAAGATGGTCACGTGCCGTTAAAAACTAGGTCCGTAGGTCAAATAATAGAAAAACCTTGTGACCTCTCTAGAGACCATATTTTTCAATGGATCTTCATGAAAATTGGTCAGAATTTTTATCTTGATAATATCTAGGTCAAGTTCAAAACTAGGTCACTATGTCAAATAATAGAAAAAACGACGTCATACTCAAAACTGGGTCATGTGGGAAGAGGTGAGCGATTCAGGACCATCATGGTCCTCTTGTTTATAAATTTTGTGTAATTTATGGTATTTCCTAAAGCTCAAGTAGAAACAAATTTCAAAGTGGTGTCCTTTATCCAAAACGTTTGTAGAGAATTCATTATTCCATTATTTTTTATGAAAGAAACATCAAACTATTGGTAAAGAATCATAAAACTTAAAATAAAAACTTTCTATATCATTTTTTCTAGGGTGCCTCGAGTAAACGGATTTAATCAGACAGAATTCCATCTCCAATATTGAAAAATTAAGGTCGCATCCTGGGGGTCTGTTTTGAATTTTGCTCACTTCATTCAAAAATAACCTTGGGGCAGAAGTAAAACCTACTACATTTCTTCCACAATATGTAATATAAAGAATAAAGGCAAAATAGAGAACTTTTACCGCATGTAACTCATTATTTTTAAAGATATCTAACTCTACCCCTTCTGTTTCAGAGGTAAATTCACTTTGAATAGCAAGAAATCGCATATCAAATGATTTTTTCCCCACTTTTGTACAATAAATCAATAACAAGTCTTGAAAGAAGTAAAAACTTACTAGAAAAAAAGGAAAATAAGGAAAAAAAATTTGGTCTCAGTGGGGCTTGAACCTACGCACCCCTGAAAATTGCAGTCAAAGTAGGTTTATGGTAAGAATTGAATACTCTTCAAAAAGGAGGTACTCTATTATGGGCCTAATACCTTAAATAGGAAATAATGCAACGACACATTAAAATGACGTCACACACCCGAGACGAAAATTAAAAAAAAAATGACGTTTCCGGTTCCTGTAATTATTCTAACGAAGGCAGAAAACGAATTTGTAAATATACATAGTTATTGTGGTATATAAATGTTTATACGCACTAACCTCCTGCATCTACGACGAGATATTTAGTTCCAGACTCAAAGGAAGGTTTCTGAGCGTCATCACCTGTAGACGTAAATGTGCTAACCGGAAGTGTTCGACAGTACAATGACGCAGCTTCCGGTTCAAGGGCGATTACAAGTTGATTGCTATAGAGCGTATCTATCAAGCCACCCTAAATTGTAGAAAAAAACATGATAAATTTGCAGCTTTGTGCCAAAATTACATACTCACCATACTAGTTATAATTTCACTTGCAAATGTTATTGGTGTAACTAACATTTACTGCTTAGGCCTACATAAAGGATCAAAGATTAATTATTTTGTTTTGAACATATACAACTATTTTCTTCCTGACGATGCACAGTATTTACAGCGTAAACGGCTTAACTTGTTTATTTGTTGAATTTTAATTCACCCTGGCACGTATAAGCTTCAGACAAAAAGACACCCGCGGTGTCCCTTTGATATGGGCGAAAGCTGACCATCCACAAGCCAACTGAATGACTTCCTGGCATGACAATCTCAGCTGGGCTCGAACCCACATACACGATTTGAAATCAGCTACCTTAACCACTCAGCCGTGCAGGCCCAGTCTAACCTTATAATGCTCTAGATAGTGACGTTTTGCGATGCAAAGTGTTTAAAGGGTTTCAGACATAAAGTAGAATTACCCTGTGAGCAGCTTCTCTCATGAACTGCTTTGAATTTTCATCCCAAATTGCAGGAACAGTAAGCACCCAGCGAATAGACAGAGGGTCGGGATCGAGCCCAAGGTTAGTTTTCATCGCCCTGTAAGAAACAAGATGCATATCTTTGAAATTTACAGTATACGTATGATACTGATACATTGATTTTAATTTTAATTTACCTATTTGAAAAATAAAAATATAAAAACCATTGTACACATGCGCAGAATGCAGCAACACGGTGGTTTTAGGCAGGAAACAGGCCTCAGACTTAAGTTTGCGTATTGTCTTGATCTAGGACATGGATCGTTTAGCAAATATTCCACATTATCTATAATATGGTGGTTTTGGTTCTCCTAATTAAAAGTGTGTCCGTTGCACAACGCGACAGTAAAATTTTTACAATCGTAGTTTCTCGCTTCGCGTTTATAAAGGCACACGCACAGGGCGGAATACGAAATAGTGGACGCATTGGTTCAAAGGTAACCCTGTCTGACTAGGAAAACAGGGGTCATGAGTTCGTCGCTCCTCCAACTAATAAAATAACTAACAGTTGGGTAAGTGTACCGTGTATGGGTGTTTTACGCATGGCACGCTAAGAACCAGGGACAATTATGGAATGTATCTTGCATTACCCTCAAACTGAAAATTACAAGCAGCCTTCTGGAGGAGTCGCAAATATTGGTGGCGACAATGAATAAGCTAAAAAAACAACAAACAAAGTAAAGTGCAAAGGTATGATGGCAAAGGCTGAATGAAAGATTAACCGCCGTACATTCGCACTTCCTGTTAAAAAAAACCCAGTTTGAATAGGGAGCTGTAACGAAACATCGTATAGACGCATTATATGAGGTCTAGTAGTTAAGAAGAAACAAATGCTCATTTGTCCTTTGTACAGAACTCAGGGCCCGATTGATAGGAGTAAAGATGTATGTTCAGGGCTTTTGATTGACAATGTCCGAGATTATACATTACCTAAGAAGATGTTCCTTCATGTAATACAGTGACTTAGCAAACACGTCCACAGCCGGCTGCTGCTTTCCCTTCGCATCCTCCAATAAAATATCAGAATGTAAGTCCTGAAATATTCAAATAAGTAAAACTGAGATAATATTTTTCATTGAAATGCTCGTATTAGATATGTGGCTCCTGGGCCAGTTACTCAGACTTCGATTGTAAAATATCTAATTCTGACACCGAGTTTTGTTAATAAAAGATAACTCCTGAGACTATCCAAACTCCAAAGTTTGTATAATTACGTCCCTTCTCTTCGCGACAGAGCTAGAATATGTGAAGTAAAAAAAAAAACAACCAAAAAAAAAAAAACAAGATATTATCTAGTCAGTAGCCAGACTACTTTTACCTTTGCGAGTTTGTGGGCTGCTTTTTGTTGAAAAAGTTTTATCGGACTATGCCGAATAACGTTACCACATGTGATGTTTCAATAAAAATAAAACAGGTGGCAGGTCTAAATTCCGAACTCTAAATCTTGATGATTATAGACCGTGGTAAAATATATTAAACATTTGACAGAACGGTTAACTACAGCATTAGAGTTTAAACCGAAATCTCTTGAAATTAGAGTAGCAAAACCAGAACTTGTGCCCAGGACCTGGCAATACCGGGCTTAGCTGCAACCAGTAGCATCCATTGTATTGACAGATACATAAAACGTGAAATATTTGTTGTGACTTCACAAAGCTGATATTTAAAAGGATTGAGTACACAAACCTTAATAAAAACAACTTTGAAAAAATATCAGCTGCTGAAAATAGCAAACCCTCTCGTTTTAAGGTATTAGATAACTAACAGAAATATTTAAAAAAAATGGAATTCGCTGGGTATATTATTAAAGTTGATCTTGTTTTGCACTGTGCTGCAAGTTTTAAACAACTTTTACCGTGTTGTTCTTTATAAATTTTGTGTAATTTATGATATTTCATCAAGCTCAAGTAGACACAAATTTCAAAGTGATGGCCATTGTCCAAAATGTTTACAGAGAATTCATTATACCATTAATTCTGATGAAAGAAACGTCAAACTATATTGGAAAACAATTATAAAACACAAAATAAAACTGTCAGTATAAGTCTTAACATAACTACGCACAAAACACAAACTCTGTTTTGCAATGGGCAAGACTTGCGATTGTTTTATTTTGAGCATTTTATGTACAAGTACATGAATATATGATCATATTCTTTATAAACAAAATCAAATAGCATACAATATGCATATCAGCTTCATACAAATAACATTGTCAGATAATTATCTTGTGTACACACTGACTGTACAGTACAGCCGTCAACCTAGATACAATAGGCCAGATTAAAAACCAGAGATTAAAAAATCATTCCCGAACTGGGAATGTAAAAAACTCTGGAAAACTGTACCTACTGTATCTTGGTAGTATAAAATAATAAAAAGTAATAGCCTTTCTTAAAACTAGACAACTTATTCATTATGTCTTGAGAATTGTTCAACTTTCTACAAAAAGTATATCAACTTTATCAAACCAGATTATAAACAACATAGAGTTTATAAAATCAAAGTTTTCATTATAATCTAACAAAAATTCGAATTTGAATAAAGTAGAAGTGAAACAATCGAAGCCAAGCGTAGAACTGACAAACAACCGCGTTACCCGTACTAATTCCCGCCACGTACCACTTGACCAATCACTGATCACGTGATCCAACACATCAGTGATTCGCACAAATAGTTGTGCTACACAACGTTAAGACATATGTTCTGCGGCTATACTCCGTAACGCGCAGAACTTTAAATTTTCCTAGGGTACCTCGGGTAAAAGGATTTAATGAGACAGAATTCTAACTTCAACACTGAAAAATTAAGGTCGAGTCCTGTGGGACTGTTTAAAATCATTCAAAAATAAGCTTGTGGCAGAAGTAAAACCTACCTATATTTCTTCCACAATATGTTATCTAAAGAGTAAAGGCAAAATAGAGAACTTTTACCGCACGTAACTCAGTATTTTTAAAGATGTCTAACTCTGTCCCATTCTATTTCAGAAGTAAATTCGCTTTGAACAGCAAGAAATCGCTTATCAAATCAAATATTTCAAATTTTGAACAATAAATCAATAATAAGTCTTGAAAAACAGGGTAAAAACTCACTAGCAAAAAGGAATATAAGGAAAAAAACTGGTCCCAGTGGGGCTTGAACATATGCCCACCCCCCTTGAAAAAATTTAGTCAATTGTAGGTTTGTGCTTTATACGGAGGTACACTATTAGGTATAATTAAGGTACGTGTGGCCGCTGGTCTATATGTCAATTGATTCAACAATAATTGATTGTTATCAATGTGACTTCATTGAGTGGATACTTAAAGTAAGTATAGATACTTGAATACTACAAATCAACAATGATCTGTTATTTGTGTTATGTTTGCAAAATGCAAAAAGCTGTTTCCCCCCAACCATCACGTTAACAACTGGTCTTTATTACGTTATTGAAATAATAGTTCGTGTTAAGATATTCATGTATAGTTTGGTGAAAAATAAAATATGAAACTATTTCAAAACATAAAATAAAAAGAAACTGTGCTTTTTTGCACGTTATATTAAATATCTTTCACACGTAATTACAAGGTCGTACATGTACACGTGGAGTCACTCGCGGCGAATAGATAGTTTGATCTTACGCTTAAACAAACCAGAATATAATCTCTGTATATATGTCTCCAGAAATGTTTACAGGACACGTCTTTTCGACGGTATCCACTGCCATGAGGGTATGAGAGAAGAGAGGCTAGTTTCCCTTTCAATACTGGGAGCCTGGCAAATGAGTCACCGGTACATGTATCATTTTTCACGTCTTTGGTTTGATGCCGCCAGGGATCGAACCGGCAACCTTCCGGACTTGAAGAGGGCGAATTACAACAAGTTTATGGAGGTGGTACAAAAAGAGAGATAAGATACATCGGGGAAACCCTGTACGTAAATTTCTAAACAATAATCGTTTGGCCTAGTTGGAAAACCAAGGGAAAATGAAACAGTTTCGTCTTTAATGAACGTATTTTTATATATCAATACACATCCTGTTACTTATTCTATAGGTTCAGGAACAGATACTAATGGCTATAACTAATCAATTGTTGAATTTGGGAAATTCTCTGTTGCGTAAGCTGGTAAAACCATCAAAATGCGCGTGAATAGGCTTGTGACCACGAAATACCGTGTTTCTATCCGTCCACAAGTATAGGACTGACCTAGTCGACCCCGGACCACCACTCAAGTGCACAGTACTCTACTACAATGCAGTACGTAAAATACAAGCTTACCTTGTTGTCGAAAAGTTTCATCTTAAATCGGTCAAAATAATAATAATCGTCTGCTTCCTCCTCCGTCAGGTCATTGTACTTGGACACCGCCTCAAATCCAAATGCCTCAAACTCCCCGTCGGGCCTCAGAAGTAAGCAAGTTGGTGTCTTGTGTAGTAAGAACCCCTGCGTCTGTCCCCAGTTTTTGTTCGTGTATATTTTATCACACTCGTCAGCAAAAGAGTACGCATACCCGCTAAAAGTTGTTCCGAAGTCTATAGCCGCAACGATTTTGAAACTTTCTGCATTTTGCTGCGTAGTAGAAGCAATGTCGTCAGTTTCCGCGTCATTTTCCGCCACAGAGATGTCGTCTGCTTCCAAATTGTCATCATCGTCTGCACATGTCTCCTCTTGCACACAAATGGGCGTTTCTGTTACGTCATCTTCTGCATCAGCCATTTTGGTAAAATTTAAATTAGAAATGATTTCCTTTGTTTCAAAATTTCTCCATCTTGCTCAACATAATGTCAACACCAAACGCTGCATTGAGGAATAAAATTATGGCTTGTATGGGAACACGTATTGATTTCTAGGCAGCCGATTCACATTTCCCCATTTAGAGAGTATTGATATTCAAGATTCTTTTTGCAACGATTTCCTATCGTATGATATTCATGAGAAATAACGCTGCATATTGATGCTGTAGAATATTGCATGAATACAATTTTGTCAATTTTGTGAAATGCATAGGGTTGTATTGTATTCCAAAAGCTCTTAAAGTTATTTAATCATTTAGCATGCCATTTCATTTGTATCTCTTTCTTATTGTTTGACTTTTTACTATTTTGAATATCATGACTACATACATTGCATAATTTGTAATTTACCAAAATTTAAATAAATTACAAGTACTCGAAAGAAAAATTGTACAATTGTACAAATGAATAAAATGTTTTTCTTCAGACATTTGCCACATTTTCGTGCTAATATAAGTGTATTTATGTATAGTGCTGACGTATAGATGTATACTAATATTTCTAGCAGTTGAAATATTTGATAATTTCTATTTATTCTCATTCTGAGCCCTAAAGTGTAAAACCATATAATGTGAAGATAAATACACTGCCGGAAAAAGTCCTTATACGGAAGCGTAAACTCAACTTTTAATCAATACTTAAAGTCTCAGAAGAATTATTTTAACATTACGAGCATCTGTCAATTTAACATTGTGACTAATATTGGCACTGAGTCACATCGGTCGCAGCCTGATCAATAGTCTGTAAAATGATATTGGTTTTGTACACCAGGAGCACACAATTCTCGTTGTTTGTTCCGCGGAAAACTATTTTCTATGGAAATCAATGAAATATGGATGAATATGGCAGTAATTGTTGAGGGAATTTAGAAAATACGATCATTTCAATAATAAATATATCAATAATATCTTCGAGAAGGATTTAAGAAGTTGTTTGTGGATAGAATTGTAAAAGGTATTTATAAATCATGTTTTGTCGTCTCAGTTATGCGCATCGTTTTTGTGCGTATACATGTATTTTATGTTAATGTATTTATTTCGTTTTATTTATAGATACCTATACTGATAATAATTTTACATGCTAAGAGAGCTATGTTTTAAAACAATGGTGAACAAGAGAATACCATTACATTTTTAGCAGTGTCTTAGCTTTAACCATTTACAAATGTTGTCAGCTTGAGCTAAAACTAGAAGACATGGCTATGTGTGAATGATACAAAATATTTAAAGATATTAATAATAAATACAAAAATGAATTTGATGAATACTAAAACAACTCGTTAAAATTCTTGTAGGTATACGTCTATGAAAATGGCATCGATGTCAGAGAAAGACTTGAGAGCAGATGCTAAGAATTTTTGTGAGTCTCTAGGAAACGTTTTCATGATGAAGAAACGTGATCCTCAGACCCAACACCTACTTCAGAAGTCCAAAACCTTGATAGATGCCCTGCTACAAGAAAAACGCGCCAAAACTGACCGTCCCACAATTCCTCCGAAACCTGCGCGCGGTGGAGGTGGAAGTATGGGGCAATTGTGGGTAAAACTCGACGAAATGAAACGGGAAAATGATGAGCTGAAGAAGAAATTACATGGAAAAATGCATGATGAGAAAAGTAGTCAGAGTAAATCACAAGGTCCAGGGGAGGTCATTATAGCTGAACTTCATAAATCAAAGACGGAGAATGAAAGCCTAAGAGCGCAGCTCGAAAAGGCAATCACGAGCATAAAAGAACTCGAAAAAGTGAATTTAACAGTGCAAGACGAGTTCAAAAGAACTAAAATAGCGCACGACATGGCACAGAAATCGTTGGAGAAAGTAAAACAAGAACAAAGATCTCTCGAATCATCACTTAACACAGTGAAAACCGAGAATGATTCGTTGAAAATGAGGTTAGCTTATCCTGGCATCAGTGTATAAACTGAGTTTGGAGATCAGACTAAGATTGCAGACATGTATTAGGCAGGTTTCGAGTATGAACATAGAATCATGCAATCTCAAATGTTGTAGGGTTCAATGTGGTCTCCAAAACCGGTTTTATAAACTTGAAATCAGGTCTTCACTTTCTTTATTTATCCTAACCAAATTAAAACCAAGAAAGATATTCATAAAGTAATAGAAAAAGACATCTCAGTTAAGTTTCAGTGTATATTTTGCTGTCAGATTTTCACACTTTATTAAAGTTAAAAAAAGGCCACATATTATGTACTATGTATCTCCTACAAGTAGTTAACGCCAAATGATCATATATTAAATAAGTGAAAATGAAAATTCGCAAATATATCTGATTTTTCAATACTAAGATGGTACCTAGTAGGCGAATAATTCTGCTGTCTTAAACGAAACATTAGGGAACGGTTAAAAATGATCTTTTTCTCTAATTTGATAATGCAGACTATAGTTAACGACAAGAAATGTGTAACTTTTCATTTCAGATTGACAAATAGTGTGAAGCCTATGAAAAGGGCAGATAATCGTTTCGTTGAGAACATCAATGAAAAATGTCGCCCCAGTAACATCGCTATTCTGTACAACAACCTAGAATCCCAGCAGTGGGTTGACGCTAAAGAAGCACTGGAAGACGCTGGCTTCGAGGATGAGGAGACGGTCACACAATTTCTCTGTGAAATTTTAATGGTAAATTTCTTTTTCTGTGAGTCGTGTCACGGTGAAAAGGACAATCTTATTGAGAAATGATGTTGAAACAATTTGCTTACAACATTTTTCTCCTGGCGTAAGTTCTAAATGCACTATAACAAATACATGTAAGTCAGTAAGTAAGTAAGTATGTATGTATGTAGGTAGGTAAGTAAAGACTTTATTTAACGAGGCTATACATTTGGTTTCCCAATATTCCATGTGGGCCTCACATGCATTAAAGGTGTAAGAATATAGTGGGAACTGCTGCGGTTTTGTTTGTTTGTTTGTTTAAAAGTCAGCCGCAGCCATGATACTCTTTTCATGAAAAGTAATCCTTTTATTACTGAACTTCCAAGTTTATAACTGTTTCACTTTGTACCTGCTTATACCTTCGACGTAACAGAAATTGAGTACAATGTAATATTTCTACAAGTGCCGAGCCTGAGTTAAACAGAATTTTTAAATAAACATTATCACCCATCATAACAAAGGCGGACATAAATATCTCATCACGCCTTTGTCACTTGTTAAAGATAAGTAGATTCAAATGCACTTTATCCATGTATTGACTTGAAGTAGTGACCTGCAACTTAACCTCAGTAAATCATGAGATCAATTATTTTTTATCAAGTACATCAGGCCATTGAGAAAATGTACGTCAATGGGGAGATTAAAGCACGTGTGTATCATCTTACTGTAAACAAAACAATAAGGAAGTTAAACATTTAAGTCTTCTTCCTTGTCTGTCGCAGTTTTTGGTCTGGATCAAAGTAAACTCAACAACAGACATAATTCAAACAATGTCATACCACACTTGATCTATGATTAGCGTTCTCGTGCTGGTAGGTATGAAAAAAAAATTCTGGAAATTCTGAAAAATATCAATGACGACTTATAAAACATAATGTTAAAGATCGACCCATCCTTTTCATTTCATTTTATTATATCAGATTTAAGTAATTCCACTTGAACTAATATGTTACAACTACAACTGCTTAAATCGCTCATCTTGCTAGATCCCGTGGGTTAGTAACAAAATATTTTTTTCATGGACACTTTTTTTTATTCCTGCTAAAAATGATAGAGACGCTTAACATAGATCAAGTTTAAGATCACAGGTTAGACTGAACTCGTATGAAAAGAGGGAAAACATAAAAACATTTTGTTTAAATGAAAGCTTGACATTTATTCAAAATACACTAAAATGTAAGAGACTACATAAGATAATCTACGTATTACGTTATAAAAATGTACCGAATAGACGTAACTGACACACACAAAAAAAGCCGTCCAGGTACTGTTGATTAAACAGTTAAGCAGTTTGATTTTTTAAAAAAAGTTACTTTTCAAGAAGAAATGCAAAACAAAATATCAACTCAGTACAGACATCACAGACATCACAAAATAAACAATCCTGATCTTGGAAATCTAAAGTTAAAGGTGATGCGGGTTAAATTTTAAAAAATGACAATGACCTGGCCATGCCAGATATTACAACAATAATGTCAAGCATGCATCTGTTGGAACCTCTGCAGTTGAGGAAGGGTTTTATGCAAAATGAGTGTGATTTTACACTTATTTAAGTTATTACTCCTTATATGAAACGTCGTTCTGTAATATTTCATAAATTATAGTAAAATGTTAGCATAATTATGTGTTATTCATTCTGTACTTCAAAAATGTATATATATATATATATATGAAGCAGAATTTGAGACAGTTTTGTAATGCAATTGTAATTGTATACATTTTACTGGCATTTTCTTCAAGAAGTAATTGTAGTTTGATATTTATTTTCACTAAGCATTCGTCTCCAGTCTAGTGTATTCTCGGTGTTGTCAGTGTTTTACACAGTCGTTCGGCACGGCTACATTCTTGGATTCATTTCAGAGAATGGTTACTAAATTAAATTCAGTTCTTTGTTTGTTTGCGATATGTATGTATCTTTCTCTAGTTAACCCAAGTACTTGTTAATAGAAATATCCTTTTTTTTCTGTCAATAACTACATTTTAAGGTATCTCAGATTCACGTGTTTATGAAAACTGTGAACTTTGGTGGCATGTAGGCCCGTTAGGCCAGGTGTTATTATATCTTTATGTATGTGTAATAAACTATTTACTTACTTTACTTTACCTTACCTTACCTTATCGTACCTTACCTTATTTAACTCACTCACTCACGCATTCACTCACTCACTCACACATTTCATACCCAGAAAGCATTAATATATCGTGTCAATATCGGACTGATATTGTGTGATATCAACTGAATGTCGGACTAATATCATTAACAGAAACTCGGTTAGCCGATATTGGTCAAATGAATCAATGTTTTCTGGGTTTACAAGTAACGTACTGTGTCAACAGGTCGCTACTTTTGATAACTCTTTTAATGTTTATATTGCAGGTAACATATTCAATCTGCACAGATCTTCTGACAGATATTGACAATGGAATATCTGGACTCCTCAAAGATCCTTGTAAAATTGTAGGTTATTTTTATTATTTTCCATGTAGATTTATTTGTTCAGGTGAAATGTACAGCGATGTTTTATTCTGTGTACATGTTTCCCGTTTGTAGATAGTATTATAAAATAAACATATCAGGTATTTTGACGTATAAATAGTAAGTAACTAGTATATTAACTACAGTAATTTTGGTTTCAGTATAACATCATATAGTAATATATATGTAATAAAGTTCCATGCGTATATTTGAGTTTCATTTAAAACATAAAAAACGCGTATTTGGACTTCATTCAATATATTTATACTATAAAAAAATACGCCTTTTTGGGTTTCATCCAGTATTGTAGGGTTTCATATAAACTGAACATATGTAGCATTCATCCAAACTGAATATGATATTTCAAATGCACGTATTTAGAGACTATTTTTTTCTAAAATGTCTTATCTTCAGTATTCAGTATTTGATTACAGGTAGACAGTGCCTTTCTGGACTGTGTCAAAGGTACAACAAGCTTATCGGATGATTTACTTCACAGCATTAAAGAAGTGTTACGTCAGAATTATGAGAATATTGATATGGAACCTGTTGCCGTGGTAACTATGACCGCAGTATTCAATTCAATTAACTGATACAAATATGATTGTAATTTTCCAGAGTAATAACTTAATCATTATTAGTTGCTGTTTGAGCACATGACAGTCTTAACAGTATGCACTGTTGACTGTCTTCTGACATCGGGCCAACAGGTTTGACTATTGGCCTGTAAACCATTCAATACGTGCTTTATAACGCAAAATGAGAAATGATTTATTTTTTATTTTTATGTTCAAGTTTTCACTTTAGCGACTATTGACCACAGCCAAACTATAGACTGGGCATATAGTAAAAACTATGGATTGACGAATTATTTGATGAGGCATACAAAAATATGTGATATTAATTGATGTGTCCATTTGAATTGCTTACTGTGTGTTTTGGATACTAATAGACTGTGTTACCGAACAAGTGAAAACTTAATTTTATGTTTTTGAAGAGCTCATTTTGAAACAGTATTGTTATTTTGAACTCTTGCATACAGTTTAATTTAATTAAATAAACTGTAAAAAGAAGCACCAGTTGACAACGTATGCCTGGAGGATGTAATTTCAAAAGAATGATCTAATTTTTTGTTTGTTTACAGAAATGCAAAGAAAACCTGCAGCGTGATGAAGACTGGAACCAGTTCGAAGGAGTATTAAGTCATAAGTCTATAAAAAGATACATGGAACAGTGCGCATGCGTGACCTGGCAAATGGTTATTCAGCAAACACCTATGTGGCTAAGCATTAATGATGCTTATTTTGACGAAGACATGCATAAATTATGGTGGTCATGTGACAAATCAAACGCAAAGATAATAAAATTTTTCGTTTGGCCAGCCTTATATGATTGTAAAAATGGGAATCTTTTGGTAAAAGGCTGTGTGAATTCATGTTCAGAATGACCTTGATTGCCAACTAATCAAGTTCTTCCAACAATCAGACGCAACTGTGCAATGCTGTCCTGGAATGTTTCTATGCCACATTAAACATGATGCACTGTGGCTGCTACAACACTGATATTATACTCCAGATGTTTGGGTGCTTAGAAACTTCTTGTCAAAATTTTATCTCGAACAAAATATAGTATGATGAAGGACATATATATCTGATCATCTTATTTTTGGTGCAGCACAGTAATCTTTAATATACAAAATGTATAACATTCTCATTGAAATATTATGTATCAATCTCTAAATGTAAAACAGTTTTTGTATGCAACAAAATCATTGTATTCATTTTTTACATATTAAATTGATATTAAATTGCTGTATACATATAATGGTTTCAGTTGATGCAACAATTCAGTTGTTGTATGTGAGTTTTTATTTTAGTATAGGTGGATGGTCCGTCGTCTGTCGTCCGTCGTCCAGTCCACGTTTTCACTTACACATCTTCTTCTCTGAAACTACTGGTCAGAATAACACCAAATTTGGCCTGTAGAACCCTGGCGAGGTCCTCTGTCAAGTTTCTTTAAATGGGGGCACTTGGCCCCTTTTAGGGGCCTCTAAAGCTAAAAACAGAAATACCTTTAAACAACTTCTTATCATGAACCGCTTGATGGATCTTCACCAAACTTGGTCTGTAGCATCATTATTTGGTCCTCTCTCAAGTCTGTTCAAAAGTGGGCACTTGAACCTTTAAAACATTTCTTTTCAGGAACTGCTTAGTGGATCTTCATCAAACTTGGTCTGTACCATCGTTATAAGGTCCTCTCCCAATTCCCAATTCTATACATATGGAGGGCAGGGTGTGTGTGTGGGGGGGGGGGGGGGGGGGGCACCTGGCCCTTATTAGGGGCCGCTAGAGCTAAAGTTAGAAATACCTTTAAACGGCCTCTTTTCGTGACCTGCTGGATGGATCTTCATCAAACATGATTGTAGCATCATTATAAGTTGGGACGATTGGCCCTTTGAACAGGCTACCAGAGCTAAAATTAGGAATGCCTTTAAATGAGTTTTTCTCATGAACCACTTGATGGATCTTGGTTTAAACATATTTTATTTTGCAATATCTAGCAACATGATTACAAATATACAATAAAGGATTGGACAGGAAGCTTTATAAGCTTAAGGTTGTCCTCTCCCTTTTACAACAATGTGCATATATAGTTCATGGCAATAGAAACCTTCAAATGCATGGACAAAATTACAAACGTTTACTAAAGAATATTACACAGGTGTAAAGTAACTATTTATAAAGTTATCCTTAGTAGGAGATACTGGTATAAAAAAAAAGAAAGAAAAAGGAACAGAAATAGTAAGAAATTGACAACAAAACTAGAGGCAATTACATGATGGAGTTACTATCACTTAACACAGTTAAAAGGCTTTGATATGCTATTTTTCATGTAAGCTATTTCTGATATGTTTACTTCTTGTAGATCAAAATCATTTGGATTTAACAATGTAACACTGAACAGCAGTAAATATTTCTACGTTGGAATCATCTGATAGGGCAGGATTACCTTGTAAGATAACATTTAATGTTGGGGTACAAAACTGGGATATGATATTGAACAATTGTATTCTTAAGTGAGAATACCTCGGGCATATGAAAAATAGTGATAAGGCGTTTCTACATCCCCGCAGTCACAGTTTGGAGACTCAATAACGTTTTTAGCATAGAGCTCAGAAGATAGAGAGCTGCATTGCGTACGTAGCCTTGTATGAAGTATTTGAGATTTTCTTACTCCTGTCAGAAAGTACTTTGGAACAGTAGGAATGCCATTATTTAACATACGCTTAAAGGACGCTAGAGAACAAGCATTACGTATTTCGTCTGGAAGAGCGTTGAAGTCCCGTATGACTGATGGAAGGAAGGAATTGTAATAAAATGCAGTATGTGTGAATATAGTCTGAATATTTTCAGCATTTCTAAGAGGGTATCTGTGGTCTCTTCCTACATTAGATGGAACAAGGTCTGAAAGATAGGACGGTGTGAGGTTATTTTTCATTTTATAAAACAGTACTAACTTATGTTTTTTCCTTCTGTTAGCAAGGGTTTCCCAGCCAACTTCAGATAAAAGTTTGTGAATAGAAACCAGTTTCGTTGTTCCAGTTACTATTCTTGCTGCTTCATGCTGAATTTTTTCAAGTTCCTGTTTTTCATTTTGAGTGCAATTGTCAAAAAGTACGTCACCATATTCAAGAATAGGTCTAATGAATGATTTGTAGATTACCTCAAGAGAATTTCTGTCTAACTGAAATTTTAACTTTTTCATGACATTTATTCGCAGCCAGGCTTTCTTTGTTATGTACTCAATTTGTGTAGTCCACTTAAGATCATTTGATAGAAAAATACCTAAACGTTTATGATTATGGACTTCGTTTATTTGCTGACCCTGCATTAATAGTGGAGGATGATAGACTCTATTTTGTTTGCGGGATATCAATAACGACTCAGTTTTAGAAGGGTTAAAGTTCACTAGCCACCTTGATGCCCAGTTTGAAATTTTATCAAGATCTGAATTTAAGATAGCAGAAGCAGTATTTGGATTTTCAACTACAATTGAAAGGCTCGTATCATCTGCAAATAACCTTATATGAGCTTGAATATCTAGGACTATGTCATTGATGTAGATTAAAAATAAAAGGGGGCCAAGGATTGATCCTTGGGAACCCCTGCAGTGATTACTATTTGAGATGATTTACAGCCAGGAAGTATAACACTTTGTTTCCTATTATGCAGATATGAGGAATACCAGGATAATAAGGACCCAGAGATTCCAACAGACTTAAGTTTATAAATGAGACCCTTGTGCCAAACACGGTCGAATGCCTTACTTATGTCACAAAATATAGCCCTTATCTCTTTACCAGAATCAATAGCTTGTGAAAATAAATTGTGGATATATGTAAGTTGGTTTACTGTACAGTCACCCGGAACAAAACCAGACTGCAGGGGAGAGAGGATGTTATGTTCATGAAGAAAATTGAAAGTATGTTTGAACACAATTTTTTCAAACACTTTATTGACAGTACTTATGAGAGAAATAGGACGGGGTCTCCAGACTTAAAAATAGGTGTAACATTAGCGTTTTTCCAACTGTTTGGAACTGTAGAAATACGCAATGAGTAATTAAAGAGGTCACACAAGGGGCCGGATAGTTCTAGAGAAAGCTCACGAAGGATACGATTATTTATACTATCAGGGCCTGCAGCTTTACCTAGTTGAAGAGATTGTAAAACAGATATTACTTCATCTGGGGAAATAGTAATACTAACAAGGAGGTCGTGATCAACAGCTTGTGGGTGTGGCAGCGGGGGTGCTGAGTTCTCATCTATACGTGTTTGACCAACAAAAAAGTCATTGAACAAGTTGGCTTTACCAGGCATATCTTCAATAATTTTATCATCGTATGACAAGGGAGGAATAGAGGAGGATGAATATGGTTTTATGAAAGATTTCAAACAAGACCACCAAGTTTTATTGGTTTGAGATTCTGATTTTAACTTTTTAAAAAGAAGATCCGACTGTTGACTCTTTGCAACACGGATTTTGTTAACTATAAGATTGCGGAGGTTTCGAAATTTTTCCCAGTGATACGGAGTGTTTTTTTGCCTTGCCTTTCTATAGTAACGTTTACGTTTCCTAATTAGTAATCTGATTTCATTCGTGAACCAAGACGGTTCACCCTCTCTGATCAGTACTTTTCTGTTCGGGATACATATTTTGGCATTCTCAATAATTTTATTTGCCATGTTTTCCGTGTACTTATCAATATCCTCATGTTTGAGAGAGTCCCAGTCAAATGTTGATGTTATTTGCCTAAGTCTGTCGTAGTTACCCTTATCGAATATCCAAACGTGGCGGTAAAATGGTGGAAATTTTGCCTTTTTAAGGTTTAAAAGTCCATAAACTGGGCAGTGGTATCTAACGTTTTGAGGAAGAAAAGGGTCACCAACGCCACTTATGTGTATTAAGTTTTTATTTGAGGTAAAAATTAGATCAATGATGAGGATGATGTCTCAGTGAAATGTGTAGGTGTATCAATTACTGCGTCAAGGAGAACTGGTCACATAATTATACTACTGACTTTTTGTTAGAAACCTGGTTGGCTATGTTAAGATTAAAGTCACCGGCAATAATGATGTTTTCAATACCTGTATCAAAAGCAAGATGAATAGAGTCTAATATCAAAGAGTGTTGAAAGGCATCAGTATTTGGTGGCCTATAAAATGTACCGAAAAGAATATGTTTGTTAGAAACTACTATTTCAATCCAAAGACATTCCACACCGTTGATTTCAAGATCACGCCTTCTTCTATAATATAGATACTGTTTTACATAAAGAATAACGCCTCCATATCCGTCTGCTCGGTCCTTTCTCCCAGGAAGTGAAAAAGACTCCAAAATTAATTCGTCGTTAGGAAAATCTCTATGTAACCATGTTTCTGAAAAAGCTAAGATATCGAAGTCCTTTAGCTCTGCATAAAGGGAATCTAACTTTAAAGCTATACTTTGAACATTTAAGTGGATAAAGGAGATGTGTTTGGAGAGATCAATATGTTCCGTAAAGGTCGATAGTGAGGATGATGACGATATGGAATCATTCGATCCAGGTCCTGGGTTTAGATGTACATCACCTGATAAAAGTATAAGTGAATGAATATTCCAAATTTGGACGGATATAAACAGTATAGCAATAGAGCCAAAGAGCAAGGATGAGAAATATATGTTTTAATCTGCTTTTGGCTGACTGGGTATCTGCGACTGTTCAACTGAACCTTAAGGTTGTGTAATGTTGTATAGGAGAAGAAAAGATCCGAAATTATAGCAAATGGCAGATAACTATCACAGCAAGAATAAAACAATAACCATACCAGAAAAAGAAATCTGAATTAACAGGCAGATAAATTCCTCTCATGGTGGTAGATGACTTACGTTTCATAATTACGTTACTGCAGAACACAGCAGAAGAAACAATAGGAAAGCCACCATGAAAGAGAAAGTCCTGGTAAAAACTTTAGGATAACATATCAACAGGTAGTACAATACAAAACAATACTGAGTTGTTGTCAAAACAAAGGAGAAAAGAAACCAAAACGAAAAACAAGAGAAAAGTAAAATCATATTTGTAGAGAAGGAAGATAGATTATACTGGAATCAATGCAGTTGACTGATATTTTAAGGAATAGGATTAATTTTGTATAAATTAAGGATATGGTGTGAAATTCAGCCGCTCCAGGTCTATAATGTATGGTGTTTTATGATGTTTAAGTTTTAGTTATGAAGTAAAAGTAGTGAATAGAAAGTATTGCTCCTGTTCTGTTAGATCATATGATTAACGTTGATAATAAAAAAGAAATCGGCTTGAAACTGCAGAATTAGCCACAAAAAAATAAAAGAAGACATACCATACATGACCTCGTAGTTTAAGCCTTACGCCATTTTTTTGAGTTACAAAGAATATTACTTTATGTAATCTAGTAATTATTGAAGTTTTTACTTCTGATGAAGTATACTTTTTGTGAACAATACTAAAATAAAATGACAAAAGTGAAATTCTAAATAGGAAGTAAAGCTTATATAGTGTTCTATAATAAGTAACAATTAAAGATAAAAAAGAAAACATCTTGAAACAAGATAACAGAAACATACACAACATATGGTCTTGTGAAATGTGCCGTTAGTCAACAATATGGGGTACAAGTAGTTTTTAGAATAACAATGGATATTAATTTTTGTAATCTAGTATTTACATAAACCTTGTTTTGTAAAGAAATATAATTTTAAGCGAACAAAATTTATTTTGACACAAGTGTGGAGATTACTAAGAAGTACAGTTACTATAGTGTTGTATCATACAATAAGCATCTGATGACAAAAAAGAAAAAGAAGAAAAAACATTGATACAGACTTAGCCATGAGAGAAACACAGTAGACCTGGCCTCTTGGGATACGCTGTAAAACAACAATTTTAATGATTTTTCCCGAGTTTCAAAAACGATTACCCTATTGTAGTGCAGCAGTTGCTGAAAACCATGATTTTTTAGTGAATATATAAAACTTTTGCAAGCAAGAACATTTTTTTACAAAAGTCAAGTACAGAAAAAAAAAAACGATAAACATTGGATAAAAAGAGAATTAAAACTTTTTTTGAAAAACGGACTAAACCACATGAGAAACACAACATACATTGACTCGCGGGGTTAGCTATAAGATCACAATTTTAAGGTACCAATATATTTTTCTAAGTTACAGAAAATGTAACTTTTTGTAACCTAGAGATTGAATTCTTAATTTTATAATGAAATATAATTATTGCGAAAAAAATACTTTGACAAAAGTAGTCCAATTTATGACCACTAGATCCTTAAATGTTCACATAAAGAACAGGAATACTGGAGAAAAAAGAAGATACATAAACACAAACAAACTTGCAGACGATAATGCATATTTTACAGTATGTAAATGTTAACAGTTCACGAAAAATTATCGGTATTAATAATAAAAAACAACAGAAAAATAACTACGATATAGCATGTTTCGCCTTACACGAAAATTGATGAGACATTAGTCAGAGTACAATGCATGCGACCTATAAATAAGCAGGATAAATGTACTATTTTTCCAAGTTACAAAGAATGTAACTTTTTGTAACCTAGATATTATTAAAAACCTAAATTTTTTAATGAGATATAACTATTGCGAACAAAAAAAAAAATACTTTGACGAAAGTGAAGAAATTTCTAGAAAGTACTGAAGTCTGCTAGAAACTTGTGACCAAGTCTTAATTGTGTAATGATATATACTTTGCGAACCAAATATATTTGGCAGATGGATAATATAAATGAAATTTATACATAACACGTTAAGTTCTGATATTTATGAATAAAAGTAGTCCAACTTATGACACCAGATCCTTAAATGTTCTCTTAAAGAACAGGAATACTAGAGAAAAAAACAAACAAACAAAAAAACATACAAAACACAAATAAACATACAGACGATAATGCATATTTTACAGTATGTGTATGTTAATAGTTCACGAAAAACTATAGGTTTTAATAAAAACAAAACTACAATAGCATATTTCGCCTTACACGAAAATTGAAAGGTTTTAATCACAATACAATCCATGCGGAACACAATATGATAATGACCATATCTACAAATAGCAGGATAACGCTACTATTGTTTCAAAGTTACAAAGAATGTAACTTTGTGAGAATGTAACTTTGTAACCTAGAGATTATTAGAACCTTAATTTTGTAGTGAAATATAACTATTGCGAACAAAAAATACTTGACAAAGTGACGAGATTACTTGGAGGTACTAGAAACTGCTTGAAACTTGTGACACAGTCTTAATTTTGTAACGAAAAAAAACACAACAAAAAACATAAGTGACAAAAGTGAGTTGTATAGATATTAAGTGGCATTTAACAACGCTCGCAGATAAGGTTTGTGATCAAGTAATCGTTACAGCGAATGTATGGAATTTCTTACCAAACTGGATAATGTAAATGAAATTTATACATTACACGTTAAGTTCTGGTAATTGTGAATTAAAAGTAGTCAAATTTTTTATCATTTGATCCTCAAATGTTCACATAGAGAACAGGAATACAGGAAAAAATATATACAAAAACACAAACTTACAGACGGTAATACATATTTTACGGTATTGTATGTTAATAGTTCACAGAAAAAAACGAAAAACTATCGGTATTAATAAAAAAACAACAACCAAAAAACCCCAAAAAACTACGATATAGCATATTTCGCCTTGCACGAAAATTGATGAGATTTAGTCACAATACAATGCATGTGAAACACAATATAATAATGACCATAGCTATAAATAGTAGGATAGCTGTACTATTGTTTTATAACGTGATCTCAGTGACAGTGACAAAACTTATCAGTACAGTTTACACTTATAATTAGGACACTCTTGAACACTAACAAAAAGTCAATGTTCGAATCTGACCAGATCTTCACTACATGTGACACGATGTACGTTTTGGTGCTTGTCCTTTACAAATATCATACCGTCGAAAGTCCAGCAGCTATCGATTTTGTTATTTCTTACTAGAAGTCGAGCAGTATAGAAAGCAAAGCTTAGTGAGATCTTCATTGATGTATATGCCATTTAGCCCGTGTGATTTCAATCCTGTACGAGCCTTAAGAAGACGCTGGCGAGATCTGTACGACACAAATTTTACTATGATGGGTCTTGGGGTTCCGGTGTCACTACGTTTCCCTGCCCGGTGGGACCTATCAATTTCATTGATGTTAATGTCAACATCAAGTTTTTTGCACATGTCAAGAACTATTTGGTCGGTATTTTCACCTGGAGATTCTGGACACCCAGAAAGGCGAACATTATTTCGTCTGCTATACTGTTCCGCTGATTCTGCAGTGGCTTTAAGCTGACTGACTGAGTTTTTAAGGGACTCATTCTCTGATTTAAGACGAATGTTCTCAGACTCAAGGGATTTGACTTTGTTCTCAAGTCCAGTCAAAACACCATCTACAATCGCTGAAACTGAAGAACTTACAGCTTGTTTGACCATATCGATAATTTCATCTTTGAAAGACGATTTAAGCACGCCCGCTATTTTCTCCAAATCATCCTGACCGAAGGAGACATTTGTTACTCCGGGCTTTGATACTACGGTTTCGGAGTCCATTGTTTCAGCGAACAAACGTTTATTATCGCTATGTTCAAATGGTGAAGATAAATATCGTTTCTTCGCCTGGCCTGTGTTTGGCGTAGATTCAGAAGATGTCATATGTAACGAATTCACTATTTATAACTGTAGTAAATAAGCTATTTGGTAACTTGACGATGGTCAGTAGTGGTCACTGGTGTGTAAACTGATCGGGCGGCTTTTTTAAAAATCAATTAAGATCAAATTCCTTTTCATTATTGTCAAAAAAAGTTCATCTATACTTATCAGCATATTCAGAAGTTCCATATGAAGTATTCCAGCACAAAACTATCCTCCAAAAGTCCAAAAAAAAACTACATTACTTTACTTTTTTCAACAGAGCACAAAACAGAAACACTGTCCGCCATGATCACGTGACCTTTTAAAAAAAGATGGATCTTCATCAGACTTGAGACTTGATCTAGAGGATCATTATAAGGTCCTTTCTCAAATGTGTTCGATTGGGGGCACGCACTTGGCCCCTTGGAGGGGCTGCTAGAGTTAAAAATAGAAATACCTTTAAACGACATCTTCTCCTGAACCGCTTGATGGATCTTCATCAAACCTGGTCTATGGGATTATTATAAAACCTTTTCTCAAATTTATTCGATTGGGGTTTTTTGGTCCACTAGAGCTAAAAATAGAAATACCGTTAAAACACTTCTTCTCACGAAGCGCGTGATGGATCTTCATCAAACTTGGCCTGTAGCATCATTAGAAGGTCCTCTCCCAATATTATTCAAATGGGGGCAGTTAACCCCTTGAAGGCTGAAAATAGGGCTAAAAATAAAATTACCCTTTAACAACTACTTCTCATGAACCGCTCAATGGGTTTTCATTAAACTTTGTCCATAGCATCATTATAAGGTCCTCTCCAACATTTGTTCAATTGGTGTGCGCTTATAACCTTCTAGGGGACACTGGAGTTCAAACTAGAAATGCCTCTAAATGACTTTTTCTCATGAACCGCTTGGTGGATTTTCATCAAACTTGGTCTGTAACATCATTGTAAGGTCTTATGTCAAATTTGTTCATATGTGGGCACTTGTGCCCTTTTGTGGGCAACTAGAGTTAAAATAGAAATACATTAACATGATTTCTTCTGATGGTTATGCGTTTTTGGTGCCTGACAGTGAAATATAGAAGCATTTTTAAATAAGTTTTGTTTTAATGAACAGCTTACACCAAACCTAGGTAGAAGCAAAGGTTTTCTTCAGGTGAGCGACTTAGGTCCATTTGGGCCTCTTGTTAACTACTAATTTCTTTGTCTTTTATCAATTAATCGGCATACTCGTGTTCACATTGGAGGTGAAATTTAAAGTCATAAATATCAGAACAAGTTTAGATTTGGTATTTCCGGAAGTTAAACATGTTTATTTTGTTGCTGTGCAAC
Source organism: Mercenaria mercenaria (assembly GCF_021730395.1). Classification (NCBI taxonomy): domain Eukaryota; kingdom Metazoa; phylum Mollusca; class Bivalvia; order Venerida; family Veneridae; genus Mercenaria; species Mercenaria mercenaria. The sequence goes on from NC_069365.1 coordinate 16,342,412, forward strand.
GACAAATTTAATCAAAATGTCTTCATTTTAGCGACAAATTTAATCAAAATGTCTTCATTTTATCTGGGCGGAAAGATAAAGATGTTACGCGCATATAGCCAATCTGCGCATTTGGTAAATCGCGCAGCGCAAATAACCAATTTGTTATCTGCGCAACGATTTGTAAATCGGGCAACCTTATATATTTCTTATATGCGCAGGGCAACTGTCTTGCGCGTTTGGTAAATGAGTCTGCGCTTTTAACATATGGATGATATCTCCCGATAAAATTGAATATCATTAGAGTGTTAGACTTGTAGGCTTACATAAAATTGTAAAACTGACGGTGATCAGGCACGCGTAAAGGTGTGAATTTGTAAAGAAAAAGAAAAACATTTTTTAAAGTAAATGAGCGTATTTATGCGGTAATTTCAATGAGATTCTCACGTCGTAGTTTATGGCCTATAAATTTCTGTTGACGACGGTATTAAGAGTCATTTGTCATAGGTGTTAAAAAACGTTAAAATGTTACAAAATATCCCAAGTATATTTAATAACACAAGTATTTTTTTTATTTATTTTTATACATTTTTTAACTTTTAAACGCCGTAGTCTGTGCGGGATGTCGATCCTGCGCTAATAGAAAATCTGGAAATTACTCTGATAATATGCATATCTGCCATAAACCATGCTAACTTTTACATTATTTAACAATTACAGACTGATATTGCAAATCTTGGTTTTAAAAATGTGTCATAAATTTATTTCAACATCATTAAATTCACGGGAGGCGGTCACCTGGTTTCAATACCTGCAATATGATACAATATGCAATAAAACTCAAACATGCGTGAAGGTGTGATTTCCTTCGGATAGCCACATCGTCCTCTCTATTCTTTTTATAACTAAAGTATTTTACTTCATTCGATCACACGCAGTCATTTTATACCGAATATAGAACATAAAGGAGACTTACATAACAGACTGAATTGCCACACACTTACCACGTTTCACCATATCGCTTTTCTTTTCATCATATTGAAAAAGCGCAATTCTTTTTACCGACGTGAGCATATCTCTTGACATGGCCAAGATTAAAAATAAAACAAAAATAAGCAGAATTAAAAGACGAACTTACAGATCTTTTATACTTATATAATTGTTTAATGTTTTATAGTGAGATAAAAAGAATGAATAACTAATAAAATTCCTCAAAATGTGAACGAAATTTTACATTTTGTAGGTGTGCAAGATGTGTGTCCTGCGCTAATAGAAGCCTGAAAATTACTCCAATAACTTGAATATCTTTTATAAACCATTTTAACTTTTACTTCGTTCTTCGATTACAATCTTAAAATGTAGCTTTTGAAAATCTGAACTTAATGTTTCATCCGTAGCCTGCGCGGGATGTTGTTCCTGTGCTAATAGCAATTTCTGAACTGACGTTGATATTTGCAACATATTTCAATTCTACAAGATACTATTTATGTAACTTCTTAAAAAATGTTTTCAGAGTAGAAAAATATTAGAAAGAAAAGGGGTTTTAGTCATAACGAGAACGAAATATTACATTTGTTATCTACGCAAGAGTTTAAGTTAACATAGTTTATGAGAAACATTCAAGTTATCAGAGTAATTATAGATCCATTTAGATTTGTAAAAAAACCTATAGTTTTAGTCTGTAATCGTAAATCAAAGTAAAAGTTAATATGATTTATAAAAGATATTCAAGTTATCAGAGTAATTCCAGATTTATTATTAGCGCAGACACACATCTTGCGCGGATAAAAAATGTAATATTTCGTTCTCGTTATGACAGAAATCACTCTTTTTCTATTCATTTTTCTACAGTATTCATTTGAAAGTTACATAAATAGTATGTTTTATGAATGAAATATATCTGAAATACAGTGTAATTTCAAACTTTGCTATTAGCGCAGGACCGCCATGCCACGCAAGTTACAGGTGTAACATTATAGATCCATTTAGATTTGTAAAAAAAACTCTATAGTTTTAGTCTGTAATCAAAGGCCTACTCTTTATTCAATCGATTTTGTACTATAAAATAATAATAATAATAATAATAATATAGATAAGATCTGTAAGAATTTTCTTTTATGTGACTTTTTTATTTCATCTTTTATCTTAGACATGTTGAGAGATATGCTCCCGTTGGTAGAAAGAATATTATTGGGAAATTTCAAGATATTTCAATATAATAAAAACGATATTTTGCTAAGTGTGTGCTCGGGTGAAGTAGAAAATTATAAAAATAGCCTAAAACATACCAGGGGACGACGTGTGCAAGCTGGAGGAAATCACACCTTCACGCATGTTTGGGTTTTATTGCATCTTGTATAAGATTGGAGGTATTGAAACCTGGTGACCGACTGCCGTGAATTTACTGATGTAGAAACAAATTGATGACACCTAATTTAAGTACCGAGATATTCAGCATTTGACATCTATATTTATTAATAAATTGACCAACTGCATGATTTATCAAACACGAAATGCAAATTTCTGATATATAAAGTTACATTTGTTATTTGCGCTGCGCATTTGGTAAATCGGGCAGGTTAAATTTATCCTGCGCAACGATTGGTAAATCGTTGCGCATATAACCAACGTACAAAAATTTGTTATATGCGCTGCGCGTTTGGTAAATAGCGCAGATTGGTTATTTGCGCTCAACAAAGACATAATTCTTAACCAGATTTTATTTCTGTATACCAGACACAATTGCCATCGTAGTTGTCAAGACGAGGACTGAAAATGTAAAGTACCAAAACTTGAAAAAAGGTCCTAAATTACGCCATCTTGTGTTTTGCGGCTCAAGGCTAACGTAACTTAGTACTGCGAGGAAAATATTCTGTGACGGGCGTATATTGAACTGATAATCGTATTTTTTTACATTTTCATTATGCTCATGGTCTGTTTGATGGTGTTTACCTGTGTAACATAATTTTATGGAAAAAGATGACATTCTACTTTCGTTAAATCAGTGTTCATGGAATCTCATAATTAAAATTGATTTATAATTCAAAATGTAATTTGAGCCTAATACACTTTTTATGTAGGCGAGGTGCCAAAAAGTTGTTTCATTTCCTTAACTAATTAAAGATATTTTGTCTTTAAATATAATAAGGAATTCTTGATCTTATGATTTATGAGCATGTTACAAGTTTCTTTACATGTAGCTTTGCAAATAGTACTAAAATGTTTATGTCCGATTATAATTGGAATGATACTGACAGTGAAGTGGTTGCCAAATACAAGTATATTGTCTGCCAAATACACACTGGTTGCCAAATGCATGTATACTGACTGCCAGATACACGCACGCTAGCCTAATTAGGAAATAAAAGAGTCTGCCAACATGAATTAATCTTAATGTTCAATTAAGGATACTGCTTTTATCCCAGATTACTATGAAAACAGACCGTTAGTACCAAGGTTGTAGGTAGACCGGAATATATGCAACACTTTTGAAATGGACCTATGGTGAATCACTCGCGTGTAGTTCACTTATTGTTTCATAAAAATTATGCACAGCTCGGGCCTAAAGTGCATAAGAGGCAGCTGTTGAGACCTTCATATATAGTTGTCTTTCCCGAAGCTATCCGACCAGGCCTCTTGTATATAAAGGAACCTGTGGTAAAAAAAAAATGGAAGTTTAAGGCGTCTGTTAAATTTTAGCATTTTTGTTTTTTTCTACGTTGAAAAAGGAGTTTCCCGTAATCCCTTCCTCAAATTAAAAAAGAGCTTTTAAAAAGCTATTTGATATAAAAATTAAGTATTATCAACACTTTTTTTTCCGAAATGGGTCAAGCAGCGTGACATGCTATTTATGTCCGAGTTTACGTTCATCGAAATTTTTATGATGTTCACTCCCATCTAATTATTTCACATCCTTTATAAGCATCATTTTCCTGTTTTGTCAGCACGTGAGCTTATGAACGCAAACTAACAATTCTACTGGTTAGAAAAAAAGGGGAACTGCGTATATATATTATACTGCGGAGGGAACACTCTTTTATTAACTAAGGCGAGAAAACGTATTTCACTCGTACTTAAAATAATGTAAGTATCTGATCTTGAATAAATATAATTATATATTTGCATACTTTAAATATAAAAGCTTATCATTTTATAATATAATAGATAAAATATAAGAATATAGAAACACTTTAATTCACGCTGTTTTGGAAATATTTAAAGTAGCTTTATTGAAATAGGTCATAAGTAATAGACCGTTTAAATAGTGAAACATTTTTTTTTAAATTTACAGCAAGTCTTATAGAGTTTTGTGTAAATTGTTTGATAAGCCGTACTTATATTTAGATTAAACTAATTTTCGTTGTGATAGTTTGAGTCCAAAAAATAAAGAACAAAATGACTTTACTGGTGTATTATACAGTTGAATTAATTTATTTTTTAACCGCTGAAAAAGTTCATGGCCGCAGTTTTCTTTTTAGCATGGATAATACAACATCAAACTTCACGATTGGGATCACGACGGCTGTTTCATCAACGGCAAAAGACGACTCCAGCATGGTAATGGCGGAAAAGATGCATTTTGTCACGAGTGCTGTTATTGGAACTATTTTCGTCATAATCGGAATAATCGGAAATATATTGTCAATAAGCGTGTGGATGAGACCTAAAATGCGTTCATCAACCGGAACTTACTTGATCGGACAGGCGATTGCAGACATGGGTCTGCTTGTTTTCTTTTTTATCACAGAAAGTGTTCCGAAAATGGCACCGGAAGTGACGAAATCATTCTCCTATGGTGTATTCTTTTCATACATTGGATACCCAATATTTTTTCTGTTCGTAATATGCAGTATTTGGTTCACTGTGGGTGTAACCGTTGACAGATACATCCAAGTCTGCTGGATTAATCGTTCAAGAGTAAGTGTCACATAAATTTCATAAAATGCTTAGGCCAACTACATTCAATGAATGTTTTTTTCTCTAACCTCAAAGTTAAACATGCCGGCTCAAAACGGATTGTTTTACTTCAAATAAGATGTTTCGCACCTACAGTAGTTTCAAACCTACTAAATTCTCTTTCTTTAGATAAAATTTTGTAGAAAAAGTCCTATAAATGTCATCAACGCAAAATTTCAACTTGGTATTAGTTAGCTTATTGCGTAGAAATGAGAAAGAATGTAAAGTTGAAATGCGGAAGTTTAGCTATAATACGACGGCACTTCTATAGAATTCCGTAGAAAAAAAAGTGGTTTTGAAAAGAAATTTGCATTTTATCTTTTTTTTTCAGGATATGTGTACTGTAAAAAGGGCATTAACAGGCTTGGGCATCATAACATTTTTATGTTTCATCATAAATATTCCACATTTTGCATCCTTCGAGCCAGTTCATGCATCAGATACAGGGTTTCGTCCAACAGAATATGGCGGAAGCAAGAACTATGAATTCTGGGTACATTGTATGTTCCTCGTCCTCGCTCCATGGGCTACCATTTTCGTCTTGAACATGCTAATTATACAACGAGTATCAAAAATAAACAGACATATGAATGCCAAGAGAGGAGAGTCTGGAAAAGAAAAGGCGAAAAAGTCCGAGGCTCAGATGACCCGATTACTGTTGACTGTGACCTTCACATTTCTGGTGCTTATAGCATTCCAGTGCATCACACAGTGTTTTTTCATGCTAGGAGAGGTAAGACATTTTTTAGCTTGACTTTCAAATATCTGACAATGAAGCCATTCTTAAAATGAATAAAATGGTTCAGGGAATTAATCATCTTCTTTAATAGTCTCTGAACCCGGCAGGAACAGAATGACATATATCTGTAACACACCTATGTTTCTTATTTAGGAAAATACTTATTCAACCGTGGTTTTGCCCATGTCAAGTCATAATTTATGATTTTGTTACGTTCCAAAATATTTTTTCATTAAAACTAAGATATTCTTTTCCTGTTTAAGATGTTTAATAACTTGGCATAAATTATGTATTTTACTTCAGGGTGATCACCGTATTGTCTCAGAAGCATTTTCAATAGCTAAGCTTGGCATCGTCATAAATTCTTCCATAAACTTCTTCCTGTATTGCCTGAGCGCTGCGCGTTTCCGGAAGGAGCTTGCTACTGTCATCTGCGCGCGCATCCGAGGTTACGAAGAGTCACACACCTCATTTTCAATGTCCAACAGCACATCTTCGTCTGCAATTACAAGAACCAAATCTGCAGTGTCAAAAAAGGCATCGATGGGACCGTAAACATTTATTCCATGTTGTTTAAACAGTATTTTATTTATGATAACTTTGTTAATTGTATTTGAATTTAAGTTTTTTGAGGGGTTGGAACAGTATATCTTTTCTTTTGTACACCATGGTTGCAAAGTGTAAACATAATGAAAGAATGAAAAACAAAAACAAAAACGATATACAATATCCAGTTGGGCAGAGACAAAACCTCGTCCATCCAGGAAGATCAATTACCAGAGGTCTACCATGGTTCGAATCGGGATTTTGACGAATGATGGACGAGAGTGGAAATATCAAGACTTTAGAGCTTCGAATTTGAGAACATACTTCATGTCAACTTCAAGCTGTCATACAGACAAACTGAGAAAAAATAGGTCGGGCTACTATTCGTCCGATACAGATTTTGTAGTTTTGTCAGCAGTATCTATCATTGAAGTGCCACATATTTAGCAAGATAAATCATTATATGGTTTGTTAGTGTCCAGTTACGGGATATACTCTGTATTAGATAGCTTATATCCGTGTCCGGTATATCTTGAATCCGGTCACAAACAACGGAGGCAAAACGAAAGTCAGTGTCATAGGTAAATGTATTATATACTTTGCAGATGTAAATGACATTCTTGATATTAAGTGTTGTGAAAGTGTTGTTGTTGAGAATGTGTAGATGCTAAAGAGCTATCTGAAAAATTACCGCTTAACACTGATAAAGCTCAAGTTTTGCAGCAACGAAATTTTAACAAAATGAGTAAAGATATAAATGAAAATGAATACATGTTAATAACTTAAGACGGTGTTTTTGTCATTGACCAAATGCCTCGGCTGTTTAAGCATTACTGACCATTTTGCTACCACTGGGAATATGATTGTGTGAAACAGTATTAGCTTATTGACGGCCAGGCCATTTAATTAGTGTTTTATTACAAGACGTCAGAAATAAATGTTCACAGATTATATTTTTTCCAGTTAGCAAACCTTTGCTGAACTATAAAATGTCCGTAGCATAAACTATCAGCCGGGCTGACGATCGTGTAATAACTGACAACGGTAACAATCAAGCTGGAGCATACTTATAAAACCCACTTTGACATTAACCAGTTCCATAGCCTTAATTAAAGTTAAATCAGCCAAGTAGAGTACCTCAGTAAAAAGATGGGTAAACCTATACTTTAAGACTGAAAAAATATTTCATTCGAAGAATGCCTTTCAGACTTGTGAAATATCTCTTTGTAAAACGTTGGTATTTTCGGTCACTAAAATACATACACGTCATATGTTCTATATCTGTTACAGAGTTTAAAGTTATTCTTTTACGTTAGACCATCTCAGGCTTTAAAACACAATGCGTCCTTTTGTATATTTTGTATACCGGTTATGATCTGGAAATTATCAAATCCCTTATTTTTTCCAAAGTTTGTAACATATATAAATTTCTAAACAGATATCATAGAACTAACCTTTATCATGCTGGACACGATTGATTCTGCCTTTGCGAACAGTACAGATTATGATCAGCTTGCACATCCGTGCAGTCTGATCATTATCTGCACTGTTCGCCATTAAGTCAGAATCTTTTTGTAATGCACCCCTTTTAACAGTTAATGATACTGTCCAAATTGAAAGATGGGCAAGTTCATTATAGAAATTAAGCAAGGTAAAGGCTAATCGTATGGTTTATGACAAGAAAAAAAAGATAGATCACTCGAGAGAATAAAATATTTTACTCAGCATAAATTTTGACAACGGCTTATTACTAGTCCCCCTACCCCAACCTCCCACCCACACCTGTAATGCATTAACATATTTTGATGATATACTATTCTGTGTCTGAGAGTAACCCCTTATCCATACAAAAATAAAATTAATTTGAAGACATATATCAAATATATGTGCCACGGTCTCATGAAGCAGGGAATAGTATATAAAATGCGTTAAAACATTAAGCTTCAAAGGAGTGTCACCCCTAGCTGTAAGCCCTACTGGTAAGATGTTTTTTTCCTTTTAATGATCTTATACCTTTTTGTCTTACTGTTGACAATGTCATACCGGTTTTAATCAGCAAAAAATGTAAGACAAGACATCGGTCCGACTTAAACGATATCGGACAGAGATAAAAAAGAAAAAATGGTCCAATGAGCGCCCTTCCCAGTGGAGCTATTTTACCTCTATAGCAGAATACTAGTGCTTAAAGCCTCATAAAATACTCCCAGACGAGCTGCACATAGAGATTCAGACTCCATGGCAATTGGGGCCACCACTTACTACACAGAGCGGCAGAGTGGCAGGGGCCAGTTTCGAATTGTGGCCCGGTACGTTTTTTTTTTGTTTGTTATTTTTTTAATAAAATAGGTAGATGTATTTTAAAGGAGGTTATTTATGATGTTTATAGAACTAAGTATTCCCACGGACCAGTAATTATTATTAAAGTAAATAAATATTTAAATCGATTTTCCTGGCTCCGTGTAGACGGTCGGGTCTAAAATCTTACCTGAGGTAACGAAAGTCAGACGAATCCACCCATCCAGATTCAGATCAAAGCGGAAAAAGTAAACGGTTATGAGACACTTTTCTTCCCAGCATTATTTTCGTCTGGTCACATGCTTTAAAGATATATATATGTTTTAGGTCAGTCATTTGCAGATAATACGATACAGGTCGCGTAAGGTGTGCATTTATTAAATCACAGAAACAACGCAATCGGCAGGCTGAAAATGTCAAAGTATATGCAATACATCCGCTCTGACTTCCCTGGTATTTCTCAAAATTGGATTTTTTATGATTTTTAGCACTGGTATCAACGCAGAATGTTTGCGGAATTTTCAAATTTACTGTCCCTTGCCCCAATAAATAGCTGTTCAAGGGAGGTAAATGTCATAAACTGCGCTAGAGTATTTACTCTGTAGTTACCGTTTCATATCGTGGTGCATTTTTTTTTTCAAGCATACCTTAACTTCCACTGATGGTGCAGATCTGGCATATATTTGACATAGTTTGAGCATGAATTTTCACTAAAATGATTAATGTTTAAATTTTGACTATCAAATGTATGTGCTATATTCATAGTCGATATACAGTATACTCAAGCTAACATTTGACTCAAACTTGAGTAAGTACCACTCAAGTAGGTCTAGAGAGGACTTTAAATAGCGGATGGACACTACCTTGAAGTCATTGCTATCTTTCCATAAATCGCCAATAGTGAAAACAAGCAGAGTTAACATATACATATGATTTAGTTTAGTTACCCTTGTCCGACCGTCCGTCAGTCCGGCCGTTCGTCTGAATTTAAAAGAAAGTTTATATATACTAGTGTAACTATAGTTCTTGAACAAACTCATTGACAAAAATATTTTAACGTCTCGTTCATTTATGCTGAGTGCTATTCTCTTTTTGTTCAATACTTCGGTAAGACTTTTAATGTCAAAATAAGAAGATCAAATCGTTCAATTGTCAGTCCTTGACCAAGATACGAAGATGCGTATAACTTGCTTAATATAGTTTTGCTACAGTTCCAATTTCGATTTACTAAAAGAAGAATAATCACGTTTCCAATTATATTTTGAAAGAGTGCATCGCTACTATGTGTTTAATGTCAAAGTAGTGTACATTGACCGGTTGTTAACACCCTAAGAGTTGCACCATTTACTTGAACACTTTTATTTAATATGTAAAGTATAAAAAAAACTGTCTTTTAACCATTTATCAGGCTGGACACGATTGACTCTGCCTTTGCGACCAGTGTAGATAATGATCAGCCTGCATATCCGTGCAGTCTGAGCAAGATCTGCACTGATCGCCATCCAGTCAACTACTGGTATCTTTTTGGTAAGCATCCCTTTAAACTCAGTCATTTGCAGATAATACGATACAGGTCGCGTAAGGTGTGCATTTTTTAAATCACAGAAACAACGCGATCGGCAGGCTGAAAATGTCAAAGTATATGCAATACATCCGCTCTGACTTCCCTGGTATTTCTCAAAATTGGATTTTTTATGATTTTTAGCACTGGTATCAACGCAGAATGTTTGCGGAATTTTCAAATTTACTGTCCCTTGCCCCAATAAATAGCTGTTCAAGGGAGGTAAATGTCATAAACTGCGCTAGAGTATTTACTCTGTAGTTACCGTTTCATATCGTGGTGCATTTTTTTTTTCAAGCATACCTTAACTTCCACTGATGGTGCAGATCTGGCATATATTTGACATAGTTTGAGCATGAATTTTCACTAAAATGATTAATGTTTAAATTTTGATTATCAAATGTATGTGCTATATTCATAGTCGATATATAGTATACTCAAACTAACATTTGACTCAAACTTGAGTAAGTACCACTCAAGTAGGTCTAGAGAGGACTTTAAATAGCGGATGGACACTACCTTGAAGTCATTGCTATCTTTCCATAAATCGCCAATAGTGAAAACAAGCAGAGTTAACATATACATATGATTTAGTTTAGTTACCCTTGTCCGACCGTCCGTCAGTCCGGCCGTTCGTCTGAATTTAAAAGAAAGTTTATTTATATATTAGTGTAACTATAGTTCTTGAACAAACTCATTGACAAAAATATTTTAACGTCTCGTTCATTTATGCTGAGTGCTATTCTCTTTTTTTCAATACTTCGGTAAGACTTTTAATGTCAAAATAAGAAGATCAAATCGTTCAATTGTCAGTCCTTGACCAAGATAAGAAGATGCGTATAACTTGCTTAATATAGTTTTGCTACAGTTCTAATTTCGATTTACTAAAAGAAGAATAATCACGTTTCCAATTATATTTTGAAACAGTGGCTACTATGTGTTTAATGTCAAAGTAGTGCACATTGACCGGTTGTTAACACCCTAAGAGTTAGACCATTTACTTGAACACTTTTATTTAATATGTAAAGTATAAAAAAACTGTCTTTTAACCATTTATCAGGCTGGACACGATTGACTCTGCCTTTGCGACCAGTGTAGATAATGATCAGCCTGCATATCCGTGCAGTCTAAGCAAGATCTGCACTGATCGCAATCCAGTCAATTACTGGTATCTTTTTGATAAGCATCCCTCTAAACAGTTAATGGTACTGTCCAAAATGAAAGATAGACGTGTTCATTATAATAGAAGTTTAAGAGGGTAAGGGTTAAAAGTCTCTTCTGGCAATCCTAAACGTAAACATGTTTAATTGTATCAACAACAATTTAAGGCATATCATTGCCACTGTACAAAGTTACAAGAACATTTTGACATTTATAAACGTCTCATCAAAAAGGGGCAACAGGAAGGCTGAATTATTTTTAACATATTTTTAGCATTGTTATGTAAATGCTTAATTAGATTGCTAATGAGGACGTGTTATCAGTTAATCCAAATTTCCGGCGTCAATGGTAGGCGTCAGTGTCGGAGAGATTAACTACACAATTACGGATATAGGCATGTATGTATCAACCACATAGGTTACTTACCATATAAGATAAGCTTGCCCTCTTTAAACAAGTGACACATCTTATCAGTAGAACATGTATATTTCTTTGTCAGTATAGATATTGGTCATTCCTCATTTTAAAATTGATCTGAAAGGAATGTTTTAAAAATGAATTTATTTTTGTCACTGTGTTTAGGTGCAATATTTTCTTGCACTTCCGCAGAAAAGACACATGACGAAGACACACTGTCAAACATACTGACAGAATTAAGGAACTTGCAAGAAGCTCAGCTAAAATACACTAATAATTTAGATGAATTTAAATCCCGTGTTTCATCTCTGGAAAACACAGTGAAGGACTTACAGCGCGAGAACAGAGAACTCGTCTCAGAAATACGCCGACTTAAAAACGATAAATGGCAAAATACAGACTAACTCATCTTTCTTTGAAATCTATTTAAATATTTATGTAAAATATTTCTTTTACCGTTTTTGCACGTAAAATTCGATGCGTTTTATTACTGTTTCTCCTCCTTAACTTAACAAAAATTAAAGATTCATTTACAAAAACATCTTTCTTTAACATACATGTAAACATCAACGCACACAATTTTAATAAACTGCATTTAGTACATGTATTTCGTTTATTGCTTGATACATGTTTTACCAACATTTATTATTCTACTCGTGAACTTCTTTTTTACAGATTAACGACGATCAGTTAAAAACAGACGAGCCTGTTGAAGAAAGAGTTCCGAATGTTGACGACAGTGACAAAATCCTTAATGCCACATTTCCTATGCTGAAAGCGGCGAAGGAAGATAAGAAGACGAAAAAACATGTTCGAAATACCCGTAAGCTCGAACCTTACATATAATTATAAAAAATGTATGTTTGTACTTGTTTAAGCGGGTTTGATGTGCAAATGACTCTTACTCCTCATTACATTGAAAATCGTTTATGATGCGTAAGCACTCAGTTTATGTAATTATTCAAACGTATTGACGTATTTGTGAATATAAGTATGTGTGTTTCTTTATAATGGCCAATGGTGTTCTCCCATTGCCTGACTCTCCTGTAAGTATTATGTGGCAGTCTATAGAATTTTTTGTTCAAGTCTGCGTCTAAACCTTTCTTTTTTCCTGTTTCTGAAATAAATATCGATAGTTTCATACTTGTAAATAACCATACGTTTAACAGTATTGCCAATATGCTAATATTATAATTATAGTAACATAAGTCTTTACTTTAAAGGTCAGTTAGTGGGTACACATACAGCCTTCACAGCCGGACTTTCTATCAGAGGCGACATAACCCTCGGTGACCATCACACCGTCGTCTACGACAGAGTATATACGAACATAGGAAACGCATACCATGCCCATACTGGAATATTCATTGCTCCGTGCAGAGGCCTCTATGTCTTTTCCACAACAATGATGGTGTCGCCAGGCAAAAATCTATATCTAGAGATTGTCAAAGATGGCAGTCCTGTCAATCATATCTATGCAGACGCCAGATCTACAAGTGACTACGTATCTACAACAAAAGAGTGGACGCTTGAAGTAAACAAGGGGTCGGAAGTATGGATCCGCTCCGGTAGCCAAGGTCAACTTCATGGATACTCTCATTCTTTGTTTTCTGGCTTCCTCTTGTTCAAAACAGAATAAAACACTAAGTATGGAAAGTAAATGATTTTGTTATCATATGTAACTTATTAAGCTAACTCCAACATAAACTAAAGTGTTTATACACTTAATTTTAATAGTATGATTGAAACAGACCAACTCTCATGTAACAAGTATAATACCTTGTGCAAACATTCTCAATAGAACTATAATAATGTATGCTCTAAGCGATTCTGATCTTTAAATTACATTTATAAGAATAAACAAGAAAAATATGATGCCAAATTTGCTAAAAATGCCAAATGGACACTTATAACAAGAAAACATTTGATATATGAACAAAATTCAGCAATACCGAAGACTGGTAAAATGTTTTACATTTGTAAAACTCTTACATACAGAAAATGTCTTACTAAAATGCACACAATTTTGTCATAACATTCCATATATAAAAAAAAGCAACCTCCATTGACCACAGCAGTTTTATTAAGATTTTGTCCTTTATAAATGTACATGTATATAATATACCGGCAGTGTGTTTCCATGAATACGCAAAAATATCGGAAATAAAAAAAATCGGAAATATGTAAAATAAAAGATACGTTTAATATGTTTAATATACTTATAAAAGTGGACTTTCTTATATAAAGCCATCTAAGATAAGAAAGAAAATACAATTCATTAATTTATCATATTTCTTCCCCTCCGAAAAGTTATATGTCCAACAGGACAATAAATGTAAATATAAATCGTTACAACTACGAAAGTATGTAATTGTGTGATGTATACAAAAGTATCGCGTAGTGATTCTTATTGTAGATATGTGCAGAGTTGTTCCAGATGAAACCTACAAATACACCATACAAACTTTTGTAACCAAATTAGCTAAGGTATTTGATGTTTCTCATGATGCTTTACCATACTGCATTGTTATACAATAAGATTTATAGTTATAACAGTGTTAAACATAGATATAAGATTTCAAGCCAATAGTAGATCGTGTTTGACTTCTAAATTAGAATCGTTGCATACATTATCACTTGACCTTAATGAGACAAGGAAAATTTGAAATGAAAATTTAAATACGTCTTCAGATAAAAAACAACAGGTTTATGGGTCTAACAAGGTCATGTCACAAACTTCCGTTTTTATTGATGAAAGTGGTATATAATTGTCAATAAATTAAAAAAAGAAGATTTTCAAAATATCAAAAGGAAGCTCATACAGATGACAATAAACTTTCATTGCAATTAATTGCAAAATACCTGATATTTACGGAATTACAGATTATATAAGTGAGCCGTACCTAAAACAAAACAAATAACTGAGAAATATTTTTTTATATTAAGTACATTTGATTATATATTTTGGCATTCATATACAACATGGTGCTATGTCCCAACAGCGCGAATAAAATTACACAGGTAGATTATAAACAACTGCCTTTTAAAAGCCTTTTCTGGCACTCCAAATCCTCCTCAATATATTTAACTTAAGCTTGTCATTGCCACTGTGCAATAGAATAAAAACATTTTGACAATCAATAAAGGGGCAGCAGATAGGCTGAATCATTTTGCGTTGTTATTCTACAGTTGTGAAGTTAATGCTTGATTGGATTGCTAAAAGAGCACCTGTGACTCTTATCTGTTTTGATATATTAGGACATTAAGTTGAACATAAGAATATAGTCAACAGTAACAAAAAAATAGAACAAAAGCTCGTCGTAGAACACAAAATACCCCACTCCCCTTGATGCATTCAGTAACTGCACACGGAACAGAAATTATTTGGTCACTGTGCACTGGACGTTTGACATACTGACCTAAATTCAAAAATACGGGTCATTTACCAGTCATAGGTGACCTCCGCATCAAATGTGATCTCTAATTATTTGGCAAAAAAAGTTCTAATGTTCTGGATCAGTGGGATCTTGACCTTTGACCTCCTGACCTGAAAATCAATAGAGATTATCTGCTGGTCATGATTAACCTCCCTATTAAGGTTCGTGATCCTAGGTCCAAGCGTTTTCAAGTTATCTTCCGGAAACGGTTTAACTATTCCTGGTCAGTGTGACCTTCACCTTTGATCTGACCTCAAAATTAATAGGGGCCATTTGCTGGTCATGGTCAACCGCCCTATTAAGTTTCGTGATCCCAGGCCCAAGTGTTCTCAAGTTATCGTCCGGAAATGGTTTAACTGTTCCGGGTCACTGTGACATTGGCCTTTGAACCTCAAAATTCACAGGAGTCATTTGCTGGTCATGACCAATCTTCCAATTACCTTTCATGATCCTAGGTCTAAGCATTCTTGAGTTACCATCCGGAAACCGTTTAACTTTCACCTACTCATCTCGAATTCAAAAGGAATCATCTACTGGTCATGATCAACCACCCTATCAACTTAAATAATCCTAGGCCCAATCTTTCTTAAGTAATCAACCGGAAACCGTTTAACTGTTCCGCGTCGCTGTGCCCTTGACCTTTGACTACTGATCTCAAAATCAATAGGGGTCATCTGCTGGTCATGACCAACCTCCATATTAACCTTCATGATCCTAAGCCTAAGCGTTCTTGAGTTATCATCCGGAAACCGTTTAACTGTTCCGGGCCACAGAGCCCTTGACCTTTGACCTATTAATCTCAAAATAATTAAGAGTCATTTGCTGGTCATGGCCAACCTTTTTTTCAACTGTCATGATCATAGACCCCAACGTTCTTGAGACATCATTCGGAAACGGTTAAAAATATTCCGAGTCACTGTGACCTTGACCTTTGACCTACTGATCTCAAAATAAATAGGAGTCATTTGCTGCTCATGACCAATCTCCCTATCAACTTTCATGATCCTAGGCCCAAGCTTTCTTGAGTTATCATCCGGAAACCGATTGGTCTACGGACCTACCGACCAACATACCAACAGACCGACCGACATCTGCAAAGCAATATACCGCTCCTTCTTTGAAGGGGGACATAAAAATGTAACTGTCGAATGGTAATAACATGTGTATGTGCTTTCGTTACTATGTAAACATTGATAGAGCTCTGACTTATATTCCTGCAAAACATGTCACTTTTAAACACAGAAATTTTGGTAACAGTTTTACAAGTAAGCAGGTTTCTCAGGAACTATTGTATCGAATGCTTTCATATACTCTTCATAAGGCTTCGAGATCATGGAATGACCTCTCTGAGCCAGTTTCCGTAACTCCGACTTTAATGTTCAAAGGTATGCCCCTTTTCATCTAAAGCTTTTAAGTTTGTAAGCAAGTATTGAGCGATTCCCGATTTAGGCAGTGCCTTGTTTCATACTATTGCCCTAAAGATTTACCTGTTCTTTTTTCACCAAAGTCGTTATCCCTTTCCAGACTTGAACAGTACCATCTCCAATTCTGTTATATGCTTGTATATAGTTATCATTGTTATCATTATCATACCGTTCCTTCGCTTTACCCTTCTACGAACATCATAAATACTGAATAATGACATTGAGTTTTGAGTCATCAGTAAAAGGCGTTAAACCCCAGAGCCCTAACACCCATCTTAAACGTGTCCGTTCCTGCCCTCCTGGTAATTGGTAAGATATTTTATTCTCTTTAGTGACCCTATATCTTTTTGTCTTACCGTTGACAATGTCATCCCGGTTTTAATCAGCAAAAAATGTAAGTCCAGATATCAGTCTGGCTTAAAACCGGTAGGCAAAGCGATATCGGTCAGAGATAAAAGAAGAAGAAAATATATCGGTCCAATGATGGCTAGATATAAATTGGCCTGCTGGGCCCGCATCACCGTCCCATCCCAGTGGAACTGTTTTACCTCTATAGCCGAAAAGCAGTGCCTAAAGCCTCATATAATACTCCCAGACGAGCTGCACATAGAGATTCAGACTCCATGGTAATTGGAGCCACAACTTACTACACAGAGCGATTAAGTGGCAAGGGCCACTTTCGAATTGTGGCATGGGTACGTTTTTTGAAAAACATTTAGGTAGATGTATTTTAAAAGCATCTATATTTAATTGGTTATTTATGATGTTTATAGAACTAAGGATTCCTGCGGACGAGTAATTATTGTGTAAAATAAATAACCGCTTGAATGGATTTTCCTGGCTCCTTGTAGACGACCGGGTCTAAAATCTTACCCGAGGTAACGGAAGTCAGACAAATCCATCCAATCCAGATTCAGGTCAAAGCGGAAAAAGTATACGGTTATGAGACACTTTTCTTCCCATCATTAATTTCTCCTGATTACATGCTTTAAAACATTCATATATTTAGGTTGACCAGTCATTTGCAGATAATACGTATAGGTCCCGTAAGGTTAGCATTTTTGGCAATTTTTGCCTCAATGTGTCTTGGTAGTTTTAACGGTTTTTATCATATAACCGTTTTTATCATAGAAACAACGCAATTGGCAGGCTGAAAATGTCACATGCTGAAGTGCTAAGTATATGCAATACAGCTGCTCAAACTTCCCTGGTATTTTCTCAAAATTTGATTTTTTTATGATTTTGTTTCGCACTGGTATCAACGCAGATTTGTGGAATTTTCAAAGCCCCATTAATAGCTGTCCAAGGGAGGTAAATGTAATAACTACCATTAATGAACTACGCTAGAGTATTTACTCTGTCCCTCGTCGATGAGTTACCGTTTCATCTGCGTGCGTGCGTGGTTGTGCAAATTGTTTTTGCAAGCATACCTAAACTTCAACTGATAGTGCAGATCTGGTATATATTTGACATAGTTTGAGCATGAATATTTTTACTAAAATGATTAGTGTTTCAATTTTGACTATCAAATTTATGGGCTATATTCATAGTCGATTCTTAAACTCACATTTGACTCAAACTTGAGTAAGTACCACTCGAGTAGGTCTTAGAGAGGACTTTAGCGGAGGGTGAGTTAAGTCATAAATCCCACACAAATTTAAAACTCAAACAATAGTTTCATTGTACACAATAAATATAGCGGATGATAACGGAATGGTCAATAAGTATGCTATTTATGATAAAAAAAAACATCAATAGAACCTAGACAGTCCAGGACTCTAAAATAAATTCAGCAAGTTAAGCAAGTTTATAGTTCTATTTTAAATGTCAAACAGATTCATTCGTAAGATGTACACGACCTTGAAGTCATAGCTATCTTTCCACAAATCGCCGATAGTGAAACGGGGTTTATCAGGAGCATTTAACTGTGTGAGAAAAACACTCCCAAACATATTTTTGGTTTCATGATTATGATAGGGGGACTCACTTAAGGATGTAGGATAAAAGTTTTACAGTTAAGAATTTTTCATAGCCTGTGAGCTTGAAGAACATTAGTTTCTAAGACAAATAAGGACAGCAAAAGTACAGGTCACCGCACTCGTTTTTATTTCATAGGGCGTTTTATTCACTCACTGTTTAAGCTAGTAAAATTTAAAGAATGGGGGTACTTTATAAAACACATAATATCCCACTTAATGTTATAGGGATTTCAGGTCTTACAGGTTTCTATGATTACAAGGTTATATCAGTATTATATAACTTATAAGCATAAATGTCACTAACAAATCTCTTTCCTTTTTACATGTTGGCATAATTACCACACCCACTTTTTTCAATGGAAAAATCGTATTTAATTCTACAAAAAAAAAAAGATTTAAAAATAACTTGCTGCTTTAATGACACATAAAAATGCTTTCAAAATGGAAATAAAAAGATGTTGGGGTCACCGTGCATTTAATCGATACATTTAGAAAAAATCGTCCAAAAACTGGTGAATTTTAATATTTTTAGTTCTTATTGTTTTAATTTATACTTCCTAGATAATATAAAGTGCTATGTTGAAAACTTTTATTTCAGTTGAAGCTTATCATTATATACCAGTCTGAAAAAGATCAGAACCAAACCTAATCTACTTTTCTAGTCCTTTGGGATCATGAGGAACATTCATATTTACTTTAATAGAATTCCGATAAGGTCGGTGCTGGGTGAATATGGGGTATTGCACATTTTATTACCTCTCATGAACATAATCAAACAGAATCTGCTGTTATGTTGCTTGATTGCGTTCTATATTTTCAAAGAAACTACCACTACCACAACATCGGTCTTTAAATAACGACGTGAGGCGGCTGTAAAATGTCTCCCCGTACTTTCATTCAGTGTTGCTTTTAACATTTGTCATGGATTTCTTGCCAGGGTCTTATCTCTCACATTTCAGGATGAATGTTTTTCACACTTAATAAAGTTGTTGCTTTAAATGATATAGGTTGTCTTGACAAATAATTGAGGTAAAAGGTCATGATAATGTGAACGTCAATAATATTTTGCTCTAATGACCCTCTTCTATTTTGCAAAAAACAGTTATTTTTGGCTACAGATTTACAAAAACGAGTTATTGGTTTTTCATGACATTTTTGACCATTAATACATTAAGAAAATTTAAGATATCAACAAAAATCAGGAAGTCTCTAATATTCATTAGAATACCTTAAATTAATGTATATATTTGAGCCGCGCCATGAGAAAACCAACATAGTGCGTTTGCGACCAGCATGGATCCAGACCAGCCTGCGCATCCGCGCAGTCTTGTCAGGATCCATGTTGTTCGCTTTCAAAGCCTATTGTAATTAGAGAAACCGTTAGTGAACAGCATGGATCCTGAACAGACTGCGCGGATGCTGGTCGCATATGCACTGTTGGTTTTTTCATGGTACGGCTCATTTAACATTAAGACAGATAAATCTAAAAATAAAAAAGTGAATCGTTAACTGTTTTCTAACTGTTTTCTTTTTTTATCTTGTGCTGTCTTAGAAAACTTTTGTAATCTGACATGAAATAAAATACCTTAAAGCCAACTGTTCATATCCATAACCAGAAGCTGCTTACCAACGCCCCATCAGTCCTCTCGGTGCTTTGATTTTAACTGGGTTTCTAATTTCTAATAATAAACTAATTGTATATTATATTGCATAGCTCAGGAATATAAAAGTTCAATTTTCAAATGTCAAAATAATGATGATGTTACCATTGAATGGATTTATTGAGAATTCGTACAATATAGTATCATTTATATATATATATTTAGAGTCTGCATATATATATATACAAACTCAAATTTTTGGACAATTCGCCATTGACTATTATTCATGTTAAATATTTAATTACGCTTTTCGATCAATAAATCTGATAGGGACATTTGCGTAAACAAATTCCAAATTGAAATATCAGATGTAAAGTTACAATGTAGTTTGATTTTGTAAAATATTTTCTAGTACCTGAAGAGGTCATAGATTTACCAGACCCGACCACACTCGGCGCTTTTGCGCCACTGTGATCGATGCCTGGCGAAATCCACTCCAGCTGGAATACGAAATCCCAGATCAATTGTTTTTATACTAACCCTATTTTCTACAACACGCCAGATTAATTCAAGTAGTTTTCCACAGACAGACACTTTTAAACCTACCATTTTCCATTTACATTGTATATCCCTGCTCTTCACGAAACAAATGTACTAGTAATCAAATTGTTTTTACCTGAAATGATAAAGCACGTATTCTATAGTCTCATTACTCATGCGATCAGTGTATATGGACACATAAACCAGTTTGCAATAACTAATCTAACATTCTAATACGCTTGTTTCTGTTAAAACACACTTATGCTAAAAAGACGTCACGCTAACGTGCGATGACGTCAATGATTTTGTTGCGACCAAAAAAGAGCGCTACTATATCTTGTCTAATGTTTAAGATTAATGGCATATTAGAATCGAAATAATGTATCGTGATTTACCTAAATTAATACACTCAAAATCAGTTATACGTCGCCAGAACAATTCACTCGGGCTACGCCCTCGTGAAATTATTCCGCGGACAAATAACCTCTTTCCGTGTAATAATAACGTTAGAACACGGGTTTTCTATACACTATTTCTTAAAACATTTAACGCTTAGGCTTATATTTCGAAAAAATATTAAACAACACCAAATCATAGAAAGAAATGATTGTTTCACATGAAAATTGAACAGCATATAAAACAGGTATATTGCTCTACAAAACAATTTATTGATATATAGATTGAATTCCGGAAAAAAGGGGCCACACTTTCGGACATTTCAACGCGTTTAAAAACTCACTATTTTCAAAGAACTGTTACATATCTTCGTTTTGATGCATTTTCAAGATGTACCAGTGCTGAAATTTCACATAACTATGTGGTAGGTAGTTTTCAGCAATTGTTTATTTTCATTTCTTTACAAGTGACATTCCGATTTTGAAAGGGGAGCAAAAATTTAAGTATCCATCTTTCGTTCGGGACAGTACGGCAGATCATGTAATGGTCAGTCAGGTATATTGTTGGTTAAGATGTTGTTCGTTTATCGAGTATTTCTGTGTTTTGATGATACACTCCTAAAACTTAAGATACAGATTATATCAAAGATAAAATCGGAAATTTATGTCACTAGTTTATACAGTATAAAATTATGGTATGTGTGCACGATATGTGTAGTCCGTCATTTTAATCAAAACCTATACTGTATTTCCATGTAAAAGATATATTCGTCTGTACTTTGCAGGTTATCATTGTATGTGGGACTCCAAAGAAAGGTCGCACCTTTCATGCATTATTTTCTTAACCCCAAAAAGGCATTGCACACTTTCGTACTCTACGACATATGACTATCTAGTCAGTCATATATAGCTATTTTAAAACAAAACTAGCATTACTATAGTTTAAGTTTATACAAGGTATCAGACTTCTGACCTTTTGAATATGCAAAATTTTGATACATGTACATGAAATACTGTTTTACATGTAATTATTGTCCGTTCAGATAAGGAAGAAGTACCTTTATTTGAAAGTATAATGCACACATTTATAATGTCTCCTCCCCTCAAAAACCTAATAACCAGCAGAGTTAACATGTACATATGATTTAGTTTGTCACGATTTAGTGTAACTAGAGTAAGTTACGAATGAAATGACATGGTATTGAAAAAGAAAAGAAACTACATTTACACTGTGTGATCTAACTACGAATAATAGCTTAATCAAATATTCAGGACAACAAACGCGCATTACATTGGGCATTGTTTGATTAAAAAGTTTCAAATTATAGATTGTCTGTATATAACTAGATTTAAGTCTTATTTGATAAGCTCGCTTGGTTCACGAATCTAGGAAACATAGTCACAGATCTTTAATAATGAAAACTATACACAGATATTAGTAGACTTGAAAACTAAATTCAAGTGTCGTTTCTCCCAGGGGTCAATTATACCCTTGTATACACAGTTCTCATAATCTTGGTCAGTACACGAAGGACAGTAGCAGGATATTTTCCTTACATATAGGATACCTGGATTACCGGACATTGAGCGTATGCAGTGTAATTTTCTGTTTTCTTTTACAGCTTTAACCTTTAACGTATACCTTTGTCTGTCTATTTCGCTGTCCTCAACATAGAAAAACAAACGCCCTTTTAGTTTTGTGTCCCCATTCCTAGGCTTGTATGAAGAAGTTGATGGATTACGGAAGTATTTATCTAAATACAAATACAAATCTTTTGCGTTATGAATTTCGCATTCTCTACGAATTACAGACATATGTACTTTGTTTTTAACATGGCTACCCGCGGCGTCCTGCTCACCTTTACCATGGGGCGTTTCAAAGTAGTTTCTTTGTGTTGGACAGTAGTAGTAAAGGGGGGCGATATGGGGACCTCCCAGGGGGGGCGATATGGGGACCTCCCAGGGGGGGCGATATGGGGACCTCTATTAGAAACTTATAGTCCATTTTTCAGTAGGTGATAAGGTTGATTCATGTTGTCAAAGGTTTTATATCATATTATCTTTTTATTCATACTATAAAAATTACTCTACTTCTACTGTTTAAAAATCTCAGATTTTTGAAAAACCAATTCCCCTTGATAAGAAAACCCAGGACAGGGTTTTATTTATGGCTACTATCCCTTATGGGGAAAAGATAAAAAAAACCAATAGTGGACACGTTTTTTTATTGTTTAACAAAAACGAACAAGTAAAAATGAACAGAAAATCAATTAAGGGTACAAGAAATCATGTTTTAAAAATACTTTTTTAAAACATATGAAAGCATGTCTTTTAAACTTGATCAGCTGTAACTTTGCAGTGTTCAGATTTGGTAATTTTCAGCTTTTGTGTATAGATGTCCTTAATTTTTTTAAACCCTTTACTACGTCTTTGTCTTTTTGATGATAATATTGGGTTTGTCTAAATTTAAATTTGTTAAAATTGAGTTAAAGGGTACAACTCTGCTTAGAACTTTAAAGGCAATATGCAGTAAACCCACACATAGCCTATTTCCCATTAAGTTGGCAGTATTCTGGCCCAGTTTCTGCGTTAGTCTAAAAGAAGGGTTTTATGGTTCCCCCAAAGGGGGTAATCCATACGAATAAAGTAGTGGCATTTTTTTTTTTTTTTAAAAAAAATATACCCACCCATGTTCCCCGGTTTGATCTGAACATGTGTGTTTAACAATAAAAGTGTGTTGAGTAGGCTTTTTTGGTAAATGCCCTTGGGGAAGCTATCCTTTGAGCGAAGCAAAAAAAAAAATGATTTGTCCGTATATATTGAGTTAAATTTGTGCCCATGGTTCAGGTGTATTTAATTTTTCCTCATACACTTACCCAGACTCATCTGGATCTGAGCGATTCAGTTTCTGGTCTTTTTATTGTCGAGGGTTTTGGGTTCTTCTTTTTTGTCGTGTAAGATGGTACATGTTTTTCTTCTAAAAAAGTTCTGTCACTTTTTGCATGTCAAGTTGATCAGGCCCGTATCAATATACAGTTCCACCATTCGTCCGTGGGTTGTATAACAATGTGCTGTGTTTGGGGGGGAGGGTTAACATGACCCCTAGACAATGTTTCTTCATTTCATTATAGATGGTGTTTGTAGTTCACCCAAAAATGGCGTTAGTATACTTGAATGCTTTTTCCCTCTCTCCTATTTAATTCTGTAATTTTTCTTGAGTGGTTGTTTTCATTTGATTGTAAAATTTGCATATATATAACGTTGATGATGCGGGAAGGTTTCTCAAATGAATGTCTTCCTCATTTTCCCTGTTTTTATGGGTGAAGCGTCCTTTTCATTTCTTGGTCTGCCGTTAGGTAAACCCCCAAGGGTGAATTTTGTTTGTTTCCCCCAGGGAAAAAGGTAAATGGAACGTTTCACTCCCAAGCTCCTGTAGCTTGGAAGAGAAAAATGTGGTCGTGTATTCCCCATTATCAAATTGGTGTGTATGGTTTGTTGGAAGGGTTTTTCCCGGATGCTGATTCTAATTTAGCGGGTTGAAAGTGGGAAAGTCAATGGGTTGGTCTCTCTCACCATTCTATCGAATTTTTTACCTCCCTTAATGATTTTTTTGGCGTTGCCCAGAAAAAGTGGTCATCTTTTTTGGATCTCAGTCCGTCAGGAATTTGATTGTTTCCACTGCGCGCGTATGGGATTTCATTTTATGCTGTGATGTTTTATTTAAGTCATTTGCCCTACAGGGTAAATCCACTGTCCTCACTTTGAACCCCGCTTTTTGTTCAATTTTTCCCGTGGGCCCGGCCTATGAGAAAAAAGGGGTTGGGCCCCTGTTAGTTTGAGAGATTTAAATTCCTTTGGGGAAGTATTTCCTGTAGGAACAAGTCCAGATGTAATGTCAATGGTTACATGTTTTGTTGTACTAATAGGGGGTTTTTTATTTTTCCAACCCCTCA
Source organism: Mercenaria mercenaria (assembly GCF_021730395.1). Taxonomy (NCBI): domain Eukaryota; kingdom Metazoa; phylum Mollusca; class Bivalvia; order Venerida; family Veneridae; genus Mercenaria; species Mercenaria mercenaria. The sequence continues at coordinate 16,367,395 of NC_069365.1, forward strand.
TTAGATCCACCTTTGGGTTTTTTCCCTGCTATAAAAGGAAACTGTCTTTGGGCCAGAGTTCAAGAGCGTGCTTTTTGTGTGTTTTTCTTTCCCCTTGTTGTAAGAAGGAGGTTTTTAGTATGCTTTGAAGGGTAGGTTGCATTGTGGAAATCAGTTTATTGTTCGGGTACGATCATGACTAACAGTGTGAAAAAAGTTATTGCCCACCGCGTTTCTGTGTACCGCCAGATTGGCCCCCATCAGTTTTTTTCACTTTTTTTTGGAAAAAATGATTGATTTAAATCTGTCCTTTTTCCCCGTCTGTGGAGGATAATGAATTAAATGGGAGCTGTTTTATTCGTGCAGAGATTGGGTAATGTTCTGTCCTTGCCCTTTTGCATGCTGTATGGTTGGAGGTCGTGAAACATAAAGTTAGATTTGCTACACTCACAAAACCCGTGTTGCATCTTTTTTGTCGAAAATTAAAGAGCCCTAGTTTTGATGTTTTTTAATGCTTTTTAGTTTTTTTTTGTGAACGTTTTTTTCTTTTTCTTTAAAGGGGTTTTTCCCGCCCAGTTGTTCACTGCCACCCTTTTCCACGAGTTAAATGAAAAATGAGCGTCGTTTGGGATGGAACCTTTTATACTTTGATCAAAAAATGCCCCATTGATGAAGTCACCCTTTCCCAAAAGTTTTAACGCCCTTTTCCCACGGGCTTTAACACTGTTTAGAACTTTTCCCTAAAATTTATCCTTGCGAAAAGATACCTTTTTTTAAACCCCTTCCTTTTGATGCCTTGTTTGCTGTTTTAAACCAAAGGGGTTCAAAAGAATGTTGTTTTGATAGCAGATTTGTATGATCCGAGCCCATGACCATTTGGCGTGGAACCCCTCGATACACTGGATGCTTTTTTATTATAAAAAAGTCGGTTTTCTCCAAAAATCCCAACTTTCCCATAGTTTTCCAAAAAAATGAACTTTTTTCCAGTTCCCCCTTTTATTTTTATTTTTCTCAAAGTTGGATTTGGAAATTGGGATGTAATGAAAATTTAGAATTCTTATGAATTGATTTGAATCTTTTTTTTGCCGGTTTAAATGGGCCCTCAAAGGATGGGTGCCTCAATATCCCCCAGAAAAGTAAAATCGCCAAATCGAATAAATGAATAAATGTTTTTTTTAGCCAACATTAAAAATCCCCCCGAAAAAAAAAGGATGGTCATTTTTAGGATAAACATCCCCCAGATGTTCACCCCCTCCTCCGGCTTTAGTAAAAAAATGGAGGAAATTAGTTTTTATGCGTTATTAGAATTGAATTTGATTCTTTTCAAGGGTTTTTAAATAACCTATATGAAACACCTTTGTTTGTTCATTTTTGCGTCTTCTATTTTTTTTTGAATGCATTGTCAATTTCATGAAGAGATGCTCGGGGAGAATATACCCTGGTTTAAAAAACAATAAAAAGTTTTTTTATCATTGTTTTTTTAATTTGGGGACAGTTTTTAAAAATTTCTTTCCAATTTTGGTGGTTTGTAACAATTGAAATTGAGTTTCCTTTCGAATATTTACGACTGAAAAGGGGAATATTGAGCTAAACCAACCCCATTTCCCATTCCTCTTTATTGACGTGAATGGGTTTTTAGGAATTTTGTTTTAAATATATTTGAGTTTTTTTGGGGAATTTTTCCTTAAAAACTGTCACTTAAAATGGTAATGTAAAAGGTTCATTGTTGTTTTTGATTTGTGATACAGGTTTTTTTGTTTTTGAGTTGAAATGGTTTTTGATTTTAAAAACCGGGGTGGGAAAAATGAAAACCAAGTGTGCTGCTGAGAAGAATTTAAACCCAAAATTCGGTCTTGTGTTTTTTGGGAAAAGTTGAATGATAAAAACCCCAACCAAAATAAATGGCAAGAATTTTTGACGAAAATTTTTAAGTCGGTTTTTAGTTTGGGTTTTGGAAAGCTTTGGGGGGGTTGCTGACCTGACATGATAAAATTAAACTGGGGCATGTTTGTGAAGTAGTTTTGCTTTTATACGAGTGTTTCGGGAACCCAAAACTGAAAATTTTTTTGGGAAATTTCCCAGTGGACTTTAATTTCTTTAATTTTTTTCCCCCCTAGTTCCTTGTGCGACGAGCAAAAAATGAATCAATTTCATAGATTTGATTTTTTTATGTCTAAATTTTTCAGAAGTGAATGAACCTTCGATTTTTTCCCCATTTAAATCTTCTAAATGAACCTTGGGTGGTGAAGAATGGCGAATAAATGCTTTGAAATTTTCTTTGTAAAAATTGGGTAGAACCTTTATCAAACGTTCGTTTGTTTTTTAAATACGGACTAAGTCGCCTACTTTAACAAAGGGTTTGGATTTTGTTTGTCCCAAATAGATGTTGGCAACCCGGGCTCTGTATAAACGTGAGGGATGTGGAGTTTTGAATGTCGATGGAAAACTATGATTATAAGCATGAAAAAAATTTCATCTAAATATATGTGCGTCGGTTTTTTCATGTGTGAATATTTCCACTTCGACTTTTCAGATTCTCTGAAACCTTTCAAAAATGTCGCTTTGTTTCGGGGGTTTTTCTGTTGTAAAAAAATGAATTTGTTTTGCTTTAAAAACTTTTAAAAATCTTTATTTTTGAATTCAGCCCCTTTGTCATTTTGCAAGGATTGGAGAGGACCCCGAATTTTTAAAGTTGGATAAAAACGCTTTAAATCAAAGTTGACCCTTTTTTATTAAAAATTGGAAAAACCCCAAGGTATTTCAAAAACACATCTATCACACAGGTAATATCGATTTGGTCTTTTGTTTTCTTTAAACCCTTTTGTAAATCGCAAAATCAGCTTGCATGGATATCAATCCCCCTACACGATTTTTGGCCTTCTAAATTTTCGTCGAATAGGCTTGTGTAAAGTGTATGTTTTTTTTTTTGAAGCCAAAGTTCTGACTTTCTTTAACGTATAGATGGTTTATTTTTTTGTCCCCCAAGTATAATTTTTGGACTCCTGCAAAACCGGCGGGGTGTTTGGGACGTAATAAATTTTAGAGATTTTTTTATTCAATTTCCCACCCATTTTAATATGTCCCCAAGTTTGGGGACCCAGAGGCTTGAGGTTCGTTTTATAACCCTTTTTTTTGAGGGGGTGGGGGTTTGGGGTAAGTGGGAATGGTTTCAAAATATTATCCCTCTTTTCCCCCCGGGGAACGTTTATTTCTCCATAACCAAGCTGTCTGTCCAACTTATTCCTGAGGGACATTGATTCTCTAGACCTCGAAAAAAATTTTTTCCATCCTTTGGGTGGCCCTTTGCGTTGACGGAGGACTCATTGACTAAATCAATCTTATTAGCCCAGAAATTTGGTTTTTCCCTTTGATTCAAAATTTCCTGGCTTCCAACTCATGCTCGGGTGGTCCCCAAAATTTTGGAATTTTGTTTGGCTTACGCGCATAGTTACCGGAACCTATCAAAATACGATCACGTAAAGTAAATGGTTTTTTTTTCTGTTTTGTCGTGTTCGGTTGTAAATTTTGTGTGTGATGATGAGGTTGCACGCTTTTTATGAGCCAGTTGAAATTTTTGAAACGTTTGCCCATAAACTGGCTTTTTCACTTTGACAGATGTGTTTGAATTGGGGAATTTTTCTTTCGTGTTCAGATGTTTGCGTGATGGGGATCTGGAGGGAGCTTTGGACGTTTCTCTGTTTTCAACGATTCTTTTCCCCCAGCTTTTTGAAACGGAACAATAGCCATCTTCTTCATAATATTCTATTATAATGTCTATTTGTTAATTCTGAAATTTTTCTGTCGAGCACGGGTGTGTGAAAAGCTAATAGTGGTAAAAAAACCTTTCGATTTAAAATGTGTTTTTTCTTTGAATGGGTGTCCTTTTGTGTGCAAAGTCCAAAGATTTTGACGGTTCGGGTGTAACTTACTTTTTTGGCCCTCTGATGAGATACATTTCCTTTTAAAAATTGTGCAACACCAAAAACCCAATTAATGACTTTTTTTGGGATTTTGAATCTTTTTCTTTCTAAATTTGGTGTTTTTTTGCCCAAGAGCAAAACCATGTGTCCATGTTTAGTATAAAGGGAAAACCGTGTTTTTTCGCACGTTTTGTTTCTTTGCCATTTCTTCAAATTTTTTAAAACAAAACTAAACGTGAGGTTTTTTTGTTTCCCCTTTTTATAGATAAAAAAAGAAACATCTGTTTAAAGGGGAAAATCTAGCAAGCAAATTACTGGGAGATCCTTACCTTGGGAATTTTATAGTTGAAGAAAACTAGATAAAAATGAATTTGGGGACCCCCATAAGGGGGGAAGGAAGGGGGGAAAAAGGGAGGGGGGTTTTGAGGAGGATTTAAGGGGGGGAATCTGTTAAAAAGGGAAAATTTTGGTGGGAAACCCCAAAGGAGGGAAAAGGGACGGGAAATTTTTTTGGGGGGGGATTTTTTTTAGGTACGGAAAAAGAAAAGAAAAAAAAAAAATTTGGAAGGAAATTTTGATAAAAGGGGGGAAAAAGGGGGGGAAAAAAGTTTTTGGGGTTTTGGGGAGAAGGTGAAAGGAAAAAAGAAATGATTTTGTGGGGGGTTTTAAAATTTATTAAGGGGTGAAAATTTGTGCTTTTTGTTTGTTTAAAAAATATGATTTTTTTAAAAAAAAGGGAGTTTTTTTTTTTTGGGGGATTAAAAAAGGGGGGGGAGTTTTTTTTTTAAAAAAAAGGGGAAGATTTGTTTTATTTTGGGTGTTTGGGGTTTTTTGTTTTTGTTAAAAAGTTTTTTTTTAAATCCCCTTTAATTTGTTTTTTAATAAAAGAAATTTAAAATTTTGAAAGGGGGGTTCAAATTTGAAGAAGAATTTTTTTTTAAAAAAAATTTAAAGTTTTTTGGAATTTTAATTTTTTTTTTAAAAAATTTTTTTGGAATGAAAAAAAAAATTTTTAAAATGGGGAGAAGATTTTTGGGAGGGGTTTAAAAGGGGATTAAAGGGTTTTTTCAAATTGGGTTTTATCCTGGGGTTTTTAAATTTAATTTTTACCCTTTGTTTTTAAACGGGAAAAAAGGGGCCCCTTTTTGTTGTAAAATTTGAAAATTTTTGGGCGTAAACGTTTTGTTTTTTTTGGAAGAAAAAAATCAATTTTGTGGGTAAGTTTGGGTCTTGGGGGGATGCAAGAAAAAATTAATATTTTTAAATCTTTTCTGTTTTTTTTTGTTTTTGAAATAAAAACTTGTGGGATTTTAAAAAAAAATTTTTTTGGGTTTGTTTTTGGGTTTTATAAAAAGAAGGGAGTTTTTGGGGAAACATGTTTTTTTTTTATCTTTTTCCCAAAATTCTTTTTACTAAACCTTTTTTGTTAGCTATTTTTTATCAAGGAAAACCATTTAAAATAAAAAAACCCCCCCTTTTTTTTTCTTTTTGTGGTTAAAAAACTTGGGAAACCGATTTTTTGGGGGTTTTTTTATTTTTTTTTCTAATTTTTTAAAAATGTGTTTTCCCAAACATTCCCAAAAAAAAATTACGGGTTTTTAAAAAAAATGGTTTTTATACGTAAAAAAAAAAGAAAAAATTTTTTTAAAATTTTTTTTTTTTTACGTTTTAAAAAAAAAAACAAAAAAAATTTTAAAAAGCGGAGTTTTTTCCCGTTTTGGGTTTTTTTTTTTCAATGGGGGTTTTGGGAAAAAAATTTTTTCCCGGGAAAACTTCCCTTTTTATTTTTTTATATTTCTCAAAAAAAATTAAATTTTTTCCCTTTTTTCCTTTTGGGTCCATTTGGGGTTTTTTTTTTTTAAACTTTAAAAAAACGGGTTAATTCTTTAAATTAAGAAAACCCAAATTTCCCCAATTTTTTTAATTTTTATTGTTTATCTTGGGTTTTTTTGGTAAAATTTGTTTTTTGTAAATAAGTTTTTAATTTTTTATTTGTTTCAAGTAAAAAAAAACTTACCTTTTTTTTTTTTCAATTTTTTTTCTTTTATGTTCTTTTTTAATTTAAATTTAGTTTTTCACTCTTTTTTTAATTTTCACAATTTTTTTTTTAAATTCTTTTCCTATTAACCCCAAAATTTCCTGTACTTTTGATTCTTTAAAATTTTAAAATGTCTTTAATTTAATTTGGAAAAATTTTAAAAAAAGAAAAAATTTTTTTTTCATGGGGATTGGAGTTTCTTTTTTTTAGTGAACAAAAATTTTTTTCCCCCAAAATGCCACCTGATGGAAATATTTTGTTTCATTTAAGTTAAGGGGCGTTTAAAAATAAAAGGTAGAATTTTTTCCTGAAATTCGTGGTTTTCAAAAAAAAGTTTAAAAAACTTTACCAAAGGGAAAAGATTAAATGAAAAATTGTGTATAATTTAAAAAAATTTTAAATTTTGATACCTTTTATTTTAATTTTTTTTTTTGGGGAAAAAAAACTGGGAAAACCTTTTTTGTGAAAAATATTTTAAAATTTTTAAATTTTTTTTTTAACCGGGGGCCTGACACCCCAATTTTACAAATGTTTTAAAAATTAAAAATTGTTTTTTGCCCTTTTTATATTTATATATGGGGAAATTAAATTTTTTTTTAAATTTTTTTAAAAAACAAAAATTTTTTGTTAAATTAAACCCTTTTTTCGTCAAGTAATAAAAATGACATTTTCTTTTTAAAAATTTAAACCCCCTTTTGGGGGAAAAAACCCTTTTCTGGCACTCCAAATCCTCCCCTATATCTAGCTTAATTTTGTCATTGCCACTGTGAAATAGAATAAAAACATTTTGACACCCAAAAAAGGGGCAGCAGATAGGCTGAATCATTTTGCGTTGTTATTCTACAGTTGTGAAGTTAATGTTGATTGGATTGCTAAAAGAGACCTGTGACTCTTATCTGTTTTGATATGTTAGGACATTAAGTTGAACATAAGAATATAGTCAACAATAACAAAAAATTAGAACAAGAGCTTCGTAGAACACGAAATGCCCACTCCCCTTGTGATTCAGTAACTGCACACGGAACAGAAATTATTTGGTTACTGTGCACTGGACGTTTGACATACTGACCTCGAATCAATAATACGGTCATTTACCAGTCATAGGTGCCCTCCGCATAAAATGTGATCTCAAATTATTTGGCAAAAAGTTCTAATATTCTGGATCAGTGTGATCTTGACCTTTGCCCTCTTGACCTGAAAATCAATAGAGATTATCTGCTGGCCATGATCAGCCTCCCTATTAAGTTTCGTGATCCTAGGCCCAAGCGTTCTCAAGTTACCTTCCGGAATCCGTTTAAAATTTCCTGGTCAGTGTGACCTTCACCTTTGACCTACTGACCTCAAAATTAATAGGGGCCATTTGCTGGTCATGGTCAACCGCCCTATTAAGTTTCGTGATCCCAGGCCCAAGTGTTCTCAAGTTATCGTCCGGAAATAGTTTAACTGTTCGGGTCACTGTGAAAATTGGCCTTTGAACCTCAGAATTTACAGGAGTCATTTGCTGGTCATGACCAATCTTCCAATTACCTTTCTTTGATCCTAGGTCTAAGCATTCTGAGTTCATCCGGAAACCGTTTAACTTTCACTACTCATCTCGAATTCAAAAGGAATCATCTATGATCATGATCAACAACCCTATCAACTTAAATAATCTAGGCCAAATCTTTCTTAAGTAATCAACCGGAAACCGTTAAACTGTTCCGCGTCGCTGTGCCCTTGACCTTTGATACTGATCTAGAATCAATAGGGGTCATCTGCGGGTTTCATGACCAATCTCCATATTAACTTTCATGTCCTAAGCCTAAGCGTTCTTGAGTTATCATCCGGAACCGTTTACTTTTCCCGGGCCACAGAGCCTTGAGCTTGCCCTTTATTAACCTCAAAAAAATTTAAGAGTCATTTGTGGTCATGGCCAACCTTTTTATCAACTGTCATGATCATAGACCCCAACGTTCTTGAGATATCATCCGAAAACGGTTAAAATGTTCCGTGTCACTGTGACATTGACCTTTGACCTACTGATCTCAAATAAATAGGAGTCATTTGCTGCTCATGACCAATCTCCCTATCAACTTTAATGATCCTAGGCCCAAGCGTTTTCGAGTTATCATCCGGAAACCGATTGGTCTACAGACCTACCGACCAACATACCGACCGACATCTGCAAAGCAATATACCCCTCCTTCTTTGAAGGGGGACATAAAAATGTAACTGTCGAATGGTAATAACATGTGTATGTGTTTTCGTTACTATGTAAACATTGATAGAGGTCTGACTTATATTCCTGCAAAACATGTCACTTTTAAACACAGAAATTTTGGTAACAGTTTTACAAGTAAGCTGGTTTCTCAGGAACTATTGTATCGAATGCTTTCATATACTCTTCATAAGGCTTCGAGATCATGGAATGACCTCTCTGAGCCGTTTCCGTAACTCCGACTTTAATGTTCAAAGGTATGCCCTTTTAACTAAAGCTTTTGTTGTATGCAAGTATTGACGTTCCCGATTTAGGCAGTGCCTTGTTTCATATATTGCCCTAAAGATTTACCTGTTCTTTTTTCACCCAAAGTCTTTATCCCCTTTTCCCGACTTGAACGTACCATCTCCATTCTGTTATATGCTTGTATATAGTTATCTTTGTTATCATTATCATACCGTTCCTTCGCTTTACCCCTTTTACGACATCATAAATTCTGAATAATGACATTGAGTTTTTATCATCAGTAAAGGCGTTTTAAACCCCCGAGCCTTAACACCCCTCTTAAAACGTGTACCCTTCCTGCCCTCCTGGTAACTGGTAAGATATTTTATTTCTCTTTAGTGACCCTATATCTTTTTGTCTTACCGTTGACAATGTCATCCCGGGTTTTTTCAGCAAAAATGTAGTCAGATATCAGTCTGGCTTAAAACCCGGGAGGCAAAGCGATATCGGTCAGAGATAAAAGAAGAAGAAAAATATATCGGTCCAATGATGGCTAGATATAAATTGGCCTGCTGGGCCCCCATCACCCTCCCATCCCAGTGGAACGTTTTTAAATCTATAGCCGAAAAGCAGTGCCTAAAGCCTGATATAATACTCCCAGACGAGCTGCACATAGAGATTCAGACTCCAGGGTAATTGGAGCCACAACTTACTACACAGAGCGATTAAGTGGCAAGGGCCACTTTCGAATTGTGGCCTGGGTACGTTTTTTTGAAAAAAAAATAGGTAGATGTATTTTAAAAGCATCTATATTTAATTGGTTATTTATAATGTTTATAGAACTAAGGATTCCTGCGGACGAGTAATTATTGTGTAAAATGAATAACCGCTTGAATGGATTTTCCTGACTCCTTGTAGACGACCGGGTCTAAAATCTTACCCGAGGTAACGGAAGTCAGAAAATCCCCCAATCCTATTCAGATCAAGGCGGAAAAGTATACGGTTATGAGACACTTTTTTTCCCAGTCATTAATTTCGCCTGATTACATGCTTTAAAACATTCATATATTTAGGTCAGTCATTTGCAGATAATACGGTATAGGTCGCTAAGGTAAGCATTCATGGCAATTTTTGCCTCAAAATTTAGTGTCTTGAAACTATAGCTTTAACGGTTTTTATCATATAACGATTTTTATCATAGAAACAACGCAATTGGCAAGCTGAAAATGTACATGTGAAGTGCTAAGTATATGCAATACAGTGCCAAACTTCCTGGTATTTTCTCAAAATTTGTTTTTTTTATGATTTTGTTTCGCACTGGTATCAACGAGATTTGTGGAATTTTCAAAGCCCCATTAATAGCTGTCCAAGGGAGGAAAAGTAATAATCCCATTATTGAACACGCTAGAGTATTTACTCTGTCCTGTCGATGAGTTACGGTTTATCTGGTGCGTGCGTGGTTGTGCAAATTGTTTTGAAAGCATACCAAAAACTTCAATGATAGTGTAGATTGGTTATATTTGACATAGTTTGAACTAAATATTTTTACAAAAATAATTAGTGTTTCAATTTGACTATAAAATTTTAAAGGGCTATATTCATAGTCGATTCTTAAACTCACATTGACTCAAATTGGGGTAAGTACATCGAGTAGGTTTAGAGAGGACTTTGCAGAGGGCGAGTTTAAATCATAAATCCCCCACAAATTTAAAACTCAAACAATAGTTTCATTGTACACAATAAAATAGCGGATGATAACGGAATGGTCAATAAGTATGTATTTATGATAAAAAAATCATAGAACTAGACAGTCCAGGATCTAAAAATAAATCCGCAAGGTTAAGCAAGTTTATAGTTCTATTTTAAATGTCAAACAGATTCATTCGTAAGATGTACATTTCTTGCAGTCATTGCTATCTTTCCACAAATCGCCGATAGTGAAACGGGGTTTATCAGGAGCATTAACTGTGCGGAAAGAAACACTGCCAAACATATTTTTGGTTTCATGATTAGGATAGGGAGACTCACTTAAGGATGTAGGATCAAAGTTTTTCTACAGTTAAGAATTTTTTATACTCTGTGAGCTTGAAGACCATTAGTTTCTAAGACAAATAAGGGCAGAAAAGGTACAGGTCACCGTACGTTTTTATTTCATAGGGCATTTTATTCACTCACTGTTTAAGCTTTTCTGAAATTAAGTAAAATTTAAAAAATGGGGGCAGTTTATTAAACACATAATATCCCACTTAATATTATAGGGATTTCAGGTCTTACATATTCCGTACTTACAGGTTACTATGAATACAAGGTGTTATCAGTATTATATAACTTATAAGCACAAATGTCACTAACAAATCCCTCTCCTTTTTACATGTTGGCATAATTGTCACATCCACTTTTTCAATGGAAAATCGTATTTAAATCTACAACAAATCTGCTGTTTGGATTTAAAAATATCTTGCTGCTTTAAAGACACATAAAATGTTTTCAAAATGGAAATAAAAAGATGTTTTGGTCACGGTTGAATACTTACCATGCTGAACACTACTGATTCCGCCTTTGCGGTCTGACCATGATCTGCACTGTCCGCCATTCAGTTAGTATCTTTTTAGTAAGCACCCCTTTTAACAGTTAATGGTACTGTCGAAATTGGAAGATGGACAAGTTCATTTGGTAAGGGTTAATTTATACTTCCTAGATAATAAAAAGTGCTATGTTAAAAACTTTTATTTCAGTTGAAGCTTATCATTATATACCAATCAGAAAAAGATCAGAACCAAACCTGATCTACTTTAAAAGTTATATTTTCTAGTACTTTGGGATCATGAGGATCATTCATATTTACTTTAATAGAATTCCGCTAAGGTCGGTCGGTGCTGGGTGAATAAGGAGTATTGCACATTTCAGTACCTCTCATGAATATAATCAAACAGAATCTGCTGCTATGTTGCTTGATTGCGTTCTATACTTTCAAAGAATCTTTTCAAAGAGATTATTAACTATTTAAATACCGTGAGGTGGCTGTAAAATGTCTCCCCGTACTTTGACTCAGTGTTGCTTTATTTATCATGGATTTCTTGCCAAGGTCTTATCTCTCACAATTGACGAATGTTTTTCACAGTTAATGAAGGTGTCGCTTTAAATGAAACAGGTTGTCTTGACAAATAGTTGAGGTCAAAAGGCCATGATAATGTGAACGTCAATAATATTATGCTCGACCCTCTTTTATTTTGCAAATAACAGTTGTTTTTGGCTACAGATTTACAAAAAAGGCGATTGGTTTCTCCTGACATTTTGACCATTACTACATTCAGACAATTTAAGATATCAACAAAAATCAGGAAGTCTCTAATTTTCATTAGAATACCTTAAATAAGTGTATATTTAACACTGACACAGAAAAATCTAAAAATATAAAAGTGAGTCGAAAAGGTGTTTTTTTTTTTAAATAATCGTTAACTGTTTTCTAACTGTTTTCCTCTTTTATCTTGTGCTGTCTTAGATTTTTTTTTTGTTATATAACATAAAATACCTGGTCACCTAGTACACTTAATAAGGTATCTCCATGACTAATCTTAAAGTTGCCGATATTAATTCACATGGCCAGCAAGTGACCACCCAGGCCTGGAATAACGCCTGTAGGGGCACCTGTTGTCTTCCTCCACAATTAAAGCTAGGAAGTTGCCATATGTCCTGAACTTTGTCGATGTAACATAAAGCATAGAAGTACAACATAAGGTTGTCTTCAAATGTTCTGTTTTCTTGGTTTTATATCACACCAAAACAATTTAAGAATATGTCAATTTTCAAGGGCAAAGGTACCACTATGTGCATTATTACAGGCACGAACCAATTATCTTTGATAAGCCAGTTTGATTGCAACGTCACATGAAAGAATTCTACGTCATTTGGAACATTCTACCCCTACTTCGGACACGTTCTGTTTGTTCTTTTTGAATATGTAAAATTATGATACATGTAGATAAAACAATATTGTTTTACATGTAGTTTTAGTCCGTACAGAGAAGTAAAGAGTACCTTTATTTTGAAGTATAATGCACACATTTATAATGTCTCCTCCCCTCAAAAACCTAATTACAAGCAGAGGTAACATGTACATATGATTTAGTTTAGTTTACCACGACTAATAACAATGGTTTGGTGTCTAAGAAAGTACAGTCTAACGTGTCCTTAGCAGCCAGCCAGGTGAAACAGAAAATTTGGCTGCTTAAGTCAGGCGACCGCCGATCGGATAATAACTAGTGATTTCTGAGCCCACTAGTTGTGTCTGGTTGGAGGTTTGGTGGGGGTGGGGGGTGGGGTGGGGGAGGGCAGTTGCCATAGAGTTACCCTTGGCCGGCCGTCTGTCCGGCCGGCCGTCAGTCCGTCCGTTCGTCTGAATTTAAAAGAACGTTTGGATATACTAGTGTAACTATAGTTCTTGAACAAACTCGGTGACTGAGTATAGAAAACTAAAATACTTTAACGTCTCGTTCACTTCATCTGACTGCTGATTATATATATATATATATATATATATATATATATATATATATATATATATATATATATATATATATATATATATATATATATATATATATATATATACACACACAGAGCAAAGTAGCATTGTAAGGATAAGTTAACCGCCTCGATAGCCTAGTGGTAGAGCGCCCGCTTCGAGTGCGGGAGTCCGTGGGTTCGATCCCCGGCCGCGTCATACCAAAGACGTGAAAATGCTACCAGTAGCTCCCTTGCTTGGCACTCAGCATTAAAAGGGAAACTGGCCTCTTCTCTCATACCCCCATAGCGATGGACTCCATCAGGAATGAGGTGTCGAGAGTTATTAATATAAATTGTAGAACTTCCTTCACAATCGACCTAAAATAAATTATATATAAACTAAGTTTAATGTGCTTCATATAGGATTCATGACATTTTTGTCACGATTTAGTGTAACAAGAGTAAACACGTCTTCTTTTAGATCGTAATAATTGTAAGATAGTCAATTCTCTATTTTGCAATACTTCGTTAAGACTTTTAATGTCAAGATAAGATCAAATCGTTCATTTGTCAGTCCTTGACCAAGACAAGAAGATGCGTATAACATGTTTAATATAGTATCGCTACAGTTTCAATTACGATTTACTGAAAGAAGAAGAAACACGTTTTTGAACAGGATTGCTTGCAACACTGTTCAGTGTAACCAGACTTTGAAGTCGAGCAACAGATTTGTTCTAAAAATAGAAAAACTAGTCATGCGCCAAACAACGCAAAATAGTTCTGCGACAGTGTTTTATTACACATATCTGTGCAAGTAGGAAATCAAAATGAAACAAACCAAGCCAAGTTTGTATCACGTTGAATTATATATATTGTGGTTGCGATTGCATCATTTCAAGTAATTATGGTTATAAATATTAATAATTACTGCGCCGTCGGTAATATTCCGGAGAGTGCTAGATAAAAACTTAAATCAAAGCACTGAGCGTACTGATGGAGCGGGGCATTTCAGCTGTATTTATAACATGGCATAATTCGCTTGCAGTGACCGTTAAGACAGCTTACTAAAACAGTGCCATATGATGTGGGTGATGATGAGTAGTAACTATTTTAAGTTTGAAACAAATCCATCAGTAATTACAGAGATAGGGAAAGTGCATTAAAACTTTAACCAAGGTGCCAACGCGGAAGGACACCGACGCCAAGTCGAGTAGAACAGCTCTCCATACTTCGTATAGTCGAGCTAAAGAAGCATCTTCAAGGATATGATGAGTTTGCCCATTTGCAAGCAGATTTTTATTTAAAAACCCAGATAATAATTATTTGTGCCTAATAAACACTTTTATACCTTTACGTGAAATATGTTCTGGCAAACTAACTGGATCTGTCAATTCCAAAAATGGATTTATTGAGGACATTGCGCAATAAAGGTGGCTGCCAGCAAACAGAGTGTTATTTAGATCTTCAGCTTGAGTATCGGAACAGGTCTCTGTAATTCACAGTAATCAGAAATATTAGGCAACTTGGAACACATTGTCCACCCATTGCCACTGCTGGAAGACATTCAGCAGTTTCGTTAAAGTCGATTGTACTAAATAATTAAAACACCATTGCAACAGTTTATATGTATTTTAAATATAAAGTAGGTCTAGACCCTAATGTAATACATGCACTTAAAATCAAGTCCCAGGTATGTAAGCATAACAATATTCAAGCACAACACAATTTTAAGCTTCTGGTTGAAAGTCAACTCCAAAATGTGACAAAAACCACTTCAACTTTGAAAATGAATATTTTAGCAATGTCTATGTCAATGTCTAGCTTCAAAAATCATATCCATAATATCAGGTTTGGGTTAGGTTTGTAAGTTTTCCATACAATTTTCTTCCAAAAATGTCAACACAACTTAAAAGATACTATATCTATGTTTAAAATAGCATAATTATTGCAATCCAAGCCCCAGGTATGTCAGCGTAATTCAACTGTTAGGCTAGCCACTAGACTGATAATAAAGAATTTGTCACAAAATTTCAACTTTTGTAACTTTTCTCTATTTTGTGCAAATACAAATTGTTTATTGAAACTAAGCATAAATAGAACAGTATTTTCCAGGGCATATACTGAGCAAACAGCATTAGCATAACAATTAAAGAGCACATACAAAAAACATGAGCAATTGTCCGATGCCTATCAAGTGAGGACAATAACTCATCATTTAAAAAAAAAAATCAGATGAGCTAAACAGATAAGAAACTCAAAGCACTTTTTTCCTTGTAATTCAATTCTAAAGTAAGTCAGTGTAGGTTCAGCTTGAATTATGATACTATGACTGTTTTTAACATAAAACTTTAACAACTCATCTTTCAGACATTCCATTATTCAAAATTAATTGAACTGTAAGCTTTTCAAATTTATTAGTGAATATAAAATTTGTATCAGAAACTTGGCTCCAAAGTATGTCAGCATAATATAATTTGTCAAAGTGTAAACATGAAATTGTGATAAGTTTACTCTCATATTTATCAGCATCACTTTACTCAAAATTCATTTCTATAAGCTGTTGTAAACATTCAAACATTCAACTACAAGATATGATGGTAATAGTTCATCTATAAGATATGATGTGATAATTCAACTCCAAGATACGGGTCACTCCAATATAGCACGATTATAAACAGGATTTAAGTCTTGTATAAAAATTAAAATATACAGCATGTTTAAGCATAACTCAACTGTCACTTTTCACTATGCTTTAAAGCTCAACATTAAATCAAAACTAAAACATTAAATCCATATAATATCTAGAGTGCTGAGTATCAAATATTTACTTATCTGTAATTAATAAAGAAATTAACAGTATAATTGTAATAGATGTGTGAAAGGGCATTCAGACGATGTGGGCACACGAAATATCAACGTCTTTCCTGGTTATTTTCAGGATCTGTGCAGTCAGACAATAGCTCCCAGATTAAAGATCAGCAATAGCTGATTACAATTAAATAAGATGAAAGTAGTTTATTAACCCTTATCATGCTGGAGACGATTGATTCTGCCTTTGCAATCAGTGTAGATCATAATCAGCATGCACACCTGTGCAGTCTGATCATGATCTGCACTGTTCACTATTCAGTCAGTATCTTTTTGGTAAGCATCCATTTTTACAGTTAATGGTACTTTCCAGATTGAAAGATGGAAATGTTCATTATGGAAATTTAGCAAGGTGAGGGTTAACAGGACAACAGTGTGCAATACGACCAGTGACAGTGTGTATCTAACTCCCCTAATATAACATGTTAAAGCAGCATAGATATTCTACAGCAAATGGTTCATACAAATTATATCCCCCAATATTCAACTTCACAAACTTCCCAAGAATTTTTTAGGGTTCAAAAATTTGAATTCAATCACTCTTTTCCTGCAGTGCCAAGATAAGAAGATGCATATAACTTGCTTAATATAGTTTCGCTACAGTTACAATTACGATTTACTGAAAAAAGAATAAACACGTTTTTCATTATATTTTGAAACAGTGCATCGCTAAAATGTGTTTAATGTCAAAGTATGCACATTGACCGGTTGTTAACACCCGGAGTGTTGCGCCAGTTTTTTTTTATAATTTATTTTTCAATCTTCATACATTTACAAATATGATGACATGGATAATTTTTTTTAACAATCGAGATAGAGCATGTCTCTAATGGTCATCTAAACAACAAAAATTTGTAGTATTATATGTCCGAGAAGATTTTTATGTA
This sequence comes from Mercenaria mercenaria, assembly GCF_021730395.1. NCBI lineage: Eukaryota > Metazoa > Mollusca > Bivalvia > Venerida > Veneridae > Mercenaria > Mercenaria mercenaria. Next base: position 16,384,015 of record NC_069365.1, read on the forward strand.
TTTATCTTTTTAAGTGAGAAGTTAAAAGAAAAAAAACTCACAAAAATGATGTAAGAGAAAAAAAATCGAAAAAAATCGATGTCTGGGATGTTTTGATCGTCTCCAAGATCTTATAATTATCTAAAATTGAAATGATTGTTTCTGCTACAATCATGCAACAAGTTTTGTATGTACACTTTTTAAAAAAGTATGGTGAAGAGTAAAAATATTCAAACCATTTTCTTTCGTTTTTTATCCTAACCGGCAACATGTACATCATACCTCAAAACCATACCATTTTATATTATGTTGGTTTATTTTGTCATTTGATAATGCAATTTCTTTTTCAAGTTTTATCCTGATATTAAGATATGATATGAAACTGTCGAAACTAAGTGTCTGTTTTTTATTTTTTATTTGAAATATGTAAGATTTCATTAGGAATATGATAAAGTTTATCACATTTTTTCGTTTTACATTTCTTTCAGCGTTACCAAAACTGATTATCTCTAAACTGAATTGTGTTTTTAGGTTTCTCTTATCCAGATATATATGTAGTTTATTCCATAGTTGTTGTACGCAGTTACATTCCCAGAAAAATGTGTTATAGTGTTTCAACATGCATGTTGCAGAAATAACATAAATTTGATTCTGTTAATTTGTATTTAAATAATGATTCATTTGTTGGAAGAATTCTCATTAAATGTTTATATTGAAAACGTCGTATTTTTGTGTCTATTGTTGCTTTCTGCGGTTGCATGTATATATTTGACCAACAAGATGGGTTCTTTGGTATAATCGCTGACCATTTCATTTCTGACTTAATAATTGATTTTGGTCCGTTTCTTATTTGCGTGTCGTAGAGCAGTTTATTTGGTTCTTTTGATTTTTTTAAATTTGTCTACAATTTGTCTTATAATACTTCAAGAATTGTCTATTTTCATTATTATATAAAAATTTGAACTCTCCAAACTTATAGAAAGACTTTGTTCTGTAATCAAATAAATGTTCAAGATGCTTTATTCCTTTTTCATACCAGTCTTTATAAAAAATGTTTTATTTTCAAGTTTTATGTTTGTGTTATTCCATATTACCTGTTTACTTATACTCTTATTGTTGTCCTGTGTATTAATCTTTACCCAAGCTGTTAATAAATCTTTCAAGAAAGTGTTGGATTTACATATAGTTTCAATTTCTTTTTGAGAAAAATTGCATTCAAATAAAAGTTCTCCTCCAACATTAGACAATAATGTACTATAAAAGATTTTCCATTGTCCTTGGTTACTTTTATCTATTATCCTTCTGATCCAACAAGCTTTTAAAGCATTTATGAAGTAATCTAAATTCATCATTTTTATTCCACCCATTTTGTAGTCCAATATAATAGTCTCCCTATTAATTTTATCCGGTTTATTATCCCACAAAAATTTAAATAGTTGTGCTTTAATCTCTTTCAATACTTCATTTGATGGGTTTAGTAGCACTGTAAGTGGGTAAATCAGTTTTGGTAATGCGAATGATTTTATGACAGTTACATTTCCAAGTAGTGTCAATTTTCTATGTTCCCACTGTTTTTAAACAGTTAGTAAAATTTTGAATCTTAGGCATTAGATCTAACATCATTCTGTCTTTTTTACTATTTGTAAATATCATTCCTAATGTTTGAGCTGACTCTGATGTCCAGTTAAACATTTTACCTTTACAGTAATAGAGGTTTGTATCTTTTAAGGATCCTATCCTTAATATGTTAGTTTTATTAATATTTAGTTTTAATCCAGACACACACTCAAAGTTCGAAACAACATCTATTAGTTGCTCAAATGATTGTTTTACACCATTATTGATGAAGGTTGCGTCATCTGCAAACAAGGATTGTTTTATTTCAACATTATTAACTATTATACCTTTAATGTTCTTATCGTTTTCAATATAGTTTGAGAGAATTTCGATGCAAATGATAAATAATGAAGAGGAAAGGGGACAGCATTGTCTTACTCCACGTAGTATTAAAAAAGGGTTCTGATAAATAGCCATTATTTATTACCATGCTGGTTATATCATTGTAAAATAATTTTACCCACTGTATAAGAGAATCACCGAAATTGAAGTGTTTTAGACATCTTATCATAAAATGATGGTCCAGTGTATCAAAAGCTTTTTCGAAATCTGCAAACAATAAAAGTCCTGGTATTTTATTTCGTTGTGCAAAATCTATTATTTCGTATATTAACCGAACATTTTCCCCTATATATCTACCTTTTATGAATCCTGTCTGTGCACCACTTATGATAGAATTGATAACCTTTTTAACCCTGTTTGCTATGGCTTTAGTGGCAATTTTGTAATCTACGTTTAATAAACTTATAGGGCGCCAATTACTTAATATTTGTGTATCTTTATTTGGTTTAGGCAAAAGCGAAATAATACCTTGTTTCTGTAAACTAATCAGATGTCCAGTGTTATAAGAGAAGTTAATAGATTGAATAAAGTATGTTTTTATCTCTGTCCAAATTTTTTTTATAAAATTCAACAGATATGCCATCTGAACCTGGACTTTTCTGATTGTATTGCGCCAGTTACATGAACACTTTTACTTACTATGTAAAGTTTAAACAACTGTCTTTACTGTCTTTTAACCCTTTATCATGCTGGACACGATTGATTTTGCCTTTGCGAACAGTGTAGATCATGATCAGACTGAGCAAGATCTGCACTGTTCGCCATCCAGTCAGTATCTTTTTGGTAAGCACCCCTTTTAACAGTTAATGGTACAAACCAAATTGAAAGATGGTCGAGCTCATTATAGAAATTTAGCAGGTCAAGGGTTAAAAGTCTCTTCTGGCAATCCTAAATGTAAACATGTTTAGTTGTATCAATAACAATTTAAGGCATATCATTGCCATTGTACAAAGGTATAAGAACATTCCGACATTTATAAACGTCTTATCAATAAGGGGCAACAGGAAGGCTGAATTATTTTTAACATGTTATTGCATTGTTATGTTAATGCTTAATTAGATTGCTAATGAGGACGTGTTATCAGTTAATTCAAATTTAATGGCGTCGATGGTAGGCGTCAGTGTCGAAGAGATTAACTACACAATTACGGTATTTCTGACAGTTTTGTTCTAATTCAACCATATAAGCATGTATTTATCAACCAAAGTCAATGTACGTAGGTTACTTATCATGTAAGCTTGCCCTCTTTAAACACTAGACACATCTTATCAGTAGAACATGTATAATTCTTTGTCAGTATAGATATTGGTCATTCCTCATTTTAAAATTGACATGCAAGGAATATTTTAAAAATGAATTTATTTTTGTCACTGTGTTTAGGTGTAGTATTTTCTTGTACTTTCGCAGAAAAGACACAAGACGAAGACACACTGTCGAACATACTGACAGAGTTAAGGAACTTGCAAGAAGCTCAGAAAAGATACACTAATACTTTAGATGAATTTAAATCCCGTGTTTCATCTCTGGAAAACACAGTGAAGGACTTACAGCGCGAGAATAAAGAACTCGTCTCGGAAATACGCCGACTGAAAAACGATAAACGGCAAAATATAGACGTAATTTATCTTTCTTCTTTCTTTCAAATATATAAACTATTTCTTTTACCATTTTTGCTCCTAAGTTTAGATGCATTTCATTCCTGTTTCTCCTCAACTTATCAGATATTAAAGATTAATTTACACCCCCCCCCCATCTTTTATAATATATCTGTCCACAGCAACGCTCACAATAGTATTTAATTACACTTAATACATCTATTTCGTTTAATGCTTGATACATGTTTTACCAACATTTATTATTGTACTCGTGAACTTCTTCTTTACAGATAAATGACGATCAGTTACAAACAGACGAGCCTGTTGAAGAAAGAGTTCCAAATGTTGACGATATTGACAAACTGCTGAATACCACCTTTCCAATGCTGAAAACGGTGAAGGGAGATAAGAAGACGAAAAAACATGTTCGAAAAATCCGTAAGCTCACACCTCGCATAGAATTATAAAAATATATGTACGTATTTGTTTGTATATGAGGGTCTGATGTGGAATTGACTCATCATTGCATTGAATGTCGGTTTAAATACGTAAGCACCCAGTTTATATAATTATACAAACGTATTGACGTATTTAAGAAATAATATGTCTCATTCAGTGATTTGTCGCTGAATAAATCATTGTTTGGAGTTCATATGCGAAGGAATTATATTATTCAAGAGCAAATCACTGAATTAGATATATTATTTCGATTCTAACACGTTACCATGGACTTTAAAGTACATCCTTAACGACATTCATTAAATATTTTCCCGTTTTCAATCGGTTTCTTTTCCAGCGCGCCGCTATGCCGTTTGACGCTATGACGTATAATTGTGATGTCAGAACAGTATATTGTTGTATAATAATTCACTGTTTTCAGCCTTTTTTTGCTTAATAGGAAAATGAATCGGATCGTGTTAGAATTTTGAATATAAGTATGTTTGGCGTGTTCATTTTGTACAATTATGGCGTCTATTTTATTTAACGAATTTATTACTGGTTTACAACGTGTTTCTTTATAATGACCAATGAAGGTCTCCGATTGCTTGACGCTCCAACAAGTATAATGTAGCAGCCGATACTTATAATATTGTAGTGGTTTTTTTGTTCAGTCTGCGTCTAGACCTTCATTTTCTCCGGTTTCTGCAATACATATAGATAGTTACCATACTTGCAAATAACCATAAGTTGAACAGTACTGCCAGAATGCTAATATGGTAATTTTAGTAACACATTATTTTGTATTAAAGGCCAGGTTGCTGATACACATACAGCCTTCACAGCCGGCCTTTCTGTCGGCGAGATAACCCTCGGTGACCATCACACCGTCATCTTTGACAAAGTATATACGAACATAGGAAACGCATACCATGCCCATACTGGAATATTCATTGCTCCGTGCAGAGGCCTCTATGTCTTTTCCACAACAATGATGGTGTCACCGGGCAAAGATCTACTTCTAGAGATTGTTAAAGATGGCAGTATTGTCAATTATATTTATGCAGACGCCCGTTCTACAAGTGCCTACATGTCCACTACAAAAGAGTGGACACTTGAAGTAAACAAGGGGTCGGAAGTATGGATCCGCTCCCGCAGCCAAGGACAACTTCATGGATACTTGCATTCTTTGTTTTCTGGCTTCCTCTTGTTCGAAACAGAATAAAAACGCTAAGTACGGAAAGTAAATGATTTTGTTATTATAGGTAACTTATTAAACTAACCCTAACATGGATACACAAAATAAAGTGTGTATACACTTAGTTTTAATAGTAAACAGAACAATCCATTTCTAGCATGCAAACATTCTCAATATAATTATATTAATATGTGCCCTTAGAGATTCTGATCCTTAAATTACGTATTTAAGAATAAACAAGAAAACAGTGATGCCCAATTTGCAATTACTTTTTAACAAAAATGCCAAACGGACCCGTAGAACAAGAATAGCATTTGATACATGTATCAAAATTCAGCAATACCGAAGACTTTGTTTGTTTTGGGTTTAACGCCGTTTTTCAACAGTATTTCAGTTATGTAACGCAGTGTTCCTTGATTCTGTACCAGTACAAACTTGTTCTCCGCATGTAACTGCCAACTTCCCCAATGGAATAAGAGGTGGAGGACGAATAATTTCAGACACATTGTCTTTTATCAAAATACGGCCCGCCCGGGAATCGAACTCGCAACCCCGCGATCTGTAGATCTGCGCTCTCCCTATTGAGCTAAGCGGGCGGGTTATAGGTAAAATGATTTACATTTGTAAAACTCTTGCATTCAGAAAATGGCTAATAAATTGACTAAAATTCACAAAATTTTATCATAACATTCCAATTTTGGATGGATACAAGTACTGTTCATCATATTAGTCAGAACTCAATTTACAATGTATGTTGTCACAAAACCACTTCAATTAGCAAACAAAATTATTACCATACATAAAAATTGAAAGGTAGGAAGCAAAGAACACAGCAAACACAGCTCGAGTCACACATCGTAAAGTAGGCCTGCCACAAATAGAACCTGTAGTGGAAAGATAGATCAACGGGTTGCTTAAAAATCCAACAACATGTACCTTTTTATATTACGCAAGTTAGGGTAGGAAAATTTGGTGTTGTAATGTTAGGTGTAAGGGGAAAACATAGATGAATATACAATATAGAAAGCCACGTTCCAAACAAATGCAGCCTCCCTTGACCACAGCAGTCTTATTAAAATTTTGCCCTCCATATATGTATATAATATATATCGGCAGTGTGTTTCCATGAATAACGAAAAATATCGGAAATATGTAAAATAAAAGATACATTTACATGTTTGATATTGTTATAAAACTAGACTTTCTTATATAAAGCCATCTAAGATAAGAAAGAAAATACAATTCATTAATTTATCATATCTCTTCCCCTCCGAAAAGTTATATGTCCAACAGGAAAAAAACACGTAAATATAAACCGTTATAACTACGAACGCAGTATGTAATTTCAGGTAGTGATTCTTATTGTAGATACGTACAGAGTTATTCAGATGAAACCTACAAATACACCATACACACTTTTTAACGGTCTTTGATGTTTGTCATGTTGACTCACCATATTACATTGTTATACAGTAAGTTTTCGAGTTATAATAGAGTTAAAACATTAAAACATATATGCTCGACGTCTAAATTTGAATCGTTACATACATTACCACTTGACCTTAATGAGACAAAGAATATTTGAAATGGAAATTTCAATACATCTTCAAATAAAACACATGCAAAGGTTTATGGGTCTAACAAGATCATGCCACAAACTTCCATTTTTATTGATGAAAGTAGTCTGTACTGAGCAAAGTATATAATTGTCAATAAATTTAAAAAAAAAGAGTTTTAAAATACCAAAAGGAAGCTCATACAGATGATAATAACCTCTCGTTAAAGTTATTGCAAAATACCTGATATTTACGGAATTACAGATTATATAGGTGAGCCGTACATAAAACAAATAACTGAGAAATATTTTTTTATAATAAGTAAACTGATTATATATTTTTGGATTCATATACAAGATGGTGCTGTGTCCCAACAGCGCGAACAAAAATACACAGGTAAGTTATAAACAACTTCCTTTTAAAAGACTTTTCCGGCACTCCAAATCCTCCTCCATATATTAACTTAAGCTTGTTATTGCCACTGTGCAATAGGATAAAAACATTTTGACAATCAATAAAGGGGCAGCAGATAGGCTGAATCATTTTGGTTGTTATTCTACAGTTGTGAAGTTAATGCTTGATTGGATTGCTAAAAGAGCACCTGTGACTCTAATCTGTTTTGATATATTAGGACATTAAGTTGAACATAAGAATATAGTCAACAGTAACAAAAAATAGAACAAGAGCTCGTAGAACACGAAATGCCCCACTCCCCTTGATGCATTCAGTAACTGCACACGGAACAGAAATTATTTGGTCACTGTGCACTGGACGTTTGACATACTGACCTCAAATCAATAATTATGTGTCATTTACCAGTCATAGGTGACCTCCGCATCAAATGTGATCTCTAATTATTTGGCAAAAAAAGTTCTAATGTTCTGGATCAGTGTGATCTTGACCTTTGACCTCCTGACCTGAAAATCAATAGAGATCATCTGCTGGTCATGTTCAACCTCCCTATTATGTTTCATGATCCTAGGCCCAAGCGTTCTCAAGTTATTTTCCGGAAACGGTTTAACTATTCCTGGTCAGTGTGACCTTAACCTTTGATCTACTGACCTCAAAATTAATAGGGGCCATTTGCTGGTCAAGGTCAACTGCCCTATTAAGTTTCGTGATCCTAAGCGAAAGTGTTCTCAAGTTATCGTCCGGAAATGGTTTAACTGTTCCGGGACACTGTGACATTGGCACAGGAGTCATTTGCTGGTCATGACCAATCTTCCAATTACCTTTCATGATCCTAGGTCTAAGCATTCTTGAGTTTCCAGCCGGAAACCGTTTTACTTTCACCTACTCATCTCGAATTCAATAGGAATCATCTACTGGTCATGATCAACCACCCTATCAACTTAAATAATCCTAGGCCCAATCTTTTTTAAGTAATCAACCGGAAACCGTTTAACTGTTCTGCGTCGCTGTACCCTTGACCTTTGACTAGTGATCTCAAAATCAATAGGGGTCATCTGCTGGTCATGACCAACCTCCATATTAACCTTCATGATCCTAAGCCTAAGCGTTCTTGAGTTATCATCCGGAAATCGTTTAATTGTTCCGGGCTACAGGGCGCTTGACCTTTGACCTATTAATCTCAAAATATTTAGAGTCATTTGCTGGTCATGACCAACCTTTTTTTCAACTGTCATGATCATAGACCCCAACGTTCTTGAGATATCATCCGGAAACGGTTAAAAATGTTCCGAGTCACTATGACCTTGACCTTTGACCTTTGACCTACCAAGCGTTCTTGAGTTATCAACCGGAAACTGATTGGTCTAACCTACCGGCCAACATACCAACAGACCGACCGACATCTGCAAAGCAATATACCGCTCCTTCTTTGAAGGGGGACATAAAAATGTAACTGTCGAATGGTAATAACATGTGTATGTGCTTTCGTTACTATGTAAACATTGATAGAGCTCTGACTTATATTCCTGCAAAACATGTCACTTTTAAACACAGAAATTTTGGTAACAGTTTTACAAGTAAGCAGGTTTCTCAGGAACTATTGTATCGAATGCTTTCATATACTCTTCATAAGGCTTCGATATCATGGAATGACCTCTCTGAGCCAGTTTCCGTAGGTGAAAGTTAAATTTCTGTTCCGTGTGCAGTTACTTAATGCATCAAGGGGAGTGGGGCATTTCGTGATCTACGAGATCTTGTTCTATTTTTTGTAACTGTTGACTATATTCTTATGTTCAACTTAATGTCCTAATATATCAAAACAGATTAGAGTCACAGGTGCTCTTTTAGCAATCCAATCAAGCATTAACTTCACAACTGTAGAATAACAACGCAAAATGATTCAGCCTATCTGCTGCCCCTTTATTGATTGTCAAAATGTTTTCATCCTATTGCACAGTGGATAAATATGGCAGACTGACTACATTAGGTATGTTTTCTAATGAGATTTTGCCCATAATCATTCACGTTTGAATGAAAACAACCAGTGAGACAGGAGCCCACATGTGTATTCTTCCAGCCAGAAAACTTGTTCAGTGCAATTCTTTGTGGTTAATGTAAACACTTCTGTACAGCTTGACGAGGGACTGCCGTTTTTGTAGAAATTCCAACAAAATGGTAAAATATTGTACAAAGCGACTCCTGAGCACGTTTGCATCAAATCGTAAGTATGACACTGTCAAACTATTTCTGAGTAATCGGTGAATCTTTATTGCAGGCATATAAGATAATCAACCAAAATGTGATTCCAACGCAGTGGCGGTAAGTACAGTTGCAACGCATTGTGGTGGATCTTGTTTCTTTAATGTTCGTTATGGACTTTTAACTTAACTAAACAGCATTTTTCCCGAGATTTTAATTGGGGGTAGATACATGAAAGAAATCACTTTGACATTTAGAAATAATATTCTATTGATTTGCACTTCCATTCTGTTGAATACATACATGAAAAGTAAGCTTAATGTTTTGAACCATAATCTACTGCCTAGAAATAACACCATGTTCTTTCGTACCAAATACGCTTCAGTTATGATTGTTTATATGAACACATGACAGATTTCTTTAACTTCATTTTCCCTGAATATATACAAAATATCTACTAATAATATCGATTGTTTAATTAAATGCTGGCCACATGCGACTTTTACATCATATAACATACCAACTTGACTGATGTAAAATACAATTACTAATACGTAGAATACCATAATAAAATGCCATTGAGCAGCTGCGTTATATGCATTATACTTTTTACAAGTAGGCCAATTTATCTCTACTTCTACAATATCCTTTTCTTTTCTTTTCACAGGATTTCAAAATGTCAAGAAAAAAGTTTAGATTGTTTTGTTTCAACATTGAAAAATAAACGGAGAAACAGAGTACAGACAACTATGTAAAAAAGATAAATATCCATTACATAACATCGCTCTGCTTCTTTTGTTGAAGACGGTAAAGTGGTACAATTGTTCTACCTTACACGAGATGAAAAGTAGAGCGATGTTATTAAGGGGTATTTTTTTTGTCTTTTTATAAGGTTTAGAAACATAGTGAAACAAGAAATATCTTTAAAAATGATGGTCGGCGAATTGTAATAAGGAAAGAAGTTTATGAATTTTTCATCTAACATTCATCTTTCATCTAACATTTTGCAAAACTAAACACCGCACTTTAACAATTTAAATGGTTCTCTTTTAATTTTTCGCAAAGGTTTCGTAGGGTTGCAATTTTGTTTCGTTTATCCTTAGACGAATAATTACAGCAGTAGTTTGATGAAGATTCATGAAGCGGTTCATGAGAAGAGGTCATTAAACGTGTTTATATTTTTAGCTAAATTGGTTCCTATCCCCATTTGTAACAAAATAGCAGTAGACATTACGATATTGTTACACATCGAGTTTGATAAAAATCCATTACATTTTAGTGGTTAATGCGAAGAAAGGCATATCTACTTTTAGCTATAGTGGTCCCTAATAGGGCCCAAGTTCCCATATAAATAAATTTGGAAGAGGACCTTATATTGATGCTCCAGACCAAGTATGACAAAGATCCACCAAGCTGTTCATGAGACGCTGTATAAAGGCATTTCTAGTTTTAGCTCTAGCAGCCCCTAAAAGGGGTTAAATGTCCCAGCTGAACAAAGTTGGCTGCGGGCCTAATAAAGATGCTACAAATCAAGTTTGATTAGAATACATGAGAAAAAATCAATTAAAGGATTTTTTTATTTATTATTTTTATTTATTTCTAAAATAGGCCAACTGATCCCGCTTTAACAAATGCATATTCGCTATTCATGAATCTTTGGACAATGACGTCACACCTATAAAAAAGTGAAGGTCAAGCAAAACATACAATTGTAATTATTTCAATATTTCTGTTTCATAAGCAAAGTTTGACCGTAGTCATATCACATAGATAAACTGTATGCAGCGTACCCTCATTTCAGTGTAATGAGATTCAGTCATTATATAGCATATATATAATAAAACAGATTTCAACTGAGTTCAATATTTGCATACCGTACTAAAGAAAAATATTCATATATAATAAATCAGTTAAATAATTTATAACAAATATATCAAAGCAAACAAGTACTCATTTTAATATGCAATCTGAATAAGTCACAAAAGCAAGAAACCTTTTCATATACAGACGACAATTGTAACAAGGAAAATCTTTTAAAAAGCACTTCTCTACATGAAAGACTCTTATCACACCCTTATTCATGTGATACGCAGACCGTATTCAGCTCTTTCTTTAATTTGATATATGTTGGTATTTGAACAGGTTTTTATCATATTTATTAAACTTACTTATCATTTTGAGATATATCAACATTCTTGCTAAATATGCTGAGCCAAAGTTAGCTTTAAAACTGTGAACAGCGTCATTTAGGATAAACGCTTTGTCTACATTTCACTCAGCGTAGCACAATCAACAGAGTGAAAGAAATTGACACTCTCGTCCAATCAGGCAGAGTGTTGCATAAACCTTCCATTTTGATAAATTATCTATAATGCGTTATCAAGTAGTTTGATTTGCAAACTGAAGTCACGTGGCATAGGTAACGAAAACGAATTTAGACGGCGTCGCCGAAAAATAAAAAGTCCCCCCCACTCAGAAGATTTTCTAAGAGCTTCTGTATCAAAACTTCGCATGTAGTTTGATGGTTCAATTTATATACTCGTCTATCGATTAGGGAAGTCAGCATGGTTTACTTTGCCTTATTTAGGTAAGAACCACTATCGTACTGAATAACACTACCTAAATAACAGACCCTTCCGTTATTAAAAGTACACAAACATTGCTCTCATGAAAACCAAACTATAGGTAGCGCACAGTATTATGGCGTTTAGAAGTGAAAACTGAACAATAACATAAATCAAGTCAATACACTAAGTTTACGATTTAGTCAGTGATTCTTCGTTGGCCGAGCGGTTACGGTATTCGTATTATACCTTTTCGTCAGGAGTTCGTTTGTGTAAGTTTGTTTTTCTCTGGTTTCTAATTTATTGTTTTGTTTCTTATTTTCGTATAAAATTGGTAGTATCTATAAATCAATCTATCCTAAAATTATGGCCGAGCAATGCTTTTATTAAAGAGAAGTGTAAAATTGTTATAAAACTTATAAAACAAACTGGTACAAGTTTTAAAATATCACAGGAAAGCTTAAAAAACATTACATCAAAATAAAGGTGGAGTGTATTTAGACATATTAATTATTTGTCAGTTGTGACATATAATTTTAGTGAATTTACTAACTCGTTTTGTCTTCATTGAATTGTACTGAAGAAAAAAAAATAAAGACAAAATTTAACGGGTCTGGGAATCGAACTCACGATCTAAAAATATAATACGCATACCGTAACCGCTCTAGGCCAACGAGAAATCACTGACTGCATCGTAAACGTACTAAGTGTACTGACTTCATTTTATGTCATTGTTTTGTTTGTTTTTATGTCAGAACGTCACGATATTGTGCGATACCTATTGATAAACACGTGATGTTTGCTGACGGGAATTCCATTTTTCTATAAACCGGGAAACCCTTGTCAGAAATTGTAGACGAATGTTTTTATCTTAAAATTATTAGGAAAATAACGATTTTCAACGGAATTTGATGGAAAATACATTGTTAGAACATCGAATATGCAGCAAACAGGTGAATATAGCAAAAGTTTGATTTTTTTAAATCGGATACCGCGATGTGTCGGTTATTCGTTTTAAGTTGAACACAAGAATGAAGTGAACAGAAACAAAAAATAAATAAAATAAAATAAAACAAGAGCTCTTAGAACACGAAATGCGCCCCAACTCTCTTGATGCATTCAGTACTTGCACAAGGAGCAGAAATTATTTGGTCACTGCGCATTCGACGTTTGACATACTGACCTGAAATTATTAATTTCGGATATTTTACGAGTCATAAGTGACATCCGCATCAAATGTGATCTCTAGTTATTTGGCAAAAATGTTCTACTGTTCCGGGTCACCGTGACCTTGCTTGACCTTTGAGCTACTGACATCAAACTTAACAGAAGTCTGCTGGTCATGACCAACCACCTTTCAACTTTCAATCCTAAGCCCAATATTTCTTATGTTATCATCCGAAAACCGTTTAACTGCTCCGGGTCTCTGTGTTCTTGACCTTTAACCTACTGATCTCAAAATCAATAGGAGTCATTTGCATGATCAGCCTCCTTGTCAACTTTCATGATCCCAGGTCTAAGCGTTCTTGAGTTATCATCTGGAAACCGTTTAACTGTTCCGGGTCACTGTGCCCTTGAACTTAACCTCAAAATCAATAGGGGTCATTTGCTTGTCATGACCAACCTACCTGTCAACTTTCGTGATCCTAGGCTCATGAGTTTTATGAGTTACCGGGTTCCGGGTCACTGTAACCTTGACCTTTGCCCTACTGATCTCAAAATCAATAGGAATCATCTGCAGGTTATGACCAACCTCCCTATTAACTTTCATGGTCCTAGGTCTAAGTGTTCTTGAGTTATCATCCGGAAACCGATTGGTCTACGGACTCACCGACCGACATACCGACCGACCGACATATGAAAAACAATATACCCCTCCTTCTTCGAAGGGGAGCATAAAAATGTAACTGTCGGATGGTAATAACATGTGTATGTGCTTTCGTTACTATGTAAACATTAGGAGCACCATTTCATACCTATATTTCAAAAATGACAAGGGAGAGACCCTTTGAATCCACTGTCAGGTGAGGGTTAACCCCCGTACTTCAAAATTTGGACTCAAAAAATGCAGCAGAGGCCACCATTTTATTCATATATTTCAAACATTACTGGCCGAAAACGCCTTGATCTACCTAACATGAGGAGTTACCCCTTTCCGAACCTAACCCCACTCGGCTAGCCGATGCCGCTTTCATTAATTGTTGCCGCTCGCCTCACCCCAATGAAATATTTCTGGAACCGGGTCTGTTATACATACACTTTGTATTCTTAAAACGATAACTGACATCTGACATATTATTGTATTGTTTTATAATCTCAATTCTCCTAATGCAAGCTTTAGTGAATATAATTGGCGGTTCGTTCGAATGCTTCTAAAATCCTTTGCCACTGGTTTCAGAATAACTTTGCGTTTAATTAGAGATGTCTGAAAAGTATTTGTCGTGTTTTCGTGTTGTCGTGTCGGCGGGGCAAAAACACGACAACACGACAACACGAAAACTCGACAAATATTTAATTTGTTGAGTTTTCGTGTTTTCGCCCCGCCGACACGAAAACATGAAAACTCGGAAGATAAGGTATTTGTCGTGTTTTCATGTCGACGGGGCGAAAACACGACAAATTTATACCCGCCAACACGAAAACTCGACAGATATATTTGTCGTGTCGGCGTCCTCTAAACGTCGAGATTTCGCGTAAAATGTGTCGTGTTTCCGTGTTTTCGCTGCTGCACCAATTCAATAAAATCTGTAAAAAGATCCTTTGGAAGCATAGAATGCAACCAAGAACAATAATAGCAGACTGGGTTTATTTGAGTCTGTTCATGAGAGGTAATGAAATGTGCGCCCTAGCACCGGCTTAAGCGGAACTCTATTAAACATCTACTCAATGGACTCCATTATCCCAAAGGACCAGAAACATACAGTTGCTCTTACAACAGAAGAAGCTGACTTTATCCGGCGTTGTGTTTAGGAATCGGATAGAAATATCCGTCCCGAGGGAACCTGCGCTTTGGACGGTAACGAGGCTAGCCGAGTTACCACCTATGCGCAGGTGGCCGAGGGACGGATATTTCTATCCGATTCGTAAACAATTGATTGATATTTTTTCTTGCATATCGTATACATGTTACCTTTTTATTCTGACAGATGTTTTTTTTGCATACCGTATTTTACGAAAAAATAAAATAAATAAAGCAAATAGAAATGCACTCTTTCTTGTAGTATGTACACAAGCGCGGGAAATTAACGTCCGTAAACAGAAGTGAAGTCATGACGTTTCAGTGACGCACAATAACAAAGTTCCCTTTTAGCTTTATCGTTTGTAGCGTAACGGTATGTTCTTACCATAAAATAAAGTATTTTGAATCGTGAAATATACTATTAGGAACGGAGAGAAACTTTCAAGGTACCTGATGTTTTTCGTATGTTACATATTGAATGCATGAACCGCTAGTTGTCCTTAACAGCACGAGAGTCATCCGGCATGGGGTATGCCAGAAGGGTTTTTCTTGCATACCAGACGGGGATTTCCGATATTTTTACCGGTGCTGGAAAAATCCATCTTACACCCCGGGGTGTAAGATGACTCTCGTGCTGTTAATGACGTATTACGAACTACATATATGTAGAATATTTATGTAGTAATTTATGTTTTATTTAAAAAACGGAATAAAAATCCAATACCTTGACAGTTCCTATTGGTTCCTTATAGTATATTTCTCGATTCAAATCACGTTACTTTATCAAAAATTCACAACGTTACGCTGCAACTGATAAAATAATACCGGAACTAAACATTGTTATTTAATTTGAAACGTCATGACGTATTTCCTGTTTACGGACGTTGGTTTCCCGCGCTTTGTTTAAATACACTGCTATAAGAAATAGTTCTAAAAAGAAAGCCGTTCGATTGATTTTATTTTTATTATTATTTCTTGAAATCGGTATGCAAGAAAAAGATTATGTCACTGGTTATAGGTGCAGATGGAAATATCCGGCTCTCGGGTAACTGTTTAGGCGGTAACTCGGCAAGGAGCCTCGTTACCGCCTAAACAGTTACCCTCGAGGCCGGATATTCCCATCTACATCTACAACCAGTGAAAGAATCTTATATGCCGGCATGGGTAAAATCACCGGAATAATAATATATGTCATGTGTTTACGAATCGGATAGAAATATCTGTCCCTCGGGCACCTGCGCATTGGGCGGTAACGAGGCTGTATACACAAAAGCTTTTTAATCTGACAGATTTATTTTGCATAACATATTTTACAAAAAAATAAAATAAATAAAGCAAATAGAAATGCACGCTTTCTTGTAGTAAGATATGAACACAAAGCGCGGGAAATTAACGTCCGTAAGCAGAAGTGACGTCATTACGTTTCAGTGACGCACAATAACAAAGTTCCCCTTCAGTTTTATCGTTTGTAGCGTAACGGTATGTTTTTACCGTAAAATAACGTATTTTGAATCGAGAAATATACTATAAGGAAGGGACAGAAACTATCAAGGTACCTGATTTTTTTCGTATGTAACATATTCAATGCATGAATCGCTAGTTGTCATTAACAGCACGAGAGTCATCTGGCATTGTGTGTGTGTGGGGGGGGGGGGGGTGCAGATGGGTTTTGCCAGCATGGGTAAAAACACCGGAAACACCAGTCCGGTGTGCAAGAAAATAATACCTGTCATGTGTTTACGAATCGGATAGAAATATCCGTCCCGAGGGCACCTGCGTATTGGGCGGTAACGAGGCTAATTGTTTTCCAGCGTTACAGTGTTTTAATAATGCTTTACTTCAATGCAGGGGCGTATCTTGAGAGAAAGCATTACTTGCAGATCATAAAAAGGTTGAAAAATAATTTTAAAAGATTTTCAACGAAAAGATAAAACATATATAGAATATTAGGTTACTGTTTTACTGATTTTCAGTTTACCTGGCTCGTCTGTCGCTAGATATGTTTTCTCCGATTAGCTGTATAAACATCATTTCAGAAATAGTCCAGTACTACCTTGAAGTCATTGCTACCTTTCTATAATAAATCGTTGATAGTGAAACGGGGTCATCAGGATATTTAACTGCGTGAAAACTCACTTGAATAGCATGGTGAATTAGCAAAATGAGTATTTTTTTTCGGCGACGCCGTCTAAATTCGTTTTCGTTACCTAAACCACGTGACTTCAGTTTGCAAATCAAACTACTTGATAACGCATTATAGATAATTTATCAAAATGGAAGATTTATGCAACACTCTGCCTGATTGGACGAGAGTGTCAATTTCTTTCACTCTGTTGATTGTGCTACGCTGAGTGAAATGTAGACAAAGCGTTTATCCTAAACGACGCTGTTCACAGTTTTAAAGGTACTTTCCATAGAATCGCAAGCAATCTTATCATTCGTCTATATTTTCTTTATAGTTTCAGACTTTGCAAATAGCAATTATTTTATCTTAATTCCATTTTGTTACTTTGAAATCGCTTATTTTCCTCGGGGTATCGAAACCTATTTTTAGAATGTGAAAGTAGACTATGTTAATCAAAAGAACGCACACTTAGCTGGCGAACAGTAACAAAATGGCTGCCCTAACGCACCAGGCTTCTGGGTAAAGAAATTCGGTACTTAACGGCGAATATTCTAATATACGGTCTTATATGCAATGTAAATGTTCGTTGGCGTATATTCAACGGCTTAAAGACAAACTGTCAGGGAATGTGACACAATTTATTATACATGAATTTAAACGTGATGTTGATTTCTTTTAAATGCATGTAGGGCAACGCGCATACTTTGAGAATGAATAGGGTGTATTAATCAATTTTGTATGTATAGCTGTCAAGGGAGAAACACCGTTAGTGAACATGATAAAGAGCAAACAATTACTATGCCAGGGAATATGACACCACTTACTGTACACCATTTTAAAGGTATTTATATTGTCTTTCAAATGCTTGAACATGCAATGTTCTATCTTTGGGAAAGTACTGCTAATGGCATTCTCATAGAAAACATAAGGTGGAAGATTGAATGAAATACCTAAATCATACTAGAGATAAAAACCTGGACCAAAATGAATTTGAAAGACAGTAAATATCTTTAAATATCTGTAAAATGATGTATGATGAATTGTATTATATATTCCCTGAAAAAAAGGAATTTGTGCTGTACATTTTTAAGCTCCGTCGACCAATAAACGTTAGTGTTTGCAGACGGTGTTACTGCTGTTTCTGTTACTGTTGGCCAAAAAGTGTAACTGTTAGGTGTCGTTGACGACACTTAGTAGTTTACCATTGAAATCTTTAATAGTACGCCGAATTTAATATTTATCAATGTTTCACTATTGAAACCAGAATTATTAGACCACGTACAAGTAGAATTATTTTTTTCTATAACGAAATTTAATTAGAGTGTGGAAAGCAGCTTTAAAGCTTGGTCTGGAGCATCATTATAAGGTCCTCTTCCAAATTTATTTATATAGGAACTTGGGCCCATTTAGGGACCATTATAGCTAAAAGTAGATTATGCCTTTCTTCGCATTAACCACTAAAATGTAATGGATTTTTATCAAACTCGATGTGTAACAATATCGTAAGTTTGTTACGAATGGGGATAGGGACCAATTTAGCTAAAAATATAAACACGTTTAATGACCTCTTCTCATGAACCGCTTCGTGAATCTTCATCAAACTACTGCTGTAATTATTCGTCTAAGGATAAACGAAACAAAATTGCAACCCTACGAAACCTTTGCGAAAAATTAAAAGAGAACCATTTAAATTGTTAAAGTGCGGTGTTTAGTTTTGCAATTTGAAAAATGTTAGATGAAAGATGAATGTTAGATGAAAAATTTTCCTTATTACAATTCGCCGACCATCATTTTTAAAGATATTTCTTGTTTTACTTTTGCGATTACCTTCCTTTACCGAAAAATAATTAACTAGCGGTGTAATTTTATTGGTTTCATATACGGATGGTTTGCAGTTCCATTTGAAAGTTATTTACCATATCAGTGATCTGCCTTTGTAGGAAATGTGGTATAAGGTGTTTTAGATTTTTATCTTTCTTTGATCAGTATTGTATTTCAGTTGTAAAACAAAATCATTGTGTAGAGACAATTGGAAACGTTGGCCACAACTTGAGAAGATGATGTGATAGTCTCCAGTTAACGACTTTCTTTGTTTGTTATTGTGTGCGTTGTACATGTAACTGGAATATTACAATAAAAGTGAACAGAAGCATTGGCGTATTGCAGATAGAAAGAAAATTCTATGTATATTCCAGAATACATTTCGCTTATGGCAGTTCTACACATGAACTTCATACAGAATATTTAACTAAATATTTTAGCAATCAATTTTATTCCAGTCTAATAGTTGTTCGTGTCGCAGCATATAAAATGTATAGAGCTTGGGTATGCAAGCCACAACATAGGTCTTTAATCTGGCCATCAATGACAAGGATGTGCGACACTTTTTCCATTAAAAGATATATGAAATAATTTCAAACCAGCTATAGTTTAGTTTCGAAGTCAGCAATGTTTTTGTACTTCTGATAATAGAACCGTCTGGTTTTTAATAATGTTTACAAATCAGTATGATTCAATACAATTAGTATGGGATAATGATTAATTTTAGCAACACAAAAATGTATGTGATAGAACAGGTATATGTAAGCATTTTGTGAGTGGTGGTTTATGGAAGCCCTGGAGGGACAATTGATTTCCGTACTTCCCACTTTTGCACTTCTCACTTCCAACTTCTTGACTTCCTACTTCCTACTTCTAACTTTCGCACTTCTGACTTCTAACTTCAACACTTCTGACTTACAACTTCCTGACTTTAGACGTCTGATTTCCAACTTTCACACTTCTTACTTCCGACTTCTTGACTTCTTACTTACTTCTTCTGACTTTCGCACTTCTGACTTCTAACTTCCAGCTTCCTGACTTTCGACTTCTGATTGCCAACTTCCACACTTCTTGCAATGGATTTAAATACAGTATCTATCTGTAATAATTAATTTTATAATATACCTGTGAATATTGCGCATGCGCACTGCCATTCCAATGCCCCAAGGTCAAAGGACAGCAGTTTAGTAAACACATGTGATATTTGATACAATATTCTTCGTTAATACGATATTGTCAGGTCAATGCTGATATATGACGGTCAAAACAAAATGCTTTATGTTTCTGATTAGCCGATTACAGCGATATAATCGAAATTAAGCCGTAATTACGTTTGTCCGGTATATAGTCCTGTCCGGTGACTGGTAGGCACCCAGTATGTTTCATTGGTATGTTTCGAATTTCGCTTGAAATTCACCGAAGTAAAACAGATTCTGTTGAGTGGAAATTGATGTCAACACTGTAACTGTGATTAACTTTGACGTGTAACTGTTGGATTAGGAAACTAGGAGCTTAAAGGAACATTTACATCGCGTCATATTCATATAACTTGTAAGTACCGTAGACCTAATTTTATTGTTCTAAGTTCAGAGACTGACCATGAGTAATAATATTCTGAAGTGGCAAGTCGATCAATTATCGTTTTAATGTCTTGATTGAAAGTAGGTTTTATTTCCATTTAGGATAGACACAATGATAGATAATTTCTTGAAGTTGACCATATTAGTAGATCAAAGCCCCTTAATTTTTAGAAGATTCTCACGTAAATTGTCGCGATATGTCTACGTAGCACTTGAACTACGAATGAATTCAGGCACGTTTCGTGTGAAAATAGGCAACGGAAAAGTTCAATTTTCACCAAGAGCTCAGGCCTCGACCCCAAAAATATTACCTATGGTACGGACGAAATATAATTGTTATTTAAAAAATGTTTGCTATTTTGTGGTCGAGGCATGTGCTGTATTCGAAATTTCCGTTGAAATGTGGCGAAACCGGTGAAAATATCAAAAATAGCCGTTCAGTACCAAATTATCCCTCGCAGTTTTCATACAAAAACGAAATTTTCTTAGGCCGATTTCAAGTCTTCGTGGTCTTGGCCCTTTAGTCAGGTTCCGTTGTTTTGGTCTTTTTTTTTTAAAAAAACTTCAGAAATTACATATATTTACTAGTTTTGTTTGCTTGTAAATTTAAAAACTAAAATAAGGGTAAGTGATTTATTGGTCTTTTACATAATTTATTTACCAAACGAAGCTCTCTATTGCGAGGGTAACGCGGTAACGATTTGATGAAAAACGAAAGAAATTTAGCCGCAATTTCAAAAAATATCAATTTATGTATTTTGATAATGTGGTATTTTCTGGCATTGAAATCGGTTTTTTAGTACATCCTCTGGCATGTCCCCTAATCGGGCGACATGAAATGTTATCCAAAAGTATGTGCTTGAAGATTTAATTTACAAGTATGAATTTGAAGAAAATGTTTCTTTTATGACGACAGATTTACTGTCATATATAAATAAATTCTTATGAATCTGAAATGTCTGTGTAAAAACAAAACCAACTGCCATGTTGGGGACATCTAGAGAATGTAAGCAGGATCGGAATATAACGAACGTCATTTCGAGTGGTATAAGTACCACTTTTTATTCTTTGAAAAAGCATATGTTGTACAGAATGGTGTCAGGGCGCCGTATCGTACTGTCACGCGTCGCGGTTCAAAATGTAGCGCGTCGCGCTACAGTACGATACGACGCGCGACATTTCTATTATCTAACTGTCGTGTGTCGCAAAACAACCCGACACTACTATGCCCTTAATCGAATACCGTAATGTTGCAACGTCTTCTGTTGAATATTCAAGAACACACACCGCGCCCATGTGTCGAACTCGCGACATCTTTTTAAAAATCTTATGAGTTGTCCACTCACTGAGCTAACTGGGTGGTCTGGCTGTTTTAGCGATTGAGGGTGATGCCTTCATGTACAGACTTCATATAAAGTTGATAAAGATTCAGCGAGCACATCATTATTACGTTTTGCTTATCAAATTTTTTGCTGAAAATGATAATATTCAAACCTGTTTAATTGCTGAATGCCACAACCTCCAACGGCCCTTCTGTATTTTCAACACATGTGTACCGTATTCGGCCTTGCGGGAAATCAGATACCGAGCCTCAGTGTCGGTATGCATCGCTATACTATCCCGAGCCCGTGCAAAAGCTAAATACCTCACCGCTTCTCGGCTCGGTATTCACCCATTGCACGGGCTCAGGTTAGTATAGCGATGCACAACGACACTGAGGCTCGGTATCTATTACTTATAATATAGTATGTAAAATTTACATCAAAATATCACTGAAAACCGTGAACAAAAACAAGACAATGACACACTGATATGCATACTGTTACTACTTGTCAAAGATTACAAATTGTGGCCCCGACGGTAGGTCTGATGTAATCATTTCAAGGAAGTCAAGCACAATTTGCCACCTGGCAGATTATCAAAGACAACTGAACAGAGACATATTATGAGGGAAATTGGGATTCTATATTTTGCACATGACCTGTTGATTTTGTCGTAAAGAACAGACAGAAGGTATTGTCTTTGAACTGAAGACACGAATTAGAGTCAAAGAAAAGGCAATAAAGCCTTAAAATGGAGCTATAAGTATTCCGGATAGTAGATGGTAAACATTGCCAAAATTTGAAATAACTATCGCAATGCTTAAGAATGGGTTGTCCAGATCTGTAACTTACTATGCTGATATAAATATATCATTTGTAACTATTTGAACTTATCCTTAATCGGCAAACTATCAAACGTTTTAAAAACCATGTCTGGAGCGTTTTGGTTAAAGGGGAAGGGATGCCTAATAATACTTTGATTTAATATGAAAGACATCGTGACGCTTTACATAAAGCTGGAAAGAGTTTTAAAATCGGATCACTATTGAAGAATAAATGTTAGTACATAGCTACTAATGGAGGCAGCCATTTTAAAAGTGTGTTTATGAAGTCATTTACACACTGCTGGATTATATATTCTTGCACACCGGACTGGCGTTTCCGGTGATTTTATCCCTACCAGCAAAACCCATCTGGTACCCCCATGCCATATGATTCTCATGGGATAAATTTAATACCTTGATAGTTGTTACTTATATACTTATATTTTCCGCGCTTTGTCTAAATATGCGTCTATAATACTGAGTGCTACAAAGAAAAGTATTTTGGTTCGCATTATTTATTCTTTAAGTATGCAAGAAAAATAATCTTTTTGCGGTACTTTTAGGTACCTGCTTTTGCGGTAACTCGGCAGAGCCTTGTAACCGCCAAAACAGTTACCCTCGAACCGGATATTCCCATCTGCATCTACAATCAGTGATGAAAGAAATTATTTTACAGAATAAAAGAAATGCAGTACACATGAATATTTAGAAATAGATAGAATCGGCCATTTTGGTTTACGTTACCTTCGGACAAAATGGTTGTTTTATCAAAGTATTGAAATATTCATAATTGTCTTATTTTTAATGCGATTTTGAAACTTATACCACTTGCTCAAATGAAATAAAAAGACCTATTAGACAAAAACACCATTAACAATGTAATTGACTTACTTAAATTAGTACACATATACAATGGCACAGTGATATTACGTTTTTCAGTGAATTAGTAAAATACTAAGAGTGAAATATATCTCGTATTTTTGTATGTATATGACAATATATGTTACTGGACATTAACTAGGTACGAACTAAACCTGAATGTGAACGAATATGAATAATTAATACGCCTACCGTGAAAATATTGCATCTGGTCTTTACTCGGTGAAAAAAATTTAAGACCTAACACAAAAAATACACTCAACATCTTTATTTACGTCTAGTTTACGTATATGTACACTTCACATGGTGAGACTTTCGTTATAGCAGAAACCGATTCATCTTAAACCTTATGTGAAATTTATTTATATATCAGGATTTAATTATATCTTATATCTCATATCTACGCACTCCAGTTAGACTTGTTACAGTCCTCACGCTACTTGATCTGTCCACCAAACACTACTATATTTGATAAGGTCATAATAAGCTAAATAGTTTTCCCTATATATTCTTTATAAAACTGACCTTTTTTAAAGAGCTACCAAACATAACTAGACCCATTTCAGAGAACAAATCCTTACCTCATTTTAAAGAGTTTTGATAAAACTGATATAAAATGAAGAGAAAAGTAGGGGTCATGTATCTTCTAAGAGAGATTTTTCTGGTCACATTTCCTTACTGTAAACTGACATCAAAATCACACTGCTGTGACCTGGAAGTACTACTCATACTAAAATTGAGCTTGACTTCACCAAATACAACCTGCTCTCCCATTTTTCCTACCAAAATGTCAAAAATACACCCACAATGAAATTTAAACAGAAACTAGCTTCAATTTAGACCTCTGTTGCCATGCCAAGTGAAAAATTAGTGTTCAAATACCTGGGAGCCATTACGCGACTAGACCAGATGGCCCCCAACGCTGGTTCCTTTAGTTTAGTTAGGCCTATAAGAAAAACTTTTTTTCTGTAATAGTCTCAATTTCATTTGTATAGTACCAGTAATATATCTGTATGAAAAATACTAAGTTTCAGCTTGATTAAATCAGTTTTTCAGGTTTTATGGCATTTTCAGTAACGCGGGTCCCTGCACCAATTTTCCTTCAAAATTGATGTCGCGACATAATTTTTAACCAGTTCTTCTAGCCAGAGCTGGCTTTTGCCCTATTTCATAAATTTTCACCATAATTTGCAAGCAAATTACACATTAACACTTTGAAATATACCAAATGTCCCCTCTGAAAGGTATAGATGGGCATAATTTAGAGTGCAAATTTGCATCTTTTTTTAAAAAATACCCCCAAAACAGTGAAAATGTGATTTTTGGGGTTTTTATCAATTTTTGCAGCAAAATTTCAATGAAATTCTCATTTTTTACCAAAATCTGACCAAACTAGTTCATTTATATCAATATCTGGACAAATCTCAATTTTTGCCCACATTTTCTTATAGGTCATAATAAGCTAGATAGTTTTCCCTGTATATTCTATATAAAACTGACCTTTTTAAAGAGCTACCAAACGTAACTAGACCCATTTCAGAGAACAAATCCTTACCTCATTTTAAAGAGTTATGATAAAACTGATATAAAATGAAGAGAAAAGTAGGGGTCATGTATCTTCTAAGAGAGATTTTTCTGGTCACATTTCCTTACTGTAAACTGACATCAAAATCACACTGCTGTGACCTGGAAGTAATACTCATACTAAAATTGAGCTTGACTTCACAAATACAACCTGCTCTCCCATTTTTCCTACCAAAATGTCAAAAATACACCCACAATGAAATTTAAACAGAAACTAGCTTCAATTTAGACCTCTGTTGCCATGCCAAGTGAAAAATTAGTGTTAAAATACCTGGCAGCCATTACGCGATAGACCAGATGGCTCCCACGCTGGTTCCTTTAGTTTAGTTAGGCCATAACACCATACCGGTTGTAAATCGCATGTATTGTGGGCGAAAATATTGAACGAGATACTACAATACTCGATTAAGTCTGAATGGAATTATATACAATTTTGACACAATGATAGATTGCTATAAGAAAGTGTTGGACACAAGAGCACTTACTCTGTCAAAGAGCACTTACTCTGTCAAAGTATTTGATTTTTCACCTTTTCAACAAGACACACACTTTAACTTATTTGAAGAGAAATTATAGTAATTTGTATATTGGCAAAATGACAGATAGTAATGAGAGAATAAGTACAGCACAAAAACCATAACTCTATCTCGATAATATTAGAATTAATAGCTTTCATACTTACTTTCTAACAATTCTTTCGATTAAGACAATTCAAGCCTTTGAAGGGACTTGAATGTTACTTGACAAAATGATATATTGCAAAAATAGAAAGCTACTACCATAGCAAAATTGAATGGCCACCAACTGAATGGACTTTTAGATAAGCTGTCACTGGTATAACAGATCAATGTTGTTAAACTTGATTATATTTGATTTTTTTTGCCATATATTTTTTTTTTTCAAATTTGTCTAATTTTGCTTTAATAAGTGCTCTACTAAAAATGTATGTTGATATCCCTACACGCTCTTTAAGATTTTAATCAATATACAAAACGTAATTGTAATATCATTGTGTAAATAATGCCTTGTATAATGAATTGCTATAGAAAGAAGTTTGCTTCTAATTTTCCGAATGTGGTCTACCGAATAACTCAACTGAAAATTCTCACGTGGCATTTGATTCTATCAGAGGAACAGTTTATGACAACGGTCCTGTCAAATGAAAAAATGTTAGTACAGTTGGTTAAATGAAATCATCTAATGTTCTAAACTAACTTTGACTTATTTAGATAAACATATATATGCTGACGTCAAGCTATATAGGTTAATCTTGCAGATTGACTACTAACTTTAAAAGCTTTTTCTTATCAGTAGCTTTGCATATAAGTTTACAAGTATATATGTATCGAAATCATTCTTCCTTTTAAAATGAACTTGCTAAGTAAAATGATTTTATTCTTGCTGCTTTGCGCACTTCCATGTACTGCTGGACAAGAATTACATAAGAAGGACTCTGTGTCACACATACTCGCGGAGTTAAAAAACTTGCAAAATGCTCAGAAAATATACACAAATAAACTATCGGAGCTTGATGAGTTCAAATCCCGCGTTTTATCTTTAGAGAACAGCGTGAAAAACTTACAAGATACAGTGAAGGATTTACAACGAGAGAATAAAGAACTCGTCTCTACATTGCATCGGCTTGAAACCAGTAATGGGCAAAACAAAAATGTAACTTGTCATTCTGTAACGTTTTGAATCTGTATGTGAATTATTTTGTTAATATGTGTAGCATACATTTTCTAGTGTTTCACCCTGTGACTTCTCAGTTACTTTAACGTTGTGAATTTTTTGTTAGAAATATCGAGAAAATCAAAACGTTATCAATTGTATTTAATAATAAGTTATTGCACTCAGATCAGTAGTTATGAATTCACCATGATAAATTCATTTATTGACGATTAATTATTTATCATACATGTCTATTATGCAGGTCAATGACTATGAGTCGAAAACAGAGGGTACTGTTGAAGAAACAGCAAGCGATGACAATAGAGACAAAAGCCATAATGCCACATTCCCGTTGCAAAAAATATTTAAAGAATCCAAGAAAACGAACAAGCATGACCAAAGAATTCGTAAGCATGAACTTTTTGCAATTATAGAAATGTATCTTCGTATGTTTTGTAAAGGTGTGTTGATGGGTGTATTGTCTACATATGCATTGTTCTAGTTCTAATGATGATTAATGAGTATATGCTTTACTTCATAACGGTAACACTATTTAGTACGAGTGTACTTTGTTTTTTTGTGTGTGTGTGTGTTATGCAGGTATGCTCAATAATAAAAGTAAATGTACTCATATTTTACGTTTCAGGTCAGGTAACTGATGCACATATTGCATTTACAGCCGGTCTCTCTGCACATTTATCACTTGGCGACCATCACACTGTTATCTACGATCAAATGTTTACCAACATTGGCAATGCGTACCATCCTCACACTGGAATATTCATTGCTCCCTATAAAGGAGCTTACGTCTTCTCTACAAAAATGATGTTGTTTCCAGGAGAAGAGCTATATCTAGAGATTGTTATAGATGGCAGTCCTGTCAACTACATTTATTCGGACTCCACAGCTGCAAGTCACTACGCATCTGCAACAAAGGAATGGATTCTTGAAGTGAATAAAGGATCGGAAGTATGGATCCGCTCTAATGGTCATGGCAGACTTCATGGGGGATTACATTGTATTTTTTCGGCATTTCTCTTGTTCGAAACACAATGAAAGGGCAGATGTAAATGAATTGATTGCAATTGTAACTGATATATATTAAGCTATCATTTACGCTGACTTAGTAGTTTTCTGTGAATCATTTCGTACAAAATTTTCGATTTAGTTAGCTTGCTGTTATTCGTAAATGTACATTAAATATGAAATGAGCCGCACCATGAGAAACCCAACATAATGGGTTTGCGACCAGCATGGATCCAAATCAGGATTTATGCTGTTCGCTGACGAATTCTCTAATTGCAGGCAGCTTTAAAAGCTGGATCCAGGCTGGTCGCAAACCCACTATGTTGGTTTGCTCATGGCACGGCTCAAATGTATTTTGTTTGCTTTAGATGAAAAAAGTTAAATATTTATTTTGGCTGTGTTTTCTGAGAGACTGATTTACCGAACTGAAATACTCCAAAATGTGGTGTTATTGGTATTTGGTGTACATGGTGGTAATTTTTATCGCGAATAATTTCTAAATTTAAAATTAAAAAGTAACACTAAAGGGTATAATTCTTTCAACAAATGCTATGCATTCTTTTTCTGATTTTTTAAAGAAATGTTTTGCTTTGCTTCCAAAAACAACGAACACTTTGAAATATAACAAATCTTAACTTTAATAGTATTTGGCCTGTTACAGACTCGTCCAAATGAACTCCTAGCCGGACGATAAAGAATGACATATGATCACTTAGGACGACATTTAGAGTTTTAAGACATAAATATTTATTTCCGCCCGTCTCGGTATTTGTTTGAAAACAACAAAAAAGACCGAAAGTTTCGAATACCATGGAGGCATATCTTACCTTAGTATCAGTGCGGACAACTGCGAAGTAGCTATTGCAAAACATAAACCCAAAGAGAGTCTTTCTGAATGAAAGTTGTTTTCTTTTTGCGTAACTGCTCGACTATATACCAGTATACGTACCTCACAGATCTTTCAGTTTCAGTTCTGTTGATCATAAGCAAAATAAACGAGCCGCTGACTAGCTTTTACATAAAGCTAACATTGTAGTACTCTGTGTTACATACAAAGACGTCTTACCTTTGTTTTTTAATACAATGGCGGAAAATATATTCAAGACTAAAAAAGTGATATTCTTTTAATGATACTATTTCTTGTTTTATAATCGCTACACATTTCCTTACCTGAGATGCATTCCCAGCATTTAGTCAACCACTTCCGACACGAACACTTACAGTAGTAGTATTTGATGATAAATATAAATGCCTAATATGGTCAGTTGGCGAAGGCCAGAAGATCTAAAAGTCGTAACTCTGACATTCGACATTAACTGAGCGATACCACGATGTTGTACTGTCCTATATATAGCTTTTAAGGATGCATTATGGTTTGACCAATATGTTAGTAATGGAGTCTGTAAAAAGATCCTTTGGAAGCATAGAATGCAACCAAGCAGAATAGCAGCAGACTGGGTTTGAATGAGTCTGTTCATGAGACGTAATGAAATGTGCACCCGCTCCTTACACCCCACCCCTTGCACCGGCTTAAGCGGAACTCTGTTACCCATAAACATTGAATGAACTCCATGATCTGAAGGATAAGAAAATATAACAATATTGAGCACAAGTAGGGAGAGACGTTTTACAGCCACCACACAACACTGTGAGACTGCTGTTGTTATAGTTAGTAAAATCTGTAAGCATAGAACACAACCAAGCAGAATAATAGCAGACTCGACTTTCTCCCATTTGGATGGGGATGTTACTCAGGCTACATCTTGTGGGGTATATGTTTTTCAATTAATTCGGTTTGCCAGAGCGTGTTGTCATGCCGAGGATTTCAATGAACGTAATTAATATATTTCAAGTAAACTTCTTCAGCAAGGCTACCGTTATTACAAATTGCGTAAATATTTTGCTAAATTTCACTATCGTAATTCTGATTTGATTTTAAAATTCAGTAGTAGTTTAAAGACAATTCTGCGAGAAGGTATTTTATGGTGATGTGGTTTACAAACTTCGTAAGATCTTTGGTCATGTTAATTTTCCAACTGTATTTGGTAAAATTATAAAACGTTTTATTAAAAACAGTTTTGAGACATACCGCATGTTAAGTGTTCAGCCCGTTTACAGTTGGACACTACGCTTCCCTCTTTGCTTCTGACGGAAGAGGGGAAGTACTCTGTGATAAGCAGTTTTTAAATCCCAGCAGGACTTAACTGTTTTGATTTCCGTCTTCTGGCCTGTTACGTCGGACTCTTAAGGGTGTTTCCCTTGACGCTCTGTTTTCTGCAAAGGCATTGAGTGCATACGTTTTTGGTTCCTAAAATTTGCTTTTTATATAATTATACAGGAGCATTTTTGTGTTTTACATGCCATGCCTTTTTGTTTCCATTGAGTGTGTTAGAGATTCACCTGGCGGGTTTTATTTACACTGTCCCGTGTCTTTGGAACATGGTGGGGTAAGAGTGAGGTTTGGTGCGGACCATAAATCGGTTTAAGCTCACCAGTTTTACAAGGCTGTGTTCCTTTATTTGTTCGTTTTGTCCTCGTGTGTTTGCTTTGTGTGCGTGTGTGTGTGTGTTGGTAGCTTGCGCGTCTGCGTTCTGTGGGTTTCGTTTTGCGGAGGCTGCGTGGAGCGCGGCATTCCGTTTGATATTTATGTCTCCCCCCTCTGGGGGAGACATATTGTTTTTGCCCTGTCCGTCCGTACGTCACACTTCATTTCCGAGCAATAACTGGAGAACCATTTGACCTAGAACCTTCAAACTTCATAGGATTGTAGGGCGGCTGGAGTAGACGACTCCTATTGCTTTTGGGGTCACTCCGTCAAAGGTCAAGGTCACAGGGGCCTGAAAATTGAAAACCATTTTTGATCAATAACTAGAGAACCACTTGACCCAGAATGTTGAAACTTCATAGGATGATTGACCATGAAGAGTAGATGAACCCTATTGATTTTGGGGTCACTTTGTCAAAGGTCAAGGTCACAGGGGCTTGAACATTGGAAACCATTTCCGATCAGTAACTAGAGAACCACTTGACCCAGAATGTTGAAACTTCATAGAATGATTGTACATGCAAAGTAGATGATCCCTATCGATTTTGGGGTCACTCTATTAAAGGCCAAGGTCACAGGGGCCCGAACATTGAAAACCACTTCCGGTCAGTAACTTGAGAACCACTTGACCCAGAATAATGAAACTTCATAGGGTGATTGGTCATGCAGAATAGATTACCCCTATTGATTTTGGGGTCACTCCGTCAAAGATCAAGGTCACATGGGCTTGAACATTGAAAACCATTTCTGATCAATAACTAGAGAAGCTCTTGACCCTGATTATTGAAACTTCATAGGATGATTGTACATGCAGATCAAATGACCCCTAACGATTTTGGGGTCACTCTGTTATAGGTCAAGGTCACAGGGGCCCGAATATTTAAAACCATTTCCGGTCAGTAACTTGAGAACCACTTGACCCAGAATAATGAAACTTCATAGGATGATTGGTCATGCAGAGTAGATGACCTCTAACGATTTTAGGGTCACTCTTTTAAAGGTCAAGGTCACAGGGGCCTGAACATGGAAAACCATTTCCAATCAATAACTTGAGAACCTCTCGACCCAGAATGTTGAAACTTCATAGGATGATTGTTCATGCAGAGTAAATGACCCCTATTGTTTTTGGGGTCACTCCGTTAAAGTTCAAGGTCACAGAGACCAGAACATTGATAACCAGTTCCGATCAATAACTTGAGAACCACTTGACCCAGAATGTTGAAACTTCATAGGATGATTGAACATGCAGAGTAGATGACCCCTATTGATTTTGGGGTTCAGTCTATTAAAGGTCAAGGTCACAGTGGCCTGTTCATGTAAAATCATTTTTTGGAAATAACTTGAGAACCACTTGACCTACAATGTTGAAACTTAATAGGATGATTGGACATGCAGAGTAGATGACCCCTATTTATTTTGAGATCACTTGATCAAAGGTCAAGGTCACAGGAGCCTGAACAGAGACTTGAGAACCACTAGGCCAAGAGTGTTGAAATTTAGCGGGATGACTGGACATGCCAGGGTAGATGATCCCTATTGCAGCCAATCATCAGTGTCTCTTTGACTTTCGCTCCTGACCCCTATTGACTTCTTGCCTATAGGACTTTGCATAGGGGAGACATGCGCTTTTTTACAAAAGGATTTTCTAGTTATCATTGTTTTTGATCGAGTCTTTTCATGAGAGGTAATAAATTGTGCAACACCCCTCATGCCCCAAACCGGCTTAAGTCGCTGTAAAAACGGTTTGTGTCTAATAAATGGAATTCAGCTATATATTGTCATAACCTTGATAATTTAGATTACTGAATGGGACATAAAATAACATTTTTATGACATGACCCACGGTGCAGGAATGTAGTAAACCCATTAATTATTTTGCGTATTAAACGGGTAAGTAATACACTAGCGTGATAAATATGCAAATAAGCCGAATCACTATCACTACGCTCAAAAAAGTAAACAAACATGGCGTCGAATGTCAGTTCTGTCAATGATCAGGTTCGAATCGACGGTCACGGCCTTGGGATCGTCAGTGAGGTTGTCTTCCGGGGATATACAACCTGCTACATGGTCAGGCTAGTTGATAGTAACTTTGAAGTTAAGCTTGAACGGGAGAGATTGACGATCGTGTCTACCGAGGAAATGAACACTATGTCCGAACAGACTCCACGGCCAAGGTCAAATTAATATCGTATCTGACTCTGATGTTGACGCATTTAATCACAAACAATCTAATAGAAACACTCTTATAAAAACTATAAATAATTTAGAAATTTTGAAAGCTTTCTTTGAAGAACCAGAGTTAAACGAAATTTGTGAAATTCATGAAATTCCTGACCATGAACTGTCTCCATTACTTTGTCGTCAGTTACGTCGTAAAGGCTATAAACAAACAATTTCTTTGGGCTCTGGATTTGCCAAAGTACGAGAAACACTTGCTATAAAACAACGCCAACTGAAAAAAGATGGGAGGGGTAACCTGCCTAAAAAAGTGAACAGCTGTCTGATAATGACATAGACCAATTGTGGAACACTCAACAACTTGGTAAAAGTACACCTGACACTGTACTTCAAACACTTTGGTTGTTTAAATACCATTTATTTTGGGCTTCGGAGCTGTCAAGAGCACCGCGATATGTGTTGGGGTGACGTTACTCTGATGGCCAATGAAGTATTTGCAATTTACTGAGAGACAAACCAAAACTCGCTCAGGTGAAAATCCGAGAGATGTCAGAGTAATAAAACCGAAAATCGGCTCTGCCTCTTTTTTATCGTTTTTAGATGACTCGTTTAATAAATTCAATACAACACGAACACTCTCAAGATCCTCTATTTACCATTAAACTTATATTTTATCACTCGATTGTTCTGATTGTTACAATTCACCTTAAAAGACTTAAAAACTTTGCACCATTAAAACAAGGAAAAGATCTTAATGTCCAGAGGAACAATCGAGAATAGAGGCGGAACCTTGCATCAGAGTAGATTCAAGGTTTCGTTTAAGTTTTCTGTCTTTAAGGTTATGTTGAACAAAAATTCACTGCCTTGTCATCATTGGTAGCAGATATTCCCCTTTTATGGTGCTTAACTTCATTCAATAAATATCGCCATGAACACTTTCCTTATTTTATCGTACGAAAAGATGCTTTAAAGATTCATTTAATAGAATTATGGCATTTTTGAAAATTCATTTGGTTGTAAAATGTAAGAAATATTAGAAAAGTGTGGTTATATAAGTTTAAAACCTTTTATTACATGACTTTTCACAACTACATACCGCTAGAAAATATATAACGGAAGATTTAAGATAATTTCATTGCAATTTTACAGATATTATATGAGTATCTCCGGGATTTAGTAAGCGCTGTGTGTCATATAATTTATATTATTTAATTTTAGGAATAAAGTTTGTCTTTGTTAACCAAGTCAGAATTGCATATCTGAATTGTGTATATCATAATTGTGATGTATCATATAACATTTCATACTCATTGAAAAAAAGAAAAAAATCCACTGAATTTTTACGTACGAGTTAGCTGTTAGCAACGAAACCTGACGTTGGAAGTATTCGCGAGAGGTTCTCCACTAGCCGTGAACATGCCGCGGTTAATTTTATACTTAGCTCGCCGGATGTTCATTGTAAGACCGATGGACACGTTTTATTATCCAGCTTTTTGGAAATTGTTTTGAGCAAGTAGCTACTGAATCAAAAGTCCAGATCAAAAGATCTGTAGTGCATGTACAGACTCAGTCAAACCGAGTCTGCTATTATTTTTCTTGGTTGCATTCTTTGCTTTCAAAGGATCTTTTTACAGATTTTTTTGTCAGACGTTTGTAATTGCCCAAAACTCTGTGTTGTATTTCAGCATATACCAAGCTCTATAAATATCATTTTGTCATTGCCACAGGGAAATTACTTGTATATGTATAATATAAGATGTTCAATATTTCTATTTATTTACTTCATTTCCACACTTTTGTAACAATCTTGTTTTAGGCCATTCCTGACAGAGTTTTGCTAATATGTAATCATGGTTATCAGCTTATTCTGCTTTCTTTCTTTGGTTGCATCTAATGCTTCCAAAGGATCTTCTTTTAGAATATTTTGTTGACTGGATGTTCGCAGTAACGCGTCAGCGGAATGTTCACAACAACCTTTTTGCGGGAGGTTTGCGGCAGTTAGAATCCATCATAATTCGCTACAAATCTGTTTGCAAACAATTGATCTCTTTTTTTGCAGTAAAACTAATTTACATGTGAAAACTGAATATCAAACGAAATATCGCTATCAGTGTATCTTTTCTATTGAAAGTGTTTGTTATTAAAAGGCTTAGCCGCGACAAATGTGCTACAAGTGTTAAAAAGACAAATCAGCATAAAAAATATAAACACTTAATGTTTGTGATGATTATTTTACATTTATATTTTTTATTTGTCTAAGTACTTTGGTGATAATTCTGCGTATAAACTCTTATCTGTAAGGATACATTTTAAATCAATATATAATACGGTGTCCATAGAAATGGTTTACCCTTCTGAATGATTCACTATCTGTGTTAAACAGCCATCTATATCAAGCAGCCAATTTGGTCTTTTACCTTGATGGGCTGCAGAAAAAAGGTTTGACTATATATAAACAAGATATCTATATTTCAAAGTTTTAAAATTTATCCGTCTTAGGTGTAATTAGCAGGCTATTAATTTACCCATTAAGTTTACACTCTAAATCAATGCTTGGAACGATTTTAAAATACAATACACCTTGTGCGATGACGCATTGTCATGTAGCAATCTGACATAGGCCACACCAGTTGCGGGTCTTCGAATTTTGAAATATTTCTTCATTTTTCGAAGAACTTTAGTCTTGTAAAACTTCGCATTTACGGATTTGCCTTTAGATACAGCAACATGAATGGCAGGACCCTGAGTTGTGAAGAATATGGCATACATTACCTTCTTGACACTCATGGTCCGCTTTGCAATGCATGGTCTTTTGCCAGACTTTGTTGCCCATATTTTGGTCTGAATCTTTCGTTTGGGCTCAAAAAATGAACCCATGTCCCGTCACCAGTGACGACATTTGCAAAAGACCGTGCATCGTAATTGGGAAACTGTTTCAGCAACAATTTTGCGCATTGCACGCGTGCCCTTTTCTGCTCATCTGTCAACAGAATTGGGAATCCATCTAGCACAGATCTTTTTCATTTTCAAATTACGTTTCAGAATTGTATGAGCTGCTCCTAATGAGATGCCAACCATACTAGCTATTTGCCTAGCGGTGTATCTTGCATCAGTAGCAACTATTTCTTTCACTCTAGCAACCATCTTGGCAGACGTTGCTGTTTTCGGCCGACGGCTATGTGATTCATCTTCTGTTGAAACTTACCAACATTTGAATTTCTTAAACCAACGAATAACTGTCGAAAAAGACATTTCATTATTTCCATAAACAGAACATATTTCATCAAAAATGTCTTTACACCCTATGCCAAGAACACAACGATTTTTAATATAGGACCGTATTTCAACGGCGTATGCTGACCTTCTTCCAACAATTTTTTGTATTAGTATACACGAGTAGGCAATGTTTAGCAAGCAATAGACACAGCTAAAGTGAACGGATTTTAATGGGTGTGGTATCAATATAAAGCTAACATGTTTATCTACCCAATAATCTTAATTTCCTCGTGATTTTCGCATTATTGAGCGAGATAACGTTGTAGATGCATTCCTATTTGAACAATCCTCGTAATTCTTTGAGCATCAAACATGTTCCATCATCTGGCTGTCATACTGACGAAATATTTTTAAGTTTTGTACAAAAAAGGTATGCATGTTTCTGACTTTTTTTTTTCGTGTTTTTGTTTTTGGTGTCTTGAAAAAGGTCACATCCCAGGCCACGAAGTGGGAGGCGAGCGAATAGATGAATTATGTTCTTTCGTATGTCTTTCTTTCTGTCCGTGTCTGCCAAGTACTTTTAAGCCTTAATATTGAGTTTGAAATTTCTTGGGCATAAACTTCCATCATTTTTTAGAAAACGTGTTTAACCCAGCTTCCGACTGCGTTATAGCCAAAGCTGACATGCAGACTGATTAATGTTCATGTTTGCTCTATAATCTGAGCAACACCTATGTAAGATTACTGTATCACAGATGGTAATATTGCAAGAACGGTAACACTGTCTTGGAAACGTATTAACTTATCCGTGCCTTTCTGAAAATTCTTGTAAGGACTTTTAAACTACTGATGGAATTTGATGAATTGTCACATATTTGTTTGAAAGTTCAACTCATTTCAACAAATATATTTCGGTTAAATGATATCAGATGATGTATGATGGGCAATGTCACTTGCTCAGTACAGTTGTATTATCATTTTGTAATTTACCTGCTCAGTTATATTTGAAATAACGATTCTCGATTTATCTACATAAGAATACATGTACAATCAGACCAGTTTCTATAACATTGAATCCACAAGACTACAATATATGTGAGTTTTTTTTGGATTGAAAAACATTTTGAATTTAAATCAGGGACTGTTAAACTTGGGCGGGTCTTTCAATATGGCTGTTCTATGTGTTGTTAAGATCGACTGCCTGACATTTGTTATGATTTTCTGATATTCATGGAAAGAACCGCTTTTCTGTTGCAAACTTTTGCAAAATATGTAAATATAAGGCTTTTAAAAAATGTATTAAGTATAAACTACATTGAGACTTCTGGCAAATCACCAAGAATCGCTTGTGCAATTCATTGATTTGCAAGAAGCTCGAATGTGGTAATAATCATCTAGACGAACACAAATAACATTCATTTCTTAATAGAATGAATGAAAAAAATGTTTAGTCATATTTTATTATGCCGCCGTTAAAATTTTGATTATTGATTGATTGATAAAATCTATAAGAGGATCCTTTGAAAGGATATAACGTTATAGTCTACTATCAAGAAAAATAATAGGAGATAGGATTAATATGAGTCTGTTAGAGGTAATGAATGTGCAAATCCTTGAATGAACCATAACATTTTGAAGTGATGAGTAGTTATCGTCGTTTTTTTGTATACCTATGCAGAACAAAATTCGTTGTACATAGATTTATTTCAACATTTCATTCCGTTTCAAACAAAAGAAAACCAGAAAATCCAGAATGCATGTGGCCATGTACCTCTCCCTGGCCGCTTGTTCTTATCCAGACCTCTGACCCTTTGTTGACTTCAATGATCCACTGTCGCATTGTAGAGATAGAGTCATCTACACCTAAGGCACCAGCATACATGTCGGTTATCAAAGTGCCGTCTACAACGATTTGTAGGTACTGGGCATGCCTTGAGTTCACCATTAAATTCACAGAGAATACATAAACGCCTTTCACTGGAGCTAAGAATATGCCAGAGTGGGGATGATACGCACTGCCAAAGTTGGAAATAACTTTATCGAAGATAACTGTGTGGTGAACACCGAGGTTAACCAAATCTGGTACAGATACTCCGGCTGTAAATGCAACACGTCCATCGGCAGGAAATAGTCCTAAAAGAGCAAAATATTAGATGTTTTAAAACCCGAGTCAAAAGGGGTTTGAACAAGTTAACTGTTTGATCCACCTAATGTGTAACTTTGGTTTTCACAAAGTCCGGATATATTTTGCAAGATCTAGATATAAACTATACATCAATCTAAAGGTCTACGAGATATTTAAAGAATCTTGAAGAATGTCAATATTATGGCCAAAAAATATTTTTTTCCAAACTGATCAAGGTTTTTTGAAAATTAGAAATATTCCTATTGGCGTTCTTAAGAATGGTGTTTAATCAAAATGGTACTTTAAAGGAAAATCTTTGCCACGGCAAATAGTAGTTCGAAAATGCAATGTCATAACTATAGGACTACATTCGAGGCGCGTGCGACGTCAAAATATGTTTAAGTTTGAGAAAAATACACTAGATATTATCTATAAGAATGCAAGATCATTCACAGACATAGCCGATGTGAGTGGTTTTAATAAACATCATAAACAGCGGCATCTTATTCAGGTCTGACAGTGCTGCAGGCATGAAGGCAGGGGAAATCTTATTTGCCTGTCATGACAAAATAAGTACTGTATTATATGTAATTGTACAAAACCATAGAACACTCTGTATTTTTACACAATGCAGTTAAATGTTGTTAAATTGAAGGTTTTACAGTTTTCATCATTACATAATTAGATTTCAACTTACTTTTTTGTATTTTTTCGGGCATGATCTCCTTGGGCTGAGTATTTTCCATTTCTTTACTTCTTTGGTCTTCTATGTTGTCGTCGTTTGTCGACTGGTTCGTGTCAAACTGAAATGATTCTTTTTCGATACTTTAATATATCAGTATAGATCTACATGAAAAGTCAACTGGAAATGTGCCAGAAAACTGAAGTTTAAAAAATCAATGCTGTAAGAGCTATTTGTCTAAAATGTACTTGTACCTTTTGGTTGTGTTCGTTATTTTCATGTTCCAGTTTAGCATTCAGTTCTCTATTCTGTTGTTGCAACATTTCTACTTTTTCCTCCAAAGAAATTAATTCAGCTTTCATGTCGTTCAGTTCCTGCAGTTGTTCTTTACACTCCAACTGACCGTTCCTCAGATCATGCAATTCACTCAGTATGACCGACAATATATCATCCTTTGCTGTGACGTGTTTAAAGCAAAGCATACAAAGAAAAAGAGTAATAAAATCCATTTCTACAGAATGCAGAAAGTCTTGCTATTTGTGTCCGATTCCAAATTTATACAACGTGTGTATTTAAATAGGAGAAATAAGGAACAGTCACAAATTTTCCTTGCTCTAGGTCAACTTAATATCTTATCTTTCTATATTGAATGAAAAAGGTTACGTACAATCAAGTTTATTGTTTTATCCATAAAACCCAGAACACGGTTTTCCGTGAACTTTGGTTTTATTTTTCATGATTAAGATATAAATGATACATGATTTTGAAGGTATCTGAAGGTAAAGTCTTTTTAGAATTTCTTAATATATTTTTGAGCATATCGTTATCGTCTCTTCTCTAAACTGTATGTGCCCCTACGTGGAATTCTGGCCCATGCATTGTTTTTTTTTATTTTTCATGGAAATGTGCATCCGGAATTTGTTATAGCGATTTAACAACAAAGTCAAAATTGAAATTTTAAAACCTTTTTCTGTAAAACAAATGATGAAATTTACACTATTTCAGTGGACAACATGTAACCTCCTAAATTTCTTTCAGATTTGATCAAGAATTGTTTCTACTGGCATACAAATGGATATATTTCTAGGCTATTGCAGTTTATGAATAAAACAAGAGCTGTCGCTATTAGTGACAAATGCCCCCGAAGCGGACACGAAAACAAATCACACACCATTTTGTGACCTTGACCTTGATCTGTGAGACCCGGATCATAAACGCGACACACCTTCTCATTATGGTTAAAATTTGTGTCAAATTATTTTTAAATCCCCCTATGAATGTTGAAGGTACAGTCCGGGCAAGAAATTACACGGACGCACGCACACACACTCACGCGGACGGATAGTGCTATTTTAATATGCCCACCTTCAAGGGCATGATAAAAAATACCAATAATGTCCAAAGGTGACCTTGACCTTTAAGCTAGGGGTCTGGGTCTTGCACATTATAAATAATCTCATTATGGGGAACATTTATGCCTAGTAATTTTAAAACCCCTTGACAAATGGCAGAGTTATGGACCAGACAAGAAACAAACCATGTGAATCTTTAACTTCTAAGTGTGACAATGACCTTGGAGCCAGGTGTCTGTGTCTAATGCATTACACTTTATCTCATTATAGGATACATTTATGCCAAAAAATTTTAAAATCCCTTCATGGATAGCAGAGTTATGGACCGGACAAGAAACAGACCATGTTAACCTTTAACCTCTATGTGTCCCCTTGACCTTAGAGCTAGGGGTCTGGATCTTGTGCATGACACGTCTCATTATGTCATTGTGGGGATATTTTATGCCAAGTAATTTCAAAATCCCTTGATGAATGGCAGAGTTATGAACCGGACACGAAACAGACCCTGTTAACCTTTGACTTCTAAGTGTGGGACTTGCGCATGACACATGGAAAACATTTATGCCAAGTTATTTTAAAATCCCTTTATGGACCGGGCACGAAACAGATGTCGTTAACATTTAACCTCTAAGTGTGACCTTGACCTTTAAGCTAGGGGTCTCGGTCTTGCGCATGACAAGTGGTCTCATTATGGTGAACATTTATGCCAAATTATTTTCAAATCCCCCTATGAATGTTGAAGTTACAACCCGGACAAGAAATTACACGGACGAAAACACACACACACACACACACACACACACACACACACACACGGACCGTGCGATTTTAATATGCCTACCTTCGGGGCCATAAAAATGAGATCGTACTATAAAATCACGTAACTGCCAATATCAAACTTTACAGATTTTGTTTTATTCCAAACTTGCAGACTGCCTACCTCAAATAAATGAAAAACCTTTTTTCAGTGGAAAATAGTGCATTTCATTGTTGATTTGACTGTCCATATGTTATCCAATACTGTGACATTCCTTATTTCTACAAGACACAGTAAAGTACTCAATGATACACTGAATGTACATAGAAATAGTTTAAAGAGCACCGACACATGAAAAATGTAGAACAGAAACTGCTGATGTAATAAGACTTGTTTTTACCAACAGTGATACATTTGATTCTGAGATAATTGATAGCACTATATTGACAGAGCACACAATAAACAATTGATAATACGTATCACAAATTCGACCAACATAATATATTAAGTTTTTGTCTAAACATATTCTGACCTTCCTTCCTAATCATAAAATCCTACTTCAAAGTAGATTATCATACACAAGTTTTTACCGTGATGTAAATTTCTAAAATAGGTTCCGTTCAATTTTGTCCGGTTCTTCAATGTTTCAATAGGTGGGAGCACTGAGATTTCGGTAGTGGATCGGCAATTTCCGTGCGGTTTAGTGTTCTCCTATTCTATTTCAATATTTTCTGAAATTGGCTTAGATCATACAAGCACATGGCTTTTCGCAACAACCGGAGAATTGTGAAATGAAATACGACTAGGGGAGAACTTGCTAAAATGTCAAAAAGAAGAAGAAGAACAACAAAAATAAATGCATCCCCTTCTTAATGTAGCTTTTTGTTGGTGTTTTTAGTCTTTTGTATGTTTTACATATGTAGTCTAGGTTGGGCCACATCCTTTCGATTTATGAAGCTGACACACTTTTCATGGTATATATGATAGATTTAAAATATTTACAATATGACTGAGACAATATAATTGTCTCAATGAACGTTTAATGTTTGGGGAATAGTAGGAATAGAAAAGATGTCCTAAAATATTTAATGGAAAATATAAATAGAATGTTTACATTATACAAGACACACATTACTGATATTATTAGATCAACGACGATGATGCAGTTGTATTCTGTTGTGAATACTGATAAATTGCCACTATGAAAGACTGTTATAATACATTACCGAAAAAGAAATGCCGCCTTTTTCCTTTGAAGAATTGAGTGAAACATGTGAAGAATATTGTGAAATAGTATACGAAGTACATCGACTTGTAGACGACAGTTTGCAAAATAACATATGTAGTCACATAAAGATTCTGTCATTTATTATTAAATGGCGTGGCAGTTTTTCCGCCCCAACATTTGATTTCATTAAAATTTTGCTTAGTTTAGCAATTTCAAAATGCTTGTTGTATTGTGTAATTAGTACTTTGATATGTAGTCACATAAAGATTCTGTCATTTATTATTAAATGGCCTTATTCATTTACATCTGTGTTACTTTCTCTGAAATCAAACTTAGAAAATACTTCCGCTGAACCAAGTGTCAGACATAAAATTTTATAAACTACTTTATCTGGTTGGTTGTTTGGCGATATATTACACATTTGATAGCAAGTTCTGCCTTAAAACAGTTACTAGTATGTGTACTAAATTTGTTATAAATTCTATCTTAATAATAACGTGCGATCTTTTCGTTTGTTTGAAACAGTTTTGGTGGTTGTCTTCAAACTTAAAGGAGCAGTCATGCTTCAAAAGTTGTAACTGAAACTCCATTTACCTATGTTAAATCTTGTTAGAAGTTTCGTTAAACAAATCTTAAGTTGCTTAGCATTGTTCCAGCAGTTACAGACAGCCTAACTACTTGGCTATGTAAATATGTTTATTCATTTAAACGAAATGCTTCGAAACATAAATCCATTCATTGCCAAATCTTTACACACACACACACACACACGCACGCACGCACGCACACACACACACACACACACACACACACACACACATATATATAAGCCTAATTAGAAATTAAATTTATCAATTTGCACAATTATTCACACACATTCACACACACTTCATTTTAAAATTTATTGATTAAATGTTTTAGCAAAATCGAATAGATTTTTAATAGTTTTGATTTATATGTTTTCATATCAAAGGCCGATGACTATGACCGAATACAGAAATAATTAAATGCGTTAAAAGTGATTATTTTCATCAATATACTGTATAGAAGGATGTATGATCAATGTTTTCTACAGTTTAG
Organism: Mercenaria mercenaria; assembly: GCF_021730395.1. NCBI lineage: Eukaryota > Metazoa > Mollusca > Bivalvia > Venerida > Veneridae > Mercenaria > Mercenaria mercenaria. Next base: position 16,426,871 of record NC_069365.1, read on the forward strand.
TGTTTTTCATACTCTATGAGTTTAAAGAACGTTAGTATCTAAGACAAATAAGAACAGAAAAAAACCTGGTAACCTCACTCGTTTTTTTAAATTCATATTATAGGGCATTTTCGTATTCCACTCTTTAAGTAAATAAAACTGAAAAAGGGAGTATATATAAAACAGATAATATCCCTGTTAATGTTCTAGTGATTCAGGTCTTACAGGTTACTATGAATACATAGTGGTATCAGTATTACATAAGCATAAATGTCACAAACAAATATCTTTCATTTTTACATGTTGACATAATTACCCCACGCTGTAGTATTTTAATAACGCAAAAATGTTTCAAAATGGAAAGGAAAAAGTTAGGGTAACCGTGCAGCAAAGATATATATTTAGAAGGAAGGTCTTTAACAACTTGTGAATTTTATTATTTTAGCTTTACTGGTAGGAAGAGTTGCTAGGGCAGCTCTTTGTGCCACTGTAAGATGTGCATTCGGAAAAGCTTTAGACATATGGCTGATCCTTTCAGCATCTTCGCATCTTTTATTATTGGCAGAAAAATCCTCATTTTAAAATTCTTAATACCCAATTGCATTAGTATACAATTTACGGAAAGATTGAAAGCGTTAATTTGTTTAAGGTATATATCAAAACTGTGATTGTAGTGTACACGTGTAGTTGTTTTATTTTCATATTCGTCTGTGTTACCGTAAAGCACCAAAATTTATCATTTGCTGAAGATTCATTATTTTGCAATTACTTCTACCTATATGTGTTGGTTATTACATAATGGTGTTCTATGCATTGCTTTTCTTTAATTGTCAGGCTTTTGGCAAAAACCAGTTCTTCAGTCATTTTTAAAGAGTTTATTCCCACATTATTTTGTAATACTTTTTACATTCCTGTAATATTTAGCCAGTTTATCTTAGAAATCTTATGTGTAAGTTTGTTTTATCTAGACTACCTCTAAAATACTTTTATTTATCAGAAATATATATTCAATTAAGAACAATACAGAAACACTGTTTTATATCTGTTTCATCTAGTGTACTAACACCCATTTATATATTCACTTTATTATCAGTATTTTAAGACATTTCTTCTTTATAACTGATTAACACTTAACAGTGGTGTTTTCCTTTTAGTTTTTAAAACTAAAACACTTATCAATGTTTGTCAATGTATATGCTATCACATTGTCATAGAGTGGCAATGTACTTTTGTATAGATAAATATTATATTTATGATGTTTTAAATCGTATCATATGTGTTTACATTGATGAGACGTAAATAAATAATAAAATCTCAAATCTATTAAAAAGTAATTTACCATTTCTATTATAATATAACACTGATTCAAACTCACTGAAGAACAAATTTCTTAAAGATACAGTTTTGAAAGAAAATGCAATATTTTTGCAATTACTCTTCAACCTTAGAAATACGAGACCTGGGCTTTTCCACCTGTCAGAAAAGGAAAGAAAAACTTAAAGTATAATATGTCGTTGTTAAATTTGGGTAATTATGTCTCCCCAGGAGACATATTGTGTTTGCCCTGTCCGTCCGTCCGTCCTTCCGTCCGTCCGTCCGTACGTCACACTTCATTTCCGAGCAATAACTGGAGAACCATTTGACCTAGAACCTTCAAACTTCATAGGGTTGTAGGGCTGCTGGAGTAGACGACCCCTATTGTTTTTGGGGTCACTCCGTCAAAGGTCAAGGTCACAGGGGCCTGAACATTGAAAACCATTTCCGATCAATAACTAGAGAACCACTTGACCCAGAATGTTGAAACTTCATAGGATGATTGGTCATGAAGAGTAATTGACCTCTATTGATTTTGGGGTCACTCCGTCAAAGGTCAAGGTCACAGGGGCCTGAACATTGAAAACCATTTCCGATCAATAACTAGAGAATCACTTGACCCAGAATGTTGAAACTTCATAGGATGATTGATCATGAAGAGTAGATGACCCCTATTGATTTTGGGATCACTCCATCAAAGGTCAAGGTCACAGTGGCCTGAACATTGAAAACCATTTCCAATCAATAACTAGGGAACCACCTGACCCAGAATGTTGAAACTTGATAGGATGATTGGTCATAAAGAGTAGATGACCCTTATTGATTATGGGATCACTCCGTCAAAGGTCAAGGTCACAGGAGCCTGAACATTGAAAACAATTTCTGATCAATAATTAGAGAACCACTTGACCCAGAATGTTAAAACTTCATAGGATGATTGTACATGCAAAGTAGATGACCCCTATCGATTTTGGGGTCACTCTGTGAAAGGTCAAGGTCACAGGGGCCCGAACATTGAAAACCATTTCCGGTCAGTAACTTGAGAACCACTTGACCCAGAATGATGACACTTCGTAGGATGATTGGTCATGCAGAGTAGATGAACCCTAACGATTTTAGGGTCACTCTGTTAAAGGTCAAGGCCACAGGGGCCTGAACATGAAAAACCATTTCCAATCAATAACTTGACAACCTCTCGACACAGATGTTGAAACTTCATAGGATGATTGTTCATGCAGAGTAAATGACCCTTATTGTTTTTGGGGTCACTCCGTTAAAGGTCAAGGTCACAAGGGCCTGAACATTGATAACCAGTTCCGATCAATAACTTGAGAACCACTTGATCCAGAATGTTGAAACTTCATAGGATGATTGAACATGCAGAGTAGATGACCCCTATTGATTTTGGGGTCAGTCTATTAAAGGTCAAGGTCACAGTGGCCTGTTCATGTAAAATCATTTTTTGGAAATAACTTGAGAACCACTTGACCTACAATGTTGAAACTTAATAGGATGATTGGACATGCAGAGTAGATGACCCCTATTGATTTTGAGGTCACTTGATCAAAGGTCAAGGTCACAGGAGCCTGAACAGTGACTTGAGAACCACTAGGCCACGAGTGTTGAAATTTAGTGGGATGACTGGACATGCCAAGTAGATGATCCCTATTGCAGCCAACCATCAGTGTCTCTTTGACTTTCGCTCCTGACCCCTATTGACTTCTTGCCTATAGGACTCTGTATTGGGGGAGACATGCGCTTTTTTACAAAAGCATTTTCTAGTTATTAAAGAATAGTTATAATACAACATTTAATACTAATGTTATTTACGGGGAAAAGTATTTTTGTTCAGTCTTCTTTCATAAATCTTTATTAAACATTATAATTCATTTGCCATTGTTTAGTGCTATTGCCAAGTGATGACAGAATGTTACATAATAAACGAGTTTCATTACTTAAAGTACGGAATAACCTCACTGTTTTATGAAAGCTCTGTGAACAGTTTTGCTATAAAAGAAAGTCTGAGGCAGTACAAAGACTACTTTCAGGGATTCCTTCTTTTTCTTGATATTGTTTACATATGATATGTTTACTTCAGTTTCAGTTATTATCAATTTCAAAACGAGATATGAACTAAGATTAATCCTTACTCCTTTATAAAATCATATTACTGTCAGGTCATGCAAGCTGCTAACGGGGTGTTATTGTTCAACTAAATCTGACGTGATACAAAAGAAACGTAACAGATCAAAGTTACTCTTTCTCCAGGAAATAAATTCTCAAATAAACCAATATATATTTTTTCTTTGATCAAAACATACTCAAATAAATGAAATATGTCCATGGCCAACCAATATCTGTACAAGTTTGAGTTTTAAATTTAGTGTAAACCAAATGTCTACGTTTGCTTCGAGTGCATAAATCTTAAATTGTCAGTGAAAGTGCTTTCATAGCGAAATGTTCCAGTTTATCGCCATGATCACAAATCAAATGTTCAGTGGCCCTCTTTGCGAAAAATGCCTGCAAAAATTCAAGAGCAATATCATGACATTTACATGCATTGACTGTACAAGTTAGAAAATTTCGCAGTCCGAAAAACGTACGTCCGAAAGATGTAGCTATGTAGTTTTTGAACCGTTATTACACCCTGTATTTTAGTTCACACATTATCTTAACTTACAGTAGTCTATTTAGGAATTACGGATGTTGTAATTTGCTTTCCGGTAGGATGCAAATTTGTTTTAAAACCATCGGCCTGAAGTTGGCAGTACAGCAGTAGCAGCAGTAGGAACAGTTAACTGCTGTAAGCGCTGGCAGTAGCAGCAGTTAGCTGCGTGCGTGTCGCAGTTAACTACCAGCAGTTACAGCAATTGTTCGTGTGTACTAAAACCACTTAACTGCTACCACTGCCGGGAGTCACAACAGTTAATAAACCTGTATTACCAGTTCAGTTAGATGATGAGAATGTAACATCAGGTATTTATTTTGTTGCAAGTAGAGAATTGGAAGGAATACTGCCCCTATACATTTGTTCATATCGTTTATAGATCATTGAAGCGTTCTTAATTTATTTTTATCTTGAAAATTGTAAATAAAATCTAATGTTTATTACATTTAATGTTATTGGATCGTGCACGTGCAACGTCCAATGATATTCATTTTAATGGTCATTTCTTTTAATGACAGTGCCGAAGAATTGTTATGTTCTTACTGTGTTTCTTCTGGAAAAGTGCCTAGGTATGGTCGCGGGGGAGGAGCTTGCGCGCTGCTTTAGAGGGTGTTTATCTTGCATCTTTTGTCTTGTTTAGTGGAATATGGATTGATTTACTTGCTTATATCTTTTCTGCAAATATTCGGTAGACATTAAATAATGTTGTATGTTTTCAGTAATTATTTTGTGTGTAAGTCAAATCCCTAGTTCAAACTTGGGGCGTCTGGCACGAGTCGGGATTCGAACACTTCTCAGCCCATTACTGATGTTATCGCCAGCATGTAAATAATGTTTCTACGACCAGCTTTATCAATTCTTTGTGTATGTCACTTCTATATGATATGATGGCTGATTTCTGTCATTTTTCGCCCCGCCAACACGCAAACACCAGAACTCGACAAAAACCTAATTTGTCGAGTTTTCGTGTTTTCGTGAAAACACGAAAACACGATACATTTTACGCGAAAACTCGAGGTTTAAAGGGCGCCGACACGACAGATTTATCTGTCGAGTTTTCGTGTTGGCGGGTAAAAATATGTCGTGTGGGCGCCCTTTATTTGTCGAGTTTTCGTGTTTTCGTGTTCATGTGCAACATTGCGAATAAGGCTTCTTTGACCATGTAATTACACATACAATGTATTCTCTATTTCAAAAGCTGCATTATCTATATTTGAAATAAAATTAAAAGCACAATTAACGTTTCCGCTAGTGATATTTGTTCATGCAAGTGTTTGTGATTTTTTTCACAATAACTCTTCTGTAGTTTGTTATTTTCGAGAATTGAGAACACTCAAGCTAACATAGCTATTATACAGGGGTTGGTAATCTATATTATTATTTATTCAAGTCTCATCAGCCTACATAAAATAAAATCACAGTACATATTTGTATTACATATAATATCTTAAAACATATTTAATGCTGCCACTCAATACTGAGTGTTTTGAGACTATATATCAGAGTTATATCATATAAAACAAATTCCACATTATGTTGCACTTATAAAAACCCATATTGCATGCTATCACAAAAGGGTTATTACTATCATACTAAAGGATAAACATATACCCTCTAATTCAATCCCCTATGTAATATTTACATCTACTATTGTAATCTAAATCTACACATATTTGATTTATTTCATTATCCGAAATCAAAACCAAGAGAAAATGTGCAATATTCTCAATTTTAATTCAATATACTATATATTTGAATAAACATTGATATAGTTAAAATAAAGTAATCAAAAGCATCTGTAGCTTATTCTAATGTATTGGGGTATTGTGGCCACTCAAGGTTTAACGGTTAACCAGCTAAACAATCAATCCGGTCGGGTAACCAGTCAAATTGTAGGGAATAAATCAGCCGACCAAAAGAAGACCAGGCGTTTTCTCTAAATGCTAACCGGTGACTAGCTACATTTAATTATTTACAGAGAAACAACTGGTAACGTGGCACAACTTCCATCAATGCTACGGTTCACTACGACGGACAAAATGACAGACGAGTGGTATCTTCCATTACTCTACGGGTGACCATAGTAATAATGAAAAATATCAAACTTGTCACCAAACCAGACACAGCACTGTAGTGACTAGCATCCGCAGATATGACTCCTTCATTATCCTACGGGTAACCATAGTTACAATGAAAATCTAGTCGGGTAACCAGTTAGAGTCGCAACGCAACGCAACGCAAAGTACTGTAGTGATTAGCACCAGCCAGGCTATGTATCACTTGAGCAAGGCTATATAGAGCTAGACACGGCTCTAACGCAACGCTATAAAGATATTACCAGAGTACTAGGGCAATACCTTTTGTATACTCAATGCCACACAAGTTGACTATAAAATGCTCTGACCCTAGTCCAACGATTCACACTGGTAACTCGCGAGAGCCGGAAACCAGGTCCAGAGTTAAATACAGTTTGATTTATAGATATAGATAGGTATAGATACAGGATGACAAACTGACCTAAGTATAGATACGCGGTGACAAACTGACAATTTCGTAAAAAATAAAAGCAATTATTTCAAAGATAAGATAATTGATATTATTTTACATAATTAAAACTTGAATCCAGTTCGTTAATCTTTTGTAGATAAAACTGCCATAAAATTTAGCTTAAAAAACAGAAAACGCAAAACAGGCATTACTATGCAACCGTTAGAAAATGTGTGTAAGAAATCCGGTCCAACATTAATCAGATTAATGTTGGTTTGATTAGCAAAATGTATTCAGGGTTACATAAAATTAAGTGAAAACATCAATGTATTAAGAAATGACTGCTTAATTACAAAGACATAAAATTCTTCTTTGTAAAATATCATGACAGGTTTTGGTTGTACACCTTATCATTTCCTGGTTGGACATAATAAAATCATCTTTTCCAAATCAGAAAAGTTGGTAAAATTTGCCTGAATTATATCTTGCTCGGGTAGGAACTCACAGGCTGGTAACTCATACAATAAAGAAACGTACAAATAAAATCGAAGTGTACAACAAACATTACTGATAAAAATAGTCAGGATGCAACTCATTTCTCACTTATTTGGCTGACTTGATCTCTCTAGTTGTTTCACAACAGTCATCTTATGTCTACAATATAAAAAAAACCATAATCAATGGCAGCATAGTTTCGTCATCTAGAACTCACTAAAACATTTCAATCGCGCATTTCAGTAAATGGATACTTTGCATATTGAACAAGTAGTAATTTATCTTCCATCGTGCATCAGTAACAAAATGATTACATGTATATCCACTCAACCTACTGCGCCATCAAGCCAACTGTTGATCTTACTTTCAATATCCGTCATTTTTTTATTTTGCATTTAATTTATATACTTTGTGTAAGTTTATTTTTCTATGATTTCTAATTTATTCAGGAACGCCTAAAACATTAGATCATATTAAAGATGAAGCATATTTAAACATGATTACGTATTAACAATGACATATACAAATTAGTGAACAAAGTTAGGACTAGATTAACAAACTTTTGTTGTTTTCGTGGAATCCTATTGGAAAAAAAAGAACTTAAACACAGTTTTCAAAATACTTTTTTACGGCTCCGGGAATCGAACTCCCGGCGAAAAAATATAAGACGGATACCAATACCGCTCAGCCAACGACGAATTACTATTTGCAGGGTAAACGTTGTGTATTGACTTAAATTTATGCTATTGTTTTGTTTGTTTACATTTCAAAACGCCTTATTACTGTGCGATTTTAATACTATCTCCCAACGATAACTTGATGTTTACAAACATGACTATAAATAGCTTAAAATAGAACATAGGGAATTCAACATTTTTCTAATATATTAAAATATACATATTTCTAGTATTAGTACCAATTACAAATTAGCTCAGAGGTAAAGCATACTGACCATGTTAAACAGATCTTTTGCCGTGAGTTCAAAACTCCGCATCGACTTATAATTTTTATTTCATTTCTGCATGATAAATTTATATACCTTCATGTGCGTTGTGACAACACGACAAAGAAATATCTAAAGCCGATTTGGCAGATGAGAAAGATTTAGCATTATATCAAAGATGATATTAATTAAATACATGCACTTAAGCGAATAATGAACATAACATAATGTTATATAAAGACATATATGCATACACAAACCGTCAAAGAAAGAAACGAAAACATGGAAACAAAAATAGAAACGAATAGGAAAAAAAACAAAAACAAAAATCTGAAAAATTCTCATCAGGATTAGACCTCACAAAATGATTTGCTTATATGCAATTCAGTGTTATCTGCATTTTACCCTACTGAGCTATGTAGCAATATACTAACTGGATAGTTAAATGGAAAAAACATACTAATATTTTCTTGTCAATTAATGTGCAGGCATTCTGTAGGCATTGTAACTAAAATACAAACTTCAAGTGGGAAATATCTATTTTAAATGTATATATGTAGCTAGCTGCATCAAAGTACATAGACTGAAAAAAATATTAAAATATCATTTTTTGAAAAAAAGTTGTTTAAGCTGAAAAAATGATCCCGGGTAACATATTTGGAAAAAAAGGAGACAACTCCGCTAAGACTTTATGGTAAGCTTAGGTCACTGTGGGGAATCACATGATCAAAATAATCTTTAAACAAAAGCCTAACATATGACTCATGGACATTGTTAAATTATTATGTAGTTGACAAAAATGATTGATATCCTGTAATTACAAACACTAAGGAAATAAGAAGTCTCAGTTTCTTGAAGTGTTCCAGATTATCAGAAGATGATTGCGATTGAAATCTATGTAGTTTCAGGATACATCTATGTTGCCATATAATAAATTATATTTGAGATTTACAGCAAAAGTTGCTTCAATATTATCCCATATCATTCATAAATTTGTTTTGGTTTAGAGATTATTTTGGCCATGTGATTCCCCAAAGTGTTAGGTGGCTATTGACCTAGTACCTCATGCAAACTATGCTTTTTTTACCTCTAGGCAGGGAAAAAGCATGCATAATTGCCACGAGGATTAGCAATCTGAATATGAAAACTATGACATTTTCTTCAGCGAAATTTGTCAACAAACAGACGTTTTTTTTAAAAAATTAAAACCCATAGAATTTCACAAGGTAAAATATGTTGAAAAGGCTACTGCTTGAGAACAATCTCTACTACCCATATATATGGGTCAAAGTATGGAAAAATATCTAGAAATATGAGAAAATCAAAGAAATCAATTTCAGATACACTTTTATCCTTCAAACTTTCACAGATGAACAAGCTTGATGTGCAGATGACCATAAAGTAAAGATTTTTCTGTGATTATTTTACTGCAGTTATGGCCCTTTGATAGTTTTTGCTTTATAGAGGTTGGCACAGTATGGGAGGCATTCGTGTCCTATGCACACAATGTATAGCTTAAAATCAAGATTATTTGAGAAAAAACATTTCTTTAATTGTTTTGTTTTTGTTTAAGTATGACGCTGTGATGCCATTGAAATGAGTAAAATGCATGACAAGTATTAATTTCCTCAAGTTACTTTACAGAAAAAAAAAACAACAGTTATTTAGTTACGTTGCTATTTTTTTTATCATTTTAAGATAAAAGTAGGATTTATTTTCATCTTAATTTCTGAAAATGGTTCAGACAAAATCTTTTTTTTCAAGGAACGGGTTAATTATATTTCATGAATCGTACTTCATATCAATTCAAAATAAGTACCGTGTTCAAAAATGGAACATGCTTAGTTTGGTATGGCATATAACATGTGTTTCCTTTTCTGAACAATTCGCCTAACTTTTCAAGTTGCAAATAAAGAAATCTGCATATTGCAAGTTTATTCGCTGTCAGCTATTAACACAAGCTTCTGCTTTTGCCTATAAGTCGCTATGCTATTTCGCTAATGATATTTATTGCAGCTATATTCACTTCTATGAATTTAGGCATGCTTTATGTCTGGATAACAATGGAATAAGTCGCGGACGTTTTCTATCAAACTCTATACGTATTTGTTGTTATATAGAATAACGAACCCCCGGTCATTATTCTATAGAAAATGTGACTCCTTTCCTGTAAAATATTGACTCCCCTTATAAAAAACTGACTCCCTTCGAATCTCATAGAATAACGACCCCGGTTATTATTCTATAGAAAAAGTGACTCCTTCCATGTAAAATACTCACGGCCGAAATTACTACATTCGAACTCTCATACAATATCGATTCCCGGACATTATTCTATTTAAAAAAGTTACTCTTTCCGTGTAAAACACCGGCGGCTCCTAAAAGACTTTCGACGATAATATCTCTTAAAAAGTGATCCCCACCAAACCTAACGGACAATTTTACTAGATCTACAACTCTAATACCCTCCATTGCCAATAGTTAACATTTTGATTGTACTACTACTACTGGTGCCGCTACTTCTATTGCTTATACTACATGTACTTCTTCTTCTTCTTCTTCTTCTTCTACTACTACTACTACTACTTCTACTACTACTACTACTACAACTGCTACTACTGATACTACTATACCTGCTTCCACTAATACGTCTTGTACATCTACCTCTTCTTCTCCTGCTGCTGTTGTTGCTGTCACTTATTCCTCTGCTGCTGCTGCTGCTGCTGCTACTGCAACTGCCACTACCACTGCCACTGCCACTACTACTACTACTACTTTCTATTGTTGCCGCTACCGTACTTTACTGCCACTGCTAAGTATTGCAACTTCTATTAATACTAAGTTCTATGCTAGCAGTTTCTTGTGCAGTTTTCTTCTGAAGAATTTTTCCATACCGAAGTTGCAGGGATTATTGACACTGGTGTGTTTTGTGAACGTATTGTGAATTGTTATTTTCCTGAAAAAATGTATACACCAAGATACAGCGTCTAGAAATAGAATACCTTTTCCCGTTGCGGAATGCTCTGATTTCTGTGTCAAGTGATGGTATCTGGAGCTAATGGTCAAACGGAAGGACGGACGGACAAGGGCAAATCTATATGCCCCCCTCCCCCGAGTGGGGGCATAAAATGCAGCAATTAGGCCTTAGATACATGAGTTATCACTAAATTTGACCAAATGACCGGGGGTCGTTTTTTTATGGGAGTCAATATTCTTCGTGAGGTTCAGTTTACTTCACGTTGGGAAGTCATAGTACTATGATCTGGAGGTCATAATACTATGACCGGGGGTCATTTTTTCTATAGAATAATGACCGGGGGGTCATTATTCTATGGGGGTCGAAATACTTCATTACACCGGCAGTCTCAAAACCTACAGTCCATCTCGAACAATTTGGTATATGACATGTTTTGTAACTTTTTGTGGCTATGTAACTACTTAAATAAACTTTTTATTATGTTTTGTGGTTCTACTATATGTAACACGAAATGTCTAAGCGCAATTCTAGCATAAAATGTACAAAAAGCTAAAACAACGAATAACTTTTCCATCAACGACATTAAATGTCAATAAAATGCACAGGAATGTCAACGTTGTTTGGTCGCGTTGACGTGATTTCCTTTTGAATATTTACTCTCCTGCCAAAAACAGCTGTTTTATGCTAGAAAAAACTGTTTGTACTGATTATTTTTCCTGCGTTATCGATAAAGATAGCTTAACATATATAAGCAATAAATCAAGCGCATTGTCTCCTCGTCTTTTATTCTATTTTGAACAAGTGAAAACCAGAACAGATGGATTCTGTATATCTTTGAAGTTGACCTTGAGCGCAGGAGCGGATCCATACTTCCGATCCTTTGTTTACTTCAATATATATTCCAATGTGGGGATAATACGCATTACCAATAGTGGTGATCACATAATCGAAGATGACAGTGTGATGGACGCCGAAAATTATATCGCTGGCAGCAGACACTGCGGCTGAAAATGCAACATGTGCATTCTCTACCTGACCTTAAATATAAAATGTGTGAGTAAATCCCTTTACCATATCTAATTAGCACACTTGCAATGCTTTTTACAGATTATAGTAATTTTGCCGAAAGTTGTAACCTATTACATTTTTGGATTTAACGTCGTAGCGACACAATTACACAATTATAGCTAATTTTGCGACTTTCCAGCTTTTATGGTGGAGGAAGACCCCAGGTGCCTCTCCCTGCATTATTAAATCAAGGGCGGGCACCTGGTTAGATCCACCGACCTCCCGTAAGCCAACTCGATGGCTTCCTTACATGAAGAATTCAGCGATCTTAACCATCTGACCACGGAGTCCCACGAAAACCTACTATTATAAAAACAAATACATATTATCCGCAGAAATGTCATAATAAATTGCATAAGCAATCATTAAGGCGAAGATCAGATGAGACAATGATCAAACTCAATGTAAAACTTCACACAGCAAACGTAGATGCCCCAGGACTCGATATATCCAATATCATTGGACATTGAAATGAAAAAACGTTATATCACAATGTCATAAAACAAAGGGGATATCAAAGATGTAGAAAATGACGTAGATACACCTAACATACAGTTTTTTCTAATATTTGTATACAAAGTATTTGTTTATGGGGTGGAAAACCGTTGTGATATTATAGACCATCGTTATAAATATCGTTGGAAAACTGTTCGTCCCATGTTCAACCATGTTGTTGTTTGTAACATGTTACGGCTAAAAACCCTTAAAGGCATTTAGGAGCTTAGAAACAAAAAACATTTTTACTTAAATTTCAAAAGTGACCTTGATCTACAAGCAAAGATAATGTATGCGACACTTTGTCTTCATGGGAAACATTTGTGTGCAGTACTAATAATATGAAATTAGGTGATACCTAAAAGGCAGAGCTCCCTTGAAAAATCACCAGTGCCCCATAAGAAACTAAAGCGGTGTTATTGCAATGGCTGCAAATATCTCGATTTATGGATCCGTTTTAGGAAGTTAATGTTCTATTATTAAAAACAAATCAAAAAAAAATCCGATGTTCATGCGGAATGAACGACAGAATAGGATCGGCAAATGCATGAATCGCGCTAGCGATTCATGTTTAATTTGCCGATCCTATTTAAACAAATAGGCGAATGGAATTTTATACAACTTTGACACAATGATAAATTTAAATGAAAGGAAAAGTTAAACACAAGAATTAAAATTCTTTCTTGAATACTTTTAGAATTATCTCCCTTTTGTATTCATTTTTGTCACAGTTTAAAGATGACCATCTCATGGAAATAAAGGTAACTAGGCAAAATGACAGATGAGGGAATTAGTAAATCATAACTCTTTTCCTTTAAGAATCATAAGCTTTTACACTTAATTTTTAACATTATTTTTCAATTAAGACAATTAATTTAAACCATTTGAAGGGCATTGAACGTTACTTGACAAAATGATAGATGGCAACAATATAAAGCGTATGTCACAAGAATCATTATTCATTCAATGTTAGAATTATATTTCTTTTTGCACTTCAGTTTTCACAACATTTCAGACAATAACTATAATGATATAAATTTATCTTTACTTGAGACATTCAGAGGTAGCAATAAGAGTAAAATTTAATGTACATCACAAGCTAGCTCTCTGTGTTAATTTTTTTTAAATTTCGTTTTGCATTTTAGACAATTATTATTGAAATTTATAAAACACTTCTTTAGAGGCTATGAACGCCCTCAAGCAAAACATTAACAGACTCGGTTTCTTGAGAGGTAATGAAATGTGCAACACCCTTCACGCCTCCTAGCAACGACTTGTGGAATTCTTTTATAGCAAAAGTGAACAGACTCCAACTGAATGGAATTAAGCCTTAACTTATATAACAGATCATTGTTGTTTAACTTGATTATATTTGAATTATTATTATTAAACAAATTGCTTCATTTATATTTTCAATTTTTCTATTTTTGCTTGAATTAGTTTGTTTTATCAAATATATCTGTGGACATTCCCTTATAGATTTTATTGAGTACACAAAATGGCAATTGTTATATCTTTATGTAAATAATGATTTGTTTATTACTAGAATTAAATTCTCTTCTTATTTTCAGAATGTGGTTAGCCCTATTTGCCTTTACTGAAAATTGTCACGTGACTTTCGATACTTCGAGTCAACGGACCAGTCAAATGAAAAATGTATGTACAGTTCATTTAAAAAGTCATCTAATGTTCTAAACTAACTTTGACTTATTTAGATAAACATATGCTGATGTCAAGTTATATAGGTTAACCTTGCAGACTGACTTCTAACTTTAAAAGGTTTTTCTTATCAGTAGCAAATTTCATATAAGTTTACAAGTATATATGTATCGAAGTCATTCTTCCTTTTAAAATGGACTTGCTAAGTAAAATGATTTTATTCTTGCTGCTTTGCGTACTCCCATGTACTGCTGGACAAGAATTACATAAGAAGGACTCTGTGTCACACATACTGGCGGAGTTGAAGAACTTGCAAAATGCTCAGAAAATATACTCTAAAAAACTATCGGAGCTTGATGAGTTCAAATCTCGCGTTTTATCTTTAGAGAACAGCGTGAAAAACTTACAAGATACAGTGAAGGATTTACAACGAGAGAATAAAGAACTGGTCTCTACATTGCATCGGCTTGAAACCAAACATAGGCAAAACAAAAATGTAAGTTTTCATTCTTTAACGTTTTGAATCTGTATGTGAATTATTTTGTTAATATATGTAGCATACAATTTTCTAGTGTTTCACTCTGTGACTTCTCAGTTACTTTAACGTTGTGATTTTTTTGTTAGAAATATCGAGAAAATCAAATCGTTTTCAATTGTCTATAATAAAACAACTCATTGCACTCATATCAATAGATATGAACTCACCATGATAAATTCTTTTATCGACGAATAATTATTTATCATATATTTCTGTTTTGCAGGTCTATGACTATGAGTCGAAAAAAGAGGATACTGTTAAAGGAACAACAAGCGATGACAATAGAGACAAAAGCCATAATGCAACATTTCCGTTGCAGAAAATATTAAAAGAATCCAAGAAAACAAACAAGCACAACCAAAGAATTCGTAAGCATGAACTTTATTTAATTGTAGAAATGTATCTGTGTATGTTTTGTAAAGATGTGCTGATGGCTTTATTGTCTACGTATGCATTTTTCTGGTTCTAGTTACGTTTAAATGAATTTGCAATACAAGTATGTTGAGTTGTTAGAGAGTTTGAGATTTCAACCTTCGCCTTCCCCTTCAACGTCTCTTGCGAAGTTAACGTATGAAGTTGAAGTTCGATTAAAATTCCTTGAGATTTCAAACATTAGAATGAACCTTACTTCTTTTAATCCGCCCATTCAATTTATCCGTAATTATGATCGTTTATTTCGTGCATTTTGATACCAATTGTCCGAAAGGGCAGGAATTTTACAAGAGGTTTTAAAAATGAAAAAATGAAAATTAGAGATAAAAAACATTTCAATTAATATAATCATCGCATGGATATTAGAGCGATTACCAAATAAAAAAAAAAAAAAAAAAAAAAAAAAAAACAACAACAACAACAACAAAAAATGATAAACGATAAAACAATGTGAACAATGTAAAAACTCGTTAGTGTTGCTCCAAACATTTAGGTTTTATATAAAATTATGTCAGTATAGTCAGTATACAATGCACGATTGTAAATCATGCATGAGAGGAAATAAAAGTGATTATTACATACCTAAAAATATTTTCCACTGGGTTTCAGTGGACCGCGATCGTTCAATATTTTTCCATATCATGACGTTGAACGCTTTCATTTCGGACTAGTCCCAATCCGTGCCTCTAGTTACCTCCCCTGACGGTCCGTCCATTGCGAATCTCGTTTCTTTAGATTTTTGTTGCTATTGTGTGTTTGTTTAATTTGTAATTTATGCAACATTTTGTTTACTTTTACACTTTGATTAATCTGACATATTAGATACTGGCACGTAGTAATTTATCAGACTGAAATGAAATGAAAGTTATAATTACGTCATGAGTTGGACTAATATAGGACGTGGAATGTTTTCTTAACGTTGTAATGGAAATAATCGCGTGACGTCCATGGCGCCCACGCGCACGTTGCGACAACAAGTTGACGTCATTTTCGCGGAAAATATTAATGCGCGTCAGTTTGATTTGTTTATTGCGTTTTCGGAGAAATTTTTTCCGTATTTTTTTTCCTGTCTTTCGTAACAGAACGATAATTTAGATATAAATTAATCATTTGATAGTGGATATGTAATAAAAAGGTTATCAATTTTGTATGTGGATATATGCACTTATTCTTTCGCGGACAATATTGCGCTCCTAAAGTCGCGCAATGTTACCGCTGCAGAACTGGTGCATATATCCACATACAAAGTTAATAACCTATAATGATCATATCAACGTGATAATGACACTGTGTATGACTCTGTATAATGCCAAACTCTCAGACAGCACAATATGATTTTAATATACTATTTTATAAGTAAAACATCTGCGGATCCAGGAATTTTGGTTAGAGGGACACCAACATTAAAGAGGGGGTCCCCCATTTCAGGGCGGGGGGGGGGGGTGGGGGTAGGGTTACACCGAGTTTCAAGACCGACTTTCTTTGTAAAATGTAAGAATCAAAGGGGGAATTAACCCACAATGTCCCTTTGCCATGCTCTGGTTCCGTGCATTTAAAGAATGGAGTTATCCCATACGGCTAACAGGAAACGTCTCTCATCATGATATCATAGATCTGAAATGGTCTGATACTTCAGAAGAATTTTCCGCCTTACTAGTACCATTTTTATGTTTATAATTAAAACGCAATTGTCGTATTACGTGTCCGACAGAAACAGATTGATTTTATTTGGATGTGAAAATAAAATGTTCCACCAAATGATATTCGCGCGTAATTATTTATTTTTCAAGTAAAATGACTGTCATGCCATATGCCTCCGTCCAGATTTCAGTCTTTGATGCCGAGTGTGTGGACAGAGTAGATGTAAAAAGAATGAAGTTTCGACTTTCGTGATATCTCATCTTCGGACGTTCAAAACTTCACTTTATACGACAAAAAGGCTCATCTGGTATAATCGATACCGCCTGGGGACACAAATATGCCGTAGAAGTTAAAGTTTGAACAAAATCTCAACGTTTCTCAAAATCAGTTGATAACTTCATTCTTCCAGGTTCAATTTAATGTATTTAGTTAAAATCATTAGCCATACAAAACTTTATTATTCTTATACCTATTGATAGTGTTCCGCATCAAATTTAGTCTAATTATATATATGGATAATCAAATAACTTAATAAGCAGAAATCCTGAAACTAAGCTTTTTATTTCGCATAGTAATAAAGAGAAGTCTTAGTTTTACGTGATATTACATGGAAAACTTTAGTAGCAACGTGTGATATAAATAAAATACTCGCATATCGGTGACGTTTTACCCAAAATATATATGAGAGACGTTGAAGGGGAAGGCGAAGTTTGAAATCTCAAACTCTCTATTTTCTACATCTATGACGTCCTTTCTATTTGAATGAGATAACCATATTATCGATTTTGTACATGCGCATTGATGATGATTAATGAGTATATGCTTTACTTCAAAACAATAACAGCTATTCAGTAAGATTGTATTTTGGTTTGTTTTGTGCTGTTGCAGGCATGCTCAATAATAAAAGCAAATGTATTCACGTTTTACGCTTCAGGTCAGGTAAGATGCACATATTGCATTTACAGCTGGTCTGTCTGCTCATTCTTCACTTGGCGATCATCATACAGTTATCTACGATCACGTGTTTACCAACATTGGCAATGCGTACCATCCTCATATTGGAATATTCATTGCTCCTTATAAAGGTGCTTACTTCTTCTCTACAAAAATGATGTTGTTTCCAGGAGAACAGTTATATCTAGAGATTGTTAAAGATGGCAGTCCTATCAGCAACATTTATTCAGACTCCAGATCTGCAAGTCACTATACATCTGCATCAAAGGAGTGGATTCTTGAAGTGAATAAAGGATCGGAAGTATGGATCCGCTCCATCGGTCATGGCAGACTTCATGGAGGATCACATTGTATTTTTTCGGCATTTCTCTTGTTCGAAACACAATGAAAGGACAGATGTAAATGGACTGATTGCAGTTATAACATATATTAAGCTATCATTACGCTGACTTACTTAAAAGATTAAAATAAAATGAATACACAGGAGTTTTCTGTGAAACATTTGGAACAAATTTTCAATTTAGTGTGTTTGCTGTTATTTGTAAATGTACATTAAATATGAAATGTATTTTGTTTGCTTTAGATGAAAAATAAGTGAAATATTTATTTTTGCTATGTTTTCTGAGTGACTGATTTACCGAAATGAAATACTCCCAAATGTGCTGTTATTGGTATTTGATGTACATGGTGAATAAGTTTTATCGCGAATTATTTCTAAATTTAAAAATAAAAAGTAAACCAAAGGGTATAATTATTTCAACAAATACTATACATTCTTTTCCTGATTTTTTTTAAAGAAACGGACACTTCGAAATATTTGTATAACAAATCTTAACTTTTATAGTGTTTGGCCTGGTACAGACTCGTCCAAATGAGCTCCTAGCCGAACGATAAAGAATGACATATATGTCACTAAGGACGACATTTAGAGTTTTATGACATATTTTTTTATTTCCGCCCGTCTCGGTATCACGATAAGATATTTGTTTGAAAACAACAACAACAAAAAAAGACCGAAAACTTCGAATCCCATAAAGGCGTTTATCATGCCATTACTATAACAACTGCCTGATAAAGCCTGTCTGAGAAAAGCAGCCTTTCTCAGGTCAGTGACTTGAGATCACTTGACACTGTGTAAACCTATGATAAAGTTCAAGGATATCAGATTGTGTCTGCCTTGTTTTTAAAATTATAAAAATTAATACGCCCTCATACTGCACTAAAATAGGTCTTTAAAATCCCAAATATTATAAAACAAAAGCGGAAAAATAAAGGCTAGCCTTGTGTTTTGTACCCAACATCTCTGTTCTGTTGAACATGATTGAATAATTTTAATTTGCTGCCAAGTGAAGTTTTATCCGAAGTTCAGTTGCAAGACGGATACCCATTCTCACCAAGCAAACGTTAGACGTGACTAAATACACACGCCATAACGCCGCTTGGCAGAAAAAAATAGGCATTACCGTTTCCTCGATGATTTTATTCAATAACATTCCATTCCAGATGCAATATTCCTTGATGTAAGTGCAGAGAGCTAAAATTTAAACGAACGCTTTACATGAGTGATTTTCCGTTTTTACGAGCGTTTCCGTTATAAAATCTGTTTGTGGTAATTGCAAATACGGTAGGCATAAGCTATATATTAGTGACATGGTCTCACGTACCTAATAAGAGCGCGTTTATAAAAATGATTGCGTAAATAAGTCTTTTGGCAGTTATTCTCAAAAACAAGATGGCGGCGTTTTAGAAAAAAAAAGTCCGGCAAAACAGCAAAATTTATTCTACCCCTACGTTTTGCCCATTATTTCGCAAGCCTTGCTCCTTCCAAGACCATATCTAGCCTCGTCTAAGACACTCTTTCTCAAAAGACAGTGACTTGTTATTCTCTATATCTTACTTTACTTTCAGTGCAAACAACTGCAATTGCATTGGCAAGCAGAGAAGTAGCTGTTTTTGCAAAACATAAACCCAAAAAGAGTTTTTCTAAATGGAAGTTGTTTTCGTCTTACCTTTTATTTGTTTAATATAATGGCTTGAAATATATTCAAGACTAAAAAAGCGATATTGTTTTAATGATACTATTTCTTGTTTTATAATCCCTACACATTTCCTTACTTGAGATTTGCATTCAAAGCCTTTAGTCAACCGCTTACGACGCGACCACTTACAGAATAGCATTTGATAATAAATATAAATGCCTAATATGGTCAGTTGGCCAAGGCCAATCTAAAAGTCATAACTCGATGTTGTACGCGGTTTGAATGAGTGTTCATGAGACGTAATGAAATGTGCACCCTCTCCTTACGCCCCGCCCCTTGCATTAGCTTAGGCGGAACTCTATTACCTATAAACAGTGAAAGAACTCCATGATCTGAAGGATAAGAAAATATATCAACATTGAGCACAAGTACGGAGAGACGTTTTACAGCCACCACACAAAACTATGAGACTGCTGTTTTCATAGTTAATAAAATCTTTAAGCATAGAAAACAACCAAGCAAAATAATAGCAGACTCGACTTTCCCCCATTTGGATGGACATGTACCTCAGGCTACATCTTATGAGGTATATGTTTTTCAATTAATTCGGTTTTTCATGGTGGTGTGGTTTACAAACTTCGTAAGATCTTGGGTCATGGTAATTTTCCAACTGTATTTGGTAAAATTATAAAAAACGTTTTATTAAAAGAGGTTTAATACGACCCAACTGTTTTGAGACATACAGCAGGTTTAGTGTTCAACCCGTTTACAGTACGCTTCCCTTGAATGTGTCTGACGGAAGAAGGGCAGGACTCTGTGATAAGCAGATTTTAAATCCCGCCAGGGGCCGGTTGTTCGAAACTTTAACTGGCTGTTAAACTAACCGTCTGTTAAATTTTGATTCAAATACTAGACGTTTTTGGTACGTGGCATTCCCTGTTTGATATTTGTCTTTGTTTTTTTTTTGTGAGAAACCCTAGTATGATGTTTCAATTTTATTGTAAAGAGTTTTCATTGTTCATTATTCTTACATTATACATTTGTTTTTTTCAAAGTCGTCTGATAGCCGAAAAATAACTCTAAAAATTAACCAACTGATAGCTTAATCGCCTGTTAATGTTTCAAACAACTGGGCCCAGCACTGAACTGTTTTGATTTCTGTCTTCGGGCACTTAAGGGTGTTTCCCTTGACGCTCTGTCTTCTGAAAAGGCATTGAGTGCATACGTTTTTGGTTCTTAAAATTTGCTTTTCATATAATCATACAGTAGCATTTTGTTTAACATGCCATGCATTTTTGTTTCCACTGCGTGTGTTAGAGATTCACCTGGCGGGGGATTACTTTTATTTACACTGCCCCGTGTCTTTGGAACATGGTGGAGGTAAAGGTGAGGTTGGGTGCGCACCATAAATCGGTTTAAGCTCACCAGTGGTGTTCTTGCCACTGACCGTTTCAAGGCTGTGTTCCTTTATTTGTTCGTTTTGTCATCGTGTGTTTGCTTTGTGTGCGAGTGTGTGTGTGATGGTAGTGTGCGCGTCTGCGTGCTGTGGGTTTCGTTTTGGGGAGGCTGCGTTTTTTAAAGGTGGCATTCCGTGTTAGATATTTATCCTTGTTTTTGATTGAGTCTGTTCATGAGAGGTAATAAATTGTGCAACACCCCTCATACCCCAAGCCGGCTTAAGTCGCTTTGAAAACGGTTTGCATCCAGCTATATATTGGCATAACCTTGATAATTGGATTGCTAAATGGGGTATACAGTAACATTTATTTTGCATTCAAACTTAATTTTTATCACACGGTTGCTCTGATTGTTATAATACACTATTTCATTCATTACATATTGAATAATATGTAACATGTTGGGTTGGCTTATTCTACATATCATGTGAATAAATATATTTATTTCATAAAAGACTTAAGAACTTTGCACCATTAAAACAAGAAAAAAATATCTTTAATGTCCAGAGGAACGATCGAGAATAGAAACCGAATCTTGCAACAGAGTAGATTCAAGGTTTCATTTCAGTTTTCTGTCTTTAAGATTATGGTTAACAAAATCTGATGTCACCTTGTCATCATTGCTAGCAGATATTCCCCTTTTATAGTGCTTATCTTCATTCAATAAAAATCACCATGGACACATTTCTTATGTTATCCTATGAAAAGATGCTTTTTGAAAATTTATTTGGTTGTAAAATGTAAGAAATCTTTTTTTTTAAAAGGTGTGGTTATATTAGTTTAGAGCCTTTTATTACATGACAATGAATTTTCACAACTACATTCCGCTAGAAAATATGTAACGAAAGATTTAAGATAATTTCATTGCAATTTCACAGATATTATAAGAGTATCTCCGGGATTTAGTATGCGCTGTGTGCCATATTATTTAAATTATTCAATTTTAGGAATAAAGGCTGTCCTTTCAACGTTGACCAAGTCTGATTTGCATATACTCTTATACTACCTGTGAAATAACTATACTTTCATAATCTCGGTGCGACGTTAAATCCAAAAAAAAAAAAAAATACTTTCATAATTGTAATGTATCATATAACACATAAGTATGAAATTATCTTAAATCTTTCGTTATATATTTTCTAGCGGAATGTTCCAACGTCAAGTTTAGTTCTTAACTCGTACGTAAAAATTCAGTGGATTTTCATATATTTACAATCTGAGTATGACGTTGGAACTATTCGCGAGTGGTTCTCCGCTGGCCGTGAACATGCCGCGGTTGATTTTATACTTAGTTCTCCGGATGTTCATTGTAAGACCGATGGACACGTTTTATTATCCAGCTTTTTGCAAATTGTTTTAAGCAAGTAGCTACTGAATAAAAATGTCCAGATCAATCAAACCGAGTCTGGTTGCATTCTTTGCTTTCAAAGGATCTTTTTACAGATTTTATTGCTTAATAACTAAGCTCTAAAACGAAATTTATCAACTCTAAAACGAAATTTGTCTGACTCTAAAACGAAATTTGTCAGACTTTTGTAATTTGCCAAAAACTCTGTGTTGTATTTCAGCATATACCAAGCTCTATAAATATCAATTTGTCATTGCTACAGTATATGTATAATATATAGATGTTCAATATTTCTGTTTATGTACTTCATTTCCATACTTTTGTAACGAGATTGTTGTATGCCATTCCCGACAGAGTTTTGCTAATATGTTATCATGGTTATCAGCTTAGTCAGCTTTCTTTGTTTGGTTGCATTTTTTGCTTCCAAAGGATCTTTTAGATGACAGGATGTTCGCAGTAACACGTTAGCGGAATGTTTACAACAACATTTTTGCGGGAGGTTTGCAGCAGTCAGTATCCATCACAATTTGTTACCAACCTGTTTGCAAATAATGGTAAAAATAATGTACATGTGAAAAGTGAATATCAAACAAATATCGCTATCAGTGTATCTATTTTATTAAAAGTGTTTGTTATTCAAGGCTTAGTCGCGACAAACGTGCGGCCAACTATAGCGTTTCCTTAAGAGTATAAACTTAAAAACGTATGGAATGATGTATGCTTTTATGAAAAACAATGGCTTAGAGCTACTGATCGATCACTTAAGTCTATATTTAAAACTGTGTATTGTAATAGACGTAAATTATTTGATAGATATGTACAAAAAAGTAAACGACAATATTGGTACAAGTTACAATGTGAGCTACTTGAGAAAGATCCGAACAAAGTCTGGAAGACTATCGGTAAAAATGGTGTGGCTAGTAAAAATTGCATAGCATACCCATGGACATTGTTAATGAGGATGGTTCGATCGAATATGATTCCTTTAAAGTTCTAGATCATTGGAAATGTACATTTAGTAATCTCTTAAATAATGATTTGTATACAAATAGTAGTAGTTCAACTTCATGTAATAATGATATGACTGAGGAACCTTTTAAAGATAATTTTTCAGTTTTTGAAGTAAGGAAAGCTATTTAAAAAGCAAAATTGCATAAAGCACCAGGTTTTGATAATATACTATATGAAGTGTTTAAAAATGACATAGCTGTTTCTCTTTTGCATATACTTTTGCTATCAGATTGGCAGAACACCCTCCGTCTGGGGCAAAGGGAATCTGAAACCTATACCTAAGCCTGGTATGACCGACCCACGACAGCCCTTAAATTATCGTGGAATTAACCTTGCCCCAACCATGTATAAGTTATATTGCTCTGTTATAAATGAAAGATTAGCAAAATGGATAGATGTGAATAACAAACTTGTGGATGAGCAAAATGGATTCCGGAAAAATAGGAGCACAGTTAATCATATATCATTACTCTCTTCTGTAATAAAATCAAGTATTAAGAAAAAACAGAGTACTTTTGCAGCCTTTATAGATTTTAGAAAGGCATATGATTATGTGGGTAGAAATATTTTATTTGATAAATTAAAAAATATAGGCATAGTTGGAAAAATGTATAATGCTATCCAGGCAATATACAGAAATGTTACATGCTGTGTAAAAGTGAATGGTTTATTATCTAAATGGTTCAATGTTAAGTTAGGCTTGAGACAACGCTGTATTTTGTCACCGTTATTATTTAACTGTTTTATTAATGACCTGGTAATCAAGATAAAAGCGCTAGGACTTGGAATTGATATTGATGATGGTGAGAAAATATCAGTTTTGTTCTATGCGGATGATGTTGTTTTATTAGCCTCGAATGAAGAAGATCTCCAGAAAATGTTCAATTGTTTGTCAGAGTGGTGTGATACAAATAATATGTCCATAAATGAAAAGAAAAGCAACATTGTACATTTTAGGAATATTTCTACCTGTAAAACAAATTTTAGTTTTTCATGAGGTGATAAAAGATTGGAGATTGTTGACAAATATGTATATCTTGGATTGGTTTTAAGTGAACATTTAGATTATAATTTCACAGCCAAATTTGTATCCCAGGCAGCAAGCAGAGCTTTGGGTGTATTAAGGTATTGGACCCCTAATAGTAAATATTAATTTAAAAATGGCATTTGCTTGGTATATTCTTAAAGTTGACCATGTTTCACACTTTGTTGCAAGTTTTAAACAACTTTCACCGTGCCTTTTTTTTTGTAAATTTTGCATAATATATGGTATTTCCTCACGCTCAGGAAGAGACAAAATTCAATGTGATGGCCACTATCTAAAACGCTTGCAGAGAATTCATTACAACATTAATTTTGATAAAAGAAACATCACTATTGTTAAACAATTATAAAACACAAAATAAAACTTTAAAAATCATTTTTGTCTAGGGTGCCTCAAGTAAACAGATTTAATGAGACAGAATTCTAACTCCAACATTGAAAAACTAAGGTCGAATCCGGTGGGTCTGTTTTGAATTTTGCTCACTTCATTCAAAAATAACCTTGGGGCAATAGTAAAACCTACCTGCATTTCTTCCATAACATGTAATCTAAGGAATGAATGCAAAATAGAGAACTTTTACCGCACGTAACTCAGTATTTTTAAAGATGTCTAACTCTACCCCTCCTGATTCAGAAGTAAATTCACATTAAACAGCAAAAAATCGCTTATAAAATGAAAATTTTCCACTTTTGTACAATTCATCCATAATTAGTCTTGAAAGAAGTAAAAACTTACTAGAAAAAAAAAGGAAAACATGGAGAAAAAAAATTTGGTCCCAGTGGGGTTTGAACCTACGCCCTCCTGAAAATTGCAGTCAAAGTAGGTTTATGGTAGGAATTGAATACTCTTCAAAAAGGAGATACTCTATTACGGATCCAATACCTTAATTGCAAAATATAAACTTCTAGGTGGTATGCCCCATCATGTATATAAAAAGCTGTATGACTCTATGGTATGGCCGGTTATAGCTTATGGGGCAGCTATTTGGGGGACAACAAGGTTTTCATGCATTGTGGCTGTGGAGAACCGAGCCATGCGCTTCTTTCTTGGAACAGGCAAATACACTCCTGGTCCTGCTGTGGCTGCCTGGAGATATGGGCTGGGATCCAGTTTACGTTAAACAGCTAAAATGTGTTGCAAATTATTTGGTTAGAATTTCAGTCATAAACCAGACTAGGCTCAGCTACAGAGTGGCAAAATATTGTTATAATATGGGCAATAG
The DNA here is from genome assembly GCF_021730395.1 of Mercenaria mercenaria. Lineage (NCBI taxonomy): Eukaryota > Metazoa > Mollusca > Bivalvia > Venerida > Veneridae > Mercenaria > Mercenaria mercenaria. The sequence goes on from NC_069365.1 coordinate 16,452,583, forward strand.
AAATTGTAGAAATTGGTATTTTAGAGTGAAAAACTTGTTTTTAAAATTTGGATGTGCAGAATTTTGTAATTTTAGCGTACCTTTGAAAAAAAAAAAACTTGTTCCGAAAGTAATTAGTTCTGCCATGGACTGTTGTATTGATGAATGGATACAGTCTGTACATAGTTTAGTAAGTAAAGATGGTAAAAGTAAAAACAAGCTACGTTTATATCAGAAGTTTAAATTTGACTATGAGCACGAACAATATGTAAATATAGTAATGCCTTATGGTCATAGGTCAGCACTAGCAAAGTTTCGAATGGGGGTGGCCCTAATTCGTTTAGAGACCGGAAGGTATGAAATATTGGATATATATGAAATAATCTGTCCTATTTGTAAATCGGGAATAAAAGATGAAAGGCACGTATTGCGTCACTGTTTTGTGTATAATGATATTCGCCAGGCCTTCTTTGACAAAGCTACTGATGTTTTTCCACTGTTTAACACATATAGTGATACTGAAAAGTTATGCTTCCTATTATCAAATGATAATATTGTTAAATATACTGCCAAATCCTGCTCAGATATACTTAGAATAAGAAGATATTGTTTATACCACTAAACAAACATTTTATTTGTTTTTTTTAAATGAATATAATTATGTAAAGATACACAAATGGTATAAAGATGTAAACTTTGTACTCAATTATGTCATATGGTCTATAGGCCTATTTTCGGGTTTTAAAGCATTATTTTAATGGCATTGAAATATTTTATTGTGGTCAAATGTAATTTTAGACATATCTGTAGATAATGTTCTTAGTATTCTTATCTGGTAATAAACTTTGTTGTTTTTTTTTGTTTTTGTTTTTTTTATAACACCGTAAAATATGTTTGCTAATCAAACTACAGATGATCTGATCATATGTAGATTCTTTCTGTCGTGCATTAGTACCATTATACAAAATCAGTGTCTTATTTTCATTTTCTTATGGCAGTTAAATATTAGTATACAGATTAGCCCTTAGACACACCTGCAGGCATTCATTCATCCACTCATGCACCCATCAATCTGCTGTTTCACTCACTCACTCACCCACTCTCACTCACTCACCCACTCTCACTCACTCACTCACTCACTCACTCACTCATTCCTGTCCACCCTCTCATTTGTCCACTAATCCATACTTAGTCACAGTCAGTTGACAAGAAGCGCCTCTTATGACCTTATACAACATACTAATTATTGTATTTGTATAATATATATGTAATAATTTCATATGAGTAATTATCTATAGTCTCCTGTAACTCTTAGTGAGTGGCCATTTACATTGTGTGATTTTACTGTTTATATGTTTTTACTATATGTTAATGGATGAGACTGAAATAAAAAAATAAAATAAAAAAGATCTTAGCAGGTTAATTCTTAAATTATTTATAAGCGCTTTAGAATGCTTTAGCCATCAACACAAAAGACAACGCTACCACAAAATCATGACTACGAGTAGTGCGTGAACGATTTAGCGCTTAAAATGGAAAAGAACTATACGACAGAACTTAATAACATGTTACATGTTATAATGTTTATTTACTATACATATATATTGAAGTAAAAACCCTGCAGATGTATATTATACCAAAGAAGACATTGTAATTATTTCTTCTTGGATATTAATACACAATCTATGTGCGGAATAATTACAAGCACGGTGAGAATCTGCTATCACGATTATCTTTTGAAGTCGTTGTAGTCCTAATTGTGCCATAAGAAAAGTCTACCTTCGGCGACAGTTAAAGTAATTTCTTGTGTAAATTCCATGAAAATAAAAATGACAAAATAGTCGTTTTACTCCAGTAGTTAATCTGGATTATAGTGCTTCATTTGGTTTATGCCTAGCTCCTAAAATCCTCAAAACGTCTTTGTCTGTCAGATGGGAAAGTGGAGAATGTTTTTATGAACCTTTAATGAAATCAGATTTCAAAGTTCGCCTAATATATAACGAAATGCATTACCTGTATTTATTTTTTTATTTCTACAAATTACACTTCAAACAAAAGAAAGCCTGGAAATATTGATTGCTAATGACCATGGAAATATCTTGCAGGTCAGCGCGGATCCTGTCCTCAGATCCCTCGTTAACTTCAGGAGTACACCCTTTCGAGGTTGAATCACTTGCAATCATGAGCGTCTGTGTGAATTTGATTTGCAACAACGGCATCTCAACTAATTCTAGGGTCTGTTTATATCAAGGTGACACCATTATTATTGCAGAAAAGACATAAAGTCATTGAAACGGGGCGATGAATATTTCTGTGTGGTAATGGTATGATCTGTGTTAATTTGATTTGAAACAACGGTATAACTAACTAATTCAAGGGTCTGTTTATATCAATGGGACACCATAATCTAATTAAAATCATCTCCAATTAACGCTACGCATTTGAAAATATATTTAACCTGGGATTCCAGTTTTCGATATATGTGATAAATCTAATAAGAAAGCTTATAGAGACGCACGAGGATTAGTTGTTTATTCTTTTTTCCATTTAAAATTGAAAAGCGTTTGGAAGGGGTACCGGAGGTAAACTGCCTTTATAAATATCTATATTTAATCATCGATAGGTACGTGTTCCTCTGCGGAGGCAGGAAAATATTTATTGCCGCGGTGGCCCGGATTCGATTCCCGACACGGGCGTGATTTTCTCTTGATTTCACTTCTTTTAAAGATAGTTTAGAAACAAAATCTCACTTTCTCATGTTCATCTTTAATATAATGGAACTTTTGTTCTATTTTACAGGCATGTGTCCAGGTGGGGGGCCAGGGGGCCCGGCCCCCCCCCCCCCCCCCCAGCCAGCTGGCTAGTTTCGATTTTTATTATATGGCTCCCTCAATTAACAAATTTATACACCAGCGCATCTGGCTTGATTTGACAGCAATACACAGGCTAAAGAGCCATAAAACCGTGCCTGGTAGTGGAAATTAGCCCCAGGCATGTTACAGGTAAAAGTTTATCTGTACATACTTCATTGATCACTTGCTTTTTAAACGCGGTACTTGATTGGGTAGTGGATAAACTATTATGTTTTTTACTCTTTGGAAGTTAAAATGATCATAACATTGTTGGCTTCGTTAAGTAAATCTTAAAATGAATCTGAAAATTGAAACATTATGATGGTTTGTATTTTGTTTTTACATTAAGGCACATTCCCCAAATTTATTAAATTGATAGATATTTATCCTTTCTTTTAATTTTACACAACAACACTGTATCAATTTTACTGGGTCCAATAACCTTACTTAAAACCCTCATAGTTTTAAAAGTAGATTCTCAGTAAGTCTTACAAAACGCATCTAAAACTCACTACTTATGAGAGCTTTTATACATAAAAATATGTGCTGTGATGTTACAGTTTGTAAAGTTAAGAGTTCATTGTCATTTGAAATCTATGATGTTAATAGTAATTGTCATAATAGATCTACTTTGTTTTGTTGGAAATCTAAAAACATTTGGCCATTTTGCAAATAAATAAATCATCTTAAAACTTCAACCATTTTTTTTTTCATTATATTTGCTTAGAACACAAGAAATGCAGAAAAAGTTCAAAAAATATTTTTGTGTTTTTATTTATTTTATTATTAATATTTGTTTGTGAACTTAGTAAATCATTTTTCTGCAAATCATGTCATTTTGTATATCAATTTTGAGCAGATTTTGATAACTGTCTTTTTAGTAAAATTACACATATTATTTTTTTTTAATTAGAAAAAAGTTTTTTTTTGATTGAAAGAAAAGGTAGAATGAATGAAATTTTATTCATTTGATTAAAATGTAGTATAATTAATTATTGCTGACAATCATATAGTTTATTTTATTATGATAAATAAAGTTGATTTTCAAACCACTAGCTTCTTTATTACTGGTGGCTTGTTATACATTGGACAGGTAGATATCAGAGCCAATACACTGAGACCTGGATATCATACAGAAAAATGAAGTTCATACATTGTGTCTGTACAATCATACATACATTGAAAAGGCTTGATGAAATGATTAAAAAATACTTTTCCTTAAATATATGATGCATTCATGCATCCTTAAATGTGTTTCAGGTAGCAGGTTAAAATGCATCTTTTCATGTGCCATATTAAAAAATTTTCGACATCGGGAAGGGGTACCCCTCCCCAATCCACCCCAGGTTGCCCCCCCCACCCCCCAGCAAAAAAAAACCTGGACACGGGCCTGATGCAACTTTAAATCAATTATACTAGCTTCTATTCATCATGTATCTTTCTTATTTCAATATAAATACATACATTGAAAAGGCTTGATGAAATGATTAAAAAATACTTTTCCTTAAATATATGATGCATTCATGCATCCTTAAATGTGTTTCAGGAAGCAGGAAAATGCATCTTTTCATGTGCCATATTAAAAATTTTCGACATCGGGAGGGGACACCTCCCGAACCCACCCCAGGTTGCCCCCCCCCCCCCCCCACAGCAAAAAATTCCTGGACACGGGCCTGTTTTTGCCAGATTCGTCTGATTGGTGGGAATAAAAATGGCAATATTGGACATCCGATTATAGAGAAGATGAATATGAATGGGCTGTCATCAGATCTACCTTTCAGGAAGATAGATTGGGGGACATCATTATTATTGCGGAAAAGACATGAAGTCGTTGAAACGGGGCGATGAATATTCCTGTGTAGTAATGGTATCATTACATTTGTAGGTTTTTACTCGGTCGATTGATAACGGTATTATTTGAGAGATTCTGCTACTTAGTACATGGAGCCTTCAATAATACACATAGCGCAATTCCATGAAAAGTGGTGTATGGTCCCCAGTAAAATAATGGTTTGTTCATAACAGGAATAACAATAGTCAGAACTAAACAAACTAGAATTTAGAGAGGATATCTTATGTTTTTGAGCATGCATACCACCGAAACTGCCAAAAGACAAAAAAAAAAAAAAAAAAATACAGTCATCATATCCAAGGCGTGATAAGAAAAAAATAATAGAGCGGCAGTATTGGAACCACAAAGTCGAAATGGTTTAACTGAAAAATTAAACAACACAAATGTCGTGCTGTATGTCGAAATGTAATAACTCTGTTTCAGGTATTGGACCCCAAATAGTAATGTTTAGAAAATGGTATTTGCTAGGTATATTCTTAAAGTTGACTGTATTTTGCATTGTGTTGCAAATTTTAAACAACTTTTACCGTGCCGCTTTTTATGAATTTTGTATAATTTATGGTATTTCCTCGAGCTGAAGTAGATACAAATTGCAAAGTGATGGCCACTGTCCAAAACGTTAGCAGAGAATTCATTATACCATTAATTTTATAAAAGAAACACAAAAGTATTGGTAAACAATAATAAAACACAAAATAAAACTGCCAATATCATTTTGTCTAGGGTGCCTCAGGTAAACGGATTTAATGAGACGACAGAATTCTAACTCCAACATTGAAAACTTATAGTCGCGTCCTGTGGAACTGTTTTAAATTTTGCTCACTTCATTCAAAAATAATCGGGGGGCATAAGTAAAACCTACCTAAGTTTCTTCCACAATATGTAGTCTAAAGAGTAATGCAAAATAGAGAACTGTTACCGCATGTAACGCAGTATTTTTAAAGATTTCTAACTCTGCCCCTTTCTGTTTCAGAGATAAATTCACTTTGAACAGCAGGAAATTGCTTATCAAATGAATAATTTCCACTTTTGTACAATAAATCAATAAAAAGTCTTGAAAATAGTAAAAACTTACTAGGAAATAAGGTGGGAAAATTTTGGTCCCAGTGGGGCTCGAACCTTATAATAGAAATACAGGTTTTTCAAGGGCGGGACTAAAGCATAAGTAGTTTCATATGAGTGACCAACTTTATAGACATGTACTTTATATGCATAGTGCCATTGAAACATATCTCTTTCCTAAATTTGTGCCGATGCGTGTTAATACAATAAATCCGCGGTTGGGTCGTTCATGGCTTGCACATAGCTTGGTTAAGGTCATTGATCATAAAAAGTGATAGACATAATGAGTCTTTCAAAATATAAGACAATCAAAACTATATATTTTTGTTGAAATGTTTAGTCTTTTTTTTCAAATAACATATATTATAGAAGTAAAATGAAATAACACAACAACATATATGTATATATAGATGTATTGTACTCTTGTTTTGCTATTTAATTGGTTTCAAACAACAGATAGCCAGACAACATACTATGCAAGTTTCCGTGAAGTTCACCGCGAGTTCCGCAACGGATCCACACTTCAGATCCTTTGTTTACTTCCAGAATCCACTCTTTTGTTGTAGATGAGTAGTTGTTCATAGATCTGGAGTCCGCATAAATGGAGTTCACGAATCTTCCGTCTTTTACAATCTCTAGATATAAATGTTGCCCTGGTGACACTGCCATAGTTAAAGAGAAGACGTAAGCGCCTTTTATCGGCGCGATCAATATCCCTGTGTTTTTCTGGTATGCGCTGCCGATGTTAGTAAACACGTTGTCGAAGATAACTATGCTGTGGTCACCAAGGGTTACCTCACTTTGGGACAGACCGACTGTAAATGCAACATGTGTATTCGCTGTCTGGCCTTTAATGCAAAACAAAAATGTGTGTATCATTTAGCTGACTCGAAATGCTTTGTCTATTAGTACATAAACAATTAGTAGATAATATTATGTATATATAAAATGTAAGATCAAGAAGATGCATCGAATATTCTATATTTGTCGAAATGTTTTATAATGCACATTCTAAAGCAATAACCTGGTTATACCTTCCAAATAATTAGATTGATCTGAAAATAATCTGACGGACCTCGTTTAAAATTAATTTGTCATAGTTTACAGAATATATAACTGATAGCTGATATGTTCCTACATATTTCGGTTTATACACAGCTAGAAGCTTCCTTAAGTTTTCATATTGACAACTGTCAATCCGAACGGATTTCAAAAGACATAATAGTGACGCCATGTGTACACAATGTTTACAAGAATACAAATCACACGCGTTAAAATTGATATTAAAAGGAAGTAACCCCTCAGTCCCTATTTATCTCCCTTGAAATGTGAATAACATAACACAAACTATTGTTTACAAACCTGGGTAAGTCGGTGTTGGTCTCATTGTAAACGACCTTTTGAACGCAGAACCTGTCATAAAACGAAAATAACTGAATAAAAATACTGCGGAAATTATAGCCAATCATCCACACAAAATCAACAAAAACACTGTGTTGAAGTGGTCTGTATACGTACACTTATCACATTGAATTCATCTTTAAAATTCATTAATAAAGAGAGAAATCAGTCGACAACGTCATCCTGTTGAATCGATAATAATTCCACCCTGTTGACATGACTACCAAGTTGACCATCTCAACGTTGACAATCTGCAGAGGTATTAGTACAGAATCTAAAACTTTTAAATTTAGATGTAAAGAGCAGACATCTTACTGGCGGTAGGTCATTCAATCTTGCGATCAGTTGGTCTGTTCCAAAACGTTTGTGGAATGAACACTACCCAAATTTTAAAGGGGTCCAAGCAGTACAGTACAGAGTCCTTGGACTACTAAAAACTACTGGCTTTACTTTTTAATTGGGAGTTTATTGACAATTTTAAATCGATTTCAATTCAAATTTAACATTATGATCACCAAGAAGAGAATGAGTGTATTGAGCATTGAGCCTTTGGAGTTTAAATGTTTTAATTACATGAAAGTTTGTGGCTCATTTTTTTCCCCCATTTTTTATGGGTTTTTTTTTTTTTATAAAACTTCATATATATAATTATCCTGAAATACATATGTTGGTAACATTGAGACATTTTACAGTTAGTTGAAGTATTACAGAGTTATGCGCCCTTTGACTTAGACAAACCATAAATAATGCATTATTAGTTGCCACAAATTCATAGACAGTGATATGGATAGTAATCACACTGTAATCTCACAAAGTATTTCATAAATTAGCAAAAAAATAAAATATCTTATCATATAAAATGTTTGCTTACGGGTTCTTTCATTATCCTGTTTCCTTGTCGTGCCTTCGATTACTTTTATTAGCAACGGGTATGTGGCATTAAGGACCTCCTCTCTGACAACACGGGGTAATCCAACAGCAGCCCCCTCTGTTTTTGACTCGTATTTATTGACCTGTTGGAATACATGTGTACGTAAATGACTTTTGTTGTCCAATGTTGTAAAAAATGGTCATAAAACAGCATGAGTTATGCATGTACACAATTATAATAAATGGATCAGAAACAGTGATGTAGACATAGACAATGCTTTTCTTTTGAAATGAACGCGATTATTACATGTTCTATTTGAAATTGTTTTAACAGGAAAATAAGAAAGAAAACTTACATTACGGTTTGTATTTTGCATTCTGTCGTCCTTTAGTCGATGTATTTCCGAGAATAGCTTGTTATTCTCATGTTTTAAGTCCTTCACGGTGTCCTTTAATTCTTTCACTGTGTTCTGAAAGTCTTTCACTGTGTTTTCTAAAGACAAAACGCGGGATTTATATTCTTTCAGCTCGGAAACTGTATTAGTGCATTCCTTCTGAGCTTCTTGCAAGTTCTTTAACTCTGTCAGTATGTGCGACAAAGTGTCTTCATCAAGTGCCTTTTGTAAAGTACAAGGAAATAATAAACCTAAGCACAGTAACAAAAATAAATTCATTTTGATTTGCAGTCCTAGCTGGTCTATATCAAAATAAACAATTTCATAATTGGAAACAAACTGATAAGACCAATATTTTGTTTAAGGATTGAAGTTGCAATAACGATAACCTACATAAAATGACATTTTCGAATAAGAATAATATATAAGTACAGAGTTCCGTTAGGGCCATCGTTGTTTCAATATACATTTGAGAAAGATAATTGGAAGAATATGCCACTATTTTGACCTGTTTCAAATTAGTCCGGATTCTATTAATCGACTGAAAATGACAAAATACCTAATGCATAATATGAGGCTGTAATATAATTAAGAAATAATTTATAGCAAAAGAGTGCTTTAACACTATTTATGCACGATGGGTGGTTATACGTCGGGCTTAATAATTTCACGAGGGCACAGCCCGAGTGAAATTATTTGAATGACGTATCACCACCCGAAACATTTTTGCATCTGCTGCCAATATTATTACGCAAACGGCAATTATTGCGACACACTGAACAAAATATTTGTATACGTTTAAAGTTCAAACAATATTGGTAAGCCATCAATACGTGCTTAAGAAATGCACTTAGTTTATGGATCAAAACTATTTCTTTTTGGCGCATTCATCAAAGTGGAAAGGAAAGGAATTTTCTAAATGATGTCCGACAAAAAATTGCTTAACTCACTTCCTAAGAAAGTTCATTATTTATAATAAATTATTAAGTCAGGTTAAGTTATTTAATTAAACTGATTTTTGACAGGTTTGATTGTGAAACGAGCTTTCCAACGTATACGTATATTTCTCAATAAATAATATTTCTAGAAATATTTAATTCTAGTGAAATGAATTTTGGGCTTTTAGAAAAATATCAAGTCTGAAATACAGTTTTAAGTGATATGGTTTTAGTATGCATTTTATTTAATGATTTCAAACACTACATCAAACTCTAGATTAGGTCCGGTAATCAATATACCTGTACTGTTATGTACTGTGTTACCAGTGTATATAACAATTGCTGGGGAAAAGCTGTAATAAATTGTCATAAAGTTGCCTTGTTTTTTGCCGTTATTTATTTAATCAGTAAAACGAATTCATCAATTTATGAGCACAATCCAAATTTAAAAGAAAATTTAAAGAAAAACCCAAATCTATAATTTTTATTATTCAATCCCGAGAAAAAAAAACAACAAGAAACTGGTGAAAGATTCCATTACTACGCACCAATGAAAATGAGCGTGAGCGTTAGCGTCACACAAATGTTAAAGTTTGCGTACCACCCCAAATATTTTCAAAGTCCATTGAGATATTGCTTTGATATTTTGCATACTTGTTTACCATCATGACCCCAGTCTGTAAAAAGGAGGAGGCAACTCTTTTAAGCATTTTGACTGAATTATGGCCCCTTTTCGACTTAGAATATGCTTATTGTAATGTTATAGTTTTACTCATAGCTCATATTATACTATCAAGCATTGAGAATAGTCGAGCGCGCTGTCCACTGACAGCTCTTGTTCTTTGCCCTATTTCCATTTTTACATCTTTCATATAACTAAAATATACTGTCTTGTTGATAGACGATCGAAGCAATTCGTCTGATATCTCTTTCTACTACAATTTCTACTTCTGGCGGGCCCATTAGCAAACTTCTGTTACATATTTATCCTAAACTAATGGTGAACACATTCTTCCAACTTCCATGTATTTTTGACAAAATACACTTATCTGTCTGAGGGTCATAAAAGAACCTTGTTTTTCACCTGTGTCATTCAAAAATAGACACTGTGTCTTACTGTACGAAAGGTCAATTGCCATGTATTTGTAAGCGAATACATGCATCACGATTACCGAAACGTGATGAAAAGATGTCTTTAAGTGCATGATGCTAAAACTGCATTTACGGCACTTAGGAAGAATTGTTTAGAGGCGTGTTTACTGGACCAGGGTTTGAGTGCATGTGCAGACAGCTTAAAACGCACAAGCAATTTTATAAATCTATACACGGTAACGAAAAACAATAGAACTAGAATTTAAGAAGTTGTAGAAGTACCGCATCAGAATGTTTTCAAAAACTCTAAAGATTTGCAAGACGTAATGTCCATGTACTTCAACGGTCGTGCACCGAGATTTTGTAACTTAAAGGTATACTAGACCCAAATTCAAATTGGAAAATATGAACAAGTACAGTATGCAGTTTATGCAAACGTAAAATTTACAAATTTATAAGCAGTAGTGTGTATCAGGTATTTATATATAGGGACGAGTTAACTAAACACTGCTCCTTCTGACAACTACATTCATGTATAAAATAGTAAGTATACATGACTTTTGTACGCTATATTATCATTTTTATAGCACGCTATATTATCATTTTTATAGAATAATTGCTAAATTCCGCTTAAAAATTTGTAAGTATAAAAATAGTTACAATATTACCTGGTTCTATACATTGTATAAAATAGCAAATATGTAATGTTAAGTGATTCTTGTTAGAGGTTAAGAGTGTTTTCGTTTAGTACATAACTATTTCTCGCGTAGAAATTGAATGGGACTAAGTGTGTAACAGATTTATGCTAGTAATTTATTAAGACCTTCTATGGGAACATAATTGCTCTACATCAACATTTTTTGTCTTATTTTTTATTTCTCTTTTATTTAGTCCAGAAGTGTTGCAGATAATATATGCTGGACATGGATTAATGTACTTTGCCCTTTAGAGACCAAAAAATGACTGGAGTGCTTGTAAAACGTCGTAGGTGATAGACGTATATTGATGTACTGTGAAAATAATATTTTCAACTACATGTTTGTTTCATTTTATGTGTCATTAAGTAGGGCAAGATGAATTACTTTGGTGTGTCGCAATTAAAAGTGAGCCAGTATCAAGCACTTTGGTGTGTGAGCCAATATCAAGCGTTACGTTACAACGGCAGTATTAGTTCATGTGCAACATTGCGAATAAGGCTTCTCTGACCATGTAATTACGCATACAATGTATTCTCTATTTCGACAGCTGCATTATCTATATTTGAAATAAAATTAAAAGCACTATCAACGTTTCCGCTAGTGATAACTGTTGGTGCAAGTGTTTTTATTATTTCACACTTACTCTTCTGTAATTTGTCATTTTTGAGAATTGAGAACACTCAAGCCAACATAGCTTTTATAAAGAGGTTGGTAACCTGAATTATATCTTGCTCGGGTAGGAACCCACAGGCTGGTAACTCACACAATAAAGAAACGTACAAATAAATTCAAAGTGTACAACAAACATTACTGATAAAAAATAGTCAGGATGCAGCTCATTTGTCACTCAGTGGGTGACTTGATCTCTCTAGTTGTTTCACAACAGTCATCTGATATATACAATAATAAATGGCAGCATAGTTTCGTCATCTAGAACACACTTAAACATTTCAAACGCGCATTTCGGTAAATGGATACTTTGCATATTGAACAAGTAGTAATTTATCTTCCATCGTGCCTCAGTAACATATCCTTTATATTTCTGATCGCACCTTCATGTCGACATCAACGTTACAGAAAAAGACCTGGATGAACTTTCCTAATGTAGTTCAGGTCTAGATAAAAAAAAATGTTCTGCTTGGCTATTGAAAAGTATGTCAATCGCCGTTTACTACACGTGCAGGCTAGAATGTATATGCAACATAAATGTTCAATAACAAATGTTATACTACGCCCCAACGATAACATGATGTTTACAAACATGACTATAAATAGCTTAAAATGGAACATAGGGAATTCAACATCTTTCTTACATGTTAAAATATAAATATTTCTAGTTTTAGTACCAATTACAAATTAGCTCAGAAGTAAAGCATACTGTCCATGTTAAACAGATCTTTTGCCGTGAGTTCAAAACTCAGTATCGATATCTAAAGCCGATCTGGCAGATGAGAAAGATTTAGCATTATATCAAAGATGATATTAATTAAATACATGCACTTAAGCGAATAATGAACATAACATTATGTTATATAAATACATATATGCAAACAATAACCGTCAAAGAAAGAAACGAAAATATGGGAACAAAAATAATCAAAGTACTGAAAATACAGAAATGCTGGCTACCACAAAACACGGGATGAAAACTGTGCGGGAAAGATGTTTGCAAAATCTTAGATATTATGGGTTTTCCATATCATACTAAGGCGAGCATAGGGTACTGTTGTGATGAATCATCTTGATTAACTTGAGAAGGTAGTGTAAGGATATTACAGACTATAGATGGTGAAAAAATACATTGTGTTTGCTCCATTGGGGATAACATAATTAGTGAGAAAAACGGTACATAATTCTCACTTGTGAATTTGAAAGACGAAAGATTAATTTATAACAAAAAAGTCAGGTTCCGAGAACGCAATTCAATCACACCACAACCCCGTAACAGTGTATGTATTGATTTGTACACATAGAAATATCTTGAAAATATAAATGAAGTAAAAAATATAGACGAACGAGGGCAAATTGAACAATGAAAGGAACACAATCGGACATCGTCTTGTAAATGTCAGTCGCAAACACGTCACAGGTTAATTTAAACCGGGTTATGCTACGTTTGTAACCTTATCATTGGCCCAACCATGGTTTCAAAGTTAACACTAAAAAACCAAGTTGATTAATTGACTTTAATATAGTATGGACTTGCATATAAATAAGTAAAATCTCATATCAATATACCGTGTTTAGGAGACTATCTTAAGGACAATGAAATTGCTTACAATGTGTAAGTTTTAAGAGGCAGAGCAATACATGACATTATTCTGGTTAGGAACATTGCAAACAAAATTGATGTATTATAAAGAACAATTACAAGAAATGGAGTAACTAAAAAGGAAGAAGAAGTAAAGAATGTGAAAAATACCCTACGTTGCCAAATTAAAACTTTATGAATAAACTATCGGCTTTTACTCTTGAACTTGTTGTAACGATTTCGCATATTTTGACAGTCAACGTTGATATATGTTTATAAAGAAGCGATAATATAACGATATTCTACTTTTTGAAAAAACACATTGACGCACATAATATTAGATAACATATAAAGGTAACAAAAACAACATCCAAACTTCGATATGCAATCCCCCAAACCATGTATGAACATTAATCAGGCTGAAAAGACTTTCATTTTTAATAATGTTCTAGTAAATTACGATGTATTTAATGCTTAATGAATAAATTCCTATAAAATATATATGCATATACTTAGCACAGTAAGATAGAGAAACGTACGTGTGGTGTGGCTTTTATCATGAGTCGCAAATAGAAAAAAAAACTAAATAATCTTAGCAAATCTAAAAATAGATGCCTGAAGAAAACTCCGATACCTGAAAAAAAGGATATAAAATGAAATCGTTTTAATGTCTGTCAGAGTTTTAATGTATCTTCAAGATCAAAGCACTGAAGTAATGTTGGGGCGATTTTCTTGTCGGTATGAGGGAAATTTTGAGCTCGATTCCACTTCAACCGGACTGTAAATGATTATGGTCTAGTCCTGTTCCTTCTCTAATACGATAGCTAGGAAAATTGACGGTCCTATAATAGTGTACCTCCTTTTTTGAAGAGACTGAGTATTCAATTCCTACCATCAGACAACTTGAACTAATTTTTCAGGAGGACGTAGGTTTCAAGACTTATTATCATTGATTTGTTGTACAAAAGCGGAAATTTTTCATTTGATTAGCCATTTTTTACTGTTGAAATTGAATTACATTTCTTCCAAAATTTGTAAACTAATTAAATGAATAAATGCAAAATCAATAACTTTTACAACATGCAATTAAGTATTTTCAAAGATGTCTAAACCTTAATTCACCCTTCTGTATCAAAGGTTCAATTCAATTTCAACAGTAAAAAATGGCTAATCAAATGAAAAATTTCCGCTTTTGTACAACAAATCAATGATAATAAGTTAGGTAGGTTTTACTTCTGCACTACGGTTCTTTTTGAATGCAGAGAGAAAGGCCATAATTTTTCAGTGTTGGAACTTAAGTTCTGTCCGATTAAATCCTTTTACTTGAGGCTCCCAAGAAAAATTTGTTATCGACAGTTTTATTTTGTGTTTTATAATTGTTACGCAATACTTTGAGGTAAAATATTATGAATTCCCTGTGATCGTTTTGCGCAGTGGTTATCACTTTGAAATTTGTCTTGAGGAAATAACATAAATTATATAAAATTTAAAACAAAAATACACACGGTAAAAGTTGTTTAAAAAATGCAATGTTCACAGTGCGAAACAATGTTAACTTTAAGACTGTATAACGTTAATGCAATTGTTAAACATTACCATTACGGGTCCACTATCTAAGTATAACCTGAAATACAGTTGAAAACGTGTGTTTTAAAAAAATCGCTTACATCTACGTCCCCACTCCCTTAAGCAAATTGGAGTCAAATCACTTTTTACAATGTTACTTTCAGCATTCGTTAGAATGTTCCTAAAACGATTTTTTTTTAAATAAACTGCCGTTAAATCAAATGATATTATAGATTTTTATTGTAAATGTTAACATTATCTCTGCAGCAAAACAGAACATGTACGCTGTTTCGGTATACAAATCGTAGAATTTGTCATTTGTTTCTTCTCACGTTACCGTGCCAGTTCCACGCAGCGATTACGTCCCGTAGAACCTATAGCAACTGATCTGAAAGAATTGATTTTTAAAACTTGTGCTTCCCTTTTACATTATGCATATTTTATGCTCATTATTTATTGTATTATATGCAAAATCACACCAAGTAAAAAACAATACTTTTGTTAATAAAACATTTAATTAATAATGCGCAGTAAAATTCGTATCGACATCTGTTATGAATGAAACTGTGCTCGGAACCAGTTTGTTTAATGAGCTATTTATAGACCGAGGTCATAATCGATAACGAAGTGGTCACTAGGATTATTTAAACAACATAAACATTATCTTAGTGTTTCGATAAAATTTTATTTCGATGTGTTGTATATTATTGTTATATACGTTTTACATTTCGCATGATTTATCAGCTTTATCTCTGCATATTACACTGTGTGTTTATTATGTCATTGAGTTTTACATTACAAAGACGAAAAATCATACGGGCATTTCATTCATAGTAGGCGAATTAATTTACCTTAATTGTGTAATATTTTCTAATGTTATCTAAAAGGATAACAGAGAGGTGCATGACATAATCATTTACAGAATCAAACAAAATTGTTGAAAAAAAGTTTTTATTGAACAGATGAGTTTAGCAATCTTTAAACAAACCCGTGGTAAAACTAATATACATGACGGTAAACAGATCCGTGGTAAAACTGATATACATGATGGGACTTTTGAATTGCATGAAATGATACATGTTGTCAGTCTCAGCACTGATTGATCTTTGTGACTTTCCATTTGTGGTAATTCGACGCCGCCAGGAGGCGGTCTCGAGTATATGGGATACACTTTTATTTTGAACCATGTAAAGATGGTAATGAATAGTTTCGAAACGATAAACAGAACACAGTGAATAGTGTGTTAAAGGACCCACGATATTGCACAATAGATTTTAGTGAATAAACAAAAATAATGGCATAAAGCAAACATCAAAAATGTATGTAATTCAAATTACTATGCGATATAAAACAATATTATTTGTCATTCCTCTCCTTATTTGTAGAGCACAAAATGTTTTTTTTTATTTAAACATTCGTCAAAATATTGATTCGATTTATTCATAAGGGATGTTACTCCCAGTAACGTTTTCCGAGAGAAAAATGTTTTCCAAATATCCAATAGAATTGTAGAAAATGACATTACCAGATCACGTGAATTTTTATCAGTGAATAGAAAACACTCTTTACATTATATGATAATAAAAATCATGGTTTCTGCGACCACAACTCTGAAATAATTAACTCTCAGCATTTCCAAACAAACTGCATTTATGTGAAACTTCATAGACATGCACCTGCATATAAGAACTTTGAACAGATGCTGACCTTCGTTGGTGAAATAATTAATTTAATTTTGTATGTAAAGGGATCACCTACTCGTAATGTTAAGGTCATTGCAGGTAGATGATTTTATTGCATGGTAATACTTCTTTATCATGTTTATTCTTGACTGTTTCTAACAGTTTATAACATATATTGTGTTGCTAATGTTGATAATTTGTAACCAGTCAGACTAATACAGTAATGATTAGGTAATTTCTCATATTGCAGTAAATGTATTTCAGACACAACACTTGGTGGCGTCTTTGATGATTGCATCAATGAATTTCCTTTTAATAGTCTGAATTCGCCAGCCTAAAAACGAATAGGAAAAACAAAACCTGAAAATCCTCATCAGGATTAGAACTCACAAAATGATTTGCTTATATGCAAATTGTTATCCGCATTTTACCCGATTGGGCTATCTAACTGGATAGTTAAATGAAACAAATACTAATATTTTCTTGTCGAGCAATGTGGAAGCATTCTGTAGGTATTGTAACTAAAATACAAACTCCAAGTAGGGACTATCTATTTTAGATGTATATGTGTAGCTAACTGCATCAAAGTTTATAGTCTGAAAAAAATATTAAAGTATCATTTTCTGAAAAAAAAAGTTATTTGAGCTGAAAAAATGATCCCGGGTAAAATATTTAGAAAAAATGGAGACAACTCCGCTAAGACTTTATGGTAAGCTTAGGTGGCTATTGACCTAGTACCTTATGCATACTATGCACTTTTTACTTCTAGGCAGGGAAAAAGCATGCATAATTGCCACAAAAATAGCAATCTGAATAGAAAACTATGTAAAGTGTGACATTTTCTGTGGTGAAATTTGTCAACAAACAGACGATTTTTTAAAGTTAAAACCCACAGAATTTCACCAGGTAAAGTATGTTGAAAAGGCTACTGCTGGAAAGAGAAAAATCTCAACTACCTATATATATGTGTCAAAGTATGGGCAAATATCTAGAAATATGAGAAAATCAAAGAAATCAATTTCAGGACTATTAGATGCATGACTGTTTTATCATGCATAACATTTAACATAGATAGGTTACTTTTCCATTGCACTGATATAACATGGGCAGGATTAGGATTAGCAAACAGTGTTCGCTCAACAATTTCACTATATAAACAGATTGTTTCCCTCGTATAGTAGTCGCAACTTGACCGCGATGGTTGACCTTAGGCTGATTATTCATATCGATTATTTGTAGAAATCAAGGGTGCTTAGGGTATCCGTGTATATTTATATGGAATTAATTTGTAAACAGTGCTGTATCAAAGTATATATACTTTCATTTGATCAGTTAAAAATTTCGAATACACTAATTCATATTTACACAAATTTATATTTCATTTTCTCTCGTGCAGATCGTTTTTTACGTACACTCCTTTTCAATAATAGGTTGTGCCTCATTATGTATTATAATGCAAAGGTCAACCATTGGGGTCAAGTTGCGTCCACTATATAAAGAGGGCTTAGGGTAAGTCTCTACAGTCTGAATTGAATATTTTATCAGTTATCATAAAATTGACTCGTCCTCGCGTTTTGGCGGGAATCACGTTATCATTGGGGATTGTCCATATTGTTCTATTTTATTGAACAGTCAAATGCATATTGATTACATGGGCGGTGTACAGAATATTTTAATCTTCGGTTGAGTTTCGCTCGCGGTGTCGGTAGTGCTGTCATCAGAGTCATATAAATCATATAAACCATTAAAAATGAAAAAGAAAAATGTTCTCGCTAATGGGCTCGAACCAGGGATTTTCCACATATTAGCCATGTGCTGTAACCTCTGAGCCACAAATAGGAACGACGAGTGCGTGTTTCTCCTACAATACTAATAATGATATTTAGACACTTGACCCAAATTTCTTTCCGTAAAACATACGGATAGCACCGAAGTAGGGCCGAAAATTATAATATCGAATGCACAGAGCTCAAGTGCAGATATAGCTGTGCGGACAAAGCGTTCTACCACTATTCTCATGGTTGTGTATTCGAGTCTTCTGTGTGACCAAATTGTTTCTTTTATATATGTTAACAAAGGGAAATATTGTCACACTTATTATGATTTATAAACGAAATACTCTACTTTTGAACATTCTTCTACGTACATGTCATTGAACCGCTTTACAAAATGTTTAAAATCTTCATGACCAGACAAGTATTCGTTTATTCAACGGACAATTCAAAGAACTGTTGTTAACGGCACAAAATGAAATGTTTCATAAAATAATGTAATATAGAAACAAATACAAACACACGAAATTATATTTAAAAAAAAAAAAATGGATAGAACTGAACCGAACCCATGGTAACGTGCTTCAAAGTCGTTTTACAGGACACAAATATCGCGTAAAATAACGAAAACGCCCAAAAATATTGGCGAAGTTTAATGAGTACCAGGCTTACGGACAAAAATGATTTCAAATTCGGATGACTTTTCATTTCATCATTTCGAGTTTTATTATATAACTGAGTATATTTTATATTCTGTTTTTGTTCGTTTACATTTCGCCCAACTTGTGCATACGGTCGTGTTGTCTAGACCGGAAGTTCCTTTGGGAAGTTGATCCGAGATTTTTTTCTGTAACGTTCATGAAAGCATAAAATATGCGAAATGTGTGATATGCACTATTGAGACAATGTGACTGGGGCACGATGGAAGATAAATTGCCACTTATTCAATATGCATTGTACCTTTTTACCGAACTGTTCTCGTTCATGACCATTGCTCTTATAGCTTCTAGGCCTAATGGGTAGGTTTAACATGTACAGTCACATTATTTTTTTCTGGTCTGGTGTGATCTAGATATAATCTTTCTAGACTGGTGCCAGTGATCTAAATTAACCTTTCTACACTGGTGCCAGTGATCTAGATACAATCTTTCTAGACTGGTGCCAGTGATCTAGATATAATCTTTCCAGACTGGTGCCAGTGATCTAGATATAATCTTTCTAGACTGGTGCCAGTGATCTAGATATAATCTTTCTAGACTGGTGCCAGTGATATATACATGTATACATGTTTGTTCGTTTTTGTAAAAACAAAGAACATTTGATACCGCTTTTATCATAAGAAAAGCTTAAATAACGACAGGAAATAAAAGCTACTTTGAAAGCATTGAAATTAAAATTCACTAAAACCAAAAAAAACACAATGTATAAAAAAAGGCTCCAGAGGGGATCGAACCCTCGACCTCCTGTTTACTAGACAGGCGCTCTAACCACTGAGCTATGGAGCCGTTGCGACTGCATTAAGGTTAGTATTCGAATATAAACAGATAAAAACGACAGTCAAACCGAATTCGTTATTCGGAATATCATTTTAAAGTGGTGTAACAATGTATATAGTATTAAGTAGATAATTGTCCTATAATAGATCTTTTATTGTATGTCACATGATTTAGACTTTCCTATTAAACTTTAAGAAAATCTAAGCGAGCGTGTGAAGTCTTTTTATAATTTTACGATATATATATTATTTAAAGTCAGTAAAATCCTTGTGCAGATATAAAATATATAAAAGTTCAATTTCCAAGGAATAACAGCCGTAGACTTCAGAGGTTTTTCAATAATTTTAGTTTTCTTCACTGCAAGCGCTTTCAATTGTGCATATCTTCAGGCAGTTTACAATTGAAAGCGCTTGCAGTAAAGAATTAAAATTATTGAAAAACCTATACATCACATTCAGCTAAAGACCACATGGTGCATAACCTTCATGTTTTGGATATAGTTCGATCTTTATACAATACCAGAACGGTGAAATATATGTAGGTGAACTGATGATTAACGTCTAGGTTATTCTATTAAAATTTGCATTGATAAGAACAAGAAAAGACTTAAAATATATGGCGTACAGTTAGGGTCAAAATGCCGATTTAGCCATTTTGTCATTTTGATTCAGAAACATGCTAATTTCAATATTATTTAGACAACTGAAGTGCTAAAATGCGAGAAAAGACATTTACTAGGTCCTAAAGCGAACCAAAATAGTGCCACCTGGTCGAAAATTCGATCTAAATTCCAAAAACACAAGAAATTTAAGCGTTTTCAGCCATTTGTTACCGTTTTACATCATAAAGAATAGATTAATGGCATTTCCATTCATTTTCGAGGGGTTTCAGAAAATAACATGTATTGCCCCATGTTCATACAACCCACATGACAAGTTTTGCAGATCGAAACCGGAAGTAGATGTTTATTGCGCGGAGGAGAGCAAATATGCGCCTATTTCAGCAGCGATTTCTGTGATTTTAAAGCCAATACTTTGTCTCCAGCATGTCAGAAAATGCACAAAATGCATCCTTCTGGTTCTTATTCATGACGGAATGAATGATATTTCAGAATGCCAGTGAAAAATGATGCAAAAAAAGTGAAACTTTGACCCAAATGTACAATAAAAGGTCCATAAGGCCAAAATTTAGCCCTGTAAATGGGTAGGGGGTGGCTTCTATTAAACGTTTTAATTTACCCCAAAATCTCGAAATTTCACAATGAAACTTGGCAATATGTTTGGTATTACATCTTTCTTGGAAATAGAGATGAAAATGGTGGAATAAGGTCAGTAATTCGGTCGAAAATGTGCGAAAGAAGTCCATAACAAATAGATCCTAATTTTCCCATTTTCTGCGCAAATTCGTCTAGAACGAGTGCTTTAATCACACTTTTTCGCTACTAGAATACATTCTGAGACGGTTTTCATGTTCATACAACCCACATGACAAGTTTTGCAGATCGAAACCGGAAGTAGATGTTTATTGCGCGGAGGAGAGCAAATATGCGCCTATTTCAGCAGCGATTTCTGTGATTTTAAAGCCAATACTTTGTCTCCAGCATGTCAGAAAATGCACAAAATGCATCCTTCTGGTTCTTATTCATGACGGAATGAATGATATTTCAGAATTCCAGTGAGAAATGATGCAAAAAAGGTGAAACTTTGACCAGAATGTACAATAAAAGGTCCGAAAAGGCCAAAATACAGCCCTGTAAATGGGTAGGGGGTGGCTTCTATTAAACGTTTAAATTTACCCCAAAATCTCGAAATTTCACAATGAAACTTGGCAATATGTTTGGTATTACATCTTTCTTGGAAATAGAGATGAAAATGGTGGAATAAGGTCAGTAATTCGGTCGAAAATTACGAAAGAAGTCCATAATAAATAGATCCTAATTTTCCCATTTTCTGCGCAAATTCGTCTAGAACGAGTGCTTTAATCACACTTTTTCGCTACTAGAATACATTCTGAGACGGTTTTCATGTTCATACAACCCACATGACAAGTTTTGCAGATCGAAACCGGAAGTAGGTGTTTATTGCGCGGAGGAGAGCAAATATGCGCCTATTTCAGCAGCGATTTCTGTGATTTTAAAGCCAATACTTTGTCTCCAGCATGTCAGAAAATGCACAAAATGCATCCTTCTGGGTCTTATTCATGACGGAATGAATGATATTTCAGAATGCCAGTGAAAAATGATGCAAAAAAAGTGAAACTTTGACCAGAATGTACAATAAAAGGTCCGAAAAGGCCAAAATACAGCCCTGTAAATGGGTAGGGGGTGGCTTCTATTAAACGTTTTTATTTACCCCAAAATCTCGAAATTTCACAATGAAACTTGGCAATATGTTTGGTATTACATCTTTCTTGGAAATAGAGATGAAAATGGTGGAATAAGGTCAGTAATTCGGTCGAAAATGTACGAAAGAAGTCCATAATAAATAGATCCTAATTTTCCCATTTTCTGCGCAAATTCGTGTAGAACGAGTGCTTTAATCACACTTTTTCGCTACTAGAATACATTCTGAGACGGTTTTCATATAAGAGAAAATTTTTGTTTGATTTTTCCATGAATTTGCATTCGTTCTCATGGTACACCTATTTCACAATGATTCTGCTTTGTTTTGGTGCAAAATATTGAGAAAATATAGAGAAATGACAATTCATTACAGGTCACCCCCATCCTCAAAAATATGCAAAATTTAGCCCTGTGCAAGTAATATTTCAATTAATTTTACCTTATTCGTGGAATTTACATTTAACATCCATTTAATCGTTACGATGTTTGTCATTTTCATTCAGAAACATGCTAATTTCAATATTATTTAGACAACTGAAGTGCTAAAATGCGAGAAAAGACATTTACTAGGTCCTAAAACGAACCAAAATAGTGCCACCTGGTCGAAAATTCGATCTAAATTCCAAAAACACAAGAAATTTAAGCGTTTTCAGCCATTTGTTACCGTTTTACATCATAAAGAATAGATTAATGGCATTTCCATTCATTTTCGAGGGGTTTCAGAAAATAACATGTATTGCCCCTTATAAGAGAAAATTTTTGTTTGATTTTTCCATGAATTTGCATTCGTTCTCATGGTACACCTATTTCACAATGATTCTGCTTTGTTTTGGTGCAAAATATTGAGAAAATATAGAGAAATGACAATTCATTACAGGTCACCCCCATCCTCAAAAATATGCAAAATTTAGCCCTGTGCAAGTAATATTTCAATTAATTTTACCTTATTCGTGGAATTTACATTTAACATCATTTAATCGTTACGTGTTTGTCATTTTCATTTCAGAAACATGCTAATTTCATATTATTTAGACAACTGAAGTGCTAAAATGCGAGAAAAGACATTTACTAGGTCCTAAAACGAACCAAAATAGTGCCACTGGTCGAAAATTCGATCTAAATTGCCAAAAACACAAGAAATTTAAGCGATTTTCAGCCATTTGTTACCGTTTTACATCATAAAGAATAGATTAATGGCATTTCCATTCATTTTCGAGGGGTTTCAGAAAATAACATGTATTGCCCCTTATAGGCTGAACACCACTAAATCCAGCTGTTCTTTATTTCATATAAAATCCACTCACTTCATAACGGTGTTTCGACATTTTCTAGCATATCAGATTTTCAGACACTTATATTCCCATAAAGAACTAGATCGCTACTTTAGAAAAACAAAAAGAAAAGGGGGTTTCAACTTTTATATAAGAAAACTACAGTTCGTTAAATACAACCCGCTGAATTTACTACTTTTCGCTTCTTTCAATTTCTCTTTTCGTGACATTAAATTCTTACGCCGCCATTTTTATCTAGCATGCGATAGGAACATGCCGATTTCATTAGAATGCAAAGTGATACATACTGAAACGCGGTAGGGTAAAAGTAAGCACGTTGCTGCCGAGAAAATGCACTAGGAAAGGAAAAAAGATTAGTACTATTTATATTTGGACTACTTGTGACTAGACCTGCGGAGGCTTACATTCTATTTGGTAGTGATCAGCCTTGAGAATAGACCTTTTTACAGAGAGCTATTTCCATAGCAACGCGGGACAATTTTCACGCATGCACACTCTGCAAAAAGACATGACCGCACAATATAAATTACGTTAGATTTATATTGCAGTTCAATCTCAGTATTCGATCAATAATGAGCTTGTTTGATAGTAAATATCCACCGCAAGACAAAGGAAAATATACGTAGATCTTTGCAAACCTTTAAGAAATGCGAATTATCATTGATGAACTTTTTTTCAGCAATTTTGATCTCGACAAATTTAGGTTAAGAAAAATGAAAAATAAGAAGATATTTCCATGAAGAGAGAGAGAGAGAGAGAGAGAGAGAGAGAGAGAGAGAGAGTGGGAGCTGGGTAGCGGGAAAAGGTGTTCTACAATTACATTCTTTATCTGTTGTTGAACGATGTTCTATTCCTTGCGGAATTCAAGTTTATCATAATTATTCCATTTATTTACGGGTAATGACTTCTGCGCACAATACATTTTCGATATGAAAATGATCCAGCATGACATAAGAGATAAAAATTTAGATATTTTCCTTCTGTATGTAGTTATAGTCCTCGATTTGATTCATATCTTACGAGCTTCAGTAACTTTTATGATCCGCGCTAATTAGGGGACACCCTCGAAATTAAGTTAGGGACTTGATTACCTAGGTGACCTATCTGTATAATAGTTACGTAATAATTTCCGGTATATTACTTAAAACAGCAACTTCAGTGACATGGAGCCGTGACCCCTAAGTATGTATAGATGTAGGAGAAAAATATATACAACAACTATTTGAAATTGTGGAAAAAATAAATAAAATGGAAGAAAATATGACATTTTTAAATGTAAGGAACACGTTTTATATTTGTATAATGTGTGGAAATAGACTGGAAATGCTTTGCTTTTCTGACGAAAATAAGAATAAAGCAGGCTTTTCAAGTAAGATATGATTAATAACATACATGTCTTTAATCAAAGCATACACTGTATAATAGGGTTATTATAACAGTAGCTTGATCTGGGATGCAGTATTCGGCTCGAGTGGATTTTGCCAGATCGGATCTCACGAGGCGCGCAAGCGCCGCGTGTGATCCGACCTTGCAAAATCCATTCGAGCCGAATACAAAGTCCCAGATCTAGCTACTGTTATAATGACCCTTTTATTATATACCTTTACCATTTTGATTCTTGTTTTGTTCTTGAACGAAATCTTCAATGTTTATTGATATTAAATGGAAGTTTTTATGTGCGCTTTTTATAGAAAAGTGTCGGCTAATGCATATTAATGTAAATAGTCCGGCAGCATACAATACTGAAGGTACAATACGGAATTCAAAAGGTACAATACGGAATTTTTGTCTGTCTGTTCATATTTAAGTAATAGTTATAGTATGTGTGAGAGTGTGTTACCAGGATATATCAGAGCTAGGGGTACATCGAGGGTATTTTTCTCTGTACATATTGTCGAGGCCGGTAGGCCGAGACAGATATGTGAAGAGAAAAATAACGAGATGTACCCCTAGCTCTGATATATCCTGGTAACACACGAGCACTACATATTATAACTGTTTTATCGCATAGTTTATCATTAAAATTTATATATTATTTTCATTTAAATTTGTTTATTATTATTTTTACTATTTTGATTCCCTTTCTGCGCCTCGCTGACTGAAACACTAAAACTTCTGTTTTAGAAAATGTGTTCCCCAGATAAAAGTACCCAACAAATTTCTGCATTGGTTTTAAATCTTTGCATTGCATTTGCCAGACATATTGTAAAACTTGTTGTTTTGTTTGTAAAAGAAATCAAAGAAAAAGAAACATTTGAGAAATCTCAGAATTTCATATATTTCATGTATTTCTGAATTTGGCAATAACTATCAAGTTTTTGAAATATTCTAGTTTCTTTATTCTTTTACTTATAAATGTAGGTGTTTGTGACAATTCTTTCTCTGTGAACTGTAAATTGGAGCTAAAATCATCTTTTCTTTGAAAGGAAAAAATTATACTCCCTTGATATGACCTCAATAGAGAAAAAGTGTTCCGATATATATCGGAACAGTTTTACTGTGCTGATATAGATCTATATCGGAACACTTTTTTTCTTATAAAACTCCATAGAGATTTCCGTGTTGATATATATCGCAACAGTTTTGTAAGATATCAGCACAGTTTTGTAGTAATAATGTGTGTTACCATGTATAACATGCTGCAAAGATCAAAGGAAAATTGCCGCACTATGCGATAATTGTGAAATACAAGCAGATTTTTTACAGAATTTATATAGGTATATAATAAAATAAATAACTTGACTGAAATAATCTCTGTAATGGCAAAAATATTCATAATATATTTTGATAATTTTATGTAAGTTTCATATCGTTGAGCGTTCTTTTGCCACACGTAAAGAGCGCATGCGCGTAAAAATCAAAACATCCGTGTAACTGCATAGTAACCGATAGTTTGGGTAAATAGCTTAAAGCTATTTCATTTAGTACGGCCCAGGGCCGGACATATTATATTTAGTATGACCCAGGTTAGGAATTAGCTTAAAACTATTTCATATTTAGTACGACCCAAGGTCAGACATATCGGAATATGTCCGACCCAGGGTCATACTAAGTGTAACTATGTCCGACCTAAGGTCGTACTAAAGATGGCTGCTGTAATTGAGGGTCATACTAATTTGGAATTGTCTTAAAGCTAATTGGAGTATGTCCGACCCAGGGTCAAACTAATTGTAAATATGTCCGACCCAGGGTCATACTAACTGGAATATGTCCAACCCAGGGTCGTACTAAAGATGGCTGCTGTAATTGAGGGTCATACTAATTCGGAAATGTCTTAAAGCTATCTAATTGGATACTTATTGGAATATATCCGACCCAGGGTCGTACTAATTCGGATTGTCTTGAAACTAAATAGATTTATCTTAATTCAGGGTCGTACTAATTCGATTTACTAGTATCATACTAATTGAAAATGTCTGCCCCTGGGCCGTACTAAATAAAATAGCTTTGACCTAATTCTCAACCAGGGTCATACTAATTTGAATTTGTCCGACCCTGGGTCATACTAAATCAAATTGTTTAAAGCTAAATCGGCATTTTCGACCCTGATGGTACGTCATTGAAATATTCTCATACCTAGTACTAACCTCCAGATTCGACTAAAAATAATCTTTCTTTCGAATTGGTCATATTATGAACATTAGTATATCAGTGTTATTTTCTAAGTCATTTTAAAAATTCTAATTCAAGAAAAAAAGATGACTGCGCCGGAATGGAACCCAGGACCACCGCGGCAATAAAAGATTGTAGCGGAATTACTGAATACAAACATTTATAATCGGGGAAGTTTACTTGGAGTATAGCGTTACAAAAGCTTTTCGCATCGTAAAAGTAGTAAAAACAGCAAATTCTCATGTGTTTCCGTAACATATAGTTTGTCAGTTATTAAGTTTAAAACCTTCTTAAGAAATATAGCATTTATTTCCGGATATCTAAAAACAATTTGTTCTATACAGATGCTCGACCGTGCCAGAAATGCCCATTTTGTACTTGTTTATATTTATGTTTTTTATTATTTCAACTTCCTCGGTGAGAAGGCTTTTAAAAGTCGAGCGATACTTTCTTCCCCAAGCTCTTGTTATATTACAGGTAAGGTAGTATGCTCGTTTTGTATTTATAGATACTCACCCGGGTAGGGACGACTCAGTATTGGTGGTCATCTAAAGGGGGCACTTATTATGAATGCTGCTATAGAATAGGCACGTTGGTAAATGAGCTACATATTTTTCAACAAATACGATCTCTTTAACAGATTTTTTAAAATTTTCAA
This sequence comes from Mercenaria mercenaria, assembly GCF_021730395.1. Lineage (NCBI taxonomy): Eukaryota > Metazoa > Mollusca > Bivalvia > Venerida > Veneridae > Mercenaria > Mercenaria mercenaria. Next base: position 16,480,392 of record NC_069365.1, read on the forward strand.
CAAGCACCTATTCTATCCTAGCACTTAATATGAATAACGACATAAGTAGTATATAACAATGAGTTTCACAGAGTTGGGGCAGCGGGGCAGCGGGGCAGCGGGGCATTTTAATCCGCCTTAATCCCTAATCCGACATAATCCCTAATCCGGCTTAATCCCCTCGTAATTGGGGCAGCGGGGCAGCAAATAATCCGGCTTAATCACCTTCAATGCGTAAACGTTGTGGAGTGTGGTCCGAAATTTCAAGATCTATATAGCAATAATATAGAATATGTTTAATTCAGGCAAAATTGTCTAAACTACAACCTAAGGTGCTGCGGCCCTTTGTTCTATTATAATAAACTGATACGGCACCTTATGCAATAAATGACTGAAAAGAACTTACCTCCGACAGGCCGTCTGCGATTTCTTTTTTTGGTTTTCCTGTCTAAGAATTTATAAAACATTTAGTTATAGCGATAAAGGGAGGTAATCACAAACAATAAATTCACTAATATTTTCGACTATGTAAACAACATTGAAATCTTTGGCTGTTTCATCAGAAAAGTAAACGTTTGACTTTCCATGTACATATTTTTCATTTCTCTTCCAATACTTATAATGATATTTAGACACTCGACCAAAATTTATCTCAGGAAAACAAAGGAATAACACCGAACTTTGGCCGAATATTATAATATCGAACGCACAGAACGTATAATATATGCACATTTGACAGGTTAATAAAATATCACATTTTTAATATCTTAATTTTATTTAAACAGAAATAGCTTGTTGCTGAATTGTGTTGATTAATTTAACAGAATCTTTATGACTATGGATACCCAATATCTCAGATCCGTACAATAATAAGGAAACATCCAGATAGACAAACGATAAAAGTTTTGTTTTCATATTCAGTTTTATAAATACAAGGGTTTTTGTTTTATTTGCATTCATTTCAAGATACTTAATCCCCTTCAACGCGCAATCGTTGACAATCGGGATTAAAGTAAAAAAACGTCACCGAATTAGTACCGAAAACTAATCTCTATTGTAGAGAAACAATAAGTGGCATTCTATTATAGGATGATACACTACCTATATTGTTACATTAATCGTAAAGAATAACACCAACATATATGGGCGAATAAGTGCAATATATGGTTAAATGTTTTATGTCAAACTTCTGAGTTTTACTACATCTTAACAACTGTCATGAACATCCGTACTTGCTAGATCTGGTCCCCGAATTCTATGACAAGTTTGATTATTATTTACACGTTTATCATTATCTTATTTATTTCCCATTATTTTAAGTGACTGAAAAGAACTTACCTCCGACGGGCCGTCTGCGATTTGTTTTCTTATCGGTTTTCCTGTCTAAGAACTTATAAAATCTAACACAAAATTACAAAGTCATTTACTGCATAATATAGTACAAACAATAGCAGTCAAAATGAAATAATTAACAACAATCTGTAACATTAGAAGACGAAAACATTTTATATTACGTTGATCAAGGTAATTACGTACGATATTTTCAGTGTTTAGAAAGCTTACCTAAAACATAACACCCTCAGCCGGTTTTACAAATATCTATATATTTCCGGTCCCCTTATACATATTTACAAAATCTTAAATGTAGTTTAACAACATCTTTATGATTAAAGATACCTAATATCTCAGATCCGTAAAATAGTACGGAAACCAATAGAGAGTCAAACAATTAATGTTTTGTTTTATATTCAATTTTACTTATACACAGATTTTTGTTTTATTTGCTTTTATTCTAAGATACTTAATCCGCTTCAATGCGCACTCGTTGACAATTGGGATTAAAGTAAAAAGTGCCACCGTAGTAACGAAAACTAATCTCTATTGTAGAAAAACAATAAGTGGTATTCTGTATATATAGGATGATACACTACCTCTGTTGTAACGTTAATCGTAAAGAATAACACCGATATATATGAGAGAAAAGTGTAAAGATAAGTAAAAAACATTACAAAGTTGTTACTGTAGAACGAAATTATGTATTAGTATTATAATAAAACAATACGAAAATTTTTAATAATAAAAGCGTTGAAGGGTACTAAATTAACTGAAAATGTTATACGCTAAAAAACTAAAGCGCTAAACGTACTGAAGTAATTTAAAGGTACGTTAAAATTAATGTTCTTAAAATTGTAAAACTAAAACGTTGGCTGGTTGTAATCAAAGCGTTGAAAGCAACTAGTTTTTCTTCAAACTGCATAGCTTGAAAACCTGGGACTACTTCATTTGCTTTTTCAAACATAATCAATCTTAAGTCTTCATATAGTGAACATTCTAGAATAACATGTCTTTCATCATCTAAAATCTGACAAAATGGACACAAGCGCTGATCTACAGGTAGATCTTCATATCTTCCGGTCTCAAGTCTGATTGGTGCCACACCACATCTAAATTTACAAAAGGTTGAACGATGTTTTAATGGCAAAAGCATAGTACAATATTTCTCTACACCATACTCTTCTTTAAAGGTACAATATGTTCTAAGCTTATTACCTCCCCTACGCGAGTGACCAGTAACAGAAATGATTTTCAACAACCATTCATTTTTAAATTGGTCTAACAAACACTGTTCAACTGACTTAACAAGTAACACTTTAGACATAGGCCTGTCAATATAAGAATACATATCGAGACCAATATCTTTCAATTGTTTTCTATCACTAAAGTACCAATTTTTAATAGTGTTAATCCGGTATTTTTTGGGTGAGTCAGGGGAGTAGTTATTATCCGATTAGTTACTATTCATCACAAGTAATTACAACGATATTGAAAATTATTTACATATATGTACGTATTTCAATTATTTTCTAACAGTTTTTATTATGTTTTGAAAAGGGTCATAAGTATACAAAAATATAAATAGCCCAAGGAGTAATCTCCTATAAAAAAAAAAAAGGAATAAAAACATTGAGTCTAAAGAAAGACTTGTCAACAGTCGGAGAACACATTCCTCGTTATTTAAGGGAAGATCATTATTAGCAACTCGGTGCCCTTCTAACGCGTATAAAACAGGTAATGAAAATAGTCAAAATAAAGTCGAAAAGTGGTGGAAATTATTCACTAAGGGAAGAAACCTTGATGAAAAGTCAATTTGTTAGTCGTTTTTTTTTTTTTTTTTTGAAAATAGTTTCTCATATTATTCTGACCACATCCGTCTTTGGTTTTATTATGTTTTGAGAAGGGTCATAAGAATACAAAAATATAAATTGCCTCAGGAGTGATCTCCTATAAAAAGTAAAACAACAAACAAACAAAAAGACATTGGGTCTGAAGAAAGACTAGTCATATATAGGCTCTAAAAAGGATATGTAAAATACTCCGCTGTCTGTCTATTCAAATTCAATATTTTAGGTAAAAAAATACGGTGAAAGCGTGGTTTGCGATAGTCACACTAAAGGCTAAAAATGTTATGCGTTAAAAAATCAAAGCGCTAAACGTACTGAACCAATTCAAAGGTGAATACGTATGAGTGTACCAATCAATAAAAGCGTTATCGTACTCTATCTATTGTAGTATATAAATAACTATTTATCTCTTAATTTAAAATACGAACGTATATTATAATGGACGAAGCAAATGTTTTGTCTCAACAACACCAAAGTGTGTGTATACTCGAGTTCTCTTTACAATTAAAGTATGCTAGGTACGTCGTAGATACGCTAGAATCTGTCGCATTTCATCACACTTGTCTCGGGTGTAGCGAAGGTTGGCTGTCACAAAGGGATCATACTTGTTTGAATAATACACCGAGCGTGCAAGCCAAAGACGCTTATATCGATAACAAAATTTGTACTCAGAAGAGAGTAAGTAAGCTGTTTACTTATTATGGCGATATCATAGACGGTATTGACTACGAAAAGCTGTTGTTTGACTGGGGGACGGAAATGAAAGGTTTTGGACATGTATGCACAAGCATTATAGACATGTTCATGTTACAAGTGAAATGTAAAGACTATCGAGAATCTCGCATGAAAAACAATCCCGCCTGGAGGAGAAACGTTTTGAGGGCAGCCAGAAGCATTCGAACGCAGCACGCATGCTAAAAATAAACGAACACGTAAATTAACTTACATGTTGACAATTTTCTTTCCTCACTGGCGAAAATGACGGAGGAACTTCAGTTTAAAAGTAGAAAAATTGATCAACCCATTTACGAAGTTTAAAAACGAAGATTGTCATTTATAGAACCATGTAATTGTACTTGGAAAATGAAAAGCTGTTGTTTGCCTGGGAGACGGAAATGAAAGGGTTTGGACATGTATGCACGAGCATTATAGACATGTTCATGTTACAAGTGAAATGTAAAGACTATCGAGAATCTCGCATGAAAAACAATCAATCCCGCCTGGAGGAGAAGCGTTTTGAGGGTAGCCAGAAGCGTTCTAACGCAGCACGCATGCTTAAAATAGACGAATACGTAAATAAACTAACACGTAGACATTTTTTTTTCTCACTGGCAAAAATGACGGAGAAACTTCAGTTTAAAAGTAGAAAGAGTGATCACCACACGGAGGAAGAAGAGATGTATCAAGTAGAACATTTTACCTAACAATTCAGGGCAGACTCCTCCAACAAGGAACTTTTTATCCAATATGGTCTTTTACCTTCATTTACAGTTTCCATATAAACGCATTTACTTGAACATAAAGATACAACTGTGTCTTTCTATCAATATATCTGTAACGAAATTTGAATTATAGCCCAGATTTTTAGAGTTACATATGCATGTGTAGTTAAATGATACTGAAAAAAAATATATAAAAAATAGTGTCGGTCTAAATATCAGATAGATCTATATAGAACCTGTTCGTTCTAATGTAGCGATATATTTTGGGTCGTTAATGTTAAAAGTATTTTCAACTTATTTTCTTTTCATGCAAAATTTATATAAGAAACAAGTAAATAGTTTGAATTTAGGATCGCTAAACAGCTTTCTGTAATATTTTAATGAACCGTATTTCTTTAACTGGACATTCATGGTTGACAAAATGCGCAAGCTAATTCTATATTGATACATATCTGTAAAAGTTTGAATGGTTTTAATCAAAAGGGTTGAAATTACTTTTTTTTTTTATTTATTTCAAACGGAGAAGATCTTTCTTGTTATTTGAAGAACATTAATATACCTTTGTGTTATAAAACCCATAAATTTGAATATGTTTTGACAGAAACGATGAATCTTTGGTTGACATATTGGTGTACACAAATAAAATAATCGTATTCCTTTATCGTATTTTATTTCTTCAACATCGTTTTACAAATTGATATCATGCTTTTTAATAAGCGTCTCTAACAGTTCTAAATGAAGAATGCATCAACGATATCTACAGTTTTCGTAAGCAGAATAAGATTTTGTTTTATCCTTCTCTAAGACTGGAAACCAATTATATTGAAGTTCTTGGCCACCCACCTCGTATCACATCTTTGACATAAAGCGCTATTTCCTTATTCTCAGGAATATAAGTCATCCAGTCACTTTCACTGATTGCCTCAATATTCAAATTCATCTTATGAAAACGAATCATATCGATCAAAGTGTCTTTAAAAGATATAAAAGTGCTCTTTTTCTTAAGCCACTGTTTTATGCTTCCGTGGGAAAATGTTTGTGGCGTTATTTTGCCAAGAGCCAGTTTATACGGCTCGTAGTCCAACACGTAATATAACGGTATGTATGGTCTTTCAACACAGTCAGAAAATATTTTACCACATAGATCCAATGCTAACACATCCATCATTTATAAAACTGCCTCTCCGGCCTGTTTTCATACAAATTACGTGTATTTGATGAACACAAATCAGCAAAAAGCTATTTCTGTTTAAATGAAATTAAGATACTTCCTTTAAACGAAACCTAGAATAACACGATAGTAGGTAGTGAATGGCTCAATGCATTTACATTACACAGTGCGCTTCAAATAATCAGTTAATAAATACATTAATAAAATCGTACATAGCATCGGAAGGACTGTATTGTCAGCTTAACGTGGACATGTTTTCCAATATTTCTAAGAAGTAAGTTAAGTACAAAATTCAAATTTATAACTTTAATAATGTTAGATATCTTATTGTTAGCTTATTTCTGTTATCAAAACGCGGTTAATCTGGTCCTTTCCAGTCTGAGGATTGCTGTGCAATGACTGTGTGGTCACTTGAAACACGAATCCAGATGAGCGTAATCATCTTTAAAAAATACATGAATATTTGAATATATCAGTGTTTTTCATAGTTACATTTAACATGTCAGAGATAAATAGTTCTTTACAATTTCCGATTTCCGCGAATTAAACAAACGGGTGATCACGTTTGGCATAGCATTACCGCATACGAGATAGAAAAATAAGTAGAAAGACAAACAATAAAACATTCACTGGTGATCCCTAGTTTTTTCGTGCGTATTTCCATGAGAATCCGTACTTGCTAGTCTGGTCCCCGAATTCTATGACAAGTTGTACGATGTTTGATTTAAGTTTGTCTCGTCTTTTCATGAAACAAAAACATGAGTGTATAAAACAATGAGCTGTTGAGAAACATTCGACGCTAAAAAAAATATTTAAATACCTTAAATAAGCCTACACTTCATTTTCTATCCCCATGACTTTATACATTTTTATTTGGATATTAGTATTGCTATAGCTGAAAACCTTCTACCACTTTCGTTTTCGCTTGAATAGATTATTATTGGCGCCGGGGCTATCTTTCAAAATCTGGAAGGCGTTTAGCAAAAAAGAAAAAAAAACTTAGCTGAGTGCAACAAAATATGCCATTACCTTTAACAAAAAAACTTCTTTTTGTGGCTATATCATTAGTATCATTAATATCATTAGTCTTTACAAAAACTTACTTAGGTTATACAAACAGTTGATTAGCGTTTACAAAAACTTACCCGGATGCATCAAAATATGCCATTACCTTTAACAAAAACTTCCTGAGAGTTTACAAAAACTGACTCGATTAATACAAAAAATCGATCGACATTGACAAAAACTTACCCGAATGCAACAAAAACTCGATTTTTTACACTATATAATTTAACGGGATTTAACATTTTTTTGTGACTATTCGCGCAAAAACATCATTAGTCTTTACAAAAACTTACTAACTCTATACAAAAAGTTGATTCGCGTTTACAAAAACTTACCCGGATGCATCAAAATATGCCATTACCTTTAACAAAAACTTCCTGAGAGTTTACAAAAACTGACTCGATTAATACAAAAAATCGATTGACAATGACAAAAACTTACCCGAATGCAACAAAAACTCGTTTTTTTACACTATATAATTTAACGGGATTTAACATTTTTTGTGACTATTCGCGCAAAAACATCATTAGTCTTTACAAAAACTTACTTAGGTTATACAAAAAGTTGATTAGCGTTTACAAAAACTTACCCGAATGCAAGAAAATATGCCATTACCTTTAACAAAAACTTCCTGAGAGTTTACAAAAACTGACTCGATTAATACAAAAAATCGATCGACATTGACAAAAACTTACCCGAATGCAACAAAAATCTCGATTTTTTACACTATATACTTTAACGGGACTTAGCATTTTTTGAGGCTGTTCGCGCAAAAATAGCATTAGTCTTTACAAAAACTTACTAACTCTATACAAAAAGTTGATTAGCGTTTACAAAAACTTACCCGAATGCAACAAAATATGCCATTACCTTTAACAAAAACTTCCTGAGAGTTTACAAAAACTGACTCGATTAATACAAAAAATCGATCGACATTGACAAAAACTTACCAGAATGCAACAAAAACTCGATTTTTTACACTATATAATTTAACGGGATTTAACATTTTTTGAGGCTGTTCACGCAAAAATATCATTAGTCGTTACAAAAACTTACTTAGGTTATACAAAAAGTTGATTAGCATTTACAAAAACTTACCCGAATGAAACAAAATATGCCATTACCTTTAACAAAAACTTCCTGAGAGTTTACAAAAACTGACTCGATTAATACAAAAAATCGATCGACATTGACAAAAACTTACCCGAATGCAACAAAAACTCAATTTTTTTACACTATATGATTTAACGGGATTTAACATATTTGAAGCTGTTCGCGCAAAAACATCATTAGTACTTACAAAAACTTACTTAGGTTATACAAAAAGTTGATTAGCGTTTACAAAAACTTACCCAAATGCAAGAAAATATGCCATTACCTTTAACAAAAACTTCCTGAGAGTTTACAAAAACTGACTCGATTAATACAAAAAATCGATCGACATTGACAAAAACTTACCCGAATGCAACAAAAACTTGATTTTTTACACTATATAATTTAACGGGATTTAACATTTTTTGAGTCTGTTCGCGCAAAAACATCATTAGTCTTTACAAAAACTTACTTAGGTTATACAAAAAGTTGATTAGCGTTTACAAAAACTTACCCGAATGCAACAAAATATGCCATAAACTTTAACGAAAACTTCCTGAGAGTTTACAAAAACTGACTCGATTAATACAAAAAAAAATCGATCGACATTGACAAAAACTTACCCGAATGCAACAAAAACTCGATTTTTTACACTATATAACTTAACGGGATTTAACATTTTTTGTGACTATTCGCGCAAAAATATCATTAGTCTTTACAAAAACATACTAACTCTATACAAAATGTGGATTAGCGTTTACAAAAACTTACCCGAATGCAACAAAATATGCCATTTCCTTGGCTACACTATGGCTACGAGTTGCGTCAACTCTCCCTCTCTTGGAACTGCTTCGGTCAAGGCACCAGCAAGCGCCCTGGGTGTGAACATTCACACCATAAGCTACTGTGACCAGGGCGCTTGCTGGTGCCTTGACTAGAAGGGCACCGAGTTGCTAAAAATGATCTTCCCTTAAATAACGAGGAATGTGTTCTCCGACTGAAATAATAAAGTACTTTCAACGCTTTTATACTAAACTTTCCACTTTATAAATGACTAATTAAATTAACCTGTTTCACCTTTAAATTACTTCAGTACGTTTAGCGCTTTGATTTTTTAACGTATAACATTTTCAGTCTTTAGTGACTATTGCAAACCACGCTTTTACCGTATTCTTTACCTAAACCTAAATTTGAATGGATAGACAGCGGAGTATTTTACATATCCTTTTTACAGCCTATATTTGACAAGTCTTTCTTTAGACTCAATGTTTTTATTCCTTTTTTTTTTTATAGGAGATCACTCCTTGGGCTATTTATATTTTTGTATACTTATGACCCTTTTCAAAACATAATAAAAACTGTTAGAAAATAATTGAAATACGTACATATATGTAAATAATTTTCAATATCGTTGTAATTACTTGTGATGAATATTAACTAATCGGATAATAACTACTCCCCTGACTCACCCAAAAATACCGGATTAACACTATTAAAAATTGGTACTTTAGTGATAGAAAACAATTGAAAGATATTGGTCTCGATATGTATTCTTATATTGACAGGCCTATGTCTAAAGTGTTACTTGTTAAGTCAGTTGAACAGTGTTTGTTAGACCAATTTAAAAATGAATGGTTGTTGAAAATCATTTCTGTTACTGGTCACTCGCGTAGGGGAGGTAATAAGCTTAGAACATATTGTACCTTTAAAGAAGAGTATGGTGTAGAGAAATATTGTACTATGCTTTTGCCATTAAAACATCGTTCAACCTTTTGTAAATTTAGATGTGGTGTGGCACCAATCAGGCTTGAGACCGGAAGATATGAAGATCTACCTGTAGATCAGCGCTTGTGTCCATTTTGTCAGATTTTAGATGATGAAAGACATGTTATTCTAGAATGTTCACTATATGAAGACTTAAGATTGATTATGTTTGAAAAAGCAAATGAAGTAGTCCTAGGTTTTCAAGCTATGCAGTTTGAAGAAAAACTAGTTGCTTTCAACGCTTTGATTACAACCAGCCAACGTTTTAGTTTTACAATTTTAAGAACATTAATTTTAACGTACCTTTAAATTACTTCAGTACGTTTAGCGCTTTAGTTTTTTAGCGTATAACATTTTCAGTTAATTTAGTACCCTTCAACGCTTTTATTATTAAAAATTTTCGTTTTGTTTTATTATAATACTAATACATAATTTCGTTCTACAGTAACAACTTTGTAATGTTTTTTACTTATCTTTACACTTTTCTCTCATATATATCGGTGTTATTCTTTACGATTAACGTTACAACAGAGGTAGTGTATCATCCTATATATACAGAATGCCACTTATTGTTTTTCTACAATAGAGATTAGTTTTCGTTACTACGGTGGCACTTTTTACTTTAATCCCAATTGTCAACGAGTGCGCATTGAAGCGGATTAAGTATCTTAGAATAAAAGCAAATAAAACAAAAATCTGTGTATAAGTAAAATTGAATATAAAAACAAAACATTAATTGTTTGACTCTCTATTGGTTTCCGTACTATTTTACGGATCTGAGATATTAGGTATCTTTAATCATAAAGATGTTGTTAAACTACATTTAAGATTTTGTAAATATGTATAAGGGGACCGGAAATATATAGATATTTGTAAAACCGGCTGAGGGTGTTATGTTTTAGGTAAGCTTTCTAAACACTGAAAATATCGTACGTAATTACCTTGAACAACGTAATATAAAATGTTTTCGTCTTCTAATGTTACAGATTGTTGTTAATTATTTCATTTTGACTGCTATTGTTTGTACTATATTATGCAGTAAATGACTTTGTAATTTTTTGTTAGATTTTATAAGTTCTTAGACAGGAAAACCAAAAAGAAAAGAAGTCGGAGGTAAGTTCTTTTCAGTCACTTAAAATAATGGGAAATAAATAAGATAATGATAAACGTGTAAATAATAATCAAACTTGTCATAGACTTCGGGGACCAGACTAAAGTACGGATTCTCATGACAGTTGTTAAGATGTAGTAAAACTCAGAAGTTTGACATAAAACATTTAACCATATATTGCACTTATTCGCCCATATATGCCGGTGTTATTCTTTACGATTAATGTTACAATAGAGGTAGTGTATCATCCTGTAATAGAATGCCACTTATTGTTTTTCCACAATAGAGATTAGTTTTCGGTACTAATTCGGTGGCGTTTTTTACTTTAATCCCGATTGTCAACGATTGCGCATTGAAGGGGATTAAGTATCTTGAAATGAATGCAAATAAAAGAAAAACCCTTGTATTTATAAAACTGAATATGAAAACAAAACTTTTATCGTTTGTCTATCTGGATGTTTCCTTATTATTGTACGGATCTGAGATACTGAGTATCCATAGTCATAAAGATTCTGTTAAATTAATCAACACAATTCAGCAACAAGCTATTTCTGTTTAAATAAAATTAAGATATTAAAAAATGTGATATTTTATTAACCTGTCAAATGTGCATATATTACACGTTCTGTGCGTTCGATATTATGATATTCGGCCAAAGTTCGGTGTTATTCCTTTGTTTTCCTGAGATAAATTTTGGTCGAGTGTCTAAATATCATTATAAGTATTGGAAGAGAAATGAAAAATATGTACATGGAAAGTCAAACGTTTACTTTTCTGATGAAACAGCCAAAGATTTCAATGTTGTTTACATAGTGGAAAATATTAGTGAATTTATTGTTTGTGATTACCTCCCTTTATCGCTATAACTAAATGTTTTATAAATTCTTAGACAGGAAAACCAAAAAAAGAAATCGCAGACGGCCTGTCGGAGGTAAGTTCTTTTCAGTCATTTATTGCATAAGGTGCCGTATCAGTTTATTATAATAGAACAAAGGGCCGCAGCACCTTAGGTTGTAGTTTAGACAATTTTGCCTGAATTAAACATATTCTATATTATTGCTATATAGATCTTGAAATTTCGGACCACACTCCACAACGTTTACGCATTGAAGGTGATTAAGCCGGATTATTTGCTGCCCCGCTGCCCCAATTACGAGGGGATTAAGCCGGATTAGGGATTATGTCGGATTAGGGATTAAGGCGGATTAAAATGCCCCGCTGCCCCGCTGCCCCAACTCTGTGAAACTCATTGTTATATACTACTACTTGGACAAATACGTGGACCGCTCCGACTTTGAATATATGGAGATGGACACGGTGAAAATAATAATCAAACTTGTCATAGATTTCGGGGACCAGACTAGCAAGTACGGATTCTCATGACAGTTGTTAAGATGTAGTAAAACTCAGAAGTTTGACATAAAACATTTAACCATATATTGCACTTATTCGCCCATATATGTTGGTGTTATTCTTTACGATTAATGTTACAATAGAGGTAGTGTATCATTCTATAATAGAATGCCACTTATTGTTTCTCTACAATAGAGATTAGTTTTCGGTACTAATTCGGTGGCGTTTTTTACTTTAATCCCGATTGTCAACGATTGCGCGTTGAAGGGGATTAAGTATCTTGAAATGAATGCAAATAAAACAAAAACCCTTGTATTTATAAAACTGAATATGAAAACAAAACTTTTATCGTTTGTCAATCTGGATGTTTCCTTATTCTTGTACGGATCTGGGATATTGGGTATCCATAGTCATAAAGATTCTGTTAAATTAATCAACACAATTCAGCAACAAGCTATTTCTGTTTAAATAAAATTAAGATATTAAAAAATGTGATATTTTATTAACCTGTCAAATGTGCATATATTATACGTTCTGTGCGTTCGATATTATAATATTCGGCCAAAATTCGGTGTTATTCCTTTGTTTTCCTGAGATAAATTTTGGTCGAGTGTCTAAATATTATTATAGGTATTGGAAGAGAAATGAAAAATATGTACATGGAAAGTCAAACGTTTACTTTTCTGATGAAACAGCCAAAGATTTCAATGTTGTTTACATAGTGGAAAATATTAGTGAATTTATTGTTTGTGATTACCTCCCTTTATCGCTATAACTAAATGTTTTATAAATTCTTAGACAGGAAAACCAAAAAGAAATCGCAGACGGCCTGTCGGAGGTAAGTTCTTTTCAGTCATTTATTGCATAAGTGACGTATCAGTTTATTATAATAGAACAAAGGGTCGCATTACCTTAGGTTGTAGTTTAGACAATTTTGCCTGAATTAAACATATTCTATATTATTGCTATACAAATCTTGAAATTCGGACCACACTCCACAACGATTACGATTACGACCGATTACGAGGGGATTAAGCCGGATTAGGGATTATGTCGACTTAGGGATTAAGTCGGATTAAAATGCTCCGCTGCCCCAACTCTGTGAAACTCATTGTTATATACTACTGACATAGTAAATATTTTAGCAAAAAAAAAAAAAAAAAAAAAGAGCAAAAGACTGATCTACTATCTCTTACATTGTTATTCTACAGTTTTCTCTTAAATGCTTGATTTCAGTGCCTAGTTTATTTGTAACGATGCATGTAATTGTTTCTTATAATTTCTGTCAAATCTGTTGTTTTTCAGAGTGTCTGTCATATAATATAATGTGGTAAATGCTGTGGCTTTCCACAAACCTGATTTCTATGTCTCATTTTTGCACATATATTACAGGAATTCAATTATCTGTGCATAAACAATAGCTTTCAAAATGTCACAGAGTTAATATTAAATCATACTGTGTGCACGATCATGTTTCAATGTTAACGTAAGATTTATATAATTGTATATAATAGAAATACTATATAAATCAGATATGCTACACGGCGACTCTAAGCATGAGTATAAATCTCAACTTAAAAATGGTGTTTTCCAGCAAACCGAACAAATGTTCATATTGCGTTAGTGAGATTAGACTTTTCTGAATCAGAATGGCAAGATAATTACCTTGAGTTTGGTCATCTTTATTTCGAAAGAATGGGCTCTAATAATCTTTCAGATCTCGAGGACAAATTTTAATCTCGTATTTAAGCAATGAAGAATACACCTGTACTGTGTAAGTGTGACAGGAAAGGCCGTACCGGCGACAGTAACCATCAAAACAAATCAACACCCTTTACAATATTTACAAATTTATTTACATAAGATGATTATTAACAATGAATAGATATGAAAAGAAAAAAAAAACTGATTATAAGAAAGAAAAAAAAGAAAGTTCAGTATCTCTAGATACAAAAGTTCTTATAGTCCATTCTAATCTGACGTGACACAGGTCTTTAATGTAATTGTGAACTTTAAGTAGCACAAACAAAACAGATTTCTAAATTCAAAATACAGTCCCTTTAAACCGTGAATACGTTGATTCCGTGTTGGCTCCCTATGGTGGTAGGTGATTGCATCCCTGAGCTGACTTCAGAGGATAACAAAAATCATCGTCTTTGCGGTTTACGGCACAACCATGGGACGTAAGCTCTGCGCTGGGAATATCACATCCAGGCGAGTGAAGACACGTGAACCTCGGGCATTGTACTTCCGGGTTATGACGTCACCAGGAAAATCGTCTGGCGGAAGAAGCTAAAATATATAACATATGGTAAGCACCATAGCAAAACAAAAAGTCAGGGCATAAAACTGCTCCTTTGGGTACACCATACCTCCGTAGGCTCCCATAAATAATACGTGCTACTTATACAAAACATATGTGCTACTAAGTTCAAACGTCACATGATTAAAATACGTCACTTATTACTTCCATATTACAAAGATTACTTACTTAAAAGACTAAAGTTAAAGTATGAAAAAGATATGAAAAGTATATGATGAAACATTATAGATATGGACATGATAAACTGCAGCCATTATTTACAACTACAAATTAACAAAATTCAATGTAAATCAAACGTTATATGATAGTTGGCATTCATATAATATCTAATGCCATACACTAAAACGGACATTGTATGTGTATGCAATAGACTGTCACACAATTCATATTACAATAATATATACATGGTACTAGACTTGCCATATAAATTTATACATAACAATACAATGCAGTAATGGCGTTCCATAATAACGAAATGTTTGACATAAGTTTTTGAAACAAAGTACTTTATAAATATCATGTTACAAATTTCAGTACAAATTTTACATCTTATATAAATGAAACATTTTAGACTCCTCTTTCGAAATAATTTACAAAAGTCTGAAAAATTTAATAAATTATCCTAACATACCGAAACTAGCTAAAATCACATGCCGAAAAATAAATGTTACAGAATTCTGTAGAATGAACAAAAATTTACCAAATAAAAATCGTAATGCAAAAATCATACAAAAATCTAACAAATAAATTTCTTACCTCGATCGAGCATAAATTTCTAGCAAGAAAATAATTCAGACATAGATTCGTCTATAAAGTCGTAAGGTGGTGTGCGCAAGGCATATCTAGTCCAGTCTATTTAAAGGATAATGTCCCGCCAAATACTAAACTGAATGGGATTCACGGCTAAGCCGTGGACTCTTACTATTTCTATTTTCACGGGATTCACGATATAGCCGGGGAATCTAACTACTTTGGCGCGAATTTAAATTGACAATTTGAGGCCCATTATAGTGGTTTTGGGGATAAAAACATAAATTACTGAAGTTTATAAAATATCAACTTTCTTATTACTGAACAGAATTTAATGAAATTTACATGGAAATTTAAGTTATGAAATACAGAAAAAACATGAGAGGTATTTCATGCGTGAAATCTGACATTTACCTCAATAACTCAAAAATTTACAAAAAGATGATGCAATACCTGCATTTACACTACAGATAATATAAGGCCCGTATGTCAATTTGTGACAGTAAGACTGGCAGAGATCCGTGAAGGACCGATAGGGCGAGAATAAAGCACTTGCTCTAAATATCCATCATTCGGAAAACAACAATAGGTAGGTCTTTCCATCCCTTCGAAAGAGTCCAACTGAGTTGGTAAATTAACTAATTTATTTGTATTGTATACAATCCCGTGTGTTTTACTCCTTTAGCTATGCGGATGACGTATACCTAACTAAACTAATTCAGTACTTAATTAAATTGCTGAAATAATCTCACTTTATGAGTTTACTCACTATTGAAACCGGTAGTTAATGCCAGTATTAATGAATATTTCATTCGAGCAGTTGTATTTTACAAGTAAATAGCTATAGGTAAAAAAATTGGGACAATCCGAAGGAATGGAATAGCAGTAGTAGAGATTAAATACGACATAGATCTACTCCGTACAGAAAGTGTTGAACAAATTGAAGGCAAAATGTAGTAAAAATACCGCACACTCTTTCGTTCTATTTATTATATGTGTAGGGCTGTAAGATATTTCGTTTTTCATAGCTCAAGTGTTTTCTTATATATCAAATTTCAGGGCTCCAGATAATTTTTTTGGCCTATGAGTATTTACTCATCATAATTCTTGCGAATGAGTAAAATGGTAAAATCTGAAATTGACTAGGGGTAATTTTACTCCTGATTATTTGTAAATGAGAAAAAAAAAACAGAAATCAGTTTTATAACATATTTGTTTGGTGTAACACCCATGAATTTGTTTGCAGTTCAGCTTCAATTCAGCATTCAAGTTTTTGCTTCTTGTTCTCCATTGGCTTGCTTTGGCTTCACACTCACTGCCAAATCCAACAGATTATTCAATATACTTTTAACGATGTTTTGGGTATCATTTTTTGTTGGTTTAAAGAATACGTAGCACGTCTGTTCACTTCATTGATCGCGGCCGATGAAGTATATGCGCGCTGGGGAAAATATTTTATGATGGACCTGTGAATTCTTTTCTTATGGGTGAAACAGGTCTCGTAAGTGTAAATACGACTAGCTTCTACTGATTATAAAACATACCGTACGATTTGTTGTGAATTAACTGTTGTTGTACTTTTAGTAGTTCAACCGCCACCCTTGTTTAAGAGCAACATTTAAAAAACACGTTTTTTTTTTTTCATCCTCAAGTAATAAGTAAGTAGACTCGCCCAGTTTAATCAATCTAGACGCATAATCAAACTCTATACATAGAGCGCCTACTTCACCCGATTTACATTCGGAACATTTTCACGCGTTTCGGGCTTTATCGTATGTTTAACATGGGATTTTTTAACCGTCCAAACTTGTTGGAAATGTTTGTTTCATTGTTTATGTTTTTTAATAAAACTGTAACTGCTTTCATTGTCTACCACTTTTTTCCACCCTTGCCTGCTGAAAAAAAAAAAAAAACAGTAATGAGTTTGTACACTGTCTAGACAATTGTGCTCTGTTGAAATTTAACCAAACACAAGTTTACCTGCATAAACAGAAAGCATGATATGTTGATATGTCACCATGCGCGGATCCAGATTGGGGGGGGGGGGGGGGGGTTTCCGACCCCCTCTGGAAAGTCTTTAAAAAGGAAAGAAGACAAGAAGGAAAGAAAATGTTTTTCGAAAAGGCAACATTAGGACTGCATGTAAAGTATATGCGGCTGCTGCTACATACGACCCCGACATAATTCATATTATTTACTAAAAGAAACTAAAAATTTTACCTTCAAGAAAGCTTAATTTTTATCTTTTCCCAAATTTAAAACAGGTTAGTCCATAAAACTGTCCAGAATGCAAAAAATGAAGTGCTAAATTTAAAATTTTCCAGGGTGGGGGGGGGGCTGGGGCAGGGGATCGGACCCCCTCTGAGAAAATTGGCTGTGTCCGTGCATGGTCACTATACCTGTCCAGTACTGGACATTATGGTAAACGCTTCTTGCCTGCACAAATGACAAATTCGCAACTTCTGTCCGGTTTATACAAATTTCTGACCGCGATAAACCATTTGACTTCTACATTCTTAGAAAGAGACATGTTGTTGTTTACTCCACACCGGAAGTTGATATTTTAAATCGACACCGCTTTAAAATACACTACCTTACCATCAATATTAATTCCCAACAATTTGATTTACACACACATTGAGTGTATAATATAGTTTAACCGAGGTTTATAGAGTACCATTCAATGCCTGTGTACGTTCAATGTGGCACAATGAATGCCGACCGTGCACTGTTATGTAAAGCATCCAGACGATTCAGATTTTGTTTACGCTTGTAAAAAGTCATTGCATGCGATTCTGTAATTTCATGTACGTTTTTATACGCTAAAAATTAGCAGGCATGCGTATATGCATTATTTCAAAGCGTAATTTACGCTAATACGCATCTTATCTGGAGCCCTGTATCAACGTATTTTAAGCTGTAAACATCAATTTGATATAATTGCACAGTTATATGGCTGCTACTTTTGTTCATTGTTAATTACTGAGCGATAGGAATTATACGTTTATTCAAAGGAATTTTACTGAGACACGTATTATCATTAAATGGCAGATGCACATATTGTCTTCGCAGCTGGACTAGGTTCATCCAGCTAAACACTAAACAGTTATCACAGATCACGTGTAAACAATCCTCGGCAAAACATCCAATTCCAACACAAGAATATTCATTTCCCTTTTAAGGAGCATATTTTCTATAGTGATAACGGTAGTGTCACAACTGTTACGACAATCAAGTCGAAATAATGGTATCAACGACATCCCAGACTAGCCTTAGATCATGGCTCGTTTAACTACGGTACAGCTCTGTGAATATCATAGTAACTGTATATATGTATTTTAATGTTAAATTGAGCAAGAAAATAAATGCTTCAATGAAACTTTCAACACTTTTTTGGCAAAGTTTGTCAATGGGATCATTATTAGTCAAATCTAAAATACATATATTAAGATATTAAAGTTAATGTTAAGGCCAAAAGCAAATGCATGTATATGCATACTTGATTCAGTAAGAAGTTCTAGTTGAACTCATGTATCATTCTTGTACATTTGTATGTTCCTGGAGAAGTAATAAACACACTCAGCAACCTGAATTTTAAATCTTATCAAATGTTATTATAACTCTGACAACATAGCCATAACATTTGTATATTTGCAAATAATAGAATGTATATAACAATGATACTAGTAAGTATTGAAGTGCACAATTATTCTCAAAATTTTTAATTTGAGCCATTTCTAAGGAAATAATAGGACGCTTTTGACAACACCTGTGTCTAGACTGACTGACACAATTTTCTCGAAAGTTTACACAAGATGTTGATTTAGAGAGTTGACTGTTAGAATCAGCAATATTCCGAAGCAAACATAGGAAAATGCACTTCTATGCCCACAATCAGTATGTTCTTTAGTTGCCTAGCAACATGAAACTCGCCATTAGCTTGCGAAAATATCAAATAATGCAAACTTGAACACTGTTTGCCTTAAAAAGGCAAAACACTTTTAATAACCATTTTTATCAATTAACTTAAAAGACATATAGCGGCATTGTCGCAAATTCCTGAAAATAAACAGTTCAAAAGGCATATATTTAAATGTGCAAAACCGACAAGACATTGAGTGTCAGGAGAGAATTGAATTATCTCTGTGCTGTGGAACGTGTGAATTTATTCTTAATGTTTGCATTGGCCTTCACTACATATTTATTCTTAATTTTAAACACTTTTCATGTACATTAATGTTATGGGAACAATATCTGTACCTACCTATGCTTTCAGGACCACAATAACACACAGACATGTTAGTTTAATTCAAGTGCTATCACCATACTGTACACGTACGTTTTGACTACATTTAGAAAATAACATGATCTCCAAGTAGTACTAATACGACTGTATATTTTGGAAAACATATACTAGAGAAGAGACGTCATTTACAAAGAAATGAAAGAACATCTAACAAATGAGATCAAAGTTATTTCATTTAGTAGCAAAAACTGTCTGGTAAATAGGTCAATTAAAACCCATTGACTGGAGAATATAAAGGCTCTTTTGGAAACCAACCAAGCGAAGTAAAGTTTATATACCATATATATCAGTAATGCAGTGCATAAAAACCAAACACGCAGTCGAATTACAGTTTACTGGTATTTCGAAGTTTCGACTAAATGCTTTCCTCAGGGAATAATTCCGATATTAAAACAATTTTTACATACATATTAGTATATGATAATTTCTTAAGAAATTAGGAGTCACAAGTTTGATCATATAATGAGATGAAATTCACAACACTTGCAGGAAAGAAGCTATGTTGAATGCAAACAGCCAAACACTAATATCTTATATTAACTCAATGCGGCCGTCATAACAGCTATATGGCTTCGGATGAACGGGTGGATAAACAGACGAAGAAACTGGTGGAAACAGGGACAACGCAAATTTCCTTCTTTACTCGTCTTGAGGTTATCTATTGTCTTGCTGGCCACAGAAGCATACAAATTCGTAAGCATACAAACATGATAACTGGCCTCTTCAACAGACTAAACATCATCAAATGGAAATTAGTATCAAAATTAATTAATGAATTTACGAAAATAAGTGTATCTTGCATTAAGAAAAAAGTGATACCAAATACAAGAATATTTACGGAGTGAAACAAGGTTAAAACATTTAGAGAGCGTACAAAATGTCCGGCATTTCATTTATATGCTATCACTTGATTTTCTCTAATGGATCGTCTCTTTCAGCAAGGAAGTTATTGAACGTAAGAAATATATAATTTAGTATTCAATAGAAATACATGTACCCACACAAGAAAAAAGGAATGTAAATTAAAAAACACATTGTACGTAGATGTTGGCCTCAGGTGCTATTTTGTGCAATACCGCAGGTATTTTGTTTTTACTCGGTTTGAAATAAAAGAAAACCAGACACGAGAGTATTCATATTTCCGTGCAGTTCTCGATTGTTACTTGCAGTAGTTTGAGTCCGGACCCACACTTCAGAACTGTTATTGAGTTCTAGAATCCATTGTTTCGTTGTAGAAGCGTAGTCATGTGAGGCTGCTGGACCGGCAGATATGTAATTAATGTAAACACCATCAACAGTCAAATCCAGAGATTGAATATGGCCAGGCTGTACTGTCATAGTAAGCGTGAATACGTAAGCGCCCTTGACTGGAGCAATGAAGATGCCAGTGTGCGGGTGGTACGCATTACCAATGTTTGTGATTGCTTTATCGAATATAATAATGTGCTGGCTGCCAAGATTGACTAGGTTCTGAATTGATACTCCACAGCTGTAAATGCTACCTGCGGCTGAGAGGAGACCTGGCCTGCAAACAGGAGCAAAATATCTTTAAAAGGTGGTAAATGTAAACTGCAGTGTGTATACCAAGTTTAGTTATTATTGCATAATTTTACATCAATTTATACATAACGAAATACTTGTAGAGACCTCAATTTTGGAATGTCAATTTATGATGATCATTCTATTATCTAACGCTACAAGTGTATCTTGTGTTTGTTCGAACAAAACAAATATTGGTACAAAAAATAGACAAAAGTTATGTTGTAATATCTTACTTGATCTACGAATTCGTTGACGTGCATGCTGAGTTGATGACATTTTCACATCAATTGCCGGTATTAGCGTCATGTTGCTTTGGTGCATTTTGTGAACGGAAACTTCTGAATATTCTGAATTTTCACCCGCCTGAAAATAATTTAACATCCATCTGTTATTCTCTCGATTTTCGTCTCAATTCGAAGCTTCAAACACAATCAGCACAAAACAATACTCTTGCGGTATCACACGGCAACATTTAGTTCTGAAGTAAATGAGAACCATAAAGCGTATTTACACTTAGTTTATGTAGCCCTCATAATTTGTTGCAGTAAACGTGGTGTCGAGAAGGCAACTATTAAACAACTGATCGAAATAATTTGTTGAGATTACGCTTTCATTTTGCCACAAGATTGAAAGCATTGAGGTCGTTTGTGCCTGCAAGAATTTTATAGTTCTAAGCTTTAGGTGAAGTGATTAATAAAGTAGTGTTGTTACCTGTGGTGCATGCTCCGCACATTTACTTTCAAGTTGATGCACTTTTCTGTTCAATTCTTTATTTTCTCGTTTTAATTCCACCACTTTATTTTCAAGTGCAAGCGTACGAACTTTCAGATCGTCTAACTGCCTCAGCTTGATGCTATATTCACGCAGCGAGCTTTTTTAGAATATCTAATTCATTTAAAACTGCCAGCAATGTATCCTTGTCCGATATCTCCTGCCCGAAAACAGTCTGAGAAAATACACTAACGAAAAAGAGAAAAAGAATCATGACAAGCTTTTACATGACAGCAAACTGAATATGACATACATAATTGATAAGGCTTATCTTATCTACTAGGCAAGTACTAAATGGAATCGAGTGCAGAATGTTTGGCACACCATTCCAAATTCTCAAAAGATCAAGGCTAGTTGAAAAAATTGGGCAAATACAGAGAGAAATTCAATACATGGAATTATTATGCGATGTTGTGCTGGAACACGTATTTCACAAAGTCTCATGGTGTTTGTTTTAAAATGATCGGTCCAAATACCTGGTTTTGAAACGCGAAAGCAAACTTTTCATATTTTGTTACTGAATTTGAATACTGCCCCGTAAATGGGAATTATTGATATATTTGCAAGTGATAAAATGTATGCACAGAACTAATTTCCTATTATTGTTTAATATAAGACATTTGTTGAAGTCCAGTTTGCAGTCTTTAAATACCATGTATTTTGTTACTTTCAGCTCCTTCTGCTTAAGACACTGCGAGTGCCTATCAAAACAAGATTTGCGGTGATGTACTGTCTTGCCTTTAGCAGAAACCCGGTAGTAATAACTTAGCGACTGAATTATGTGAGTCACAGTGTATCAAAATTTTGGAAAATCGAAATTACAATTTTTGGTATTAAACAGATTTCCGCATCATTGCAACAGAAAATTATTGTGTGTAAAATGTCAACTGGTTAACAGATTGTGGAACATAGCATTTCACTTCTCGACTCTAGCTACGAGTACGTATTCTTGAAATCAGATAAATAAACAAAACTGGTTTTTCTTTGACAAACAAGCCTATTGCCTAGCAATAGAAGTAGTACTCTACCGGAAATTGCATCCGTCATAGTAGCTTCGATAGGAGCCACATTTTTATGAAGAACCTAAAATACATAACCTACCATCTGCAAGTCGGGTTTCATAAAAACAAAATCTTGCACTTTAAAAGTTAACAAAGGATCTATCTGCTGTGACTGACTCACGGATGGACAGACACAACAAAGCATGAAAATATCTGTAAAACCGACCGATAATCCCCAATATATGACTATTACATTTTAGAAGCACAAAAGCTGAACTCATGGACTGGCCATATACCTCGTCTTAATATACTTACTTCCGAAGAAGCTTTTTATAACTCTACAACTAGTTGTTGAGAAAACACACGCTCAGGATGTGCTCATCTCCGCTTGGGTGAAGCTTCTTATGCAGTGGGTGAAGCTTCTTATGAAGTTTCGCTGAATACTAGCGAGGAGTTGCTGGACAAGGATTCTAATGTTGCATAATTAAAGGACAATAACTCAATGAAAAATCATCCAACGGGAACATGAAAATAATATATGTATCTCCTCTTGAACATAAAGTTTTCTATAAAATTTCGCTGAATTCGAAGAATACTCCGGGAAATGGTGCTACAGAATACTCATATAGAATAACCAAAGGGCAATTACTCAGTGAAAAACAATGACCGGAACATAATTGAAGCTTCCTATGAAAATTAACTGAATTCCAACCAGTGTTTGCTGAGGAATACGGCAGACAGACGAAGCGGTAACATAATATGAAAGCATAATAAAATGATCTCTTTACTCAGAACTCTACATATTGCTTTCTATCTATGTCCCAAGTTTCCCATGAAAAAAATAAGTGTATGACAGAATCCGTCAATTGTGACAAAGGGATGGGCAGACAAAATAAAATAAAGTGCATGTTCTGTATATTGTCTTCTGCCTTTTCCGTGTCATGTAAAAAATCTTTAATACTTTTTAAGCCATAAAAGAAACTTTTTCTCACTCTTTTGGACTACTTATTGTCATAGTAACAAATTGTATTGCTACAACAAACAAGAGGGCCAAGATGGCCCTAGGTCGCTCACCAGAGAAACACACCATAACAGTGTAAACATGTTTGACCTAGTGTTTTCATGGAAAAAAATATTCTAACCAATTATCATTAAAATTGGAGCAAAAATCTTGAGTATAAATAAGTATTTTCTTTGATTTGACCTAGTGACCTAGTTTTTGACCCCAGATGACCCATATTCGAACCTGACCTAGATTTCATCAAGGCTATCATTCTGACCAAATTTCATGAAGATCAATTGAAAAATACAGCCTCTATCGCATACAGAAGCTTTTTCTTTGATTTGACCTAGTTTTTGACCCCAGACTACCCATATTCGACCTTGCCCTAAATTTCATCAAGGCAACCATTCTGACCAGATTTTATGAAAATCCAGTGTAAAATGCAGCCCCTACTGCATACACAAGGTTTTTCCTTGATTTGACCTAGTGACCTAGTTTTTAAACCCAGATGACCCATATTCGAACCTGACCTAGATTTCAGTTGAAAAAAAAATAGCCTCTATCGCATACACAACGTTTTTCTTTAACCTAGTGACCTACTTTTTGACCCATATTCGAATTTGACCTAGATTTCATCTAGGCAATCATTCTGACCAAATTTCATGAAGATCAATTGAAAAATACAGCCTCTATTGCATACAGAAGGTTTTTCTTTGGTTTGACCTACTGACCTACTTTTTGACCCAAGATGACCCATAATCAAACTTAATGTAGACTTTTTTTTTATTTGACCTAGTGACCTTATTTTTGACCCCAGATGACCCAGATTTGAAGTTGACCTAGATTAAGGTGCACGAATATCAAGTAAAAATGCAGCCCCTATTGCACATACACATATTTCATTTGATTTGATCGGGTGATATAGTTTTTGACCCCAGATGATCCAGATTCAAACTTGACCTAGATTTCATCAATGGAATAATTCTGACCAAATTTCATGAAGATCAATTGAAAAATACAGCCTCTATCGCATACACAAGGTTTTTCTTTGATTTGACCTAGTGGCCTACTTTTTGATCCCAGATGACCCATTTTCAAACTCTGCCTAGATTTCATTAAAGTTATCAATTTGACTTAATTTCAGGACGGTCAATTGAAAAATACAGCCTCTATTGCATATACAAGCTTTTTCCTTTGATTTGACCTAGTGACCTACTTTTTGACCCCAGATGACCCATATTCAAACTTGACCTAGATTTCATCAAGGCAATCATTCTGACCAAAATTCATTAAAATTAATTGAAAAATACAGCTTCTATCGCATACACAAGGTTTTTCTTTGATTTGACCTAGTGACCTAGTTTTTGATCCCAGATGACCCATTTTTGAACTCAGCCTAGATTTCATCAAGGCAATCATTCTGACCGAATTTCATGAAGATCAGTTGAAAAATACAGCTTCTATCGCATACACAAGCTAAATGTTGACAGACGACAGATGGCAAACATAGAGCGATCAGAAAAACTCACCCGAGCATTGCTCAGGTGAGCTAAACAAGAGGACCATGATGGTCCTGAATCGCTCACCTCTTCCCACATGACCCAGTTTTGAGTATGACGTCGTTTTTTCTATTATTTGACATAGTGACCTAGTTTTTGAGCTCATGTGACCCAGTTTTTAACTTGACCTAGATATTATAAAGATAAAAATTCTGACCAATTTTCATGAAGATCAGTTGAAAAATACAGCCTCTATCGCATACACAAGGTTTTTCTTTGATTTGACCTGGTTACCTAGTTTTTGATCCCAGATGACCCAATTTTGAACTCGGCCTAGATTTCATCAAGGCAATCATTCTGACCGAATTTCATGAAGATCAGTTGAAAAATACAGCTTCTATCGCATACACAAGCTAAATGTTGACAGACGCCGGACATAGAGCGATCAGAAAAACTCACCGGAGCATTGCTCAGGTGAGCTAAACAAGAGGACCATGATGGTCCTGAATCGCTCACCTCTTCCCACATGACCCAGTTTTGAGTATGACGTCGTTTTTTCTAATATTTGACATAGTGACCTAGTTTTTGAGCTCATGTGACCCAGTTTTGAACTTGACCTAGATATTATAAAGATAAAAATTCTGACCAATTTTTATGAAGATCCATTGAAAAATATGGTCTCTAGAGAGGTCACAAGGTTTTTCTATTATTTGACCTATTGACCTAGTTTTCGAAGGTACGTGACCCTGTTTTGAACTTTACCTAGATATCATCAAGGTGAACATTCTCACTAATTTTCATGAAAATCTCATGAAAAATATGGCCTCTAGAGAGGTCACAAGGTTTTTCTATATTTATATCTACTGGCCTTGTTTTTGACTGCACGTGACCCAGTTTCGAAACTGACCTAGATATCATCAAGGTGAACATTCAGATCAATTTTCATGAAGATCCATTGAAAAATATGGCCTCTACAGAGGTCAAAAGATTCTTCTAATTTTAGACCTACTGACCTAGTTTTTGACCGCAGTTGACCCAGTTTCAAACTTGACCTAGATATCATCAAGATGAACATTCAGACCAACTTTCATACAGATCCCATGAAAAGTATGGCCTCTAGAGAGGTCACAAGGTTTTCTTATTATTTTACCTACTGACCTAGTTTTTAAAGGCACGTGACCCAGTTTCAAACTTGACTTAGATATCATCAAGGTGAACATTCTGACCAATTTTCATGAAGATCCATTCAAGGGTATGGCCTCTAGAGAGGTCACAAGGATTTTCTATTTCAAGACCTACTGACCTAGTTTTTGATTGCAGTTGACCCAGTTTCAAACTTTACCTAGATATCATCAAGATAAACATTCAGACCAACTTTCATACAGATCCCATGAAAAATATGGCCTCTAGAGAGGTCACAACGTTTTATCATTATTTGACCTAGTTTTTGATGGCACGTGACCCACTTTCGAACTTGACCTAGATATCATCAAGATGAACATTCTGACCAATTTTTATGGAGATCCATTCACAATTATGGCCTCTAGAGAGGTCACAAGGCTTTTTCTATTATTTGATCTAATGACCTAGTTTTGGACTGCAGGAGACCCAGTTTCAAATTTGACTTAGATATCATCAAGGGGAACATTCTGACCAATTTTCATGAAGATCCATTGAAAAATATGGCCTCTAGGGAGGTCACAAAGATTTTTTATTTTTAGACCTACTGACCTAGTTTTGGACCGCAGTTGACCTAGTTTCGAACTTGACCTAGATATCAAGATGAAAATTCTGACCAATTTTCATGCAGATCCCATTAAAAATATGGCCTCTACAGAGGTCACAAGGTTTTTCTTTTATTTGACCTACTGACCTAGTTTTTGACGGCACATCACCCACTTTCAAACTTGATCTAGATATCATCAAGGTGAACATTCTCACTAATTTTCATGAAGATCTCATGAAATATATGGCCTCTAGAGAGGTCACAAGGTTTTTCTATTTTTAGACCTACTGACCTAGTTTTTGACCGCACGTGACCCAGTTTCAAACTTGACCTAGATATCATCAAGATGAACACTCAGACCAACTTTTATACAGATCCCATGAAAAATATGGCCTTTAGAGAGGTCACAAGGTTTTTCTATTATTTGACCTACTGACCTAGTTTTTGAAGGCACATGACCCAGTTTCGAACTTGACCTAGATATCATCAAGGTGAACGTTCTGACCAATTTTCATGAAGATCTTGTGAAATATGTGGCCTCTAGGGAGGTCACAAGGTTTTTCTATTTTTAGACTTACTGACCTAGTTTTTGATGGCACGTGACCCAGTTTCAAACTTGACCTAGATATCATCAAGGTGAACATTCTGACCAATTTTCATGAAGATCTTATTAAATATATGGCCTCTAGAGAGGTCACAAGGTTTTTCTATTTTTAGACCTACTGACCTAGTTTTTGAAGGCACGTGACCCAGTTTCAAACTTGACCTAGATATCATCAAGATGAACATTCTGACCAACTTGCATAAAGATCCCATGAAAAATGTGATCTCTAGAGTGGTCACAAGCAAAAGTTTACGGACGGACGCACACACAGACGGACGACGCGCAATCACAAAAGCTCACCTTGTCACTTTGTCACAGGTGAGCTAAAAATAAAAGGACCTCAGCATTGCCATCTATCAATATACCATGTTTCATAACAAATTATCTTATACTTGTTAAGTTGTAAGAAGATCCCATTTTTGTGCCTGACGGATTGACGGACATACGGTGAATTACAATAGATCAAAACTTATGTGGTTTACTCAAAGAACATAAAATGGCGAAAATAAGAACAACACAGTTTTTGCTGTTGTTTTTCAACAAATATGAGGATTGTTCAGTTCTGGAGACAGGATAAACAAAACGTTCAGTTTAACAGTTTATTAGTAATATGGCCATAACAAATAAAATAGTTGTAATAATTATTTGATATATACAGTTCAGTAAATTAAAAAAGATACTTTCCATATATATTTACAACACATTCAAAATAAGATCTGGTTTATGATAATAAATGTTCAGATATGTGGAGCATATCCTTTCAAAGTTTCGGAAAACACAAAAACTTTTCTAGGGAAAAAAATGAAGCTCTTGCAAGTACATTCCCATTTTTTTGCACCGATCTTGCAACAGTTTTCATAACTGCTTAAAGTCTTGTTATTTGAATATACCAAAAGGTGAGGCTACAGCACATCATAGTAATATTTGCTGGCGGTCTAATAAATATAGTTGCAATTGGTACTTCCTTCAGCACTGTAATAAAAAAGGAAGCGTGGTGTTTGGTGTTGAAAGTCAGAAATCATTTAAATACAGCTGATCCTACTTTCTGTTATTTCTAAAATCTTATGTCAAAAATTTACTAATGTTATTTCAACATAACTGAAAACAGTAATGAGTTGATAGTGTACCTGCAATTCAACAAAATTAAAACAGATAACACTTTGAGTTTCGAGTCACATGCAGGTCATATCGCAACATTTCCAGATTTCCATGGTGGAAGACACAGGTAGCCATCATGGCACTGTTTCACACATTGGCGGGCCTGGGTAGAACCATCGACCTCCAATAAGCCACCTGGATGGCTTCCTCACCCGATATCAAACCCACATTGGTGAGAGGCAACCAATATAAAGTAAGTGACTTTAACCACTGCATTGGCTTCAAATGATATCTTCTGTCTAAATTGTCAGACTATACAGCTAACAATTAATGATTTAATATATCATTTCTTGACTATTTGTTCTGAAAAAAAAATACAGTAACCCATTAAACTTACTAAAAAGAGCTGGTCAATAGATTCTGATTAAAAACATGGATCCTTAACCAAGATCTGTTTGTTTCGGTAAAAATTACTAAGTTCATATTTTCTAAGTAAGCAGTAAAAACAGTTTTAGTAACAATTCAAGAAATATATTAAATGATGTGGAGTTTAAAATATATAAATAAATCAGTAATATCATAAGTAATGTAAACAAATCTCTGAATTGTTATGGTAACATGGGAATATACAAGTATATATGATAAATGATGAGTATACTTGGTTTCTAAACAACCCTATGATCATGATTGATGGAGTATACTGGTTAAGATCTATGTTGAAAATGAATTTTATGTAATAAAACAACATTTGAGCCGTGCCATGGGAAAACCAACATAGTGGGTGTGCGACCAGCATGGATCCAGACCAGCCTGCGCATCTGCGCAGTCTGGTCAGGATCCATGCTGTTCGCTTACAGTTTCTCCAATTCCAATAGGCTTTAAAAGCGGACAGCATGGAGCCTGACCAGACTGCGTGGATGCGCAGGCTGGTCTGGATCCATGCTGGTCGCACACCCACTATGTTGGTTTTCCCATGGCACGGCTCATTTCACTAGATATCCGTGCAAGCATTTACACACATACATCAACAACTTAACTGTTTCACAATAATGATTAAAGGACACAAAACAAAAAGAAGGTATTTCCAAAATAGCTTAATGCCATGATATGGTGTATTTAACATAACTATTTAACATAGTGGTTTTGAAAATATAAAAAAAGAGAAAATGCCTTACATAATGACTCAGTGAAATTTAAATTCACATAATTAAAATGATTGAAGTAACAACAAAACATTCGTTTAAAATGAACTGTCAACATTATGTTTTCTCATTACAAACAAGCATTTTTTTCTCACCAAAATATTAGTTAAAGTTCACATATAAAGGTCACCAAATCAGAACCACCGAGGAGTGTTAATAGAATTCCCAGATGATATTATTTGACAGAAAAGAAGGTAGTATTTATGCCAAATATCTTTGGCGGAGTCTCCAATTTGCATCACAGTGATACATGTAAAAAATAAATTTACACATAATGAATGCTCACTGTGTAAAAGCAATCAGGGTGCAAAATTTAAATTTTGAAAATATAACAGATGTGTACTAAGCAGAATGCTATTGTACAATGGATGTCCACACAAAAGGTTTGCAGTCAACAAAAATATAAGAAGGATATTTGTAGGTTTCAGTGTAAGATCAAAATGCATTTTTTTTTCAGGCATGGCATAAAAATGTAGGATATGGTATCCACAAGTGAATGAAGCGAAGATCTTACATGAAAAACATAATTTTTTTATCTGTTTCAAGATTTTACTAAACTTTACACATTTTCAAGTTTCTTACTGGTGAAACTTTTAAGACTGATATTTTACATTGTGAAAATACCAGACAAATATTCCTCTAACACTGCAATATTTCATTGAATAAAAAAACAAAATAAAAAAAAAAACATGTATAAACATGTTTTTCAACCTGTGGGGAAAATCACTATTGTGGTTTATCATCAATCGGACATTGTTCAAACAACATACATGCATTAATAAACATAAACGTCCAATACTTTTCTCAGTAATGGAATATAAAAACTGTAGAATCTTTAGGCAATATTGTAAGAGTTTGGGGCAAATCAGTAGTCAACTGACATGAAAATATAATATTGTTTACTGCTATAAAAAGTACCTTCCCTGCAGAAATTATAAAATAACTGATCAAAACATCAAAAAAAAAGTAAAATAAAATGTAAATAATAACATATAAATTATCAAAAATAAAACCAATATCTAGCTATATATACATATGTGTTCATGTTTCCAATACATTATTTTAACATCTTGTTATTGTTGTATTCTTGTAACATTTCATTTAAGAATCTCAAATGGAAGTTTCAAAAGCATTTAAACTGAACATGTATATTTAAGTGAAATGGTATTGAAAAGCCAAATTGGGATTACTTTCATACTAAAATTTCAAAATTTAAATTTTTTTGGAGAATTTCTTTTTCAAATACTATACAAGATACTCTGAAACCGTATTTAATCTGTATAAACTGACCATTAAAAACCATGACAGAATGCATTTCAGTTTACAAGACTGTAGGTAAAGTTTATGCAAGCATAAATAATTAAAGCCAACTAGAGCCATTAATAAAGGTGAAAATATGTTCAAGAAAACACAAATTGGGACATGACAGGATAGGGACAGGACAAAAAAGTTCTTATACAACCTCCAATCCCACCCCCAACAGTTTGGTGGGGTGAATGGAAGAGACTGGATTTGTTGTATAATTATGACAAGATGCCTTGTAAATGGCTGTTAATTCGAGTCAAACATAATGACAAATATGCAATCTATTCAATACTGTTTAATCCAATCTGTATTCATTACAGAAATCAGTTTGATAACGAAAATAGTGGGAAAAACTATTTCAGAAAGAAACTAGAGATGCTTTTGAGAAAAGCGCATGTCTCCCACAACTGTCCCTATGAAAAATGTCTAGTTTCTCTAGATGGATTAGATGAATGGACCAAATTAGACAGCTTGGACGAACGGACTCAATCAGTAATTGAAGGGCCATAATCCGAAAGTGCCTGGGAGGATTTGGCTAGTTATCGAACTTGGCCGAGGTCTTATGGTCAAACACATTTTATTCAAGTTTGGTGAAGATTGGATGAGAAATGTTTGACTTAAGAGTGGGGACAAGCTTTGTGACAGACACACACACAGACTGGAGTAAATCAATACATCTCCCACACCACTGTGTTGTGGGAGACATTATAATCATGTTTTGTCTAACTTTTATGAACAGTTTGGTCAAAGCAGTTGTCATATTTCAGTTATAATTAAAGACACTTTTTTAAGCCTTGTGCTCATCAGCCTTATTTGTATTGGGACACTTAATATTTGATCAAATCTCATTTATACACATATAGATTATCCCTTTTTGTTCAAATCTACAATAAACAGACATGCATATCAGATCTTTTTAACAGACTGAACTGTACAAAAAAGCATTTGGCCTTCTCCAGACTAAACTTTCATACCCTTAACAGTACAGACAGCATGGTAATACAACTATTATTACATAATACCACTAATTTTTTAAATCAACTATGTCACTGACCACAATTTTCTACATCAGCCAATCCCATAGCCTATAAAAATGGATGAAATATTCATCTGGCCAACATATTTACAAACAGCAATTAGATCTGTTAAGGGAATCTAAATTTTTCTTTTTCAGAAAAACATTGTGAAATTAACAGATCAAATACTGGCCTATGATAATGATAACCTGGCATTTTATTATTTCAGTACCATCCTTGACTTTAATTCTTTTAATGAAAAATCCAATTCATCACTGTAAATCAAATCTTGTTTCCTCTAAAATACATCTCAAGTTTAACCTATAACTTCTATCACATTTGAAAAATATCAGGCTCCATGATCACTAAACATTTTTCAGTCTTTGCGGAGTCTGAGATTGAAATTCTAACCGGAAGATTTACTGAACTTAAGAGTAAATTCAAACTGAGCCTGACCATCACTTGAAAACTTAACATTTAACTTAAATGACAAATAAAGTTTCATTATTGAACTCGGCCGAAACTGAAATTGTTTTATGAACACAAGGCCGGAATATTTGATACTTTTAAGCTATTCAGTGACTCAAATAACACCAGATAAAATGAAGGAATACACAAAAGGCAGTGACTAAATATACATCATCATTAATAACACAAAAACTGAAAAATGGGATTCATCTTTTGATTGTTATGTTTAGAGGTTGTGCTTGTTTTATAGTAAGTTGGTAGAACAGTTTATCTATAGCATACCTATTTAAAACATATACAAAACAGCTTTCATTAATTCTCATTCATAAGCAAAATCTCAAGATCATTCATAGAACTAATTCTTATAAGTAGCACTAAGTCAAAGCACTATGTAAATATGCTATTACACAAAATACTATCTTAAACTTTATTGCTAAACTGTCAGTAAAATCAAATAAGAATTCAATTCCTTCTAGTATGTACACATGCATGTAATAATCTACTAACTGTTTATTCTAATATTTTCTCTTTACTCTCTGCTTTACTACACAAACAGAAGTTTGAATAACAACAGGACAATAATTTAGTTAAGTAACAAACACATCAATAGGCAAAACCAAGCATCTCAAGGCAGCAACATTCTTTTAGCCAATGACATCTATAACTATTTTGCTTGCAGCTTGTCCAAGATATAAGATGTTCATCTACTCTTTTGTGCCAATTTATTCTTGCAACTGTTCAGCTGACAATGGGTCATTAACCCAGAAATATCCCTGCATCAACACAGTTCTCCTTAACATGCCCTACATGATATATAAAATCAGATATGAAGCTTTCCAATGTTTTTTACATAATACGATCCACGAAATCACCTACAATTTTTCTAACATAATGCCTTCTCTAACGCAGATCATGTCTGTAATCCTTCTAGTATCATGCATGTTGTCCTCTGGAATAGGAGTACTTTTATCATGATGCAACTTTTTCCTTTTCATCTCCACCTACAAAGTTATCATTGTTAGCCATTATATGACTTTTTCCCAAGACAGTGTTGCACACTGCTGACCCCATGTAAACAATTCATCTAACATGATTCATGTTTAGGCTGTAACCTCAATCAAGATCTGTTATATTACGCCTTCTTTCACTTAGACAAGCTTACCCACTGTCCCCAATTCAATCATGTAAAACAGTTTTTTCAAACAAAAACTTAGAAAAAATAACTGTGAAGATAGATGTAAAATACTTATCTGCCCTTGTCACACCAGCATCTATTTACCTATGTGTTGAACCTACCAAGTTATTTTCTCCAGTTAACATTTTAAAGTCTTAAACAAACTTAGACTTCCTAGCCATTTAGACTTTCATGTCCTTAATACATCAAGCTTGGTCCGAACATTTCCGTCTACTACAGCAGCATCCATTTATTCCAAGTATTTTTAACACTGGCTCTTAGAACTAAACATATACACTCTCATTGTACACCCATGAAGCTAAATACATGATTTTAACTAATATAAACCATAAAGCTGAAGCCTATATGAACAAATTTTAACATTTTGATCCTATCACTTCTGAACCATTCACTAATTGGATTGTTTCATCATCAGCCTCATTTTCAATAGCCAACACTTCCTCAAAAGTCATTCTGGCCTGACTGCCTCCTCGCTTTAACTTGATCAGATTTGAAATCTTTATCCAGTGCTGCTTGTTTTCTTCTACCCGATCTCCAACTTCCTTTGCAGGAAGGAACATCTTTGCCAACAAACTGCAGAAAAAATATTCATTTATAGTCAACTATTTACATTTGTATTTTTTTTTCAGTTCAGTTTGTTACTTAAAGAAACATTTAGATAATCGCATTAGTCAGAACTGGTATTTTTTTCAAGAAATAAATGGTACTGGTGTTTTATGGAAGTTCATTGCTAAGTCTGAACCCAGTTCTGGTGTTTTAGGAAATCTTTTTGCCAGTTTGACTACTTGACATCAAATTAACTTATCACAATACTATCCAGTTCATCATTGTTCCATTTCCCATTTCATCACTTACATTCAGCAACTTTTATACAACTTTCACATAATCTTATTCAATTATTTTAACTACATATAAGCAACTTCATGGTATCATTTTATTATTCAACATATATTCAAAGTTATTTAACAACACATTAATTGTAAGGGACTTCAATGGTACAGTGTGTACAGCATTATTTCTACCTTCAACTGCATTCTGAGATTCCAGTTTATGCAATGTTCCAACTAACTTTAGAAATATACAAGTGATTCAAACCTTTTCTTATAACTACTTCTTGGGAACAAAAGCTAAAACTGTGTAATGACCTTCCAAGATATGTCAATGTAGAAATAATTTCAAGAAATGTAAAATCATTAAATCCTATTAAAGAGAATAAAATTTCATAGTTTTGACCAAAACAGCTTATTCACGGGGATACGATTTAACAGATTCAAACTTTTGAAGATAAAATTTATTGTAATTCTGTTTGATTTAATTTCTTTGTTTTACCAATGAAAGTTAGATATCTACAAATAATAATTATTTTACAGTAATCAATATTTTGAATATCTGTACTAAATATTTATTTATTCTATGAATTATAAGAATACACTTTCAACATAATAATGATTCTTACACATAGACTGGTAATGCAACATGATCCAGGAAGCTGATTTGTAGTGCAGGTATCTGAGCCCGCTCTCTGTCCATCATATCACTGGGCTCCAAACCCTTGGCTTTCTCCATATCACCCTGAGAGAAAAACTCTTTGTAGATCAATGCCTGAAAAACATAACCATGTTTAAAATAAAGCTATGTAAGATAGTAAAATGGCTTTTATTATACCAATACTATTTTCTAGTAGGATGAAATAAGCTGTGCAAATAATGTGTCAAATTAAACATTCTAACATAGCTTGACTTGTCTGTCAGTTAACAAAAAGAAGCCAAGCATTGTATGTTCTGCAATATACAACAGCTGACGTGAATAAAACAAAAACAAGACTGATGAGAGAACATTATTATATTATGTATATACCAAATTGCCTCACAACATTCAGTTCATTACTACTGACATAAATGAAGTCCAGCACAATTTTTTCATAACATTTCAATGAGCATGCTAGAATGAAAATACACGAGGCCTCCTTGTGGTTTACAGTCCATTTTACAGATGTTTAACCACAGAGTAAACACTTGTTACTCCAAACTATGAAGCATAATAGATTATAAACTAACCACATAAATGCCTTGTTTATTAATAAATATAGCAAAGCATATCAAATTTAACTAGAGATGCTTTGAGAAAAGCGCCATGTGTCCACAAAACTGCATAATATTATGGTAATCAAGGCGTTTTAAATCTGTATTTACTTAAATCCACTTCATGCGCTTTCTTGACACAAAAAGGACGCCTATACTACTAGTAGTATTGGGGCCGTTTTAGGGGTAAAACTGCACAAGAAATCTGAGTAATTTTGGTAAATCAAGGGCCATAATTCTGAAGTGCCTAGGCCTATTTGGCTAGTTATCAAACCTGGCCGAGCCCTTATTGGCAGACACATTTTGCTGAAGTTTGGTGAAGATCGGATGAGAAATGTTCGATTTAGAGTGCGGACAAGCTTTGTGACAGACAGACAGACAGACAGACTGGAGTAAATCAATATGTCTCCCACACCACTGTGTGGTGGGAGACATAATTATCACTTGTATTATGTGTATAAGGGGACAAAACTGCCACTCATAACAATTAATCTTAGCCCTAATCTTAACAATTCACCCAGAAGAAAAATCAAACTTAGCTTATAAGTAGGTACTCAATATTTTCTAGGGCTGGGATGATTTCAAAATTTTGAAACCAGTTAATTATTTGTATGAAATCGACTTGAACCAGTTAATCGGCCGCCATATTGAAAATGCTGTTTTCTTTCCTGATGACAGTATCAATGTACCCTCAGCAGCTGACTTCATTAGGAACTTACAGACTTTTATCATTTGTAAGCAGTGTAATGATTAATAAGTTATATTTTGGTGTATTTCATTTTAAATTTATCACGACTGGCAAACCAGAGACTTTTGATTATGTTGATTAATATGTTTTACTGTTGGTCTATGGCAGGTTGATTCGGGATATTTATTGTTTGAGAACGATTACCAGTTTTGCAAAACTGAATTTGATTTCACTTAGTAATCGAATCGGATCTGATTAACCAAGTAATCATCCCAGTCCAAACTTTTTCTCTCTCAAAAACTTGATGTCTGGACTTCCTTTTAACCATACATGGTTTAAATGAGTCTAAGAGGCATGAGGGGTGTTGCAATTACCATTACCTCTCATGAACAAACTCAATCAAATCAAGCCATCCATTATTTTTGCTTGGCTGCATTCTATGGTTCCGAAGGATCTTCTCACAGATTTTTTACATCAATGCAAGCTTGTTAATATGTACACATTTATACTTACCGCTACCCTCTTGGTATTTTCCCATGGTCTAGTCTGGTCAGACAGATCACAGGATGTCATCAGAAGACACAGTAATAACTTGCGCTCTCTCACTGAGGTTTTATCTATACCTCCTACAAAGTATACAGTGCCATTTTAAGATTATGTCATAAAACAAATAACATGATACAGATGATCAAGCTGAATTATGGGCAACACCAGTTAAACTAATGTTTTCAGTGTTTGGCATTAAATTTTTTCTTTAACCTTTAGCTGCTAAATTTCTAAAATGAACTGGTCTATCATTCAATTTGTGCAGTACCATTTATTATTTGAAGGGGCAGTCACTAAATAAAAATTTACTGACTGAATAGCGAACAGTGCAGACCATGATCAGCCTGCACGGATATGCAGGCTGATCTTGGTCTACACTGGTTACAAAGGCAGAATCACTTGCTGGCAGCAGGCTAAAGGTTAAGGTAATATTATTTGTCCAAACATAGAACCACTAACTGAGAAAATCTTTTAAATATTTTTCTTCCAGTTCATTCAGTGAAATTGTTTAGTAGATTTTCTTAACAGATCAGATAAGTAATTTTATAAAATTAACATTTTTATGAACAAAGAAAGAGACAATTTTATCATAAAACTCAGAGCATCATTTCTTGGATTTTACACAATTGTAACAATAGCCGACACTTATTGCATTTCTTATAAAACATGTCTACTTACTTTCAGCCAACTCTTTCAGGTTTTTCAGTATTTTGAAATGATGTGCTAAATCTGTGGCTAAAATGATCTCTCTCATCAGATCTAAAACATGTTGGTAATCCTGGAACATATTTTCAAACTATGTTTTCAGAAAGCTTATGAAATCTAAATAATTAAATTTTTATCATTTTCTGTTTACAAATGCAAAATCTATACATGATATTAACCAACAATAATTACAAGGACTGGAAGTTCCAAACAAAATTATGATCCATATGTTGGCACTACAAAAACTCTCAGAACTATGGTTTACGTCATGGCTATTTCTTAATTAGTTTAAAATAGTCATGTTCAGAAAAAAATATGGGAATGTTACATTCTAGTTTCCAAGTAAAAATTCAGGAAATGCTAGTTACTTAATATCAAAATTTATAGTAGAAAATACCTTGCTACTCAGGTTTTCAAACACATTGCAACCCTCTGTATTTAAAATACACATTGTCTGGGCAAAATGATGTCTCTAAAATAAATAATACACAAGATTTGTTTACATAAACAATGTTATAAACTGACAGGCTTCCTCTTAAAAGAAAATCTAGGGATTACTAACTGTAAAACACAAAACACAATTATTGTCATTAAAATACATCAAGTTCAAATATCAAAACCATGAGAATGATCAGATATTGTGAAATGATTTATGTAACAGTGAGACAAAAAAAAGTGTCTCCTGTAAAACAAGATGTGCAAGTTTATATCCCTAAAAAATATCAACCACAAAATATTTAGTTTTCATAGCAGTGAAAGCGAATAGCATGTAATGATTTTAACAAAGAAAACAACAATGGAAGATATAATATCAACTTAATGACTTATTTAGCAACATAAAATGAACAAATTTCTAAAAGAATTTACAATACCAAGCTTAGAAAGCAGATGTGCTTTTCAATAAATCAGTTCCAAACAATGTCTGTCCTTTTTTATTGACATATTGTGTAGCTTCCTCTTGCAAAACCAAAAAAAAAGCCCTTATTTTAGGTCACATGGAAACTGTTTTAAAGATTATCACAAATCAGTCTCAACATCTCAGTTCTGATGATACACATCTCAACAAGAAGCCTTTTGAGTGGTAAAGACTTTTCACATCTTTGGTATGACATTTTCAGAAAGCAAACTCACTACCTCTACCTTTCAAATCATCTGACCTCAGTAAGTCATTCATGTGGTCTTTTTGCCATTGTCTTTACATTGTCCACATTTGGATGGCTTGATGCCCTGAATCACTCAAGCAATTTACTCATTCCCTTGAAATATTGAGCAGTCTGGGCCTAAAGGTACCCTTAAAACTAGACAACAACTCAAGCTCTTGATTTATGTTGTATTATCTATAGGTACAGAGCTTTAATTGAAGTCTAGACTTAAAATGAAGTATATTTGGATCCCAAGATTAAAATTAAGCCTGGAATTAAACTGTATTTTGTTCAGGAACCGAGACTAATCAAAGTCAAGATTAAAACTGTATTATGTCTTAAGTAAAAGCAAGTTCTTAATTACTAAGTAATAAGGTACAGATTTAAAATGTATTGGGTAAAATAGAGGTTCAGAGTCAAACTTACTATTTCTATGTACTTTGGTTAAACAAGTGAATGAAGTATTGCCATGCAATACAAAGTCCCCTACTGGAAGGCACCTAATTTTCTCTACTGCAGTATAACATAATGAACTGATATCTGTCAATGATGTATAAACAATATTGTACTATATATACAATATCATATAACAAAGCACTTGGATTAAAATTAGCGTATATAAAAACGTACAGTTGTTTTCATTTGGATTTTTTTTTTGGTCGATTATACAAAAAATTATCATAAAAGTTATTTATAGTAACAACAAAGTGAAATAAACCCTAAAAAAAAAAAAAAAAAAAAAAAAAAAAATCTATAAAATTTAAGTCCACAAGAAACTCTTTACCAGGTACAGATAGATCAAAATACACCTAAAATTTGGATGTACCGTGCATGTTGTACCACAGAAAAGTGGTCTCAATTTTTCCCTACGGCCAGTAATAAAAAAGTTACAATATAATCTATTTATAGTAACAACAAAGGGACATAATTCTAAAAAAAGTGTGCCTCATAGTGGTGAACATTTCTACCAAGTTACATCAAAATCCCTCCATGCATGAAGAAGAAATGCTCTGGACAAACTCATTCTTGAATTTGACCTTTAACCTCTAAGTATGACCTTGACCTTAGACCTAGGGACCTGGTTCTGGCGTGCGACAATTCGTCTCATGGTGGTGAACATTTGTGCCAAGTTACATTACAATCCCTCAATGCATAAAGAAGAAATGCTCCAGACAAAGTCATTCTTGAATTTGACCTTTGACCTCTAAGTATGACCTTGACCTTAGACCTAGAGCCGGGGCTTTGCGCACAACATGTTGTCTCATCCAGGGAAATGTTTGTGCCAACTGATATTTAAATCCTGTTTTGCATGACAAAGTTATAGACCGGACAGGAAAAAAATCTGATTGACCTTTGATCTCAAAGTGTGACCTTGACCTTTAAGCTAGGGTTCTGGGTGTTGCGCATGACACGTCGTCTCATCATGGGGAACATTTATGCCAAGTAATATTGTAATCCTTTGATGGATGACAAAGTTCTGGAGCGGACAGGAAAAAAACCCTATTGACCTTTGGCCTCCAATTGTTACCTTGAGCTAGGGGTCCGGGTTTTGCACATGACATGTTGCCTCATAATGGGGAACATTTGTGCCAAGTAATATCAAAATCACTTCATGGATGACAGAGTTATAGACCGGACAGGAAACAGACCCTGTTCATGCCATGTTAACATTTGACTGCTAAGTGTGACCTTGACCTTTGAGCTAGGGGTCTGAAAGTTGTGCACGACACATCATCTTATTATGAGGTTCAATTATGCCAACTGATATTAAAATCCCTTCATAGATGGGAGAGTTATGGACCGGACAGGAAAAAAGCCCTGTTGACCTTTGACCTCAAATTGTGACCTTGACCTTTGAGCTAGGGGTGCGGGTTTTGCGCATGACACATCGCCTCATCATGGGGAACATTTTTGCCAAGTAATAATAAAATCTCTTTATGGATGAAAGAGTTATGGACCGGACACGAAACAGACCCTGTTCATGCCATGTTTACATTTGACTGCTAAGTGTGACCTTGACCTTTGAGCTAGGGGTCTGAAAGTTGTGCATGACACATCATCTTATTATGAGGTACAATTGTGCCATGTGATATTAAAATCCCTTCATGGATGGGAGAGTTATGGACCGGACAGGAAAAAAGCCCTGTTGACCTTTGACCTCCAATTGTGACCTTGACCTTTAAGCTAGGGGTCCGGGTTTTGCGCATGACACGTCGTCTCATCATGGGAAACATTTGTGCCAAGTAATATTAAAATCCCTTCATGGATAAAAGAGTTATGGACCGGACACGAAATTGCGGACGGACGGAATGACAGAATGACAGAATGACGGAATGACGGAAAAGCGCATTCCTATAGTCCCCGAAACTGGTTTTCAACCAGTGGGGACTAACAAGAGGCCTCGAGTTTGATGTATTATGTCTAGGTACCCAGATTAAACAAAAATACTGATTTAAATGTTTTATGTCTAAATACTGAGGTTAAATACAGGTCTATATTTAAATGTATTATGTCTACATACTGAGGTTAAATAGAGGTCTAGATTTAAATGTATTATGGCTAGAAACTGAGGTTTAAAAGAGGTCTAGATAAAAATGTAATATGTCTTGATTGAGAAGTAAGTTATGTAAGTAAATATTTCATACACTATCTAACAAGGCTGACAGTTTCTTATAACACTTTTAACAAGAAATACAGTTCTTGACCTCAAAAATGTAAACACTTGAAAGTCAGTTTCTCGTCCATAATTGTTCTTTAAAATTATCTAACTATTCAAACCTGACTTTTCATGAAAGCATTGTAAATGGAGTTTTGTAAAACCAACAGACTAGTTTTAGTTAAAAAACTAGAGCTGCTTTTGAGAAAAGCAAATGTCTCCCACAACTGCCTTATCAGACTTTAGGTGCTTTGATTATCAAAAAACAAGTTTCAAGGGCCATAATTCCCAAGTGCCTAGCCGATTTGGCTAATTATCGAACTTGGCCGAGGTCTTATGGTCAAACACATTTTGTTCAAGTTTGGTGAAGATTGGATAGGAAATGTTCCACTTTACAGTGCAGACAAGCTTTGTGACAGAAAGACAGACACACACACACACAGACAGGAGTAAATCAATATGTCTCCCACACCACTGTAAGGTGGGAGACATAATAACTAGAGCTATCATTAAAGGTAATACCCAGATTTGCCTTTTAAATACAGGGAAGTAAAATGTTATGATCAAGACCTCTGACTTTCAAGTATGACCTTGACCTTGGACCTTGTTTGTGCAATCTGCATGTCCTTTTGATGAGGTTAACTACTGATGCTAATATAATGAAATTCCTTCTGGAGGTTAAGAAGATATGGAGAGGACACAAAGTTAAGCTATTTTACCTTGACCTCTTAAGTGTGATTTTGACTTGAAGTAAGTGACCCAGGTCATATGCTCTGCAAGTCTTCTTCTTGAGGTAAAAACTGATGCTAGTTTCATGAAATCTTTCAAGCAGACACAAAGTGGGTATGAAGTTAAGCTATTTGTTCTCTGACCTCCAAGCGTGGCCCTGACCTTGGTCCTAGTGATTATGAGTGTATGCTCTACATCTTGTCTTGATGTTAATGCTGGACACTAGTCTTATAAAATTCTTCCTAGTTGTTAATACAAAAGCTTAAGCTATTTGACCACTGACTGTTAAGTACAACCTTGAACTTGTACCTAATGATTTTTGTTGTCTGCTCTACATGTTGTCTTGATAAGGTTAACAATTGATGCTTGTTTTATGAAAATCTTTGAAGTAGTTAATAAGATATGGAGCAGACATGCATGCTATCAACTAATGGTAGTTCTGTGCAAATCTTCCCAACAGTTAAGATATTGAGCTGACATGATGACAGACAGACAGAGGGACAGAGCAAAGAATGGATATGGGTGACTCCAATATAGCCACCATATACCTTATACCTAGGAAAATGATCAATAACTAGAAAAAAAGACTGACATGAGATGTAAACCTATAAAGAATTATAATGGGAATCCAGCACAAGGAGAACTGGCTAAAATGATTACCTCCCCTCTCCAGAAGTAACTACTGTCACCATTTCTTTTCCCCAAGACTGTTAAAGTAAGTTCAAAACTTGGAAATAAAATGCAAGCAAAATGGAACAATGAACAATATAAGGAAAAGTGTACATCAATGAGCTCATCCCTTCCCTTTGATATAATAACCTTTGCTATACTACAATAAATCATTTTACAGGATTGTCAGCCACAAAACATCATTTCACAGAAATAGGAAAACACGGAAGGGAAATTATTGCAGTTGTTTGTCAAAAAAAAGAGGAAAACAGCTCAATAATGCATGAGTGTAAGTAATATGGGCTCAAAATAAACAAACAAGCAAGCTCATCCACTTGAAAGCCTGTGAACACCTTACCTCTAGCACCGATCCTTCAGAACTATATAAGGCAGCGAGAACAGATTTCTGAAAAAGAGATTTATTCTCAAGATTATTTTGTGTCTTAAGACAGATTTATTTGTAAAAGTGAATCTCACCTCCAAAACGGATTCTTCAGAACTATATAAAGCTGCAAGAACTGAACTCTGAAAGTAGATTTAGTTTGAAAGCTATTAGGTATTGACATTAATAATTTGTGCAAATATAATGAACAATAACTGTTCTTTAGTAAAACATCAATAAAACCACTGTTCTTAAGATGGTGGAATTATATATATATACATATATATATATATATATATATATACATACAAATGTTTATTTGTTACATTGGTTAAGAGCATGCTACATTGGTATCAACTGTCTAGCAACTTTTAGTTATTAACCATAAACCAGTTTTAGTAACATACATTTAAGATATGCATTAGGTAATAAAGGCAAACAAATACCATACCCAACAAAATAGTCTCATTATGATATACATATGTGTTTTTTATTCATTACAAAAGCAAGACAATTTAAAAAGCAAGGCAAGTATGTGGTTTTATATTCCCCGAGAAACAGCAGGATTTGCTTTTACATGAGGAATGTATAACATGTAACAAGTAAAGTACCTTACAGACTATCCTGGAGAATAAATGGTTTCAAAATGAGACAGCTTGTCAACATGTAAAAAACTGCTTTACAAAACAAGAGGGACATGATGGCCCTTAGTAGCTCACCTGACTATCACTATTCAAACAGATAACAATTTTTGTAGAGTCATCCAGAAAACATTTTTCACAATTACACAATTGATCATACATCCATAATTATTTCTGACCTTTCCATTGCTAATAGCTGAAATAGTGTTACTGTAACTGTTGCCAAATATCTACTGATGGTAATTGCTGGAACTTTAAATCCTAACTTGTTTAAAGTCAGAATGATAGAGAAAACATTTTCAAGTGCCTTGTAGCTGAAGACTTTATGGTATTTTCAATGTTTGTAAGGTCTAACACATCCTAAATCTACTTCACAAAACTAAACAAATGCAATATAAATACCATTTGCACTTTGGAAGGCAAAAACTAGCTTAAGATAGCAACAATTTAACTTTCTTTTCAAAACTTACTATAACCTCTAAATGGGACAGTACATAG
Organism: Mercenaria mercenaria; assembly: GCF_021730395.1. Classification (NCBI taxonomy): domain Eukaryota; kingdom Metazoa; phylum Mollusca; class Bivalvia; order Venerida; family Veneridae; genus Mercenaria; species Mercenaria mercenaria. The sequence continues at coordinate 16,525,097 of NC_069365.1, forward strand.
GGTAACAGGGTTAATACACCAATAACCAAACAGGTAATGAATTCCTCATTCAACTGTACTAAATGGCTACAAACAAAGTCAAAAAGATAACAACTTACAGAAGCTGTCTGAAAGGAATTGTTGGTTCCTCTATGATCAATATCATGGCACAAACACGACACAAACAGTGAAAACAGCTCTATATCACTGAAAATAGTGAAAACAGCTCTATATCACTGAAAATAGTGAAAACAGCTCTATATCACTGAAAATAGTGAAGAAAAACATTTTAAAAGTACACATTCTATAGACAGGCACCTATGTGGCTCTGAAAAGATGGTTCTATTACACAGGGCTAGGACTTGCCCACTTAATTCTCAGAGGTGCATCTGACATTATCCCTCTTTCACAGAAGCAGGAAAATGGTCATACAATCTTTGCTGCAGGTGTCATTTTAAACTTAACAAATAAAAATTAACACTTTATGCATTCAAATATTATGCAGCCCGCCCTCCTAGCTCAGTAGGTAAGAGCGTTTGTCTATGGATCGCGGGGTCGTGAGTTCGATCCTCGGGCGGGGCGTATGTTCTCCGTGACTATTTGATAAACGACATTGTGTCTGAAACCATTAGTCCTCCACCTCTGATAATTCATGTAGGGAAGTTGGCAGTTACTTGCGGAGAACAGGTTTGTACTGGTACAGAATCCAGGAACACTGGTTAGGTTAACTGTCCGTCGTTACATGACTGAAATACTGTTGAAAAACGGCGTTAAACCCAAAACAAACAAACAAATCAAATTTTATGCAATGTATTTATATCTATAAATCATGTAATTAGACCATTGGTCCAGGATCTAATGTACTGACATTTTCAAATTATATGATTAACCTTTTTTTTTTTTAAAAAATCGTATCATTAGACCACTGGACCAGGAACAAATGTACTGATATTTTTAAACTATATAATTGGACCATAAGTCCAAGATAAAATTTTAATCACATAAAGAGCACTGCAACTTGAAACCAAAATGCTAACACAATCAAACACCAAACTAATGTTTAAGTACCTTTCAGCACTCAATACATTAAACAATTACACAGTTTCTTTCTGTGTCTTTGAAAGTTCTTGGAAGACACTCCTATCTTTACATTAAGCGAAATGAAACTGTCATGTAAACCAATTACCTTCTAACAATTTCTCTATATAAATTCAAAAGATGTCATTGATACCAGAGTAAAATTAACTGAAATTTAACATTCTGTACTAATGATGAAACCAAAGTGGTAATATATACTATCTCCAGAGAAACATATAAATAGTTAGTTTAGATAAGCTTAATTTACCTTCAAAACCATTTGGCAAGGAGTTTTACTTGTACATGTGCTGCAATCAAGCTTACAAATTCTTAAGCAAGTTGCTTGTATGAGATAAAAAAGCTTGTTCTTTCTGGATAAAATGATTAACTAAATGATTTAAACTTGCATACAAGTCTTAATCAGTGAAAATACTTGCACAAGTATAACCCCTCAACAGTTACTTCTCATTTTCGTATTTTGTATGTCTAAAAAAAATTTCACACATGCAAAATTACGAATGACCTTCATTAAATTGTAACAGAGAATGAAGTATTGCAATGCAATACAGAGTCGCCTACTAGAGGTCTAATTATCTCAACTGCAGATTAAACTAATCATATGATATATGCCTGTGATATACAGTATCATACTGTATATACAATGTAGTATTACAGTATAAAAACCTACTGATCTGTGACTTCAAGTGTGATCTTGACCTTTGAATTAGGGATATGGGTATTGTGCATAACACATCATCTCATTATGGGAAACATCTGTGCCAAAAATATTAAAATCCCTTGATGGATGGCAGTTATGGGCCACACTGGAAAAACTAGATGCCCATGGGCAACATGTCGAGCCCGCCCTTTGACCCCTAACTGTGACCTTGACCTTTGAGATAGGAACCTAGGGTTAGCACATGACACTCCATCTCATTGAGTTAAACATTATTGGGAATATTTGTGTCAATTCAAATTAAAATCCCTTGATGAATGACAGAGTTATAGGCTGGACAGGAAAAAAAGCCATTGATTTTTTACCTGGAGTGTAAGCTTGACCTTTGAGATAAGGATCTGGGTGTTGTACATGACTCATCTTCTAATTATTTGGAATACTTGTATCAAGTAATATTAAAATCCCTTGATGGATGACAGTTATGGGCCATACAGGGGAAAAAAATATTGACCTCTGACCACTAAGTGTTACCTTGACCTTTGGGCTAGGGGTCTGGATGTTTTGCATAATAATTTTCTCATCATGGGACAGCAATCTGCCATGCAATATTAGAATCCTTTCAGGGATGACAGTGTTATGGACCAGACAGAAAAAAAACACTAAAACACTACTGATATTTGACCTCCAAGTGTGACCTTGACCTTTAAGCTAAGGTTCTGTGTGTTGCACATGACACATCGTCTAATTATGGGTACTTTTGTGCCATGTGATATTAAAATCCCTTGATGGATGGTTGCGTTACAAATCAGACAGGAAAATAGCCCTAATGACCTTTGACCTTCAAGTGTGACCCTGTACTCTTGAGCTAGGAGTCCAGGTCTTGTGCAAGACCTGTTGTCTCATTACGGGGAACGTTTGTACCCCAAAAATGTCAAAATCCCTTGATGGATACCAAAGTTACAGACAGGGCACGAAATCAGGAGAACAGACAGACAGACGGATGCTGCAATAACTATATGCCACCCACAAGGGCAAACACATTTTTTATTGGATCTATATGACATATCAGCATGCTATATTGATTGTTTATGCCAAGTTATTTGAATATTCATGCATGCAGGAAAATGTAACAGACTGAACAAGACAAATTATCTAATATCTTTCACTACTAGGGGTCTTGCTCTTGCTTGCGACACACTGTATGGTTATGGGAAGCATTCTAGCAATATCAAAATCTCTTAATGGATGGATATTTTTTACCTTTTCACTCCCAAGTGCACCAATGACCTTGATGAATGTCAGAGTTATGGTCCTTGACAGATGACAGAGATATGGACAGGACAACAGAATTAGAGAAAAGGGGATGGAAAAAATGCAATCCTCAGTCCTCAAAAGCTGTCAGGGACTAACAACTCAGAAGAATACACTGACATAAACTCATAATATAATTATTATTCTATATGCTTAAAATCTTGAAGTTTATGAAAAACCTGGCTATTACATGAAAACATAAATTTGTAGGTTTAAAGTTTGAAAGATAGGATTAATGGAAATTTGATTCATTGTAACCAGTTCATTGCAAAATATTAATGATTCAAAGTATCCTTCGGGACTAAGTTTGACTACCTTTGATGTATCAATACAATACAATATTCTGAGGACTTACTCTAGAGTGTTTTCCAGTTTCAGGTTTTTGATAAGTTGATAACAGAACTGGGCTACAGTGTAAGCATGCATCCAGTTATGGTATGGTGGATTTCTGTAACCTTTCTTCACCATTAACACAAATCTGTAAAACAAGACAATAACACACAAATGTATAATTATGGTATGATCAGTAAAACAGAAATTAAGTTTTGATTAACTAATCTGATAAAAGAGAGTTGAACAAACATTACGATTTCTTTTTCCCATTTCTGCCCGACCTATGTGTGTGAAATATGTTTGAGAAATGGTCTTTTAATATAGCTCATGAATTATTTAGACAAATGTCTATGCATTTCAATAACATCACTACAAAAATGCCTGCCTTACAGAAACATGCAGACAAGAAAAAATATTGAGCAACGACCTTGCAAATATCTTAGATAAACAATTTTCAGAATAATAAGTAATTCATAAAATGAAAACAAATTCTATGCCAGAGGAAAAGAGAAGTTTGAAAAACTATTCAAACTAACCTTGCCAATGTCTCCCTTCTGATTCTCCATCGTGATATGAGATTCAAATCTTCAAACATTGATAAACAGGCCTACAACAAGAAAAACAAACAAAGTCTGTAAGACATAAAATTAAACAAGAGGGTCATGGTGGCCCTATACATCGCTCACCAGAGTTGATCTGGCCTACTGACCTAGTTCTTGATCCTGCATGACCAAAAGTTGAACTTGACCTAAAGATCATCAAGACAAACATTCTGACTAAATTTTATAAAGATTTGATTACAACTGTGGCCTCTAGAGTGTTCACAAGCTTTTCCTTTGATTTGACCGGTGACCTAGTTTTTGACCCGAAATGACCCAGATTCGAACTTGGCCTATAGATTATCAAAACAAACATTCTGACTAATTCCCATGAGTTTCAAACTTAAATTGTTGTCTCTAGAGTGTTGAAAAGAATTTCCTTTGATCTGGCCTAGTGACCTAGTTTTTGACCACACATGACTCTGATTCATACTTGACCTAGAAATGATGAAGACAAACATTCTGACCAAGTTTCATAAAGACTGAGTCACAAATGTGGTCTCTAAAGTGTTCACAAGCTTTTCCTTTGATTTGACCAGGTGACCTAGTTTTTGACCACACATGACCCAGTTTTGAACTTGACCTAGAGATCATCAAGACAAACATTCTGACCAAGTTTCATAAAGATTGGGTCGAAAATGTGGTCTCTAGAGTGTTCACAAGCTTTTCCTTTGATCTGACCTACTGACATAGTTTTTGACCCCACATAACCCAGTTTCGAACTTGACCTAGAGATCATCAAGACTAACATTCTAACCAAGTTTCATAAAGATTAGGTCACAAATGTGGTCTCTAGAGTGTTTACAAGCTTTTCCACTGATCTGACCTATTGACCTAGTTTTTGACCCCACATGACTCAGTTTCGAACTTGACCTAGAGATCATCAAGACAAACATTCTGACCAAGTTTCATAAAGATTGGGTCAAAAATGTGGTCTCTAGAGTGTTCACAAGCTTTTCCTTTGATCTAACCTATTGACCTAGTTTTTGACCCCACATGACCCAGTTTCAAACTTGAACTAGAGATCATCAAGACTAACATTCTGACTAAGTTTCATAAAGATTGGGTCACAAATGTGGTCTCTAGAGTGTTCACAAGCTTTTCCTACTATGATTTGACCTACTGACCTAGTTTTTGATTCCACATGACCCAGTTTCGAACTTGACCTAGAGATCATCAAGACAAACATTCTGACCAAGTTGCATCTGTCCAGGAGGGGACCTGTAATATACTCGCAACTTTCTCGGTCAGCCCGGAGTGTGAACATATAGCCCTTTTCAAATGTCAGTCAAGTAATGTTCGCTATACAAATCGTGGCCGTTATACAAGCCTCGGATACAAGGAACTAGTTCGCTATACGGATATAAGGAACAATTTTAAGAGGTCCCAAGCTGTTCCTTATAAGCCAGGTTTACTGTATTATATTCACAAAAAAATGACTTGCAAATTCAAAATATTTGTGAATAATAATCTTCACCAAGTTACACTAAATGTTCTGTGAATTTCTAACACAATGAATAAATCATAGTAGCTGTGAAATAGCTATACACAGCCTACCCAAAAATCAACCAATCTACAGTCTAAGATATGTGCAATTCTGTATATTTTTCTTAAACAACTCTCTATTTCACTCTGTCATATCAATATTCTATTCATCAGTTTGTTACATACTAGGAGTGTTTTATCCTCAAGAAGACTTCTAGGTGCGTAGGAAAACTCAATGAAGTTGGCATCCAGCATTCTTGGGTGGGGTATATCTACCGTTGCAAGACCATGGACATCATCCGGGCTGACCTGAGGTAAATATTTGTTACAGTAAGTAAATGAAAAATTTCAACACAAAATTTCTTGTTCCAAATTTAAACATTTTATATTGAAAAGCAACTTGATGAATCAAAATGTACTGTTTAGCTATGCCTTAAAAGGTAAAAAGCCAAGTAAAGAATTTATGCAATAATGTTTTTACGTTATAAACTAAATGCTGCTAACATTGTTCAGAACATTTTATTCAAATTTAGATAGATTCTGCCAAATAAATCAAACATCCGCACAAGACTATTCTGAATTAGAACCTACCACTAAATCTATTCGCAACAAAATCTTTTATTCTTACCATACTTTTTCTATAAATCTTGTAATATTGTACATAAGAATCATAATATATAGAGAATTAAGAATCTACTTCTTTTTATTAGCATTAACAAAACTGAAAATGTTATTTTATGTCAGTGTTTAATCAGAAGGTCTCTGAATCCATATTTTTATCAGACAATCTTTCTTGACAATTTGTCTTGGAAAAGCCTCAACAAATTACAGGAGAATATATCAAAAGACTTGATGGTATTACAGCATTTTTGACATCAAGAGGCTGACTGGGATAGGATTTATTTGACCTTTTATAAGCAGACAATAATTAGTCTGTAATACCCAAAGAAAACATACCTACATAGCTAAAAAATGGTGGACAAATTATGACCTTATATGTTGTGCAATTTTCTTAGACTTTCTGTTACACAGTTTGTTCTGCTTAAACTCCAGGCTTGTTTGTTTGCTTTGGGTTTAACACAGTATTTCAGTTATGTAACAGTGGGTACTTAACCTAATCAGTGTTCCTGGAATCTGTACCAGTACAAACCTATTCTTTAAAAGTAACTGTCAACTTTCCCACATTAATCAGAGATGGAGGGCAAATTATTTCAGACACAATGTTTTCTATCAAATCGTCACAGAGAAAATACGCCCCGCCTGGGGATCAAACTCACAACACCACAATATTTAGACCTGCGCTCTTCCTACTGAGCTAAGTGGGCGGCGTTCCAGGCTTGCAATTAAACAATCTCTGTATTGGCAATCTAATGCTTTCCCCTACTGTCAGATTTAAAACTATTCACCACCCCCCCCACCACCCACCAAGCGGCGAAATATAACATATCTATCCACTGTGCTGAGTAATGACACTCTCATCTTAAAAAGTAACAAAAGAATATTAGGACATATATATATATTTATATAATGAGCAACGGCACAAATATATATATATATATTTATTTAATGAGCAACGGCACATAATATATTCTCCCCTAACCATTGGTGCACAATGGAAAGAAAACATGAACTAACCTGCATGTGGTATATCATAAGTTCATTAGCTAAGGATTTCCTATGCTGGGTATCCAAAAGTTTCTTGTACATTAAACTCTGTAAAATATTACGTGAAAACAGAACACAAATGAAAGCAAGTGCTAAAATACCCATGCTTTGAAGCAGGTAAATGAGTAAGGGAATAACTCACACAAGAAATTTGCAAGACCTAAAGCTGATCATCATAGGAAGTGAGAATCAGAAATTGCAAGGGTCCAGCAGAAATGTTTTAATACCCTGCACAATCATTGCTTTTACGTTTAGGAGACTCCATCAAGTATGTATGAAAAGTAGCTTTAACAAAACAAAAATCAACCCAGGAATGACTGACAAAACTCTAATTGGAATTTACTTTGCCAATCACATGACTAACTTGACGCATTTTACTGCTTCGTAATACATTACTGAATTTCTCTGACAATATCCCATTACAGATATATATGGAGTCATAAAAGTGTCAAATCCTCTCAAATGTCATGGAAAGTTTTAGCTGGCAATCCCTTCTCTAATCAGCTTTTCAGTCATGCAATATGCAGCACAATTTTTCTCTAATTGTACATGTGCAAAGTTAATGATTTCAGAAAGTTTCAGAAGAGTTTGTTCCAATCAAGAAAAAAAAATGTTTTCAGAACTAAAAGATATATCAACTTGGTAATATAATATCTTCTACTGAAATCTAATATTTCAGACTCTATGTAGATAAAACAAAAGATAAAGAAAAGATAGGTTCAAACTTCCTGAAATCAAGTCTTTACACATCAAGCAAAATAAAATAAGATCCAGGCAGCTAAAGAAAGAAATCTGAAAACACAAAACATAAGTTTGAATACCACAAACAATAAAGTCAAGTTTTTTTTCCTGATATGTCTCAAGTCAAAGTATCATTTGATTGATTCAAGTGTTAACTCTAACCAATGTATAACTTTAATGCCAACATACTGTTTTTCTTTTCTTTAAATCCTGATAGCCTTTCAAAACAGCTTGTTCATCAAATGCCACTTTAAAATGACAGTGTCAATTTATCAGTCTGAAGTTTTGCAGATCGATGTATAACATGGAAAATAGATTTTCTGAATACAGTCTTCCTGAATTGAGACAGTTTTATTAAACAAGACTTTACTGTGTTAGGCCTACAGTGCATAAACAAAAAGGTGAATATAGTTGATCTAACACACATGGGGTGGGGTGTACAAATTAAACACACACACTGAATGACCCTGACCTTCATATGGTACATCATCAGTTCGTTGGCTAAACTATTGCGAACCTGTGAGTCTATCACTTTTTTATACATCAGTGACTGAAACATAGTCATCTTAGTTTAAACAAACAGCTCAATGTTAAAGCGACATCAGTACTACAGGTACTCTTTCTATGGCTTTCAGGCATTATCAGTGCTAGTATCTGCTTTCACAACAGCACTAATTGGGTCTTTTACATTCATAGTAATCAACACCACAGCAGGAAAATTTCTGCTGATATCTGCATTTTATGCTGTGAAGCTGTTACCACCAACAAATCCATTAATACCAGTGATTTTCATTCATATTATTAGAGGTAAGTATTCACTTTTTTCAAACTGTATCATGTTCTATTCAATTTTCATCATATTTTCAATAAAATCTGCATCATCTTCTATCATATTTTCTACACCATCTCCTATCATATTTTCAAGAAAAATTGTGCATTATATTCTACTAAATTAGTATCATGGCATATTTAAGTTTTAATGTCATATCCATTGCATATATCATGTTTTGTTTTCTTGTTTTTTTTAAATTCAATTCAATCTGTATCCTGTCTTATTCAATTTGCAAAATGTCATATCCAAGCTGTTATTCTCTATCAACTATTATGTTCTATCACAATTTTTAAATCTTCACAACTATTAAATGCCATCATACTTACATGACTGATGCTAATACAGCAGTATATACCAAAGGCAGTTGCTATCTCTTCATCAAAGGTTGTAAAACATGGACAATTTTGTTTATTACACAGCTGGGCTACACCAAGTATTCTCCCTGAAAATCAAATTAATCTGTAAGTATATCTGTTTGCTGTTTAACTGCGTTTTTAGCGACTCTGAAACCAAGCCACATGACAATTTTCCAGCTTAAATGGTGCAGGAAGACCCTAGGTGGTACTCTGATCACAATTCAGGCACAGGCAGATACCTCTGTAAGAATACTAGCTTCAGGAAGTCAGCTTTATAGCTTCCTCACAGTCTGAAAGACGGCTATATCCCCCACCACTGTTATGGATAGTGAAAGGGTTGATGGTATTGGGTGGAACCATTAAACATTCGAGTTGTGACCTTGACCTTTAGCTGGCAGGGGTGAATTTTGAACTCTGCACATTGTCTTGATAAGGGGAATATTACAGCCAAGTCATATTAAAATCCCTCTAGGGGTTTAGGAGATACAGAGCAGACTAAAACCTTTGACCTTGAGCTCTGACCTTGACCTTGAGCCAACATGGCTGACTCATGAGTTCTGCACATCATATTGTTGAGGTGATCAACTGACCTAAGTTTTATGAAAATCCTTCATGGGTTTAGGAGACAGAGCTCAAACTTAACCCTGAGTTGTGACCTTGACCTTACGCCGACATGGCTGACTCTTGAGTTCTGCACATTGTCTTGATGAGGTGATCATTTGACCCAAGTTTCTCGAAGTACCTTCAAGGGGTTCAGGAGATACAGAGCGGACACAAAATGGAAGGCTCAAACATTTTACCAAGAGTTGTGACCTTGACCTTGAGCCAACATGGCTGACTCATAAGTTTGGCACATCGTCTTGATGAGGTGATCACTTGACCCAAGTTCCATGAAATTCCTTCAAGGGTTTAAGAGATTTAGAGCGGACACAAAATTGAAGGCTCAAACATTTGACCTCGAGGTGTGACCTTGACCTTGAGCCAACATGGCTGACTCATGAGTTCTGCACATGGTCTTAATGAGGTGATCATTTGACCAAAGTTTCATGATTGTCCTCCAAGGGGTTTAGGAGATACAGCGTGGAAACAAAATGAAAGGCTCAAACCTTTGACTTTGAGTTGTGACCTTGAGCTTGAGCATACATGGCTGACTCATGGATTCTGCACATTGTACTGACGAGGTGATCATTTGACTCAAGTTTCATGAAAATCCTTCAAGGAGTTTAGGAGATACAGAGTGGACACAAAATGTTACGGACCGACAGATGGAAGGAGACCTTTCCTATAACCCTGGAACATGTTGCTAATAGTTAAAATGGTAGTATATGAAAAACAAATGTTCGTAATTTTACCCATTGCAGGGTGTAACAGTATACAACTTATGATCTGATTTGCATTACAAAAGTCATCTTCACACTAAGTTTGGTGACAATAGGTTTACCCAAGCTTGAGATAATGAGCAAAAACCATTCCATTTTTATTATCACTGATCTTAACCAAAGTGACTCAAAGTTGTTAAAAGCCATTTACAGGGTAAGTGCCCCCATTCCACCTAAGCTACCTACAAACAAAATTTTACCACTACATCTACCTGCTCAGGGGAGCTAAAAATCACACCTAAGTTATATGTCTAGTTTAGCAGTGTATGATTTACATAATATACTTTTTAGTCTTTCACAATAATCTTTTAAAACTGATAACCCAATTTGTATAGCTTTGTAAGAGGGTCATCCAAGGAATATTTCTGTGAAAGTATTCTGAAATTGGGCAAGTTTTCAAGGAAAAGATTTTAAAGATTTCCATATAGTGAAAACTAGCTTCCGGCAGCCATTTTTTTAAGGAGAGAGAATGACCTAAAGGAATTTGACAGTGTCACTTTAAGAAAGCTGCTGTGAAACTTAACTCAAGCCCCTGACTTCAGAGGTGGTGAGTTTTAAAGTTTTCAATAGCCATGTAGAGAAAACCAGCACCTACTCTTGGTGGTCATGTTTTTTAGACATATCAGAATAGCTTCAATTCGGTAGAGAACACCCAAGGAACACTGCTGCAAAATTATCTTAAATAGTGCTAGCACTTTCAGAGATAACTAAAGTATTTTATATAAAATATAGTGTGCTTGGGTAAATTAAAAAGCTTTTCCAAGAATTTCAGATGCATGTCCAACATTCATTTCATTAAAATGCAACAAAAAGATCAACATTCTAGACAAATTTAATGCTTAAAAAGAGGCAACACATAAAATACTTCTAAGCTTTTAGACTGTCATATTCCATTTGAAATAATATATACATTTTATAAATCACCATGATTTATTTCAAGACAGCATGCAACAGTCTCCAGAATTCTGAATAAATAAGTGATAATCCTGGCACATGCCTAAACTTTCTCAATTTAATGCATTATTACAGTGCAACTGTGCAGAAAGGATTTTGACCTCATATATTCATGTAAAGAGATTTTTCAAGAATTTTAGTAAAAGATTTTCTAGTTAAAACCATTTCCCTAGATCTTCAGTTAGTTAAAGACTTGTATTTATAAACTCAATCAGAAAGTAGGATTTACACATTACTTACCCTTTTCATCTTTAATTGGAAAACACAATATATTTCTGAAATGAAAAGAAAAAATATGAATTAACTTAGCAAGAAAATTACTTGTTGTCCCTGTGGGAAATGCTCTCTGTATTAAACCTACAAGTGGTTAGAGGAAATACTTCACTTTTATGTATTTGCTTGAAAACATTTTCATTTCAGTTCCATTGAAGCAATGATTATTTTCAATACAGTTGATAATTGGTTTTGATGTAGCTGCTTTTAGTATAACGGCTGATCAAGGCCACTGAAAGAGAACAATGAAGACAGCATTTTCCAAAATTTCTGCTAAGAGAATCCAACTGATTTTTAAAATAAGCTCAGATATAATACATACTAATAAACAGTATGACCGAGGCTATGGAACACTGGATAAGAACTACTCTTTCAGCCTGCCTGCAGCATGTGATCATATACTCAGCGTCACTGAAAAGTTACCACCCTAATGGCTCTTATATTTTAAAAATCGCACCGGACTGTGTAAAAAGCATAACACGACTACATTTTTGACGCAACTGAGACGTCACTGGTGTAAAGATTTGTCAAATTCGATTAACTCCATTTGAGGCACGGGCTGCACGTGCAAAATGACTTTTTCCTGCAATGTCTACATGTACGAAAATTCTATCGCAAATCATTCATCGCACTTGAAAGTTAGTTGACAGACTAAAAGGAATAAGTTAAAAAATCCAAAATGTCCTTGCTAAGAATGTCACGTTTAAGGCACGATCAACGCCATAAGGCCATTGACATGGTTGATGTCGAACTTTCATGTCGTAAAATTGCACGTCGTATGTGCTATTCTCACCTGACAGTCAAGAAATGGGTTAGGAGACATGATCAGACAGGGTCTATAGGTAAAAGACCACGCACATGCCATGAAAAAGCGACGTAGATATTGTATAAACAAGTAAAGATGTATATATTAAGTGGTAACTTTTCAATGACGCCAAGTATATAATATTTCCTGTTCCACAGGAATATAAAGATCTTATTAAACCTCATTAACATGTATAAGTTTGAAAGGCAAATAAATGTCTTATCAAACAGTGTTAACATGTATCATAAGTATCACAGGCATATAATCCTATCAAACAGTGTTAATATGTACAAGTATCACAGGCATATAATCCTATCAAACAGCGTTAATATGTAGAAGTATCACAGGCATATAACGACCTTATTTAACAATACCAACGGGTACAAGTTTCACAGGTATATAAACACCATATTAACAAGTATAAGTTTCAGGGGTATATAAAAATCTTACTAAACCACATCAAAGGCATACGCAAGTCTCCGTATATGAGACAGGTGAAATTTTCCCCAATAAAACTTTGGATATTGAAGGGCAATTATCTAAGAAACAAAGATATACAATAAAGTCATTGAAAAAAAGTTATCTGCCTTTGAAAACAGCATTTTTTGGGGAAATGCTCCAATGTTTAATGTATCGTTTCATTTTACACTGCACAAACTTATGTTGCGTTAAACGTCTTCACACTGGACTGGATGGCATCATGTTTTTATACACCGCTCTGAATTACACAAAGTGGTTTCAAAATGCTTCAGATGGCGTCAAGTTGTAATAAGTCATTTCAATTTACGTTGCACATTCTTATGTTGGTTTAAATGGCTTCACATTGAAATGCACGGTATCATGTTCTGTCTGATGATTTCATATCACAGTGCACCGCCACAAGTTTTTAAACATATCGTTTCAAGTTTTAGTAGGCAGCATGAAGTTTTGTATTATATGGCTTTAGAATACAATGCGCTGAATGCAAATTTATTGGACGAGATGGCGTTTTAGATTAAACTGTGTTGAAATGCACTGCACTAACTGACTTGTTAATGGATGAATTGTATATTTAATAACTTTGGCAGTAACCGCCACCCATATATCCAAAAATTCTTAAAGCCAACTTTGTGCATGTCATGGTTATGTGAGCTCAAAGTTTTGAAACTGGAAATTTGTATAAATATTGTTTGTTACCTAGTTCTGAATCCTGTGGAATCATCAATACCTCTGTAGAACAATGGATGGGAATATGCATCTTTTATGTTGAGCAGTTCTCCTGTAATAATCAATTCAAACATTTGATCCATAAATACAGTCAAAAGTACAATTTGGTCAAGTTAATATCATTTCTTAAATTAAAAATTATTTAGTCAAATTTGGCTTTTAACTGCATTCTTAACTCAAATCTTGGCTGTATGTAAACTTTCTTCTGTCCTTCCTTAAATAAGCAGTAATAACTTCATATGTATAACTCCAATATGAACCATTTCTATGTTCTCTAATCAGAAATACAACAAGCTCTGTACAACATCAGTCTAGAGAGGCTGAACCGTGTACACATTTTTGCAAAGAAAGACAAAACTTGTCATTGGTAACAAAGGTTTCTCAATCATAAAGAAATAACACCTAAGACTTTCAACAACAACAATATTACCAAATACAAAATTGAGGTACACATAACTAATTTCTGGATAGCATGATTTTATAAGTATTGTGTCATAAATGTAGGAATTCTACAAAGCCTTTTTTGCTTTGGTGGACTGGCAAAAGAAAAGACAATTCTTTTGTAACATTTTTTTATAACGGAATAGCTCTGCATTCTAATAAGTGGAGTTTCCAGTACAGCAGTTCTAACAGGTAAATATGGTTCCATCTTGAAAGTTAAGCAAATTACAGATCTATAAAAAAATTAACAGAGAGCAATATCAGATACAGCTGAAGCCTTCATGTACCAGTTCAAGCCCATAGCCAGAAAAGGCCACTTTTTTCGCTACACACTATTAACCACTACTGGAGGTGGCCACCTTTCTTGCTATACCCTGAATTTCTGTTCATTACCAGGGTGGCTACTTTTCTTGCTATACACTGATCATTCTTTATTACTGGGGGTGGCTAATTTTCTTGCTATACCCTGATCATTCTTTATTACTGGAGGTGGCCACTTTTCCTAAAATACACTGATCATTCTTTATTACTGGAGGTAGGCCAATTTCCTGCTAATACCTGAACATTCTTTATTCTGGAGGTGGCCAACTTCTGCTTTACCTGATCTCTTATTACGGAGCTGGCCAATTTTCCTAAAATACATTGATCATTCTTTATTACTGGAGGTGACCAACTTTCCTGCTTTACCCTGATCATTCTTTATTACTGGAGGTAGCCAACTTTCCTGCTTTACCCTGATCATTCTTTATTACTGGAGGTGGCCAACTTTCCTGCTTTACCCTGATCATTCTTTATTACTGGAGGTGGCCAACTTTCCTGCTTTACCCTGATCATTTTTTATTACTGGAGGTGGCCAACTTTCCTACAATACATAGATCATTCTTTATTACTGGAGGTGGCCAATTTTCCTACAATACATTGATCATTCTTTATTACTGGAGGTGGCCAACTTTCCTACAATACATTGATCATTCTTTATTACTGGAGGTGGCCAATTTTCCTACAATACATTGATCATTCTTTATTACTGGAGGTGGCCAATTTTCCTGCATACCTGATCATTTTTATTACTGGAGGTGGCCAACTTTCCTGCATATACCTGATCATTCTTTATTACTGAGGTGCCAATTTCTACAATACTGATATTCTTTATTACTGGTGGCCAATTTTCTGCTATACCCTGATCATTCTTTATTACTGGAGGTGGCCCAATCTTTCCTAGCATTTACCCTGATCATTTTTATTACTGGAGGTGGCCAACTTTCCTGCTATACCTGATCATTCTTTATTACTTGAGGTGGCCAATTTTCCTACAATACCCCAATTATTCTTTATTACTTGAGGTGGCCAATTTTCCTACAATACCCTGATTATTCTTTATTACTGGTGGCGGCTAATTTTCTTGCTATACCCTGATCATTCTTTATTACTGGAGGTGGCCACTTTTTCTACAATACACTGATCATTCTTTATTACTGGAGCTGGCCAATTTTCCTGCTATACTCTGATCATTCTTTATTACTGGAGGTGGCCAACTTTCCTGCTATACACTGATCATTCTTTATTACTGGAGGTGGCCAACTTTCCTGCTATACCCTGATTATTCTTTATTACTGGTGGCGGCTAATTTTCTTGCTATACCCTGATCATTCTTTATTACTGGAGGTGGCCACTTTTTCTACAATACACTGATCATTCTTTATTACTGGAGCTGGCCAATTTTCCTGCTATACTCTGATCATTCTTTATTACTGGAGGTGGCCAACTTTCCTGCTATACTCTGATCATTCTTTATTACTGGAGGTGGCCAACTTTCCTGCTATACCCTGATCATTCTTTATTACTTGAGGTGGCCAATTTTCCTACAATACCCCAATTATTCTTTATTACTTGAGGTGGCCAATTTTCCTACAATACCCCAATTATTCTTTATTACTGGTGGCGGCTAATTTTCTTGCTATACCCTGATCATTCTTTATTACTGGAGGTGGCCACTTTTTCTACAACACACTGATCATTCTTTATTACTGGAGCTGGCCAATTTTCCTGCTATACTCTGATCATTCTTTATTACTGGAGGTGGCCAACTTTCCTGCTATACCCTGATCATTCTTTATTACTTGAGGTGGCCAATTTTCCTGCTATACTCTGATCATTCTTTATTACTGGAGGTGGCCAACTTTCCTGCTATACTCTGATCATTCTTTATTACTGGAGGTGGCCAATTTTCCTGCTATACCCTGATCATTCTTTATTACTTGAGGTGGCCAATTTTCCTACAATACCCCAATTATTCTTTATTACTTGAGGTGGCCAATTTTCCTACAATACCCCGATTATTCTTTATTACTGGTGGCGGCTAATTTTCTTGCTATACCCTGATCATTCTTTATTACTGGAGGTGGCCACTTTTTCTACAATACACTGATCATTCTTTATTACTGGAGCTGGCCAATTTTCCTGCTATACTCTGATCATTCTTTATTACTGGAAGTGGCTAATTTTCCTGCTATACCCTGATCATTATTTATTACTGAAAGTGGCTAATTTTCCTGCTATACTCTGATCATTCTTTATTACAGGAGGTGGCCAACTTTCCTGCTATACCCTGATCATTGTTTACTACAGCAGGTGGCAATTTTCCTGCTATGAACTGAGTACTTGTTTTTTACCAGAGATGGCTATTTTCAAGGTTATTGTTTGCTATGAAAGGTAGCCATTTTTTGCTATACATAGAGTAATTGTTTATCATTACAGCCTATATACAGCAGTTATTACATTTCTTGCTACACCATAAATAATAGTGAATCATTACCTGAGGTGGCCACTTTTCCTGCTATACCCTGAGTAATTGGCATTCTAATCTCCTCCTGTACCTAACAAGATAAAAGAAAACACATGTTATTTCAAAACCCTGGTTTCTCATGCACTAATTAAAATCAATATCATGATCTGCTGTCACAGTATTAAATCAATATTCCCACCCCCACTACATCTGGGAGACATAATCACAACTTATTTAGGCACATTAACCCAGTGTTTTTAAGTTTTGTAAGGAAAATGGAAGGGTTCCAAAGAAAGAGAAAACGTCTTTAACAACTAAAATAGGGGGAAATCAGTTCGCAATTATGTAGTACTTTACACTCCAGAAAAATTATTAAGAAGCACGTTGTCCTAGGTATACAAATACACTTACATTTTTCCTTGGAATATGCTTTTTAATGCGAGTTTTTGTTAAAAATGGGGGAAAACATACTTTTTGGAGAGGGGAATGGAAATGAATTCTGTCCCTAAAAACACTTCAATTTTATCATGTGAGTAAGAAAGCTTTCCCTTATCAATTTGTTCTAATCTATAATAAATATTAACAAATCGTAGATACCAGTGTATAATGTGTACTCGTATATTATATGCATCCCCAATTTTTGCCTAAAACCATGGGAAATTTTTTTTTCGGTCAATATCAAGGAAGACTGAAAATGAAAGTAGAATTTATTGTTTCTTTTTAAAATTTAAACTTTATGAATAAATAGAAAGCTATTTGCTCTGAATGGCAACTTTCAAAATAAAATCAAATTCTCCATTCAAATAGGTTACAAGTCTAATGGTTTATCGTGGCCAGAAATTTGTACAAACCGGACAGAAGTTGCGAAATTGTCATTTGTGCAGGAAAGAAGCGTTTACCATAATGTCCAGTATTGGACAGGTATAGTGACCATGCACGGACACAGCCAATTTTCTCAGAGGGGGTCTGATCCCCACCCCCCCCACTGGAAATTTTGAAATTTAGCACTTCATTTTTTGCATTCTGGGACAATTTTATGGACTAACCTGTTAAATTTGGGAAAACGATAAAATCAAGCTTTCTTGAAGGTAAAATTCTTAGTTTCTTTTAGATGATTAATATGAATTATGTCGGGTCGTATGCAGCAGCCCCCCCCCCCCCCCTCCCCTCTGGATCCGCGCATGGTGACATATCATGCTTTCTGTTTATGCAGGTAAACTTGTGTTTGGTTAAATTTCAACAGAGCACAATTGTCTGAACAGTGTACAAACTCATTACTGTTTTTTCAGGCAAGGGTGGAAAAAAAGTGGTAGACAATGAAAGCAGTAACATTTTTATTAAAAAAAATAAACAATGAGACAAACATTTCCAACATCTTTGGACGGTTCAAAAATCCCATGTTTAACATACGATAAAGCCCGAAACGCGTGAAAATGTTCCGAATGTAAATCGGGTGAAGTAGGCGCTCTATGTATTTTGTTAGATTATGCGTCTAGATTGATTAAACTGGGCGAGTCTACTTACCTATTACTTGAGGATGAAAAAAAACTTGTTTTTTAAATGTTGCTCTTAAACAAGGGTGGCGGTTGAACTACAAAAAGTACAACAACAGTTAATTCACAACAAAGCATACGGTATGTTTTATAATCAGTAGAAGCTAGTCGTATTTACGCTTATGAGACCTGTTTTACCCACAAGTAAAGAATTCACAGGTCCATCATGAAATATTTTCCCCAGCGCGCATAAACTTGTCCTATTCAATATGATCGCGGCCTCATCGGCCGTGATCAACAAAAGGTGGGATCGTCCTTTGTTACTATCTGATAAACTTTATAGATAAAATGGCCATTAATTATCGGCAGTTAACGTGACGCATTGTGTCAGTTTTGTTGTCCACATTATGATCTTGGTTAAAAATAATAGCGTATCTTTTATTAGTATCATAAAATTTACAATTTATTATATTTCTTCCCTCAAAATACTATAGAATTTATATAAAATTAATTTTGTTTCATAATGGAATTTAGTTTTTAGCCTAAGTTTCCCTTTAGCAAATTGACGAAAATCGTAAACAAACATGTTTTGAAGCTAGAAAATCGTCTACACTTCTGTATGATACGCACCCATGATTTGGGGGTAGTCCCGGGGGTAAAAAATCTGCGCATTATACACGAGTGTCTATGGTAAAATCCTAATTATTCCCACCCCAGACTTACCCTAGGATGGGAGAAATGTTTTCACACATGACTTCCACTTGACCGTTTTGTACCCTTAGCCCAATACAAGCAAATCAACAATTCAATCTTCCTTATTATTTCTTTCCTTCTTCTTAATGACAATGTAATACGATTCTATCAACAAGTCAGAAACTAACTGCTCCGTCATTAACCCCACTCAATTCACATTAGACTCAATTTTCTCTTATCTATATTTTCTTAAAAGAGAGACTTAGTATAGACAAATTTTCTTCATAAATCCCAGAAGATCTGTCTTGTCTTAAAATGTAAGACACAAACATTCTTTTTAAATTACATCCTCTAGCCTCCAGTCTGTCTTTCTGGTACGTTAATTTTCCAGTAAATGATGTATGAGTTGGGGTTTCATACAAAGAATTGTGCAATATTTCAAAGCATCTAGATTTCAAGAAATGTCTTGTGATTTATTTCAAGTATTATTAATAGATAAATCATTTACAATTTAACAGCATTGCATTAATCATATATCTACAATTTGCTTACACATTTTCTACTACTAAAAGTTCAGCTAAAGTTGAGGTGAGCTAAATATTGTACACAGTAAAGCTAAAAACTCATTGCAGTAACAATTAGCTAACTGAAAGGCTTTGTCAAAATATTACTCATATCTCTTCCAAAGTTGGTTCAAGGAGATAGAGTTTGCATACTTTAGCTCCTTTCAAGAATCACTCCATCATTCTGTGTCATGTGAGAACAGCTTTTTTGTGTTATTTTTTCATTAATCAAATTGCATGTGCATGAAAGGTAAGCTAATACCATTGTAAGAGCTATAACTGACATATTTCCTCAGAAAAAAACCTCAAGGGTAGCAAAATTTCTTTAATAACAAGTCACTGCTTAAGCTACTTTAATGCTAAGAAAATCAATGAAATTGTAATTTCAGAAAAAGCCTACAAACTAAAGTAAATTTTGTATATCCTGTAGAAATTTAAATCACTGATCCCATCAAGCAAATGTGCTAGCATCAACTGAAGTTTAATTATACTATCACTTAAAGTTAGCAATCTCTAGGGCTTATCCCTGCAGAAACTTAGAACTGCATGCAGTATAATTATATAGTGTTTATAATATACAAGGTGATCATATTAGGATCTCAAAGCTTTATCAAAAATCTAAAAATTCTTTGCACATTATAATGCTACATTAAGGACCTATAATACAGGCTTTAATGGCAATTTGTATATATCATATTATATATCAGGTTAGAAACTTTAACTCAAATTAACTAAACTTAAAAAGGACAATAATAACAAAGTCTTGAACATGATCCACTACAAGGCAAGGAGCTTTTCAATCTGTTCTATGAAAATAGAGGTAATAAATAAATAAAACTTCACTTGCACTTTCAAAATGCTAAACTAGTAAAAATTTTGTTGAAAATTTTAATGACATTTTGAAATCAAATTTAATCTTAAGAAAACTAGCATGTCTCTATTATAAGCAATATTTACCCAAATTAAATGCCCAAGGGAGCAATCTTTCAAATACATCCTTAAGACCAAAAAGTAGGGAAAATTTTCAGATATTGTACAAATCAAGTTTTGTATGTCAAACATCTACAGAAAATATTTCTAGAAAACAATAATTTTTCCTTGAGTATTTCTGCCTCTGTCCTCTACAAACTGTTTAAAAGAAAGTCATCCTGCAGAACCAGCTGCTAAGAATTTCTACTCATCCTGATGCAACTGGTTCTCATCCTGCAATTTATGATGGCACTGGATCTGTGTCTATAGGACACTTGTACCCTGTCACTGTATAGTTATATGTTCTTGCCTACCTATTGGTGAAAGACAGATCGCCTTATCTTTCCCTGGAGAAAACCTTGTCTTACACAGACATAAACAAGAGCTGTCTCCATAGGATGACACATGCCCCCGATGGCACTTTGAATGAATAATTATGGCCGATGTTAGAGTTTAGGACCTTTGACCTACGGAGCTGGGTCTTGCGCGCGACACGTCGTCTTACTGTGTCACACATTCGTGCGCAGTTATTATAAAATCCATGCATGAATGACAAAGATATGGACCGGACAGGCCCATCAATGCACTATCATGAAAAATGACCTTTAACGTCTAAGTGTGACCTTGACCTTTGAGCTACGGACCTGGGTCTTGTGTGCGACACGTCGTCTTACTGTGGTACACATTCATGCCAAGTTATTTGAAAATCCATCCATGGATGACAAAGATATGGACTGGACACGCCCATCAATGCACTATCCTTTAACGTCTAAGTGTGACCTTGACCTTTGAGCTACGGACCTGGGTCTTGCGCGCAACACGTCGTCTTACTGTGGTACACATTCATGCCAAGTTATTTGAAAATTTATCAATGGATGACAAAGATATGGACCGGCCACGCCCATCAATGCACTATCCTTTAACGTCTAAGTGTGACCTTGACCTTTCAGCTACGGACCTGGGTCTTACACGCGACATGTCGTCTTACTGTGGTACAGATTCATGCCAAGTTATTTGAAAATCCATCCATCGATGACAAAGATATGGACCAGACATGCCCATCAATGCACTATCCTTTAACGTCTTAGTGTGACCTTGACCTTTGAGCTACGGACCTGGGTCTTACGCATGACACGTTGTCTTACTGTGGTACACATTCATGCCAAGTTCTGTGAAAATCCATCCATAGATGACAAAGATATGGACCGGACACGCCCATCAATGCACTATCCTTTAACATCTAAGTGTGACCTTGACCTTTGAGCTACGGACTTGGGTCTTGCGTGTGACAAATCGTCTTACTGTGGTACACATTCGTGCCAAGTTATTTGAAAATCCATCCATCGATGACAAAGATATGGACCGGACACGAAAATTGCGGACAGACTGACAGACCGACAGACGGTTCAAAAACTATATGCCTCCCTTCAGGGGCATAAAAAATCTCTTTCTTATTTGTTGACAGTGCATGACTAAGAAAACTTCAATCTTGCCATATTATGGGTATGAATACTACAAAACTTCATCAAGAAACACAAATTATGGGAAATGAAAAAGCATAATCATAACACTTTTGTCACCGAATGAAACCCTGAAGAACCCCAGATGTACAACTTTACATGCTGACAACAATCCTGTAGGTTCTGTGACTCTAGGTAAAACACATGCAACACAAACTTTTTAAGCCCTTTAAGCATATTTTTGAATGTTAAGGGCTGTTACTCTGGTCCAGCTCAATAAAATCTCAACCAAAATCTCAGGTTCACAAAAACATTATGTTTATTTCTAATGTCTATTTTAAAGTCCACTGAAAACTGTACGTGCAATCATAATGTGGTACTGTAACGGAACTGGATACACTTGAGTTGCAAAAAAATAACTTCTGTTTTCAATTGCCGAGATACTCCTGCTTCTTAGTTCTGTTTTCACTATATTTCTTATATTTTATATGTCTTGCACTTGCCCGAAGCCAATTTATACTCGTATTAACAAGCAGATAAGTAAGTTTGCCAAGCCCTGTTGCTCATAATATTGTCCGTAAGTATTGACCTGGCACTCATTAATCTTCGCCAATATTTTCGGACGTTTTCATTTATTTATGCAATATTTGTATTCTGAAAATATCTTTATTACTAAAGTACCATATAAAGTTAACCGATGACATGGTAGTGTAGTGGTAAGGTGTCTGACTTCCAAGCACGTTACCACGGGTTCGAAATCACATTAGAGCGTTTTTTGTTTTTTTTTCAATGTAATGTTATCGATACTGCTTTTATTCTCACATTATTTATGAAAACAAGAGCTGTCACTTATGGTGACAAATGCCCCCGCAGCGCCTTGACCTTTGACCTGGTGATTTATTTACCGAAATATACGGAATATTCATGAGTGCCAGGTCAATACTTACAGACAGTACAACGGTCTGTTATAAAGGGATTACATTCATGGAATTAATATGGTAAATATTTCTCTACATTGCTAAGAAAGTAAAACACTGACTAACCAAGCATCTGCTTACTTCGTTGTCCTTTTTAGTCGTGATACCATCAAATACTTTGGCCACAAGTTCATCTGTATCTCTGTCTATCAGAAACACCGAACATCTACAACAACAACAAAAATACATCCTAATGATTTAGCCCTCAAGAGACAGATTTAGTAAGAGACATTATACCCTGTTAATCAATATATAATCTGAAACCTGATGTAATCAATGGAACAATCTGAAGTGGTAAAACTTTACTACAGTCATATATATAGTTTTATCAAGCAAACCTATTATTTTGTTCAGACATCAGTAGCTTTTTCTTGGCTCCTAGACCAAGTTTTATGATAATTATACGATAAAATCTGCGAAAAAAAATTCAGAACAAAAAGAATATAATCCCCAAGCTTTACAAAATTTCAAGAAGGATTTTAACATTTGTACTTAGAAAAAGTACAAAGACTTTGAATATATGTATCAGTGTTGATCAAAAAGTAATACCACTATGTTCATAGTGCATTAATTCATTGTTTATATTATTATAGAAATTATATCAAGATGTACACTAATTAAATTATAATTAAATGGGTAAATATCATCTTCTATGTTTGTTTCATTAAATACAAATCAAAGGCCTGAAGGGCCTGAGAGTCGGCTAATGATTGATGTACTGGTAGTATAGTCTACCAGTTTCAGTTTGGTTTTAGTATTTTTCCCCAACTGAACAGAGATTTTGTTACAATAGATGAAATGGGCATTCAATCGATGCCTAGTAAAACTTTGATTGACATTATACAAGTATTTAAACCCAATATATTTCTCTAAAATTGAAGAGTGGTTCGCAAAAATAAAAATGTTGAAAGTACAAACTACCAATTTGACAGGTGACACTAAGATACTGCCCATGACTATAAATATTTTTCCAGTAAACATTTGCCTCCGGCATTACCAAAACAGGCAATTATCGGCTGGTATATATTCGCACATGATAAAATTTGAATATGAAAATTTATATATTGAAATTTTATAGCGCGGATTGCCACATACATTTTGTAACAGATGGACGAAAGAACTGTTCAGATATTTTACAGATAAGGGGCCAGGCAATAACCGTGTCACACGCTAGGTATTGTTCAATCATATTATAAAGGATGTGAATTTAAAGTATACTTACTTTTGCGTTTAAAGATATGTAAATGTTGCTGAGTGTCAATATATAGTGTCATGAATGTTTACACTGACAGGAAAATTGCGCATTCGAAACTAAGAGAAGTTACTCGGACTAGCTACCAATTTCGGAAAAGATAACCAATGTTAATAAATGCAGTTCTTTTTTAGTTAAAACCATCATTTATTCTATTTCAGACCTGTTAACCCCTTCAAAACCATTTCAATTATCCGTTTTGATTCATGTAGACAGACAGGCCCATACTGGGCTGAAAAAAATGTTTGAGCCATTTTTACGTGGTCGGTAGCAGGGTGGGTTTGGGGAGGGGTGTTCCTTCCCGCTTTGAACTGCAGTCAGATTTTGAAATGGGCATTGTGGCAGGTGGTAAAAGGGCAAATGTATCAAACTGTAATGTGGCAATATGGGGGGAGGGTGTGGGAGGATACCCCCTCCTGCAATTAGGGTTTTGGGTATCACCACAAGGACATTTTGAAAATGTAGACCCTTGATACAGCCTTTGTTACGCAAGCTTTGTAAGCCTGCGCAATTCATAAAATGCACATTTATGCTTAATGAGTTACATTCGAGTATTGCACAATTACAAGTCATAAATATGACAGATTACATCGTATATTGGTCATAGCAAAGGGAATTCACACAACTTAACTTCTTTCATGCAGTGAACTGTTTGAAGTTTGAGAAATCTAATGGAACTACATCCCTTCACTGTGTTATTTGGTCCATTTAGATTTAGAGAATCGCTGGATAGCAAGGACTCGTCAAAACGATTTCATCGTTTAGCCGACTCAAAAACTTCAAAGGTAGCGCTTCACACTTCACTACACACAAAAATATTGCTTTTTTTTTTTTTCGTAAACAGAAACAATAATCAAACAAGGCTGTCACTAATGGTGACAAATGCCCCCGCAGCGCCTTGACCTTTGACCTTGTGACCCCAAAGTCAATAGGGGTCGTGTACTCAATAAGTACTATTAGCATGTGAACTTTGAAGGTCCTCGGTGCAGTGGTTCGCGAGTAAAGTGTCTTCATGCAAAAAAATAATGTTGTGACAAACAAACTAACGAACGAACGAACGGACGGACAGTTGAAAACTAATATGCCTCCCTTCAGGGGCATAAAAAGACAATCTTTTACTGACATCTGATCATATTGAATTATGATGTGAAGAAATGTCTTTCACCAATCAACCATGGGAACTACAGAAGCATCCTTTCATGTTAAAGTTAGCCATGTAGTGTTAAGTCTTATCACTGCCAGTGTTCGCGTTTACGACATAAAAGTATCTTAATACGCAATAAAATTAGTTTGTATGCAAAATTTTTCAAGGCCATTGCGTACATGGGACGAAAAGTAAAAACGAAATAGAATGTTACAAGTTTAGAGTCAACGAATACTAATCACGATTTCATTTTCAACAGCATTATTTTCTAACAACAGGGCCAAGATGGCTCTAGGTCGCTGACCTTAACCTTTGACGGAGTGGCCCCTAAATCAATAGGGGTCATCTAATCTTCATGACCAATCATCCTATGAAGTTTCAACATTCTGGGTCAAGTGGTTCTCTAGTTATTGATCGGAAATGGTTTTCAATGTTCAGGCCCCTGTGACCTTGACCTTTGACAGAGTGACCCTAAAATCAATAGGGGTCATCTACTCTTCATGGCCAATCATCCTATGAAGTTTCAACATTCTGGGTCAAGTGGTTCTCTAGTTACTGATCGGAAATGGTTTTCAATGTTCAGGCCCCTGTGACCTTGACCTTTGACAGAGTGACCCCAAAAACAATAGGGGTCGTCTACTCCAGCAGCCCTACAACCCTATGAAGTTTGAAGGTTCTAGGTCAAATGGTTCTCCAGTTATTGCTCGGAAATGAAGTGTGACGTATGGACGGAGGGACGGACGGACGGACAGGGCAAAAACAATATGTCTCCTGGGGGAGACATAATAAAGTCTCTATCGCATACACAAGGTTTTTCTTTGATTTGACCTAGTGACGTAGTTTTTGAACCCAGATGACCCATATTCAAACCTGACCTAGATTTCATCAAGGCAATCATTCTCACCAAAATTCATGAAGATAAATGGAAAAATAGAGCCTCTATCGCATACACAAGGTTTTTCTTTGATTTGACCTAGTGACCTTGTTTTTTGACCCCAGATGATCCATTTTCAAACCTGGCCTAGATTTCATCAAGGTCATCATTCTGACCAAATTTCATGAAGATCAGTTGAAAAATACAGCCTCTATCACATACACAAGCTAAATGTTGACAGACAATAGACGCCGGACACTGAACGATCACAATAACTCAGCATTGCTCAGGTGAGCTAAAAATAGCACAGAATGAGGAAGCCTATTGTCATTCAGTGACGTATTCAGACTGGTTTAGCGTACTGATGAAAATCGCTAATTATCGATGTAAATTATATGGAAATAGGTTACTGCGGATATTAGTGAAAACAGCAGACTCAAGCATTAGAAACCAAAAGTAAGAGGAGTCTCCAGCGAACGCAAACACTGGTTTTATTTTTTAAAGCAACTATTATCTTGTCAAACCCATCATATTTGATGAAACTTTGTAATTTCTTTATACCTGTGTTGTGTTTATCTGAACTGGAATACATTTATGAAGTTAAATAAGGTGTTATTTATTGTAAAATATGGACAATTGTCAATATTGTAGCCACAAAACCTGGGACTCAGTCATATTTGGTTGGGACTCCACATTTTTGGGAGTACTGTGTCCAAGGGACTCAGTGAAATTTTCAGAAAACGCAAACACTGATTGCTTTGCCACAATTTCTGACATCAACAATGTCAGTGATGGGCAACAAACAGTAAGTCAATATCTCGATAAGTGATAAATGAAACTTTCAGAAAACATTGCAAATAGATCAAGGTACTTGGGTACAAATTGTTGCTATTTTGTTTTTGTTTTGTATTTCTGTATGGCTACAACAGTATTACTTCTGGATAAACCATCGTATACAGCTTTGCCTCAAACTACTGAAATGGCTCAAAGAGAAACCAGAAGCTGCTTTTGAAAAAAAAAAACTATCTCCCAATGACCCTTCATGACCAAAAGTAGTTACACATAAAAAAATGAACTAGTCAGCTTATCTTGTACATGAATCTTAGGTTCATAATTTTATCTCAAAAAACAAAGGGAAAAAAAGTCCACAAAAAAAATATTCTAAGTATATACACAGAGCAAAGTCATATAAGACTTTTGACCGCTAAGTGTGACCTTGACCTTGAAGCGAGTCATCCAAAATATGTGCTCCGCATGTTGTCGCGGTGTGTTGAACATTTGTGCCAAGTTTCTTTGAAAGCCTTCAAGCAGTTCAAGTCTGACCTTGACCTTGAAGCGAGACATCCAAAACATGCGCTCTGCACGTCGTCTCGGTGTGGTGAACATTTGTGTCAAGTTTCTTTGAAATCCTTCAAGGGGTTAGAGAGTTAAAGAGCAGACACGAAACTGCGGACAGACGGACACCGGGGGTATAACATAATACGTCCCTTCAGGCATATAAAAACTTCTATGGATTTAAATATTTGAATAAGGTGTCTTTTAAGTTTTGAAAAGGCAAGCTACAGTGCATGTCTTTTTCTGCATATTTATTACTTAGTAACTTTCCAAGTCATCATCTTCTGATAGGATAAGAAAATTTACATAATATGTTTAATAGTTGTACATGAACGAAAGTTGTCCACAGTGATTTCCACACTTGATTTATAACTGATGAATGTCGTATTTGGAGAGTAATAAATTGGTAAACACATGGTAAAAAGTAAATTGAAGAATTCTGTCTAATCTACGGCACCATGATAGAAAATTTATATATCTCAAGTACTGGCTTTATGATTAAAAATATGTAAGGCTCCCAGAAATTAAATGGATTAATTTTTTGAAGATGAATAACTTCTGAATGGGGAAACATATCGATCTAACAACATTTTATAGAGGATCTAGCATACAAACACACATTTTGATTAAGTTTAATTGATCTATGAGAAAATTTATAGTAAATTTTTATCACAAATTCTAAAAACAAAAATTTTAATTCTATGGCAAATTTGACAAAAGATTCAAATTTTTCTTTTCATTTATCATGAAACAGAATATATCGTAAAAAGTAAATGTTGAAAATTTGGATTAAGACCTTTTGTGAAAACAATACTCCTCTGAAAAGCTAGCCTGCCAACTGAATTGAGTGAATGGTACAAATACAGGCATAATTATTTTTCATGAGAAACCCGTAGCTGTCCCTTTTAAGATATTAAAACTGTCACCTTTCTGCATGTGTAAGATTTCTAGCTTGTTGCATAATCTCTCTCAACAACTTTGTGAGGTCATCTGTAATAAAGAGAGTAAATGCCATGTAAACATCACTGAGAATAAGCTTCAACACTGCTTTTAAAATTTATCAAGTATGTTTTTAAAGTATTAAATCATAGTATACTGAGTTAAATGAAATTGCAAAATGTACACATATATATATATAAATTACAGTGCAAAATATTGTTAAAAATGTCACTTTTAATTTAACATTATAAGGCACCTCTGTGAAACTTGATTCAACAACTGAACAGCTAAGCAAACAATAACAGGAAATTCTGAATCAATTTTAACTGTTGTAACCCAGGCCAAAACACCAAAAACACTTGGTAACCTCCAAAACCAACAGAAAAACAACTCAACAACAACTATGAACTTTCAACTTCTTGAACCTTACTATCATTAATTGATCCTGCTACAGCTACAGGTGCTTGAATATCAGAAATGTTTGCATCACTCACGCATGTCAGAACCTCTTTACCTTCCCTCCTACACTCAGCTACATCTTGTTTGGCACGAAGAATATTTTTTACTGCATCTTTTATATTAATTTCATTATTTTCCTTTGTGATGTTTTCCCCTGTGACTTTAGTAAAACCAATTTTGGTGCCTCTCAAACCAGCTTTAGATGTGTCTTTTAGGTTTGACCCATTACCAACTTTGTCACTTATATTCTTACTACCATTTGTTTCAAATGTTAAAAAGCTGCCTAAATCAGACACTTCATCTTTAGAACAATCTGACATGCCATTAATTGTATCATCAAGATCTTCTTTACGAAAATCTTCCTTAAAATTTTCTTTGCTATCTACTGTTATTGGTGACATTCCTGGTTCAAAAAGTGGTTCGCTTTTAGACTTCCTTACATCTTTGTCAGGGGAATTTTCTTCCAGGAAGCCCAAAACATCAGCCCTATTCTTTACAAAATTCTCAGCAGCATCGTTCATGTCAATACCAGCTGGGTATAGTGATTGCACACTATCAACATAAACATCATCTATGGTTTTATCAGAGCATACAGAATCAGTATCACTACTATATGCAGTAGCAAATGATACCTCAGAATCTGATGTATAAACACCTGGTGACAAAATCTCTTCAGTGACATTAATGGCAGTTTTAAGAGACTCAAGGAAATCTTTTGTGTCAGCTTTCAAAGACTCTTTCAACCTTTGAGTGGAAGCAATCAGTTCATCCACTTTATAACTCTTGCCATCAGCCAGACTTTCTTCTTTCTTTGAATCAGAAGAATCTAAACTGGTTATGGTTTCATCTGTTGTATCAGTAAGACAATTTTCTTTGATTACAGTCTTACTTAGACTATTATCAAAAGGTTCCATATGAATTTCAGCCACCACTTCTTTCTTACACATGTCTTCAGTTTTGTTCAGGTCATTTTCATTAATTTCTGCTAAACAAGTTTGAATTTCTGTTAGATCTTCTCCTATCTTCTCTATCTCACTAGTATGAACACTCATACGATCATCAACTTCCTTTATTTTTACAGTTAACTCCACACTAGTTTCTTTCAGCTCCGTTACATCAGTTTTTATCTTTTCAAACAAATAATCATCAGCATAGAGAGGATACAATTGGCCTTTAACACCATGGAAGAATTCATTAGCAGGAGTATCCAGGAAGAAAGCCTTACAAACATTAATTTCACAGTCTCTAGATTCTAGGATTGGAAACTTGTCCAGACCTGTACTATAGGTCTTACTACACTTACCTAAGTTTGTAAACAAGTCCCTGGCTACCTGCAACAGGGCCTGAAAATAAGAAAAAGTTTTCCTAAAAAATGTATATGTATGGCAAAAATCTTCTATATCTTAAAGGTTACTGAAAAAAAAAGGAACTTACTATCACACACCAACTATAGAAAGTCTGACTATCAAATCTACAAAAGACAGGAACCAAATCTGTAACCACAAGGTTGATCATCAATAAATGTTAAGTTTAATGATGATACCTCATCTGTGTTTTAAAATGCATATTCCATTTGTTCTGATAACACAGGTTGCTTTCAACTTCACAGAATTTATCAAACAAAATGCAGGGCTGCATATTTGTTCACTAGTTATATTCTGTATATCAATTTGAACTATCAGGAATCTGTGTAATAAATGTTAAGTTTAATGATGATACCTCATCTATGTTTTAAAATGCATATTCCATTTGTTCTGGTAACACAGGTTGCTTTCTACTTCACAGAATTTATCAAACAAAATTCAGGGCTGCATATTTTTTCACTAGTTTTATTCTGTATATCAATTTGAACTATCAGGAATCTGTGTAAGACCAAATTAAGATTACTGAGTTAGCAATACATCCTTTCACAGCTGCTTTTGAAACACGGGTTATCTTTAATGCGCATTATTGGAAAGACTAATGATGAAGAGGTGTGTAAAATTAATTTATATACTTACTTCCATATCAAGATAACAGCAAATCTACATCAAGATATTTGTTGGGGCTACTTGTTTATCACACCCTGAATGTTACTATCTTATATGACTCTATTTCAGTCCCTTTGAAGCCATACTATACCTCACTATATGATGCTGATTATACTTTCAGATGCAATAGGTGATGAAGTTCATGTGTTTTGGAGGGAAAATATGAATATTTTGTTTGGCTCCTGGTTGTCAGCCAGTAGACAAACATAACAATTCATAACCAAATTGTAAATGGTGATAAATTAGTAATTTTCTCCTTCTCAAAGATTTAAATCATGCATTCATTTGCATTTTCATGAGACTGCATATATATCTTCCATTTGATTTGTAATTGTTGATAGACATTTTGGAGAAAATCTTGACTAAGACTTTCAGCCAGTTGCCAGTAATGCAAACAAGAAATATGAAATCTAAAGCATATTTCTTTCATTTTTTCCCCCCTACCCAATTCCAGCTGAAGACAAAATGACCTTAGAAAACTCTAAGAAACAGACATGAACTATGATATCACTCTGACAATAAAAACATATAAACAGCTTTATAGAAACCAAGGAAGTAGCAATATCTCCAATAGCAACTGACAACTTCCCCACATGATTCAGAGGTGAAAGATGATTGACTTCAGAAATACTGATATCTGTAAAGTATCTTCACAAACATCAAACTTGTTAATATTGATCGAGTGTTGTGCTCAACCTACTGTGCTAAGTGGAAACATCATTTTCATTGGGAAAAAAAAGTTGAAAGAAGCAATAATATAAATCATTTTTGTATATATTCTGCAAATAAAAACATAGTGGAAAGAACCTTTCAATAAGCAATTTGCTTCCGGGTTCAATCTCCACTCGTCAATTTATCGTATCATCTGTTATGAACTATATGCAGGCCTTCCAGCATGGCCTTGCAAAAAAGTTGGAGAAAAGTAGGAGGTCCCTGCACAAGAAAGTAAGAAAAACAGGATAGTTGCAGACAAAAAAAGTAAAATTCAGGGCTCTTTCCCCCTATAAATCTACCTCCGGTAAAAGGAGGTAATCCCAATGCCAAAAAGTATGTTTTTTCCCCAAAGTTGAATTTAAAATTCCCAAATGATTATACCTTTTAGGGTTTTTGCTGTTTTAAGATAGTTTTGCTAATTTGTATGTGTATTTAGGTAAATTATAATACTGTTGAACAATTACTGAAATGCAATTCATTAATATTTCACACAAAAACACATTTATGTAGATTTTGGCAATTTGCAAACTGTCCCAATTAAGATAATTTCCGAGAACATTTTCCCAATTCCACCAGTGTCGGTGGCATTCCCAAATTGATGAAAAAAAGGCCTGAAATTTATAATGCTTGTGTATATGTAATACTACACCTACACCAGGCCCAGACCCAGACCCAGAAATTTTTATACTTGGGGTTGGGGGGGGGGGGGGGAGGCACCAGTTCAGAACAAAGACGTCACTGCCAAGGCGCATATAGAGCGCCGAGAGCAGGTAGACATTGAAGGGTTGCCTTTGCCAGAGGGGGGTCTGGTGGTCTCCCCTGGAAAAGTTTTGAAATACAGGTATGAAATGGTGGCCTCTGATGCATTTCAACTTCAACTGGTGGCTGTACTACCCTCA
Organism: Mercenaria mercenaria; assembly: GCF_021730395.1. Taxonomy (NCBI): domain Eukaryota; kingdom Metazoa; phylum Mollusca; class Bivalvia; order Venerida; family Veneridae; genus Mercenaria; species Mercenaria mercenaria. The sequence goes on from NC_069365.1 coordinate 16,557,795, forward strand.
TTTTAGGTGAATCAGGGGGCTCTCCCCCTGAAATTTTTTTAGATACAGGCAAGTATTGTAACAGTGGCCTCTGGTGCATTTTTAGGTCTAAATTTGGAGGTAATGGAGAGCATCCGGAGGGAATTTACACCCACATGTCTTGACTGGCAGTTTCTGTGCTTGAATCAGCGTGCCCATATGGTTTGATAGGCTTACAGGTAGTTTCAATCCGTGATTCTACTTACCTCCCATGACGGTTCGTCCACAGAGTCACAAGCAGCCACTATTCAAAACTGGCGTAATCGAGGTACTTCAGTCTTTCAGACATGATTGCAAGCATAATGATGATTTAATGGCGAAAAGAAAAATATTTGGAATAGCAAATTTATTCTTGTGCTTGTCTTGTGAAATACACAATATGTCATGTCATGAGCACTTTGTAGTACCTGAAGAAAGTCACCCACTGACCTACATTATTGATTTGTTTTCCGCCACTGGTGACGTCACATCTTTATTACGTCACTAAGGACCCATTTTATTCATAGTCAGGTACAGGTACCGAATGAGCACAATGTCTCGGGCTAATTCTAAATATATTAGCGCAATATTATTTGTACATTTACTACGATCTAAAGTTGAATTATAAAATTTGAAGGCAAAACAAATATTGGGAGAGAACTATTCACATATATTTTCATGCGCTTATTCCTTCACGAACACTTGGAATAGATTTTGGTGAACAAATGGAGTACGACTTCACACTGTGCTAAATGTTGTATGTTCATGCATATATTTGATAAACGTTTTTCTATAGTTTTTTTTAGCAGAATATGTCAAATAACATTTCTGTTCATGAGATAAATGTAATACCTACAGCAAATTAAAATATTTCTTTCGTTTTTCATACTATGAAGCTTAAATTCATGTTTATATTTTAATCACTAATGATTACGCCTGTGTTCGGACATGGCCGAGTTGGACGTAGTATCAGGCTGAAATGAAATGAAAGTGATAACTACACGATGCTTTTGTAAACAAGAGGGCCAAGATGGCCCTAGGTCGCTCACCTAAGAAACACTCTGTAACAGTGTAAAACATGTTTGACCTCGTGATTTCATATTGGACCAAAAAATTGGTCTCTTGTGATAAAACAAGCATTTTCTTAGATATGACCTAGTTTTTGACCCTAGATGACCCATGTTCAAACTCAACCTAGATTTTATCAAGGCAATCATTCTGACCAAAATTCATGAAGATCAACTGAAAAATACAGCCTCTATCACATACAGAAGTTTTTTCTTTGATTTGACCAAGTGACCTAGCTTTTGACATCAGATGACCCATATTCAAATTCGACCTAGATTTCATTAAGGCAATCAACCTGACCGAAGTTACTGACCAGAAATGGATTTCCATTTTCTGTCCGCTGTAACCTTGACTTTTAATAGACTAACCACAAAATCAATAGAGGTCATTTACTCTGTATGTCCAATCATCCTATGAAGTTTCAACATTCTGGGTCAAGTGGTTTTCCAGTTAATGACCAGAAACGGTTTTCCATGTTCAGGCCCCTGTGACTTTGACCTTTATAGAGTGACCCCAAAAACAACAGAGGCCATCTACTTTGCATGACCAGTCATCCTATGGCGTTTCAACATTCTGGGTCAAGTGGTTCTCAAGTTATTGATTGGAAATGGTTTTCAATGTTCAGGCCCCTATGACCTTGACCTTTGACAGTGACCCAAAAAATCAATAGGGGTCATCTATCCTGCATGACCAATCATCCTATGAAGTTTCAACATTATGGGTCAAGTGGGTCTCAAGTTACTGATCAGAAATGGTTTTCAATGTTCAGGCCCCTGTGACCTTGACCTTTGATGGAGTGACCCCAAAAACAATAGGGGTCGTCTTCTCCAGCAGCCCTTCCACCCTATGGGTAGGGGGGAAGAGACATAATTACGTCTCGAGTTATAGGTACCGTGATATGAGGCAATGTATTGTAGGAGGCATCAAATGGCTCCAGAAACTGCAAGCAACACATCAAAAGTCCATCATCTGCAAATATAACTACTAAAGGCTTTTTTTTTCCTTTCCTTTTTATGTCAAGCAAAAAAGTAGGAGAAGCAGGAGGTTTTCATCAAAAAGTAAATAAAAGTACAGTGAAACACCGCTCGCTCGAGGTCGCAAGGGGATGAGCAAAATACTCGAGTTATCCATGGTTTCGAGCGGCCCAAACATTGACCAACATACGAAGAAAAATTGAAGTTTTATTGTATCAATTGTCATCAGGGCCATTTGCAGAGGAAACGATAGTGCGTAATAATAACAAACCCGTGACATTTAAAAAAAACGTATCACAAACATTATCTATGATGCAATAAGAAATAACATGCTTGCTTTAATCTAAAGCAAACAGTAACTGATCAAAATTTGATCAATAAAACTTTTCTTTAACCTTCCATCAATGATAAATCTCATTATCAGATCAAATATACCGACAAACAAACATTTAAGATAGTCAGGGAATAGACAACGCAATTTTCACGGCGTGCGAAAACTTTTAATTAACCGATACACACTGATCGCCGAAGCTGCGAAAAATTTTCACACCTCTGCTTGAGTTAGCCAGAAGCAACAAAGAGTAAATTAATACACAGGGACCAGGTGTCATGCTCGAGCGATCGAGTTATCGATGCTCGACCCAGCCATGGTAATTTCACATAGAAAATAGAAGGAAATCGGCCGGGACCACATGAATTGCTCGAGCGGGCCCGGGTGCTCGAGTCATCGATGCTCGAGCGAGCGGTGTTTCACTGTAAGAGGCATTTAACCTTTAGCATGCTAGATAAATTGTCGTCTGCTGGAAATGTCGTCTGCTAAAATTGTAAAGTTCATTCAATTTGCTCCAAAATTGGAAGAAATATTGTCAGAGTAGCAAACAGCTTGGAACCTGATCAGACGCCGATTTAATCGGCGTCTGATCTGGTTCCAAGCTGTTTGCAAAGGCTGTTAAATTCGCCTGCAGCAGGCTAAGGGTTAAAGAAAAAGTAGGAAAATGTAGGAAAGAGTAGGAACGCCGGAACGCCTGTATATGTATCTTGAAATTATTGGAGAATAAATATGTTTAAACTAAATGAAAACATAGAATGACAAGAGAAATAATTATTTTCAGCTTTTATATGTCTGTAAAAAGACATAAATCAGTTCAAATAACAACCATTTTTACATATTGTGTCAAATGTGATGATTCTAACCTGTGTTTGTTGTTTCAATTTTCTTTCATTCTGGAAGGCTAGGGTACTAGTAAGAACAGTAGATGTATATCGAAAGCACTGGTGTATACAAGATATGTCACGATCAGTAAACCTGAAATTGATAAATAATTCAGTCATCAGTAAAGCTGTGCTAACAATGATGCAAACGAAAAATGTCTAAGGAGACATGTATTCAAAGAATATGCAAAAATGCACCCAAATGTGCATCAAGGCAAAACCAGAATTTTTCAGATAATGATCTCAATTTTCCAATATTCCCTGATATGCTACAAACAAATGATAATTCAGTAAGTGGTTTCATTTGGTTTAGCAAGGATTTGTAGACCAGGGATTTTGTCTATCTCATTTATCCAGGAAATATCAGCAAGACCATAAAGCATTACGTCAAAACTTCATGATCATAACAAATATCAAAATTTATGACAACACACACAACTGTAGACAAGGATTACAATTGAGAATCACACAACAGTCTGATTATAGCTGACAATTACTGCTACTCTCCAAGAACGTTTTCCCCATGAGGATAGTTTCCTCCACAATTACACCTCCGGTTCCCACCATCGTTTGCACCATCTCAGTCCCGCAAGAGACACTAATTTTAATTTTCCCAATATTCACTGAATATTCAACAAACAAATGACAATTCAGCAAGAAATATCACGAAAATCAATATGCTGTAATAATAAGAGATCAGATCCAACTTATTTAGATATGATTGTGTCAATAAAAATAAGCTTTTCTTGTTACAATTTCTGGCCTTTCCGTAGATTCTACCAGACTATACTGTTACAGATCAATAAATGATGTATGTATGGTTTTAACTAAAGCTCGTTTGTTCTCTATCAGGACAGTTAACTGGCGTGTGCTCTGTCACTTAAAATGAATATTCAAGCTGTAATAGTCTTGCCGTCTTTCTATTTATCAATATTAGCATGCAAGTTTCTCACTAAAATGGTGCTGAAGATTAGTATCTGAGCACTACCGCCTTCTCAGGCGTGCCAATGCACATCTTAGGTTCTCATTATAACACTGCATTTGAAGTTCATGAATAATCAATCACATACTGAAAACGGCCAGTATCCTTTAGACATAGAATCACTCTTTAAACATTTTTGGGAGCATGTCAAGTATCTGTCTCTCTGGAAATTTTAGAGCTGTGAAAACGTGTTATGATGTAAAATGGGTTAAAATTAGTTGCAAAACATGAGTCACGAAAACATACAAATTGGGAATTTTTGTACTTTCTATTGATTGGGAACAGTTCCTTTTACTGGAACAGACCACCAAAGGCAGAACAATAATGCAGTTAAAAAAATGTCTCCTTCTAGGTATCTATGCACCCTTATGAAAAAGCAATACAGAAATCTTGTGGCTTCATTGTTTTATATCTTAATTGGAAAGAGTCTGAATTAAGACAATTCAGAAAAAAACATGTCAGACACAAGTAATAAATAACCATGACAGCTCAATATTCCAGGAGCTCTGGGCAATTAAATGTCCATGGAATACAAGACAAAATATTACACGACAGCGCCTTGATACCAGAAAAACAATCTCCTAAGATTACATAGAATTCTAAATCGGATACATAGCATCAGATAAAATATTGTGCCATAACTTATACAATGACACTGAATTGCCATTCTCCACACTCAAAACTAGTAAATACCAGGTTTTGATGAGACATATGGCCTAAATTCCTGAACAAAATCCCAACCCAATCATTTGTGCTCAATGAAACAATTTCCTGAATAGTTCTATCTATTACATTTGCCTGTGTCAGCTAATTTTGTAGGGTAATAGATTGTATATAACTTGTTGGAAGTACATGTCAACTCCTGACTAAGTTATGGAGACAGGAGGGAATTTACACCAAGACTGCATGCTGATTTCAAGAGATTCTATGCAATAAATAAGTTGTCATCTGACAGGCAGGACTGTGCAGGCCAAATACGTTCAGATAAATTACACTATATTGGGAGATCCTTTAACACAAGACTTTGGCATTCTTCACAAGACATTGGAATTGTTCAGAGAGCAAAGGACGTTGACAAGGAACAGGTACATTTTCCCTTTCTAAAATTCATCCAATCAATATTTTCTTATGTAACAAATTAACAGTTCGCATAACTAGAAAATATTTTTGTAGAAAAGCACAATGTCATGTCTCCCTCAAAACAAAGTAGTAATAGGCAAGAAGTCAATAGGGGACAGGAGCGAAAGTCAAAGAGACACTGATGGTTGGTTTAGTGACTGAAATGCAATAGGGATCATCTGCTCCGCATGTCCAATCATCCAATCAAGTTTCAACATTCTGGGTAAAGTGGTTCTCAAGTTATGAACTGGAAACGTTTTTCCATGTTCTGGCCCCTGTGACCTTGACCTCTGAAAGAATGGCCAAAAGATCATTAGAGGTCATCTACTGTTAAATCTTAAAGTAATTAATAAATAACCAGCTCCATGTTTTTAACTTTAATCAGTAGATCAGGAACAACAAAAGAATGATGTTGACGACTTCACATGGTAATGACGTCGTATATATCTAAAAATAGAACAATATCACATGTTCAATCATCCTATGAAGTTTCAATGTTCAGGATCAAGTGGTTCTCAAGTTCAGATTTGGAACCGGTTTTCCATGTTCTGGGCCCTCGGAAAGTTTTCAATAATCTGACCCCTGTGACCTTGACCGTTGATTAACCACAAAATCTATAGGGGTCATCTACTCCGTAAGTCCTACCACCCTATGAAGTTTGAAGGCTCTTGGTCAAATGGTCCTCTAGCTATTGAATGGAAATGATTTTCTATGTTCTGGCCCCTGTGTCCTTGACCTTAAATCGAGTGACCCCAAAATCAACAGGGGTCATCTACTCTGCATGTCCAATCATCCTATGAAGTTTCAACATTCATGGTCAAGTGTTTTTCAAGGTATTGATTGGAATTGTTTTTCCGTATTCATGTCCCTGTAACCTTGACCTTTGTTCGAGTAGCCCCCAAAACAATAGGGGTCATCTGCTCTGTAAGTCCTATCATCCTATGAAGTTTGAAGGTTCTAGGTGAAATGGTTCTCTGGTTGCTAATCTGAAATGAAGTGTGTGATGGAAGGACAGGACATGTATCATATGTAACAGTGTATTCAATTCTGTATGTAACAGATGTGACATTCAACTTACTTCTATACCTAACAGAATGTTAAAAGTTAATTTTCTGACAATTAACTTAATTTTTAATGCAAATGATCTAACAGATTTAACTTAAGTAACAGGTTTATTTTAATCATTTATGACTTACATATACCGGTAACAGCTAACAACAACTTCTATCTAACAGTTAATTCTGTTCGTCACAGATATTAAAGATAATGAAACTCTGTATGCAATATATGTATTGATAACTTCATTCAGTGTATTCACAAAATTTAGTGTAACAGTTTCCATTTCTGTTTGTAACAAAGGTAACAGATGCAACTGCTATATCAACTAAGACAATTCTGCAAGTTTTCTGAGAAATAGCTTTTTGCATGTCACTTCAATAGTCTAAAAACATTCATGACATTTACACAAGAAACTAATTTCATATCTTCTTCACACTTTTTCAATAACAAATAAAGAGAAACTAGAATTGTCACAGGAGAGATGAATAATACCCCCACAATACGGCCTTGTCACAGAAGTATGGCATATTTTAAGTTGGAAAGGGGCCATTACTACATCAAAACATTGGTGGTTTGTAGGACCTTTATTTCATGGTGTTACACATGTAAACCAAAAATTCATGATGACCCTGGATCGCTCACCCGAGTAATATGAGCTACATGTTTCAAATGTCAAACTGATGATTTTTAGAAATTTTTTGGAAGATTTTCAGATGTACAATCAAGTAACCCCTGGGGCTGGGCCAATTTTACCTCGGGGGGGGTCATGATTTGAACAAAGTTTGTAGAAGTCTACTAGGCAATGTTACATATCAAATATCTAAGATTTAGTTAGGCCTTCTGGTTTATTTTTAGCAAATTTATGAAGATTTCCCTATGTACAATCAAGTAACCCCTGGGGCGGGGTCAATTTGACCCTGGGGGGTCATGATTTGAACAATTTTGTAGAGGTCCACTAGGCAATGCTACATGTGAAATATCTAAGCTCTAGGCCTTCTGGTTTATTTTTAGAAAATTTTGAAGATTTTTCTATGTACAATCAAGTAACCCCATGAGGCAGGGTCAATTTGATCCCGGGGGTCATGATTTGAACAAATTTTGTAGAGGTCCACTAGGCAATGCTACATGTTAAATATCTAAGCTCTAGGCCTTCTGGTTTATTTTTAGAAAATTTTTGAAGATTTTCCTATGTAAAATCAAGTGACGCCTCGGGCGGGGTCAATTTTGACCCTGGGGGGTCATGATTTGAACAAATTTTGTAGAGGTCCACTAGGCAATGCTACAAGTGAAATATCTAAGATCTAGGCCTTCTGGTTTATTTTTAGAAAATTTTTGAAGATTTTCCTATGTAAAATCAAGTGACCCCTGGGCGGGGTCAATTTTGATCCCGGGGTCATGATTTGAACAATTTTAGTAGAGGTCCGCTAGGCAATGCTACATGTGAAATATCTAAGATCTAGGCCTTCTGGTTTATTTTTAGAAAATTTTTGAAGATTTTCCTATGTAAAATCAAGTGACCCCTGGGCGGGGTCAATTTTGATCCCGGGGTCATGATTTGAACAATTTTAGTAGAGGTCCACTAGGCAATGCTACAAGTGAAATATCTAAGATCTAGGCCTTCTGGTTTATTTTTAGAAAATTTTTGAAGATTTTCCTATGTAAAATCAAGTGACCCCTGGGCAGGGTCAATTTTGATCCCGGGGTCATGATTTGAACAATTTTAGTAGAGGTCCGCTAGGCAATGCTACATGTCAAATACCTAAGTTCTAGAGCTTCTGGTTTTTGAGAAGAAGATTTTTTAATATTTTCCTATGTAAAATCAAGTGACCCCTGGGGCGGGGTCAATTTTGACCCCGGGGTCATGATTTGAATAAATATGGTATAGGTCCACTAGGCAATGCTTCACACCAAATATCTAAGCTCTAGGTCTTCTGGTTTTTGAGAAGAAGATTTTTAAAGTTTTTCCTTTCGGTTGCCATGGCAACCAGAGTTCTGCATGGAATTCAATTCTTTGAATAATTTTTGTAGAGCTTCACCCAAGGAACATTCCTGTGAAGTTTGGATGAAATTGGCCTAGCGGTTTATGAGGAGATGTTGTTTAAAGTAAAAGTTTACGGACGGACAATGGACGACAGACGGTTGATGACGATGGTGAGTGATCAGAATAGCTCACCCTGAGCCTTTGGCTCTGGTGAGCTAAAAACTAAATGTTAACAGACGACAGACAACAGACAGACGACGGACATCGAGCGATAAAAAAAACTCACCTGAACTAAAAACTGAACATTTTTATGGGGTTAATCTACTTGTTACACTCATATACACAAATTCATGCAGCATAACAAGCTGCCTATAAATTGGCGTAATTTTAATCTGAAAACATCTCTGAATTCTGTTTTTACAAGCATTTTAAGTCTTTTTAGAAAACTTTAGAACTTGAAACAGAAGACTGTGTATTTCAGTAACACAGAAATGAAGGAGTCATCTTAAGGCTGACTTCAAAGAAAGTACGTCATTATCATAGTTATACTAGAAATATACTTTCTATATTTAAGGAAGTTCTGTTAAGAGAAGAATTACTTACACCCACTGAAAATAAATCTCTTAAGACAACATCTTATTAATTATTTTACAAAAGCAGACAGAATGCATTTTCAGATCAAATATACAAGACTCTTTGTGGAATTATGAAGGAATTTCTATGCAAAGAAGCATAGAACATAAAGTGTCTAATGGATTTAATATGTCTGTATTGTTTGGTAAACAGTTATTTCAGGAATTTCTTTCACAGAAATAACTTCCTTTAAATAAAAGGCAATACTAAAGTCTTTTCAAGTTGATTCTATTTACTGCAAGAGGTCAGCCTGTTTGTTTCTATTAACTTCTGCATGACCAGACTTCCAACAATTTGTGCTTGACTGAACTTTACAATGTTCTTATTTAAATGACAGTTTCTGATGTACAGTAAACTTGTGTTTAAGAACACATGTTAACAAAGACTACCTGTGAACAAAGACCATTTTGTGAACAAAGACTACCTGTGAAACAAGAGGGCCATGATGGCCCTATATCGCTCACCTGAATTTAATTGCTTACTTGAACAAATTTCTTTGAAAAGTTTCAAAAACAAAAACAAAAAACTAGGTGAGAAGGTCATGGTAAAGATTCTTCAAGACAAGTACTGAAATGAAATCTGTTAAAAAAATTATACAAATCTCTTTGCTGTGGCTTCAAAAACAAGGAAGTAGGTCAGTAGGTCAGGGCTAAGAACATTAAAGACGAGTATTGAAATCTTCATCGAAAGTTACTGACGTGGTCAAAATTTCTATGCTGTTATAATTGGTGTGCAAAACTGTACATGCCATCCAAATTTCAAGGCTGTTTCTTAAAAACAAGAAAGTAGGTCAGTAGGTAAAGGGACCCCTAATTACTTGGGGTCATCAGGTAATTATAATTAAACAATCTAGGAAATATGATCAGATAATTTTTGAAGTATTTTTTACTGTATAACTCATATACAAGTGACCCCCAGGGCGGGCCTTTTTTCACCCCAGGGGCATAATTTGAACAATCTTGTTAGAGAACCACTAGGCAATGCTACATACAAAATATCAAAGGCTTAAGCCTTGAACTTTCAGACAAGAAGATCTAAAAAAAAAAATTTCCTATATAAGTCTATGTAAAACTTGGGGCCTCCGGGGAAGGGCCTCTTTTCACCTCAGGGGCATAATTTGAATAACCTTGGTAAACGACCACTAGGCAAAGCAACATACCAAATATCAAAAGCCTAGGCCTTGGAGTTTCAGAACAAAAGATTTTTTCAAGTTTTTTCCAATATTATAGTCTATGTAAAACTTGGTACCCCCAGGGCGAGGCCACCATTCACCCTAGGGACATAATTTGAACAAACTTAGTCAAAAGTGTCAAACACGGCATTCAAAACAAGCATATTAAACATACATACACATATGTCACAGTACATGTGTGAAAAATGCTACAGAACACGTAATCACCACTATTCCCAGATATTATAATCTCGCTATCCTGTTTGTTTTTTGGGTTTTTTTTTGTGGACTAAGCAGGTGGTCCAGCATTTTATCGGAGCTATCAACAAGCAATCACTTTCCCAACATTTTTAACAATGATTGAAAAGCTTGGGGAAAGTATACTAAGAGTAAATTTAGGCAATTGACAACAAATCACAAATAGATTAATGACATAGGTTTCCTCATATTCAATATTACAAGTTACACTTATTATGTACCATTATGTACCTATGACTGATCCGTGACATTTTCCCTATTCGTCTGTGTTTTATACGAGTTAAATCTCTTGTTATAGCCTTACTTGAGTGGATATTTTGCTGAGCATGAATTCATGATTTTAGGCCTATGTGTCCGCGAATTCAAAAATTGCGTAAATATTTCTACAGTGCAGAAATTGGACCGTTCCGTGAAAATTTGTCTCCGCGATTTCATATACACTTACAGTATAGGTCAAATGGAGACTTTCCAGTTTTGATGGTGGAGGAAGACCCCAGGTGCCCCTTCGTGCATTATTTCATCATGAGAACCTGGGTAGAACCACCGATCTTCCGTAAGCCAGCTGGATGGCTTCCTCACATGAGGAATTCAACGCCCCGAGTGAGACTCAAACCCACATTGACGAGGGGCAAGTGATTTGAAGTCAGCGACTTTAATCACTCCGCCATGGAGGCTCAACCTGTGAACAAAGACCCCATGTAAACATATACCACCTGTGAACAAAGACCCCCTGGAAACAAAAACCACTTGTGAACAAAGACCCCCTAGAAAAACAACCACCTGAACAAAGACCCCCAGTGAACAAAGACCACTTATAATAAAAGACTGCCACTCCATTTCTAATTTGAACATTTTTTAAATACTAAACAAGTGAATAAAGTGACTTTATTGCCCTAACAACACATAAGCATGGTCTTTATAAACAGGTTTGACAATATACTATTCTAAAATGACAGCCATACCCAAAGAAATTTGCGTAAGTAAGCTTCATCTTTCAATAAATAATATACTGTACCTGTTTGCATTTTGTTTATTTGCTACACATGTCAATGCAATAAGGTTATTATTACTTCGACTTGTCACTGGCACACAGAGAAACGACCGCAGTGGGCATTCAATTTTTTCTTCTATAGCTTTTCTGCTTTCCTGAAATTTAGATGTCAATGTTAACATTGTGAGTGACGTCAACAAAATGCCATTAGCAGACATCAGTTCATGTTGTGAAGAAACAACACGTTTTTATTGTACCTTAGTAAACATGTGGTGTAACAGAAACAATTCCTATGGTCAAGACTAACAAATATTTGACTTTATTTTGGTTTTACAGCACACTAACACAGTACAGGTTGTGTGGCCCAAACAGAACTAAAAATTTTGGTTTCATATCTCATTTACCTTGAAATAAAAATACAAGGCAAGGCCATGGAATCAAACTTTCATACCTGCTGAAATCTCTGCAATAAAGCAAAACTAAGTGTTCAGACCATATTTATCCATTCTTATGACCATGCAGCGGTAAAACAGTGGTTCTAATTCTTTTCATACACAAGTTGTCCCAGAACCACATGGGGTAAAGACCAACAAAAATTTATCTTGACTTACAAATACACAAAAAAATAGAACTGTAGTAGTAACAAAGTAGATGTTTGACTGTAGTCACTGACCAAATATAGCAGTACTAGCAGTTTGTAAATATAAATGAAAACAGAGTTATATGAAAAAGTTTGAACTATCTATCTCCCCATTTCTACTTCAAAGAATGAGCGCCTATAGATTGCTGCAGAAATTCTTTCAGCAATGCCAATAAAGCTGCTGTTGAATATCAGATTCAAACAACAGTAAGAGATTCCTTTGTTGAAAATTCTGTTTCATGTGCAAACAAAGCGCATCTTGTATTTTATGTCTGAAAACCACTAACAGTATCTCCAAGGGAATACATTTTACTGGTAGTTGTTCTTGCAATTAATCATAGCTCAACCAGCCCGTAGCATTAAAAGTTATCATACACTAATTGAATAACTTCTAACTATCTTTCACAAGATATTTCCTGTTTACATTGCAAACCATTTTCAATAGGATATCAGTTATTTTAGCAAGCAAACATTTTATTTCTGGACTTCTTAATGACCTTGATCCAAAGATATAAAATTGAATTTGAAAACCAGTTTTAACAAAATTATAAATGATTGACTGTTAGTGAGCATATTCTTTCAATTGACCAACTATTGACTGCCAGGTCTCAAAATTATGTTTTATGAAAAGGAATCTGTTTTATGTAAATAAGCTGAACACAGCATATAGGCTTTTGGTAAAACAAGACGCCTTGAAGGCCCTGTATCGCTCACCTGACCTATGGACCTAATGATCAGATCATCAAGATTAACATTCTGACCAAGTTTCATTAAGATATGGTCATAAATGTGGCCTCTAAAGTGTTAACTAGCTTTTCTATTGATTTGACTTAGTGACCTAGTTTTTGACCCCACATGACCCAGGTTCAAATTTGACCTAAAAATCATCAAGGTTAACATTCTGACCAAGATTCATGAAAACAAGAGGGCCAAGATGGCCCTAGGTAGCTCACCTAAGAAACACACCATAACAGTGTAAAACATGTTTGACATAGTGATTTCATGGAAACAAATATTCTGACCAATTTTCATTAAGATTGGACCAAAAAATTGGTCTCTTGCGATAAAACAAGCATTTTCTTAGATATGACCTAGTTTTTGACCCGAGATGACCCATTTTCGAACTCGGCCTAGATTTTATCAAGGTAATCATTCTGGCTAAATTTCATGAAGATCAGTTGAAAAATACAGCCTCTATTGCATACACAAGGTTTTTCTTTGATTTGACCTAGTGACCTAGTTTTTGACCCGAGATGACCCATTTTCGAGCTTGGTCTAAATTTCATCAAGGCAATCATTCTGACCAAAATTCATGAAGATCAATTGAAAAATACAGCCTCTATCGCATACACAAGGTTTTTCCTTGATTTGACCTAGTGACCTAGTTTTTGACTCCAGATGACCCATTTTCGAACTCGGCCTAGATTTCATCAAGGTAATCATTCTGACCAAAATTCATGAAGATCAATTGAAAAATACCGCCTCTATCGCATACACAAGGTTTTTCTTTGATCTGACCTAGTGACCTAGTTTTTGACCCGAGATGACCCATTTTCGAACTCGGCCTAGATTTCATCAAGGCAATCATTCTGACTAATATTCATGAAGATCAATTGAAAAATACAGCCTCTATCGCATACACAAGGTTTTTCTTTGATTTGACCTAGTGACCTAGTTTTTGACCTGAGATGACCCATTTTCGAACTCGGCCTAGATTTCATCAAGGTTATCATTCTGACCAATATTCATGAAGATCAATTGAAAAATACAGCCTCTATCGCATACACAAGCTAATTTGACAGTGACTAGTTTTGACCGAGAGACCACGAACTCGGCATCGGGGATTCAAAAACAATCATTTCTGAGCCAATAATCATAAATAATGAAAAAACAAGCTTTCCCAAGTTTTTCTTTGATTTGACCTAGTGACCTAGTTTTTGACCTGAGATGACCCATTTTCGAACTCGGCCTAGATTTCATCAAGGTTATCATTCTGACCAATATTCATGAAGATCAATTGAAAAATACAGCCTCTATCGCATACACAAGCTAAATGTTGACAGACGAGAGACGACGGACGACGGACGCCGGACATCGAGCGATCAGAAAAACTCACCTTAGCATTGCTCAGGTGAGCTAATAAAGTCATAAATGTGACCTCTAGAGTGTTAACAAGCTTTCCCTTTGATTTGACCTGGTGACCTAGTTTTTGATCCCAAATGATCCGGATTCAAACTTGACCTAGAGGTCATCAAGAGAAACATTCAGATTAAGTTTCCTAGAGATATAGCCATGAATGTGGCCTCTAGAGTGTTAACAAGCTTTTCCTTTGATTTGACCTGGTGACCTAGTTTTTGACCTCAGATGATCCAATATCAGATCATCAAGATTAACATTCTGACCAAGTTTCATTAAGATATGGCCATAAATGTGGCCTCTAGAGTGTTGACTAGCTTTTCCTTTGATTTGACCTGGTGACCTAGTTTTTGACTCCTACTGACCTAGATTTGAACTTGGCCTAAAGATCATCAAGATTGATATTCTGAAAAAGTTTCATTAATATGTGGTCATAAATGTGGCCTCTAGAGTGTTAACTAACTTTTCCTTTGATTTGACCTGGTGACTTAGTTCTTGACCCCTGATAACCCAGATTTAAACTTACCCTAAAGATCATCAAGATTAACATTCTGACCAAGTTTCATGAAGTTAGTCATAAATGTGGCCTCTACAGTGTTAACAAGCTTTTCCTTTGATTTGACCTGGTGACCTAGTTTTTGACCCCACATGACCCAATATCAAACTCGTCCAAGATTTTATTAAGGGTAACATTCTGACCAAGTTTCATTAAGATTAGGCTAAAATTGTGACCTCTAGTGTGCTACCAAGCTTTTCCTTTGATTTGACCTGGTGACCTAGTTTTTGACCCCACATGACCGAATATCAAACTTGTCCAAGATTTTATTGGGGGTAACATTCTGACCAAGTTTCATTAAGATTGGGCTAAAATTGTGACCTCTAGAGTGTTAACAGTCAAATTGTTGACAACGGACGACTGACGATGACGGACAACGGACTAAGGGTGATCACAAAAGCTCACATTGAGCACTTTGTGCTCGGGTGAGCTAAAAAGCACAAATTAAAGTGGCCAAAGCTCAGGATTAAATTTACAACCTAAGCTATAATGGTAGTCTCTGACTTTCCGTTTACAGCCTACTGGATGGACAAAAAAAACTGTAAATGGTTCAACAAAATCACAGAGCAGCTTTAGAGAAAATTAACTATAAACTTATAACTAATGCCTAATAATTTTTGGTCATATTTGTCTGAGAACAATTACTCATTTATACAAGTCTCATAAAGCAATATAAATCAAAAAATACAGATACTGTTTTGTCACCTAAACAATACAATAATCCTTAAAACCCAGGATTGTATGGGCATCTACTAGCCATCAGATCTGAATAAAAGTCTGAAAAAAAAGGTCTTTGAAGCTTATTCATAAGAATGAGTTGTGACCTGCACTGAATAAGTTTTACTGTCATTATTGCTTCTTCAGCAAAAAAAAACAACATACACAACAGAATATTCCATATATGACTGAACAATCAGAATGATTTTTTTTTTGCAAACCAGACTAGCATTTCTGGATATTTTACCCATGTCAGCAAAACACATCTGGCATCCCCCATGCCAAATGACCCTCATGCTGCTAAAGATAACTAACGATTTGTTCACTGATTATACATAATTTATGTAAACTTCAATAAAAACCAAACACTGTACCTCAATAGTTGCTATTTGTTTTTTATACTATAAGCACATTAAGTTTATTTATTTACACTACTATACTACTATAAGAAAGAGTTCTACAAACATGACAAAGAAAGTATTTAGTTTTGCTTAAGTTATTCTATACTTTGGTAAAATGCAGTATGCAAGAAAAATAATCTTCCACTGGTTGCAGATGCAAATGAGAATATCCAGCTCTCCAGTACAGGTTTTGGTGATAACTCGCAGGAATAAGTTTAATATAAAGAGAATCACAAGTATACAATTCATTAATGAAATGGCTGACTCATGAGTTCTGCACATCATCTTAATGAGGTGATCAATGAGGAAATTGAAGGCTCAAACATTTGAGTTGTGACCTTGACCTTCGAGCTGGCAGTAGTGAATTTTGAGTTCTGCACATCCTCTTGATAAGGAGAATATAACAGCCAAGTCATATCAAAATCCTTCAAGGGGTTTAGGAGATACAAAGTGGACACAAAATAGAAGGCTCAATACCTTTGACCTTGAGTTGCGACCTTGATCTCGAGCCAACATGGCTGTCTCATAAGTTCTGCACACTGTCTCGATGAGGTGATCATTTGACCCAAGTTTCATGGGTTTAGGAGATACAGAGCAGACACAAAATGGAAGGTTCAAACCTTTGACCTTGAGTTGTGACCTTGACCTTGAGTTGAAATGGCTGACTCATGAGTTCTGTACATCATTTTGATGAGGTGATCATTTAACCCAAGTTTCATGAAAATCCTTCTAGAGGTTTAAGTTATATGGAGTGGACACAATTGTTACGGACTGACATTCCTACATATGGGTTTTTATTTGGCTACACTTTTCTTCTTTCTATTGTTCTTTTAGCCAAGTAAAAGAAAGATTATCCACATAAAAGCCTTACGGAATGATTGACATCAAAGAAAAAGTACAGTAACCTCTTGTTCCTATAGCCACCTAAGTATGCAAATGGTGGGCTCGGAAGGACGGACGGGCTGAGACCATTCCTATAACCTCCCCCCTCAACTCATGGCAAGGGATTAAAATTTTTACAATGGTTTGCAACAAAAATGATCTTACATGTCTGCATGTGTCAGACAGCAGTTTTCTTGTCCCTTGTGACAACATGGATAAGAAACCTTAGTAGTGCTTGGTTTCTTGTAATCCGCTGTTCCTCAGGCTGGGAAAGCATTCCTATACAGGCAGGTATTTAAAATTCGTATAAACTAGACAGGTTTTCAATGAGAGATTTTGTTTTCACTACTCACCTCTCACTGCATTTGGTGATGGATAAAAAAGTTAATTAACAGTAAATCCTGCTTGTATGAGGAAATGTAGCAGACATTTATAAAGAATTGGATAATGTCAATAAAGATAATTTTTAGCTGGGTGAACAAGTTATAATCCTGCCTGGGCATTAACAGAACAGAAATAAATCAATGACAGTAAAATTGTCTGCTATCACAGATGAATGTGCCAAATACAACAGAAATAGGCTGAATACTGAATATATTTACATTTTTATTTCATAAAACTGCCAAAGGGACAAATCAAAATACCATCAAACTTCCTCCCAGTTTTGTTAAATCCTAGCAACTGAATATCTAGCCTGACACTTTCAGCAAAAGGTGAAAATATGTAAAGTTGTAAACTAGACTCTAAATGTTCTTAAAATTGTTCCATATAAAGAGAGTCATGGACACCCTGTATTGTTCTTACTTCTTAAAACTTGACTTAGCTTGTGCAAGGACAACCATTCTGATAAAGTTTCATAAAAATAAGGTAGAACATGAGCTGTCACTAATGGTGACAAATGCCCCCGCAGCACCTTGACCTTTGACCTGGTGACCCCAAAGTCAGTAGGGGTGGTGTACTCAATAAGTACTATCAGCATGTGAAATTTGAAGGTCCTGGGTGAAGTGGTTCGCGAGTAAAGTGCCTTCATGCAAAAAGTTAACGCTGGCCCCTGTGACCTTGACCTTTGACCTGGTGACCCCAAAGTCAGTAGGGTTGGTGCACTTATAAAGTACTAACAGCATGTGACGTTTGAAGGTCCTGGGTGCAGTGGTTCACGAGTAAAGTGCCTTCATGCAAAAAGTTAACGTTGGCCCCTGTGACCTTTGACCTGGTGACCCCAAAGTCAGTAGGGGTGGTGTACTCAATAAGTTCTATCAGCATGTGAAGTTTGAAGGTCCTGGGTGCAGTGGTTCACGAGTAAAGTGCCTTCATGCAAAAAGTTAACGTTGGCCCCTGTGACCTTGACTTTGACTACCCCAAAGTCAGTAGGGGTAGTGTACTCAATAAGTACTATCAGCAGGGTGAAGTTGTGACAGAGTCCTTTGGGAAGTTAACGTGCCTGGTTCCGCCCAGTCAAAGGGGGCCATTCATCAAAAGTTAACTGTCAGGCGCCCCCTTTTTGACCCTTGACCTTGACCCTGGTGACCCCAAAGTCAGTAGGGGTGGTGAACTCAATAAGTACTATCAGCACTGAAGTTTGAAGGTCCTGGGTGCAGTGGTTCGCGTGTAAAGTGCCTTCATGCAAAAAGTTAATGTTGGCCCGTGACCTTGACCTTTGACCTGGTGACCCCAAAGTCAGTAGGGGTGGTGTACTCAATAAGAACTATCAGCATGTGAAGTTTGAAGGTCCTGGGTGAAGTGGTTTGCGAGTAAAGTGCCTTCATGCAAAAAGTTAACGTTGGCCCCTGTGACTTTGACCTTTGACCTGGTGACTCCAAAGTCAGTAGGGTTGGTGCACTCATAAAGTACTATCAGCATGTAAAGTTTGAAGGTCCTGGGTGCAGTGGTTCGCGTGTAAAGTGCCTTCATGCAAAAAGTTAACGTTGGCCCCTGTGACTTTGACCTTTGACCTGGTGACCCCAAAGTCAGTAGGGGTGGTGTATTCAATAAGTACTATCAGCATGTGAAGTTTGAATGAAGGTCCTGGGTGCAGTGGTTCGCGAGTAAAGTGCCTTCATGCAAAAAGTTAACGTTGGCCCCTGTGACCTTGACCTTTGACCTGGTGACCCCAAAGTCAGTAGGGGTAGTGTATTCAATAAGTACTATCAGCACATGAAGTTTGAAGGTCCTGGGTGCAGTGGTTCGCGAGTAAAGTGCCTTCATGGAGAAAGTTAACGTTGGCCCCTGTGACCTTGACCTTTGACCTGGTGACCCCAAAGTCAGTAGGGGTGGTGTACTCAATAAGTACTATCAGCATGTGAAGATTGAAGGTTCTGGGTGCAGTGGTTCGCAGGTAAAGTGCCTTCACACAAAAAGTTAACGTTGGCCCCTGTGACCTTGACCTTTGACCTGGTGACCCCAAAGTCAGTAGGGGTGGTGAACTCAATAAGTACTATCAGCACATGAAGTTTGAAGGTCCTGGGTGCAGTGGTTCGCGTGTAAAGTGCCTTCATGCAAAAAGTTAATGTTGGCCCGTGACCTTGACCTTTGACCTGGTGACCCCAAAGTCAGTAGGGGTGGTGTACTCAATAAGAACTATCAGCATGTGAAGTTTGAAGGTCCTGGGTGAAGTGGTTTGCGAGTAAAGTGCCTTCATGCAAAAAGTTAACGTTGGCCCCTGTGACTTTGACCTTTGACCTGGTGACTCCAAAGTCAGTAGGGTTGGTGCACTCATAAAGTACTATCAGCATGTAAAGTTTGAAGGTCCTGGGTGCAGTGGTTCGCGTGTAAAGTGCCTTCATGCAAAAAGTTAACGTTGGCCCCTGTGACTTTGACCTTTGACCTGGTGACCCCAAAGTCAGTAGGGGTGGTGTATTCAATAAGTACTATCAGCATGTGAAGTTTGAATGAAGGTCCTGGGTGCAGTGGTTCGCGAGTAAAGTGCCTTCATGCAAAAAGTTAACGTTGGCCCCTGTGACCTTGACCTTTGACCTGGTGACCCCAAAGTCAGTAGGGGTAGTGTATTCAATAAGTACTATCAGCACATGAAGTTTGAAGGTCCTGGGTGCAGTGGTTCGCGAGTAAAGTGCCTTCATGGAGAAAGTTAACGTTGGCCCCTGTGACCTTGACCTTTGACCTGGTGACCCCAAAGTCAGTAGGGACGGTGTACTCAATAAGTACTATCAGCATGTGAAGATTGAAGGTTCTGGGTGCAGTGGTTCGCAGGTAAAGTGCCTTCACACAAAAAGTTAACGTTGGCCCCTGTGACCTTGACCTGGTGACCCCAAAGTCAGTAGGGGTGGTGAACTCAGTAAGTACTATCAGCATGTGAAGTTTGAAGGTCCTGGGTGAAGTGGTTCGCGAGTAAAGTGCCTTCATGCAAAAAGTTAACGTTGATCCCTGTGACCTTGACCTTTGACCTGGTGACCCCAAAGTCAGTAGGGGTGGTGTACTCAATAAGTACTATCAGCATGTGAAGTTTGAAGGTCATGGGTGCAGTGGTTTGCGAGTAAAGTGCCTTCATGCAAAAAGTTAACGTTGTGACTAACGAACTAACTAACGAACGGACAGTTGAAAACTAATATGCCTCCCTTCGGGGGCATAACAAGCAACACTGCAATGCAAGGAAACCATGTTTTTGGAAAGCTTTTCTATTTTAGTAACACTGGCCTTGACCCATGTAGCCAAAATACAAATAATTGCATTACTTGTCCATTTAGGTCATGTCATGAAGCTGAATATGTGTGAAGTCTGAAAGCTTTAGGTCTTTGAAAAAACCTGCCTTGATACAGAACCTTTGTGAGGCAACACAGATGCTGATTAAAAGGTTATAACAAAAGCTCTATTTGAAAAATTTCAATCAAGCTAAAAATGTTAACAGCAGACACTGACACAGGGGTATCACAATAGCTCACCTGGAGTGTTCAGATGAGCGCTAAACCTTTGTGAATTTTTTTTCATTTACTAGATTCAGCAAAATGAAAAATGGCAGTGTATTATACGATACTGAGTCACTAAATGACTGAAATTTCTCTATTAAACAAAGTCATGTTTCTTTTATTTTGAAAATATTAAGTACTGAGTAATAATTTGAAAGTTATAGGACCCAACAAAAGTCATGGAGCCAAATTTGTGCAGTAGATCCACAACATAAAACAACAAAAAATAACTTGTTACAAAAAAATCAGCCTTCACAACTTCTATAAAATGAGTACATTTCATTTGTACTTAAAAGGTAAGCAATTTATAAGAAGGAAGTTTACTAAAACACTATAAAACAAAACAAATTTCCAGTCAGAATGACACCCAGTAATGGAATTTTGATGTATTTGCAAAGATAAAATACATCTATTCAAGTAATTTCTAACAAAAAGAATGGAGCAACCAGGAGATCTTTTGTAATATGTTTCTCTGCTAGATGTTTTCTTGTCTGATCCATACATCATTTATCTTTATTCCATTGCAGTCAGACAGTATGCTCGAATATTTGTGCATAGGGACCATAGATCAAATATTTTTTTCTAAAACACCTTTTAAGGAGGTAGGTTACCTTCATATTTGTATGTGCGCATGTCTAACCGGAAGCTAACGTGACGATTTACGACGACGTTTACGACAAACTAAATGTGTTTGTATATTCATTCTTCTGAAAACAAATCATGAACCTGTCTTTGATCTGATGCTTTATGGTTTAATAATGCAGAAATAATGAATAAATTGCCACAGAAACGCTTCAAAACAATGTTGCCTTAAAATGACGTCATTGACGTCATGACGTTTCGTGTCAGTTACCGCGCAAAATTAATAGTTTTTATCTTGAAAGTACGTAATTCTGTGCATTTTCTTTATTTTAACTATTTTCAAATAACCATTATTTGCTGAAATACTTTTTACGAGTCTTTTGCTCTGAATAATAATCAATACTTTGCTCCTTTTATGTAGTTATATTAAAATGTTATGCGGAATGTAAGAAAATGGATGATGGTAACCAATGTTTTTTGGAATATAGCTGGGTGAAAGGTTACTTGTTACGGCCATTTTCAAATAAAAAATCTAGCAGTTTGATTTGTTATACCTATTTTTCAGGTTCCGTTGATAATTTGTTACTTATATACTAAAACTAAGATCTAAAATTGTTCAAATTTCAGTAGAAAATTGTGGTTTCTTGAATTGAATTGATGTTACCATGGAAACGAAGCCCGTGACCTATGTATCTAAATGTGAAATTCAATAGCGTTGACACTGGTCTGTTTAAGAAACACAACTTCGGCTTTTTATTTTCATTTCAAAAATATCCATGAGAATAATAGCAGCATGCTGAAGGATGTTTCCATGAAAAATGCCAGACAAGGGGTACTGCTGTAAGTATTCTAAGCTGTAAAATTTGTTTGAATAAACGCAAATAACACGAAAATATAACTTACGTTAGAAATAATATGTTTTAAAGCTACATCAACTAGAAAGATAATCTTATTCAATATTTTTTTATAAGAAATTACGACAAAAAGCAAGATAAAAGCTATTTTAAACATCTCTGTTGCCATGGTTACTTTAAACTTTAAGAAAAATAGGGTACCATGTAAAGTGCTTGGTATTTTGCTAATAATATTACCCAAATATTCCATGTTGGTCATTAACAGAATGGCACTGAAGCCGTCGAAAAACCCTATTTTTATACATAGTTGTTTAAAAATGACAGAAAATGCATTACCATGGAAACACGAGCCCCGCGACATATACATTTTATGCTTATATTAGGAAGCTAACGTGCATACTAGTAAAAGTATCAATTATGCAGACTTCTACGGATATCAATGAAACTAAAATACACTGAAAAGTGTTAAATATCCGTATTTTCTTTCTTCTTTCGATATGAAATACCTTTAGGGGGTCATGTTCTTTAAACCTGGATAAAAATTGAACTTGAAGAGACAAAGACAAACGAAATTGAGATTGTAGCAGTTAAAACTTCATATAACACGAAATACAAAAAAATGCTGCGGTTCAACTAATTTGAATTTACCCTTGAAACAAGGTAACCTACCTCCTTAAAACTATGTTGATGTAGATTTCTCTTTTTAATGTTTCTGAGACTTACAGTTATGTTATACTCAAAATCTAGTCATTATGTCTAATTAGTCTTTTTAAAGTCAATAGAACGAAGAATGCATGAAGTTGCAAGAGGATCAAAGGTTTTCAGAAAATGTAAGAAAATCAGCCAGGATCCAAATGAATTGCTAGTCAGCCTGGGTGCTTGACTCATCATGGTTTCAAGATTTTGAGCAATGTTTCAATGTAGTAGATAAGGAATACCAGAACTGTTACAGTGAAACACTATATTTAATTCTTGTAACTAGCTTTATAGCAAATTTTCTTAAAGTAAATGCACTGAGATACAATTTTTTTTCTTTCAGTTATTCTGGAACTTACCACTGGAATGTCCTCCAAGGTCATTGGCTGTTTGGTCTCCAGGGCAACAGAAAAACAGCTGCTTTGACCCTAGAAATTAAAATAAATTTATCTTCCTGTTATTTTCAAAGAAATATTTTGGCAGCTATTAAAGATATCATACATGAGGCATCTTACAAATTCTCAAAATACAATTTTCATTAAAGTCAGAAGATTTGCCAAGAAACAAACAAATTTATGCTTTTTCTAACATTAAGTACTTTATTAATATGGTTATAATAGAAAAAATCCCTGATTGTTTTTACAATTTTGTCAAAGAAACTTACTGGAAACCTTTCCTCTTCTGGAAGAATTTTCTTGCCTATAACCTGCAAATATAAATAACAAGAGGACCATGATGGTCCTGAATCGCTCACCTATCTCCACATGACCCAGTGTTCAACTGAGTATGACATCGTTATTTCTATTATTTGACATAGTGACCTAGTTTTTGAGCACATGTGACCTAGATATCATCAAGATAACAAGAGGACCATGATGGTCCTGAATCGCTCACCTCTTCCCACATGACCCAGTTTTGAGTATGACGTCGTTTTTTCTCTTATTTGACATAGTGACCTAGTTTTGAACTTGACCTAGGTATTATCAAGATAAAAATTCTGACCAATTTTCATGAAGATCCATTGAAAAATATGGTCTCTAGAGAGGTAACAAGGTTTTTCTATTATTTGACCTATTGACCTAGTTTTCCAAGGTACGTGACCCTGTTTTGAACTTTAACTAGATATCATCAAGGTGAACATTCTCACTAATTTTCATGAAGATCTCATGAAGACCGCACGTGACCCGGTTACGAAACTGACCTAGATATCATCAAGATGAACATTCAGATCAATTTTCATGAAGATCCATTGAAAAATATGGCCTTTAGAGAGGTCAAAAGATTTTAATAATTTTAGACCTACTGACCTAGTTTTTTACCGCAGTTGACCCAGTTTCAAACTTGACCTACATATCATCAAGATGAACATTCAGACCAACTTTCATACAGATCCCATGAAAAGTACGGCCTCTAGAGAGGTCACAAGGTTTTTTTTATTATTTGACCTACTGACCTAGTTTTTTAAGGCACGTGACCCAGTTTCGAACTTGACCTAGATATCATCAAGGTGAACATTCTGACCAATTTTCATGAAGATCCATTCACAAGTATGGCCTCTAGAGAGGTCACAAGGTTTTTCTATTTTTAGACCTACTGACCTAGTTTTTGACTGCAGTTGACCCAGTTTCGAACGTGACCTAGATATCATCAAGATGAACATTTAGACCAATTTTCATACAGATCCCATGAAAAATATGGCCTTTAGAGAGGTCACAAGGTTTTTCTATTATTTGACCTACTGACCTAGTTTTTGACGGCATGTGACCCACTTTCGAAATTGACCTAGATATCATCAAGATGAACATTCTGACCAATTTTCATGAAGATCTCATGAAATATATGGCCTCTAGAGAGGTCACAAGGTTTTTCTATTTTTAGACGTACTGACCTAGTTTTTGACCCCACGTGACCCAGTTTCGAACTTGACCTAGATATCATCAAGATGAACACTCAGACCAACTTTCATACAGATCCCATGAAAAATATGGCCTTTAGAGAGGTCACAAGGTTTTTCTATTATTTGACCTACTGACCTAGTTTTTGATGGCACGTGACCCAGGTTCGAACTTGACCTAGATATCATCAAGATAAACGTTCTGACCAATTTTCATGAAGATCTTGTTAAATATATGGCCTCTAGAGAGGTCACAAGGTTTTTCTATTTTTAGACCTAATGACCTAGTTTTTGACCCCACTTGACCCAGTTTCAGAACTTGACCTTTGATATCATCAAGGTGAACATTCTGACCAATTATTCATGAAGATCTGTGAAAAATATGGCCTCTAAGAGGTCACAAGGTTTTTCTATTTTTAGACTACTGACCTAGTTTTTGACGCACGTGACCCAGTTTCGAACTTGACCTAGATATCATCAAGTAACATTCTGACCAATTTCATAAAGATCCATGAAAAATGGACCTCTAGAGTGGTCACAAGTCAAAAGTTTAAGACGCCTGACACTAGTCTTGCGCGATCACAAATACTCACTTTCGAAATTACTAGTACAGTAAGGTAAACAATTCTGACCAATTTTCATGAAGATCCATTGAAAATATGGCCACTAGAGAGGTCACAAGGTTTTTCTATTTTTGATCTACTGACCTAGTTTTTGAGCCACAGTGACCCATTTTAAACTTGACCTAGATATCATCAAGTGAACATTCTCGACCAATATTCATGAAGATCTCATGAAAAATATGGCCTCTAGAGAGGTCACAAGGTTTTTCTATTTTAGACCTACTGACCTAGTTTTTGAACCCACTGACCCAGTTACGAACCTTTACCTAGATATCATCAAGTGAACATTCTGACCAATTTTCATGAAGATCATTGAGAAATATGGCCTCTAGAGAGGTCACAAGGTTTTTCTATTTTTAGACCTAATGACCTAGTTTTTGACCCACGTGACCCAGTTTCGAATCTGACTAGATATCATCAAGATAACATTCTGACCAATACTCATGAAGATCTCATGAAAAATATGGCCTCTAGAGAGGTCACAAGGTTTTTCTATTTTTAGACTACTGACCTAGTTTTTACCCATGTGACCCAGTTTCGAACTTGACCTAGATATCATCAAGGTAACATTCTGACCAATTTTCATAAGATCTTGAAAAATATGCGCCTCTAGAGAGGTCACAAGGTTTTTCTATTTTTAGACCTACTGACCTAGTTTTTGACCGCACATGACCCAGTTTCGAACTTGACCTAATATATCAAGATGAACATTCTGACCAATTTCATGAAGATCCATAGAAAAATGGCCACTAGAGAGGGCACAAGCAATATTAGACGCACGACACTAGTGACACCCACTGATCACAAACTGACCTTGATCACTTGTGACATTGACCAATATCATGTAAGATATCAATGCAAAATAGGCTTAAGGACTAAATTCTTTTGGAACTACTGACCATTTTAACCCACGTACCTACGAACTTGAATCTAGCATCTCAAGTATACATTACATAATGACTATTTTCAAAATGTGCATTGAAAATATAATTCTCAAACAAAGGTTGTTTAAAAAAAGCAGACCTAAGAACCATATTTTTACTACCACCCATTTCGAACACCTGATACTCAGATAAAATCTGACCAATATTCATGAAATATCTCATTGTGGAATATGGTTCTAAGAGTCACAAGTTTTTCTATTTTAGACCATATGAACTGTTTTTGAACCATGTGAACCAGTTTCGAACTTAACCTAGATATCATCAAGGTGAACATTCTGACCAATTTTCATGAAGATCTTGTGAAATATATGGCCTCTAGAGAGGTCACAAGGTTTTTCTATTTTTAGACCTACTGACCTAGTTTTTGATGGCATGTGACCCAGTTTCGAACTTGACCTACATATTATCAAGATGAACATTCTGACCAACTTTCATAAAGATCCCATGAAAAATGTGACCTCTAGAGTGGTCACAAGCAGAAGATTACGGACGCACGGACGGACAACGGACACCGCGCGATCACAAAAGCTCACCTTGTCACTTTGTGACAGGTGAGCTAAAAAGGTTATATAGTTAAGTTATTAATAATCAGAAATTAGTTAATGATATAATCTTTTGGAAAACACTCCGATTTTCCAATTAGTTAACTCCAGTACCTAACAGAAAATTGCATATCTGATGCACTCTCAAAGGTATATACATGTACATAAATACTATGTTTCAAAACCTGCTGAACTCCATTAAACAGTTTATAATTCTCAAACAAAGATGTGTTTAGAAAAAAAAGCAGACCCAAAAACACATATACTCCACACAATTATAAAACTTACTGTGAAATCTGTTATTCATAAGACAATTATTTTTGTGGATTAGTGGTTGTGCTAAATCCACAATATATTCTGCCTATTAAACAATATGGTAAGTTTGTGACGACTGTAAACCATTTAATAGTTTATTACTAAAATGTTTTTTTTTACTGGAATCAAAATTTGATTGCAACCCTCCTCAGAACAAATTCTTCCAATTTTCAAGTTTAAATTCTTACCAATATAAATCTACTGTTAACAGAGATCTCAAAGTCCCACTAAAACACCTGCATAATAGAACTTGAGGGCAAAAACCAGTCTGAAACCATGCCAATGGTCAGTTTCATGATTGTAATTACAAACAACCAATCAGATGCTTGAGTTCTGAGACTGGTCTTCAGTTTCAATATTTCATAACCTCGGGACTGCTCCCTTCTAACCCCAAGAGCAGTAAAAAAGACATAATAATAACTTCTCTAGTCTCTGGCTTTGTGGACACATCATTTTTGCTAATTTGGTTTGTATTTTGTCTTGTCCGAGAGAAAGCTTTCAGGTTTCTTCAGACATAATATGTCAAGAGTAATAACCACTAAGTGGTTGGGTTTTGAAAAGTTGTGCTATTATAGTCACAGACAAAGATGAAAGACAGTAAATATATATAGTCCTTCAATTATGTTTGCATTTGGTTTAACAACACCTTTCAAAATTTCACTTAATCAGCTTTTTAAGTAGCGTAATATTTTTCATTTCAAGGTAAGTTGGGCATTCTCCCTAAAATTTTGAAAGATGTCCTACCTTCAGTTTTGGTCTAAATAAATATGCTCTATTGAGATGTTTTTAGTAGCATTGTGATAAAAATTGTTACATTTTACAAGAAACTGGTTCAGTTATGACTAAACTGAGTACAAAGCATGTTTTGTTAAAGTTGACATAGGTCAAAAAACATGACACAAACAATAGGGCCATGATGGCCCTAGATCGCTCACCCGAGTTACAATGCTTGCTTGAACAGTTTTGGTAAATGATTTTGCAAGGAAAATTGTCTGTGAATTATTTTAAAAAAGTGCCAATGTTTTCTAACAAGAATACTTGAAACTTTTCTACTAAATAAATACTATTGGATGAAGTGTTTGTGTGTGTGTTGGGGGGGGGGGGGGGGGGGGGGGATATCAAACAAGATTTTTGAAACTTTGACTGAATACATATAGAGAAGTGACCACACTCCTGGTGGCCATGCTTTCTGACGAATCAAAAAAAACTTGTATAGTCTTCATAAAGTGTCACCAAAGAAACCTTTGTGTCAAATTATTTTAAAACCAGGCCAGCAGTTTTTGACAAGGTGATTTTTTTAAAGTTTTCACTATATACATATAAGGAAAAAATGACCATGTCCCATGATGGTAATGTTTTTTTTGACAAATTGGGATAATTTGTTCAATCTTGATAAAGGGTCATAGAAGAACCATATGTGTGAAGTTACTTCAAAATCTGACTTATTCTAGTGGTTTAGCAGGTGGGAGGTTGTTTGAAGAGTTCCCTATATATTTTAGCTCTGGTGTTCCCTATGTACAACCAAGCAGAGCCATCTGAACAATTTTGGAAGTTTCATCAGCTTCCATCACATGGTTTCAGAAGAGATGTTGTTTGAAGAAAAGTGGATGGACGGATGGTGGAGTGATCACAATAGCTCATCCTGAGCAGTTTATGAAATAATATACTTAAATCTTAAAGTGCTCAGTCAAATTTCAACCACTGATGCAGGGGGTATAGTCCTTGCAAAAAATCTTTACAAGTTCCTCTCAACTTGCTGGCAATTTCTGCACAAAAAGACTGAACTTGCTGCCATTCTAACAGAAGTCTGAGCTCTATAACCTAACGAGACACTCAGACCTACTCTAGACCTACTCTATCAACACTGACACTCAATACAATACTAAAAGTAACACAATTGGAAATATTAGGATCAGCTGTGTGAAGCATTTTGTACAAGGTACAATTTTCAGGCAGCCAATGATCTAAGTGTGCACTTTGTACCATTTACTTCTATTACTTGCTGTGTCTGTAAGTACAGCTGTCACTTACTGTGAATCTATTTTATATAACTGCAATAAAAAAACATACTAAAATCCCTCACTGCAAACTTAACCTTCAGTCAGACAATCAATGGACAAAATGAACAAAAGTGGTCCACAGAGTACCTCTACCCAACAAATCAAGTTCTGCACACTGAACAAAAAACACTTTATTTGTTCTTTGTGTATGAAGACCTAGAACTTCCAAGCAAAAAGGTAGAGAATTATAAATATGAGATGACAATAACCAAGAAAATTGCAATGATCTGAGTCCAAGGTTACGAAACCGAATTTGAAGACCAGTTTTAAAACACCAGCATCTGACTGGCTGCCTCTGACCAAAACCCTGAAACTGACAAGAGGCAGCGTTGTATTCTGAGACTAGTTTCAGTTTAATAATCTAAGACCTTTTGAGTCCTCCTCCATTGCCTTCCTCAACACTTCATTTTTTTTTTTTCAAGTTAGTTAACGTAATTCAGGTGTTGTCTCAAAATGTTTATGCTGTAATGTTAATCATGGTAGAGACATTGTAAATCAGTCTTCTAACAAAAGAAGGTCAGTTGTAGGTTTATCTGGTTTAATGTTTAGCTGGTTTAGAAGAGACACTGGATAAACTTACTCCAGAGTAAGGCTATTGTTCAGTTTGGAAGGGTTTCTGCTATTTAGGGATTCCAGTAAATAAAGGTTCAACTGTATCATATGGATGTCGGGCAGTTCATTTGATGAAAATAATGCTGTAACTTAAAGCCTGAATTACTTGAAAGTCTGCATCAATTTTATCAATACTGCTGACAACACTTCTACATTTTGATTAATAATAACCAATGTGTTCAATGAATAATTATTACCATCAAGTTTATTAATCAGTAATACAAAAATTTGCCTATTTCATTGCTTGCTGAAAATACAAAAACCTAAAAAAGCTCAGGGAAGTGTGGCAATATATGCCCAAGTTTAAAATTATAAGATATGGAAGTGAAAGTTAAAGAAACATGTTTTAAGGTGTGTGTGTGTGTGTGTGTGTATGTTGGAGATAGGAGTTTTCAAGTCAATACTTAGAAGTTTTTAAGCTGCATTCTCGACATGAAATGTTAAAGAGATATTTCATATATTTATGCTCAATTTGCGACCTTGCCCTTTCACTAACTGCCCTAGTTTACATGCTCTGAACAATGCCTTATTGGTACCTATCTATATGCCAAGTTTGAAGGCAATACCTTGAACAGTTATAAAGTTATGCTCTGGACAACACATATGACTGACAGATATGACCTTGTGACCATGCCCTTTGACCTACAAATCTGGTCAATGTGCTGCACATCAGCTCATCACCACCAGTTTTAAGTCAAGACCTTGAATGGTTATCAAGTTATGCTCCTGACACAAAATAAAACAGATAAATTTGACTTTTAAGCTCCACTTGTTACCTTGACATTTGAATTACCAATCCAGTCCATGCCCTATAAACATTGTCTCGTCTCATCACTATCTATATGCCAATATGAAGTCAATACTTTAAATCCTTATCAAGCTATGCTCCAGACAAGAAATATGATGAAGGACAAATTTTATAATTGACCTCAATTTGTAACCTTGACCTTTGACCTACCAATCAGGTTCATGTGCTCTGCACATCATCCCATCACCAACAACCTATATATGCCAAGCTTCAAGAAAATACCTTAAATGGTTATTAAGTTACTCTCCTGCCATGAACTATGACCAACAGATGAAAGAACCCCATCATGTAATATGCATGGGCACACAATAAAAAATATTTCTGATCATAGTAAGTTCGAATTATCAACAACACTCTACTCATAACTGCACCCTTAGTGCTACAGAAATTACTCTATGACTGGCTGAATTTCATGTTGGAGAATGGAAATTCCAGTAAATGCTATCTGAGACTTCAGAAGTAGACCCAGAGGATATATTTCGTTACTTTCATGAAAACAATACTGACTGCAAACAGAGATTCATTACCAGACTAGCTGTTACTGTTAGAAAATGATATATTTTTTAATTACACTTTCTTTTACATTCAAATGAAGTGAACAGACTCAGACTACACTTAATATCCAACATACAGTCTCTGAGAAAACCATCAGAATGGTCTAGCTTCATGGCATTCTGAGAAAATTTACATTTTTTATTTTGTTTTTTAATTCTTTATATTCAGTCCGTGCTTGTATACCTTCCTTCAAGACAAAATAATTAAGGGTTTATCTGTAGCCACCACTATGATTTTGATGTCTCCTCAGCATGGAACTATTGCTACATTCGTAGACAATTATAACACTTTCACACGGAGGCAACAAAATTCTCATTATTGAAGCCTCCTTTTTACTAGTCACATACTTCATTGTGAGTTTACAAAATAAAACTTAACATGTTATTTTCCAAATTAGGTTGAAGCGTACATTACGCTGGCAGTTCCTGCAGCGAAAACACTAATCACCCAGCAAGGAATAAAATACCAGCAGTCACATTAATGGCAGTCCTCCAGAAACTCTCTTCAAGCTCTTAGGAACACAGATATTTTAACTTGTGCGGGCTCCATCTAAGCTCTAGTTGTTTTTTCTTTTTTACAAAGAAATATGTTTAGGGTTTTTTTCTCCATATGCTACTTTCTTCTGAAAGCAAACATCCAAATGACACTATAGACAGAAATCTGCAGAGTTTATAAAAAAATTTCAAACTGAGTTTTTTTTTAATCCAAGATTTTTACAATATATGAATGGAACAAATCCAAGGAAATGGAAGTTTTTTGTTTTTAGCTCACCTGTCACGTAGTGACAGGGTGAGCTTTTGTGATCGCCCTTTGTCTGTCGTCTGTCGTCCATCCACAATTTCTTGTCTGCACGATAGTGGTTTCATTTATGATTTTATTTTAACCAAACTTGCACACAACTTGTATCACCATAAGATCTTGGTTCCTTTCTTGAACTGGCCAGATCCCATTATCTGTTCCAGAGTTATGGCCCCTGAAAGGGCCAAAATTAGCTATTTTGACCTTGTCTGCACAATAGCAGCTTTATTTATGATTTGATTTTTACCAAACTTGCACACAACTTGTATCACCATAAAATCTTGGTTCCTTTCTTAAACTGGCCAGATCCCTTAATTGGTTCCAGAGTTATGGCCCCTGAAAGGGCCAAAATTAGCTATTTTGACCTTGTCTGCACAATAGCAGCTTCATTTATGATTTGAATTTAATCAAACTTGCACAAAACTTGTGTCACTGTAAGATCACGGTTCCTTTCTTGAACCGGCCAGATCCCATAATGGGTTTCAGAGTTATGGCCCCTGAAAGGGCCAAAAATAGCTATTTTGACCTTGTCTGCCCAATAGCAGCTTCATTTATGATTTGATTTTAACCAAATTTGCACACAACTTGTATCACCACAAGATCTTGGTTCCTTTCTTGAACTGGCCAGATTCCATTATGGGTTTCAGAGTTATGGCCCCTGATAGGGCCAAAATTAGCTATTTTGACCTTGTCTGCACAATAGCAGCTTCATTTATGATTTGAATTTAATCAAACTTGCACATAAACTTGTGTCACCATAAGATCTTGGCTCCTTTCTTGAACTGGCCAGATCCCATAATGAGTTCCAGAGTTATGGCCCCTGAAAGGGCCAAAATTAGCTATTTTGACTTTGTCTGCACAATAGCAGCTTCATTTATGATTTGATTTTAACCAAACTTGCACACAGCTTGTATCACCATAAGATCTCGATTCCTTTTAACACACCCTAAGAGACATATTATGTTATCGCCTTGTAGTCCGTCTGTCTTTCCGTCTGTTGGTTAGCAATTTCCCTTCCGCTCTGTAACTCTTGAACCCCTTGAAGGATTTCAAAGAAACCTGACACAAATGTTCACCTCATCGAAACAATGTGCAGAGCGCATGTTTTGGATGGCTCACTTCAAGGTCAAGGTCACACTATGGGGTCAAAGGTCATATTACTTTGTTTTGTGTGTATATTGCTCTGCATTTGCGTTGCATTGCAGTGCTTTTGTTTTTATTTGGCAGATCCTTCTTTTGTTCACTTACAATGATTTTTTTTAATTACTTCCCTTTCATGTTACTATAAATAGCTTATTTAGTAACTTTTTTATTATTGGCCGAAGGGAAAAACCGAGACCACTTTCCTGTGGTACAACATGGATGGTACCTTAAATTTATAGGTGTATTTTGACATATCTGTACCTTTAGGAAAATTTCAACTATATTTTCTCCTGATTCTTTTGATTGATCTTGATTATGATTTTTTGACCTTCTTGTCCTTAAGTGCAATGATGACAGGTGAGCGATATAGGGCCATTATGGCCCTCTTGTTATATATGCATCTGACTGTTTGACAACAACTTCATAATCCCCAAGCACTGCCTCTTCTTTAACAACAGTGAGAAAAGCAAACAAGAGGGTCATGATGACCCTGGATTGCTCACCTGAGTAATATGAGCTACATGTTTCAAATGTCAAACTGATGATTTTTAGAAATTTTTTGGAAGATTTTCCGATGTACAATCAAGTAACCCCTGGGGCGGGGCCAATTTTATCCCTGGGGTCATGATTTGAACAAAGTTTGTAGAAGTCTACTAGGCAATGTTACATATCAAATATCTAAGATCTAGGTCTTCTTGTTTAGTTTTAGCAAATTTATGAAGATTTCCCTATGTACAATCAAGTAACCCCAGGGGCTGGGTCAATTTGACCCTGGGGGGATCAAGATTTGAACAAATTTTGTAGAAGTCCACTAGGCAATGCTACATGTCAAATATCTAAGCTCTAGGCCTTCTGGTTTATTTTTAGAAAATTTTGAAGATTTTTCTATGTACAACCAAATAACCCCATAAGGCGGGGTCAATTTGACCCCGAGGGTCATGATTCGAACAAATTTTGTAGAAGTCTACTAGGCAATGCTACATGTCAAATATCTAAGATCTAGGCCTTCTGGTTTATTTTTAGAATTTTTTTGAAGATTTTTCTATGTACAACCAAGTAACCCCATGGGGTGGGGTCAATTTGACCCCGGGGGTTATTATTTGAATAAATTTTGTAGAAGTCTACTAGGCAATGCTACATATCAAATATCTAAGATCTAGGCCTTCTGGTTTATTTTTAGAAAAGTTTTGAAGATTTTCCTATGTAAAATCAAGTGACCCCTGGGGCGGGGTCAATTTTGACCCCAGGGGTCATGATTTGAACAAATTTTGTAGAGGTCCACTAGGCAATGCTACATGTCAAATATCTTAGCTCTAGGGCTTCTGGTTTTTGAGAAGAAGATTTTTTAAGATTTTCCTATGTAAAATCAAGTGACCCCTGGGGCAGGGTCAATTTTGACCCCTGGGTCATGATTTGAACAAATCTGGTAGAGGTCCAATAGGCAATGCTTCAAACCAAATATCTAAGCTCTAGGGCTTCTGGTTTTTGAGAAGAAGATTTTTAAAGTTTTTCCTTCCGGTTGCCATGGCAACCAGAGTTCTGCATGGAATTCAATTCTTTGAACAATTTTGAAAGGGGACCATCCAAGGATCATTCCTGTGAAGTTTGGTGTAATTCTGCCCAGTGGTTTTCAAGAAGATTTTTTTAGAAATTGTTGACGGAAGACGCACGACTGACATCAAGCGGTCACAATAGCTCACCTTGTTACTTCGTGACAGGTGAGCTAAAAAGGAGGTAAAAAAATTAATACCTAAAGCTGACTGGAAGTAACTCACCTGACAGAAGAGTTCTTGGGTTTCTGGCACAACGAGATAAAGGAACGCACATTCTGCTTGAGTCTGCTCTTCAAGCTGCAACAACAAGAAAGTAAACTTCAGTCAAGGGAGTGACACAATCACGTTGCTTAAGACTGATAGAAATTATAGGAAAAGGTCAATCTGTGAAGTTTGCCGACTGTGGGGTTTGATACAGATGGCCGCTAAGGCTAGTTTGACTGTACATAAAATTTCTTAACTTCAATAGCTGGTTCTTCCTGGAAATTTATCCACCGAGTTCTCTGAATTTCCAAAAATGTGGTAATTACCACTTCCTTCTGAGAAGGTGCTTTTATTTACACAGCCAATAGATTAAATGCAATTAGCTTATCAAAACACATTAGCTGGGACATGCATCAAGGTTATATTTGTGCTGGAAATATTTCAAGGAAGTTGGCCAATTTATCTTCTTGTGCATACTATGTCCACTATATAGTGCAAAATGAAAAGATGGTAATGATAAAATTCTTTTCCCAGTTGCCAAAACAATCGATTTAGCAAATCACTAAGTATTATAATGTAAGCAGACAGAATAATATAACTGCCAACTGTAGTTTTTTCAAGAGGAAAAAGTCATGGAGCTCTTCTCAAGTACATGGCAATGCAACGTGACAGTTATGAGGTTAATATTTTGTCTAAAAACAGAGGATGAACATCCTCCTCTTCCCCTTGAAATATAGCTTAGTTTTTTCCAAAACCAAAAACATTTTTCTTAAAATGTAAAGTGAATAAAGTATTGCAAATATAAGAGTCCCCACTAATTTCCCCAACTGCAGAACAATCAAATGATCTCAAATTTGTCAATGATGTAAATACAATATGTAATATATTGTAATTGACTTTTTATTATGTGCATTTAAAAATTCTGATTGTATTTCACAAGTAAATATGACCAGGCCAGAAAAAAATTCTGTATTCTACCTATTATATTGTATGTTACCCGACTACTTTCATTGAATATGCATGAGCTGACACAGTTATGTAAATAGCGCACACAAAAACATCACTCATTTTATTTTAACATCAACAAACATTTAAGACTTTTTTCGATTACAAATAATCTCGTGGATTTTGCAAGGACGGATCACACTCAGCACATGTGTGCCTCATGAGATCCGATCTGGCAAAATCCACTCAAGCCAAAAACAGCATCCCAGATGTCTGGCTTAGAACTTTTCGTGTCTATTAATTGCTTTATGTGTACTAATATGCAAAACATTATTTAAAATATATTTGACACATATGCTCCAAAGATGGACTTTCCTATATAGAGTCCTGCGATCACTATGACCTTGACCTTTGACCTACTGACTACCAACACGATAGGACACTCTACTTACTACAGGCAATCAGTCCTATGAAGTTTAAAGGCAGTAGGCCACATGGTTCTCAATTCATAGAGCAATGGGGAGGGAGGAGCAGTCTTGATATATCTCTATACTATAATACTTACAACATTACAGGTCATCTATTGACCACAGGCAATCATCTTATAAAGTTCTTGAAATAGGGTTTGATATCGTTAAGGACGAAGCGGTCCGATACCGATACCAACGAAATGATACAGTATTTTTAATGATACCGATACCATGCTTTGTAGTACGTACATCACAAAATTAGGGTAGGTAGGTCGGAAATTTTTTTTTTTTTTTTTATTTTATTTTTATTAAGGGAGACTTTTCGGAAATTATTTTTGTGTAAAAAAATCAATACAAATAAGGGGGTTATGCCTTTAGAGCATCAGTAAGTTGCAATATTACATATCAAATATCTAAGAAATAGGCCTTCTGGTTTATTTTAAGCAAATTTATGAAGATTTCTCAATGGACAATCAAGTAACCCCTGGGCTGGGTCAATTTGACCCTGAGGGGGTCAAGATTTGAACAAATTTTGTAGAGGTCCACTAGGCAATTTAACATGTCAAATATCTAAGCTCTAGGCCTTCTGGTTTATTTTTAATAAATTTTGAAGATTTTTCTATGTACAATCAAGTAACCCCATAGGGTGGAGTCAATTTGACCCCTGGGGTCATGATTTGAACAAATTTTGTAGAAGTCTACTAGGCAATGCTACATGTCAAATATCTAAGATCTAGGCCTTCTGGTTTATTTTTAGATTTTTTTAAAAGATTTTCCTATGTAAAATCAAGTGACCCCTGGGGCGGGGTCAATTTTGACCCCGGGGGACATGATTTGAACAAATTTTGTAGAGGTCCACTTGGCAATGCTACAAGTGAAATATCTAAACTCTAGGCCTTCTGATTTATTTTTAGAAATTTTTTGAAGATTTTCCTATGTAAAATCAAGTGACCCCTTGGGAAGGGTCAATTTTGACCCCGGGGGTCATGATTTGAAAAAAAATGTTGTAGAGGTCCACTAGGCAATGCTACATGTGAAATATCTAAGCTCTAGGCTTTCTGGTTTATTTTTAGAAAAAAATTGAAAATTTTCCTATGTAAAATCAAGTGACCCCTGGTCATGATTTGAACAAATGTAGTAGAGGTCCACTAGGCAATGCTACATGTCAAATATCTAAGCTCTAGGGCTTCTGGTTTTTGAGAAGAAGATTTTTTAAGATTTTCCTATGTAAAATCAAGTGACCCCTGGGACGGGGTCAATTTTGACCCCGGGGGGTCATGATTTGAACAAATTTTGTAGAGGTTCACTAGGCAATGCTACATGTCAAATATCTAAGCTCTAGGCTTTCTGGTTTATTTTTAGAAAATTTTTGAAGATTTTCCTATGTAAAATCAAGTGACCCCTGGGGCAGGGTCAATTTTGACCCCGGGGTCATGATTTGAACAAATCTGGTAGAGGTCCAATAGGCAATGCTTCAAACCAAATATCTAAGCTCTAGGGCTTCTGGTTTTTGAGTAGAAGATTTTAAAGTTTTTCTATTTGGTTGCCATGGCAACCAGTTCTGCATGGAATTCAATTCTTTGAACAATTTTGAAAGGGGGCCACCCAAGGATCATTCCTGTGAAGTTTGGTGTAATTCTGCCCAGTGGTTTTCAAGAAATTTTTTTACAAATTGTTGATGCACGACGGATGACCGACGACAGACATCAAGCGGTCACAATAATATGATATAAGAAAGAAGATATATCATAGTCTAGGAGCTAGTCTAGCCAAAGCCTTGTTTAGTTATTGAGAGGAAACCATTTTCAGTGACTTTTTTGTAGGAAAAGGAGATATTGCAATATTTTATGACAAGCTTTTGTTTCTTTTTCCCTGAAATGCAACACTTCAATTATAAAATGTGCAAAAAGCAATAACTTAAACCCTTCAAAACAAAATACGTCATAAACTGGTTGAAGAGTTAGATGACTAAATACGTACTGCGTCATATGACTTTGCCAGCATTTAACATATTTACTTTTGAACTATAATTTATAGAATATTTTCAGCTGTTATGCAAAATCTTGTTCCTTTTTCCATTTGCAGAAATTATGTATTCCCCTGACTCATTTGCAGAAATTATGTATTCCCCTGACTCGGCCTTTAATCAATTTTACTCCCTTTTACCCAACTGTAATGCAGTTTCACTGGAAAAACTTTTTTTAATAACTTTCTCACTCACATAAGATTCTTTCTGAGAAATTAATAACAAATACTTGTTTTTGCAGAAATTTATCATTTAATTAATGTCCAAAAAATACTCAGAATTTAGAAAATTTGTCAAGAGGATTACAACCTATATGGTACCTGCATGACATAACTTCAAAAAAATGTTCATATTATTTCTGGCTCATTAACAAACTTTGTCAAGAGGCTTAAAAGTTTAAAACCTGCATGGTACCTGCAAAAAACTTCACAAAATGTTCATATTTCTGGCTTAAGAATACTCAGAATTAAGAAAATCTGTCAAAAGGCTTAAATTCTGCAACTGGTACCATCAGAACATAACTTCACAAAAATGTTCGTATTTCTGGCTTTTTAATTAAAACTCAGAATTAAGAAAATCTGTAAAAAGGCCAGGATTCTTGAGTGAAAGATACTAAGTGAAAGAACTGAGATACTGAGTGAAAGGATTAAGAAAATCTGTAAAAGGGCCAGGATTCTTGAGTGAAAGATATTAAGTGAAAGAATTGAGATATATTGAGTGAAAGAATTAAGAAAATCTGTAAAAAGGCCAGCATTCTTGAGCGAAAGCTATCAATGTTGTACTGTAGTTTTACAATAACCCTCAAGCAATGCATCTAGAAAGCACCATAATTCAATTTTCTCCAAACATGTAATCTAATGTTCCTCTGTAACAGTTAACCCTTCATTTCAGTTAGCTAAACTCCTGATCTTTTCACCAGAACATGTCATTATTTCAGTTCACTGGTGATTTTTAATGGTTCTTTCATGTCCTATAACTTTTACATGACATTCTTGTTGTTCCTTCAAATGTTAATGAAAATCAGAATCAAGGGGACAACAATCACACATGAATAACAAAAGCAGTTTGTGGTCAATTACTTTGTGCTATCTGCTATATCTTAAATCTCACAAGCATATCAAGCTTCTTCCCTAAAAAACATACAAAACGGCAAAATGTCTCTCTCTCTCCTGAATGTTTGTACCAATTATTTATTTAATACTTTAATAGGGAATCGATCCTTCCGATTTTTGTCACAAAGCAACGAAAATCAGGATCGATCCCTCTATGGTAACATGCGATAAATACCGAATGAGTTATACTATCGAATTAAGAATGTGGTCTTCCGGCACGTGCACAACAGAGCGACTTGGATTTTTTGGAAGAATACGCCTTTTTCCTTGAACGTAATAAGCGTCCACATAACTTGTCTGAACCACAATGTCTTGGGCATCAGTACAAATATGGGCAGTATTATTATCCCAAAATCTACCTTTAAATGGATGCATTTCTGGGCAAGCTGATCCTGATTGAGGCATTGCCTTATTTCATATTATAATTATTATGTGCATTCTCAAGTGATTATAGCATTGTTTACTAAATCAAAAGTCATAACTCTGGTACAATTCAGACAATCTTGCCTATTATCAGATGTTGGCATTGTGTTAACAAATTGAAATAGGTATTAAGACTTTATGGAATATATATATTTTTGTGTCAGTTTTCTGATGATTATTCAAGAAATATGACCTTTTATGAGTAAATAATTGCAACTTCATCAAAGCCTCCTATTATTAAAACTTGCTTAAATGAGATTTTTTTTTTCAAACCAGTGCCAGGTAAAGATAAGCATACAAGTCTTTTTTTACTGGTTTGCTTTGAATATTCCAAGTGAAATATATTAAACACTGAATCCAAGCTTGCAGTGTAGAAATGCAACCAAAGACTTGTCAGTGATTTTTTTCTCCAAAAATATATAGATAATTCAGAAAAGATTAAATATGGTACAAAACACTTACTATGAATTACTAGCTTTTTTTTATAGAATGGAAGAAACAGATCTTAACCTAACATGTGATTTACTTTAACAGCTAATTGCCAAATATAATTTGATCTAGCATTCTCTCAAACACTGTAAAGATCATAAATTAGAGTCATAATAATTATATAATATATTTTACAATTTCAATTGTGTTCTATGAGCATAAATGGTACCAAAGGCTAAAGTTTCTACAAAAATACCTATTCAAATGCAGAACTGAACCATATTAAAGCAAGATTTTTTTGTTTTGCATTCTGATCCCTTGATTATTCTTTGAAAACAGGTTTTGTCAAAAAATTAAGGGATCCAATGCAGTATCACACATTAATATGCAAAAAATGTGGCTTACCGTTCAAGTGAAACATCATCATAAACATGCAGGAAAAAAACACTTTCATGCATAGCAAATACCTTGAAGGTCCAACAGGTTATAATTTTGTTAAACTAGGTAGAATATTTTAAGCATTTACCAGTCAAAACAAGAGGCTCATTTCATCTCTACAATAGGTGTACTTTCATTTGTTTGCTCAAACAGCCTGCTTGTGAACAATATAAAAGGAAGAAATACCTAATCAAACTGTACAGAATTAACTGCTTTGTATTTTTATTAAATTTGTAAAAAAAAAAACAAAAAAAACAGAACCTGATTTTTGAATATATTTCTTGAACAAGAGCTGTCACTACTGGTGATAAATGTCCCTGAAGCATGCCCACGCATTCTAAAGTTGTCTGCGCAAAAAAAAAAATCACACATCATTTAGTCACCTTGACCTTGACCCGAAACACCCAGGTCATATGCGTGACACGTCTTCTCAATATAGTTAACATTTGTGTCAAATTATTTTCAAATCCCTTGAAACACCTTTGACTTTTAAGTGTGACCTTGACCTTTGAGCTAGGAGTCTGGGTCTTGCACATGACATGTCAACTCAATAGAGGGAACATTTATACCAAGTAATTAAAAAATCCTTTCATCAATGGCAGAGTTATGGACCAGACAAGAAACAGACCTGTTAACCTTTGACTTCTAAGTGTGACCTTGACCTTGACCTTGGAGCTAGGGGTCTGGGTCTTGTGCATGACATGTCGTCTCATTATGTTGAACATCTAAGCAAAGTTATTTCAAAATCCCTTCATGGATGGCAGAGTTATGGACCGGACACGAAACAGACCCTGTTAACCTTTGACCTCTAAGTGTGACTTTGACCCTGAAGCTAGGGGTCTGGGTCTTGCACAAGACAAGTCGTCGCATTATGGTGAACATATATGCCAAGTTATTTCAAAATCCCTTCATGGATGGCAGAGTTATGGACCAGACACGAAACAGACCCTGTTAACCTTTGACCTCTAAGTGTGACCTTAACGCTGGAGGTAGAAGTCTGGGTCTTGTGCATGACACGTCGTCTCATTATGCTGAACATTTACCCAGGGTATGCCACTTCATTTTAGATGGCAAAGTTACAGTCTGGACCAGAAATTAGATGGACGCACGCAAGTACACACGCACGGACAGTGCAATTTTAATATGCCCACCTTCGGAGGCATAAGGCCAAAAAAAAAAAATATGTATGTTTCCTGTGACATGCCAGAAAAAAATAGGGTAGGTAGGTCGATTTTTTCATTTTTTTTTTTTTTTTTTTTTTTTTTTAGAATACACATCTTTACAGTAGTGGAATTCCCTTGTCTTTGCTTTTGCCTATTGTCTTATCAATACATATATGTCTGTACTAGATGGTAGATGTTATACACTTTAAATACACTGCTTTTTATATACCCTTTCGGCTTTTAGCCAAATTTTTAAATACATGCTGTCAGAATATTTCAACAGATGCACCTTTGGTTTTCCATTGGTTCAAGCCTAGCTTAAACTCATGATTTTTTATGGCAAGGCAGGGTTGTAATTTTTTTTCCACACCACCTGCCCTGCAGGACTACATGCCACTAAAACCTGCTTGCCCTTAGTGAACAGTCACTTGCCCTTATAATTGACATGTTTAATATTGTCACTTTTATGAAAGGAGTATTATACAATAAGTAAATTTCAACACTCAGTAGACAAAATTTAATACTATTCTCTTGTACCCTACATTTCCTTTTTAAGGTGGCATATTTGTTCTTCTTAAACTTCCTTTTTACAGCAGACATTTTTATTTTTCTTTCCTGTATTTTTGTCAGCAGCACCAGCCAGTTGCTCTCCAAAATAACTGTAGCGATAGTAATAATAATTAAAGTCTATCCCCTCCCGTATTTTCCTAAACTATTAGGACAGCATAAAATATTTAGTTATTTTCATTTTCTCAAGACTTATTTCCCGAAAATAATTATTTTGAAAAGTGTCCCCAAAATATGGACATAATTATCATCATCCACACACCCTTTGTGAAAGCGAAAAAAAAAACACCAATTATCGGAAATTATTCTGTTTATAAACTAAGTAATTGGCCTTGTTTTCATCATTAATTAACACCCTCCAAAGAGCTAACAAAAGTGTGTAGGTATCATGGCATCTGAAGTGAAGATGAAAGCAGTATAGTTGCCCGAGATTGTCATGGCATTACGTCATGTTTTCGCGCCATGTGAAACATCAATGTTTGATCGTACCGCCTCGCTTCTTTAAATTGTTGAGAAGAAATCAATAAAAAAGTTTCTTCTTTATTTTTTTTAAAAGCGAATGTACAACATCACGAATGAACTGACAGGTAAATGTGTCAAACAATTATACCGGATATCATACCTTATCTTACAAAGTGTCGTGTCAAAAATAATACTTGTACGAAAAGATTCATTTAAAACTTAATTAAAAACCGCAACAAAATCATACTGCGTTATTCTAAAGCCACATTTCTATTTACATTCACGAGGTCACGTAACCTATTCTGCCGCGCAAACAGAAAATCTGTTTGCGAAAAATCGTTTTACTCCATGTATTTAAATTGCTGCCGCTTTTTCATTATTTAAGATTTTTTAATTCTGTTTTTTATACTTTCTGTTCAAAAGTCTGAATTTTATGACCATATTATGTATCATTTATTTACTTTAAGAAAGAAATAAGAAATTAAGATCGGGCTGTTTGAAATGTTACAAGTGATT
Organism: Mercenaria mercenaria; assembly: GCF_021730395.1. NCBI lineage: Eukaryota > Metazoa > Mollusca > Bivalvia > Venerida > Veneridae > Mercenaria > Mercenaria mercenaria. The sequence continues at coordinate 16,601,226 of NC_069365.1, forward strand.
ACATGAAAATTTGGCCGTTTTTATAGAATTTTGCCTACATTTTTGTCAATGTCTTATTAAAATTATTATAGAATTTAAACTGTATTACTTCTCAAGCGGTGTTGAAAATTTGAAGCGACTATATTAAAAAATGAATGCACTACTCGCGTTTTTTGTGTTCGCGTCGATAAACAAAAGTAACGGCGAGATTAGATATTACGATAGGTCGCACGTGCTCGTTGAATGGAAAATTACCGGCATGACGTTTTGATATCCTTATGATTCGCGGGTTAATTCCAGTCAATCCAGGTATTTTTTCGTGATATAATTTCAGAATTTGGTAAAGTTACGACGTAAAAACCACTAGCCCGATCGGTCGAGTATACAGCGAAGTCCACTCGTCCAAAGAGCTATAAAAAATAAATATTTCTTTGACTCGTCCTATCCAGAATTTAACTCGTCAATGTATATATAGAACTGTCAGATCCTTCACAAGAAACTGCCCGTCGACTTGTTCAAAAAGCCCGGTGAATATACATCGATCCGATGTTCCTAAATGAGAGCATATAATTTTTTTCGTACCCACAATTTTTCGTTCGAAAAAAAGTTTAGGGTCGGGGGCTAAAATTAGGGTCGGTCGGGTCACCGGAAACATACATATTTTTTTTTTACGCCTAAAAATAAAAGTATCATACACCTTTGCTGACTTCTGTGTAGATTTTTTTTTTGCACTTTATTCTAGAAACATATACATATTACAGATTATGGACTAATTTTACTAACAAAAGAGCATAGGAAAACACAGGGGGTGAATATTTAGTGTGTTAGTACTTACATATCTGAGAACTTTAAGCTGCAATTCTGCTGCATCCTGATCATACAATTCACCTGCAAAACAGAAAGATTTTCATCTATAAAATTTTATGAACTGGCTCTCGGCATTATATACCCACTTCTGATTTTATACTTAGAGAAAAAATGTCTTTTTTTGTTATGTTAAACATTTATTTTATGCTTTCCACTCATTTATTGATGATATCTTGATAATATCACTGTTTTGAACAGGTGTTAACTACAGAGGAATGCAGAGAGGTGTAGGGGTAGACTGTAGAACTCCCCAAAAATCCTGGTGCAAGCTGAATATGACAGCTATTGCCATATTCCAAAGTGTAGATAGAAAACCAAGGAGCAGTTATATAGCACAAGTTCATGTAAGTTGTGAGAACATTTTCTTTAACTGATTTTAGATAAATAGGTTATTGATAAATAGGGACTAACTGTTTCGAGCAATTTACAGTTATGTTAGGAAAAATGCCAGACCTTTTTTTATATAGCCATTTTTTTTTTACTCATCATATTTGTTTAAGGTTAAACACATGCATTATTTGATAACACTTACGGCAAAAGTTAATAAAAACAAGAGCTGTCTCCATAGGATGACACATGCCCCCGATGGCACTTTAAATGAATAGTTATGGCTGATGTTAGAAAATAAGGACCTTTGACCTACGGAGCTGGGTCTTGCGCGCAACACGTCGTCTTACTGTGTCACACATTCATGTGTAGTTATTTTAAAATCCATGCATGAATGACAAAAATATGGACCGGACATGCCCATCAATGCACTATCATGAAAAATGACCTTTAACGTCTAAGTGTGACCTTGACCTTTGAGCTACGGACCTGGGTCTTGCGCGCGACACGTCTTACTGTGGTACACATTCATGCCAAGTTATTTGAAAATCCATCCATTGATGACAAAGATATGGACCGGACACGCCCATCAATGCACTATCCTTTAATGTCTAAGTGTGACCTTGACCTTTGAGCTACAGACCTGGGTCTTGCGCACGACACGTCGTCTTACTGTGGTACACATTCATACCAAGTTATTTGAAAATCCATCCATCGATGACAAAGATATGGACTGGACACGAAAAATGCGGACAGACCGACAGACAGACAGACGGTTCAAAAACTATATGCCTCCCTTCGGGGGCATAAAAATTCCTGCAGAATTACAGTTAACGCAAAAGAGTTGTAGATGTCTATTTAAATTTTAAGGTTTTCTTTCAAAACAAGAACAGTATATTTCTTTGCTCATTGCTTATTTCTTTTTTTAAACAAGTATGCCCACAGGCAGAATGTCGAGCCCGCCAGCTGTCAAGTGTGACCTTGACCTCAGACCTAGGGTGCATGACACTCCGTCTCATAATGGTGAACATTCATGCTAAGTTACACCAAAATCCCACTATGCTGAGAAGAAACGCTACGGACAAATTTCAATTTGACCTTTGACCTCCAACTGTGACCTTTGAGATAGGAACATGGGGTGTGAGCATGGCACTCCTTCACATTGATATTAACATTCATGCCAAATACAAACAAGATTGGTCCATGCATGTCAAAGTCCAGACAAAATCGGACGGACACACGGACGAACGCAAATACACCGACACGCCAAAAGCGGGCTCAACAAAAATGTGTGTTGCCTCAATTTTTGCAGAAAACAAATCTTGTGAACAACTTCTTTATTTGGTATGGCCTTGTATTAATTTTCCGATCACAGGACATTTTCTTAATGACAAAACAACTCTATGTCAGTTAATTATAGATCTGTTGTTAGAAAAAATTCTCAGAAAATGTTATGTTCAAATTGTAAATGTCTAACAATATCCTTCAAAATTGAAAAAAAAATCCCATTTTCTTTCTAATTACACCTAGAATTCAACATTCTGCACAATTTACATTAACTGTTTTTCTTCAACTTTGAATCAAATTACAGTCAAATGTCTTAGGAGGTTTCAATACTGACAGAAAGTTAATAGGAAAAAAACAAGATTTGGTAACAGAGGAATCACTACAAAAATAGAGACTGGTTTCCATTAAAATGCATATCTCTTTTCAACTGAATAATTACTTGAGGTGATGGATGATCATGTTGTGCTTCTAAAAGACAATATCAAGTTTCAGAAGAATTTGAAACAGAGTTACCAACTTCCCCTGCACCATACTAACAACCTATATAAATCATAACTATATATATATATCATATAATTCATGAAGACATTATGAAGTTTGAAAATGTGTGGAAATCGATAACTGGTGAATGCTTTCAAATGCTAATATCTGTATTTTAAAGATTTAATGTGTTACTATTTTTAAATTGGTAACGAAAAATAAATAAAAATAAAATGAAATATTTTATCATATTAAAGGGAGGTAATTAATAAACAAATGAATTCCATGACACTTATAATATTATGGTACTAAAAAAAAATGTTTTTAAATTACACACAAGAAAAAGTTAATTTTAGTGTTGGTCAATGCAGAGCTGTGCCCTACTTACCAACTTAACTTATTGCAACCAACTAAGCACATGTATTGTACTTTATCATATAAAAGGTCAACTTGGGTGCTTATGACCTTGACCTTTAGCACCTTTACACAATGTCATGTAATGTGAACATTCATGTTATTTGAATATACACAAATGTATAAAAAAGTTACAGACCAGGTAAAAAAAATACCAAAGGTGACCTTGACCATGGAGCCAATGTCTGGGTCTTGCACATTATACATCAAGTCATTATTGGCAACATTTGTGCCATGTCATTTTAAAATCCCTTGATGAATGGCAGAGCTATGGGCTGGACAATAAACAGACCATGTTAACCTGTTACCTTGACCTTGGAGCTGGTTCTTTCACATGACAACACATCAATTCATTATTAAAATCCCTTGATGAATGGCATAGTTAAGGACTGGAGAAGAAAATGATCATATTAAACATTGTCCTCTAAGTGTGACCTTGACCTTAGAGCTAGGGGAAGGACACAGCCTATTGCTATGTCCCCCGTTTTTCTTCGAAAAAGGCTGGGGAAACAAAAATATTTAAGGGTTGAAAGAATTTTGTAGATGGTCATCAAAGGAACATTTATTTGGGTGAATTAATTTGAATTCTCAGTTCCAGAAGATTTTTAAAGTTATCCATAAAGTCATACAGAAAAACTTAGCCCAGACCCCAAATGCCATGCTTTTTAACACATCAACATGGTTTGAAGTAGTTTGGTAGAGGGTCACCAAAAGAACATAGCTGTCAAATCATTTTGAAATCGGACCACCCGTTTCAGAGTTTCCCATAATATAGCAATACAGAGAAAACTAGTTTGCATTCATACATGCGAAGGAGAGTAAAAATCACAGTACTTCATAGGTCCTTCCCATCTAATCAGTAGTTAATCCTCCCCAACATGTGGAAATTTTGAAAGGCCTCTAAAAGGGGCCAGGTGCCCCTTTTTGAACAACATTTGGAGAATACCTTCTAATGATGCTACAAAGCAGTTCATGAGTTGCTTAAAGGTATTCCTATTTTCAGCTTTAGTGATCCCTACATGGGCAAAAGTGCTCCCGTTTAAATAAATTTGGAAGAGGATGTTATAATGATGCTATATACCACGTTTGATGAAATCTATCAAGTGGTTCCTGGTAAGAAACTGCTTCAATGTTTTCTATATTTAGCTCTTGAATGTGGCCCCTTGAGAGGACCACAAGGCAATGCAACATATCAAATATCAATAGCCTAGGCCTTGCAGTTCCAGGCAAGAAGATTTTCAAAGTTTTTTCCTATATAAGTCTATGTAAAACTTGCGATCCCCTGGGGCAGGGCCTCTTTTCGCCCCAGGGTTATAAATTTGAACGGTCATGACATTGAGCGGTCACAAAAGCTCACCATGAGCCTTTGGCTCAGGTGATCTAAAAACTGGTAGTGGACTTTGTGATGATGCTATAGACCAAATCTGATGAGATCCATTAGGCAGATCATGAGAAGTTTTTTTTTTAAAGGAGTTCTATTTTTACCTCTTGTGACTCCTCAAAGAGACCAAGTACACTTTTTTGCAAACAATGGGAAAGATCCTTATAACGATGCAACATAACAATTATGGTGAAATTGTGACCAGTATTTTTAAAGATTTTTTTTTAAATGTAGAAAGTGATGTACCATCTGCCTATACTAACAGCTCATCCTGAACATTGAAGTTTGCTGTTCTTTTTCAAGGAGAGAATTTTAGATGTAGCCATTTAAGACACCAAAATTAATATTTATACTCATCCTACTGGCAAATGCAGTCCCACAGACACGCTGCTATCTGATTGGTCAATTGAAGTTTATGCTCCCATATAAGACAAGAGGGTCATGATGACCCTGGATCGCTCACCTGAGTAATATGAGCTACATGTTTCAAATGTCAAACTGATGATAAAATATTAAGAAAGTCAGTAGGTCACATTCATGGTCAATGAAATTCAGTTTTACGATTTGTGTACAAAACTGTGTATGTCATCAAAATTTCAAGGCTGTATCTTAAACAAGAGGACCATGATGGTCCTGAATCGCTCACCTGTCTCCACATGACTCAATTTTCATGAAGATCCATTGAATAATATGGCTTCTAGAGAGGTCACAAGATTTTTCTATTATTTGACCTAATGACCTAGTTTTTGAAGGCACATGACCCAGTTTTGAACTTGACCTAGATATTATCAAGGTGAACATTCTCACCAATTTTCATGAAGATCTCAGGAAGAGTATGGCCTCTAGAGAGGTCACAAGGTTTTTCTATTTTTATACCTACTGACCTAGTTTTGACCACACGTGACCCAGTTTCAAATTTTAACTAGATATCATCAAGGTGAACATTCAGACCAATTTTCATGAACATCCATTGAAAAATATGGCCTCTAGAGAGGTCACAAGGTTTTTCTATTTTTAGACCTACTGACCTAGTTTTTGATCACAGATGACCCAGTTTTGAACTTGACCTAGATATCATCAAGATGAATATTCAGACCAACTTTCATACAGATCCCATGAAAAATATGGCCTCTAGAGAGGTCACAAGGTTTTTTCATTATTTGACCTACTGACCTAGTTTTTGATGGCACGTGACCCAGTTTCTAACTTGACCTAGATATCATCAAGGAGAACATTCTGACCAATTTTCATGAAGATACATTGAAAAGTATGGCCTCTAGAGAGGTCACAAGGTTTTTCTATTTTTAGACCTACTGACCTAGTTTTTGACCGCAGTTGACCCAGTTTCAAACTTGGCCTAGATATCATCAAGATGAATATTCAGACCAACTTTCATACAGATCACATGAAAAATATGGCCTCTAGAGAGGTCACAAGGTTTTTCTATTATTTGACCTACTGACCTAGTTTTTTGAAGGCACGTGACCCAGTTTCAAACTTGACCTAGATTACATCAAGATGAACATTCTGACCAATTTTCATGAAGATCCAATGAAAAGTACGGACTCTAGAGAGGTCACAAGGTTTTTCTATTTTTAGACCTACTGACCTAGTTTTTGACCGCATTTAACCCAGTTTCATACTTGACCTAGATATCATTAAGACGAACATTCAAACCAACTTTCATACAGATCCCATGAAAAATATGGCCTCTAGAGAGGTCACAAGGTTTTTCTATAATTTGAACTACTGACCTAGTTTTTGATGGCACATGACCCAGTTTCGAACTTGACCTAGATATCATCAAGATAAACATTCTGACCAATTTTCATGAAGATCCATTGAAAAGTATGGCCTCTAGAGAGGTGGCAAGGTTTTTCTATTTTTAGACCTACTGACCTAGTTTTTGATCGCACGTGACCCAGTTTCGAACTTGACCTAGATATCATCAAGATGAACATTCTGACCAACTTTCAAAAAGATCCCATGAAAAATGTGACCTCTAGAGTGGTCACAAGCAAAAGTTTACGTACGCACGCATGGACGGACGACGGACGCCACGCGATCACAAAAGCTCACCTTGTCACTTTGTGACAGGTGAGCTAAAAACTAGAGTTGTCACAGGAGTGACGAATTACACCCCCACAATATGGCCTTGTCACAGAACTAAGCCAATGTCAAAACTGCACTTGCTTGACCTTTGACCTACTGACCTCAAAATCAATAGAGGTCATCTGCTGGTCATGATCAACCTCCCTATGAAGTTTCATGATCCTCGGCCCAAGCGTTCTCAAGATATTGTCCGGAAAAGGTTTAAATGACCTTTGACCTTTGGAACCAAAAATAATTACAGGTCATCTGCTGGTCATGACCAACCTCCCTATTAAATTTCGTGATCCTAGTCCCAAGCGTTGTGAAGTTATTGTCCGAAAACCGTTTAAGTGTTCCGGGTCACTGTGACCTTGACCTGTGACCTGCTGACCTCAAAATCATTAGGGGTCATCTGCTTGTCATAACCAATCTCGCTATCAATTTTTATGATCCTAGGCCCAAACGTTCTCAAGTTATCATCCGGAAACTGTTTAACTGTTTCATGTTATTGTGACCTTGACCTTTGACCTACTAACCTCAAAGTCAAACATGACCTGTATTTAATCATGTTACACCAGTGTACAAAAATTTAAGAGCCTAGACCCAAGCGTTCTCAAGTTATCATCTGGAAACCGTTTCTGTTCCGAGTCACTCTGACCTTGACCTTTGACCTACAGACCCTAAAGTCGAATTTGACCTGTATTTCATATGTTACACATGTGTACCAAAATATATGATCATAGGCCCAAGTGTTCTCAAGTTATCATCAAAATTATTCAAATCGGTCAAGCCTTTCATGAGTTATCATCCGGAAACCACAAAAACCAACAGACCGCCAAGCTCACTCCTATATACCCCCCCAAACTTCGTTTTGTGGGGGTATAACAAGAAAGTAGGTCAGTAGGTCAAGGTCACAGTCAAGTGACATCATATTACTTGGGGTCATCAGGTAATTATAATTAAACAGTCTTGGAAATTGGATCAGATGATCTTTTAAGTATTTTTCCTATATAACTCACATACTAACTAAGTGACCCGAGGGCAAGGCCTCTTTTAACCCCAGGGGCATAATTTGAACAATTTTGGTAGAGGACTACTAGACAATGCATCGTACCAAATATCAAAAGCCTAGGTTGTATGGTTTCAGACAAGAAGATTTTTAAAGCTTTTTCCTATATAAGTCTATATAAAACTTGGGACCCCCAGGGCAGGCCCTCTTTTCACCCAAGGGGTACAATTTGAACAATTTTGGTTGAGGACCATAAGACAATGCTACAAACCAAATATCAAAGGTCTAAGTGTTGTGGTTTCAGACAAAAAGATTTTTAAACTTTATTTCCCATATAAGTCTATGTAAAACTTGGGACCCCCGAGGCGGGACCATATTTGACCTAGGGGGATAATTTGAACAATCTTGGTAGAGGACCACTAGATGATGCTACATACCAAATATCAAAGCCCTAGGCCATGTGGTTTTGTACAAGAAGATTTTCAAAGTTTTCCCTATATAAGTCAATATAAACCATGTGATCCCCGGGGCAGGCCATATTTGACCCAAGGGGGATAATTTGAACAATCTTGGTAGAGGAGCACTAGATGATGCTACATACCAAATATCAAAGCCCTAGGCCATGTGGTTTTGTACAAGAAGATTTTCAAAGTTTTCCCTATATGAATCTATATAAACCATGTGACCCCCGGGGCGGGGCCATATTTGACCCTAGGGGGATAATTTGAATAATTTTGGTAGAGGACCACTAGATGATGCTACACACCAGATATCAAAGCCCTAGGCCCTGTGGTTTTGGACAAGAAGATTTTTAAAGTTTTTCCTTTCGGTTGCCATGGCAACCAGAGTTCTGCATGGAATTCAATTCTTTGAACAATTTTGAAAGGTGGCCACCCAAGGATCATTCCTGTGAAGTTTGGTGTAATTTTGCCCGGTAGTTTTCAAGAAGAAGATTTTTTTAGAAATTGTTGACGGACGACGCACGACACAGAACGGACATCAAGCGGTCACAATAGCTAAAAAATTACAAACATCTGCTTCAATATTTTACAATATTTAAACAATGACTTGAAATAATGCGCCTTTGGCATCAGGAATGGTTTTCATTATAAGCAATCAATGTTCAGAAGAACAAATAACTAGGAAGGTCGCCTCAAGCAATAAATTACCCGGTTTATTGAAGTGTCACATTCTAAAGTCAACAACAACTATCTTACCGCAAAGCTTGATGAGCTGTTGACTAGCACGTTCCTCCACACTCCTCGTAGACTGGAACGTTCTCTGTATATGATTGTAGCACGCTGCGATCTGCGACAGGAAGGAATGCATTGTCAATACATATATATTCTCACATACACAAATATTCAAACATGTATGTCCACTAGTACAGAAATAGGCAGGAAATGGTCAGGTCATTTTTGGCACTGTAAACATGATTAAAAAAAGTATTCCTGTTGAAAAAGTGTCATCCATATACACTTTAAAAACATATGGGTCACTCTTCTTGATAAATATGTATCCTGTTGAGAACTAAAAAATGCCAACGAACATCTTAATTATATCACTTGTTGGACAACTCTAGCTGTTTTCGAGTAATCTATTGCAATTCCAGCAATAATACTTATGCAGAAATGAAAGACTGTTACTCAGCTTGAAACTTCTGTAGTTTTGTAGCTTTTTTATCCTCAACAGACATTAATCCGACCTGATGGAAAATATCACCAACACAACATATTCTGCACTAAACAGAGATAAATATCCTAATCCAATAGCTTTATATATATTTTGCCTTGTATTTTTATGACAAAACTTCTTTTCTTTCTTTCATTTAATATTAAGCTTTGTAAACTCTGGAGATATTGGCCAATATAACATTATAGTTTAGTATGAGGCAGAGCTGTCTTTTCAGATAAATGACCCTCCCAATATTCCAGTTATGTTTAAATTAGCTAAAAATTTAATACAAATTAAAAACAAACTCTTGGTCAATTGAAGGTAAAAAAAACACCTAAAACAACTTGAGAATCACGTCTTCAATGACTTCAAAATGTTTAATTTATTTTTAATTTTTATAATTATAATATTTCTTAATCATTAATAAACTTGACATCTGTTGATTATGACAATCCTCATTAATTGTGTCGATCACTTTTAATACACAAAGTTAACAATATATAATGTATATGTTTGTATCCAGAAACAAACTCCAATCCCAATTATATTTACAGTTCCAGTAACAACAAAATTTTCTACAAGTCAGTTAGCCATAACTCATCAAGTTAACAAGGACAAAATAGTACAAGTCCCTTAGGTTTGTATTTAAACCTTTTAAATAGCTTCTCTGCATTAAGTTATTAAGAGTTTAAACTCTGAATTTGGTCAATACATTCCATTCTATGAATAACAAATATAATTATTCCACAGCATAAGACACATTAACAAAAGGTTTCCACAGCAACCTTTGAATTTGAATGTTCCTCTGAAATTGATTTTCTTTCTTTTTTTACAGAACTTAAACACCACATTCAAAATCCAAATCTCACATCAAAAACCAAGCACATAATTTTTTTCTTACATCTTACTAAAGATAACACCCTAGTATTGGTATTTCGTGTTGTTGTGTCACCAAAATCCATTACTAGGAAACTGTTTTATGAGAAAAAAAAACAAATTTCCCTTTCAAGATCTCATCATTAGTGAAGAATGAATAATTTGTATAATAATCAATCCATACAAAATTTACTCCAACAGTGGTTCAACATTCAATCACTCAAGGAAAACAGGCATTAACCCAGTCAAAGAGAGCAGGTTTTAATTGCGCTACAGACTGGGGTTAATTATACAATTCAATTAAATAATTTGGTAGGTTTATTTTTCTCCAAACAAATCAATAAAAATTGCCCTTAATTATTAATGTATAGAGCATTCCATCTTTAATAGCTCCCTGTTTCACTTTCTATATGTTTCATTTTCTGTCATTACTTAATATTCCATTCACAGTAACTGTTGACATCCAAAGTAATTGAAAAATACAACTTATCTAACATCATTGGAATTCCAAAAGACAGTTCTTATTTTTTCACCAGGCCCAATCTAAAACAAAAGCCATACTAATTGCCCTAATTTTAGCATCAGATGTGTCAGATGTCCCAAATGAAGTGTGATCTAAACAAACAAGCTGCACAAAATCTATGGTAATTAGCTGCCAATAGCAAAATACCACTATCGCCTCTAATCGACCGTTTCTTTTAAACCTGTCAGAAACACTAGACCCTACAATACATGCTCTGCAGAGGAAAATATATAACAAACACTGTTGCTATATTATCCGTATTATCCGCTGTTACGCATCTTACAAGTGAATCGAAGTTCTATCTTCAGCAGGACACATCAGATTCTTACAAATAAATCCTCCATACAAGTCTCCCAAGCACTTTATGTGAGCTTTACGATTCACCATTTGATCCATTTCTCGTAACTTTTCTTGGTAATGCTTAATCATTTTGGTTCCAATATTGAACACAATCAAACCGAGACACAATCATGGTGCACAATATTATTCCTTCTTTAACTTTTGACATTTACAAAGATCATCATCTATTTCTGTCAAAGTTTCCTAAAAAGACGACTTCGGTTTCTGCTTTTCGGATGCTATTTTAAAATCAATAGTAATGGTTCTGGCGGCTTTAAAAGAGACAAAAGTGAACTGCCTATATCCTATACCAGAATATATTTGATTAATTTATCGTACCAGACAGAAGAAATAAGTTTAAGAAAGACAACATCACTAGACAAAATTATTATGCACAAGTTTTCTGTAGAATACGATTTTTCTACAAATGTCTGAAGAATTACTATTCAACGAAAATGGCAAACTGAATTTGATTACTTAACTTTAGCAGCAACAAAATTAAATAAGTTTAAAGGAAATAGGATTAGTGTTAAAAGATTCAAAACGATTTTGAAGTGTCTGACGTCTAACTCAACTCCATATTCAGCACGCTACATACTCGGTCTCTCTATATAAAATCTGATCAATATAGTTTGCATATGTCCCTGTTGCATTTCCATAAAAGTAGTGAACTGAAAATTCTAGAATAAATGCATTCATTTATTGACATCTTGGAGCAAAAAAATTATTTAGCAAATGGCCAAATCTGAAGTAAATGCAAGATCTGATAAAAAGCAAAGTAAGTTCCATGCTGTACGGTTACAGTGTCTGACTCCTAACTGGGGATCACTCGTTTGAATCCTGGGGAGTAACCATACTTTGACTAGCTGCATCCCCAAAGCCTTTTCTTTAATAACGTAAAAAATTTAGGGAATATCGAGACAGTAAAGCACTTCATGAAAGTAACAACATAAGAACTTTCTATACAATAAATGTAAATGGAACTGTACTTAAAATTATCTTGACCCTAATGTTTTTGATAATTTAATTAAAGCTGTATTTTTCATTTCATTAAAGTGGCATTATGCGCATCTTACTGCACATAGTGTTTTTGGTGAATGTTTTATAAAAGCAGTTTTCCATTGCTGTGCGTTTAAATGTGTTAAATTAACAATTCCGCATAAGTATTTGAAGCTGATTCTTTAGAAATAAAGAAATCGGACTAATGAAATAATAGTTCTTTTCTTCAATCTTCTACGCAATTATCTCCCTTACCTATAGGTAGAGATTTCTGAAGTTGAAGGGAAGCAACTTCTGCATTCAGTTTGACTTTTCTTAAAAACACTGCCCCAGTCAAAATGTGAAAAGTCATATTTGGAAAGTTATTATTTCGTACTGGTAACAGGAAGAGTTTGGTATATTGGGTTAAAAGCTATAATTTCCTCCACCCTTTTTACACAGACATCTATTTCAGCTGGAGTTTTACTTGAAAAATGCGTATATATATAATTCCACTTTAATACTTATTAGGAAGTAAAATCTGTGAATGAATTTAAGCAATTTTATGTTACACATATATTATCAAAACTGACTTCAGACCTTATATATACTGAAAGCAATACAAGACCATGTCATTCAGGACCATACTAGTCATGCTCTGTTACAATGCTCTGATGCAAAAACCTTTAAATTTTGAGTCTGAGTCTGGATGCACAATTGCCTCACATCAAACCAGATAATCTAAAAGATATTGTAATCTTATATCATAAATATATGTGGGGGACTAATTTTAGTGGATTTCTTGATTCTATCAATCCAAACTAGCTCACAACTTGATATCCCTAAAAGAAATTATAATTCTAGTAAAAATCTAGAAATTTCTTGCTATCAAATAAAGTGAATCCTCAGGATGTGTATAAAAATTGATGGCAAAAGGCAAAAATATGCTATGTTTAACAGTACTGGTTTAAGTTAAAACATGTTTATATGAGCATATTACAGTCAAAGAAAGCAGATTGCTTGAAACCACTGTTAAAGAGTTCAACAGCACTTTCTGCTTTATGCTAGCAAATAATCAAGGAGAAAGATACCAAGTGTCAAACAAGAGGGTCATGCTGACCCTAAATCGCTCACCTGAGTAATATGAGCCACATGTTTCAAATGGCAAACTGAGGCTAAAATATTAGAAAGTAGGTCAGTAGGTCAAGGTCACAGTAAGGTGACATGTAATCACTTGGATACATCAGGTAAATATAATTAAACAGTCCAGGAAATATGATCTGATAATTTTTGAAGTATTTTTTCCTATATAAATCATATAACAAGTGACCACCAGGGCAGGGCCTCTTAACCCCAGGGGCATAATTTGAACAATCCTGACAGAGGTCCACCAGGCAATGATACATACCAAATATCAAAGGCATGGCCTTGAACTTTCAGACAAAAAGATTTTTATTTATTTCCCTTATTTAAGTCTATGTTAAACTTGGGACCTCATGGGACAGGGCCTCTTTTCACCCCAGGGTAATAATTTGAACAATTTTGGTAGAGGACCACAAGGCAATGCAACACACCAAATATCAAAGGTCTAGGTCTTGTGGTTTTACACAAGAAGACTTTTAAAGTTTTTTTCCTATATAAGTCTATGTAAAACTTGTGACCCCTGGGGCGGGACCTCTTTTCACCCCAGGGGCACAATTTGAACAACCTTGATAGAGGACCATAAGATAATGTCACATGCCAAATATCAAGGCACTAAGTCTTGCAGTTTTGGACAAGAAGATTTTTAATGTTTTTCCCTTATGATTGCAATGGCAACCAGAGTTCTGCATGGAATTAATTTTTTTGGATAATTTTGAAATAGGACCACCCAAGGATCATTCCTGTGAAGTTTGGTGTAATTCTGCCCAGTGGTTTTTAAGAAGAAGATTTTTTTAAAAAATGTTGACGGACACACAACGTACAACGGACGACGCATGACGGACATTGAGCGGTCACAAAAGCTCACAATGAGCCTTTGGCTCAAGTGAGCTAAAAATCAAACAATTACAATTGACAGATACAAGATTTAAATTTTACAGATTAAGAAAGCAACAGAAGACCTCATAGACATTTCAAGATAAACAGTAAATGTCAACAACTGTTCAAGTTTTCACCAACCAACAAATTATGTCAATACAATTTCCCCTGATCAGTCACTGACCCTTCTTCTTTTATTTCTAATTTATTGTGACGGACAATTTTTGTCCTTAAAAGATGTATTGATGGAAAAAAGGAGGTTACACTATTTTAGATTCAGATGGTCAAATGATATGTAACTGGAACATATCCAGTTATTGGAAAAAGATGCACTTTTGTTTTCAGCTATCAAAAACGTATGTAGAATTATGACACAAGATTTTCATAAATCTTAAAATTCCAAGCTATCTTCACAAAATGAAGTGTGTCTGTGGTAGACTTTAAACATATTTTTCCATTTAAAAATTTAGAGCAACACTAATCCACTGATATTTTCCACTGCTGATAAGCATGTACACATGTATATATTTACTGGAAACCACATCTCAAGTTAAATCATTTCCAGTAGGTAAGATGTAATTTCTGAATAAACAAACCGTGATCAACAGATAAACAATGTTGCAGTTCAGTGCAATATCTCATAGAATCTGAACACAGAGATTGTGACAAAATCTCATAATTCCTTTGGGCTACTGTGTACAAACTTTCCCAATTCCTGTACACTAATCCTACAGCATCTTTTGAGACAGTGGATCTGCAGGAACTTACTATCATATTCAATAATATTGTGAAGTTAATATTCAGAATTTTTAAGATCAGGGCCCATTCCATACTGGCAGATTAGAATTACAAAATACCTTCTGAAAGACTTTTAGCTGATTCTTCTGTTAACCCTTTACCACACAGAACAGAAGCCAGAGTAACCTCTTTTACATAACACTGATAAGTGATAATCAATAATCAATAATCGGTATATGGCTGATAAAGGTGACTGTCTTATCTGAACAGAGGTGTTGGCATTATTTTGTGATTACACACACTTATGTTAAAAATGTCATTATTTTAATATTTTCTGTAAGTTTGACATTATTTTTGTCAATATAAAGTTTATAGCAATTTAAATTCTCTTTCCAATGATACAAAATTTATTGTAGTTTCTCTTTGAGTTTCGAAGATATAAAGTGTTAAAGTACGGGAATATATATTTTTTAGGCATAAAATTCTGTTTTGGATTACTTTCACATTGAAATTCATATACAATTTCATTTTGATGTTTGAAAGTTTGATTTATAGTTAATAGACTTATCTTCCGAATCGGAATCGGTAAGTATT
Source organism: Mercenaria mercenaria (assembly GCF_021730395.1). Taxonomy (NCBI): domain Eukaryota; kingdom Metazoa; phylum Mollusca; class Bivalvia; order Venerida; family Veneridae; genus Mercenaria; species Mercenaria mercenaria. The sequence continues at coordinate 16,616,802 of NC_069365.1, forward strand.
TATATAAAAAAAACAACCATCAAACTGAATAACACTACAAAAATAACGGATCGTAAAATTTCTGAAAGTGCAAAAAGATCGCTGAGATCGAGACTCGTAATCGACTACAATATTCTTGTGCTAAAAATTAAAATATTTTTAAGATAATATTACGTAATATTTTGATGATCAAACGTCGGTACATCACGGGTGACTTCCGCTGCAATTAACTCTTGGGGTGTCATAATATATTTGAAAGCCGCGGTCCTTCTGTTTTGATTAACACTTCCCGTTATGTAAGGCCATAAATTCCAAGCCATCGTATACGTATACACAAATTGTTGTTTAGGGGAAATCTGCATGTATCACGCATGACCTTCATGACCTAACACATTTAAAAATACTTTGATGTTAAATGGTTGTTATTTTTAGAACGAGGAAAGCCCGCGAACCTGCCAGTTGCAAGCAGTTTTCTCAGTAATTTTCCATGACGTAGCATCGTGCACATGTAGGAAAAAACCCCGGTGTCTTTCTTTGCAAAGTACTCGATAAATTTAAATAGTAACCACATGATCTTGTACGTAAATAATGATGACGAAATCCCATATTTTGAGTTAGTAAACATCCAGAATTTGTTTCTTTAGGAAAAGAACGAAAATAAAGCCATTGATTATGAGACACCGGATAATACGATTCTGTTCAAATGGCCGTTAATCGGTATAATACGTTTCTATCGGGGAACCGATAGACTCGGGTCAATACGTTTCTGTTCGGTAATCAATAGATACGGTGATAAACGTATCGGTGTGGGAAAGGGTTAAGAGCTAGTGCAGTAATATTTGTAACGATATAGAGGCAATCTATGTTGCCAATATACATACAATAGAATACAGCTGAGTATTAAGCTTAACCCTTTCGCACATCGATACGTTTATCACCGTATCTATCGATTACCAAACAGAAACGTATTGACCCGTGTCTATCGATTACCCGATAGAAACGTATAATACCGATTAACGGCCATTTGAACAGAATCGTATTATCCCGTGTCTCATAATAATTTCGTTCTTTTCCTAAAGAAACAAATTCTGGATGTTTACTAACTCAAAATATGGGATTTCTTCATCATTATTTACATACAAGATCATGTGGTTACTATTTAAATTTATCGAGTACTTTGCAAAAATAGACACCGGGGTTTTTTCCTACATGTGCACGACGCTACGTCATGGAAAATTACTGAGAAAACTACTTGCAACTGGCCGGTTCGCGGGGCTTTCCTCGTTCTAAAAATAACAACCATTTAACATCTAAGTATTTTTAAATGTGTTAGGTCATGAAGGTCACGCGTGATATATGCGGATTTCCCCTAAACAACAATTCGTGTATACAATGGCTTGGAATTTATGGCCTTACATAACGGGAAGTGTTAATCAAAACAGAAGGACCGCGGCTTCCAAATATTTTATGACACCCCAAGAGTTAATTGCAGCGGAAGTCACCCGTGATGTACCGATGTTTGATCATCAAAATATTACGTAATATTATCTAAAATATTTTAATTTTTAGCACAAGAATACTGTAGTCGGTTATGTGTCTCGATGTCAGCGATCTTTTTGCACTTTCAGAAATTTTACGATCCGTTATTTATGTAGTGTTATTCAGTTTGATGGTTGTTTTTTTTATATAAATACTTACCGATTCCGATTCGGAAGATGAGTCTATTAACTATAAATCAAACTTTCAAACAACAAAAAGAAATTGTATATGAATTTCATTGCGAAAGTAATCCAAAACAGAATTTTATGCCTAAAAATATATTTCCCTTACTTTAACACTTTATATCTTCGAAACTCAAAGAGAAACTACAATAAATTTTGTATCATCGGAAGGAGAATTTAAATTGCTATAAACTTTATATTGACAAAAATAATGTCAAACTTACAGAAAATATTAAAATAATGACATTTTTAACATAAGTGTGTGTAATCACAAAATAATGCCAACACCTCTGTTCAGATAAGACAGTCACGCTTATCAGCCATATACTGATTATTGATTATTGATTATCACTTATCAGTGTTATGTAAAAGAGGTTACTTTGGCTTCTGTTCTGTGTGGTAAAGGGTTAAACTATACCCTAAGGTGGTACATAAAACTGGTAAATTAAACTAACAACCAAGAAAGATTGTCCTAAAAATGTCACAATAATTACTAGAATTAACTTCTGTGAACTGATTTTATTCATGCTTTGCATAAACGTTAATTTAAATATGAGCTGCACCATGGGAAAACCAACATAGTGCATTTGCGACCAGCATGGATCCAGACCAGCCAGGATCCTTGCTGTTCACTTTCAAACCCTGTTGCAATTAGAGAAACTGTAAGCGAATAGTATGGACCCTGATCAGACTGCGCGGATCCATGCTGGTCGCAAATGCACTGTTGGTTTTCTCACAGCGCAGCTCAATTATTGGTCATCTTAGACTGAACAAAAACAAACTATAAAATGATAAAAGTCAAAAACCAAAGTAGCTGGATGTGCTACAAATTAGTAGCATTTAAATTTCATGGACTGTTTTTTTTTTTTTTTTTTTTTTTTTTACTTTTTGGCAATATTTATAATATGTGGAAATCAGTTGCCAATCAATTTGGGGTGTCTATAAATACCGCACAGTATTATGGCGTTTTTATTTTTAGCAACATGTAAATAAACAATCAGTACTTAGCAATCTCTTTTAAAAGGAAAGATATTGAAAGTAAGACAGATAGTTGGCTTTATGGCACAGTAGGTTGAGTGGATAGACATGATTGTTATCATTTTGTAGTGATAGTTTTGATGGTACGAACCTTGCATCCTTCATTTTTTTTATTTTGCATTTAATTTATGTACTTTGTGTAAGTTTGTTTTTCTCTGGTTTCTAATTTATTCCTGAAAGCCTCAAAAACATTAGATCATATTAAAGATGAAGCTTATTTTAACATGATTACGTGTTAACAATGACATAAATTATATAAGTTAGAGAACAAGTTAGTACTGGCTGATTAACAAACTTTTGTTGTTTTCGTTGAATCGTATTGAAAAAAAAGAAAAGAAATTAAATATAGTTTTCAAAATACTTTTTGTACGGGTCTGGGAATCAAACTCCCGATGAAAAAGTATAAGACGGATACCAATACCGCTCGGCCAACGAGGAATTACTATTTGCAACGTAAACGTTGTGTTTTGACTAAAATCTATGCTATTGTTTTGTTTGTTTACATTTCAAAGCGCCTTATTACTGTGCAATACCTATCTACAGCATTCCCATTCACGCAAAAATCCGTGTAATTCACGCATAAAAAGTCACTTGCGCGCAAGTTTTAAAATTCCACGGGTACAATGCACACGTAAATAATCTGACAGAAAATACATTGTTCGTCCATAAAGAGCCGAAATTCAAGTAACCAGACATTATTTTTGATCCGCACACGCAAATTACCGCATTACACACTGTTGACAATTTTCTATGTGTCAAGACGTGTTGAATTTACATGCCGATAGCATAATTTAAGCTCCGCCTACTCCAGGTACTTGTGAGATTTTCGCGAGAACTGTGACAGCCAACCAAATTATTCGTAAAACTAGACGCGATAGTATTCAGCCAATCAACGATGCTTTTACATCTTTGACACTTTCCAATAATTGTCAACATGTGCAATGTTTTTGGACGTCTTTTTCAACAAGTTGTTGAATAATTAAGTGGTCAGCTGGCATCTACTACACAGTTATTTGGTCTCCATTGTAAAAGAAAGACTCGTAAGCTGCTTGTTTATTAATATTTACAAAATGACCGGCAGACTGACTTTCATCGGGCAATTTTCTACAAATTACTTTTCATTTTTATTCGAGTCCGATACTGTTCCTGCTAAATAAGTATTATAAAGCTACCCACCGAGTTTTTATAATTCTTTTGTTGCTATATGTTGCAGCAAGATATAGCAGCTAAAAATGTTGTAAAAACTCGGCGGGTGATACTTACCAGCGTCTGCTTGAATTTTTGAAAACAGCTTTTTTTCAGAATTATGGAATAAAGAACAAGAGGACCATGATGGTCCTGAATCGCTCACCTATCTCCACATGACCCAGTGTTCAACTGAGTATGACATCGTTATTTCTATTATTTGACATAGTGACCTAGTTTTTGAGCACATGTGACCTAGATATCATCAAGATAAAAAATTCTGACCAATTTTCATGAAGATCCATTGAAAAATATGGCCTCTAGAGAGGTCACAAGGTTCTTCTATTATTTGACCTAATGACCTAGTTTTTGAAGGCACGTGACCCACTTTTAAACTTGACCTAGATATCATCAAGGTGAACATTCTCACCAATTTTCATGAAGATCTCGTGAAAAATATGGCCTCTAGAGGGGTCACAAGGTTTTTCTATTTTTCGACCTACTGACCTAGTTTTTGACCGCACATGACCCAGTTATGAACCTGACCTAGATATCATCAAGCTGAACATTCTCACCAATTTTCATGAAGATCCATTGATAAATATGGCCTCTAGAGAGGTCACAAGGTTTTTTCTATTTTTAGACCTACTGACCTAGTTTTTGACCCCACGTGACCCAGTTTCGAATCTGACCTAGATATCATCAAGGTGAACATTCTGACCAATATTCATGAAGATCTCATGAAAATATGGCCTCTAGAGAGGTCACAAGGTTTTTCTATTTTTGATCTACTGACCTAGTTTTTAACCCACGTGACCCAGTTTCGAACTTGACCTAGATATATTCAAGGTAACATTCTGACCAATTTTCATGAAGATCCATTGAAAAATATGGCCTCTAGAGAGGTCACAAGGTTTTTCTATTTTTAGACCTACTGACCTAGTTTTTGACCGCACATGACCCAGTTTCGAACTTGACCTAGATATCATCAAGGTGAACATTCTGACCAATTTTCATGAAGATCCATTGAGAAATATGGCCACTAGAGAGGTCACAAGGTTTTTCTATTTTTAGATCTATGACCTAGTTTTTGATCCCACATGACCCAGTTTCGAACTTGACCTAGATATCATCAAGGTGAACATTCTGACCAATATTCATGAAGATCTCATGAAAAATATGGCCTCTAGAGAGGTCACAAGGTTTTTCTATTTTTAGATCTACTGACCTAGTTTTTAACCCCACGTGACCCAGTTTCGAACTTGACTAGATATCATCAAGATGAACATTCTGACCAATTTTCATGAAGATGCATTGAGAAATATGGCCTCTAGAGAGGTCACAAGGTTTTTCTATTTTTAGACCTAATGACCTAGTTTTTGACCTACGTGACCCAGTTTCGAACTTGACCTAGATATCATCAAGATAAACATTCTGACCAATATTCATGAAGATCTCATGAAAAATATGGCCTCTAGAGAGGTCACAAGGTTTTCCTATTTTTAGACTACTGACCTAGTTTTTAACCCCACGTGACCAGTTTCGAACCTGACCTAGATATCATCAAGATGAACATTCTGACCAATTTTCATGAAGATGCATTGAGAAATATGGCCTCTAGAGAGGTCACAAGGTTTTTCTATTTTTAGACCTAATGACCTAGTTTTTGACCCTACGTGACCCAGTTTCGAACTTGACCTAGATATCATCAAGATAAACATTCTGACCAATACTCATGAAGATCTCATGAAAAATATGGCCTCTAGAGAGGTCACAAGGTTTTTCTATTTTTAGACCTACTGACCTAGTTTTTGACCCACGTGACCCAGTTTCGAACTTGACCTAGATATCATCAAGGTGAACATTCTGACCAATTTTCATGAAGATCTTGTGAAATATATGGCCTCTAGAGAGGTCACAAGGTTTTTCTATTTTTAGACCTACTGACCTAGTTTTTGATGGCACGTGACCCAGTTTCGAACTTGACCTAGATATCATCAAGATGAACATTCTGACCAATTTTCATAAAGATCCCATGAAAAATGTGACCTCTAGAGTGGTCACAAGCAAAAGTTTACGGACGCACGGACGCACGGACGCACGGACGGACGACGGACGACGGACACCGCGCGATCACAAAAGCTCACCTTGTCACTTTGTGACAGGTGAGCTAAAAACTCATTGCATGTAAAAATGATGTATCTAAGAAAATGAATGGTCACATCAATAGTTTTTATCCATAAACAAGAAAATTATAGCCATCTTTTCAAATTGCTTCACAAACTTGCTGGGTGTGTGGTGGTGGGGGTGGGGAGGGGGTATGAGAGTTAGAAATGATAAATTTCTATTTTTCAACTAGAAGTCTCTCAACTTTTCTATAAGGAGAAGTGACTTCTACGCTGTATCCCTGTGGTGCATGTGTAAAACAAACCAAGTCATTATAACACAGGCTGAATAAAAGCACTTCTCATATACTTCTTGTTGGAACATTTTCTTCAATTTGTATGGTTTGTACCCATCTTTTTTATCATGTACCCACATTTTCTGAAGTATGTGGGTACATGTACCCACTTTTCAAAAAGTCAGTGGGAATGCTGGTCTATATATATAGTTATTTTTGTTGTTTCTAGGCCCAGAATCTTTTTAGATGTTTACGGTTTAGATAATTTTCTGTTATTTTGAGAGTACTTTTATTTGTTATTTGACATAATTATGTACACTAACATGTACCAACTTGTGACACAAATTTGAAGAGATCAGAAATCTCTTGAAAAATGCATCAGAAAAAAAATATATCAAAGTTTGAGCCTGAAATATTGTTTATAGAGACTTTGGAAAAAAAGATGTTTTTTTTTTTGTTAGAATCATTTTCACAAATAAAATTCCGTCAGATCTTGTTTCAGTAACATTATGAAGAAACTGACAAGATTGAACCCTGAGCTATACTAGGTATCTTCATTAATCATATCCTACCAACATTCCAAGAAACCTGACACATCGTATAATCATGCTAAATACCTCAATTAAAAAAGGTCTTTTAAAAAGACAAGTAAATTTAGTACACCAGTTTATCTAACAAATATATGAGCTAGCTAGTTACCATAGTATAGAGGACATTAGTTATAATTAGATCACTAACATACTGCTTAATGTTTACTGTAGGACTAAAGTCTTTCTGTCTTAACATCTGATGCGACTGATTAATAAATAAGTATCCAACATAATCAAGGAACACCACCCTACTAAAATAAATGCCAATACAATTAGCTGTTACTAGAATAGTGTTAACTGGTATCATACCAACAAAGAGAAACAACTCAGTAATACTTTTTGTATACTTGACACTTAATTATCACTAAAATAGCTATAATGAGAAAATTGTTGCTCAAATCAACTATAAACTAGAGACTGTTTTTCATAAAAAAAAAACGTATATCCTATATCACTTAACATGTAGATATTGTAAAATGCCACAAATTAAGGGCCATAACTCCAGGGAAAATCACTGAACCATAATATTCCAATATGCAAGGCTTGGCAGTCACTCCTGTGAAGTTTGGTGGAATTCCTATCAGTGGTATAGGAGAAGTAGCACAGATATCAAAGAATTTTACAAATAAATGGTCGTGATCGACTCATAAGAAAATGATGATGGTATGTACAACTATGCTTCACACTAATCACACATAATGTTCTGCGAAATTCAGCTAAATGGTATACAGCAGGTCGTGATATGACCATAACTCTGCTAAAAAATCACTGATCTTTAAAGAACATGGCCAAAATATCATAGAATTTGATGAATCATGGGCCATAACACTGCTGAATATCAGCAAACCTGAACATTTTGACAATATGCACATCTATAGGCTTGGCAATGACCACTTCTGTGAAGTTTTGTGTAATTCCTCCTTGTGGTATCAGAGCTGCTGCACAGACAAGGTAAAATACGACAAATCAACAAAGTCACTGAACTGCAACATACCAACAATATGCATAATAAAGCTTGGAATTGATCACTTCTGCATGGTTTGGTAGAAATCTGCCCAACAATAAAAGAAAAGTGGCTAAAACATCATAAAATCAGATAGATCAAGGGCCATAACTCTGCTGAAAATCACCAAACCAAAAAATGCCATAGCAGAAAATGACTGAAAGAAAAATATTTTCAAACTGGTCTATTAAGAAAACAAACACACAACTGAATGAATTACCTTTCAATGCAATGATGTTTGTTTATAAACAGAACCCTAAATCGAGAAAAAAATTGTTTCAAGCTGAAATGACTAATACAATTAAGATTCTTTAGTCAACTGTGATAATTAACTGCAGATGTATGTCTGCAGCTATTGGGAAATCAAGACATAGTGCTGCAGTTAGGCCTTCTCTGCTGGAAGAATACAGACACTTTGATTTGTGGGTGTAGTTTTTTTGTCTGTGTTTTCATCTTTTAATCAATGGTATATACTTATCTGGAATTTGTAACCAACTAATGAGAATTGCAAAAACATAAATTTTGATGTGTTGTGCAGTGCTTGCACAAACAGCTTTTTATGCCTTAAATTACATTTCAGCTGATATATATACATATTGTTTTGCCACAAAACAGTTGTCTAGATTTGTTCCCCTTGGATTTCAAAGAAATTTTCATTCTAATATGTTAGCAGAATTTCTAGCTATGGGTAGAGTTACTGTGCTCACCAGTTCCTTGTGCATCCACATCTCAAACTGGTTACAGCACTCTTTGCAATGGAGACATCACACAAAATTTTGTTTTGCCCTTTCTTGTATGTAAGTTCATTTTGATGATCTGACATGCCATGCACAGGATCCATAACTCTGTCTTGCATTTTTAAGAAAGTTATGCCCCTATCACAACTTGGCAACTTTTGGTTATTTCTTTATAGGTAAGCTGACATCTTAGAAACTACTAGTGTCAATGGATTGACACTTCGCTGTGATGATCTGTGTAACACAAACACTTATGCATAATTGGTTCTCCTGTTCTGCGTTGTCAATACTTGTGCATGTCTTTCAGTCAACTTGTCCCCACTGTGTTCATTTATTCCCCCTTTTTTTTACTTCTTTTTGTGTAAAGTTTACTGGAATATAATTAGCTTAACTAAAGACACCTTTGCTTTCTGAACTCAACTCGTCCAACCTTTCAGGAGTTATCAAAGGTGCACGAGATGCTCACACCAACACGGTCACTCCAGTACACCTCCTCCTAAACCACATCTGCTTAGGTTTACATTATGATTTCAATGAAGTTTTTACAGCAGTAATCTAGTTCCATTCAAAGCAACCCTAGTTCTAACTATGTTAATTGATTATGTATTTCCAATAATTTTAATGACGCCTTGCTGCCGCAGGATATGCCTAGCGTATGACATCGATTTAATTGCTTCCTTAATACATTAAGATAATTGAAAATTAGACCACTTCCTAGAAATTAAAACACTGATTCAGGTTAGAATTGAATAGTTATTCATTTCAAGGAAATTCTAGATACCAACATTACATTTATGCAAAGTAAGGTCGCAATACTGAATTTGCTAGACCTAAATTAAATGTAACAATATATCCAAGTTAACATTCAAGACAAGTTTTAAGTCACAATTTACACAAGAGTTAGAGAAGGGTAAATTTACACTTACTTATTAAAGTCTAGTTTTAAAGAAAGGTTTTAGTGCATTTGAATTACTGTTTGCTTCACACATAAAAAAGCTGTGTAACAATCCCAGAAGTAACAGTAACTGTACAAGGAACAAGTTTGCATTCACAGGTGACAATTTGAAAAACGAGAGAGCACGGCGATTGATGTTTCCAAAAAGCCACCCATGTCTGTAAATATCATCCTGAGTGAAGTAACTGTCTAATCTTAATGTTGTTTTGATTTCTGTCAAAAAATTATCATTTCAACATACAAAAATATATCTACTTGCTGAGTTACAAACCAGATAGGAAAAAAGGCACTGTTGACTTTTGACCTCAAAGTGTGACCTTGACCATTGAGCTAGGGGACCAAATTTTGCACATGACACATCATCTCTTCATGGGGAACATTTGTGCCAATCCCTTAAAGAATGACAGTATATAGGACGGACACAAAATTGTAGACTGACAGATGAATGGACGGAATGAACGATGCAAGAAAAGCACATTCCTCCAGCCCAAAAACTGGAAATTTGTTTTTAACCAGTAGGGAACTATAATAAATGCCAAGGTGCACAACTTCACATATTGAACAACATTCCTTTTAAAGCATCATAACCCCAGGTGAAACTAGAGCTGTCACAGGAGTGACAAATTATACCCGCACACAATACGGCCTTGTCACAGAAGTAAGCCAATGTCAAAGTCAAAGCTCAAAATCAATAGGGGTCATCTGTTGGACATGATCAACCTCCCTATTTATTTTCCTGATCCTAGGCCCAAGTGTTCTCAATTTATCGTCCAGGAACGATTTAACCCTTTACCACACAGAACAGAAGCCAAAGTAACCTCTTTAACATAACACTGATAAGTGATAATCAATAATCAATAATCAGTATATGGCTGATAACGGTGACTGTCTTATCTGAACAAAGGTGTTGGCATTATTTTGTGATTACACACACTTATGTTAAAAATGTCATTATTTCAATATTTTCTGTAAGTTTGACATTATTTTTGTCAATATAAAGTTTATAGCAATTTAAATTCTCTTTCTGATGATATAAAATTTATTGTAGTTTCTCTTCGAGTTTCGAAGATATAAAGTGTTAAAGTACGGGAATATATATTTTTAGGCATAAAATTCTGTTTTAGATTACTTTCACATTGAAATTCATATACAATTTCATTTTGATGTTTGAAAGTTTGATTTATAGTTAATAGACTCATCTTCCGAATCGGAATCAGTAAGTATTTATATAAAAAAACAACCATCAAACTGAATAACACTACAAAAATAACGGATCGTAAAATTTCTGAAAGTGCAAAAAGATCGCTGAGATCGAGACTCGTAACTGACTACAGTATTCTTGTGCTAAAAATTAAAATATTTTTAGGATAATATTACGTAATATTTTGATGATCAAACGTCGGTACATCACGGGTGACTTCCGCTGCAATTAACTCTTGGGGTGTCATAAAATATTTGGAAGCCGCGGTCCTTCTGTTTTGATTAACACTTCCCGTTATGTAAGGCCATAAATTCCAAGCCATCGTATACACAAATTGTTGTTTAGGGGAAATCTGCATGTATCACGCGTGACCTTCATGACCTAACACATTTAGAAGTACTTTGATGTTAAATGGTTGTTATTTTTAGAACGAGGAAAGCCCGCGAACCGGCCAGTTGCAAGCAGTTTTCTCAGTAATTTTCCATGACGTAGCGTCGTGCACATGTAGGAAAAAACCCCTGTGTCTTTCTTTGCAAAGTACTCGATAAATTTAAATAGTAACCACATGATCTTGTACGTAAATAATGATGACGAAATCCCATATTTTGAGTTAGTAAACATCCGGAATTTGTTTCTTTAGGAAAAGAACGAAAATAAAGCGATTGATTATGAGACATGGGATAAAACGATTCTGTTCAAATGGCCGTGAATTGGTATAATACGTTTCTATCGGGGAACCGATAGACACGGATCAATACGTTTCTGTTTGGTAATCGATAGATACGGTGATAAACGTATCGATGTGGGAAAGAGTTAACTGTTCCGGTGTAACGGTCAGTTTATTTACCCAGTTAGTTCTTTCCCCAGGGAAAAAACTGACTAGTTAGTTTCTTCCCCGGGGGAAAGAATTGACTAGTCAGTTTTTTCCCCCTCTGGTCAATTTTTTCCCCCCAATCGCAAATGGTTACTCTTGATCATTCTTATGGGGGGGGGAAAAACTAACTAGTTAATTCTTTCCTCCCTCATCAATTTTCCTGGCTAGTCAATTATTTCCCGTTAGTGAATTGGAACTGGTTATTTTTGGTTATTCTTAACTAGCCTGTTTTTCATTTCCGATAGTCGGTTTTCATTTAAATTTCATATAAAATAAGAAATATGTTTCATATTTTGTGTAAATTAAAGAAATGTTTTTAAATGAACTTATTTTAATTTCTGTTGTATTTTTTTATTTGCCATTTTCCTGTTTCAATTTCTTCTAAGGTAAGGAAATTACTGCTGGTCAGTTCTTTTCCCACGTAGCCAGTACTTGACCAGTAAGGTGGGGGAAGTAAATTGACTAGTCAGTTCTTTTCCCCCTAGCCTGTACTTGCTCTGTTAGGTGGGGGAAGAAATTGACCGGTCAGTTCTTTCCCCCCTAGCCTACTCAAAATCAATAGGTGTCATCTGCTTGTCATAGCCAACTTTCTTATCAACTTTCATGAGCCTAGGCCAAAGCGTTCTCAAGTTATCACCAGGAAATGGTTTAACTGTTCCAGGTCACTGTGACTTTGACCTACTAACCACAAAATCAAAAGGGGTCTTCTGCTGGTCATGATCAACCTCCCGATCAACATTCATGATCCTAGGCCTAAGTGTTCTCAAGTTATCTCCTGGAAACTGTTCAACTGTTTCGGGTCATTGTGACCTTGGCCTTTGACCTACTGACCTCAAACATGGTTCATACAGACCGTCCCAAAAAAAATTCAAGGAGTTTTCAAGTAGATTTCCTCCATTTTCAAGGACTAAAATGGGCGCAATGTCACTGTTGCTGAGACATGAAATAACCAATTTAAATCCAATTTAGGACAAAATTAAACAATGTAACACAAGATTTATGTAAAATGACCTTCAACGCATCGCGGATAAATTACACAGTGTGAAAATTACTTGAAAGAGCATAAAACCTTTAAAGTACAGTACCGTACCGTACTATCGCCGACTCCGTGGCAGGCCCTAATGGCAGTAACGGTTGTTTTTTTTCCATCGTTTTTTAGTTTATTTTGGTTCGTTTATAATGTTTGTCCGTTTTCACTTCGCACCCGACGAATTTAAGGACTATTTGCCATCTTTTGTACGTTTTTTTCCTAAATTCAAGTAGTTTTCAAGTAGTTTCTGACTGTTACAAAATTCAAGTAGTTTTCAAGGAGTAGGCATCAAATTCATGACTTTTCATGGCCTGTAAGAACCATGTCAAAGTCAAACATGACCTGTATTTTATGATGTTACACCCTCAAGTTATCTGTAAACCATTTAATTGTTCTGGGTCACTGTGACCTTGACCTTTGACCTACTGACCTCAAAGTCAAATTAGACCTGTATTTCATAATGTTATTCTTGTGTACCAAAAATTATTTAAATCTGTCAAGCCTTTCATGAGTTATTGTCCGGAAATCATGAAAACCAACAGACAGACCGACCAACCAACAAGATCACTCCTACATCACCTCCCCCCTTCCCCACCCACCGTTTTGTGGGGGTATAATTATACTTTTTGAGATATTTGTGACAGAAACTTTTAAGCACTTAATGCCTATTTTTTACCAAGTCTAGAAATTACTGAGCGAGAAACCATACTGTACCTATTATCATACTTTTGAGACTTTTTGTCATATAGTTTTTGAGACATGCACAACATAAATTCGGATCAATGGTCAGAAGGACAAGATTAAATGTAAGTGACCAAGCCCCTTTCCCCTACAAAAATTTTTAGAGCATAATTAAAATGATAACATTTGATTAGAAAAACAATTTGAGCAGCCTATAATGATACCAATTTCTCAGTCAGAGATTTTCAAAATAATTTGAGATTTTCTATTTTATCTGATTTTTTTTTAAATCTAAAGATAATATATGTATACATAAACTGATAAACAAATTCTCAATGTTCTCTAGAAAATCATGAAATGTACATTTAGAAATTCTGTGCATAACATGAGACAAACATTATCTTAGATGATGCTAAGCATTGACTTGCATGGTTAATCTTCATTCAAAAGAGATCCCCAAAAACTGTATTCTTATAGATGTATAAAATTTCAGCATTTTTTTGTATACCAAAGATCCAGCATGCACATGATGATGTGTGCGAATATTAATAAAACTTTGAAGAAAATCTATAGAAAAATGGAAGATCTATGACTAATACTTGTGCCAAATACTTCCAATGTACCATCTACAACACACCATTCAGTGTCTGCCTGGTACTTCGAAATTCGCTTTAAATCATTCAAAGCTAATTTTCTGTATACAAATTTTGGTGGCAGTAAGTAAGCCCAAACCAAAACAAGAGCTGTCAGAGGACAGCAATGCTCGACTATTCAAAAGTCTTGTCAACTGAATGAATATCAAAGTTGAAAAAGGGGCATAATTTTGTAAAACTGCAAAACAGGGTTATGAAACCTGTACAATTCATATCAGCTCATGACAATGGATAATTGTGTGAAGTTTCAATCCATTCCCATTAGTGGGTACTGAGATACCAGCTTACATACAAAAACATAACCATAAAACTGCTAAGTCAAAAAAGGGGCATAATTTTGTAAAAATGCAAAGTACAGTTATGAAACCTGTGTACTGCATGTCAAATCATGACAGTGAACAAGTGTGTGAAGTTTCAATCCATTCCCATTAGTGGGTACTGAGATACAAGCTTAAAAACAAAAACTTCACCAAAAACATCTAAGTCAAAAAATGGGCATAATTTTGTAAAAATCCAAAGTAGAGTTATGAAATCCATTCACTGCAGGTCAGATCATTACAGTGAACAAGTGTGTGAAGTTTCAATCCATTCCTATTAGAGGGTACTGAGATACCAGCTTACATATAAAACCTTAACCAAAAATGTCTCAGTCGAAAAATGGGCATAATTTTGTAAAAAAGCAAAATAGAGTTATGGAACTTGTGCAGTGCAAGTCAGTTTATCACAGTGTATAAGTGTGTGAAGTTTCAATCCATTCTCACAAGTGATTACTGAGATACCAGCTTACATAGAAAAACTTAACCAAATCAGGACGCTGACGCAGATGCCTACATATGGGAGTCCAATAGCTCTACCTTTTCTTTGAATAGTAGAGCTTGTTACAAAGCGGACACTACCTTTTTGATAAATACATTGAGAAAACAAGAGCTCGTAGAACACGAAATGCCACCCTTGATGCATTCAGTAATTGCACAAGGAACAGAAATTATTTGGTCACTGTAAACAAAAGTTCTACTATTATGGGTCAATGTGACCTTGACCTTTGACCTCAAAATCAATAGGGGTCATCTGCTGATCATGATCAACCTCCCTATTAAGTTTCTTGATCCTAAGCCCAAGCATTCTCAAGTTATCGTCCGGAAACGGTTTAACTGTTCAGGGTCACTCTGACCATGACCTTTAACCTACTGACCTCAAAATCAATAGGGGTCATCTGCTGGTCCTCCCTATCAAGTTTCATGATCCTAGGTCCAAGCATTCTCAAGTTTGACCTTGACCTTTGACCTACTGACCTCAAAATCAATAGGGGTATTCTGCTAGTCATGACCAACCTCCCTATCAACTGTCATGATCTTAGACCTAAAAATTCTTCAGTTATCATCCGGCAATCGTTAACTGTTCCGGGTCGCTGTAGGATTCCGTCCCACTGACTAAAAAGTAGCTTTTGGCCCAATGCTCTAGACCACTGCGCCACCTTGGAATTTTCTAAGTGTGAAGATAAATAAGTTATCCTGACCTTGAACTTGACCCAATGACCCCATATAAAATCCTAACCTTGGTTTTTCTATAAGCTACTTGTAGGCCAAGTTTAATTTCAATACATCAATGCAAACTAAAGTTACTGAGCGGAAACCATTTTTTCTATTTTTAGCAACAGTGACCTTGACCTTGACCCAAATGCAATCCCAATCTTCGTCTCCTTACCATCTATCTACAGGCCAGGTTTGGTGTCTATAGCTTGTTCCAAACTAAAGTTATTGTGCGGAAACCAAGTCAGATGCCTGACCGCCCACCTGCCAGCCTGCCCATCCTACCCAAATCTAATAACTGGTTTTTACGAAAACCTGTTTAAAAAGATTTTATATCAAGTATATATCAAGTTATATATATATATATATATATAGTGTTGATTACTATGAAAATTTCATGCTTTGTTGAGAAATAAAGAATAGTTGTCATTTTGTTCTTGTACAATCAAAATTTTATTTAGAAATTCATTCTACCGTATTTTCCCGAATTAAGGCCCCCCCCTCTTATTAACGCCCCCCACCCGTTTTGGAGGGGAAAAAAGTCAACAAGAACCAAAAAAAATCACCTACCTCATTTTTATAAGTCCACATAATAAGTAATTTATAGTAAGTATCCAATGTATTAAGAATGAAACACACTTTTAAACAGTCCATGTACCGTAAATCCAAAACGTTTATACTAAGTACGGTACGTATCCAATCACCAAATAGAAAATTAAACGGTAAATCCATTTTTGATTTGTTTTTGCACTACCCGTGCACAAGCTTCCTGTCAGCTTCAAACAAATTTGCGGCAAAGTGTTAACCTTTTCTTCGGCAGTTTTAATAACTTTTAATTTAAAAGCCGACACATAAGCAGCGTGTCAAACCACTGACATTGTGTATTGCTATCCGCATGTACTATGGAAAATATTATCGGAGTACACAGCTGTTTGGGTATGATGACGTAATGTGTAATGTCGCGAGCGTGTCACGGAATACATGAGGTACCGTATTTAAATGCATAATTTTAAGACACACTGCATGAAATTGGATGCCAAATAATTACGTTTTGGGGGAATTAAACAACACAGAAACACTTTACAGTTGGTTTGAACGATGTTTTAAAGTTTTGTAAAAATTTTCATTTTTTATTTTTTTTACCTCAAATGAACGCCCCCTCTTTGGAAAATGTAAAACCCCCGGGGGTGTTTATTCGGGAAAATACGGTATATGATCATACATTTCTGATGAAACTTGTATAATGTCTAATAAATTTTTCCTACTGTCTCTAAAATTGCTATTACAGAACATTCTCATATTAAGTTTAATGAAGTCTGACAATAATTATTCTTCATTTAGTCCACAGACATAAAATGAATAGTTTCTTTCAGATTCACCACAATTACTGCTTTAGAACAAATGCTAGTATGTGACGCTATACGGCTCCCACATTTATGTGTACAAACTAGTCTGTGTCAATGTTTTGGTTCAAGATGTTTGCAAAACTTCTACCCAGTTAGATGAAACAAACATAATATCCTGCCTGTTACCAATAGAAGTAAAAAGTAATTCACCTTTTTTGCGAACTTGTTAATTCCATTACTGTGGCGGAACTATACCATATAAGGTGGTACAAAGTGCTTAATTAATTTCATTTCAATACAGGTAAGTAATTAAAAAGAGGAATGACATGTCAAACACCAGGTCAATTTAACTATTATTTAATATTCTACCGGTTTCAGTTGTATAACAACCTTCATCATTTCAATACAAATGAATTATTCAATTTAGCAATGTATTTTATTAAAATTGCATTAAACAGCGCCAAAGATAGCCTGAAAATGTCAAAACAGCATGAACTTTAAAAAAAACGTTACCAAACATTCTTCTTCTTCTTTTACGATCATGGCCTCATTCAATTACTGATACATTTTGGCCATGCATGGGGGTTACCTTTAATTAGAGATTTTTTCTAGTTTGATATGAAAGAATAAGGCATATCGATGCATTTATGATTGTGAGCCACAATTACAGGAAAGAAAAAGCCACCCAGCCTCATGACTGAAGGCAATAATTTAAATGGCATTGTGTCTGAAAGATCTCACCTTAGATGTTTACAAAATTCTAGCCTTATTAAAATTTTCTAAGAAACACTATCAATAGCCACACTACCATTACAATAGACTTCAACCTTACTGCAACAAATTGGTCTCAAATTTAATGTATAAGAAAATTCATTATCTTATGTTTCAAAAGCATAATTGAAAATCATGCTTTGATATTTTGAAACTGTTAAATCAACATCTGAGAATAATCTGAACTTAGGTGTATTTGAAAATGTTAGTAAATTACTGCATAATGAAACTTTGATTCTGCCTTGACAAATTGATTTTTTTAAATCCAATCATTTGAAAGCAATGACCAAAATGTTATGCCCATAACTGCAGTAACTTAGTACTCGAAACTTTTGACCAGAAAAAGTCACAGTGCAGGTTTGCCAAAGGTCAGTTTCTCCCAAAATGTCTATCTGCTACAGTCTAAAGTAATGTGCAAAGGATTATCAAGAAACTTTTCCTCCACCTTTAAAGCTGGAAAGTTGCCATCCGACCGAGACGATGCTAGTACCACTTATATCAATTATCATTATACCAGATTTAAATAGCACTCTTTTCCTGATAAACACACTGAATAGAAGGCGCTTCACATACAGAAGTCACTTCCTTCCAGTGTCATATTCATCCTCTATCAGTACAAACAAAGAACAATTTGACCAGAGAGACAGCACAAAAAAAGCCCCCAAAACAGACAGAGAAACCTTTTAGATACAGAACCACCCAAACAACAAGTACACGGCTCAAAAAAATCCATAAAATCCATACGAATACCTAAGACAACCTCTCGGTCATTTATCTATTGAACATTTAATGTGGTAAATCCATATTTTCCATTTCAAAAACCTTTAATGTTGTTGTTTTGTTCTCAACTGTAACAGACTGGCCAATTACTTTTATTTCTTTGGTGCAACATTTAAGTGTACAGCCACCTTTTCAAATATGGAAATCATTAGGACCTCATTTGCAATATTTCAATAAAACTGACGAGCCAAAACTTTTCAAATTTAATATGGCGCAGAGAGGCAATCAGTTTCCCATATATGCCAGCTCCCAATGCAGCCTTATCTATCACTGATGGCACATGCGGTTATCCATCAAAAGTCTCCATTATCTAATTACTTATTTACAGGAACAATTCTACTGTCAACAATGTCTCATCAGGAAGTTGATCAGAAAGAACAATTTCTATTTTTAGCTGAGGAATCTTTAGCAAATCCAAAATAGTTAGATGTCAGTGTAATACCTGATTTAAAGCTTTTATGTAATGCACTGTAAAGCAGAGATGATCTTGCAGACTTTATTAATACATTTAAACATTAGGAAGATGTTATATGCCTACAGAATATTTTTACAAGATAATAAAGCCCATTTGGAGAGATAACGTCCCGAAAAATATTATCTGACTGCATAGAAATCTAGTGCCTTAGTTGACATAGTGTGTAAATTAAGTGCTGCACTATTCTGTTACATCATTCCTAACTCTGAAATACCTTTCATGTAAAACAGCAGATAACAATTATAGTAGCACTCTTATTTTGGTTGACATCATGTGCCAAATAATGTCTATGCCATGTCAATATTGCCATGTTTCATAAAAATAAATGGGATTTTCTATATCAAAGTAATGAATAAAACTTAAGAATTAACAAGAGCTGTACGTAAGACAGCACGCTTGACTTTTCTCAGTGCTCGACTCTGAAATAGAGCTTTGCCAGTAAAAAAAATCCAAGTTAAAAAGGGACATAACTCTGTCAAAATGCAAATCAGAGTTATGGGAATTGTGTCTCCTGGTGTAGACTTTGATAGTAAATAACTATGTTGAATTTTAAGTCAAAAGCTTTAATAGTACCAGAGATATTTGACTTTATAAAAAAAAAAATACAAAAAAATCTAAGTTAAAAAGGGACATAATTCTGTCAAAATTCAAATCAGAGTTATGGGGATTGTTTCTCCTGGTGTAGACTTTGATGGTTAAAAGTATTTTAAGTTTCAAGTCAAAAGCTTTGATAGTAACAGAAAACTTTAACCAAAAATTATAAGTTAAAAAGGGGCATAATTCTGTCAAAATTCAAATCAGAGTTATGTGAATTGTGTCTCCTGGTGTAGATTTTGATAGTAAATAACTATTTTGAGTTTCAAGTCAAAAGCTTTAATAGCAACCAAGATATTTGACTTTATCAAAAATTTTAACAAAAATTCTAAGTTAAAAAGGGGCATAATTCTGTCAAAATTCAAACCAGAGTTATGGGGATTGTTTCTCCTGTGGTAGACTTTGATAGTAAATAAATATTTTAAGTTTCAAGTCAATAGCTTTGATAGTAACAGAGATATTTGACTTGATCAAAAACTTTAACCAACGGCGATGCCGACGCCAATGCCGGGGCGAGTACAATAGCTCTACTTTTTCTTCCAAAAGTCAAGCTAAAAATTGTACTTATAATATCGCACCAACGCAGTATTCTAAAATTTTCATATAGGATAGAATGTTGGATTAACACCATGTTTATACATGTCATGGGCTGGTGGATGCTGGAGCATGCCAGGGTGTGGAAATTAACAATAATCCTAAGAGATTTCACAAACAAACATGTGACCATGCTTTTCATGTCAAAAGCTAAAAATTTACATCATGATGATTAGTATCTTACTACACTTTCCTGAAATAAATGAAAATGTCAACAATGATCACTTTAATGTCACTTCTTTTTAATTATGCATTACAGGGTGTGGGGGGGGGGAGACAAGAATATATATATATATATATATATATATATATATATATTAACAGAACAATTGCACGCTCAAGCGATGTGAACATGTTTGTTTCATGGCAGAACATAAGCTTATAAGACCTGAAAAACTGGTAACAAAAACAACAGTTCCGTGCTAGATTCAGTTCTATCAGCAGGGCAATCTACAATTTGTTTTTGTATTGTTTTCGCTTTTTTAAACAAAAGCATGCAAAAGCTTACCAATTTAACACTTCACTTCATATGCTGAAATATGGGAGCACTACTTAGACAATCTTTGCTTGAAATAACATCACTGACAAATTCTTCAAAAGTAGTCTAAGTCTAAGACCTTACAAAAACAAATGCCTCATCATATAATGTTGCACAAATGGTACTTGTAAACCAGCCAAGTTGAGATCAAAGTTCATAAAAAAAATCATAATTTGCTAGAAAACACACTTCTCATCAAAGGAACACATACACAAATAAATATAGATAAAATTAAACACAACATAGCTACAACTGCTGGCAATTCCAGAGGAATTAATTATCATTATTCCTTCATTTACCTGAAATTATTTCATATTCACAAGATGACAATGACTTAATACTGTTAATTCCTATAGTTCTTCTGACATAATTCCTAAACACATTAAGTTAACTTAAAACAGGAAATGTAGAGAAATCAAACTATAAAAGGACTTACCATTTTCCGTGACTGCTCCATGTTTTCCCCAGACCTCCCTTGGCTTTATAACGATGGCACCAAGTACAAACTGAACGACCACAAGTCGTAATTCAGTAATTCAATTTTTCTGTACAAGTCTAACTTCAGTATCTCTAGATTATCGTCATACCATTAACATTGCTAAATTAGATTTCTTTTTTCCACAATCATGGTCTAGCTCTAACAATCCAATTTTCTTAATGCTTTATGAAAACATTGTCTCTAGTTTTAAATTGCCTCCATTTTCTCTCCGCTACCTGTTGTAAGTTGACACTGGGTAAATATTTAAGCATCTTTAGCAAATACTGAATCAATTCATTGGAGAATACACATACAAGTTTTCCATGATGTAAAAATACACCTAAAAGAATCCAAGAAACTTTCATCACAGTAACGAATCCCTATGAAACTTCACATAAACACAAAACTGTAAAGAATAAATTCCTTGTTTTTAAGATACTTTTGAACAGTACTGGTTTGTCTATAATATCTGCAAGGTTAATTCAGTAGTCATGCAGACTACTAAAACTTCAGTTTCCAATTATAGCGCTAGAATCGGTACTCAATTACGATAACACTGTGTTCCTAGATCTCTAACGAAATAATTAAATAACAGCATTTGATCTGAAATTCATGTTATATCACTTGTAAAGATTAACAAAACCTGTCATATCTACCATCATAACTTGTATTCCAAAATTGCCAGTAAAAAGTGACAAGTTCTGGTTTTTGCTGTGCTCTCAATAGGCCTAACAAGCATAGTGTTTGACTACTAATGATGTACCTTCAAAGAACAGGAAAAATACTTCTAAAGCCTGTCAAATCAAGCACTTATCACAGCACTGTTGGCCTCATTCTATATATTGTTTAATAATTGGTATCTAATACTGGAGAGTATTTAATGCATGTCAAACAAGATCAATGATATTGCATGTAAGACTTTTTGCCTGCAGATAAGCAGCATTTACCAATTTATGGACAAAATAATCAATTAGGAAAACACCTAGAGATTGATGAGGCATTAGAATACAATCTGTGGAAATGTACTGATTCTGAAATAGTCCAAACAAATCAGGTCTAAATCATTAAAAGAAAAACTAAATCTAAACCCTTTCCTGAAGGCCAAAAAATAAAATCAAAGGTGCTATAAATTGTAACACAACCAGCAATTTTGGAAAATGAACATTAATGTCTGCCAGTAACTTTGATGAATGTGACTAGAAAATTATGTTGTATTCCGGTAACTGTTTCTGTTGTTTTATTATCTGTTAATTTACTTGACATCACCTACTGTCTGGCTCATCATTTTGGCCATTTTCATATCAAATGCTATCAATTATTAAAACAAGGAACAGAAACCTTCACCTTCCTGTTCTTTAAGAAATATTTTAAGAGATAATCCTGATGGCCTTACAACACCTTATTACAGCACTCTTTTCATATATTTGTACAGGTTCAAAGAGCTTTACAAGAAACATTACACAAAACAGCTGTTTGTTAAGTACATAATTATACCACCTACACCCAACATGGCATGTCTGAGGTAAGTGAATGTGTAACTTGACCTCTGAACATGTCATATCCAATTACTGAACACAGAAACTGTTTTCAGTTTTGAGGTCAGTTTCACTAAATCTTTGATCTACTATCCTGGTATACCACAATCAATCATTGTAAGAACTTTGAACAAAGATTCCAAGCCTCCTCCATAACTGAACAGATAGTCTGAAAGATACTGTGCCCTTAACCTCTTAGCTACTGACCTTCAAAACAATCAAGTTCATCTAGTGACCACATGCTATTATTCTACAAATTTTGATCACTGTAGGCCAAAGCATTCTCCAGTTAATGATGGA
This sequence comes from Mercenaria mercenaria, assembly GCF_021730395.1. Lineage (NCBI taxonomy): Eukaryota > Metazoa > Mollusca > Bivalvia > Venerida > Veneridae > Mercenaria > Mercenaria mercenaria. The sequence goes on from NC_069365.1 coordinate 16,639,790, forward strand.
AACTCAGTGTCTATGAAATATAAAGTAAAATTTGTACCTTCAAACAATCCAAGATACAATGTAGTGAATGTACTAGTAACGAAAGGTTCAGTTATTCATTTTACAAGAATTATATGCTTCTCTAGGCTATGAAGAAAATTATTAAAACATAAGATACTGATCCACAACTTTATCACATTTTATACCACATAACATAATTAAAATATTCCATTAATCCAGATGTTAAATCTGATTTTCTAGCAAGAAGTTCACTGAATCTAGTATGAGAAAACCATACATCAACTGCAATCTGGAAATATGATTTTCAATTACAACAATCCCGATTTTCAGGATTTCTGAAAATTGATTTTGTACAAATCTTGACTAATTCCTTTTTATCTGATGTTACTTCACACCTAGATGATTTCCGTACATAATTATTCCAGGTGAAGTCGGTGGAAATGTGGTTTAATGGACATGAAGTCTAATGGTTTTTCCCTTGGAGGTATCATTGGCTGTAATTGACTAACTTTCTATTGATTTTGGAAATGGTGATGGTAATTAAACCAGCTCAAACATGACTTACACAGCTACTTCTTTCAAAAAAGCAATTGCACTTCCATGTTTTATGGTAGCAAGGTAATGGTAATTATACTGACTGAGAGGTCAGTCAAAAGGCAATTTGAATTATAATGAGTAGCCAGTGTGTCCCATCATATTTTAATTCAAGGGCCTTAAAACACCTTGGTATACAGTCATATTCTGTGGTGAAATAAAATGTAATTCTGGTAAAGCATACTGTTTTCACCGAGAAAGTTCTGGAGTGGCAAAGACTTTTGCAAAATTCAACAATACAACAGCTATTTCTAAAACACAATAGTATCAATTTAAGATCCATTTTGGTGCTAAATCAAAATTCTTTTTATAAGATCAGTGCATTTTATCATTATTAACCAATTTATTTATTGTTGGAGACAATCTCTAGAAAATCCATGTTTCAACTGATAGAATAACTCTGCAAAACAAAATACTTTCTAAAATTTAGTGCTTTTCTGAAATATGTAAAGATATTAATTTTCTAATTCTTCTTAAATCTGCTTCACTTTTCATGAATTTGACTATTTTTCTTCACTTCAACAACTGTGTATTAATGGATGGAGTTCTTTATTCCAATTTAGATACTTTAGTTTTATAAAAATGACAAAAAAGTGCCTTTTAATTGTTAATTTTAGTGATAGCAACGAGTACCGCTTTTGGTACTCGAGTACTCATCGATTTTTTTTTTATTGAGTACTTGGTTACTCATTAAAAGTGGTTTCCGTAATCGGATGGGCGAGAATCTGCCGTACTTAGCATTTCACTATTAAAGGGAGATAATTTAAAATTATTAGTTGTTTCACAACTGCTCCTGTAAGCAGTGATATAGCTGTTTCAAAACCATTTTTTAGTTGTTGGATACAGTTGTAAATAATTACTTTGTACTAAAGGGAAAACTTGAGAATGTGAAACCAACACAGATGATAACAATTATAGTAACTTTTTATGTCCCTGTAAAATCATAAGATAATCAAAATATCAAAACACAATAAAACAACTGATGTACCCCTAATTTTAACCTCTGCACAGGTGTGGTGTGATTTTCTAATTGTTTATGATATAAGCAGGCATAATGACAATTTACAACGATCTTGATTTTTCAAACATGTGTTACCTGTCAGGGGTCATTATTGACCATTAAGCATCAAGTCACACCTTCATGTTTGTATAATCTTGGTAATTGATTGAAAAGATGGCAGATCATTTAAAAGGCCAAGTTAAAATTGACGTGTTTCTAGTCTTTTTTTTTTTAAATTGTTTTTTGAGTACTCAAACACTAAATTCTGTAATCGATACTCGGACCACTGAGTGAGTACTCGGTTAACCATTGCCATCCCTAGTTACAATTTTAGCGAAAATAAGCAAATGTAAAATCAAATGGCATAAAGCATTTCTCACAGATAGACCACATCATTGGGTAATGCTTTTGTTGCATGCGAAATGGTAAAAAGCAATCAGTCAAACGAAATCACTTTAATACAGATGTTGTCCGAGATGCGGAAATTGTCTACCAGAGTAATCACTTTGTCACAGTCTCTGACAAAATCAATAACCATCCTCTGGCATATATACATATATGAGTTGTACTCACACTTACAGACCAGTCAAAATCAATTAAATATGATACATAGAGGACAGTCGGTCTTGAATAAATCCATGCTTTAAATTGACGCCACTAGAACTAAGCAAATGGAAATGAATTTTCACCAAGGACAACCAGTAAAATTATGTGCTCTATACTGATACTATCAAGTATCATGCAAATGGAAATGTTCTTGTCAACACAAAAAGGAATGCTTAATTGAAGGTAGACTAACTGTCATAGGAAGAAATCCCTGTGGAATGCTTTATGATTAATTATTAAGCTATATCTATTTTAATGCTACATTGATTGTAAATGTCTCCTAGCTATTTCTGGCAGGGAAAAAAAGAAAACAAATATTCATACACTCAATATACTTTCAAAATTCAACTTTTTTGAATGTAAAATCTTGAACATTCAAATATAAAGAATAATATAGCATGAATCTTATGGATTATTCATAACAGGAAAGTAATGGTTCTGACGAAAGTCATATAAATGATTCGAACTCGAGGCCAGATCTAGCTTTAACATTTTTCCTGCCTTATATATCCTACTGTTATCCACAAAGCCTATTTTAGGATCTGAGGAGACTAACGAAAACAGGAAAACAGATTAGAATCATGACAAGAATAGTAAACATTTGGAGTTTCCCATAATAAAGATTTATTTGTAAATGGTCACGCACTCTTACTATTAAAAGCTATGAAAGTGTAGCTATGTCAGAAAGCAAATTACATGTCTGACAAGAATTGTAATGTTCAAGTCAGAGCCTGCAATGATCAAGGATGGATAACATTACTGCCAACATCAATACACCCTGCAAATTTACCTCTAGATATAGGTAACGCACAGTTATAAGGCGTTTTGAAATGTAAACAAACAAAACAATAGCATAAATTTAATTCAATACACAACGTTTACGCTGCAGATAGTAATTCCTCTTTGGCCGAGCGGTATTGGTATCCGTCTTATACTTTTTCGTCGGGAGTTTGATTCCCGGACCCATAAAAAGTATTTTGAACACGGTATTTAATTTCTTTTTTATTCAATACGATTTAAAGAAAACAGCAAAAATTTGTTAATCTAGTACTAACTTGTTAACTAACTTATATATGTCATTGTTAACACGTATTCATGTTTATATATGCTCCATCATTAATATGATCTAATGTTTTGAGGCTTTCGAATAAATTAGAAATCAGAGAAAAACAAATTTACACGAAGTATATAAATTAAATACAGAATAAAACAAGAGCTGTCGGAGGACAGCAACGCTCGACTATTCAACAGCCTTGTCGCTTGAATGAATACAGAAGTCGAAAAAGGGACATAATTTAGTAAAAAAGCAAAATAGGGTTATGGAACCTGCATAGTGCTTATCAGCTCATGACAGTGGACAAGTGTGTGAAGTTTCAATCCATTCCCATTAGTGGGTACTGAGATACCAGCTTACATATAGGAATTTAACCAAAAACTCCTAAGTTGAAAAAGGGGCATAATTTTGTAAAATGCGAAGTTGAGTTATTGACCCTTTGCAGTGCATGTCAAATCATGACAGTGAATAAGTGTGTTAAGTTTCAATCCATTCCAATTAGAGAGTACTGAGATAGCAGCTTACATACAAAACCATAACCAAATAATTCTAAGTCGAAAAAGGGGCATAATTTTGTAAAAAAGCAAAATAGAGTTATGGAACCTGTGCAATGTAAGTCAGTTTATCACAGTAAATAAGTGTGTGAAGTTTCAATCCATTCCCACAAGTGGTTACTGAGATACCAGCTTACATACAAAACCTTAACCAAATAATTCTAAGTCGAAAAAGGGGCATAATTTTGTAAAAAAGCAAAATAGAGTTATGGAACCTGTGCAATGTAAGTCAGTTTATCACAGTGAATAAGTGTGTGAAGTTTCAATCCATTCCCACAAGTGGTTGCTGAGATACCAGCTTACATACAAAAACTTAACCAAATCGGGACGCGGACGCGGACGCCGACGCATGGGCGAGTCCAATAGCTCTACTATTCTATGAATAGTCGAGCTAAAAATGACGGATGCAAGGTTCGAACCATCAAGACTATCACTACAAAATAATTACATGTCTATCCACTCAACCTACTGCGCTATCAAGCCAACTATTGATCATACTTTCAATATATTTCCTTTTAAAAGAGATTGCTAAGTACTGATTGTTTATTTACATGATGCTAAAAATAAAAACGCCATAATACTGTGCGGTACTTATAGATAACCCAAAAGTGGTTTGTGTATTTACACTATACAAGACCAAAAAAAAGCTGACAGCGGACAGCATTATTCTCAACTATTCAACAGTCTTGTCAATTGAATGAATATACAGAAGTTGAAAAAGGGGCACCATCTATAAAAATTCAAAAGAAAGTTATGGAACCTGTGCAGTGCATGTCACAACATCACAGTGAACAATTTGTGAAGTTTCACTCCATTCCCAAAAGTGGGTACTAAGATAACAACTTACATACAACAAGAGCTGTCACTAACGGTGACAAATGCCCCCGCAGCGCCTTGACCTTTGACCTGGTGACCCCAAAGTCAGTAGGGGTCGCATACTCAATAAGTACTATCAGCATTTGAAGGTCCTGGGTGCAGTGGTTCGCGAGTAAAGTGCCTTCATGCAAAAAGTTAACGTTGCGACGAACTAATGACCTAACGAACGAACAGACGGACAGTTGAAAACTAATATGCCCCCAAATTGCTAAGTTGAAAAAGGGGCATAATCTTGTAAAAAAAGCAAAATAGAGTTTGGAACCTGTGCAATGTAAGTCAGTTTATTACAGTCAATAAGTGTGTGAAGTTTCAACGCATTATTACAAGTGGTTACTGAGATACCAGCTTACATACAGAATCTTAACCAAATTGGGGCGCTGACACAGGCGCCGATGCTGACGCCGACGCACAGGCTAGTAAAATAGCTCTACCTATTCCATGTATAGCTGAGCTAAAACCACAGCAATTTCTGCTAAGAAAGAGCTTTTCACATTAGTTTCTGCATTGCATATTTCTTAAAGAGAGATACAAGTTACTGTAGTTGAAGAGGGGCCTATCATCTGCAACAGTCATTAAAAAGAAGGAAAATAATGTAAAAGTACAAAAGTACAATATCATCTAAACTGCATACCATCAAATATTTATAAGTTTTGTGAAATTTTATTAAACTTCAAGTCTGCTGGCTATACAGACGGAATAATGAGTCTTTCTGGTTACTATGGAAACAATATTTTTCAACTTTTACTGAAAGACATAATATCAGTCAAATATAATACTGACTGCATGCATAATTTTTTTGATTTTACATAATATCTAAGTAAACTTTTGGCACATCTAAACTAATCTGACTGCAACCTGTTTCAGCCCACTCAAGGTTACATGACTGATTTTGCAGATCGGGCTCAGAAAGGAACCTTGCTATCTGTCAGTTTCAAATTTGAGATCAGAATTAATAGGCTGGAGTTTTTGAGACTGGTTTCAAGACTTGGGCATTGGACCCTGGTCTTTCCCTTGACACTGACACGATAATGATTCAAATAAAGTCCACCATTTTTTCACCTCACATTTAAGATAAATCAATGTGTGTTGAAGCAAGCTGAACCTAAAAATTTTGGACCCTCCAGACTGCTATAGACCAATGTCAGTCAGTATCAGCTAAGATCCAATTTCAAACAAGAGGGCCAACATGGCCCTAGGTCGCTCACCTGTGAAACACACCATAACAGTTTAACATGTTTGACCTTGGCAATTTTCATTAGAATAGGACCAAACATGTGGTCTCTTGAGTTTAAATAAGTATTTTATTTCATATGACCTAGCTTTTGAAGCCAGATGAACCATATTCAAATTTGACTTAGATTTCACCAAGGCAATCATTCTGACCAAATTTCATGAAGATCAATTGAAAAATACAGCTTCTATTGCATACACAAGGTTTTTCCTTGATTTGACCTAGTGACCTAGTTTTTGACCCCAGATGACCCATATCTGAAACTGACCTAGATTTCATCAAGGCAATCATTCTGACCAAATTTCATAAGGATCAATTGAAAAATACAGCCTCTACAAGGTTTTTCTTTGATTTGACCAAGTGACCTACTTCTTGACCCCAGATGACCCATATTTAAACTCAATCTAGATTTCATCAAGGCAATCATTCTGACCAATATTCATGAAGGTCAATTGAAAAATACAGCCTCTATCGCATACACAAGGTTTTTCCTTGATTTGACCTAGTGACCTAGTTTTTGACCCCAGATGACCCATATTTGAACTCAATCTAGATTTCATCAAGGCAATCATTCTGACAAAATTTCATAAGGATCAACTGAAAAATACAGCCTCCATGACCCATATTTACTTTCGATCTAGATTTCATCATGGAAATCATTCTGACCAAATTTCATGAAAATCAATTAAAAAATACAGCCTCTATCGCATACACAAGGCTTTCCTTTGATTTGACCTAGTTTTTGACCCCACATAACCCATTTTCGAACTCGGCCTAGATTTCATCAACGTAATCATTCTGACCAATATTCATGAAGATCAATTGAAAAATACAGCCTCTATCGCATACACAAGGTTTTTCCTTGATTTGACCTAGTGACCTAGTTTTTAATCCCAGATGACCCATTTTCAAACTCGTCCTAGATTTCATCAAGGTAATCATTCTGACAAAAATTCATGAAGATCAATTGAAAAATACAGCCTCTATCGCATACACAAGGTTTTTCCTTGATTTGACCTAGTGACCTAGTTTTTGACCCCAGATGATCCATTTTCGAACTTGGCCTAGATTTCTTCAAGGTAATCATTCTGACCAAATTTCATGAAGATCAGTTGAAAAATACAGCTTCTATCGCATACACAAGCTAAATGTTGACAGACGACAGACAGACAACGAACCCAGGACATCGAGCAATCAGAAAAACTCACCTAATAAAAGATAAAACCTTCAAACAAAATGCCAGGAGGCAGCCGAAGACTAAAATTGAGTACTGTAAACTAATTTGGTGTATGTCTGTCTATTACTGACAAAATTACTGGATGGGTAAATCAGCCAGGGTTTAAGAAATGGCTGTAAATTGTAAATCTATTGACTGGCAATGACTTGGATATCCACCAAAACATCAATCTATAAGAATGAAAAGTAATTTCTTGTGTAGTTAAGTGATAGTTATTTGGAACATTCTGCGTTTTTGTCAACAAACTTATTAACAATTGATAATTTTTTCTCAGGAAAGGCGTGGGGACTGTAATGGCTGTTTCTGGCCCCAAAATCGGAAAAACTAAAGATCAATTGAAAACTGCAACAAAGTATCTAGTTTTAATGTTCACCACCTAAACTAACATAATTCAGGTAGAAAAGTTCAGAAATAAATTTTCCGTTGCTATGCCAACGGTCTAAAAACAGCTAGAATTGGTATTTTAAGCTATTGTAGGTGTAATTTCAGCGAATTTATTGAAATTTACATACCTCCGCAAATCAGAACCAACGCCATTTTCAAAGTACATATTTTATGATCTTTAATACATATTTTGAGCGATTTTGGTGTTGGTTCTTGCATGCAGAGGCTTTTAAATTTTAAATCAACAATATCGAGGTGTATAAACATCTGTGACAGTGTCAGTAAAGATGCTTCATTAAATCAAAACGCTCGTCGTATTTAACAACTGAGGACAGCAAAAATTAACCAGTTTGTTCAGAAATTTTGCATGGTTCCAACTGATGTCTATTTCATAGCCGCGGACCATCCGGTTCGTATACCGCACATCTTTTTCTAGACAGGCCCCCGTCAAAGGAACAGAAGAGCAGACGGTACGAAAATATATCCGATGTAGACTTAAATAATTCTTAAATAACTCCGTAAATAAGTCAGGTAAGAGCCTATATATCTTTTATATCTTTCTACGTATCAGCGATATTTATACAATATACACATCTAGGCTTTTTGTACTACGTTGTTGACAGGCCGTACCTTTAGCCAATGATCTCATAACCCCGCCCCCTCCCCCGCCACTGTTTATCATCCAACTGCCAGTATAATGCAACGGTCATAAATATAAAACCTTTCTCATGATTTCAAACACAGTTATTTTATAAATTGTGTAAACAATCCGATGAACATTATTGAAACATACAGAAACAACTTCCCGATTCGCCGATAAATTGTCTGAAAAGACAGTGAACAGATTGCCATTTTCAATTTTAGAGATTACGATACTGTACTAGATCTAAATAAATTTTACATTGTTTTTGTGCTAGAAAAAAAAGAATCAAATAATCATATATTTATACATAGATTTCAATTTCTGAAGTTATAGTTCCCGAACATGATACGTAAATTGATAGTAAGAAGATATTGTTTACACGTTGTCATGACGCGCTGGAAGTACGGTACTGGATTTGCACTCTCTGGCTTAACAATACGGCGCTGGATATAAGCCGGTATACGGTTGTTTAAAATGCAATAGCGTTTTTATTTGCCGATCGATTAAATTCAGTTAATTTATCTATTTTTTCATAACTTTATATTAGATCAACAAAAATCTAACAGTATTTTTATGATCATGAAGGTTTTGTGGACCTAAGAATGGCTAAAGTACTGTTCACCTGCATAAATAATAAATGTTGTTGTATGCTATATGTATTTTAATGTGTTCTGCCTTATTTTTCTATATATGCATTTGAATATGACAACTTTATAGTCTGAGTAGTTTAGTTTTATAAACAAATGCTTTTTAATTCTAGGATGGATTCGGGGAAGGGGGCACTTAGAATTGTCGTTTTCCACCCGTTTGTCTGTCAGTCGGCCTGTCCGTCCAATGCCATGTTGTGCGTATCTCAAAAGGTGTTTAACCTTAATTCATCAAACCTCAAATGATTTTTATTCAGCATGTGAAAGTGCGTACCTGGTGTTTCAATTGGGATGTCACACAGCCAGACAGGAGTTATGACCCTTGACAACATATGCCTAATTGATAGAAGATTATGAAACATTACAGGAATATGATTTAGCATAACGAAGCTGTGTACCTTAGACGAATATTTTTATCAATCCGGAGTTATGACTCATGGTCTTTGAAAATAATGCATAAATGCATACATCTTTGTGTCACATGTATCTCAAAAAGTATTTGACTTAGTTGTTATGACACTTTACAGGATTGTGTTATAAATGTGAAGCTGCATATCTATTGTTGTGTTTTGTCGTTTTGCTTAGCCAGATTGTCGTTGGCTTAGTGAAAAATACACAAAGTTCTTCAAAGTTTGTGTTGCATTTATCTTTAAAAAAATCACTAATAATCATGAAACAATGTATGTGTGAATTTGTGCACCTAACATTTGCTAGAATTTCACGCTGCAAAATAAGAGTTGTGGCCATTGATTTTGTCAAAAATACGCATTAAGGACATAATTTTGTTTTCCGTGTTTATCAAAATGTAACATACATACAGTCAAAAACTTAGAAGATTATTATATAGCACGTGAAGTTGTGCACCAGGTGTTCTGTTTGGGACTGCACTAAGCACGACCCGAGTTATGGTCTTCGACAACTGATTGAAAAATATACTTAAAGAGCTTAAAAGTTTTGTTGCCTATATCATGAAATATTTCACCTAGAATCATGAAACCATATAGAGTGACGCGAAGTAGGTGCGCTAGTGTCCTATTGACAAATGTTTAGTTAGTGATACCTTTATAAGCAGTATATTAATGCACGTTCTTGTACTTATGTATTTAACTGTTTCTATTTAATGTTTCAGGATGACATCAAGAAGAGACTATCCTTGTGTCTTATGCAACAAACGAACCAAACCGCCTGAGCGCAGATTCATAAATGGACCAGGTTATAAAGGTCTTAGGCGGTATCTCCTCAAGTTTTACTTTATCCAAGTGAATGAAAATGATGTTACCTGTAACAAATGTAGGGCCATGTACTACAGGGACACTCAAAACAAAGTTCCAAAAAGACAAGTCAACATTGAACCCTCCAATGATGCCATGAAATCTCCGAAGCACATAGCATTACCAATACCATCAGTTGGTGCCAGTCATTCAACCTGTTTTGTGTGCAAGCGTAGAGGACCAAAGTTACTTGTTGTACCACTGTCTGCCCGGAATGAACTGTTCATTGAGAGTAACATTTTAATACCAGCTGGATCAAGATGTTGTCCTGTTCACATAAGTGATGCATCATTTACAAATAATGCATTAACTAGCATTTTTGCACGAGAGATGCAAACAAAAATTGCATTCAACAGAACTGATATAATGAATCTCCTGCAAATACTGAGGAATGATGCCAAAACCAAAGCTGACAAAAGAATTGATTTCGATGGATCTAACATGTGTGCTGGAGACTACAAGAATCTACTAGGCATTGATAGAGACCAATTTGAAACCCTCTGTCCGTACATAGCGAGTGGGTCTATTAGAGACACAAAAGTCCGGAGTACAAGAACATGTATCGGTATACTGCTTACAAAGTTAAGATCAGGCATGTCTTACAAAATATTGTCAACTGAGTTCAATATGAGCAAAGATGCAATTAAACGTGCTGTAAATACAGCAAGAAATGCACTGAATAATGATTTTGTTCCTCAACATATTGGTTTTCAGCACATTTCTAGAGAGGAAGTGATTAATAATCATACCCGTCCTTTAGCGCAAACCCTCTTTGGTAATGTTGGAAACAGCACAGCAATTCTGGTAATTGATGGCACATATATCTATATTCAGAAAAGTACTCAGGCATCATTTCAGCGAAGATCATATAGTATGCATAAACATCGTCCTCTAATTAAACCAATGGCATTTGTGTCTACAACTGGGTACGTAATTTCAGTTCTTGGACCATATTTGCGTGACTACAAAAATAATGATGCAAATATTCTAAAACATACATTTGAAAACAACATAGAGCAGATTCGATCGTGGTTCAAGGAAGATGTTATTATTGTAGATCGTGGTTTCAGGGACTCGAAGAATTACTTGAGGATGTGTATGGACTGAAATATCATATGCCAACGTTCCTAAATAAAGGCCAAAAACAAATAACAACAGAGGATGGAAATGCGTCAAGATTAGTGACGAAAGTACGCTGGGTGGTTGAATCCTTTAATGGGAGATTGAAACAGTGGAAATACTTAGACAGAGTTATTCCCAACACACAGATTCCTTTTGTTGGAGATTATGTTAAGCTGATAGCAGCTAAAAGCAACAGGTTTCTTCCCCCACTTAGTGTAGCTAAGGATGCAGACAAGGATATTCAAATGGCCGCAAAAATGTTATATCTGTCTAAACAGAGAAATGAATTACAGGAGAAAGTGGAAAGAGAAGGTCTTGACAGGAAAAATACAGTTTGGAAAGTAACAGGTGATAATGACGGTGAAATTGACATAAAGGACTTCCCAAGGTTGTCAGAAGAAGAAATAAGGGGTTTAACGGTTGGTGTGTACCAACTCAACTCAACTCAATGTATATGTTATAAAAACCAATGAATTTGTGCAAAATTGCAATTTTTAGGTGCAATTTTTAGGTGTTGGTGTAGAATGGTTGCCATGGTAACCATCTTTCAGGTATTGAAATTAAAGTGAGGTTTTATTGCAAAAAAAATCAGGTCATTTTCTTGAAGTTCCGAGATGGGGCCAAAAACAGCCATTATAGTTCCCACGCCTTTCTACAGCAGGTGTTTAATTCATATTTGTAATCAATTTCAGCGTAATACAAATTGTAAGAAAAAATAAAGCAACATAAATTAGACTTCTTTTCAAATCGGCTAGTTTTGGGAATTTGCAAGATTTACAAGTCATTCAGATTGATTTTCATCAGATTGATTTGTCAATGAATTCAGATTGGCGTTGACGATCATGTCATTTAATCATGATTTGTTAACAATATGATTAATTAGCACATCACTAAAATCAATACACTGAATAAGGATGGATCTCTTGCTATAGGAAAAATGTAAAATTAGTACTTATTACACATACGAGGGTTGTTCATTTAAATCCCGGACAACCACTCTAAATTTCGATAATATCATCAGATTGTACTGAAATTTTATACACCGCAAATTTTTTATATTGTGAATATGCATAGAAAATATATTAAACGAATCTGCAACAGTTTCAGAGTTATAGTAACTAGAGCAACCTAAGGAAATTTGATCCGACCCGCGCCCTAATAATGTTGATATACTTTAATATGCTAAAATTCGAAATTTATACATTTTTGAGCGGGAAAATTAGATAAATTAAAAAAAGAAATAATGTAAAAAGTCCAAACGACATGTAAATATAATTTTGATCATAGAATATATACTTAGAATTTGTTGCGGTTTTTCTATTTCACAGGTTGTCCATCGTGATTTATTATAAGCTGAGGAACTGGAAAAGCTGAGGAACTGGAAAACCTGCTGTTACACCAAAACAATGCCCCGGCACATTCCACCGGCAGGACGGACATTGAGTTGGACATATTAGGATCTGGTCAGGTGCGCCACCCCCTTACAGTCCGAACTTAGAGGCATCAGGTTTGAAAATTTGAAAAGCCTGAAACAGGAGGTAAGCTGTGCGATTGCTCCGCTGGATGACAAGTGGTTTCAAGACACTTTCTCTGCTTGGGTGCATAGACATCAGAGGTGTGTGGCGGCCTCTGGTCTCAGTTTTGAGAAAGAATGAGCTTCTGAATTATTGACGTGTTTTGTGACGTCGAAAGTCTTGACATTAACTTGGGCCGCTTACAGTTTCATAGGTATTATCATTTTTTTATTTCTTACAAACCAATAGTTGTATCACATTGAAATTCTGCACAATGATACAGTCTGAGATATGACTGAAGTATAATATGCTTGTTTTATTATTTCTAAACATCAAATAGTTAGAGTTATAGCGGTCGTCCGGGAATTAAATGAACAACCCTCATCCTTGTAATAATTGGATAATTGCATTGACCTCCCACAAGTCTATCTGAAGGTCATATCATGTGACCACCACTGTCACGTGACATCAGACCTGAGGAAGACTCATAGATAAAGTGGAAAGTCTCGACTAGAAGTCAAATGAAGACTCAACAAGAGTGCCAGAATGTCACAATATACGCCCGTCACAGCAAATTTCTTTACACTAGCACCTGTATTTGCAAATGGAATTTTAATTTTCTAGTTGTTTACAATGTTTTTTTTTTTTTTTAGAAATTATTGTAATTCTTTTATTTTTCTAAGTCCACAAAAAAATCCTTACCAGGTAGAGATACCTTAAAATACACCCAAAATTTGAAAGTAACATCAATGTTGTACCACAGAAAAGTGGTCTTGGTTTTTCCCTAAGGTCAATTATAAACAAGAGCACCGCCTTGCGGGTGCTGACGCTCATCTGATTTTTTTTGTGTAATAGAAATATTGTCCTACCCATGATTTTCTAAGTCTAAAAAGGGCCATCATTCTTGCAAAAAGCAGGATAGAGTTATGTTTCTTGATGTACAGTGTCCACTTATGATGGTGAAAAACTGTTGCAAGTTTTAAAGCAATAGCTTTGATAGTTTATGAGAAAAGTTGACTTAAACATAATACTCAACCAAGAAAATGATTTTCTAAGTCCAAAAGGGGCAATAATTATTGCAAAAAGCAGGATGGAGTTATGTTGCTTGCTGTACAGGGTCAGCTTATGATGGTGAACAAGTGTTGCAAGTTTCAAAGCAATAGCTTTGATAGTTTAAGAGAAAAAGTTGACCTAAACATAAAACTTAACCAAGAAATCTGATATTTTCTAAGTCCAAAAGGGGCCATAAATCTTGCAAAAAGCAGGACACAGTTATGTTTCTTGCTGTACAGGGTCAACTTATGATGGTGAACAAGTGTTGCAAGTTTTAAAGCAATAGCTTTGATAGTTTTGGATAAAAGCTGACCTAAACATAAAACTTAACCAAGAAAACTGATTTTCTAAGTCCAAAAGGGGCAATAAATCTTGCAAAAAGGAAGATGGAGTTATGTTTCTTGATGTTCAGGGTCTGCTTATGATGGTGAACAAGTATTTCAAGTTTCAAAGCAATAGCTTTGATAGTTTAGGAGAAAAGTTGACCTAAACATAAAACTTAACCAAGAAATCTGATATTTTCTAAGTACAAAAGGGGCCATAAATCTTGCAAAAAGCAAGATGGAGTTATGTTTCTTGCTATACAGGGTCAGCTTATGATGGTGAACAAGTATTCCAAGTTTCAAAGCAATAGCTTTGATAGTTTAGGAGAAAAGCTGACCTAAACATAAAACTTAACCAGGCAACGCCGACGCAGACGCCGACGCCGACGCCGACAACCGCTCAAGTGATGACAATAACTCATCATTTTTTTTCAAAAAATCAGATGAGCTAAAAAGTTACAATGTAAGTTATTTATAATAACAACTAAGGGAAGTTAATCTTTAAAGAGAAAAAACAAGAGCAGTCTCCATAGGATGACACATGCCCCCGATAGCACTTTGAATGAATAGTTATGGCTAATGTTAGAGTTTAGGACCTTTGACCTACAGAGCTGGGTCTTGCGCGCGACACATCGTCTTAATGTGTCACACATTCATGCATAGTCATTTGAAAATCCATGCATGAATGACAATGATATGAACCGGACACGCCCATCAATGCACTATCATGAAAAATGACCTTTAATGAGTAAGTGTGACCTTGACCTTTGAGCTACGGACCTGGGTCTTGCGCGCGACACGTCGTCTTACTGTGGTACACATTCATGCCAAGTTATTTGAAAATCCATCCATCGATGACAAAGATATGGACTGGACACGCCCATCAATGCACTATCCTTTAACGTCTAAGTGTGACCTTGACCTTTGAGCTACGGACCTGGGTCTTGCGCGCGACACGTCGTCTTACTGTGGTACACATTCATGCCAAGTTATTTGAAAATCCATCCATCGATGACAAAGATATGGACCGGACACGCCCATCAATGCACTATCCTTTAATGTCTAAGTGTGACCTTGACCTTTGAGCTACGGGCCTGGGTCTTGCGCTTGACACGTCGTCTTACTGTGGTACACATTCATGCCAAGTTATTTGAAAATCCATCCATCGATGACAAAGATATGGACCGGACACGAA
Organism: Mercenaria mercenaria; assembly: GCF_021730395.1. Lineage (NCBI taxonomy): Eukaryota > Metazoa > Mollusca > Bivalvia > Venerida > Veneridae > Mercenaria > Mercenaria mercenaria. Next base: position 16,655,094 of record NC_069365.1, read on the forward strand.
AATTGCGGACAGACTGACAGACCGACAGACAGTTCAAAAACAATATGCCTCCCTTCGGGGGCATAAAATTTTTTTTTAAAAATTACAAGTCCACACAAGACCTTACCCCTTGGGACCTGGTTCTTGCGCACGACACTCCGTCTCATGATGGTGAACAATTGTGCCAAGCTACATCAAAGTCTTTTCATGCATGAAGAAGATATGCTCCGGACAAAGTTTTCATTCTTGTATCCTTTGACCTCTAAGTGTGACCTTGACCTTAGACCTAGGGACCTGGTTTTTGCGCATGACACTCCCTCTCATTATGGTGAACAACTGTGCCAAGCTACATCAAAATCCTTCCATGCATGAAGAAGATATGCTCCGGACAAAGTCATTCTTGAATTTTTCATTCTTGTATCCTTTGGCCTCTAAGTGTGACCTTGACCTTAGACCTACGGACCTGGTTTTTGCGCATGACACTCCGTCTCATGATGATGAACAATTGTGCAAACTTTCATCAAAATCCCTCCATGCATGAAGAAGATATGCTCCGGACAAAGTCATTCTTGAATTTGACCTTTGACCTCTAAGTGTGACCTTGACCTTTGACCTAGGGACCTGGTTCTTGCGCATGACACTCTGTCTCATGATGGTGAACAACTGTGCCAAGTTTCATCAAAATCCCTCCATGCATGTAGAAGATATGCTCCGGACAAGGTCTGTGGACGCCGCCCACCTGCCCACCTGCCAGGGGCATTCCCATAATACGTCCCGTTTTTCAAACGGGCGTATAAAAAGGAAACTATAATCTACGTTGAATCAGAATGGCTGAGGCAGGAATCAACCTCCATTCTACACAATTGTATCCGTAGCATGTGAATGCCACTGCTTTCTCATATTAGGACAAAGTGTGTGTCCTGTGAATAACAGCACTTTTTTGGCTTGATCTTTTGAAGAAAGACTTTAACCTTTGAGATGGGGATCTAAGTGTCATCTTATAAGCAAAGTTAACTGAATATCCATGCATGTATAAACAAGAGTCAATGATCCTAAAGCTCTCACCTATGTACAAGGCTTCAAGTGTGTTTGTATAACGTAACTGTACAAGTACAGAGTTAGGTTTCTTCTATGTTAGCCTACATTTTTTAACTTAGCGCAATAATTTGAACAATCATGGTAGACAGTACAATTCTAATATCACATACCAAATATCAAGGCTCTAACTATTATTGATTCAGAGAAGAAGATTTTAAAAGTTTCTTATATATAAGCCTATAGTAAGTACATGTCACACACAGGGCGTGGCCATTTTTGACCTTAGGGCAATAATTTGGCCAATTTTGGCAGAGAGTCAAACCCTTATATTACTAGCCAAATACCAAAGCTCTAGAGAAAATGATTTTTATAGACTGATAGCTGATCACCTATTTTTAACCAAAAAGACCCATATGTTCAATGAACCGGTACCATTTGAACAAATTTGAAAGCAGGCTAGTCAGAGATCATTTCTGTAAAGTTTAATCAAAATTCAAATAGATGTTGTTTAAAGAAATTGTTGATGAAAAGTGACCACACTCTCTGGCAGTCATATTTTTTCAGAAATCAAAAAAATTTGAACAATGATTTGTAGAAGGTCAACCCTGGTGGCCATGTTTTTTGAAGAATCTGTATAAACTGAAAATCTTGGTAGAGGGTCACATACGGACTATTTGTGCGAAATTATTTCAAAATCGAACCATTGGTTTAGGAGGAGATGTTGTTTGAAGCATTTTCTATTTTTAGCTCTGGCGGCCCCTATGTGCAACCAAGTGGAACCATTTGAACAACTTTGGTAGAGGACAACCCAAGGAACTTCCAATATCTATTCAGTGGTTTTGGAGGAGATGTTGTTTAAACATGATTGTTGGTGACAAACTTGATGGACACATCCACAACAGATGATGGACATAGCCTGATCACAATAGTTCACCATGAGCACTTTATGCTCAGGTGAGTCTAAAAACACTGACATTGCTACACAGTACTTGTATAATGAAAAGATATCTTTCAGCCTGATTTAAACTTTTTATGCACTTTGTAAATCAATGTCATAAAATAATTCCCTCAGAATATGGTTCAATATACTTGAACTGTCTGTTTTTTGTCTTTTAAAACCTGCAAAATCTCATATTACTACAGTGTTCCTTCTATTCCCTTGTAACCAGCAAAATCTTTAAAGTCTTACAGTTTAATTAGTCTGAAAATCTAATCAGCTTCCACACTGATTTTAAAATTTGTATATTACAACAAGTTATATACAGCATCTCTTTACAGAATATATATGCTGGCAAATATGGGGGCGGCTACTGGATATTTACAGTTTGAATTTTTAACTTATAAATAAGTAACTGTTCACATATTAACCTCCTAATGAAGTAAGTTATTGCTTTCGCTTAGATGTTTTTTATCACTGCAAAATTTAATTTCATTAGATCAATGAATGATGTATAACCTTAGTATAGTCTTATCAGTTTTAATTCTTATCGAAATAATTCAGGGGAATATCTGGTCTTTCTAGACAAGCATTAGTTTGGTGTCAAGCAAATCCAAGCATTTGTCTTGCTAAGCTGATATTATCATAAGTGTTTAGGCTTATAAGGTCATTTTTTAAGGCATACACACAAGACAAATCATTTCTTGACTGGGAACCGAACCAAAAATTCAAGAATCTGACTGGATGCATGTGTGATTCTTTGTGCAACAGATCCATTTGTGAGTAGGAAAGAACACATGAATAAATAGTGTTTGCATTAACAATTTTAATGATATACAGTATACCTTAAAGGTAAACTGTGGAAATGGTACCTCATAATATTTTTCATAATAACTACAGACAGAAATTTATCATTGCTTACAATGCATGAAATCTTGTAAGTGCAGATTCCTTCTCCACAGGCAGTACAGCAACAAACCTGCCTGGGTGAGGATCAGCCAAAACTTCTTATGGCTTCAAAAGATTGATATTTCTAAACTGATGAACAGCACAAAAACAAAATTTTATAGAATGGTGCAGAAATCTTTAAATTATATAATACATGATCTTGATCCCTGCACATTCAAAGAAAAACATTACATCCTTCTGTAATTTGCAAACTGCATAAAATATTAATCAAATCATAGCAACAGTCCTCTTGCATTCCCCTAGATAGAAGATAAAATCTATCTCTAAAATATTCATAGACTGTTTTAAACTTCAGTGTATCATATATTCACTGCACTTTGGATTAATATCATTTCTAAAAAGCTCTTCAGAATAAATATGAATTGATATTGTAGTAAAATGCAATAAATCAAAGAAAAACAAAGAAAAATAAATACCAGCAATAAAATTGGAGAAGAGTATGGTTGCACATTCTGGTTTAAAAGCAAATTTTATACGCACAGATCAATACAGCTATGCAATTTATTAAAACTTACCACCATCAGTTACAGAAACACAGAGCTCCTTTTTAAACACATTACCTTGACCATTGACCCAACGACCTCAACAGGTATAAATGCAGTAGGCAGTAGGTGAAAGTTTCTTCTGACCTATGACCCCCAAAACAACAGGGTCATCCAATGTCCATAGGCAATCATCCTATGAACTCCCAAGCATTCTCTAAGTTATTAAGCAGAAACCAAATGGACTTACTGACCAACAGACATAGTCCAACCGACAAGCAGGCAATTAGAAAAAATTAATAGCCCCTCTTCTCAGAAGTATTTTGGGGGAGCATAATCAACTCTGAAGTGATTATCTGGCAGCTATTTTCCAAAGTGAAAGTTTATTTCAGATTTAACCATTTCAATACTCCAGTTGTCTGGAAAGTCTACAGCTACAGCACAAGTAGTTAACATCCATTTGAGTGACAATCAATCAAAAAATTGGGAGAAAATCAAATTAGACAACAATATGAAAAAAAAATGCTCCTGTGATCAAACATTTCTAAATTGGTATCTATTAGATTGTCAATGAGATGAATCGCTGGAGAAACTTTTGCTCCTTTCCCTAATGAACAAAATGACAATCAATAGGGAAAACGTCAATCTGTAGAAAAGATTGTACATCACTAGGACATATTTGTTCTGTACTGCTGGAATAGATTTATTTCTTAGCAGCTTGGTATCTGCTGCAAAATCTCAATCAAGTAAAGAAAATGTCACATTCTTGTCCATTTATGCTGAAACATCTGCAACTATGACAACTGGAAACTATCCAAAGTATGGATTAACTGCAAAAATTTTTTTTTGCTCAATGTCCTTCTCTGTAAAAACTAAGCCATTTCAAAGAGATGGTTACAGTTTTCTACTGCAGGAACATGGGATACTAAAAAAGAACTGTTTAACTTATTTATCATGAGAGAATTATGACATCCTATAAGTGCCTCATAGTAATCTGAATACTATAGCTATAGGACTTTTCAATTGCCGTTCTTAATATTCAGAATTGTTTTTAATTAGACAGAATTGTAAAAATATGACCACTTCTGGGTTTTATTTTCCAACAAGAGCAAGACAACCATATGAGATTGCTCACTTAAGTCTAACAACTTGTTTTAGTTCAGGGTCATTCTAGCATATCTGTGAAAGTTTCCACTAAATAAATATGCGTGGATACTGAGTATGTGCTGGGATGTTGGCCTGGGATGGAGATATTGATACAGGATACCAAGACACAGTATCACAATATAATCAAGGATTACAATAAACTAATAAATCAATAAACTATAACTTAAACATTTTTATACTCAGGGCTCCAGATAAGATGCGTTTTAGCGTAAATTACGCTTTGAAATAATGCATATACGCATGTCTGATAATTTTTAAGCGTATTAAAACATATATGAAATAACAGAAACGCACACAATCACTTTTTATTAGCGTAAACAAAATCTGAATCATCTGGATCATTATATCATTTTATGTAACAACGCATGGTCGGCATTCATTCTCCCACATTGAACGTACACACGCATTGAATGGTACTCTGCAAACCTAGGTTAAACTATATTATACATTCAATGCGTGCGTAAATCAAATAGTTGGGAATTAATATTGATGGTACGGTAGTGTATTTTAAAGCGGTGTCGATTTAAAATATCAACTTCCGGTGCGGAATAAACTTTCTAAGAATATATAAAAGTGAACAAACACTACGCATTCTTTAAACCAACAAAAATGATCCCCAAAACATAGCTAAAGGTATAATGAATATTCTATTGGATTTGGTAGCGAGTGTGACGCCAAAGCAAGCCAAGGGAGAAAAAAGAAGCAAAAACTTTAATGTTGCATTGAAACTAAGCTGCAAAAAAGTTCATAGGTGTTAGCTTTACATCCAATAAATATGTTATAAAACTGATTTACAAATTTTCAGGAGTAAAATTACTCCTGGTCAATTTCAGATTTTACCATTTCACTTATTCGCAACAAAATTAATATGATAAGTAAATACTCATAGCCCAAAAAAATTATCTGGAGCCCTGTATACTGGGAGACGAGCTGGAAATGATGTGTGGTACTAAGAGACAATATAAAACTAAAATGTGTCTGTAGGATACAGGGTATGCCCCCACTGGTACATTTGTCACAAATAAGGGGCAATAATTTAAATATTTGCAGTCTTAGGGGGTATAATCTAAACAAACACTTTATATAAAGGATTCATTATTCTAGGCCACAGCAAGGTCACATTATGATAAAGACTCAAGCAAGGTTTCATAAATTTACATCAAATACTTTTATAGGTAGGTTCGTCATTAGGGGAAAATGTGCACTTCTGACTATTTCAGGGGCCATAACTTTGAAAATTGCGGGTGGTGCCGGATGAAGAATAAGAGGTGTGTAAGTTTATATCATTATAAAGACTCAATTTATATCAAATATTTTTTGAGCTAGGCGTGTCACAAGGTGAAAATGTGCATTTTTTACTATTTCATGGGCAATTACTCTGGAAATAGTGGGCGGAGCCAGACGAAAAATAGGAGGTGTGCAAGTTCATGATAAAGACTCATACAAGGTTTCATCAATTTATATAAAATACTTCTTGAGATAGGCGCATCACAAGGAGAAAACGTGCACTTTCTACTATTTCAGGGTCCAAAGCTCTGGAAAAAGGGAGAGCGTGGGGGAGCCAGATGGAAAAATAGGAGGTGCACAAGTTTATATCATGATAAAGACTCGTGCAAGGTTTCATCAATTTATATCAAATACTTTTTGAGCTAGGCGCATCACAAACTTTTATCGGAAGGACGGACAAGACCAAATCTATATGCCCCCACCATTCAACAGGAGCACAAAAAGGAAAAAGTTTCATGGAGGTGGGGTAGAGCAGGGTAATAATGGATGGGAGCTTAAAGGAATTTAGTACAGGGTCATCCAAGGAACATTTCTGTTAAGTTATTTTAAAATCAGGCCAGCCATTTCTGAGCTGAAGATTTTAAATATTTTTCTTCTTTGCAACCAGAATTCTACATGGATGACCAAAAGAAAATTCCAATTAAGTTCAGTTGAAATTGGCTTGGTGGTTTAACAGAATACCTTATTTTAACAAATCATGGATGATGGACAACAAGATTGAAGACAGATCAACCAACCACAGACATCCAACTATCCTATGACTGAAATACTGTTGAAAAACGGTGATAAACCCAACACAAACAAACAAACAAATCCTAAAAGCTCTCTATGAGCAATCAAATCATGCTAAAGTGAGCTAGAAGTGTTTCAGTGTCCAAAAAGCAGAAAGACAGTGTTGGTTAGAACTGATGAATTTTACTTTAATGCTGATCAATTGGCAATCATGTTATTTTTTCAGTGATCAATCCACATAGACATTAGGATTACTCTTGATTCATACCAGAATGCAATCTTGATACAGCAACACTGCCTGAAAGGCTGCTTTTTGTTTGTCGAGCAGACTGTTGCTTTGTGGAAGCTAATTTTTCACAATAAAATGGTCTAGAGGGAGTAATTTGCTCTTCAGTAGTTTCTTTTAACAAAGGTTTTACTTAATATAGGCTTCTGAAAAAATCTTTACAGGTTTGTCAGCAGCTTAATAACTATAAAAGTTTCAGTTTATTATACAAACAAAAATTACTGTATCTATTTTAATACCGATTATCCCTGCACTGTAAACTGTTCTGTAAAATTCAGTATACTGGTCAAGTGCCTAAATCCGGACACTTTTGGTGGTTTTATGACGATAACTTTGCATTCCGAAACTGCACTTGCATCACATTTCAAATGTATAATTTTAGGTTCTTTATAAATCTCTGTGCAAAACAAGAAAATCAAATATTGCTGATTTCATCATAGAAAGTCATCCGAAGTGGGCCAGTAAAGGCTGTCAAAATCGACCTTCAGAGTAAATATTCGTACACTATTTCGGTATAAAATGCAATGAATCTGAGCACCAGAAAATGAACACAACTTTGTTTGAAACAAAGCAGTCAGATTTAGTCCTGTAAATGTATACAGACATCTCCGTTTGATTGATAAACGTGATCATGTGGACTAGTTTCTAATTCAATGCCTTAGTGAAAATTAATGTTTACAACTATTCTCACCCACATGCAGATTCCGTTGCTGTCGTTATACTTTTTGACGCAACTATTCACTGTAATGCCGTGCCGATTTTATCTTATGAATTGCTTCCTTGTCTCTATTGAATTAATTATTATATAACAGAAATTGGTTAGACTTCTTAAATAAATACTGAGGGTAGTACAGAATTGTAAAACATGTTTTTATGTCAGTTTTGATCAGCTAAGAAAAAGAGTCGTCTGTAACAGGCAAAATTGTTTTCTCATTAAATTAGTACCTTGCCGCACCTCAAACAACTGGCGTGCGCTGTATGACATCATCCCCCACAACACACAATTTTTACTTTTAGTGGTGCGGATATTTGAAGGTAATTTTCTCTGGAAATACTTACATTCACACACTGTTGTTCACAACTGGTCGTCAAAGCGTTCTGTGTCGATCATGTTCATTCCAGTAAAAAATCACGATCGTAAAGCATTTTTTGAAGGTGTCCGAATTATTAAGCACTGTCCGGATTTAGGCACTGGACCAGTAATCAAATATGTTTCTTTCTGATTAAATGTGCACATTTTTACAATACTCACACAGAATAGTATGTAAGCTACATGAATGACTTTCGTTTTTCTATACCTACAATCTGATACAAAATGATACATGATACACAGCAGCAAAAGATACAACATATGCATAGGTAGGGAACATCACAGGCATACGGTGTGCATAGTACAAGCATGATACCAAGCAAGATTAGACAACTATTTTGTTCTGAATACTGTATATGTACATTATTATGCATTTAAATTAGAACCTTTGAAACGAAACAGAAATAAACCAGGCATTCAAAAATGTGCAAAACTTACATTCAGCTATAGTGTTAAGACAAAAAGGAGAAATTAAACAGTGAACTGTCATGACTGTTAAGCTTCTGATCAACAAAGAATTACTCTCAATTTACCTGTATAAAATGTATATATTTAGAAATAATACGAAAACAGGACCTCTTACCTATTCTCTGTACAAATAAGCTTAATAATCATATTGCCAGAACTGCCTAGAATTACAGATTTCAGGAGGTACTGCCAAATCCAGGAAAACCCCCTTTTTCTCAAATAGGTTTTCTCACCCAGATTATAATTTGCAAATCCTGATTCAGATCCCACATTTATTCATAGGAGATATTTCATAAGGCAATATAAATTTTGTGTAATTATGCCCCTTTTCTTCTCATATCAGATTATCAGGGTATAAAGGGGAAAAAATAATTTTTTTAGAGAAATATCTTTAAAAATTCACAAGATATTATCCAGTTGGAAGCAAGATTTTCTATTTCCAATTCTGGTGGCCAAAAGAGCAGTTAAGCAGAGCCATATGAGCAAATACATGTATAATGAAGGTTCATCAACCATTTGGTCTTTACTCTACCAAAATTGAATAGGAAGTGCTTATGATACTACTACTAATTGAAACCCTGTTGATGAAAAACATAGATGTAACCTGTGTAACCCCAGTCTTCATTTTTCCTAAACCAGAAGCCCGTCTCATCCATCTTCCATTGATTAAATGTCATGTAAATTTCTGATAACAAACATAACTAGTTTTATTAATGTTATTTGCCTAATCATAACAGCAAGACAGAAATATTGGGCAATGTCTTCATTTCTAAGATAACTCCTTCAGACAGTGGCCAACTTTGCAGCTTTCCGGATAAAAATAGTGTTGATTCCTCATGAAACACACTGGCTAATACTTCAGACAGAAAAGGAATATTTTTTTGGCAGATGTGTGTTTCAGATATAAAGAAACACATAAGAGCTGGCAAGTTATAGACAGGCTTACTCACAGTATTAACAGGTTATTCCTTTTATCAAAGTTCTTGTAGATATATAATGATATAATATAATTGAAGAATTTTTCCTCTTCAAGGCACCAAAACAAACAACTTTTTAAGACCTGAGAAAGACTGCTATAAGACTCCTGTTCTCCACTGAAATGTTAAACAGCCAACAAGCAGAGCTCTACTATTACTACAACAGTATTTTGAATACAAAGTTACAATTGAAGTTATTGAGTCATTAAGCCACAAACGGTATACAAAACCTAACAAAAGATTTGTTAAGGATAACCTCTATCATTTTCAGTCATCATTTTCCGCTTTTGACTCAATTCAAACATATATTAATTCTTAACCCCAAGCTTTCCATGTTCGTTGAATCTTTCTGGTTCATCTGTAACTAAAACTAGATGCCCACAGGCAACATGTCGAACCTGCCCTTTGACCCCTAACTGTGACCTTGACATTTGAGATAGAGTCTGTCTCACTGAGTTAAACATCCATGCCAAATATAAACAAGATTCCTCAATGCATGTCAAAGTTATGGGCCAGACAAGATCTGACATGACCTTTGACCTCCTACTGCAGGGTTTTTTTTACCACAAGGGGAAGGGGCCCAGGCCTGTGATTTGGGAAAAATAGCTCGGTATTTGGGCAAAGGGGAATAAAAAACCTGATGTGAAGTCAATTTTTGAGAAAACTGCATGATATAAAAGGAAATTTTTGAGGGGAAGGGGCCTATTAACGGCCCTTTTTCTTAAGGAAAAAAAAACAACTGAACTGCGACTTTGACCTTTGAGATAGGAACCTGGGGTTTGCGCACAACACTCCACCTCACTAAGGTTAACATTCAAGCCAATTATAAAAAATTCCTAAATGCATGTCGAAGTTTAGGCCGGAAAATTGAATGCCCTTTTGTTTTCAACTGGCCTTGCCTTTGTGATGGAACCTGGAGTTTGTGCATGACACTCCGTCTCACCATTAACATTTATGCCAATAAACAAGATTGCTCCATGCTCCATAAAGTTCAGGTCCTGACAAACAAATTCAGACGACCCACATGCACATACATAAAACGCCATTTAAACAAAAGTCTTTGTTTCCCGAAAGCGGACTCACAAAAAAATTATAAACTAAAGTTGCTTACAGAACAAGCTGCAGTAATTTTGGGTTTTGCTCAAACCCGAGGAAATGCATCTAAAAATTTGAGGACATTCCACCTTTTAGGGAAACTTTAAACTGGATTTCCCAGAATGCCATGCTTTTCATGAATCATAAAAAATATAAACTTTCTCCAACAGCAAACTGAAATAACTGAGTATTGCAAAAAAAAAACAGTACAAAGTGACGTAACTCAATGAATGCAGATAAAAACGCGGGCTTCTGTTGGTGAAAAAAATGGGGGCAAAAAAAATGTGAAATAATCGTTTGTTCCCAAATAAAGTCCGTAATTCCATTAACTTTTCCAGAAAAGGGGAAGCGCAGAAAATCTGATTAAACTCTAAAGTCTTGTAATAAGCATTGTTGGGACGTCCCTTGTTTGAAAAAATGTTGGAAGTGAGGTTTTTTCCCTGTAAAATTGAAACTTGCTACAAACATTTTTTTAGAAAATCTCCAAAGAGTAGAATTTAAACTGCAAGGGTAAATTTAAAGGTCTGATGAGAATTTTGGGTTTTTTTTCCTATGCTAAAAATGTCTTCGTTAAAATTTTAAAAAATTTTTTTAAAATTGGATTGTTTTTCAATCCCTTAAAATTTTTTTATTTATACATTACAAATTGAATGACCTGCCAAAATCCTGTTTTTTTAAAATAATAATGCCCTCCCAAAAATCCCCCTTTTTTTCAAACAGTTACTAAAAAAAATAATATATCTCATTCAGGTTTGTTGCTAAAATAATTCATTTTTTTGGGTTCAGGCGAAGGATCATATCACGCGGGGGGGCCCCCGAGTGATTTTTAATACACATTTTAAACGACAAAAAAATGTTTTTATTCAAGAGCAAATACTTTTGGAATTTTTTTTAATTTAAACACGTTACCAAGGACTTTAAAGTACACCCTTTGATGGCATTCTTTTAAAATTTGCCGTTTTAAATTGGTTCTTTTCCAGCGCGCCGCTTGCCGTTTGACGCAATAATTGTGCGTCAGAACAGTGAATTGTTTTTTAAAAAATTTCACTTTTTTAGTTTCTTTGTTTAATGGAAAAGAATCGGATGTGTTAGAAATCACTTTTTTTACTGTGATTTAAATTTGCGAATTTATCAATATCATTGACTCTTAAGACTAGTATTAAAAATGGAATACATCATTTAAAAAATAAAAAAAGAGGACCATGATGGCCTGAATGCCCCCTACCCCCCAATGACCCAGTGTTGAACTGAGTACGACGTCGTTATTTTATTTTTTGAATAGTGCCCTGTTTTTGAGCACTTGCCCTAGTTCATAAAGATAAAAAATTATGCCCAAAATTTTTCATGAAACCTTTGAAAAATATGACCTTAGGAGGTCACGGGGTTTTTTTTTATCTGACTAATGCCTAGTTTTTGAAGGCACGTGACCCACTTCTGAATCTGACCTGTATTAAGGTAAACATTCTCACCAATTTTATGAAGTTCATGAAAAAATGGCCTTAAGAGGTCACAAGGTTTTTTATTTTTAAAACCTACGGCTAGTTTTTGCCGCACGTGACCAGTTTCGAACTTGCTAGTTTTCATCAAGAAACATTTGATCAATTTTCATGAGATCCTTTGGAAAAATTTTGGCCCTCCAAAAGAGGTCAAAGGGTTTTTTTCTATTTTTAGACTACTGCCCTAGTTTTTGCCCGCACGTAACCCAGTTTCAAACTTGCCCTGTTCTAAAGGTGACTTTCCCCAATTTTTCTGAAGACCCATTGAAAAATATGGCTCTGGAGGTCACAAGGTTTTTTCTATTTTGACCTACGCCCCTTTTTTGACCGCACGTGACCAGTTTCGAACTTGACCTGATATCTCAAGGTGAAATTTGCCTTTTCTAAAGATCCTTGAGAAAAGGGCCCCAAAAGAGTCAAAAGGTTTTTTCTATTTTTGACCAAATGACCTTTTTTTGCCCCACAGCCCTTTCCAATTTGACTAGATATTCGGTGAAATTTGCCCTTTTTTCATAAAGATCCTTTGGAAATATGGCCTTTGAGAGGTAAAAGGTTTTCTATTTTTAGTTACTGACCTGTTTTTGACCGCCCGAACCCCCGTTTAAAACTTGCCCTTTAGATACATCAAGGTGAACTTTTGGGGATAATTTCATAAAGATCCTTGGAAAATAGGGCCTTAGAGAGGTCACAAGGTTTTTCTATTTTTAGACTACTGCCTAGTTTTTTGCCCACGTGACCCATTTTCGAACTTGACCTGATATCATAAGGTGAAACTTCTGACCAATTTTCATGAAGTCTCATAAAAAAATTGGCCTCTAGAGAGGTCAAAAGGGTTTTTTCTATTTTTAGCCTTGATAGTTTTTGACGCAGTGACCCAGTTTGAACTTGAACTAGTATCACAAGTGACTTTCGGGCCCAAACTTTCATAAAGATCCATAAAAAAAATGTGACCCTAGAGTGGTACAAGAAAAAGTTTTCGCACGCATGAAGCATCCCGGGGGACGGACGCGGACGCCAGCGAAAAAAAAAGCTACCTTGCCCTTTGTGACAGGTGGCTAAAAAGGGATTATTCTGCTCAAAAATTTTTCATACTGCTTTTCAGATGTACGATATTTTTTCCATCGAGACAGAAGCTTACCTGTTGTATGACTTGGTGAAGCCTGGATGTAACTGCATCATTGATCTCATTGCCAACAACCTATAAAACAATCAGTCTGTCAGCATGCTTCACTAACTACAATAATCTTCAACACAATTACTCAAACTATGTACTGCCAAATGTATCACAAATGGCTTAAAAAACATGCTGTCTTTTTTAATTCTTACCCTGCTTAATTTCCATAATGAATTGTCAATCTTTAATTTGGACGTACATAACTGTTGAGGTGTGTTTACTTAAAATTTAACTGATGAAGGTGAAAAAATGCAGATCTTGATCAGACTGCATGGATGTGCAGGTGATCTTGATCTACGGGTCGCGGCAAAAATAATGTGTCGCATGATAAGTTAAGACATTGGTAGGGGAAAACAGTCTATTAAACTTTTTGGTGAGAAGGAAAATGGACCCAAAAAATATTCACAGTTTATTAAAAAAAAAGCCCTGAAAGACCATCTTGCCTTTACCCAATAAAAAAATTTTTTTGTATTTAAGTAAAAAATCTCCCAGCCATCCGAAATAGAACTACTCATAGTTTTTAAATTTGGGCATACTATTTTTCCCCTTGTCCTTAAGAAAATTTTCATGAATGTGTTATCAATGCCCGCCTCCCGCTTACTATTAAAATAAACAAAAACGGCCAAATGCTTAAACAAATGAAGAATTGTTTTTTTTAAATTCTGAGAGAAATATTCCATTTATGCTAATACACATTCATCAATGGCTGAAAGCATTCAGTTTAGAGCTAAGAGTGCCTTCCAGGCATGAAAAAACCTTTCCCGAACAAGTTGCCTGGGTTTGAGACAATGCAATAATTTTGTTAGAATTAATTTCATTCCTCGATCAATGTTGTCTGAAAACATTCTTTACAATACTGGTGGAGAGGTCCAAAGGCGGGCACTTGAACGAGGCTTTCTTGCAAAGAAATAGCTCAATTACTGTCATTTTGACAAAGGTCAATAGCAATTTAGATGAGAAATTATATTATCTAACTATCAGGCCCGTTTTGGATACAGCAAAATTTTTAAAATGCCCCAGCTTATTTGATTTGCCTGCTTGAAAATTTTTATGCAAAAAAATTACTTTGTCAGGGATTCAATAAAAAATACCCAAGGCCAAAAAACCCAAGGGGGTTTGTTTTGTATGTCTGCAAAATACAGTCAAAAATCAAATTTTAATAGATGTAAAATTTGTAATTAATGTCTTCTGTTTAAACAAGAATCGGCCCGCAACTGTTAGGAAAAATTTTTTCCGCCTATTCTGTTACTATATGCCTCAAAAGAAAAAAAAAATTACTTCATGGAAACTTTTTGTACGGCTTTTTTGATATTAGAAAACAAATGCAACTATAAAAACAGTGTTTTTTTTTTTGGGAAAAAATAAAGGGGCCCGCGAACTGGGGAAATTTTTTTATTTTTTTGGGGTTTTCGCAAAGCACAAAAAACCCGTATACCGTAGGTTTATGGCGCCAAAACGGACTACAAAAATTTTGGGTTTCCCCATCTCATTTTCATCGAAATAAAATATGAGGTATGGAATAAAATTTGCTACCCGCTGGAATCACAGGGTTTCTGCAAAAACCCAAATGTTTAAGACCCTATTAGTGCCTCTTAGGATCGCAAGGGTAAGGGGAGTGGTTTTTAAATTTTTTTCATACACAGATTGTCCAGAAAAACGTGTGGCCCCGAATTGGGAAAATAGGCGTAATGCCCAAAATTGGAAAAAAAAAAGAAAAATGTTTAATTTCTTATAAAAGATATAAATCTCTACATTCCCAAAAGAATGTTTTTTGGGGTTTAATTTTTTTCAAAACCACTTTGATTTAAAATCTGAAAATTTTAAAGGGGGGTAAAATTAAATTAAGACACCAATATTATACAACTTATAAAATTGTATTTTTCAATTTTCAGTCATGCCCCTTGAAATTTGGAAAAACTCCCAAATTTTTACTACCGAAAATCGAAATGCGCCAACTTTGATCTCCCAATTATTTAAAAACTAGGAGGTATTGTAAAATTTTTTTTATATAAATGATTAATGGGAAATGGAAATTTTTAAAAAGACCTTTTTTAAGGTGGAGGGTGGGGGGGGGAATGACGAATTTTTGGGGAAAAAAAAGCCATTTTGGTGAGGGGGAAAATGCCCAATTCAGCAGTAAAAAAAGGCAAAAAAAGAGCTGTTCCCTTTGGATGAAACATGCCCCCCATGGCATTTGAATGAATAGTTATGGCGAGTTCAGAGTTTAGGCCTTGACCTACGGAGTGGGTCTTGCCGAAAAATCGTCTTACTGTGTACACTTCTGCATAGTTATTTTAAAATCATACATGGGAAAGACAAAGTATGGACCGGACTGCCCATCAATGCACTATCATGAAAAAAAGATCTTTAAGTTAAAGGTGACCGACCTTTGAGCTAGGCCCGGGTCTTGCGTGTGCTGTCTTTACTGTGGTAACCCTTCATGCCAAGTTATTTTTAAAATCCATCCACGTGACAAAGATTTTGGACCCGGGCAGCCATCAATGCCCCCCTTTAACATCTAAGTGGACCCTTTACCTTTGAGGAAACCTGGGTCTTGCGCATGAACGTGTCTTATTGTACACATTTATGCCCAATTTTATTTGAAAATCCATCCTCGATGACAAAAATATGGGCCGGACACGCCCCTCAATGCACTTCCTTTAACGTCTAAGTGTGACTTGACCCTTTTAGTACGGACCTGGGTTTTGCGCACTGCATTCGTTTACTGTGGTACAATTCATGCCAAGTTATTTTAAATCCCTCCACGAGACAAAGTATGGCCGGACATGAAAATTGCAGACGGACCGACAGGGCGACAGACCCACAGCGTTCAAAAATATATGCCCCCCTTGGGGGGGCATTAAAAAACACTGCAAAATTGGTTATTTTTTTGCGCATTTTTCATGTATATTCTAACTAATTTATGAGCTAACAGAGCTACAATCTACAGAAAAGCTAGAAAACAACTGAAAGTATGACTGAAATATTGTAAAATAAACGTAGTTTAAAAGTTCTGCTTAAGGTTTGTTCGCCATTAGCAAAAAATTTTTTTCAATGTAGAATTTTATTAAAAACCGATTTTTTTCAAAAAAAGCCGATAACTTAGAAAATTGGAAAAAAAAAAAAAGGATCGTGTTTTTCTCGATTTTTGCTAGGTTTTATTGAAAAATTTTAATTCTCGTTTTCAATTTGGGCTATGGGAAAATCACCCTTTTGATAAATTTTCACGAACGAAAATTTTTTTCAATGCAGATTTTTAAAGAAAATTCTTACAGTTATAAAAAAAACATACGGGGTACAATATGGGGGAAAAAAAATGTATAGGTTCCGATTAAAAAAATCCTTTCTTGTAAACTATTTTAAAAAATTTTTTGGAATTATTTAACGTGTCAGAGTTTTAATCATATTTAATTTGGAAGATAGTAACATGCTGTTGTAATATTTTACTCTTGTTGCCTAAAAACAAATTTTTTTTTCTTTCGTATGCCGAAACCAGGCTTTATTTACCTTTTCCGGATAAATGAGAATCTTTTAGTGTGAATATTTACCAAAAACGTGCATTTTTTTTAAAGGGGCCCTAAATACTATTGTAAAAAAAATATAGGAAGTTTCTTTGAGACAAAACTTAAAAAAATAAACAGGAGCTGTCAGTAAGACGCGTTTCTCCCATTAGGCGATTTGATAGTAAAATGAATATTGTTCCCAAAAATAGCCTCTACTTCAAAAGGGAAAATCACCAAGGGGCATAATTCTCTAAAAAACACAAAAAAGGTTATTGGGAAATTTTTAACACAAGCGATGATGTGGTAAGGTATATTTTTGAGGTTTTAAGCCAAAATCTTAATGTACCCGAGTTATGTCAGAAACGAAGTTTGTTTTAAAAATTTTAAATATTTTAAAGGGGCATAATTTTGGGCAAAAAAAAACAAAACGAGTTATGGGGATTGTTCCACAATGAGATGATGATGATAAAGATACTTTTAAGTTTTTAAGTCTTTTCTTATTTGCATTAAAGTTTATCCCGAAAACAAAAGATTGCAAAAGTATTTAGTACAAAAAGGGGGATAATTTTTGTCAAAATACAACGGGTTATGGTTTTTGTAACCCCACAATTTATGAGATGAGATTATAAAGAAATTTTTTAATTTAAGTCATTTTTTTAAAAATACTAAAGAAGTCATAAACGAAGCTTTCGAAAAAATTTAAAATGAAATAATTCCCGTATAAAACCCCGGGACCTTGACCCCGGGTATAAAGGGCCCGCCCCTGTACATACTTTGTTTGTATGCTGGACAATGTTTATGTAAAGTTACAGTAAGATATATGCAATAGTAACAAAGCTATGACAGAAAAACAAAGGTTGCCCAAAAACTTTAACCTTAAAAGTAACCTAAATACATTTGTTTGTTTGTTTGTTTTGGGTTTAACACCATTTTTCAACAGTATTTTAGTCATGTAATGGCGGGCAGTTAACCTAACCAGTGTTCCTGGATTCTGTACCAGTACAAACCTGTTTTCCGCAAGTAACTGCCAACTTCCCCACATGGATGAGAGGTGGAGGACTAATGATATCAGACACAATGTTGTTTATCAAATAGTCACGGAGAACATACGCCCCGCCCGAGGATCGAACTCGTAACCCCGAGATCCGTAGACCAACGCTTTTACCTATTGAGCTAAGCGGACGGGCTAACCTAAATATAACACATTGGTGACCTTGACCTTGGTAATAATGGGCTCAGCCTGTACACATACTTTGTTTGTATACTGGACAATGTTTATGTGAAGTTATATTAAGATATAAGCAATAGTAACAAAGATATGACAGAAAAACAAAGGTTGCCAAAAACTTTAAACATTAAAAATAACCTAAGTATAACATCTTGCTGACCTTGACCTTGGGTATTATGGGCTCAGCCCGTACACATACTTTGTTTGTATACTGGACAATGTTTATGTGAAGGTACAGTAAGATATAAGCAATAGTGACAAAGATATGACGTCACTAATGGTGACAAATGCCCCCGCAGTGGCTTGACCTTTGACCTGGTGACCGTGACTTTTGACCTGGTGATCCAAAAGTAGGGGTCATGTACTCAATAAGTACTACCAGCATGTGAAGTTTGAAGGTCCTGGGTGCAGTGGTTCACGAAAAAAGTGCCTTCATGCAAAAAGTTAACATTGGCCCGTGACCTTGACCTTTGACCTGGTGACCCCAAAGTCAATAGGGGTCGTGTACTCAAGTACTATCAGCATGTGAAGTTTGAAGGTCCTGGGTGCAGTGGTTCATGAGTAAAGTGCCTTCATGCAAAAAGTTAACGTTGTGACGAACTAACGAACAGATGGACAGTTGAAAACTAATATGCCTCCCTTCTGTGGCATAAAAACAAAGGTTGCCGAAAAACTTTATCCAAGAAAGGTCATGCCGAAGTCGACATCAACGCCGACACTGGGGCGAGTAGAACAGCCCCCTTATTCTCCGAATAATGGAGCTAATAATCAAGTATAAATTTCTTACCACTAAAACAGCAAGAACATTTTCACTGCTACCTTTGCATACTGGTAAAATGCCAACTGAAAAAAAAAGAAATTTAAAGAAAATGAATCATTTTAAAATTGGAAATGAACTAAAAAATGATTCATCTTCCCTAATAAAAGATGGATGAACTTATTCCATGACAATTTTGTGTGAACTCTCATTCAATGATGAACTTGTGTGAACTTTTTGGATTTCACTTATATTAAATAAAGAATCAAATAGATGGGCCCAAGATTTCAAAACAGCTGTTAATAGTGTTATATTTATTCTGTGTTAAATGTTTCAGAGAAATGCCAATTTATCCCACATATTGCATTGTCTTACGGCAAATATTTGGTAGAGACATTAATGAACAATTCATATTAGTACTTCCAACCAAGGAGGACAGATTCTGAAGGTGCTAAATGAACACAGTCGCAATTTCAGAAAAGTTTCTGCCATTGTCTAATAAATACAGGTTATATAGAAATTAGTGTTACTGGAAGATAAAAGTGAAAGGTGTATAATATATCAAAATAATTTCCCTGCTTTTAACAACTTCAAAATTAACTTCCATCTCCTTAAGAAAAACATTTCTAACTTTGGAAAGGATTTTTGAAATTATCTTCCCTGCAATTAGAAAAAAACACTTACCTACCTTCCTTCACTGCTGAACTATCTTCCTGGTTTTAAAACTAATTTCTCTAGTCTTTAAACAAACATCCATACTTCAGGCATTTTTGATTCTGGGGGACAGTTCTAAGTTAATTGTGTTTCTTTTATTTTTCAAAATAATTTATCTTCCTTCACAACTAAACTTCTTAGCTTTTAAAAACAACAAACCTTCACAGCTTTGGAACTCACGCTGCTGAAAGACAGGCCTCAACTTCCATCACATTTACAAATAATTTCCCTCTCCTTAAAACTAACTGGAAACTGACAATTTAAGGTGTTTAACAACGTCCATACCTTTAAAAAGTACCCTCCATGCCCTAAAAAGTAACTTCCTTAACTCAAAACATCCCTATCTTTAGAAATGGCATTGTTGTGTTTCCATAAATTTGGAAATAATTATCCCACTATTTAACAATTAACCCATCTTTAAACTTTTAGTACACAAAGTAGAGGGTATTTCTTATCTTTGAAAAAAGATTTCCTACCTTTTGAACATATTTCCCTACCTTTGGAATTGATGTTGCTGGAAGACAGAAGTGGAAGATGCTGCAGAACACATTGAGGAATGCTGCCTACATCTGTATAGTCTGGTTGACAATTGCTGAATACATTGCTGTAAAACAAAATAAAAGTCTATTACAGGTATGACATGATTAAAATTAGACAATTCATCTGAGAACCTTCCCAGGTCCTTTATTGTATGACATGTAAAGCAGCTATACAGGAGACTCCTCCAAGATTTATCCAAGGACCTTCCCCAGTCCTTTAATGTATCTCCCTGGTCCTTTAGTGTATCAGATATAAAGCATTTACACAAAGACTTATCAGAGACTTATCCCAGAACCTTCTCTTGTCCTTTTTGAGGAGTAACAAGAGCTGTCTCTATAGGATGACACATGCCCCCGATGGCACTTTGAATGAATAGTTATGGCCGATGTTAGAGTTTAGGACCTTTGACCTACAGACCTGGGTCTTGCGCGCGACACATCGTCTTACTGTGGTACACACTCATGCCCAATAATTTTTAAATCCATGCATAAATGACAAAGATATGGACTGGACACGCCCATCAATGCACTATCATGAAATATGACCTTTAACGTCTAAGTGTGACCTTGACCTTTGAGCTACGGACCTGGGTCTTGCGCGCGACACATTGTCTTACTGTGGTACACATTCATGCCAAGTTATTTGAAAATCCATCCATGGATGACAAAGATATGGACCGGACACAAAAGGACTATCATGAAAAATGACCTTTAACGTCTAAGTGTGACCTTATCCTTTGAGCTACGGACCTGGGTCTTGCGCGCGACATATCGTCTTACTGTGGTACACATTCATGCCAAGTTATTTGAAAATCCATCCATAGATGACAAAGATATGGACCGGACACGAAAATTGCGGACAGACTGACAGACTGACAGACGGTTCAAAAACTATATGCCTCCCTTCGGGGGGCATAAAAATTCGAAACTGTTTTATCTGGTGTCTTCTCACTCTTGCACATGAACATTAACAATCAATACTGGTGTTGAACTTAAATTGTTTATAACTGCTATTTGCTCACTGTGAATGGGAACATGCAAGTTAACTTAGTCGTTTACCTCATTATGGCAGGTTATGCATGGAAGGAGAGATACAAATGTTAAACAAATTGAATCAAAATGAAACATATTGCATGTTTGTTTTACCATTATCTAGTATTTACACTAAAATTTCCATTAAATTTTGAGTAAACAGACAGCAATCAATTAGATTTAATGTTTAGGTGCAACTTTCAACACAGCTCAAAACATTGTTAGAAAGATTTCTAATTGATTCAATATTTTTGCAATGTAAAACTGCAACTCTAAATACATAATGTTAGATTTTACGCATATTTTGTTTTTGTTCAGCACACAAGTATATTGCAAACTGAATGTTGCATAAGTGCTGTCTATTTAATGTTTTAAGACACAGCTTAATGTGTAGAGAAACAAAAAATTTGAGATGAGCAATAATGTATGTGATTACTGGTTTTTTGTATGCTGTTTTTGTTGGTTGTAACATCACACTGACAATTAAAGGTCATATGGCAACTTTTCAGCATCTCACTGTGCAGGAAGACCCCTTATGCCCCTGCTACATTAAATCAAGCATGAGTGGGCACTAAGGTAGAACAACCTGCACTACACACCTTGGTTTGCAAGTTAGGAAATCAGTCTTAGAATGCGACCTTGCTATTGGTCAATTCCAAATATATATGATGCTCAGAAACATTCAAATAGATGCTGGAATTCAAGACTAGTCTCCAAACCCACTTTTCATTATCTCAGAAATGCAAACTGCACATTTCTAACTTTGAAATATGGAGCCTAAAATAACTTTAAAGAATGTCTATTTATTTTCCACTACAATTTCCTGTGAAGATTTGTGCTGTCTATATGAAGTCCTGTACCAAACACACGAGTTCATCATTATGTCTAATTCTATTGCTTCATCTTCAATGAATCCTTAGATTTGATAGTATTATTAGAGTGTAAGAAACCTTTAAAATTTAACTGAACATAACATAGTTATAGAAATACTATTGCACAACCAAGAAATCCTTGAAAACTAGAGATTGTTTTTCACAAGGTATGCCTCCCACTACTTACCATGCAGAAAATGCAAAAAAGCCACAAATAAAGGCCGTAACTCCTGGGAAGATCACTGAACCATAACATTCCAACTATATCCTCAACAAAAATTGGCAGTGGTAACTCCTGTGAAGTTTGGTGGAATTCCAACTAGTGGAATAAGAGAAGTAGTACAGATCAAAGAATTTGACAAATCAAGGGCCATGACTCTGTTGAAAATCATTTAACCAGAACATGGCAATAATGTGCAGAACTATGTTTCACACTAATTACTCATATGATTTGGTAAAATTCAGGCTAACTGTATCCAGCAAGTAGTGTAAAAACTGTAAAATATGACAAATCAAGTGCCATAACTCTGCTGAAAATCACTGAACCTGAACATGGTGATGATACATATAACTAGGCTTGGCACTGATAACTCCTGTAAGGTTAGGTGAAAATCTGCCCAATAATAAAAGAAGAGTGGCCAAAACATCAAAACAAGAGGGCGATAATGGTCCTAGATTGCTTATCTGAGTAACACTGCTTGCATGAACAGTTTTGGTAGATGGTTATGCAAGAAAAATGTCTGAACATGTCAAAGATATGCACAACTAGGCTTGGCAATGATCACTTTTGTGAAGTTTGGTGTAATTCCTTCTGGTGGTATCACAGCTGTCTCCCAGACAAAGTAAAATACAACAAATTAAGGGCCATACCTTCAAAGAAAACCACTGAACCAGAACATGGAGACAATATGCTGAAAATCAAGGCCCACAACTCCACTCAAAATCACCGAGAATGTCCATAATATAACTGAGCACGTCTGAGAGGTTTGAAGGAAAACTTCCCAAGAATATTAGAGAAGTTGCCAAAACATCATAAAATTTGATGAACTGAGGGTCATAAGTCCAATGAAAATGCTGAAGTTATGCTCAACTAGGCTTGGCAATAATCACTCTTGTAAAGTTTGGTGTAAATCTGTCCAATGGTGTCGGAGCAGCTGCATGTACAAACTTTGTGACAGACAGATAAACAGCACTAAATCAATAGATCTCCCATACTACATGTGGGAAACATAATTAATACCCCACAAATATTAATTTCACAGTAATCTGTAAATATTTAAGTAACAAAGCAACAAGAAATCTTAAGGAATGAGACCCATAATGACAATCTACAATCTGTGTACTATTTCAGCATTCTTTGATACATATTGTAACTCATACAAGCATGAAAATGAACTTCTGTTGTAGCTGGGAAGTGCCTAAACTGAAAACACGAATGTTTTTGAATGGACATAGCTAATTATTGTCTTTACATTGTCCACTACCTGAAAGTTAACATATACAATACCTCTAAGTTGTAACAGCCCTGGCAAAACTGACAACATCTGTTCCTTAAAGTGTTGTTAGCAGAAGTTATACTGTATTTCCATAGTATGATGGCTATAGTGGAGGCAACTTGACCCCGATGGTTGACCTTTGTATTATAATACATAATGAGGCACAACCTATTATTGAAAAGGAGTGCATTGTATACAAACTTACTGCATATAAAATACATGGATACCCTATGCACACCTTATTCATTCTAATGAAATAATCGATATGAATAATCAGCCTAAGGTCAACCATCGCGGTCAAGTTGCGACTACTATACAGATTTATCTGCAGTAACATCAACACCAAAATAAACATGGTGAATATTACTCCAAGTCTATAAAAAGGTTAAACAAGAGGACCATGATGGCCCAAGATCTCTCATGAGTGAACAAAATATCTGCAAAATTATTTTAAAATTTTGCCAGCGTTTTCTGACAGGAAGATTTTTAAAGTTTACCACTTCATGCATGTACACAGGAAATACTGTATACATATATGAAAAAGTGACTACACCTCTTGTGGCCATGTTGGTAATCAAAACAAACTTGGTATATGTTCACCATGGAACATTTCTGTGAAATTATTTAAACTAGATTCCAAAGAGACAAATATTCTGACCATGTTTTATATTATAAATCAACTAGTAGATCATTGTTTTCAATGATTTGATCTAGTGACTTAAGTTTTTTACCCAAGCGACCAAGTTATAATTTTATCCTTAATTTTTTATGAACTTGTCTCAGATTTTATTGAGGGTAAGATTCTGGCCAAGTTTCATGAAGACTGGGCCAGTGCTGCTGCCTCTAGAGAGTTAGCAGTAACACTATCCATGACATACGACGACCAACACGGTGATCAAAATAACTGTGCACAGGTGAGCTAAAATGTGAACATTACTGATTGCTTCTCTGTCTAACAAAATCAAATTAGAGGAGAAGTAGGCTGCATGTTTGGAAATTAATCTCTTATCTCCTGTTCTAATTAGTTTCTTTCAATTCAGTCTACTGTCAATATTGCACAATAAAGAAGCAAACCTTCCCATTAATCATTTAAAATAGTTTTCCAATATTTTCATCAATATCTCAAAATCAAATAACTTTCATCTATTATAAAGTCTGCCTCGAAAAGCAAACACTGAAATTAAAACAGAACAGTCATTTATTTTTCAGTTTACTAAGCAGTTTCCCTGTAACTTTCAGAACAAAAGAATTTAATTATACAAGTGTCTCAACAAAATTTACATTAAAGACCAATAAATCGACAGCAGTTACAGCTATCTCAAGACAGCTCAAATATTTGCTCATTTTGAAGTTTTCCCTGTGTTTTGTAAGTGGACAGTCATCATATAAAAGATTGCAGTAAAGTATTTGTACTGCTGTATGAATAGTGTTATCTGAACAAGCTCTTGACACTGCTTCAACCTGAAGGGTGATACTAGCAATAAAATTGTCTCCAAACATTCTATTAACAGCATTATATTCTTTGATTTCTTGATAAATGTGAGACCCACCCCTCTGCATTTGCGTAGCAATAAACTTCACAGGAGTCTTGTGAAACTTGAAGAAATGCATAAAACCTGCACTGGTGGGAAACATTCCACAACTGACAGGAAACTAAACATTTCAAACTGCATGTTTTTCCTTTGAAGTATTTTAGCACTTGCAAATTCAACCCCAAATTCAGGTGTGAACTATAGAAAGAAAACTTTCCTTGACTGCATCCCTACACTAGAAGCTTGTCTCATTTTTCAAAAGCTAGTTGGCTAGTTATGTCAGGTTACAGGCAGATTCTATATGTTACCTGTTAAGACCAATTCATAAACATCCAACACTTTTTCACCATCAGACAGATTAGAAGCATGTTCAATATCGAAATGTCACTACCTAATTGAATTCTCTAAGATAAAATGAACAAGCAATTTATCAGATAAGAACTGAAACAATAGTCAATACAAATAGTTCACATTCTTCTACATTCTCACCATTGATAGAACAATGAAATATCAAAGATATCCACTTGATATTTAAATCTACATGTGACTTTTTTCATTAATCTTAATTCTAAAGTGGACTATTTGGTTCAGTGGAAAGTGGCAGTTTACAAAACCAGTGGTCATAACCTTGATCACTTTCTCCTCTAATTTCAAATAACTTAACATTTGTTTGAATAAAAATCCTGAGTATAGCTGCTTTTACAACATCTGACAAGCTACAGAACCAGGAAATCTTTTGACAAGCTATAGAACCAGGAAATCTTCTGAAATTTGAGCTTCTCTTTGCTTCTGGAATTCTAGCATCTCCCCATACCTTGCAGTATCTACAAACCTTAAAATTACTATGATTCTTCTGGAGAAATACAGCTTTTCCATACGTATCAAGTAGACAATAAATGAACTAAGTTACAAACACTCTTCAGTTCTAATTTTTTACAAATGGTTCCTACAACTGCAGTTCCAATCTGGGACTTGCTCTAAATGCAGTTGGAAAAGAAAGTATATTTGTTGCAATCTTTGTATTAAGTCTAAAGTTGCTAAGGGACTCTGAGAGTACATTATGTACAGCTTTCTAACTTTAATGTTATGGCTAGATGCTTTAAAACACAAAACAACACACTGTCAAGCTGCACTGGAGCTTGCAATTTGCAAACATAAGCATATGGCAGTCAACTAATCTGACATCCAGCCAAGGCTAATATTAAAACTTCTAATTTTGATATACTAGCTTTTGAACAGTATTCCTGTCAAATATAACTTCAAATTAACTGATAACAGAATTCCAATGATTCAACATTATGGATACTTCTTCTCCTTAAGAAGATAAATAAGTGATAAATTATCTAATGTGGTGATACCCTTCATCTTCTATTTGTCAACATATCACAGTAGTTGACCACAACATGAAGGGAGATGATAATGCGTATATGAAAACACTGCAGTTTATAAACTGTAAATTTTGTTGGGAGACTTGTAAACTTTATAAACAAGTTTACAATTGTTTTTCCTCAGTACGAAGCAATTTATTAAATGTAAAATCAGTACTCAAGTTACTGATGAGATGGATTTCCATGTTCTGGTCCCTGTGACCTTGAACTTTAATAGCGTGACCCAAAAATCAATAAGGGTCATCTACTCAGCATGTTCAGTCATCATAGATGAAGTTTCAATATTCTGGGTCAAGTGGTTCTAAAGTTATTGATCGGAAATGGTTTTCCATGTTCAGGCCCCTGTGACCTTGACCTTAAACAGAGTGGCCCCAAAATCAATAGGGGTCATCTACTTTGCATGTCCAATCATCCTATGAAGTTTCAACATTTTGGGTCAAGAGGACATAAATATATCATCCAAGATTATGAAAAAAATGCAAGAAGGGTAGGTCTAGATCAGCATTCAAACAAAGAAAAATGGCTCACAAAATGGTCAAATACTGTGGAACCAGGGCAAGTTCATGAAAGCCTAAAATGAATGCTCATCTTTCATTCAATAAGCAGTGTGGACATCCCTTCTCTGTTCATTAAGCAACATACCAAGTGAACCAAGAGATGATTTGGCAAATAATTGATCACTATATAAATGACCGGTCATCCAATGATAAATTAGAGCCAAAATAGCAATACATACAGGGAAAATGGTACACAGGAGATTTAGCATGGCCATGTACTGATCTAGTTAATGAATTATTTTGAAGATGCCTCTAGAAGTTTTCTAACACATTTCATAAATTATCATGATTTCCCCCGAGATTTCATCATGTTTGCAAAAACATGACAGAAAATTAACCCACAATCATTTATCAAATTATTTTACAATTAAATTGACACATCATAATCCTATGGCTCAAATATAAAATCTTAGCCTGTTTACAATTTTGGTAACAAAAGGCTTCCTGCTATTTTCCATATCAACAGTCCTTTTTCTAGTACATAACGCAGCATTTGTGAAAACTTGTTCTGAAGTACATAAATTGTTCTAACCAAAACTGCTCTTTTATCAAAGTCAGAAAGCTAAAAACACCTTCTTAAATTCATTTTTTTTCTACTGAAGGTTTCTTTATTACTTCTAAATAAACTAGTAATGTAATCAACTTCAGGGTAATAGAATTTACTGCATCATTTACTACACATCAATTTGAGATTTACTCCATTACTGAAATGGTCCCCTACTGTAGTACAGTCCCCTACCTAGTAACCCCATTTAAACCCCAAATATGAAGAAATATTTAAGTTTAAATTGTTTACTGTTGAACTCTGGGTTGAGATACAAAAAAATACTTACTTACTCAATAAATCTCATGAATTATTAAGCTATTAATTTAAAAACAGAATTTTCTATTGTCAGTCTGAGCAATTAAAACTTGAATATAATGCAAACTGTAAAAGCATTTAATGAGTGTTAATCATTCACAATTTATAAAGGTATTGAACTGAAAATGAATGTAATTTTGATTCTTTGGAATACATTAAATGATCAAGAGAAAAAGATGCCACCACAAAGACACAGACAATCCACAGAGGCCAGCCGAAAGCATGTTTAAAAATTTGTCAAAAACCAGAATACCTGATACAGTTTGGTTTCGGAGCACAGATGTATACATCTGCACTATCAGCTGTGAATATTTCTCCTGAGCCCTCATCCTGGTAGAATAAAGCGCCACAAAACTACAACATAAACAGAGTTAGATTTCAGTATACAAAATGTTGTGACAAATAAAATCAAGAGGAGGCAGAATATTTAAGAAAACACATGCCAGAATTAGTGAGAAACAATCTGCTATTTTTTTTTTTCTTTTTCATTTTACAGCATCCATTTATAACACAATATACACCATATAGACATATAAAAAATTTCAATGTAACAAGGACAGTTGAACACTAGCTATCAATTTGGAAAAATTTAGTATCTTATAACCAAAACATAATAAATGTTTGAGATAACCTGGCTTTTTCTTTCAAACAAAAAAAAATGCATGTATATCAGAATTACTCAGCATTTCTTGACATGCTTTATAGCTTTTGACAAGCTAACAGTTACTGTAAACAGCCAAAAATACATGTATACAAAAATGAAATATTAACAAAACGCGATAACTGTGGCCTTTATTTACTAATACCGGATTAACCCATAACAATGAAATAGGGAATCAGGTGGACACATTATATGACAAATATCTCATATCGCAAAACCAATGCAAGTTGCGGCGTGGTCTAGTGGTTAACACGTATGATTTGTAAGCTTGCGGTGGTGGTTCGAATACAGGACGAGCTACTTTTTTTACTTTTCCAGCATGTTTTTACCTGGAGAAGGAATTCATGTAAAACTATTTATATCATGATTTTCTCGTGCTCTTATACTGAGTACTTATTGACATTTTTCAGAGGATCTCTTATTAGAATAGACATTGAATCTATATACATTGCAATAATAATTAAACAAATACATAAATAAAAAGAATGAAAGAAAAAATACAAAAGACGATATAAACAAAAACCTGCAAAATAGAATAAGTAAAAATCATTTTAAAAATAGAAGGGCTCGAACCTACACCATACAAACATAAAAAGAATAGATATCCGACACACTATCCACTAGACTACAAATCTGTTTTGGAATAAAGGATCGTATTTAGAGTTAAGAATACTACAATATACAAATTAACACCATTTATCGGATAACATACCTGCTTTACCTGTTTTTGGATTTTACCGAGTACCGTTAAAATGAAATTATCGCGATTCATTAATAGGTAGCCAAATACTGCAGTTAAGATATATGCAACAGAAGCACTTTTTCTTTGTCTATTTATGAGTTACTGAATCATCATAAAGTCAGAAATTCTGATAAAATCTAGGAAGATGTAGTTAAATATGTAACATCTATCTAAATGCAACTCTATGTTACAAATGCAAGATGACAGTTACATTACAAATGATTAAGCCACAGGTAAACAGATGTCATGTTTAACTTCAAAGTTCATGCAGACTAACAACCTCCTTGTTTACATACTTAATTATAAAAAATACAGCATTTTACTAGATTGTTCAGATTGTTTAAATGATATATACTTCATACTATAAAACAAAAAAGGGATAGTTTTGGACACAAAACTGAAACAGGCACCACACTGCAAGCAATATCGCCCGAAGGTTGCCCTTTTGACCTGAAGAAGCCTCCAAACCGGCTCTGCTTTCATTTCGATGGGGTGGTTTCCCTCAAAACCTTTCAAGGGTTAAACGGGGCGGACGGGAAATTTCAACAGAAGGACGCAGAGGGACATCGGGGCCTAAAAAAGTTTGTAGATGCGCAAAAAATATCATTGCAAACAAAAAAAATAAATTATTATTTGTTTTGTATTTAGTTATTACAAAAAGGTTTCAATGAACTCTAAGTAAAGTTTACAAAATGTTTCTCTTTCCATGTGCATCCCAGCACTTTCGCGTAGTATGCAAAATAAGATTAGAGTTAAAAATATCAAACCACAAAAAATTTACAAAAAACCAACCCCTTGAACAATAAGGTATAAAATATAATTATATTCCTTATATAAAACAGAAATGGGAAAAAGGGTAAAGCTTGCTTATAAATTGAAAACAAGCTGTTGTTTTGCTGCATGAATCACAGATGCGCGAAAGTATTTTGTAACAGGTTTTTTGACTGACGTTTTTTGGTCTGCAAACAAACAGGTTTTCTTGCAACCAAATCTTTGCAAGAATCTTTAGGGGAAACAAAACCATCCTTATGCGAGTCATTTTTAGTAGTGTTTCACATCTGAAAAATGCTGCAATTTACAATGATAACATGTCAACTTACCAAAATTGTTTCGATATCCACCCATGCCAGGATACTTTAAAGTTCAAAAAATTTTTTTTTCGTTTTAATTCTGCATTTTATCATTTTGCATACAAAAAGGGGGAATATTGTTTTATCCATATATTTTCATTTTTTGAAATTTCAAACACAATACATTATCTTCAATTCTCTATGTATCTTGCTGTATCTATAAATAAAAAAAAAAAAATATAAGATACAAGCACATACCAAAAAGCAAGAAAAAAAAATGATAAGGGTTTTAAAAATTTTTTTTTTAATTTAAAAAAATTCTCAAATGTGACTTGTAAACTGAGGGGTACAACATTTTTCTCACAAAATCAGAAAAACTTTTTGAGCCCCGTCTTCACTGCTGCCCCAAAGACCTGTACTCCCCACTTGCAACACTTTTTTAAGTCCTTAAAAAAAGAAAAAAATCTTATCATTATCCAGAATAAAAATCTTACAAACTTTTCTTATGGAAAATGTACATTTTTAGTAATCTACTGAAGAACACTTAAACTGGTTCTCAGAATATAGAGCCCAAAAAATTCAAGTACTTTTAAAGGACTTTTCAGGTTTTCAATTTTTCAAGCACTTTTTTTTTCAAAACCACACCAAATCTGAAAAACTTTTATTATGTAATAAAAATAAAAAACAATCATTGTCCCAACCCCTTTTGAAAATGACGTAATTCATTATTAGTTTAAAGTGTTTAAAACTTTTGTGGGGTTTTCGCTTTTCCCTTGTGTTTTTTTTTAGCACACCCTAAATGATACCTAAAAATTTTGTCACAAGTGTACAATAACTCGTTCGTTGCTTATAGGTTTTCCCACGTTTATATTTCCTTTGTCTCCCGCTTACTTGATTTAAACTGTTTATTTTTTTTTTCTCATTTTAATTTCACTAGAAAAAACCCTTGCAAATAGCTAAAATTGCGAGTTATTTTCCCCGTACTTTTTTAAACGGGGAAAAGGAACTGCAAACGGGGGATAGAGTAGAAATAACTCTGTAAATACGATAAAATGTGGCCGTAGCCACTATAATAGCATAAGAGTGACCCCCTCCTGCAATTTCACGAATTTTTTCATTTTTTCCCCATTATTTTAACCTTAAAAACTTTTTGCAAAGTTCGGGGAAAAATATTTTTCAAGGGGGTGAAAAGGGCAAATTTAAGGATTTTTTTTTTAAAATTAAATACTTTTCCAGTTTTTTTTTTGGGTTTTGTCATTTTCAAGGATTTTCGGCTCCATCAAATTCAAGGACTTTTTAAGCCTTGCGAACCCCAATCGAAAAAAATGGTTCATATGAAACTTTAAATACCAAGAAGAATGCTTGGGTTTAAAAAAAAAAAGATTTTTTTTGCTCATTTAGTATTAAACTACGCTAAAAAAAAAAATTAAAAAAAAATAATTTCATGTCTCATTTAGTTTTATTTTTAGGGGGGGAAATCTGATTTGTTTACTTTTTTTTGGGGGGAAAGACTATTCTCTTTGTCCCTTTTAAAGGGTTTGTCTTAATTTTTTCTTCGCTAAAAGGGGGGACATTGCTTTGCCCCCCTCGTTTTTTGGGGGGGGGATAAAACCAAAAAAAAACAACGCTTTTGCAAAAATTGAAAAACAAGAAGTGTTTAAAAGCGACTTTTGGGGCTAAAGGGCTTTAAATTTATTTAATTAATTTTTAATAAGAAAATTTCCCAAAAATTTTAAAAGCTGGTTTGGAATCCCCCAAATTTTAAAGTAACTGGAGTCAAAGTATAAATATTAAAAATCACAAATTATTTCTGATAATTAAAATTTAAATTTTTTTACTAATAATATTTAAAAATAAAATTTACTCGTGTTTTTCATCAAACATTTTGTATTGAATAAGAAAAAAAAAATTTCAAAGGGGCAAAAAAACGATATACGAAATTTAATCTAAAAAGTCACATCTTTGCAATCTTTTTTTAATAATTTTTAAATTTATATGTCAATATTTTATTAATGAAATTTAAAAAAGAAATTTCCCTTGGGAACCCATTTTTTGTTTTAAAACCTTCAAGAGTAATTTCTATAAACATTAAAAGATTAAAAAACATCACAAAGGTTTTTCGATTTGGGATTTTATTCTCAAAACAATCTATTTTGTTTAAAATTAATCTAAAGCATACAAAACTTTAGACCAGATCAAAATTCCTTAGATCTTTAACCCAATGTGACCTTGACCTTTAACTTTGGGCTGAGCTATTTGAAAACCCCCCATTCCTCCAAAAATAAAACTTAATATTTTCTTAGCTAATGTCTAGCCCCCCCCCACCCCCCTCTTGAAAAAAATTACAAAAAACCCCCCCCAGTCTTTTTAAAATCTCCCCAGCCTCTTTAAAATCTTTTTAGCCTTTCTTTTTTTTAAAAAATTTTAGTGAACTTTTAAACATAAGTTAAACCTAACATTTAAACAGAAAAATGGCAAAATGCTCTTTTCAACCAGCAAACACCCTGTTGTTAAGATTTTTTTGAGGGGGTTTTTGGGGAAAACAGAGAAGGGGAAACAGGGGCCCTTAAAACCAAGCACTGCTAAAACCCCTCAGATCACAAAAGGGGAATTTAAAATTTCATAAAAAATATCTTGTAAAAAATTTTTAAACAACCCTTAGAAATTTATATAAAAGGGACGATTGTTTAAATTTTTATCACCAACATGCAATTTGCTGAGCATGATTGGGTTAAAAAAATTTGGAAAGATTTTAAATTTGTTTTTTGTATCAACTGAACCCCTTGAAATTTACCTGAAAAAAATTTATAACAAAAATTTTTTTCCCATGTTTTTTTTTGGTCTAACATTTCACTCTTTTGTTTTTTCCATTTGGATGGAAAAGCCACTTCAAAGAAATACTCACGCAATATCTTTGTACAATTTTTTTACCCATTTTTCCTTCAAAAATTTTGATAGGGGTCTTTAAAGCTCCCTTCGTTTTTGGGGGGGGTTTTGGGGGTAATTTAAAAATTTTGGGGGTCATTTTTATTAACTATTTCAAAAGGAGGAAGAGAAATAAATGGACCCCCTTAAATGACCTGCACTTTTGTTTAAAACTAACACAGCCAGGACCTCTTTTTAAAGGGTTTAAAATTTCAAAAAAAAAGACAGCCATGCTTTTTTAAAGCACAATTTTCAAGCAAAAACCTAAAGGCTACTAAAAGCCCAAATGCAGCGCTATCTTTGGTGCGCACAGCAACAACGGGAAAAAAGTTTTGGACCCTTTTTTGGTTTGAACTTTTTTAAAAAACAAGTCATTTTTGGGTTGAAACCAATTGTTAAATTTCCCCGTACTTTCAACTTACAAAAAGTTTTGTAAAACGGATTCAAATGATACAGACCCGAATTTGTTTTTTGAAAACCTTTGGGGGGGATCCATGTTTCTAATCTGAAGGGGAAAAATTCCCATCACTCCCAAATTTAGTCGCAAGTTAAATTTTTCATCAAAGAGGCTTTTTAAATTTAATTCGGGGGTTTCTTTTCACAGGGCATTTCTTTTGGGGCCTTTTCGGGGCCAAATTGGGGCCCCTCAACCCCCCAAAGAGAGTTTTTTTTTTCCCTTTTTTTCAAAAAAAATTCCCCCTGAAATAGGTTTTTTTGACACAACTAGAAAACCTTTTTCCCCAAGCCCATTTTATAGGCCCCAAAGGGAAAATTTAGTGGCTGCAAATAGTTACATTTAGTTAGAAAGTTTGAAAACTGTATTAATAATGCAAAAAGCAGTAACATTATATGGCTAAAAATTTTCCCCCCTTTTTAGGATGATTATTTTTCCCATACCAGAACAAAAAAACTTAAACCTTTGTTTTTTTTCGGCCATAACACCCCAGCCTTCATCGGGCCCAAAGGTCAGTGTTGCATAGTGTCACGGAAAAAGTGACACGTGACACTAGGGGGTGTTTGTAAACGGGAGGTCACCCCAGCCCATCGCCCGGGTTAATTAAACGGCCGCCTTTTATTTATTTAAAGGCTTACTTGACCCTCCTTTTAAACCATGAATGTCCTTTTATTTTTAAAGATTTTGGCCCTTAGAAAGGGTCTATGTGGTTCCTTGGGGAGGGGGGTTTCCCTTCAGTTTATAAAAATTTCCCGAGGGGTTACAGAAAACTGTGACCTTTTTTTTGGGCGGGGCCGCGGGGTTCGCTCCGTCAAATGGTTGATCTTTTTTTTTTTTTTTTAAATTTTTTTTTTTTTAATCTTGAGAAATATTTTTTACAAAAAAAATTAAAAATATTCCCATTAAAAAAAAAAATTCCCCCAAAGCGCGGACAAACCCGGGGCCCCCTGCCCAAAAAAAAAAAAATTTCATAACCACGTCTGTACTACCTCGACCAGGGGGTAATTGAATTTCTAAGCAAGAAATTTTTTTTTTAAAAAACCGCTACATCTACATCTTTTAAAAAAACCGTCGTTTTCCGACAAATCACTGGGCGGCGCTGCCCAAAGAAACAGTTGTTAAAGAAATATATTTTTAAAATTTTAAAGAATAAAACAAAAAAAGACAGAAATTCTACAGTTAAAATGGGACAGGGGGCAAAGAATTACATATTTGAACCCGCCAGCCCTCCAAAAGATACGGGAACGGGGGCAAATTTTAACAAAGCTGGTGGGGATTTTCCAAAGAGTCGGAGGGCCCTTTGGGAAGTGGGATTTTAGAAAAGTACGGGAGTCGGAAAAGGGATTAATTAATTTAGGTTTCAAAGTTGGAATAAGATAGATTGGTCGCTGCAACTGTTTTGGGCCTTTTTTTTTAAAAAAACTTTTACTAAATGATTGTGAAACCTTCTACATTGGAGTGAAATCCATTCAAAATTTTTCCCACATTTTAAAACCCTACTGGTGAAAACTGAAAAGCCCTACTTTAAACCGAAACCTACAGCTGCCCCTTTTGGACATTTGGGGACTTTGCTATGAGGGTTTTTTGCCAAGGATCCCAGACGCTTGAACAGTACCAAGTTGGGGGCGGACAAAGGTTTTTATGGGCAGAAAATTTTGCCCTTTTTATTGCCCGATTTCAAAATTCCCGTTGTTTAAGCAAAAGAGGAATTGCTTTTGAAAGTAAATATTGTAAATGTTTTTGGAAACCATTTAGATTTTGGAAATTTTTTATCCAGGTTTTTAGCGGGCCTCAGAAGTTTTTAAAACTCTTTTTTTTTGGGGAAGTTTTTTGGGGGTAAAACCACAGAATTTTCTTTCTAAAGTTTCCAACGGACTCACACTTTTTCCTTTTTGGGAACTCCAGGCCCAAAGGTTTTTTCTCCCTTTTTTCCAAAATTTAATGAGGTTTTTGTTCCCCAAAAGATACACAATCTAAAAGGATTTAATGGAAAGGTTTTTAAATGGTTCATCTGAAAACCCCTTCCCTTTCCCGTTCCCTTTTGCCCAGTGTGGAAAGCCCAATTTTTGAAAAAAACCAGAAAAACAGGGCCCAAAAGAACAACCCCGGGAACTCCAACAGTACGGGAATTTTCCAGGAAAAAGGCCCCCCAACCAGCGACTTTCGGGGATCGGGTTGGGACAAAAAAGATTTACCCCCGGGAATTTGGGGGTTTTACAAAAAAGGGTTTTTTGTATTTAAAATTAGTCTTATTGATCGACCTTGTCAAAGGGCCTTTGGGATAAGTCCATGACAATAAAAACAGTTTGTTGACTCTGTTTGGGGTTTTACGGGAAAATTTTCCCGAGTAAAACCCCTAATGACCGAGTCTCACAACGTAACCGATCAAAAGCCTTTCGGGAAAACGGGCAAAGAACTTATGCTTGAAAAAAAAAAAAAAAAAAAAATAGGCCCATAAAAAGGGGAAAAAACCCAATTTTTCCCAAGGGAAATTTTTAGAAAAAAATGCAATTTGGGGAAATTGGGTGATATTTTAACTAGGTTTAGATTTAAAACCCTTTTTTTTTTTTTTTAACCAAAAAGGGGGGGGCCCTACAGGGGTTTTTTTTTTCCAAATTCACGGGAGAAACAAAAGGGCCATTTTTAAAAGAGATAACCGTATATTTTGGGAAAGTACAGGGGGAAATTTTCCGGGTGGATTTTTTAAGGGAAAAGCAGGGGGATAGTTCCACAGGTCCTGAGGCTTTATGTGGGTTTACCCCCAAAGGGGAGCCGTTTTCCACACCTTTCATTTTTGCCCCTGAACTTATTCATCTTGGAGACTGGGGATGAAGAACATTGGAACAAAAAACTTCTGCCCAAAGGGCGGGGAGGGGAAAAGACAGTTTAAAAAATTGTTTGTTTAAGACTGTTTATTTGATATCGTCTGTGTCCTGGGCTCTGAAATGGAAAAATTTGACTGCGCAACATCAAGCGGGGATCAAATTCTCCTATTCCTTGGGCCCAAGAAAAATCGTTTTTAACATCGCAAGAAAGTTTTTTTTTATTTTTTCTGGGGCTTTGAATGGGAAAATTTTTTAAAAACATAAAAAAAAGGGTAACAGAATTTGTTAAATGGTCAAACCCGTGTCCCTTCATTTGTTTTAAAAAGGGCAAAATATTTTGGCGGGAAGGTTTGGGCAGGGCAGTTTTGGGGGATGAAAAGGTTCAAACCCCCCCAAGTTTTTTTTGGGGGAAAACCCCCTAAGGGGTTTAAGGGTTTATTATTTAATATTTGTTATTTCACACTTTAAAACTTACATTTAGGGGTTCTAAAAGGGGTTTGTCTTGCTTTTTTCGCTTTACCCCGATTCAAAAAGGGGGGCTGGATACAGAGGAAGTTGTTGTTTTTTTGCCCCCTGGTTAGGAACCGACCGGGAACACGCTGTTCAAGTAAAAAAGCAATGGCATGATTTGGAAAAAATCCCCAATTATTTACAACATTACCCCTTGGGGTTTAAATTTATGGCTTTAAGGGTTGTCTTTAAATTTTAAATATGCAAAAAAAACAAAATGAAAACCCATTTCCCCAATGTCCCTCTGCAACAAACAAACACGCCCATTTTTTTTTTTTGGCTTTGGAGGAAAATTTGAAATTGTGAAATTTTATTCTGTTTTTTATGAAACTTACTCAAATTTGATACAACGTGCCTAAATTTTTAAAATGAAAATTTTAAAGGAAAAAAATGTTCCTTTTTAACTGTAAAAAGAAAAATCAAAATTTTTGAAAAAATATTTTTTTCCCCAAGAAATTTTACTCTTTTTTTTGCTTTCCCAAAAGTCAAAAAATGGCTTTTGTGCAAACTAAGTTTAAATCCTGAAATTTAATTGGTAACAATTAACAATAAAACAAATTTAAAATGTTTTAAATGCCCAAAAATGC
Source organism: Mercenaria mercenaria (assembly GCF_021730395.1). Classification (NCBI taxonomy): domain Eukaryota; kingdom Metazoa; phylum Mollusca; class Bivalvia; order Venerida; family Veneridae; genus Mercenaria; species Mercenaria mercenaria. The sequence goes on from NC_069365.1 coordinate 16,692,525, forward strand.
TTCTAAAATTGTCACGGGTAAATCATACTTCTGCACCAAAACTTTTAAACCCAATTAAAAATTTAAAGGCAACAAGTACACCATTGTTAGGCATAAAACATTTTTTAAAAAAGAAATAGGCAAAATGATCAATTCCTTTTAAAGAAATAAGGCCTAAAAAGGATAAGTAAAGAAAAATTTTTAGATTTACTTAAATCGGAAAATACTTTTCTGTTTTCCCAAAGAACTAAATATTTTTCTTAATTTTTCTTTAAGTTTTTCTTTAAAATACCGCTTTATTAGACCCCCTTTAGACATTATCCCTAAGAAAAGTAAAAAACACTTGTTTTTAATTTCACAGGACAAACTCCCAACAAAAAGTGATTATTTTAAATTTATAATGATGTGAAAAAAATAACTTTATTTTTATTTGTTTTTTTTTTTTTTCATTTTTAATTTTTCTTACCCATCATAAATAACAAAAAACTTTGGCAAATTATTGCAGGGTTTCCCAAATCAAAAATTTAAAACCCCAGCCCCCACCCGGGAATTTTTTTGGGCAAAAACTTTCAAAAAAAACAAAAAATTCCAATAAAATTTTTTAGAAAAAAATTTTTCTTTTAAACAAAAAAAAAATTAAACAAAACTGAATTATAAAAAGACATCTTTTAAGGGAAATTGGACCCGTAAATAGATATCTCCTTTTTGAAGAGTTTTAAATTTTCCTACCATAAACCAATTTTGACGGGAAATTTTTCAGGAGGGCGTAGGTTAAAAACCCCCCCGGGCCCAAAATTTTTTTTTCCCTCCATTTTTTTCCTTTTTTCTAAAAAATTTTTTTATTTTCTTTCAAGACTAATTATGGATAAATTTGTACAAAAGGGGAAAATTTTTCATTTTATAAGCATTTTTTTTTTTGTTTAATGTGAAAATAATTCTAAAACCGGGAGGGTAGATTTAAGACATTTTTAAAAAATCCCTTGAGAAAACGTGCGGAAAAAAGTTCTCAAATTTTTGTTTAAATTCGTTAGATTACATGTAGACATAGCAAAAGAAATCAAAGGGACTCCCTGAGGTATTTGAAGACATCATAAACCCATTTAGCGAAAGAACTGCCCAGTGACGGGTGAGACTTGCTGTTCCTCGTTTTGGGAACCGGGGAAAGCAAGGGGAAAAGGCATTCAAAAGGCCTCAAAATTTGCTATATCAATGATGCTTTTCCCCCGGGAAATTTTTGGACTCATGTCTATACAGACGATCAGCCACATGAAAACCGTCAAAAATGGAGGGGCAGGGGGTTTTCTTTCAGTACCCATCTGGCAAAGAGAAACACTATATGCGGGCCACAAAAAAAACACTGCAGCAACTAAAAAAGGCAAGACTAAAAGCCCTAAAGAAGGCCGTCTCAAGGGTTGAAGACTCGGCAAAAGAAAGCCCTCAGTCGTCTTTTTCCACAGATGAAACTTCTTTTCATGGAAGCTCTGATCAACAATAAAGTTCCGCACTAGCCAGGAGAACCCAGAGCCGAGTATGCCCCTGCAAAGTACATTTCCCGTGGTTTCCCCATCCCTTTGGGGGATTTGCAGGAAATTTAGAGGCAGAAAAACTGTTTAAGCGGGAGCTCAACCCAAAACAACCAACATACCTTGAGTTCCCAAGGAAAAGTCACCTCATCAAGGCAGAAACGAGCCCAAACGAGGGGAGGAAAAGCTTTTCATCTCCTTGATCGGCCCTGAAAAAGGTGATAAAGGCAGGCTCCGCTCTGGGCACAACAAGCTCAATGCTCACATGTACAAGAAATACAAAACTGACATCATCCCCAAACCCTTGTCCAGGGGAAGAAGAAAAACAGACAGGCGGAGCATATTCTTCAGAACCCAAAATGCACGTCCGGGGAGCGGCTGCGATTTGGGCCCCAAAAATTTACCTAAATCCACCAGAAACTGTATGGAGGCATTGAGGATCTTAGGCAAACCACAAGTTTCATCGAGGTACGGGTTCTGAAAGTGAAGATGCAAACGACAAAAAAAAAGTTGGGTTACATTTAAGGAAAAAAATGCAGGTAGGTTTTCTATTGCCCCCAAGGGTTATTTTTGAATGAAGGGGAGAAAAATTTCAAAACAGCCCCAAGGGGAAATTAAACCCTTGGGTTTTTTAAAATTTTTGGGGATTTAAAAATTCGTCCCTTAAAAATCTTTTTCCCCCCGAGGAAACCCTAACAAAAAGATTTTTTTAAATTTTTATTTGTGTTTTTTATAATTGTTTAAAAATAGTTTATTTTTCCTTTAAACAAAATTTAATGAAAAAAATGAATTCTCTGAAAGGCTTTTTAAAATAGTGGCCAAACACATTAAATTTTGTCTCTTCCTGAGCTTTGAAAAATACCATATATTAAAAAATTTTTAAAAAAAACGGCACGGTGAAAGTTTTTAAAAAAATTTGCAACGACAGTGGGGGAAACATAGTCAATTTAAGAAAAACCCAAGCAAATGCCTTTTTTTAAAACTTTAAAATAAGGGGCCAATCCCTTTAAATTAAAAATTTACGACCTTTATCCTTTTTTTGGAAAAGTACTAAACATAAAAAAAAATTTTTTAAAAAATGGTTTCAAAGAAGTAATGTTGATTTTCCATCCTATCAAATTTAAATTTGCCCCCAATATATGACAGGATAAAGAATTTTTTTTTGTTTTTTTGTTTTTGAAATGATTTTCCTGCTTATAACAAAATTCTCTGGTTTTTCTTACTTCAAAACCCCAATTATTTTTTTATTTTAATCCCTTTTTTGAATTTTTAAAGGGAACAGAAAACAGAAAAATTGATACCAAAAAATTTTTTGATTTTTGTAAAAATTTGGGAAAACTTAATATAAAAAATATTTCTGAAAACGTGGGAAAAAAACCCCAAACATTACCGGGGTAATAGAAAAAAAGGGGTTGTAAAAGCCCATCAACGAAAAATTTACTTTTTTTCGTGTAGGTTATATTTTTTAAAAAAATTTGAAAAAAAGTAATTTTTAAACCTTTTATGAAAAAGTTTTTTGTTTTTAAAAAACTAACCCAACCCCCTCCTTTTTTAAAATCCCAATTTGAAATGTACAGAAAGTTGAGAAATTTTAAAAAAAACATTCACGCTGATGCTAAATACCAAGAAAGGGAAAATTTTCGCTAAAAATGACCGTTTAAATATATAAATCTACATGATGTAATTTTTAATTAAAAAAAAGGGGTAATGTCATCGAAGATTTAAAAAAACCCTATGGGGGAAAATATTTCAAAACCATTCGACCACAAAAACGAAAAAAATTTTGGTCCGCCGGAAAACCTCTGACTTAAACAGAAAATTTTAACAGGGCTGTAGCTGGGAAACAATTTTTGGGGGAAAAACGCTGACCTACCTGTCACTCGCCCGCTTTAATTTTTTTTTTAATGATAATCTTTTTTAGTTTTTTTAACAATAAATATAAAAGACTTAGATGTCCAAAAATTTATTTTAATACGGGACACTGCAATGAGCACCTGTCCTATCTTTTTTCTTTTTTAATAGAACAAGTTTCTGTTATTATAAAAGATAAATATTTTTTTAAATTATTTTAAAAACTGTAAAAACTTAATCAAAAATACGGGATAAAAATAAAAGGATTTTCTTATCTGAGAAAAATCCACTGTTTGAAATGTAAACTTTTACCTATTACTGCCTTCTGGGCATATCAAAATCAACCAAAAATTTCCCTGGTTGAACTGGGAACCATGAAAAAACCCTGAAATTTTAAGAAAAGGTAACTGCAAACGATTTTAAATTCAAAGATGTGCTGCAAATAAAACCATTTTCCCCTTTTATTTTTCCTTCTTTTGAAAGGAACACTTATGGTCAAAATTTTTAACACTTGACTGACAGGAAATGGAAACAAGGAAAACAAAACCCGTGAAAATTGAATTTTCAAAATTTAAAAGAAAAAAGGGGTTTAATATAATTAATTAAAGCTCAAAAAAAAGAATCCCCATTACACTCCCCCCGAAAGTTTTCTTTCACGGATTAAACCCCAAGTGAGCACCTGAAAGTTAAAAAAAAAATTTTTGGCCATATTTTTTTAACGAAACGCGGGGAAAAGGGATCAAGACAGGTTAAAAAAAAAGAAGCTTTTTGAAAAACCCTGAAATTCACTTTTGGAAAAAATTTGCACAGATACATAAAACTATTTAACGAAAAACCACACGTAACCAGCGACTTTTTTCATAAAAAGTTTACTTCACAAAGAATTTCGAAGATTTTAAGGAATTAACCCGACAGAAATCAAAATTAAAAGCATGGTTTAAAATCCCGGGAAACAAAATTATTTTTTCCCCTTGCAGCATGCAAATTAATAACTGAAATTTCCCCAATAGTTTAAACGTAAAGACTACGAACACCCCTTTGGGGGCATGGGAGGCAAATTTTTTTAATGAATATTAATGAGCCCCGGGAATGACGGCCCCCAAACTGGTTTTGGGATGCCCTGACAGTCCCCCTTGAATCCCCAAAACCTCTCAGTCAAGGCGAAATGCCCCTTCTCAAGAGTTTTTCCCGAAAAAGGGGAAAAATCATTGCATATGCGCTAAAAAGGGAACCTTTTGGCCAGTTTAAATCTTTTTGTTAAAAATTATGGCCCAAAAAAACCCCGACCTTTGTTTTTAAAAAACTAAATGATAGCCCTAAAACTACCCCCTTCATTTTTGTCAAACCCGGGTCTACATACAATACTGTTTACGGGTGAAGTTAACATTTACCGAAACAAAAACCCCAAAATACGCAAGGAAAAGAGTTTTCAAAAAACCCTTGGGTTTTTCAAAGGGCAATCCTTTTACTTAACTATGTAACTTTTAAATTTTGTAAATATACATAAAATAAAATATTGAAAAAACCCAAAAACCTGATCAAAAAGTAAAAAGATGGGCCCAATTTTAACATTTCCCCCCATTTTCACCAAAAAATGAAGGAAAAAATTTTTTGAAAATAATGAAAAACGCAGCACCTTTTTGTGCCGAGTACCCTACGTCCCTGTATTTTTGCTACATAACAAGAAAAATAGCCTTACCGCCCCTTTCCCGGGCCGTTTTACCCCCCAACTGTGTAAAAAAAGGGGGTAGTAGAGAAACTCAGTGGGTTTTATTTGGGGGTTTTACCAACCGCAAAAAACGCGCTTTGACGTAGAACGATCAACGGTTATCTCGCATTCGGGTGAAATCCCCCAAAGGGTTTCTAACAAATAAAGTTTCGAAAAAGTTTTTGAAACATCTCTTTTTAAACATAGAAAGTATGCAATATTTTAAATTCAAAGGGCTTTATTGTTTATTTTTAAACAAACCGTAATACGGTATTTCAAACATAAATTCAAAAAATTACTCAAGCCGAAAATCTAAAAATAAAAAGGGGTTTATAAAGTACCCTTTTTAAACAAAATATAAAAGCAAGTTTTAAAAATCCTTTCATCAAAAAAGATACCGTGTGTTTTAAAAAGGGAAATTTTAAATAAAATCACCGTACGTAGAGTATTTTTTTTTTCCCGATTTTATCCCAAGGCCTAAAGAATTTAAATTATTTTTATGTTTACCTACCTTAAAAATTTTTCCAAAATTTTCAATAAATTTTTAAAAGTTTTAAATTGCACTAATCTCCTATTCTTGTTCACACGAATTACTAACAGAACTAGACAACGCATCAAAACGGATCACGTTCTTTAGTTTCCATCCCTCTCTTCAAAAATTAAAAATTTTCCCGGGCAAAAAAATCAAGGGTTTTAGAATTCAAAAGTTTGGGTTTTCTATTAAACATTTTTGACAAAACGATATTTTTTTGTAAAAAACAAAAAATAAATAAATGTCCCCCATAGGTAAAACCCTTTTAAACCTTCCAGCAAAAAAGATTTGAGAAAACAAAATTGAAATTATTTTGAAAATGTTTTCTATAATAACCACAAAAAGCCCAAAAAATCTTTTACGAAGAAAAGAAAAATACCCCAAAAACGTATACATATGTTTTTTTTAAAAAAAAATCCCGGTTTTCAACAATAAAACCCGTCCCCACAATTTAAAACCAGGGTCAATGAGCTTTCCTAAAATGACAGTTTAAAAGCCTATCCGGGGGGGATAAAAATTTCCCGTATTTCCTGGGGGGGGTTTGGGGATTTGGGGTTAAACTTTTTTGCAGAAAAATTTGAATTTATTTGTACTGTACCACAATGCAAACCAGTTTTTGGGAGGACTTTAAAAAGTAAAACAGTTTTGTATTAAAGTTGTATTAGGCTTTATAATGGGCAAAATAGAAACGATTTTTTTGTAATATCGGGGTTTTAAAACTTTTATTTTTTATTTTATTTTTACCAAATTTTATTCTAAAATGCCCCAAAAATTCATATCTTTTAAAAAAAAAGTAACGTTTAATTAAACCCTTGAAAAAGCAAATCATAAATAAAAAATAATGTACCCCTTAGGGCTAAGATTTTTCTTTAATTGTGGAAAAAACATTTTTTTCTTTTCCCGGGTTTCTGAGGTTTATTTCATTAACAAAGACTCAGATTTTAAAAATTAACTTGTGGCGAGACAATTTAAAAAAATTTAAAACTTTATGGCTAAGTTTATTTCCCAAACGAGATGAAAAAAAAAAGTTTATTTTTTTTTTAAAATATTCCCAGTTTTTTCCTAAAACTTTACAGGTATCCTTCAAGCTGATTAAAATAAAATTGGAATGGGTACATTAAAATTGTATTGGGGAAATTTTTTTAATTTGTTTTTCAAAATTTTAATAAATTAAAGAAAAAAAAAACCCATACATTCAAAAGATACCCCTATACAAATAGCCATCATAAAATTCATTATGATTGCCAGTGATCCGGACTATAAAAAATCTTTGAAAAAACGGGGGTACCCTTTAAACAATCTTTTTTGGGTTTTAAAAATAGATATCTACATAGACTTTGAAAAAATGTTTGTGTTTTTTTTTTGGGTTTATCCCCCAAAGCTTTCAAAGGATCTTTAATCATAAAAAAATTTTAATTTTTTTTTTTTAAACCGGAAATGTAAAGGGAAATTTTTCAAATAAAGATTTTTTATACAAAAAATTTTTTTTGAAATTGTGTAAACTTTAAATTTTAAATGTAATAAAATTTCTTGAAGCACTTTAATATAGCAATGAAAAGTTTTTTATCGTAGAAGAAAAACCCAATGTTTTTGTATAAACTGAAAGGTTTAAATTACTGAAGATAAGTAAATCAAATACCCCAAATCAAGCTATTATAAATACGCACATGCGTAAAACAAGGGCGTTATCTTTAAAAAGGTAATTTTGGGGATGGGGTTTTTGTATTTTAAGTTTTCAAGACTGTGACTTGGAGCAAAATAAAGGGTCTTACCACTCGCTTTTCCTCCTAAATGAAAAAAAATTAAAAGTCGTTCTTGAATCCGTACCGTTTTTTGAAGAGAACAGTTTTTTTTTTTCTCAAGTTTTTTTTTGAAAGGAAATTTATACAAAAAAAAAAAAACTTTTTTCCCTTTCAAAAAAAACAATTACATCTGCAATTTAAACATTTCTGAAGCCAAAAACTAATTCAAATTCGCAAAAAGGAACGGGTTTTTTTTCCCAAAAGAAAAATTGTTATTTCTCTCATATTGCTAAAGTACTGTTTATTTTCAAGTATACCGTGAAAAGCAGGTAATCCAATTAACAGATAAAAACAAAAATTTTTCAGAAAAAACACAAAACGTTTTGTTGGGGGATACAATGAAAAACGCAAAAAAAACCCATTAATTTTTTTAAACACACAAAATGCAAACAAATTAAAGGGATCAGAACAAGTTCGGGGGCTATTTCTACGAAAAAATTTAAAGCTTTTTTTTTAGGGCTCAGCAGTGCCTAAAAAAGCATAAACAATTCCGTAAAAAAGAAACACAAATAAAAAAATTTCCCCTTTAGCGAAAAAAGCTTTCCCCGAATCCCCGTAAAACTGAAAAAAAATTTGTAAAAATTAAAACCCCAAAAAAATTTGCGTTTTTGGAAAAACGAAATGAAAAAGATCGAATAACAATACCAGTGAATAAAATAGGGGCCCAACGTTCGGAAGCGAATAAATAAATCATCCCGTGCTACAAACGTGTTTATTTAAATTGTTGGGGCACCCAAACTCCCCCCATTTTTTTACTTTTTTTTTCCTTTACATTTTTTGGGTTAATGGGCACAAAATAATGCCTTTGACCTTTTAAACTAACTGATAAAAATAGAAACATTTTTAAATTATTTCTTAAAAAAACAACTAATTTTAACGGCAATGGTGTTGGCAACGGGGTTTTTAAAAAAACTCCCTAACCCCTACCCCCTCGGGGGCAAAAAAAGGGTTCAAGGCGGTTGCTTATCACCAAAACAAGGCCCCCCCCTTTTTCCCCTTTCCCATAAGTGTATATTGAATTTTTTCCCTGAACTTGTGTCCAAAATTAAAGTTTCTTTAAAAAAAGTAAATTTAAAATCATAAAACTATCAAATTTTCGAAAATTTACGAAATTTTCACAAAATTTTTTAGGGGTGCAGACAATTTTTTCGGATTTGGGTACTTATTTCTGCTACAAAAGCATTTTGGGCCAAATTTGATATACCATTTTTGGGGAAAAACAAATATTTTTTTTTAAGTAAGTTGGGGAAATAGAGCAACAAGCGTTATAAATTTTTTTGCATTCAAAATATGTATTAAGACAGTTTTTTTGATTTGATACTTAATTTCTGCTACAAAAACAATTTTTTAACAATTTTTTATATCCGTTGTTTAAAAACAAATATTTTTTTTTTTGTAAGTTTCGCCCAAGTAAGGGAACACGCTGTTTTATTTTTCTTACATTTATTTGCGTTAAAGGAATTCAAATAAAATGAAAAAACTTCTAAAAAATAAATTTTGCTTTTTGCGAATGTTACTTTATCATAAAAAAGAGAAACCCCAAAATTTTAATAAATTTTCATTAAAAAAAGGACTTTTTTTTTTTTAAAAAAGCGTTTTCAAGTTGTTTGTATTGTTAAAAAATTTCAACAATATAAACCCCCCCTAATTATTTTTTGGTTTTCCCAAAAAACAACACATAAAATTTGGGTTTTAAACCCTTTTATCATGTGTATTTTTTGGGAAAAAAAAAAAAGCTAGCGCCCTTTTGCAAACAAAAAAGTAAAACTGTTACCAACCCTTTTTTATGTCCCACCTTCAAAAGGGGAGGGTAACTCTAGGTTTTGACAAGTTTCCCCTTTCGTTCGTCCAAATGACCACATATTTGGATAACTCCTTGAACTTGAAATAAATACACTTTTTTTGGTTTGTCCGGTTTTTAAAATGGGCTTTAGCCAAAAACGGACTCTCTTTTCTTTCCCTTGGGGGTTTAAACCCTTTAACAAAAAATTCAAAAAAATCATAAGTTTCCTTTAAGCAAGGGTCAATGCCGATAATGGAAATTTTTAAGGGGAAAATATTTCCCAAAAAAAATTTTTTTTCTGGGGAACCTTGTAATATCTTTTAGGGTAAAACACAACTTTAACAAAGTAAAAAAGAACACAGGGAAAAAATTGATGAACTTTTAAATCTTTTGAAAATTGTAAATGCTATCCGGTAAAAATACAGAAATGTTACATGCTGGTAAAAGTGAATGGGTTTTTTACTGAAAAGTTTTAATTTTTTAGTTCCTTTAACAAGGCTGCATTTTGCCCCCTTTTTCTATTTAACTGTTTTTTTTAAAGACTTGCAATCAAGATAAAGGGGCTAGACTTGGAATTGAAATTGTTAAAAGGGGAGAAAATTCAGTTTTGCTCTATGCGGGTGAAAAGTTTTTATTTATTTGGGCCCGAATGAAGAAATCTCCAAAAATGTTAAAAATTTTTTGTCAGAGTGGTGTGAAACAAAAAAAATGTCCATAAATGAAAAGAAAAGCCCATTGTTCATTTTAGGAATATTTTTTACCTTTTAAAACCCAAATTTTTTTTTTCATGTGGGAAAAAAATTGGATAAAGTTGACCAAAAAATGGGTTTAAACTTGGCCCTTTGGTTTTAAATGAACATTTAGATTAAAAAAATCACAGCCAAAATTTTTTATCCCAGGCAGCAAGCCTGGGTTTGGGGGTAAAAAATTGGAAAATATAAACTTTCCCCCTTTAAATTTTTAAAAAAAAGCTGTATACCTTTGGTATGGGGCCGGTTTTTTGCCCAAAGGGGGGAAACTGTTTGGGGGGCAAACCCAAGGGTTTTTTTGTAAATTTAGGTGTTGAAAACCGAGCCCAAAGCGCCCTTTTTTCTTTGGGAAAAACAAATACACTCCCTTTCTCGCTGGGCTGGGGAAAAGGGCTTTGGGGTCCCGGGTTTTCGTTAAACCAAAAAAGGTTGCAAATTTTTGGGTAAAATATCAGTCATAAACCAACAAGGGGACAGCTACAGATTTGGGAAAAATTTTTATAAATATGGGCCCAAAAAAATTGCGAAATTTGGGAAAATTTTAAAAGTGAAAAAAATAGTTTTTTTAAAAAATTTTTATGGCAAATTTTTTGATTTTAGTGTACCTTTGTTTATTGATGAAAAGGGAAAAGTCTGTACAAAGTTTTGTAAGTAAAGATGGTAAAAAAAAAAAACAAACCACTTTTTATCAGAAGTTTTAAAATTTTACATGAGCCGGGAAAAAATATGTAAATAAGGTAATGCCTTATGGTTTACAGGTCACAAAATATTGAAAATACACAAATGGGAAAAAAAGATTAAAAAATTTTTACTAAATTAAATTTAAAATTTTCCCAAAGTTTTTTTTTTTCGGGTTAAAAAGGGACTAAATTTTTGGCATTGAAAATACTTTTTTTGGTCAAAAGTTTTAATTTTTTAAAATACCTTAATAATTTTTCTTTGTATTCTTTTTCGGTAATAAACTTATTTTGTTTTTTTTAAAAACCCAAAATAAGTTTTTGCTAAACAAACCCACAGATGACGATCAATTTTTGATTCTTTATCTTAAGACCAAATTTTTTTAAATGTCGGGATTATACCTTATACAAAATCAGTGTCTTATTTTCATTTTCCCTTTTGGCAGTTAAAATTTGTATATGGGTTACAAAAACAATTTTTTTCTTTTAACCCGTAAAAAGTAAAATAAAGGGTTTTTGATCTAAGAGGCATTTCTTTAAATTAAATCCGCTAACTTTTTTTCATTTAAAACCCCCCCACAACTTTGAAAAACACCTTTGGGGGTTCATTCATCCACTCTGCACCCATCAATCCCGCTGTTTCACTCACCCACTCACCCACCCCCGGGACTCTCTCCACCACTCACTCACCCAAAACATTTCTGTCCACCCCCCCCCATTTTTCCCCCCATCCTTAAAATTTTTCACAGTCCCGTTGAAAGAAGCGCCTCTTAGAACTTATACCCAAAATACAATTATTGAAATTTTTTAATATATATTTTAAAAAATATCATAGAGGGAAATTTCCCCATAGTCTCCTGAAAATCTAAGAAGTGGCCATTAAAATTGTGGAATTTTAAATGTTTAAAAAGTTTTATTTATATTTTAAAAAAGGATGAGACTGAAATAAAATAAATAAATAAATAAAAGATTGTTTAATTGTCTGTTTAGATGGGCTTTAGCGCAAATACGAGACTCTGGAAAAACTCAACTCTTTGACCCAAACAATATTTAACCCTTTTATAATACGTACTGATGTAAGGCTTGGTGTAATTTTTTGGGGAAGTGGGTCTTGCCAAAAAATTTGTCAATTTTTTGGGGCTATTAAAATTTGTTTTTTTTAAAGAAAGACAGACCATAAAAATTTATTTTGAAATTGTAAAAAGGATGAACATAAAAAACGTAACTAATGGTGTAGTGGGTAATTTTCGTTAACAAAGTATTTAAAAGTAGCACTTTAAAAATTAAATTAAGATTAATTTTTGGCGGAAAAAATTGTTTAAATGAAAATGTTTCTATGACAGGCACTAATTTTAAAGGTTTTTAAATTATAATATTCATAACCCTTTTTTAGATTTAAAAAGCAAACAGTAAAGCAATTTCTGTTTTTTACTTTGAATTTTTAAAATCTTGGCTAACAAAGTAAATATTAAAAATATAAAACAGGGAAAATAAATAATAAAGTTTAAAATTTAAATTCGTATCTCTTTTAAAAAAAAGTACCCAACATGGCTGGAATTTACTTGGTTTATGTGGATTTGGGGGAAAAGTCCCCCCGGGTTTCCCCTTGAACAGTTTTTTACCCTTAACAATTTTTTCCTTCGTTTTAAGACTTTTTTTTCTAAAATTTTTAAACACTTTTTTTCAAATCTTTTAAGAAACAGTTTTGAAAATGTTACAGTTGCCGGTTTTAAACCCGCATTTTTTTTTGAAACTGGAAATTCCAAAAAAAACTTCCCCTTTCCAACAAATTAAACTGAGCAAAGTCTTATTTTCATTTTTGAAGGGGTCATTTAAACATTTTGTGAAATTTTGCAGCTGGGGTGACTTTAAAAAATTTTTGTTATTGGATTTCTTCAAAACCATGCCCCGTTTTTTGTCCATTAAAAAAAATTTTAAACGCCAAAAAAAAACAATTTAAATTTTCTAAAAAAATTTCCCTACAATTAATTTGTCCCCTGTTTTTGGGTTAAATTAGTTTTTATCAATAAGAAGAAATTAAAAAATTTTTGAATTTTCCCCCCGCAAATAATTTTTTAACCCCTTAAACCATCTTTTCCCCCGGGAAAAAAAAACCTTAAAAAGGGAAAAAAGGGGGTTTTTGTAACCTATTAAAAAGCCAAACAGGCCAAAAAAAAAAAACCTTTTAACCGAACACTTTGTTTTTTTAAAGAATTATAAAGGGGACATTCAATCTCATGGGCAAAATTTAAATCTCAAAAAAACATTAAAACATAAAAGTCCATATTTTTTAAAATGCAATTTCAAAAGTCACTAAAAGAAAAACAACAATTTAAAGTTTTTCTTGTTTCGGATTCAATTTGGGGTCACAAAAACAGAACTTGTCGTATTTAAAAAAAGTTTTCCCTTTGACAGCAACTAAAAGACGCTGAAAAACAGTTCACCGATTCGAAACGAAATTCCCCGCAAATTTTTTAAAATACATTGTTTGAAAAAGCCCAAAACATTCTTCAAAACCCCACTTTGGGGGGATTTTAGTGGATCAAAATGGAAATTTTAATCTCCCAAATTTTTGCACTTTTTTAAAGCAATGTTTTAAACCCCTTTAAAAAAAGTTAAAATTCCCAAAAGGGAAAAATGGTGGGCATATGATTTTATTTGTGTACGTTTTTTATAAAAAATTTTTTTTACTTTTTTTAGGGGTCCGATGTTACCTTGAAACCTAATTTCCCAAAATTATTATCATTTAACCAAAATTTTTCCCTAGAATTTTTTTTAGCGTTAAATTTGGGAAAAAATTTTAAAATTTATGCCCCTCGAACAGAAAACCAAAAACAAACAGAAATAATTTAACACAAAAAGGCCCCAACAAGAAAAATAAATTTGTTTCCCGACACTTGCATAACCAGATACCAAACCCCAAATAAAAATAAAATTTGCATTGATTTTTAAAACATTCCCTTTTTTTGGTAATCACCAACCCAAAATATTAATAAATTAGGCCTAATTTTTTGCCCAATTTCTATAACCCGGGGGAAAAACCAAACAATTTTCACATTTTTAAAAAGAAAAATTTTCTCATACATTTTAGTTAAATTTTTTTTAAAAAATTTTTTAAAAATCAAACCCCATTTTAAAAAATCTGACATGTATAAACAGAAGTAAATTTCATCCGCCTATTTTTTTTTACATTTTTTAAAATAAACCCTAAATCATATAGTTTATATCAGAAAAAAAGTACGCTATGTCTCTATTTCATAAAGAATAATTATAATAACACGAATTTACTACATTGTATATATTATGGCATAATGTAATTCTAATCGCTATAACCTACACATTAAAGGATTGAAAATCTTAAAATAAGCAATAGGTAATAGCATATAAATGTATATTTACCTTTTTGTATTTCCTATACATGACCAGTCATTTACTTCCACATAATTACGAATTCAAATTCCCCTTTAAAAAAACAAAATTATCTTTCCCAAAAGTTTTTTTAATCATAAAACAAAAAAAAAAAAAAATCCAAAACCACAAAATTGCAATTAAAAAAAATGGGGGCAATGTTTAAAAAAAAAGTGTCCCTTTTTTTTCATACAAGGTATTTTATCTGAAAGGGTTCCCTTTTTAAAAAATACTGCAATACGTAATTTGCCCTTTAAAGTTTTTTGCTTTTTAAAATCATTAAAAAAAGTATAATCCTTTTAAAAAGTTTTATACTCCTATTTGCTTTTTTACCCGGGGACTTTAAAAGGTTTATCAAAAATGTTTTTAAGGGTTCCACTTTAAAATAGGGCCCTTTTTTATAAAACTTTTATAACAAACTACATCCCGGGGGAATCGTTTTCTTTGGATCAATGTGTCTTTCCAAAAACCCCCAAAAATTTTTAAAAGGTAAAAAATGTTTTGAACAATTTGAAAAAAAACTGAGTTTTTTGAGGGAAAAACCCGAAGGTTCCCGTCCTTCTTGAAAAAAAAAAATAATTTAAAATTTTATTAGAAAAGCTTGCAATATCACTCCCTTTTCAAATACCAAAGACGTAAATCATCTCTTAGAGGGAGTTGCGTAAAAGCGAAAACGCCCCTTTAAAAAAAAGAAAAAAGAAGCTTAAAGGAAAAGCTAAATTGGGGACGAAAAATTAGATTTTTAAACCGATAAAAACGGGGGCGCCAAGGCTACCGTAAATATAATTTTCTTTTTCTGTTACATTTCTTTTTACAGCAAAGTTCAAAGCTAGATTCTACTTAGGTTTTCTAAAATGGTTTTTAAACTTTTAACATTTAATTTTGTTTTTAAAATCTTTTCTCTGGACGGGTGTTTCTGATTGTAATTTTTTAAAAAATTTTAAAAAATAAAATTTTTTCGAATAGAAATTTAAAAAAAAAATTAACCATGCAAACATTTTTTTTTTTTGGGGGTTTTTTGGGGCGACCCCGAAAAAAGAAAAAAACTGCATGACATAAAAATTTCGTTATCTCAATGATGTGTGCATTATAAAAAGTATTATAATTGTACTATCAGTAATTTTAATGATACAGACAAATTTCAGGTGTTGCGTTAGATGTTTTGTTAATTATACATGTCACGATGTGAAAAACTTTTTTTTTTTACGGGGAAAAGAAGCCCTTTGAAATTTTTTATCCCCCTATTTTTGCTAAATTTACATATCTTTAAACTTTTCATCCCTTTTCAGCTTTTGTTTAAAAAACAAAAACAAAAACATAACTTTTCCATTTTAAAAAAAACTAAAGAATGGGCAACAAGTTTTTTTGTTATCGTTAAAAATAACAAAAGAGTCTATGAAGGGGATAATGAAACCGAAAAAAATACAACAAATTTTGGTTGATTGAGTATGTTAAGAGAGAAAATGAAATATGCAATACTCTAGCACAGGAAAATTTAAACGGGAACCCCCGAATTTTTAAAAAGTTTCGTTTAATGCCATTAAAAAAACAAAAATAGAACCGAAAACCCTTTTGTTTTATAAAATTCTTTTACAATTACATCATCTGAAAATGGCCCAAAAAGACACAGTATAATTTGGGGGAAAAAATCTTGGACGCAAATGACCTTAAATATATAAAAAAATGATTGATAGTAATAGATCTTTTGTTATTCGATCACAGTAAAGGAAAGTTTTAATCACAAAAAAATTTCATCTTCAAAAAGGGAGAACGTTTTATGAAATTTAAAGAATAAAAGCCCCCCTGAAAAAAAAAGTGGACCCCAAAGGGTCCACTATACGAAAAAGATATAAATTTAAATACGAAATGTATCACCGTTCAATAACTGGGAAATTTTGCTAGACCAGAACAAAAAAAACAAAAAACGTCATACGGTCCCCTTTATGTTAATTTTCATAAATTAAACTTTTGACATGTCTTTTTGGGGTTTTTAAGGGTTTTTTTTCAGAACTTTCCCTCAAATTTTAAAAAACGGGGCGAGACTTTTGTGTCACCAAAAACCTGGCATGTGGGGACCGTCAAACCTGAACAAACGGGCCCAATATTTCAAAAAAAATTTTTAAACCCACTCCCCCCCCCAAAACCCCCCCTTTTCCCTTTTCCCCTCTCTTCTGCTCCCCCCTCTCTCTTTCTTTCTCCCCTCTTTTTCCACTCCTCCTCAGAGGGAAGTAATTTAAACATACATAACAAATCTTTACAAAAACGGAAGTAAAGAATCCTAAAAAAGTAACAATATTATCAATCGACAACAATTTTTCGTCACGGAAAAAAAAAAACAGGAACTTCCCCTTAAAAACAATTTTTGAATTTTAGCAATTTTAAATGCTTTGTATGTAAAAATTTTTGTTCAAAAATTTGCTTTTTTAAAAATATTAACAAAAATTTGAATGATTGCACCAAAATTCTAAAGGTAGTTTTAAAGCAAATCCAAAAAGGCCCAAACTTCTTTTTTTAAAGATAAGAAAACTAAAACACCACAAATAGTTCAGCGAAAATGTATAAATGCCATTTATATAAATTATGCTCCTGGTAAATTTACTTGTAACTGATTCATTTCCACGCCGGGAAATTTTGCAAATCCAAAAATAAAGTATAAGTGCTTTGGGAAAAATTTAAAACATTTTAAGATTTATTGTTTTTTTTGAAAATTTTTTTGAAAAAATGCATTTGCCCGTGGCAAAAAAAAATCCCAAATTTCCCTCGCAAAAACTGCTTTGTCAATTTCATTGCCAGTTTTTGAAAAAATTTCTAGGGATTTTTTTTACGTAAACAATTTTAAAAGTTTTTTTATCAATAATGCCTTTTTAAAGTTTAAATTAAGCAAAAATCATTTTTTATAAAACTCACTATTTTTCTACAATGGTAAAAAACCCATTAAAACCCAAAAAGAGATTTTTTGACCCTCCCCAAAAAAAATTTTTAAAACCTTTTTTTAAAATGTGAACCTACGAAAAAAGGGCTGGCAGGGCCAAAGTGAAACCCACGAAATTTTTAATGCATATAAGGGCCAAAAAACTGCTTTGGGTTTTTTGGGCCAAATGATTGCCCCCATTGTAAAACAATGTCCTATTTTAAAGACGTCACCTTTTAAAGTGTACACAGGTGATTACCCCCGCAAAAAAAGAAAATGTTGTAATTTAAAAGAAAAGAAATTTAAAAAAATTTTTAAAACCTTTTTTATTGCTTAATTTTGGGCGGTATAAAAAAAAATACATATGCAGCGGGGGGCGACTTGATATTGCAACCCTCGAAACAAATGTCCCCCACCGGCTTTCGCCTCGCCAAAATTTCAAGCTTAAATGTTATTTAAAATTTTAAAGAAAATTTTTCCCAACTTCCCGTTTTATAACAAAAAGGGTTTTAAAAATAAGACAAATAGTATGAGCCTCGGGATCTCCAATACCCAACAAAACAGATCTTTCCCGGGGTTAAAGCCTATAATACAAGGCCGTTAAAGGCATGTCTTTTTTTGGTGGGCGAAAGGCTCATTTGGGAAAGTCTTTTAAAAACCAGTTTTCCCCCAATTTTTAACAAAAAATTTCACAGTTATTTTATGATGATTGGGGAAGACGTGAAACCCAAAAGATATTTACCGAGACCAATGTTTAATATCACCTTTTACTGGGCCATATTTCAAAGGCTATACTTAAATAAAAAAAAGCAGGTGGGTTTAAAAACCCCGTTAGGGAAAATTTACAGAAGTAAATACCCATATTAAATTTTATTTCAACAAAAAACCCCCCAAAAAATTTAAAGAGGGAAAATTTTTATGAAAAATTTTATTTTAAAACATCAAAATTTTGGGGGGTTATTTTTTACAAGACCCATCACTGTTGGCGGTTTAAGATCACTTTTTACGGACCCCAAACGGGGGCCCAAATTTCGAGTCGAAAATAAACTAAACCCTTTAAAATACGCAGTTTACGGTTTAGATAAAAAGGAAATACCCTTTTCCCCCAAAAATGCTAAAATTAGATCTTTTGTTATTCGATCACAGTAAAGAAAAGTTTTATAACACCAAAATACATCTTCATATAAGTGGAGAATCGTTTATGAATTCAAAGAATAAAAGTCAGCTGGAAATAGATGTGGACTCAAAGGCTCCAGCTATACGAAAAGATATATTCATACTTATGACATGTCTTTTTGTGTTAAGTTCTGTCTAGAACTGCGCCATTTGAAATATCGGTCGAGACTTTTGTGTCACCAACTACCAGGCAAGTGGGGACCGACCCCGAAAAAACTGCCGAAAAAGCACAAAGAATTTTAAACCTACTATAAAAAACCCCCCCCCCCTCTCAAATCTCTCCTCTCTCTCTCCCCAAAAGATAAATATAGTCAAACATAACATAAAGGGGTGGGCAAAAACGGGAAGGGAAAAATCCTAAGAGAAGCAAGCAAAATTGTCAATCGACCCAAAATTTGCGTCACGTGAAAATTTAAAAAAAGGAACTTTATCCCAAAAATTTCAATTTTTTAATGTTTTCACTTCATGCTTTGAAATTTTAAAATTCTTGTTCAGTTACTATTCCCTATTAAGGGCAAATCTAAAAAAAAGCACCCAACTTCTAATATAGGAAAAAGCATATCAAAAAAGGACAATCGTCCCTTTAAATTTTTTGAAAAGAAAACCAAAAAAAACTCAAAAAGTTTTTGCGAAAATGTATAAAAGCCATTTTTATAAAAAATTTTTCCTGGTAATTTACCCTTTTAAGGATTCATTTCCACGCCGGGATTTAGCAAATCCAAATATATGTATAAGTTCTTTTCAAAAAAAAAAAAACGTCCCTAAGATTTAAAATTTTTGTTTTAAAAATTTTTTGAAAATAAAACATTTGCCCTTTGGGAAAAACAAAAACCCCAAAATTTTCCCCTCGCCAAAACTGCTTTCCATTTCATTACCATTTTTATATAATTCCCAGGGATTTTTTACGTAACATTTTAAAAGTTTTATAATCAATAATGCCCCTTTTTAAAGTTTAAATTATCAATAAAAACATTTTATCTCACTTTTGTCTACAAAAGGAAAAACCCAATTCCCCCAAAAAGAGATATTTTTTACTTCCAAAAAACATTTTCAAAACCCTTTTTTAAAATTTTGACCTACGAAAGTGACTGCAGGTCCCTGTGACCGAGCGTAAATTTTGAATGTCATATAAGGCAAATAATGCTTCATTTTTTGGCCCAAAAAATTTTCCCCCCCTTGGAAAACAATGTCAAAATTGTAAAACGTCCCCCCCAACAATGTGTAAACAGGGGTTACCCCGGGCCCAAAGATGAAACTGGTTTATTAAATGAATTAATTAAAAACTTTTAAAAACCTTTTTTTTTGCTTACTTTTTTTTCGGTAAAAAAAGAATAAATATCATATGACAGCGTGTGCGACATTGATATTGCAACCCTCGAAACAGAATGTCACCACTCGGCTTTCGCCTCGCAAATTACAACCCTTTTAAAAAGGGCATTTTTTTTTCAAAGAAAAATTTTTCTAACTCAGTTGAAAATCAAATGGGGAAAAAAAAAACAAATAGTATGAGCCCCCGGAAGATCTCCAATACCCCCAAAAATACCGAACTTTTGGGATGATGCCTATAATACAAGTGCCGTTAAAGGCATGTCTTTTGTGGTGGGCGAATGGCTCATTGGAATGTCTTTAAAGCCAGTTTCATATATTAACAAATATTAAACATTATTTTATGAAGATAGGCGAAGACGTGAAACCCAAAAAAGAATTTACCGAGACCAATGTTAAAAACCCTTGATCGGGTCCATAATTTTCATGGCTAAACTTTAAAAAAAAGAGCAGTTTTGGGTTTAAAAATCTCAGTTAAGGGAAAAATTTAAAAGAAAGTAACTACCCCCTATGAAATTTTATTTTTGACAAATTTAAAAAATAATTGCAAAATAAAATTAAATTGTAAATTTTTTCAGTCAAATATAGCAGGGGAGTTGTTTCAAAAAAACTATCAAATTGTTTGGGGTGGGAAAAATCACTTTCTACGGGCCTCCCTGCGGCCAAAATTTTCGATCGAAAAAGGGAAATACCTTTAAAATTTCATGGTTTTACATACGTCATTTTTTCGGTTTAGAAAAAAACGGAAAAACCCTTTTTTAAAACCCCAAAAAGCAAAAAATTTGAAAATTTTAAAAAAACCCCTTCCTAATTTTTCATTACTGGCTAAAAACGGGTGATCTTTAAAAGGGCTATAAAAGGGAACTTTTAAAAAGGGGGGGAAAACAGTCCCAAAAAAATTAAGGGGAAAATTAAAAATTTTATTTTTTAGTTTTATGTTCTTAAAGTTTTTTTTAAATTTTTTTGGGTTAAAAAAAAAGTCTCTCCATTGAAGTCAATAGGGGTTTTATGTGAACTATTCATTTTGTTCTATTACGATACATGTATCTCAATGTTGGAGAATTAATGCCAACCTACGATATTAGTGCGACATACACCTTTCAAACGGTCCTGTCAACGAAAAGTGCTATTTTACAGGTTGGAAAATTCTGACCCCAGGTAAATAATTGTTGCTGTTGTTAAGGGGACGCATATTGCTACATTCACAGTTCATACAGGAATGCGGAAGGGGTGCATATTCAAGAAATCGATGGTGGGAAAATAAAAAACATATTCCTAAACTGATATAATACTGATGGACACCTGTAATGTTCAGTATTTTGTGGATAAGGATGTGGTACTATGAATGTAATAGGAAAACAGAGGTCTTTGTGAAAGTACATTCAACACAAAATATTAAGCTTTTGTATAAGGAAAAAACAGGTTTTTTACAATAACAGTGTTCCAAATAATGTTGAAGGGATGAGATTTTCTTTCTAACACACCAGGTTTGCTTAAACATGTAAATATTTAACGCCACGTCATTTCAGCTCGGGATGGACGCCATATTTCTCATTAATAAAAATGTAAACAAAAAAATCAGAGTGGGATTAGCATTGCAAGGGCATAACATCACATTCTACACTATGAATACCTTAGAACAGATATCTAAGATGCTACACAGGTCAGGCGGGTTAAATGCATAATGACGATCACTTGAAATTCATCTTGAAAAGGTGGTTAATTTCAGTTTGTTTACATGGTTTTTAATTTTCCCACGACTTCTCGGCGATTCATTGCAAATGTATTACTGCGCCGGACGAAAGGTAACTCTTATAAACAACGGGAGACAACTTAGGTGTCAGCACGTGTACGATTTTTTAAAAAAACATGTCGATGATTATAATTTCTTATCAAATAATGAATCCTATTCAGATATTCGTCTTTAATATTAGAAAATTATTAATTTCTGTGGACATTTGTCAAAAAATATTACTTACAATGGACTACTTTGCGCATCAAACTGGTTTCCTCTTCAGTTGTGAGGCACTTCCGTTATACTTTTTGACAACAATAACTAAACACAAAATGAATCAATAAAGTTACTTATAAACCGACTGCTACTTAAATCAGTATAAGTAAAGTTGTTGTTACAACATTATACATGTTCGTTACGTTATGAGATAAAGTTTATCTTGAACTGCATAATCCATTAATTACGTTTAGATGATATTGCATTTACAACTTAATTGACCCCATTTTTTACGTGAATGACAGCATTCTCGTGCAACTCGTGCAAACAGAGTTATGAAAAGTATGGTGGAGAATTCAAGGACAAATTATAAATGACATTAAAGTGAGGATAACTGTATATTCGTCCAGTTTTGATCATTGACATGCTTGCTGTGTATTAGTAACTTTTGTGAACAAGATTAGAATGTTACTTTTGCACATATACACATTGATTGGACCTCTCAACCAAATTTCATACCTTATTTTAGGGATTTTTAAGACAATACATTTTCAAAAGTTTGTTGAATGTGTTTTGATATTTAAGTGCATTGTAGTTCATGAATACCAAGTTAAAAATTAATAATGGCAACATTTCTAGGCCCTTATTGTAAGCCACTAGACTTCTGTAATGATAAATGTTTAATGTATTAATGGGAATATACTCTTTTAGTTTTGGAATATGGCATTCCTTGACCACCGTATCTTTTCTTATGCACTACTTTGTAAACAAACTAAATAATGTGTTTTAGCTTACATATGCGAAATGAAAAGCAAGACAGTGACCATATTTCACATTCTTTCTTTAAATTAGAATCTGTTGGACATTGATAAATGTTTGGACAAGGTGAAACACTATTATTTTCGCACCAAAAAGTCTTAATTGTTGACTTTGAATGTACACAATAAGTCTTATGTAATTCAACAATAACTTTCTTGTTTCAGTTTTCTCATTTTTATTTTAGTGAGCAATCCTTTGTGTACTTATAACAGTTGAAACAGTATCCATTTCATGTACCAAAACCTTGTACTTTTTTGCAGGTAAATTTTATCATACCCCACCCACTTTTTTCTAATTTCAAAGTATGCGTCCCCTTAAACTTCATAATAGTTGAACGCAATCAGAGTTTGAGATATAAGGTGAATGGTTTTGTATTACAGAGATACCGTGTTAGTGACAACTTAGGTCCTGTCCGTTGGAACTATGAGGATCAGGTAAGTACTAGCAAGTCCATAAGAACAGAACAGAACAGAACAGACCAGAACAGAATTTTATTTAGACTTGTACTTCATACATCGTCTAAACACTAAGGTTTACAATATACATATTAACGGTCATACAATTTTCAAGAAAGTAACAAACATGTTATGAACAACAGAGAAAAGAGAAAACATTATATAGTCATTATAATCAAATATAATGTAGTTAAGAAAGGCAGTGAGAATAGTATGACATGTTTACTTTTGTGATGTATTATGTATTGATAACCGAATTTCTTTTTTTAATTGCTTTTTTTTATATAATTACACACATTGATTTGGTCGAATTTAGTAATGTATGAAACTTAAAAACTGGTGGCTTTACAAAAATACTGTCGCTTAGAATATTTTTTCCTTATTTGTAGATATGGGCAGATACAAATAAAATAAAATTCATAAGCACGTAAACATGTCATGAATTAAGTGGATGAGCCTCTTGCCAATGAATGTCTATAGCAGTTACACCATGCTAACTATCATACTTATATTTGTCACATTCTGACACTAACGTCTGTTTTACCATCAATAAATGTTCTGTGACGATCTGTGTACGAAAAGAATTGGAACCACTGCCTTACCCTTGCATGATCCTAAGAGGCGACTAATAGGGTCTTAACACTTGGTTTTGCAGTAACTCTGTGATTGCAGCAGGTATACAAATTTTGATTCCATACCTCATGTTTTTATTTCGATGTAAATGAGATGTGGAACCAAAATTTATAGTCCTGTTTGGCGCTATATAACCTATACTGTGTTGGTGCGCCGTAAAACCCAAATAAATAAATAAACAAAATGAAAAAATGAAAAAAGAAAAAAAAACATATTTCCACTGGTACTTTCTTTAGAATAAGTATGGGAACAAAACAGTTTGACATATACATGATTAGAAAAACACAACCAAGATCATTCATTTCGGAGTTATAAACGTTTCGATTTTTTTTCTTCTAATTTTCTGATAATGATAGTTCTGTATCCGTCAATATTCAGTTTCAAATAGACCAGAATGATCCTATGCATGACCCAACGTATAATTTACAAGGCGAGCCGGATGCGTACATCAATGGAACGACAAACGATGACCTAACTGACATCTGGGTTCTTAGAGACGATTCTAGTCCAACATGCATCACAGCTGATGATGATGCACATAAATGTCATTCCGGGGGTTTACTGGAACACGAAACTGTCCTGGATGAACCGCAAGATCACTATGATTTAATTAACGGTATGTCAAACTGCTTACTAGCTAGATATTATAATTATTATATCTGAGATTTATTCGGCATCTTAGACAATAACGTAGTATTTTTTTTTATACATTTATGTTCAAACTTGCTAGGATATATGTACCTTGATCACATTCCCAATAGATAATCTGATCTTTGACGGATCGTATAATTTTAACCGAAAGTACAGTAAGAACAGCCTCTGCAACTCCACATGACGGGCTGGTTTGACATAAACTAGCATTTATTTTAAATAAAAGATAAAAGTAGAAGTCTGCTCCAGGAAATACTTTTGGTAATTTAAGTTAAGACAGAGGTGAATACCGCTAACTTTAATGAGTGATACCATCAACGGGTTGTAAGGTGTCCAATGCGTCACGTCGATATACATTCTCATGTTCAAGAATTTGGTGAATTCAGTATAATATTTATGTAGATCTCTATTTTTTTTTCAGACTCCGACATCGAGGAATCAGAAACCGACCTCAAGCGAATTGAATCAGCCCGACCAGATGTAAGTTAGGCAATGTATACATTTTAATTATTATGTACTGTATTTTCTTTCGCTTTGTCTTTACCAAAATCAGTAAATTGCTGACAGCTTATCTTTCATTATGAGTGGTTGTTAATAGGTTGAAAAGGTGGGCGAATGTAAGTCATATTCTTTCAAAATTGTTTGCATTTAAAATACTGCATACAGTTCTTTTAAAGGGAAGATAACCACGCACTGCACTTAATTCTATATTTCAGAGGGATCATCTAAGACCATATTATAAGCTGCCTGAACGTCGACATAACTATGAACAGATGGTCAAGATTTTCCAACCTCTCATTGTCACAAATGTAATTGTCAGACGTTTGTTACCCCATTTGCCATTTTTATGTACGTATTTTCTGAGTTTCCCATTTTTAGTTTGTTGATACTGAGTATTGTCGTATTGCTTGTAAATGTTTCAGTTGATTTCCTTTACGTAAAGGTTAACTTAACAAAAATAGCCAATCTCCTCGTTAGCTCGGATGTGCAGCTTAATAAAATTGCTAACTGTTGTGATCTTAACATGATACAGGAAAGGCAGTCATCAATAGCAGTGAGGAGCAAAATAGTTCCAAACTCCACTATTCGTCCGCGGAGCCTCTATCAATCAATCACCAATCAGTTATATGTTATTATATCTTCGTGTACATGACTGGTATTAAAGTCCCCAAGTTTATACTAAAGGTTTTCATTGTCGGGTCACCATAATTGTAAAATACTAGTATATTACATTTTTCAACTGATAGTGTATGACATTTTACAGCTGATCCAGGAAGAATTCGCACAGTAGAGGAACGAGATCCGCGTGCAGCAGTAATCTACCTTATTGATGAATTATGTTCAAACGGAAATACAGAGCCTGGTCGCTGGAAACAGTTCATCCAGGCACTCGAAAGGTGTGGTAAGCAGCTTTAGTGTACACATTTGTTAAACATAGAGGCTCTGTCGGAATACCGCAAAAACAGTACATGAGAGTCCCATTCGCACCAATAACCAATGTCTTAAATGCGTTTATTAACAAATAATATTTAAATGAAATAAGGTGAACGAACGACTTTCTTGATAGCACTATTTGCCTACAGTGATGCATCTCGACTAAGCGCGAGAGCGTTACTTCCATAACAAGGCAAGATGCATGCCGTTTCAAAGACTCACTCAAAAGTTAGGTATAACAAGCAGCTTTACGCTTATGTCTTTTGGTAATATAACTTTTCTTAATTGAGAAATGTACTTTTAATGAACAATGGTGAACTTTCAATTTAGTTGAATTTTATCCGAAATAAACAAACAAAAAATAATTACAAAAAACTCATACAAACAAACGACAAAAAAAAAAAAAAAAATTTTGCTGCATAGATAGTAGTTCATAAGCACGAATTCTCAAGCTCTGATAACAAAATCGGAAAATCATGCCCCTGTTCAAATGCTATGAGTCAATACTGAAAATTTTATTCGAAACTTTAAATGAAACTATTTTCTATTCGAAGGATACAAATACATCGTAGAAACTTTAAGAGGGCAAGAACCGGTAGATCACACCTACCAAAGAGAATACTTAAAAATAATCACACCAGTTCTTCGAGAACTTATTAACCCTTCCGAGCTACTGACCATCCTCTGGGCGTGTGATGTTATATCCAATGAAGATAAAGAAGAAATCGGACAAATAGAACGAAACTGGGGAGCCCTAGCGGCGGCAGACAAACTACTCGACTTGGTACCTAGACGACACAGGTTTTGGTATGCTCATCTGGTTGATGCTCTGAAAACAGCTGGTAGAACGGATGCAGCTGAAATTTTAGCAATACCTGAAATTCTGAACTGCAAAGGTCAGTATCAGCATTTATTATATTCTGGTTTCCTATTTGATATTCTATTCACGTATTGCTTTAACATGTACTGAAAGGTGACACTGTTATAAATTTGAAATGTGTATGTAAATGTGCTATGTACCTCATCATTCTTACAGAAGAAAAAGAAGAATCCAAAATACAAACTGCTTGCAAAGTTGAAGGCAACATAAATGGTCTGTCGTTAGAAATGCCTGACAGGGAATACTTGGAAATGGATGAAAGCATGAAAGGTACCGTACCTGACAACTGTGAATACTTAAACTGCGATGAACTTTATTCAGAAGGTGAAAGTGAACAGTTGGACGCTCTTTATCTTCATATGCGTCTTCCAAACAATCATTTTGAAAGCATATCTTGCAACTCTGAAAGGATATCTAGACATACAACACAAGTTAATCAAACAGAGCAACGGGATGAGGAAATTGTTTTTGGTGAACTATATAGTTCATCCGATATCGTAAACAAATTTCCGTCAGGAAGTTTGTTGGAAAATGGTCAGAAGGAGTATCTAACGTATATTTCAACCGAAAATCTGGCAAGTTTTGCCAATCAAAATAAAGATTCGGGCACAGGTGTAAGCAAGACGAATAATCGGTCTGACATATACAAGTATGAGCCTCCGCTACCAGCGTCAACGGCACCAGGGACCCCAGGACAGCAGAATGTTCAAGGTATCGTATCTACGTTATTGTTAGTTAACTTGAGTTATTTCGAATTTACACTTCTTCTGAAGGTTCTTGAGTTATTATCTGGAGTATTCAAAAGAAGTTAGGATAGTAATAAGCATAGTCTTTAATAACACATTTTTAGCTTTGAAGAAAATTTAATCTCAAAACATCAGCCAATAAAACAAACATAAATGGAAATGTGGACATGAGGAAAACTTCCCATTGAAAAGTTTTATGTAGAAAGAAAACAAGAATGCATGAATTACTGTCGGTCAGCATTCATAGCATAACGAAAGCTTTAAAATTAATCCGAAACTCTTTAATTTATCGCTTACTAAATCGCAATATGTTCTTCATTTGTTTTATCATGAGCTTATTTAATTGTTATTTAAATTACAGATAACTTTCGTATGGATTATGAAATAGATAACAACAGTAGTATAGCAGATGACATAAGTGAGACGAGCAGTGTTGAAGTTGTGAAATTACCAGTTCCTGAACGTAAAAAATGCCATTTCCCAGAACACACGGCAACTTCTTCTGAAAAAGGTAAAACTGTCTAGACTGTTTTATAATTCGTGGCTTAAGTAATGTATTACAGCAAAATATCGATCTGGACAAACTGTTTTAAAACTAATTTTACCTTTTTGCTGTGTCACAGGTTTCAATAAAATATTAGTGCACAGTTTGTTTTTAAAATACCGATAACATTTAAATGATGTGTAGGTTATGAGTACGTCATGCAATTATTGCGTCATCGAAATCCATTAGATTTTCCCGACAATATTACCAGTAATCTACTAATACGTATTTCAATTTCAAAATAAATGTCTTGCACACATTAAACCGTAGCATTATATATTTAATTAAGTCAAAGTACTAAATAAACCACCGATACCGACTCCCCGAAAAAGAAGAAGTCTAAGGGAAGCCACTGTTCCAGCGAATCAAACCTTTGTAGATGTTCAGTCCTTTAGTGCGGGAGAAAAGGAAGCTGATGTTCGTGTAACTACTCCAACTTTGGTTGAAATTGAAGAAGATAAGAAAACAAGTTCTGAAGGTAAACTACGCAATATAAACACTGCAATAGTAAACGAATTAAGAGCTTGGCAAAGCTTTAACAGGAAATTTATTGCCATTTACATAAGTATGATACGTAAAGCTTATGTTTATGTTAACTGTAAACAAAAAATATTTAAGATTATGAAAATATATTTATTTCAGATGGAGAAGAAACACATATCAAGAAAATAATAGGTGATCTTGGAGATACACCAATATTGGTGGAGGAGGAAATTGAGTCCACCACATTTGCAGGTCAAGTTATTGTTTTCATATTTACTTTCGATACTAAAAAAATAAAACGCCAAAGATTAATTCATGAAATATTATTGGGAATTTGAAATGGCATCGATATTGTCTTTATACATTCTGCTTTAGATTTACATATAAGTTTCTTTCTGTTTTATAGGACCTAAACAGCCAGCTCGTGCTAAAGTAAAAGCATCTATTTTTAAAAGAAGGAAAAAGTGGAGAAAATTTCAGCGTTCTAAACTCACTAGCAGACGAAAGTCTTTGCATATACCCGCTATGCTATTCCAGCAGAGCCAAACTGATGCCTGGATGCTGGATAAAGGAAAACAAGGTTGCATTTAAAATGACGAGTCAAAATTAACTCTCAGAATATGCAAAGACTAAAGTTGAAGTATGTTTTACAAAAATGTAATCAAAGTTTTTAAAACTCAGTTTTTGATAAAAAAAAACATTTGGTAAATACCGACATTCAAAATTGAAGATTTTCATCCAAATGATAAACTAAAGGGAGATTTGAAGCAAGTTTTACAATGTATAGTTGATGCTTTTTAGGAAAGGCTCTGCTGAATCGTGAACGGATGGTGACCCCTAGAAAAGGCAGAAACCATGTAGAGGAGGTGGATGAAGATTTCAAAAGTAAAAGCTTACCCACAAACCTTGGAAAAGTCTTGCAAATCGAAGACAACACAAGTGCTTTAAAAGAAACAACAGGTATAAGAAACAAATTTCTCCTACTGGAACAGCTTTACTTCAATCAAAATTCTATGTCCTCAACAAAGATTTATATTTACCAGTTGTAAAATTATAAAATGAAAATATTTCACGTGAATGCTACTATATCGATTTCGATATTTTAAATGATTTTCAGGAAATGGCGAAAACAAAGGAGAAACCTGTGATACCCAGTTGTACTACTCAGAACCGTTTAGATGTCATAGGGGGAAAGAAGATGAAGATATTTTCACTACTGTTGGACAAATTCGTCCAACTAAGTCACGACATTCCGGAAATATATCAACACTCCAGCCTTCATTTACGATAAAACAAAGACGAAAGTCGGAAACAGATGAACTTTTAGAAATACTAGAATCTTGTAGTATTAAAAGTAACGAGGATGCTTGCAATCTGAAGAGTAATGCAGAAATCAAAACAATTTCAAAAGAAAACTTAGATCCAAAGCTTAGAAAAAATTTAGAAAAGGTAAGAGACTTGGAATGTAAACTGAACCATTTGGTGCATGACGGGAAAGTTTTGGAATGGAGACTACAGTTACAAGAAGATGTGAATGAAATTCTAAAGCGTAATAGACAAATAGCAAGCAAACTTGGGGTCAAAGAGAAGGAAGCAAAGGCACTCGAAGCAGGTATGATACTTATTGAGTAAAATCTAAATCCTTTAATACTGTAATTTATGTCATCGGCTCACAGGCTAAATATAAACATATTATATATTGATAACAATGTATCAATGAAGTTTTTTTTCAGCGATTTATGTAAATATATAACAGAATGACTATCAATTTCATACAGGAGACAATTTTGAGGGGTGAGGGGTTGGAATGAGGTCCTTAAAATTAATAAAAAGATGCTTCTGTTATTACTTTTATTGAACCATAAAACGAAAACTCATCTTTGTTTTAATGAAACAGTAACAACAGTTATGTTTTGTTTCACGTGTGACTTTAGGGATCTACTTTCCGGATTTTATTTACTTCACAACAGCGGGTGTTAAGTGCTGTGTGGCGGCCGTAAAAAGTCGCCCGACTTCATCTCAGTGTTGTTATTTTTTCTGGTCCTTCGGGATCATTGATTTCAACTCGTTTAGATTTGAAGATTGAATACTGCTTAAGCCGGTGCTAGGGGGCGTGGGCAGTGTTGCATTTTCCATTACTGCTCATGAACAGACTCAGTCAAACCGAGTCTGCAATTTTCACTGTTTGCCTTGTTCTAAGTGCTTCCGAGGGATCTACTTTCCAGATTTTATTTATAGCCTAGCATAAAATCATGTCTTATACATGTATATTATATTCCCTGGGTCTTATTTGTTGAAAAGACAGATTTCATTCACAAGTATGCTTTTCATGAAAAATAAAAAAAAAAACTTTTTTTTATTTTTTGTTTTATACATTAAACTTTCACGGTTTGTTTTCTCAGTCTTTCTTCATGTGCCAGATAAAGAAATTCTCTATTTTTTAGGGGATTTCACATGCACATAGTAAATGTACATGCTGGCAAAGAAAAATAAACACATTTTAAATACATAAACTGACGGTATTTTACACGTTTAGTGTCTTGCCCATATGCATATTTTTGCTCACCTAAACATTTTATGCTCGGGTTTGAGCTATTGTGTTCACTTACCGTCCGCCGTCCGTTCATACTTTCTTCGAGCAACATCTCTAAATCCGTTTGGTTGAAGTTGATGAAATTTGGCGTGGTGATTTGTTACATCTCTTCAAACTTGTTCAGATGTTTCCGCTTAGTTGCATGTAGGGACCGCCTGAGTTTAAATAGAAAATTTTCAAACAACATTCTTGAGCTATAAATTTCACACAAATGTTCCTTTGGGGACACTCTGCTAAGATTGTTTAAAGTATGAAGATTGGCTTTAAATATGGCCGCTAAACTGCGTGGTAATTTTCTCCTGTATGTATGTAGTGAAAACTTTAAAAACATCTCAAAAGTCGATGGCACTATTTTGAAATAATTTTTCACAGAAATGTTTCTCAGGTGACCATTCACCAGCCATCTTGAAATGTCAAAAAAAATGGTTGCCTGGGATGGGTTTAGACATCCCTAAATGACCCTATGGAAAACTTTGAAAACCTGATCATCTCAATCTGAGGCCATATTTCACAATGATTTAGTAGAAACGTTATGTGCTATACCCGTTTGGGCTGTGAAACTGGTAAGCCATAAAGGGCCATGGTGGCCATCTTGTTCGTACTTTAACCTTACCAAGAAGTATTTATTTTGATTTTTATCAGCACAAACTTCTATCAAAACAAATGGTATAACTATGAAAGTTCTAACAATTCTTCTTTCAATCGCATTATATCTTAGATTGTTGATATTTTTTTCCAAATAAGCGAGAATTTTCATACATTTATTGTTAGTAATGAACAATGAGGGACAGTTAGGAATTTTGCTGATTATAAAAAGTTTCAATAGAAATAGCAGCGCTTCAAGAACGCAGTCTCACCAAAACTAACCCCTATAGCCGTGCGTGCGTACACATTCAAAGTAGAAACTAGACAAGTACAAATAAAGGAATACAATTGGGCATCCAATATCATATCTTCCCATTTTAATGAATCAAAATTGACTCAAAATAAAAAAAAGTAGTATTATCAGGCAAGCGTTACTAAATGAAAATTGAGACTTCTATTTAATTATATTTGTTACGTTTAGAGAAAATCTTCCACATACTTTTGAGACAAGTATAAATGATACTTACTAAAAGTAAAAATAAACATTATTGTTTTAGCTATATCTGGCGACATGATGGATCCTGAGGAATTTGTTCCTGCGTGCAACCTGGAAATATGTACAAGCGGTAGCTTATCAGAGAGCGAAAACAGAACTTTGAAAACTGAAAATATCCCGAAAGACAGGGATGGTTTGACAGAAGATTCAACAGCAGTTTACATAGCAAGGAAAGAACTTCAGCTAGAAAATATTGACAAAGATTCTGCATTCTACTCCAAATTTACAACGAAGCTATAATCTACGG
Organism: Mercenaria mercenaria; assembly: GCF_021730395.1. Lineage (NCBI taxonomy): Eukaryota > Metazoa > Mollusca > Bivalvia > Venerida > Veneridae > Mercenaria > Mercenaria mercenaria. The sequence goes on from NC_069365.1 coordinate 16,724,527, forward strand.
AAGCGTCATTGGGCCGCTTGTGTAAAATAATCAAAGTACTGATAGCACAATACTGATTGAAGGTGATTTATGTTAGTACGAGTGTGAAAGGAATCTATTCCAAAAATGGCACAAGCGCTAACAGCGCCTTGATAGTTAGAAACCCAATACATATAGGATTTGAACGGCTAACCATATCATCAATATGATAGGCCTACTGCGATTTAGTGATATATACAGTTATGCATTCAAACCCACTGTATAGTAAAAAGATATTAGGTAAAGACATGCAGCCGATAGTTATTCATAGTAAATTACTGCGCCATTGGTAAATACTAGTATTCAAAGTATGTTGAACTTTTTTTACTGGTCTTGAAAGTTTGTGATCAAGTCCGCGGCTGCCTCAAAGATGGTGATAGAATAGGACAAATATAACGATAATGACGTCTGAGATGGTAAATTATTCCACATTCTAATAGGTTTGCCTCCGTTAAAACACACATACGCTAGAATAACGTCACGTTAACGTACGGTAACGTCAAAGTTTTTGTTGCGACCAGAACAGAGCGCTACTTTTTGTATTGCTGTTTTAGATTAAAGGCATAATAGAATTGAAATAATTGATAGCAATCTCGGGCGGTAATACGTCGTACAAATAATTTCACGTGAAATTATTACGCCCGACTTACGACCGCCCATCGTGCATAAATAGTGTTAAAGCACTCTTTTGCTATAAATTATTTCTTAATTGAACTACATTGTATAGCGGATAGATACGAAATAGTTGTGAGACAGTCAATTCTGCGCGGTTACACAGAGAAGAAAATGGACTTAGTACAACCATTGGGGTACAGAACAAACTAGTTACTGAAATATAGGTTAATCATTGTCACATAGTTCTTTCTCAACATTTCCACTTTTCCAGGTCAAAATATGAATCTATCAGTTACCAGTTGAATAAATATAGGTTGCTACCTGGCTTTATCTCGTCATTTACCGTTCAAAATGTATAAGCAAGTGTTTTTGTATAAACTGCTTCGTCTTTTTACAAAAACCTATGTGTATATATACTTGATATACTTTTATTTCGACATTTATAAGTTAAAAAGTAGAAAAGCACTATCAGATAGTATTATCCTATCACTTACTCGGTTTTTAAATGTCGGATGCACATGTTATGTTTTCATAGAGTTATTAACTGCATACAGAAAGAAGGATCGATATTTCATGTTTGTTTTGTTTTTTGATTCAAGCATTTGGTTATATGTTTGTATTTGGAGCAGCTGAGACTATCCTAACTAGTTGTCATACAGTGTTTTTCAATTCAATTCACTCTGAAGGACAAACATCAATAAATTAAAAAAAATTATATTTAGTACATTGCTTCCTGTCACTTTTTGGAGATTGAATGATATCACTTTTAGTTCTGTGTAACATTTTTGCATATCCATTATTTCGCTAAACTATTACAGTCGAACGTTTTCCATTATATTATTATAAAGTGTTATACATATATTTTCCATTATATTGTTATAAAGTGTTATACATATATTTTCCATTATATTGTTATAAAGTGTTATACATATTCTGTACACAAATTTATGTGTTGATTATTAACTCAGTATTAGCATATAATTATAGATGGTATAAAAGTCAGAAAATCAGAATAGTTTCATTTTTGTTTTGCCTCTTTGGCTTCATATATTACATTTGTACATTTCAATCTATTGTCAATCGGTCACAGTTCAGTTTGAAAGTTATAATTGCTCAGTTTACGTTCATATCTATTGATTTTTTTATTTTGATTTTTATATTGTAATTATTTTCCTAGCAAACTATTTATGCACTTTGTAATAAAGAGTGGAAACTAGATCTAGTTATATTTATTACTATAAACTGTGTTAATTAGATTACCCAGACTGATTGACATCCTTTCTAATACGGAGTCTGCTATTATTTAGCGTGGTTGCATTTAATGATTCAAGAGGAAGTGAGAAGATTTCAAAAGTAAACGGAAAACAAATCCAGGAAAAGCCTTAAAAACCCATGACAACACAAATCGTTTGAAAGAAGCAACTGGTAAAAATAGTATTTGTTCTGTATAAGATTTTTCTTTGCCAATTAAACAAACGTTCGATAATATTCCTCATATTCTATATAAAGATTAAGCGAAATAGTGTCGCAGCGGTGCTGACAATCCGGGTTTGATTCCCAGTCGCCTTGCGGACAGTGATGGCTGATTTATTTAATCCTGCAGTATCGGCTAAGAACGGATGTTGTGTAGGTAAATACGGGACCTGCTTTACTTCCTGTGGGCTCGGTCCAGCAGTTTTTTTTTCAATTCCATCTATCATTTATGACCTGTGTTGGTAATAAGCAAAGGAGATTTTCTAACACTGATGAACTTTTAGACATGCTAGGGTCTTGTAACATTGCAAGTAACGCAGAAATCAAAACTGTGACAAAAAAAATTTTAAATCCAGAACTGAGAAATCATTTAGAAAAGGTGAGAGACTGGCAATCAAAGTCAACAATTTGTTGCAATACAGAAAGGCTACAGTTACAGGCCGAAGATGAAATGCTGAAGTGTAATAGACAAATATCAAGTAAACTAAATGTCAAAGAGAAAGAAGCAAAGGCACTCGATGCTACTATTTTATTGTTTAATTCGCGTTTTATAAATGTAAATATGTTTTTCCAAATATTTAGATATCGAACAAGAGCTGTCACTGGAGACAGCGCGGTCGACTATTTCATTTCGATGCTAGGTAGTGAACTTGAGAACATCTGAGGAAGTTGGAGCTGTAACTGGAGTGATTGAACAATAGCTTAAGTCTGTGTCAAAAGTATTAAGTAATAACCTACATAAAGATAAGTCTGTATCAAATGTGTTAAGTAATAACAGAGATAGAGATAAAGTATATAAAAACATAAAACAAGTATTAAAGGGACATAATTCACGGAGAATTTCTGCTAGAGTAATGCACCATGTGTCATTTCATGTGACTAATAATGTGGAATAACTATTTCAAGTTTAAATCAAATCTATTTAGTAAAAACTGAGATTAAATGTGCATCACAACTTGAATCTGAATTTCTAAGAAAAAAAGAGGGTATATAATTCATGACATATGCCAGCATTACGGACCTTGTGTCATATGATATGGGTGATGTGGGACAACTATTTTAAGTTTGAATCAGGTCCATATAGTAACAAAAGAGATATGGTGAAAAAAAAAACATTAAAAATTAAACTGAAATTCTAACTAAAAAGGGAGGTAATCAATAGATTTCTGAAAGTGCATTCCTTTTTTACTAAAATAAATGTATTACTCTCACTGTTTATTTGTATATGTAATGTTTTCGCCATTGGAATCAACTGAACTTCACGATTGCCAAGATGAAATAGGTACGAAAGATAAAAAAATCTTTGTGTACAAGGACCAGATAGCATTGATTTAGATTCAAAACATTCAGAATTCAAAACGAAACTGTAATTCATCATTCATTATAATATTGGTAAACTGAAGTTAGTACTAAGAAAAGACATATACTAATGTGTGTGTTGATTATTTCCAGTACTGTATGTGTCGTGGACAAAAGTCAGTCATTTTACATTTAGTAAGATTATTTTTCGACATGCAGCCCTAGATCACGCAAGTGTGGTTCTACCTGATTACAAAGTTCTCTCATTCTCAAAAAACTTATTTGACAAAGACATTAATTCACTGAATTTGCTTGTTAACTTCAACAAATGAGTTATTTAAGTAGGTCTCGTGCCTTCTGTGAACATTCAGTACAATGTACAAGATATGACCATGCACGCATATTAACCAAAATGTGACGCCAACGCCCGCATCAGTGGAATCCGAACTGGGCAAAACTTAATATACAATACACTTACTGTGATTTTAAGTGTTACATTGTATGATATAAGTATTATATTTATCTAGTCCCTTGTAATTCTATACAGAATGACCATTTACTTGTATGATATGTGTAATTTCTATGTTTGTATATGTGAATAAAATGTAATAGACTCAAATAAATAAATAAATGAGCCGTGCCATGAGAAAATCAACATAGTGGGTTTGCGACCAGCATGGATCCAGACCAGCCTGCTGCGCAGGCTGGTCAGGATCCATGCTGTTCGCTTTTAAAGCCTACTGCAATTAGAGAAACCGTTAGCGAACAGCGTGGATACTGGCCAGACTGCGCGGATGCGCAAGCTGGTCTGGATCAATGCTGGTCGCAAACCCACTATGTTGGTTTTCTCATGGCACGGCTCAAATAAATAAAAAAAATACTAAATAGTATGCTAGTGTACCTTTTTCTTAAAACACAAAATACAACAAAGTGTGTGACAAATATAGCATAATTTTCAATTTTGACCGCGGGCTAAACTGTTCATTCAATCAAGGATCTATTATGAAATATATAATCAGAGTACTAACTGTATTCAACGCAATCATGTTGTATTGCTGTCTGATGCGTGTCCAGGTGATATTTTCCACCCCGTTCTCTTTGGAGGCCCGTCTATGCGAGAATCGTATTTCGGAATAAAATTTGAATGCAGACAGTAACTCAATGAATAAAAGTAAAATTACTAGTTTCACAACGGAAGTGGTTAAATCATTTATTTAAAACTTTTGCTAATAAATCTCACCCAATCTACGATGGTTACACCCTTATATTTATGATTCTTTATACCATATCTTATCAATAACATTGAACTATTTTCATTCAGTAGTCAGTTCCAGTTACACTCAAACGGATGGCAAAAACTAGAAAGAGTATGTTTGCATTGCCCACATGCTTGTGTTGCAATACGCTTGAATACAACACTACATTGCATGCCAAAGGTGCTGATTCCCTCCATTTGATCTGGAAATCTATTTTAGTTACAGCGATACCAGAAAGTATGAAAAACACTTTGGAAGCATTATATAGACACAGAGGCCTGTAGACACATACATCCTTGAAATTGCTAAAATGTGAAAATAAAAAATACACCAAAATACAAAGAAATATTAAGACTACGCAGTTTTCCGAACTAGCTCATTTAAAGGGAGGTAATCACAAAAATACGATTTCATTGGTAATTCAGTTTGAAAAAGACCCTGTGCATGCAAATGTTTCTCTGTGGTACAAGCACATGTTAAAAGACGAGCGATGCAGTAAAATTGGTCCCGACGTGACAGTTGTTGCACATTGTCTACTCCCGTGACTCCCGTGGTCTTTATCATTGTATGTTCTGAAAAAAAAATGTTATTTTTATGATGGAAAATTTTGAATAACATTGTCATAAAACAGAACTTCTTTAATTTGCCTAGAAATATAATATGGAGTAAATAAGAAATACTTAGCAAAACTGACTGTCGGAAATGTCTGGCGAATTTCAAATCATGGAGAAATTATAAGGAAGGAAAACGGTAAATAAAATGCAAGTCGTGGTCACAACCAAGACTGCTGATTTTTTTTTTGTACTAAGGCGGCAATAAAAACATATCTTAGTTAACAGTATCAAACGTGCACCCAGTATTTTGTTCAATGTATTTGATGTGCAAGAATATCCCAGAACAGTCAAGCATATACGCCTCAGTCACAATCAAATGCATTTTTTTGTTTCACTTGGGGTCAAAAAAAAAAGTTTGTGAAACTCTTTTATTTTGAAATGTTCATTTACCATATACCTTGGATCTACAAAAACAATGGTAGTTGTCGCTGTCTGATAGTTCGACAATATTTTTTGTTCGATATAAAGATGAATCTTCAGGGAAAAAATAAAACAGATATGACCATTTTTAAAGGACTGTTTTATTCAATTAACTCTTTGAGACCCAACAAAATTGTTACCACATGATAAGGTACATAGAAGTAATGTAGAAAAACCCAAAAACCTAATAAATTACACAAAGATTTGTAGTTATTATCTTCTTTTGAAGTTCAAAATTCTAGAAATTTTTGTTTTTTACCTGCTTTCAGTTTTTGCATACCTTTTGAAATGCATTTATTCAACTCAGATATGTTATTTTCTAAAACTTCAGTCATTTCTCTTTAAATAATGGTCTCATTTTTGTGATTACGACTATGTTTGGCAGAGATATCGCAATTTTAAAATGAAAGCCGAAATTTACCCAAAAAGTCTACGGACAAGACCTCATCACTAAGTGCTTTCTACATAGGTTTTAGAAGACAATCTTTTAGTTCTGTTGAACTTTTTTATGTTTAAAATGATCAAGAACAAGTAAATAACAAACAAATTTAAGAAAAGAAGTATAATTGACAGTCTTCAGAATGTGTCTTCGAATAATTGAAGGATTTGAACAACTGTGACTAAATCAAAATGTCATTATGTGACAAGTTCTGTGCTATTTCATACATAAATTAAGACTAATTGTTTTCATATTTCACCATAAACTAAAAATAATGATACTTGGAAGGATCCTCACTGAAATAGGCTGTTAAAAATCTCCTTCAGCTTGGTGTCTACGGACAAGACATTTGACCATAATTTCTGTCTAAAAGACAGATAGCGTAATAATATTTCTAATCAATGCTCATGCATTTGATGTGCTTAAGAACTGACCTTGCAGCCTGTTATGTACACCATTTAGACTATGTTTATTTATCTGTAATAACTTGTAATGTCAACTAAACAAAATAAACCACAATCTTCCTGAAATTGGATGGTGGAAACCACCTGACTACAATTTACATGCTGTTATCAACCATATCAATCAACATATGGTAAAAAAGTATAAACACAAAGTTTTACATGAAGAACTCTGTGAAAACTCAACATGAGCAAGTGTATATGGACAAGACAGTCACATTGCCCTCTGACAAAAGAAGACTATGAGTTCATCTAAACATGTTCATAAACATAAACATAAAAAAATTAGGAAGAACTTGTTAAACTTATAGCTGAGAACAACATTTTAAAATGATTACAATTGTGTCTTAAATAGAAAACTAATGAAACAAACTCTCTTGCTGACTGCTTAAATAGCTGTATGTTGTAAAATACTCATATGACATATGTTTGTACAGTACAGAATCAATTAACAATTGTTAAGTTACATAACTGAAATTCTGTTGAAAAAGGGCATTGAACCCCCCAAAAACAAACAAATCTAAAATAAAATAGCTCTCATTTTTGAAAGGGAGAAAGCTGCAAGGAAACTAATCACGTAGTAAATTGCTTGTAATTTCTTTTTTAAGATATGATTTAAACTGCTTCAATTTTATGTGATTTCAGTCAGTTACAGAATAAAAGTTGAAAGGCAAATGAATAGTTTAGAATGAAATCTTGAAAACCAATCACCATGATATCTTGGCCCTGAAGAGCACAGAAATATGCCATCTTGAGTGGATTAAACAAAATATTTAAGTTGAAAGTGGACAGCCCACACCATGTCTAGCAATAGATCCATACTCTACTAGAATATGACCAAATGTCAAATGATAAGGGTGTAGACATGTTATGTTCTGTGTGTAATTTGACCTATTTACAAAAAGGTTATGGTCCTTGAACCAGTATATGTTCGCCATTCCCCCAACTTGATTGAAAGGTGTTTTGGTGGTTGTGCCTGTTGGTAGACTTGGTTTCTAATCAGTGTCTGCTGTAGAGAATGCTTCGGCTAACAAGAACCAAACTTAAAAAATAAGGTATGCAGCTTTGGTTTTGATTGTGCATTAATAAATTTAGTGCATGAGTAAGTAGCTTAATTATGTCTCCCACCACAGTGGTGGGAGACATTGATTTACTCCTGTCTTTGTGTGTGTCTGTCAGTCTGAATGCATTATATGCCTTACTTCTTTCAGTTATTTTTATAAGTGTTTGCTTCTATCTTCTCATTCTTTCTGTTTTACTACTAACTTGTAAAAGATTGTTGTTGTTTTTTACATTTCAGAGTCTCTTGATTTATTTCAAAGATCTCTTGATTTATTTTTAAGGTCCAGTGCTGGTTTTTATTGGAAACAGAAAATATATTGAATAGTATTTGCATAATGTCTTGTCCGTAGACACCCTCATTGCATGCCTTGTTTTTGCCATAACAAAAGGAGGGTTAGAAAGAAATGTATTATTCCTTTTTTGATAGCTTTTAACATTTATATAAGTCATGTATAAGATTAAAACATATTCTATATCCATTGTACTTCTCAGATTCAAATTGTACACACAAGAATAAATGGGTAACATTTTGCATTTGGAAGAAGTAAGTTTCATTAGAAATATATTTATTCTATATTTTGTATAAACATTAAGTGTGGTGTATCATTGAAACTTGATAAATAGCTCCAGTATGATTTTATAAATGATATTTGTCAAAAAAACTTTGTTTCTTTAGTGTCTACGGACAAGACATGTGTCTACGGACAAGACATGTTGCAATTCAACAACTATTTATATCTATATAACCCAGTTTAATTCTGTCTAATGTTTATCAACTTAGACACTATCCTAGCAGCTTTCATACCTACAGTGATCAAACTCTAATATTGCATCCTTCACAAAGAAAATAGGTGTCTACGGACAGGACGAAAAAATTGGCGCATTTATCATTGTCTGTTCAGAGCCGAATTTGAGGAGATAAGAAACTTCCACCTGAAAGAATCTATTATTTTCAGAAGAAGGTAGACTGAAGTTCACACAGAGACAAATAGGAGAGTAAAAAGAGAATTATTTCATAATGAAATCACATATCTGATATGAGGAAAGAGCAAACAGGCAAAATATATAACAAAACGGTCATGTCAGTCTTCAGTACATATCTTCTGTTGTGGGTGACATAGACAGTTGAAATAACTTGCAGCTGAAAGAAGACGAATTTTCCTGTAAACCAAATAGCACAAAAAGATCTTGCTGGTTCAGGTTTTAATTAAAATGAAAAGACAAAAAGCACATTTTTTTAGGTGAAACAATATAACGCTGAATTTTGGCCTTTTTTCTGTTATTGGATAGCATGGCATTCGTTTTATATGTACATCAGATACCTGAAAGTAGTTTTACCTGCAACTGGGTAGTAAAATGTAACTCCTGAAGTGCTGAAGACAGAAAATATAAACATACATTTTTAATTTGGGTGTATAACATGGAGCACCTAAAAAGTATGCATTTGATTGTGACTGAGGCGATAGTGCTGGGGAAAAAATGTGTGTTTTCTTTTGCGATCAAGATTGCCGATCTCCGCTACTGCATGCTGTTGATGACCATTACAATGCTGGTCACATGGCGACTTTAAAGGAGGCGACTTTCCAGCTTAAAGGTGAAAGGAATGTCTAGGCGCTGGGATGGAGGATCGGGGTTAGTACCACCAATATGCCACACAACATAACTGGATAGGTCGGCTGCAAACAGTAGGTCGCATTAATATGACTAAACATTCTGTGAAACATAACTCAATATCCTGTCAGCTATTGACAGCATCCCGTCAGATATATGTAGAAACCCCTGAATCTGAAATATAAGTACAAAATTAACTGGCTCTTTCTATGCCTTAATGTATTTTCAGTTAAAACTAAACTCGAACCATTCTTCGATTCGGGCCTCACATGTTCAGTATAAAAGCACGTTTTTCCCGCGCCAACTTTCACACTTTGTGTTCAGTTCTAATCGATCATTTGCTTGTATACTTACAGATACACGATGGCGCTTACACGAGTTTTTGGTTTTGTGAGTGTTGTGTTGGCGAAGATGCGACTGTGGTTTGGTTCTGGAGTGGCGGCAGAGGCAGCGGAGGTAGCAGCGGAGGCCGGGGACCTTGCGGGAGGGGGTAAGTCATGTTTTTTATCATTGATTTCATGCATGTTTTACAGGGTATTTCAGTGAAACTGACCTCCAATGAGAAAAAAAATTGAAATTACAAACTGTGTGTACCTCTTTCGTCAGAGTGTACCAGTTATTATGTGTACTAATGGCTCATTGTCAAAGAGGGGGGAGGGGGGGGGGGAGCAGGGGAGGGGAGCACTTCAAAATCACTTTTTGGTATTTTTTCAAAGAAAGAATAAATTTAATGATGTGCCTCATGAACCTGTACTGTGCCCTAGATACGTTATTTCGTGGGTGTTAAATGTACCACTTTACTTATGGAGTAAATAGGGAAAATTTTTTAATGATAACAATTATTGATTTTGATAACCATCAGATTCTGAGGTATTTGCAATCTTTATTTTTAGTGGGAGGTTAGCCAGGGATGGATAAATTAATCTAAAACACTTTGCTTATTAATCTTCATAGCAGGAATTATTCTTATTCAACGTAACAAAAGACTTAGAAAAAAAGTAGCCATTTGTAAAAACTAACTCTATATGAAAATTTCTGAGAGATTGCAGAATGATAAAGCATGTCATGCTTAAGGTAGTTCAGCACATTTGAAACACTGGGGTGATGGTGGAAGGTCATTTATTAGTAAAACAGAATATGTAAAACCTGATCACAGCACAGAAACAAAAAATCATTTTATGAAATAAAGGCAAACTATTCAGTAATCTGTTAAAATGGCAATGTAGGTATAATCTTTCTGGAGATAACATATGATATAAAAAAGGTTTACAAAACAAAACAAGGCTGCATTTAGGGTAACCTGCTTCAAAATTATGTTGCAACAGATATTTTTGACAAAATCTGATGCTTTTTCTTCTGGTACTGAAAATGCCATAAAACCTTAGAAACTGTTGATATCAAGCTAAAACCTTGTCTTTTTTCATGCATTTAGATTTCTTGCACATTTCAAATGAAACTGGCACAGTGTCAGAGAAAAAAAAATCTTATAAACTATCAAAGCTATTGCTTTAAAACTTGCAACATTTGTTCACCATCACTAGCTGACTCTTTACAGCAAGAAACATAACTTCATCCAGCTTTTTTTTGCAAGAATTATGGCCCCTTTGGACTTAGAAAATATCAGATTTCTTGGGTAAGATTTATGTTTTGGTCAATTTTTCTCCTAAACTATCAAAGCTATTGATTGAAAACTTGCAACACCTGTTTAACATCGAAAGCTGACTCTGTACAGCAAGAAACATAACTCCATCCTGCTTTTTGCAAGAATTATGGCCCTTTTGGACTTAGGAAATATCAGATTTCTTGGTTAAGATTTGTGTTTAGGTCATCTTTTCTCCTTTATGGTCAAAGCTATTGCTTTAAAACTTGGAGCAATTATTTGCCATTAAAAGCTGACACTGCACAGCAAGTACTGTTTTGCATTGCATTTTGCATTAAATTATGGACCCTTTTGGAATGGTCTAGCTATTTTACTCACCCTGGTGTCGGCATCGGCGTCTGCGTCTGCGTCACACCTTGGTTAATGTTTTGCATGCAAGTACATACAGCTATCATTTAAAGGCATATAGATTTGAAACTTTTTTTTTTCTGGGTCAATTACCAATCTCACTGGGTCAAGTTCCAATAGCTCTGACATGTATTTTGGGCAAATTATGCCCCTTTTGGACTTATAAAATTCTTGTTAAAGTTTTACATGCAAGTTACTATCTCCAAATCTAATGCAGATATTGAATTGAAACTTCACTTGTGTCTTCAGGGTTATAAAACTAGTTGATAGCATAAAGTCCCATAACTCTGACCTGCATTTTGGCCAAAGTTTACATGCAAGTTACTATCTCCAAATCTAATGCAGATATTGAATTGAAACTTCACTTGTGTCTTCAGGGTTATAAAACTAGTTGATAGCATAAAGTCCCATAACTCTGACCTGCATTTTGGCCAAATTGTGCCCCCTTTGGACTTTAAAAATTCTGGTTAAAGTTTTGTGTGCAAGTACATACAGCTATTACTTAAAGGCATATAGATTTTAAACTTATTTTTTCATTTTCCAGATTAATTACCATCCTCGCTAGATCAAGTCCCATAACTCTGACATCTATTTTGGGCAAATTATGTCCCTTTTTGGACTTAGAAAATTCTGGTTAAAGTTTTGCGTGCAAGTTACTATCTGCAAAACAAATGCAGATATTAAGTTGAACCTTAACATGTGTCTTCGGGGTTCTAAAACTAGTTGAAAGCATCAAGTCTCATAACTCTGACATGCATTTTGGTCAAATTATGTCCCCTTTTGAACTTAAAACTCTTTAGATATTTTAACATTTTGGGTAATATTTTTCTGCTTCTGAGACAATACTTCAAATAGTCGTACATTGGCTGTCTCATGGACAGCTCTTGTTTTGTTTAGGTCCTCCTTTTCTCAAAATCTATGGGCTACAGCTTTGAAATTTTGCACACTTATATGTCATCATCAGATGACTTTGTAGGCCAAGAATCATAACTTTGGTTTGCATTTTGTAAACATTATGACCTATTTTGTACTTAGAAAATTTGAGTTTCTTGGTTAAATTTTTGTTTATATATATCTATAGGTCCACCTTTCTCAAAAACTATAAGAGCTACAACTTTGAAACTTTGCACACTTGATTATCATCATTAGTAGACTATGTAGGCCAAGAACTATAACTCTAACCTGCATTTTTTTCGATTTAAGGTCCGTTTTGTACTTAGAAATTCTGAACTAAAACTCTTTTCTTAAATACTGACCAGCACTTGCAGACGAGTGATGGCACCTGTAGGCGGTGTTCTTGTTTTCATTACATGTAAAATTGTTTTTGATATGGCTGATTACATTTGAAACACATTCATGTCTTTTGAGTGTTTGGCATGGCTCATGTGCTTCCAACACGCCCATGTAATTCCTACTAAAATGGAAATTACTAAACCGCTATTGATATCCATGTTTAAACTGATTCAGTAATGAATACTTTCGACCTAATACTTTTTAATCACAAAACTGTCAACTTGTGACAATGCAAAGATCTTTCCATAGCACTGATTCATTTCAAATCCTATGTTGAAAATGCTGTAATTAATTTTGACTTGCATTTTGCAGTTTTTAGCTCGACTATTCAAAGATAAGGAGAGCTAATACTTAGCATGGTGTTGGCGTCAACGTTAGCATAGGATCGTCACATTTTGATTAAAATGTTTCGTACCAATCCACATTTTGAGAAAACCTGTTGACATATAGCTTTGAAACTTTCAACACTTGTGTGCCATCACCATGTCCAGTTTCAGGCAAGAGTTCATGAGGATTTAGTCTGAATTATGGCCCCTTTTAACCTACATTTTTCGTATTAGTCAAGGCAACTTTTGTTTTCTTTGTTACTATTGCTTATATCTTACTGTAACTTCAAAGAAACATTGTCCAGCATACAAACAAAGCATATGCAGGAGCTGGGCTCATGTTACATAAGGTCAAGGTCACCATGGTGTTATACTTAGGAGGTCATTTTTAAAGCATCCTTTATTTTTCTGTCATCTCATTGTTGATATTGCTTATATCTTAACGAAAGTCCACAGAAACATTGTCCAGCATACAAACAAAGTATGTGCAAGGGCTGGGCCCATTTTACATAAGGTTACCAAGGTGTTATACTAAGGTAATTTAAATTTTAAAGTTTTTTTTTGGCAACCTTTGTTTTTCTGTTGTGTCTTTGTTACTATTGCTTATATCTCACTGTAAATTCACATAAACATTGTCCAGTATACAAAGTATGTGCAGGGGCTGGGCTCATTATACCCATGGTCAAGGTCACCAAGGTGTTATACTTAGGTTATTTTTAAGGCATCCTTTGTTTTTCTATCATATCTTTGTTGCTATTGCTTATATCTTACTGTAATATTGTCCAGTATACAAAGTATATGCAGGGGCTGGACCCATTTTAAATCAGATCAAGGTCAAGGTCACCAAGGTATTGTACTTGGGTTATTTTTAAGATTTTTTTTATAATTAATTTAATTGATAATTAAGATTAAGTTTTTCGGCAACCTTTGTTTTTCTATCATACCTTTGTTACTTTGCTTATATATTACTGTAGTTTACATACACAATGTCCATTATACAAACAAAGTATATGCAGGGACTGGGCCCATTATACCCAAGGTCAAGGTCACCAAGATGTTATACTTGGAATTAATTTTATGTTGTTTTTTTTTCGAAAGCTTTGTTTATAGACATATCTTTGGTACTTTAAAAGATAATGACTTGAAATTAAATATATTTCTTCATAATCATCATCTGCATGTGTGGTTACAATCCCCATAAATCTAATTGTATTATTGACAGAATTACGCCCCTTTCATACTTAAAGCTTTTTAGAAATCTTCGCTTTCATGATATAACTTTAGTACAATATAAGATAAAGACTTGAAACTTTAAGTGTATCTTTATCTTCATCATTTGCATGTGTAATTATAATCCCTATAACTCTGATTTGTAGTTTTGACCAAATAATGCCCCTTTCATACTTGAATTTTTTGACAAATTTCGTTTTCTGGATATATCATTGGTACTATATAAGATAATGACTTAAAACTCAAAATATATCTTTACCATCATCATCTGCATGTGTGGTAACAATCCCAGTAACTCTAATTAGTTTTTTTGATAGAATTATGATAGAATTATGCCCCTTGGAGTATCTTCCTTTTAAAGTAGAGGTCTCTTATTGAGACATATGTTCATTTTACTGTCAAATCGTCAAATAGTGGAGCGCACTGTCTTATGGACAGTTCTTGTTTTGTTTAAAATTCTTTTTTCGCAAACTTCGTCAATTTTTCTTTCATAAAAAATTAGATGCCATGGGTCAAAATGTATGCATTAGGGCCTGAGAAAGTAAACAGTAATATTTTTTGCCTTAATGCTAGATTTGGGTCTGATGCATTATTACCCAATTCACATTACATGTTTCTCGGCAGGATCGAAATAGCAGGTATAATGTTCAGCAGCTTGTTATTTTAGATACGCGCATTCATTTTGCCAAAAAAAAAAAAAAAACAAAAAAAAAAAAAAAAAACACCAAAATTCGGATGAAAGTCTTGCAACCAGTTTATAATAGTTTATGTAAAGAATACTATGGTAATACTAATACTACTTAATAAAAACAACAGCCATGTAATAAACTTCTTAGCTCGACTGTTCAAAGAATAGTAGAGCTATTGGACTCGCCCTAGCGTCCACATCCTTGTCCCAATTAGATTAAGTTTTTGTATGTAAGCTGGTATCTCAGTAACCACTTAATGGATTGAAACTTCACACACTTATTTACTTTTTTAAACTGACTTACATTGCATAGGTTCCATAACTCTATTTTGCTTTTTTTTTTTTTTTTTACAAAATTATGCCTCTTTTTCGACTTAAAAATTTTGGTTAGGGTTTTGTAGGTAAGCTTTTATCTCAGTACTCACAAATGGGAATGGATTGAAACTTCACACACCTGTTCACAGTCATCATCTGACCATAACTGTTTAGGTCCCATAACTCCACTTTGCATTTTTCAAACTAATGCCCCTTTTTCCACTTAGTAATTTTTGGTTAAGGTTTTGTATATAAGCTGGTATCTCAGTATCCACTAATGGGAATGGAAAGAAACTTCACACACTTGTTCACTGTCATGATCTGACATGCACTGTACAGGTCCCATAACTACTTTTTTTTCAAAATTATGCCCCCTTTTCAAATAAAGCAGTTTTTGCTTATGTTTTTGTATGTAAGCTGGTATCTCATTATCCACTAATGGGAAAGGATTGAAACTTCACACACTTGTTCGCTGTCGTGACATGATATGACATGCAGTGCAAAGGTTCAATAACTCTACTTAGCACTTTTACAAAATTATGCCCCTTTTTCAATTTAGCAGCTTTTGGTTAAATTCTTCTTATTATGTAAGCTGGTATCTCAGGTAACCCACTAATGGGAATGCATTGAAACTTCACACACTTGTCCACTATCATGAGCTGATAACCATTATGCAGGTTCCATAACCCTGTTTTGCATTTTTACAAAGTTATGCCCCTTTTATACGCCCAAAGGGACGTATCATGTTATACCACGGTGTCCATCTGTCCGTCCTTTCGTCTGTTAGCAATTTCATGTCCGCTTTGTAACCCTTGGACCCCTTGAAGGATTTCAAGAAACTTGACAAAAATGTTCACCACACCTAGATGACGTGCATGTTTTGAATGTCTCATTTCAAGGTCACACTTAGAGGTCAAAGGTCATATCAGTTTGTTTCATGTCCACTCTGTAACTCTCGAACTGCTTGAAGAAACTTGGCACAAATGTTCACCATGACATGCAGAGTGTATGTTTCAGATAACTTGTTTTAAAGAGAATTCCTATAGTTTTTTTCCTTTCATAGAATTTTTTCAAATTCACATAATTATATGAAAGGAAAATTTGTGCTGAAAACAATGAACAAATAAAAACAATGGTTCATCAGGCTTGTTTTTGTGAAAAATACTTTTGAACACACCCAATGTTGCTGAAACTGCCAGCGAGGTTTCAAAATTTTCATAATTTTCTGCTTTTTAGCTCAACTATTCGAAGAATAGGGGAGCTATCCTACTCGCCCCGGTGTTGGCGTGAGCGTTAGTGTGAGCATCATACAAAGGTTAAAGATTGCATACCACCCCAAATATTTTCAAAGTCCATTGAGATACATTTTGTATTGCTTTGATATTTTGCATACTTGTTTACCATCATGACCCCAGTCTGTAAAAAGGAGGAGGCAACTCTATCAAGCATATTGACTGAATTATGGCCCCTTTTTGACTTAGAATAAATGTATAAGTTTGCGTACCACCCCAAATATTTTCAAAGTCCATTGAGATATTGCTTTGATATTTTGCATACTTGTTTACCATCATGACCCCAGTCTGTAAAAAGGAGGAGGCAACTCTATCAAGCATTTTGACTGAATTATGGCCCTTTTTCAACTTAGAATATGCTTGTTGTAATGTTATTGTTTAACTCATAGCTTATATTATACTATCAAGCACTGAGAATAGTTGAGCGCACTGTCCACTGACAGCTCTTGTTTATAAATACCAACCAAAATATACATCAAGACAGCACAATGAGGTTTATTCTTTTTACAGATTTTATCATATACTTATTTGATATCATAGTCATATTTGTAATACTATATCTTCAATATCCTTACAATAATGGGTACAAATTAAAAAAAATATTGTTTCATATTCACTTTTGTGAACTTTTTTCAATGAAAAATACGCATAGTGAAGAATTTTTTTTTAGATTTTGAAAAAACTTTTTCATAGAATTTTTTCCTGTTTTTCTTGTGTATAGATAATTGTATTGTGAGCATAAAAATGGCTAAAATGTATGGGTCATCAGGCTAAATTTTTTAAGACCGCTAGAATACAACACCTCTTCGGGCGGAAAATGGCGCGAACCTTGCCAAACTGATTACATGTATGTCTGCTAGTTGTTAAAAAAAAGTTTTTAAAATTCTTAATTCTTTCTATAATTGAATACTAAATAATCTGAAAGGTGATATTGTCTTATCAGTACTAAGTCAATTGTCTTGCATTATATGAACAACACTGTGTTTGTACTAAAATGCGATGTGAAAACACAACCACAAAAATGGCAAGATACCTGTCAGGCATGATGCTTGTCAATATAACATAAACCAGTATCAACATTTAATTACTGATTAAAACTTATCAAAAATGTTATTTCATTCAAGATTCCTTATATTTAAGATTGTCTGTCACATGTTTCAACAAATGCTGACTTAACTTCAATTTCCAATAGATAGTGCCGACTGCGCAGAAGGATGCGCATAAAAAACTATAGGAATTCCCTTTAAAGGTTCTTCAGACATCACCTGACCTCAGTTTGACCATGACCTTGACCTCATTTTGGACTTGGGTTGCTTTATATGGACGATCTCTTGGTTAACCAAATTGGACCGTTTGGTCTAGCATCAATACCCCTTACAAGAATGAACTGATACCATGACCATTGACCTTGACCTCGTTTTGGACTTATGTGCAAAATCTACCGACAAGGATGCCACTGGTGGTATCAAGCGTTTATTGAACGCAGCTCCTTGTTTTCTTTTGTTTTTCTTTAGTCTATTTCTGTTATTACCTGTGAGACATAATAACAATATTATTCTTTATATCTGTAATCCAACGTTTTCCCGTACTTTTTTTCACATAGGAGTTTTATGATTTTGGTGCGCGGCCTGCACATTGTACTCATTGTACTACATACTGTTTACGCCACCAAGAATTAATTTATTTGTACTACATACTGTTTACGCCACTAAGAATTAATTTATTTGTAATACGTTATTTTGATTCATGTCGTTCACTTCATTGTCTCTGTTACGTACTTGGGATGAACTAGTTAGACTGGTTGTAGCCAAATATATTATCCTCTTTAAATAAAATAATTATTAGTATTGTTATTAGTATAATTAATACTATTAGAATAAAAGTAAATAAAGCTCCTCAAATTAAGGTAATTTGAGAAAAAGAATCTTCACAGAGAAAGTTCGCAATGAGATTCGAACTTGTTTCATTTAGAAGCATTAACCATAGCTATTGCAAAGGCCCTACTGCTCTACCTACTGCGCTACAGTCACCTGACAAACTTTAATATAAGTAATTTGGTTTTAAAGACAGCGAAAAATAATCTACACTCCGTGCGTCTCTTCTGTTTTGATTACGTAGACATGTTTGTATTATTTTCCATGTCCTGTCAAAATATTTGTATCTCGTCGAAGGTACACTTCAAACTTTAAATCAAAGTAATATAACTGTGAGCACATTGTTGTTTTCTGTAAGAGGTGCACTTTACGCACAGAAAAAAATGATACTAACTCATCTGTTAAGACAAAAAGTTGTAAAATATACAGTTAAACTCATTGATCACTCTATTTCGTGTACATGGTGTATGTCTTCTTATTTTTTAATACGTGTGGACACAGTGTTACGTCCCCTTACTGGTACAGTAGACCGACACAGTGTTACTTCACCTTACCGGTATATTTTGACAATATTATTGGTATAATTATTATTGATATTTTCTCAGAAAACATTTTCTCTCTAGGCTTTACATTTAATGACACTAACGAATGATACCACTCTAGTTAGGAAGCAAAACCACGGTTTACATGAGGGCTCTGCCTCGGCATTTGCCCGTAGTACAATCCTCATATTCTCTTGCAACGCCATTTCCTCATAACTGAGGCGAGACGATAAGCTTCGGCTTTCAGCTTTTACATGCATCGTACCGTCTACTCCATCAGACGCTTCGGTCAGTTGACGTAGTTTTGACGATTACAATGTGTATTGCATGTATGCTGCGTTTACACTTAGCCACGATGTCCACGATGTCCACGATTTAAAGAAAAGCTCGGAGCTCCACGATATATTGCACGAATTTTGTATTAATACGCTTTCTTACGCTCTCAGTACGTTTTGTTACTACCTGCAGCGTTTTATTACGAAGCTAACACGATTCTGGTCGAGATCTGCCACGATTTTCATCACGTTCTCTCAAGTTCTCTTACGATTACCACGATATGCTATCACGATTTGTCACGTTCTGTTTAGATCCCTCACGTTATCAAGTTTTGTTAAGCTCTCCTACGATTTATGGCCACGATTTGATCAAGATTGTCACGTTTTTAGCACGATTGGAGTATAAATAGGAGGCAAGGGTCACCCTCACATTCTCTCCAGAGATTCCAAAGAGGAACGAGCTGTGCATCAAAGAGCTGAACAAGATGCTGAATTTGCAATTTTCGTGTGTGCCTATAATAGTTACTCGTCGGCAGCAGCAACAAGGGACGGAACAGGGTAGGATAGAAGAGAGAGAGGAAGGAGAAGAAGAAATAGAAGGCCTAAGACATGTTGGGTGAGATCATGGTTAAGCGGAAACCGAAGGCACCAACTGGGACAATACCCTCAACTTTTCAACACAGAACTCAGGCGTGAAGGTGTTGGCTCTAACGTCAACTATGTAAGGATGCCTCCAGATCTAGTGGAACTTAGAATCGTGTTTCCAAGTTCACCAAGATCCCCATACGATGGAGCATCAAGGTCTGATGCGCTATGTTAAGGTCTGTTAAGATGCATTACGCTCTACAACGATTTCCACGTTCTGTCACGCACTCTCAAGATTTAAGATAAATCGGGATAATCGTGGCAAAATTTTTGACTGTCAAAAATGTTGTCACGATCCTTACGATCATCACGATTCCACAAAGTTCCCTCAAAATCACCACGATTCGATCCTACGAACCCCCAGCATAGGGAACGTATTAAACAACAAATACGTGACTGTAGAAGTTAGTGCAATGTTGAAAACGTTCAATAAAAATTTAAAAGAAAGCAATTTTTTTTCTTTTTGGTTTGTTTTAGGTTGGAAACAGTTATTCACTTATATAACGACATGCAGAAAATGTCACCAAAATTCGCGGAGTCTGTAACATTACCGGTATTACCTTTGTTCTTCATTAGCCACACTGGTTATTCGGGTACCTACTCGTGTGAGCGATACCGCCCTCGTGTGATTTATATACATGTAGGTTGTTTAGGGTGTATAAAAACAATGCCAACGTATGACACATATTTAAGAATGTTGAACATTTTAAAGACAGAATCGTCCGAGGAAATGCATTAATTCGCACTGGTGAAAATATCAGTCCTTTATAATATTGATATGACTATAAAATTTGAAGAAATGTAACGAAATTCAGTTATTTTGACGTTTTGAGACGTATTTTTCTTTGTTCGAAGTTGAGATAACTGAATTTGCCACTCTCCTTGGTAGAACTATGCACACTCAACTACAAAGCTTATAGATCGTGTACCTGCAAGTTACTTTTGTTGATAAAACTTCAATTGTATGCATCCTGTCGCTGTTTTTGATGGTACCTCTGACGATCGATGAAAATAAACAATGTTACCTACCCGTTTGCACATGGGTACCGTCCTCGTTATGTCAATGAACATTTATAAAACTCCCCGCAGCGATTATTTCCGCATACCGTACACTTAAATGAACGCAACTGAAGGTAATCGCTTTGAGAATCTGGAAATAAGAACTGGAAATGTGAAGCCCGACCTTTAGTAGATTTATATGCTTAGAATGGTAACTTTAAAGATGTAAAGAAGTGAGAGTGGACCGTGTCAGCAGTTTTTCAACAATATCAAATCTTCCCTCACACCCACCCTCTATTCTACACATTCTATCATCTTGACTTCTTGGAGTTCTTCTTTTTCTCATGCAGTCTCATTATGAAAACGACCAAACTTGTCGACGCACCGTTCAAAAGTGCTTATGTTAAGACCTTCTTTTTCTTCCTAAAAGGGAAATCGGACCCTCTCTCTGGGCATGTATCCGTATAGAGATAGGCTGCGGCTTCATAAATCTGCGTTTTATCGTATCTTGTAATATTCGCCTCTATTTATAGGCGCACCCTCCACTTAGTTTAGGTCGTGCTAATTATGCGACTTATTTACAAGTGCATACAATATACACTACTGTATAAGTGTCTTACAGGCGACTAACTGAAGAAACAGAAGCCGATATGGAAGTCTGGTTATCAGATCTTATCTCTTTTTAATGTTTGTTCAGTATGTTCACACACTCCTCACAGCGGTTGTAAACGTTAAATGTACGTCAAGGGTGTGAGATTCAAAATTTCAAGATTTTATTTATAACTGGGCCCATACGGGCATCAGTATTATAATAACAACAAACTTAACAAAACAAACACTAATACATAAAATAAAACAGTAGTTTTACGGTCGTATAGATCTGATTCAAATATTTTGTAAGCTAAAAGATAGAAGACGGTGTACATTTAGAATTAACCGGGTTTAAAAACAGTGTTTTAACTGGCCAGCAAGTAACTGCCAGTGACAAAAACCTGTAACTGAAGTATTTTCTGTACAAATAATGCTAACTTAAAAAGAAGAGTACTGTCATTACTATGAAACAAACTTTGAAATGACATTACATTTGACAGTTGAAAGTCATTTGGTATATATTTTACTCTGTCTAAATTTAAGTACGGGCATTCTATAATGTAATGAAATTCATCCCTAAAGATGTAATTTTACACAGATAACAAGTCCTGTTATTGAGCTCAATATTCAAAAATATCCCTCTTTCAACTTGTAACAGATTGTTCCTACATCGGAAATGACACATGGATATTGCGAGATTTGTAGGTAAAACTATAAAATAATTTTCAAACTCAAAGGTTGTTTTAAATATTCTGTAACACAAACATTTTCTGGAAATTTGCAAAGTTTTTTTCATTCCAAGATTGAATAAACTGGTCCTTCAACCTCTGTCGTACAATATTGCGGAAATACACTGGTGAAAATACTGATTCAACCAGTATTCAGCAGATCCAAAATAAACCAACTACAGTCAATGCGGTCTCAATCAAATTGAGTCTGCAATATTCACTATTAGCCTTGTCATTAGTGCTTCCGAGAGATCCACTTTTCAGATTTTGTTAACATATTATGTTATTATTAAATTAATAAGTATATATCTGTTTCAAGAATTTTACAAAAGCAGTTGATAATTTTAGGTTTTATTTATCAAAAACATCCTTACATCTTTTAACGATGTTTCGGCAAATAACTTCTTATTTACACTACAGTATGTTCTTTGATTTTTATTCCTCGAAGGTGGGCATATTAAATTTGCCTTGTCTGTCCGTCCGTCCGACTGTAAATTTTGTAAACTCTTGTCCGGGCTGTAACTTTGCCATCCATGGAGGAAATTTGAAATTGTTTTGCATAAACATTAACCTGAATGAGACGACGTTTCGTGTGTAATACTCAGACCCCTAGTTTCAAGGTCAAGGTCACACTTAGAAGTTAAACGTCAATAGGGGTTGTTTCGTGTCCGGTTCGTAACTTTGCCATTCATCAAAAGGTTTTGAAATTACTTAGCATAAATGTTTGTCTTTATGAGACGACGTGTCATGGACAAGACTCAGACCCCTAGCTCCAAGGTCAAGATCAGACTTAGAGTTCAAATGTTAACAGGATCTGTTTTTGTGTCCGGTCCATATTTCTGCAATCGATGAAGGGATTTTGAAATACCATAGCATAAATGGTAACCATAATCAGCGTCATGCGCAAGACCCAGATCCCTTGCTCCAAGGTCAAGGTCATACTTAGACATCATAGGTTAATAGGATCTTTTTCGTGTCCGGTATATAACTCTGTTATCCATTAAGGGATTTTGAAACAACTTTGCATAAATGTTTACCATAATGAGGCAATGTGTTATGTTCAAGAACCATCCCTAGCTCCAAGATCAAGTTTACACTTAGAAGTCAACTCAAGTCTGAATACTTATATTATTCATAAAAAACACCAACCAATCGGCCATATTACACTTGTCTCGTTGGCGCAGTAGGTTAGAGTGAACGTCGCATACAATGTATGAGGTGTGGGTTCGAATCCCGGAATGGTAAGACTTTTTTATTTTTTGATAACTGCATTGTATTATGTCCAGCTTTTTTCACGAAATAAATGTGCAATTTTGTGAAAGCAAGTTTGTGAATATACTTTATGTAAAATATGTCACAGTAACAATGTCGAAACCGGTGTATAGATATAGTGATGACGCTAGAGAACTTAATAGAAACGTGTACAAATTTTGTATGGAAGAGAAGGAATCTGGTTTGAAACTTCCACTTGCTCGTGCCTGCACTCACCGTCGTCAGCAGATCTACGGCACAGAAGATTGTTACTGAGAAGATGCAAACAACATAATGAGAAGACAAAGAATAAAATTATCTTCGATAACTTCAACCAGGGTGTGGTGCGAGATGTACGAACAGAAGAAAACTCTTCCAACGTTGGCGAACGTTCAAGTTGCGCGTGATGAGATTCCTGAACCAGTCGTTATCAACGTTCATGACACAATGGACAATTCAGAAACTGACACTGCCAGCGAATCGGAGGATTAACTTTGTTTGTGAATTGAAATGTTTTTTTTTTCTGATATGAAATAAATTTTGAGAGAAAAAATATAAAGGAAAAGAAATGGGAAAAAATGAAGAAAAAATAATTCAAAACAGTAAATATTTAAGTCCAGTCAATAAAATATAATACGTACTTTTTGAATTATAATTCATAATACAATAAAAAAATCTGTTGGGTTTCGAACCCACATGTTCTGTGTGTGCAATGTTTCAGCGGCAATCACACTTACCAATACACTGTGCAGTCTTTGATCGCAACTCATTTAATTTCTAACATTACATACCTATTTCTTACATGAATCATCAGCCGAGATGATCCGAATACCAGATTCACCTTAGTTAATGAACTCGCCCAAAGGTCATTTTTGAAAGTCAAAGTATATCTAGATATACTTGTATTTTCCCTATAAAATGTCAAGGTCAGTAGTGGCTATTGTTAAGTTACCCTTAAGACACACCACAAATAACTGTAATCTTTTGTATTTCCATGATGGTAATTATACATTTTTAATGAAGAAATGAGAAATAACAAGTATCTAGTTACAATTTGACAGTTACAGATATAGTGCTAAGACAATATATTTAATGTCTAAATACACCATTCAGTTAATGTAGTAGTATGCACGATTATTTGCACTAAGTTCATGTGAGAGGACAAAGTGTACCACTGGGAAATGGTTGGTCTTTATGGTTGGTCTTTAACACTTTTAATTTCTTGAATACCGATGGATAAAGATAGATGCTATAGCCTATAATTAACGGTTAATGCGAACACGATAATGATACACACCGATAACCACACGAGAACTACATGCAGATATAGTGGACGCAACTTGACCCCGATGGTTGACCTTTGCATTATAATACATAATAAGGCACAACCTATTATTGAAAAGGCGTGTACGTAAAACACGAGCTGCACGAGAAAAAGGAAATATAATTTTAGGTAAATATAAATAAGTGTATTGGGAAGTTTTAATCGATCAAATGAAAGTATATATATTTTGATACTGCACTGTATACAAACTAATTCCATATAAATATACACGGCTACCCTAAACACCCTTGATTTCTATAATGAAATAACCGATATGAATAATCAGCCTAAGGTCAACCATCGCGGTCAAGTTGCGTCTACTATATAGACTTGCCACAGTTCGCTACTGCGAAAATACAAAGTGGTAATTTGGACTGGGAATTCACGGCATGCCTTTGATCTGGAAATCTATATTAGTTACAGCGATACCAGAAAGTACGAAAACCACTTTGGAAGCATTATATAGATACAGACGCCTGTAGGCACATACATCATTGAAATATAATATACAAAAGAAATTATTAAAAGACTATGCAATTTTCAAAACTAGTTCGTTGAAAGGGAGGTAATCACAAAAGGCGATTTCATTGGTAATGCAATTTGAAAAAGACTGTGCATGCAAATGTTTTTTGTTTTCTTCTATGGTACAAGCACATGTTAAAAGACGAGCGATGCGGTAATATGGTCCCGACGTTAAAGCTGCTACACATTGCTACTCACGTGGTGTTTATCATTGTATGTTCTGAAAAAAGTTATTTTTATGCAAGGAAGTAATAATAATTTTATAGCTCTTTGATTTACTTTGATTTATTTTTATAGCTCTTTGTTTTATGTTGAAAAATTTGGAATTACATTGTCAAAAACGTAACTATTTTTTTTAAATCTGCCTAGAAATATGATATGGAGTAAATAAGAAATGCTTAGCAAAACTGGCTATCGGAAACGTCTGGCGAATTTCAAATCATGACGAAATTTAAAGGAAGGAAAACGGCAAATAAAAAGGACAAGTCACATCCAAGGATGCTGTTTTCTATTGTGCTAAGGCAGTAATAAAAACATACCTTAGTTAACAGTATCAACCGTGTACCCAGTATTTAGTTAAATGTTCCATGTGCAAGTATGTCCCAGAACAGCCAAGTGTTGGGAAAAAAAAACGTAAGTGTTTTCTCTTACGATCAAGTTTGCCGATCTCCATGTTGTTGATGACAACTTAGGTTGCTTTGTATCGACAGGGACGCCACCGGGGGCATCAAGCGTTGATTGAACGTAGCTCCTTGTTTTCTTTTAGTATCCAAGAGAAAATGTTTACCTAGTTTACAGCAACTTCCGAAACTTAAAAAATTCTCGTTCATTCTCCGAAGATTTTTACCTAATTTTGCTTTCTATAGATTGTCGTATGTGACTGTAATATTTTATTTCTAAATTACTAGTGATGTTAGTGAAGTATAATAACGTGTTTACCACCTCTTTATTTTCATATGATATCATAGCATTTCCAACCACGTTGACAATGTACGTATATTGTATGTATGTTGTACAACGAGGTACCTTGTATAGTACAAGTTGAAATAAAACTTCTGTTATGTTCTGTTCTGATGACCATTACAATGCTAGTCATATGGCGACTTTCCAGCTTAAAGGTAAAAGGAGGCGACGTTCCAGCTTAAAGGTGAAGGGAATGTCTAGACACTGGGAAGGAGGATGGGGGTTAGTACCACCAATATGCTACACAACATAGCTGGATAGTACGGCTGCAATTAATATGGCTAAACATTCTATGAAACTTAATTCAGTATAGTGTAAGCAATCAGTCATATATTTGCAGACACCCCTGAACCTGAAATACATGCACACAATTAACTGGCTCTTATTTTCAGCGAAAACCAAACTCGAACCATACTTCGATCCGGGCCTCACATGTCCAGTATAAAAGCACGTTTTTCCCGCGCCGACTTTCACACTTTGTATTCAGTTCAAATCGATCATTTGCCTGTATACTTACAGATACACTATAGCGCTTAGACGGGTTTTTGGTGTTGTGATGGTTGTTTTGGCGAAGATTTGGCTGTGGTTTGCTTGCGGAGTGGCAGTGGAGGTAGCAGCGAAGGCCGGGACCTTGTGGGAGGGGGTATGTTATGTTTTTATGTATGTTTGTACAAGGTATTTCAAAGACACCGACCTATAAAGAGAAAAAAATGAAAATACAAACTTGGTACAGTGTGTACTGACAACTGTTGACAGTCGCTGTCTCCGTCAGCACTGTGGGGAAACGGACACCAGATATAGCTCAGAAAGTGAGAAGTAAACAGGCAAATGTGCAGTTGTTTTTCTTTACCAGAGGTAAGATCTTGCTGTATCATATATGGCCTAAATCTGGTGGTTGCTACATACCCTAGTATTTTTGTTACCAGTGTTACCCCTTGTGCCCTTTTTGTTACTAAAAGTTTATAGGCTGTTACCTTTTGTTACTAGTGTTACAAGGTACACATAGATAAGCGGACATTTTTATTCACATGAACTATATGTCTGCATGGTTCTGATGTTACATTTTGTTACTAAGACACAGAACATTTGTTACTGGTAACAAAAATACTAGGGTATGTAGCAACCTCCAGATTTGAGCCATATCTAGCGACGTCTATAACATTTACTTACACTACAATTTATGTCCTTCTTGCTCAGCCTAGAATGAACTAAAACATCTTGAATATTCTTGGGTCTTTTGTAAGCAACAGTAGGTTTATAGTCATATAATTGTCTAACACTCTCTTGTTGAGAATACTTTAGAAGATTCCAATATTGGTTTATTATTTTACCAATATTAGGCAAAGATGGATTGTAGGTACATACAAAAGGAATGACTTTATCCATATTTCTGTTACTGCACAAATCAAGAGCATCTTGCATTGATAGAGAAGAGGCCTTCTTTAATGCCTCATTTATAACACATTCAGGGTAGTTACCTGCTTGAAAGTATTCTCTGAGCTTGTCCATTTCCTTGTCAAAAATGGTATTATCCGAAGTAATACGCCTAAAGCGCTTAGCCTGGCTAAAGGGAATACCCTTTTTACATGAAACTGGGTGACATGATGAAAATTCTATTTACTGATGACTGTTAGTGTCTTTTTCATGAACACTAGTGTGCAAGATACCATTTTCATCATTGTCTATGTTAACATCTAAAAAAGTAGCAGTATCTTTAGAGTAACAATATATAAATTTTATAGAATCATGAAAACTATTCAATCTGTCAAAAAAGTCTCATTTACCAGTTCTAAGTGACCTCTGAATCAAATGTGATGTTAGACCAAAGCATTCTCTAGTTATTTGGCAAAAATATCTACTGTTCTGGGTCAATGTGACCTTGAACTTTAACATATTGATCTCAAAATCAACCTCCCTATTAAGCTTCATGAACCTAGACCAAAGCATTCTTGTGTTATTGTCCGGAAACCGTTTAACAGTTCTTGGTCATTATGACCTTGACCTTTCACCTACTGATCTCAAAATCAATAAAGCTCATCTGCTTGTCATGCCTAACCTTCCTATCAGCTTTTATCCTAGGCCCAAGTGTTCTTCTGTTATCATACGGAAACCGTTTAACTGTTCCGGGTCACTGTGATCTTTGGCCTACTGACCCAGTAGGATTCATCTGTTGGTCATGACTAACCTCCCTATCAACTTTCATGATACTAAACCAAAGCATTCTTATCATTTGGAAACTGTTATAAAGTTCCGGGTTACTGTGACCTTCACTAATAGGGGTCATTTGCTGGTCATGACCAGCCTTCCAATTTGTTTTTATTATCCTAGGCCAAAGTGTTTTCGAATTAACAGACGAAACCGACTGGTCTACTGATCGGTATGTACAGCAACCAACATTTGCAAAAAATCCTCGAAGAAGGCAGGTGTGTTAAGGAAACTGACATACTTTGAGTCTAGCAACCAACCAGTTATGTGAATGTGTGCCAAGCTAACTGATTACCAGTAGCCATCCATATATGAAAATTTTACAGACCAGAGATGAAAATGCAACCACATCTTTTAAGATTGAAATTGACCTTTGAGCTACAGGTCTGGGTCTTGAATGCTCAAACAGTCAATATTTGTGCAAAGTTATATAAAGAAGAAATCTATTCACCCACGGTAAAGTTACTGGCAGGTCGAAAACAATCAAAGAGCTTGACAACAGGACAAGGTGCAAAAACCTATTGTCCCAAAACAGTAGGAAACTATTAGTTAAACTTTCTGTAAAAAAATATTCTGTGTTTTTCTTATACAGAATTCAAGGAGAGAATGAGAGTTCAATAATTAACATTTTATTTTCATTAACTAAATGTATATACAGTTATTAGTTCCAATTCATGACACTTTATCATCACATTTTGGTCTTCTTTTCCTCTTAGGTAAATCTGCGTTTGGATCGAATGGTTTATTATCAAATAGCTGTGTGTCTTTAGTGACATTCGCCCCTGAAAATATCAAGCAAGCAAGTAAACAGAATGTCAGTCAAAAAAACACTAGATCTTCATTTAAATTTTAGTTCAATCAACATGTACCACAATCTGTAACACATTTGTCTTTGGCAGATTCTGAAAGGTTTTTATTCCCACTTTGCTGTATAAAAGGAACAGCACAAGTTAAGAATTCAATTATATTCATACTACTACATGAACATGAAGATAACAACAGATGCAATATTCGTTGGTAAAAATGGTTAAAAAACAAGAGCTATTTGAAAAACACATATACTTCCCTTGAAAGCCTGTTGGGACTAAAGTATACAACCATTTTTAGAATCATAGTCACTGTGACCTTTGACCTCCTACCCTAAAACCAATTCCAATTATGCTATGAGGTTTGACAACCATAAATATAAGCATTCTCCAGCTATTGACAAACATCGATTTTAAACCAAAATGTCACAGTTACCATGACATAGTGATCCCTTATAAAACAGGGGTGAACTAATGACGATCATATAATAAACACAAGCTAAAGCGTTTGTCTCGAGGTCACTGTGACTGACCTTTGACCTAATGACAACAAGATGTCACCTAGTGATCTCAAGCAATCATGCTGTGGGGTTTGACATTTGTACTTCCTAGTGTTTTCCACTTACCATAATGATTGGATACTATATTCAGTCTCAAGGTCACTATGACCTTGGACCTCTTACACAAAAGCTTTTATCTTCTCCCTACAATCATCCTACGCACTTTGATCAAATCCTTCTCTTTATTTATCCAAAATCAATTTGTCTACAGACCGACCAGGGAGCATAATCAAAACAATATACCCCATCTTTTTCAAATGGGGGGATGATTACTTAATTAACTGGCTATAATTATGTTCAAGTGCATTATTCTTACATTAACAAGAGCGCCGCCAAGTGGGGCAATATACGCCCGAAGGCTTACATCATAGGATGGGAGCAAAATTTTAAGAACTTGACTGTTGTAGCCCAAAGGACTGGAACAATAAAAGGAAAACTTCAAAAAACAAATCTAAGTCCACAAAAAAAATATTCAAAGTCTACAAAAAAATCCTTATCAGGTACAGGTATGTAAAAATAGACCTAACAAGAGTGCCAGAATGTGACAATATACGCCCGTCACAGCAGATTTCTTTATACTAGCACCTGTATTTGCAAATGGAATTTTAATTTTGTAGTTGTTTACAATGTTTTTTTAAAAATTATTGTAATTCTTTTATTTTTATAAGTCCACAAAAAATTACCAGGTAGAGATACCTTAAAATACACCCAAAATTTGAAAGTAACATCAATGTTGTACCACAGAAAAGTGGTCTTGGTTTTTCCCTATGGTCAATTATAAAAAAGTTACAATGTAAGTTATTTATAGTAACAACTAAGGGAAGTTAATCTTTAAAAAAAAAAAAAAAAAAAAAAAAATTGCAAGTCCGTATAAAAATCCTTACCAGGCAGAGATAGCTCAAAATACACCTCAGAATTGGATGAAACATGCATGTTGTACTACAGAAAAGTGGTCTCGATTTTTCCCTACGACTAGTAATGAAAAAGTTACAATATAAGCTATTTATAGTAACAACAAAGGGAAGTAATTCAAAAGAAGGGACCAGTGATGACACTCCGTCTCATGATGGTGTACAATTGTGCCATGTTACATCAAAATCCCTCCATGCATGAAGAAGCTATGCTCCGGACAAAATCATTCTTGTATTTGACCTTTGGCCTCTGTGACCTTGACCTTAGACCTAGGGACCTGGTTCTTGCGCACAAAGTCCTTTCATGCATGAAGAAGGTATGCTCCGGACAAAGTTTTCATTCTTGTATCCTTTGACCTCTAAGTGTGAAGTGTGACCTTGACCTTAGACCTAGGGACCTGGTTCTTGTGCATGACACCCCCTCTCATGATGGTGAACAATTGTGCCAAGCTACATCAAAATCCTTCCATGCATGAAGAAGATATGCTCCGGACAAAGTCATTCTTGAATTTTTCATTCTTGTATCCTTTGACCATTTAAGTGTGACCTTGTCCTTAGACCTAGGGACCTGGTTCTTGTGCATGACACTCCGTCTCATGATGATGAACAATTGTGCCAACCTTCATCAAAATCCCTCCATGCATGAAGAAGATATGCTCCGGACAGTCATTCTTGAATTTGACCTTTGACCTCTAAGTGTGACCTTGACCTTAGACCTAGGGACCTGGTTCTTGCGCATGACACTCCGTCTTATGATGGTGAACAACTGTGCCAAATTTCATCAAAATCCCTCCATGTATGTAGAAGATATGCTCCGGACAAAGTATGTGGACATCCGCCCGCCAGGGGCGTTCCCATAATACCTCCCGTTTTTCAAACGGGCGTATAAAAATTGGAAGTTCCATCCATGTTGTACCACAGAAAAGTGGTCTCGGTTTTTCCCTACGGCCAATAATAAAAAAGTTTCAAAATAAGCTATTTATAGTAAAATAAAAGGGAAGTAATTCAAAAAAAAAATATTGTAAGTACAAAAAAGAGATCTGCCAAATAAAAACAAAAGCACTGCAATGCAGAGCAATATACACAAAGCAAAGTCATATATGACCTTTGACCCTTAAGTGTGACCTTGACCTTGAAGCGAGTCATCTGGAACATGCGCTCTGCACATCGTCTCAGTGTGGTGAACATTTCTGCCAAGTTTCTTTGAAACCCTTCAAGCAGTTCAAGAGTTACAGAGCGGACACAAAACAAACTGATATGACCTTTGACTCCTAAGTGTGACCTTGACCTTGAAGCGAGACATCTAAAACATGCGCTCTGCACATCGTTTCGGTGTAGTGAACATTTGTGTCAAGTTTTTTTGAAATCCTTGAAGGGGTTCTAGAGTTACAGAGCGGACACGAAATTGCTAACGGACAGACCGATGCACGGACAGACGGAAGGGGTTCAAGAGTTACAGAGCGGACACAAAACAAACTGATATGACCTTTGACTCCTAAGCGTGACCTTGACCTTGAAGCGAGACATCCAAAACATGCGCTCTGCACATCGTCTCGGTGTGGTGAACATTTGTGTCAAATTTCCTTGAAATCCTTCAAGGGGTTCAAGAGTTACAGAGCGGACACAAAATTGCTAATGGACAGACGGAAGGACGGACGGACAGATGGACATCAGCGTCATAACATAATACGTCCCTTCGGGTGTATAAAAATGGGATGTACAAGTGGTTTTGTAAAGGTGTACATCTAGATTTAGATAAAATTTCAATGTCTGTACACTTACTGATTTATATACATATTGTACTAAATTCTTCATGTTCCATTCTGTACAGAATCCATTCTGTACAGAAGTATGTCTATCCCTTACAAAGATGAAACTCAAAGTGATATTTGATGATGATAAGGACAGAGGATAGAATGAAATTGAGAACAGTGTCATAAAACTATCACCAACACTATTGCAATATCTGATTAAAAAGACCATAAGTGTTTGAGTTGCTTGACCGAAAACCAAAATACATCTTCCCTATACTCACTCAACACCCAATCTGAAGTTTGATTTGGGAAAAAGAATTTAGTTTTCTGTACTTTGTTGGCAAATAAAACACGGTTTCGAGTTCTGATGCGTTGTAATCTAATTATGATGCATCTGAACGAAAATTTGTGTTTTATTTGCCAACAAAGCATGCAAAAGTAGAATCTATTTCTATTCTAACATGTTCAAATTATACCAGGAACGGATACTAATCTGAGATCCTTATTTAGGCGGAATAGCCAAAAGTAGGTCATTAACATTTTGCGACATAATCAGCAAGACAAAACAGGCTAAAATCCTTCTTTGTTTACATAAAAGAAAATCTTAAAAGTGTTAGAATAGTTATAAGACACAGCAAAACTGCACAGCATTACATACAATGCTTTTCACTGTAACAATATCTGACCACAGTGACCTTGGCCTTTATGGTACTTTACACTAACTACTGCCCTGTAACCAAGGAGAAAACACATGATTGTGAGGTTTGATGATAATGGGGTCAGTAGTTACAAAAAACAGTTTTCAGCATTTGGGTCTGTGGGGCAAGAAGCATAACAATTTGTCTTTCTAAACTTCTAATACTATACTTACTGTAATTTCCAGTATCTGGATTATATTCTGCTTGGACAACCATTGTTCTTAGGGCATGTTCAGTACTCTCTGCTAGAGTAAGAAGCTGTTGAAAAGAAAGACTGTATGTAATTGATTCTGATAAAGCTGAATGCAAACAGTTGGTATAACCTTTACTCTGCTGCCGGCAAATGATTTTGCCTTTGTGACCAGTGCAGACCTTGGTCCACACTGTCCACTTTTCAGTCAGTAAATTTTCAGTGAATGCCCCACCGAATAATAAATGGTACTACCCAAAATGAATAATCAACCGGTCCATTTTAGAAATAAAGCAGGGTGAAGGATAATATAGTATAACCTGTACAATAGACATCTCTGAAGAGCAATCACCTCTAAATAAAGGCAGATAGTTTCCTTTCCTATTAGATAAAATTCTTACTCAATTACCAATACAGAGTAACAAGCTCTGATCATTAAACAATATAAATCTTCTCTAGAGATGCACTGAGAAATTGCTGAGTCAATGAATCATGAACAAATGGCCCTCCACTTTATTGTCAACTAAATTTTTCCTCAATAATGAATTCAAATATCCTAATAATGTCCCAGAAATAGACTAAATCTGGAGGAATTTCCACTCAAAACTATTAGTGAAACTGCAAAAGGATTTTTAATTACTATGACAGAATAGTCATATTTTGATCATTTGGGGGCATCATGTTAAAACTGCCAAAACTGCAAAACTGAAACTGTTGTATTGTTCAAAATAATGTTTAGCTTTTTCATCTTCTTTTGGCCTGAACATATATCTTTGACTTTCATTATGATTAATCAAGAATCAGGCCTTCTTTTGTACTGATTAACAAATATGGATTTTTGACTGATACCAACATTACCCTTAGTCTTCAAAACAATATGTCTTAGTGTTTGCATTTTAGTGGTTGTATCACACATTTAAACATTCATCATAAATGTTTTTCCAATAAATATTTCCAAATGAAACACAGTTTTACCAGGTAATCATAAGAGTAACACTGCCAAACAGAGAACATCTGGTCATTCAGTTTATTAAACAAAAAAAAAGTAGAAAAGTCTAAAAAAAAAAATTGATAGCCTAGATTCACACATCAGGCTATCCCAATCACATGATCTGTACACCAAAATGCGCCATGATGTTTAAGTCAGGCTATTTGGCATGTCCTGCAAGTGTACTAAACTAATGTGTGTGCAACTAGCTCAACTAAAACAAGTGCAGATCAGGCAAAATCAGTATAGGAGAGATCGCCGAGACGTCACGCGTTAACATCTGTTTATCTGGTGGTTGGCAAAACAAATGATTTTAACACCGTTTGCGTATTGAATCAGAATTTTTAATTTTTAATAACTTTTTTGCTCATTTATGGATTTTCAAAATTCAAAAAGATTTGAAATACTCACAATCTTCATATTTTTGTATCCAAATATCTTTTTACAATCAATAACCGTTTTAAATGACATATAATTTTAAAAGCGGCGTAGTGTTTTTCACAACCTTTAGAAAAAACAGTGTAAGTTAAGCGTTCATAATTAACCCATTTTATTTCGAAATAACAATTAAAAGTAATCAATAAATTGCTTGTTTTATAACCTTTCCATTGATCAAAAAATTATTTATGTAATTTGTGTTTTAAGAAAGTTCAGACCGTTAGAAAAACATCACTGTTTACAAAAAAACATGGACGGTCGGCTTCTGCCCACCCGATCACTGTCTTATCAGTTCTAAAAATAGAATTTGTATACAAACACGATCTCTCCTATACAAGGCAAAATCAGTGTACACAGTCACACCCAGTTAATGACAGTAAAACATGGACCAGGAGTTGGACTAATATAATACGGTTATTATAACAGTAGCTCGATCTGGGATGCTGCATTCGGCTTGAGTGGATTTTGCCTGATCGGATCTTACAAGGTGCGCAAGCCCCAAGTGTGATTCATCCTTGCAAAATCCACGAGAGCCAAAATCCCAGATCTAGCTAATGTTGAAGCTTTGAATTTTTAGTGTGTGCAATTTATATGACTGTGTCAGGTCATGAATATTATATTAAATTACAGATTTCTTTCTGCCTGTTCATATATACTTGTGAAATACAAGCAGTAGTTTTGGCAGAATTTATTTAGTATATAACCAAATTCCATACCTCTTCAATCTTCTGAGTATCATCTACATCTTTATTGCTTTTGAATTCTTCATTTATTTTCTCTCTAACAACTGAAGAAATAGAAAACTTGTCCTTTTAATATATTTTTAAAATTGTGTAAATTATGTATAATTAGCTTAATGTATGAATAGTGCATGACAGCTAGAGCTAAAAAAGAGAAAATACATTGACATTTGCATGAAAATGTTACACTAATGTAATCTGCAGTGCTTCCCTAAAACTGCAAAAACAACAGAAATCATTGCAAATTGCACCAATTTTAATCAGAAACTGATCACCGAATATGATGTATATACTGATGAAATACTTTCCTTCAGTCTGACTTTAAAATTACCCTTTAGCCTGCTGGCAGCAAGTGATTCTGCCTTTTTGACCAGTGCAGACCAAAATCAGCCTACATCCGTGCAGGCTAGTCATGGTTTGCACTGTTCGCTATCATTTGCTGTTGAATTATGAAAGGAAATGTTTCCTGAAGAACATAAAAAACTTGAGACAGATCAATAGAGAAAAGTGAGTCCAAACTCAATGTAAGAGAAAAAATTATTTCTTCACAAAGATTCTCTTCAACGGAAGAAACATTGCAACTGCAACTAATTTTAATATAAGAGCCTAGAACGAGTCAAACAACATAATTGCAAGTTCTATGTTACCTCCTAGTGCATATGTGTCTCCATTAAATACAGATTTTCTGGTCTTATGCAGCTGCTTGAAAATGGACAGCACCTGAAAAAAATGGCGGCAATGTGTCAGATGTAAAAATTCATACATGTATTTTGCTTTTTCTTTCTCTAAGTCAATATCATCATTTTCAGGTGAACAAAGCTTTTGCTTGCTGAGAGAGATAGCAAACCAATCAGAAAATAAACTTTCCCATGGGCTTCAAGATACTGCTGTTTCAGACAGTTTGTCTGAATCTGATCAGTCGAAATTACAATAATCATTGACTGATTTAAATAATATTTGTCTGATAGATATTTTCAAGATTCATAAACAAGAGCTGTCACTGGAGACAGCGTAGCTTGACTATTTTGATGCTGGATAATGAAACTGGCCACATCTGAGGAAACTGGAGTTGTCACTGAAGTGTTTAATGACTCCAGTGTGAATGAAGATATTGAACAATAGCTCGAGTCTGTGTCAAAAGTATTAAGTAGTAAGAGAGATAAAGATAAAGTGCACCAAAACATTAAGTAAATATAATTCTAAGCAAAAAGGGGCATAATTCGTGAAATATTGGTGCAAGAGTGATGCATCTTGTGTCATATGATGTGGGTGACAAGGTGGAACACTTACTTCATGTTTGAATCAAATCCATTTAGTAATATCTGAGATAGAGTGAAACTGCACCAAAACTTTAACCTGAAATTCTAAGGCCAGAGTTTTTTTAGTTTTCGTTTTACGGGAGCGCCGGTCCTAAATATTGCAAAAGTGGAATAAAATTAAAATTCATTTTCCCGAATTTTATTTTATTTTTTCCGCCGGTCGGTTGTTTACAGCCCCAAAGAAAATAAAATTTGTGTATTTTCACCTGGACGTAATTTCACTGGAAGGGAGTTTAACGCGTGCAAAATATCGTGTTTTGCCGTACATTTGTCGGCATTAACAGGGTGTAAAATTCCACTCGCCTGCTCGCATCGGCGAGTTAAGTCTGAGTAGGACGAGTGGACCTTGCTGTGTACTCGACCGATCGGGCGAGTGGTTTGTTTACGTCCTTACTTTACCAAAATTCAGAAATTACATCTACAAAACGTCAACAAACTTTGAGATGGTTCAGTCGCTACCTGGATTGACTGGAATTTACCCGCGAATCGTAAAGATACGGTAATTTTCCATTCCACAAGCACGTGTGACCTATCGTAACATCTAATTTACATTGACACGTACACAAAAACCGTGTGTAGTGCATTCATTTTTTTAATATTTTCGCTTCAAGTTTTCAACACCCCTTGAGAAATAATACTTTTTGAATTCTATAATGATTTTAATAAGATATCGACAGAAATGTAGGCAAAATTCTATAAAAACGGTCGAATTTTCAGATAATCATTTGTAAAAATTCAAACAGCGCGATCTTAGTTACTTATTTCTTTCTAAAAGTAAATAAATGATGAATACTAAGGGCTTAAAATTCAGACTTTTGACCAGAAAGTACAAAAAAAACAGAATAAAAAAATCTTAAATAATGAAAGAGCGGCTGCGATTACAATACATGGAGTAAGACGATTTTTGGCAAACAGATTTCTGTTAGTGCGGCAGAATAGGTTACGTGACCTCGTAAACGTAAGTAGAAATGCGATTTTAAGATAAAGCAATGTGATGTCACTGCGGTTTTTAATAAGTTTTAAATGAATCTTTGTACATCGAGGGCTTGGTGCAAAACTATTGTAAGTGTATATAAATAAAGAACAAGATACAACAGTTTTGCGCCAAGCCCTCGACATGTATTTTTTGACCAACAATTCAAAAGGTTTTTCTTGTCAAACAATAATGTAAATTCCTTGAGGGCAAATAGCTCACAGAGGTAAGATATCCACTATAGTAACTATCGTTTGAGACATTTACCTTTTATACGGGATATAGCACATTCGCTTTTGATAACAAATTAAAGAAGAAATTTTTTATTGATTTCTATTTCTCAGCAATTTTAAGAACCGATGCGGTACGATCAGACAGTGATACGTCACATGGCGCGAAAACATGACGTAATGTCATGACAATCTCGAGCAAAAATACCGCTTTGATCTCCGCTTCAGATGTCAAGATACTGACACACTTCTTTTAGCTCTTAGAGGGGGGTGTAAATTGATCATGAAAACAAGGTCAACATTACTTAGTTTATCACTGAATTACCGATAATCTTTAACGTTTTTTTTTCTCTCTTTCTACACGGGTGGATGGACGATGATTGTGTCCAAATTTTTTTAGACACTTTTCAAACTATATATTTTTCGGGAAATAATAATATTGTACATAATAATCCTTTCATAAAAGTGACAGTAATAAAAGTATTAAATTGTCTAAAGATTGTCTTACTCACATTTTGTTTTCAATAGATTCAACTTACAAGTTTGCCATAAAAAGGTAATACAATATCAAAGGTGCTTTGACATTAAATTTTATTCAAAACATTAGTTGTTTGCAGAACAAATAAATGTTTGTAACAGCAGATTTTTTTTTACATTTTTATTTCAATGGTGACCCCTCACACTTTACACAGGCTTGGGACTGTCTGGCATAAAGCAGCT
This sequence comes from Mercenaria mercenaria, assembly GCF_021730395.1. Classification (NCBI taxonomy): domain Eukaryota; kingdom Metazoa; phylum Mollusca; class Bivalvia; order Venerida; family Veneridae; genus Mercenaria; species Mercenaria mercenaria. Next base: position 16,763,193 of record NC_069365.1, read on the forward strand.
GGTAGTGTTGGCAAAATCTCAGACAGATGGTCCATTTCTTTTGTAACTTCTATAGAATTCATAAGTGTATAAAGAATACTTTTTATTGGAGACAATATTTTGACAAAAAGTGATGCAACTTCAGTACTTGAACTTAGTGTAGTATAAAAAGGTGCAAATTACAGAAGCAACTTCAGTACTTGAACTAAGTGTATTAAAAAAAGGTGCAAATTACAGAGTTAAATGAGGTAAATTTTCAGATTACTTTTTGCTAGATTATCTTTCGTTTTTCATCACTGAAAAAAAAAATCTTGCCCTCTGCACTGTGACTGTTATTCAAAGTTATTAAATACTTTATTTTTCTGATAAAATCCAGTATATTATGAGCTGGCATAAACTGTTAAGTTAGCTCTTAAAGATGATACTGGTGAAAGATACAATAAGTAAATATTATGTATAAAAAGCAGAGGTTACACAGATGAAGATGCAAGCAAACCAAACCACCAAAACTACTACACTACTAGGCCACTTTATACCAGACGTGTTTAGTCTCTACTTGCTGTCACTGAAATTTACTGTGGCTGTTGTAACAGATAAAATAATTTTTGTCTTCCACTTAAATTAAGTAAAACAAGCTTTCTGAATTTTAAAGACTTGCCAGTGTGAGTTACAGTGCCTGAAGCAGTTTATTCACAAGCATGCATGAAAATTTTATTCAATGTTCATCCTGTATAAATGGCTTTTATAGTCTTAAAATATAACAATACATCACAATATTAAATACTGGACACAAACACAAGTAAACAAAACTTGAAACGAAAGTTAATCAAAATAAAAAAAATCTTAAAAAATTCTATTTTATTTTTATTTTTTTCCGAGATGCTCACTTTCAAGCTTTTTATTTTTATTTTTATTTCCTCCTCCCCCTGCTCATTTTTCAAAAATCTCCCGTAAAACGAAAGATAAAAAAACTCTGGCCTAAGTAAAAAGGGGGAATAAATTTAAGACAAGAGATCACAGAATGATCTTGGCGCCCACCATTTAGACATTTTTGAATGTTCCAAATTTCAAGACTAGCTCAAGGTCAAAGTTCATTTCAGTACACAAAACTGTGCATGTGATCCATGCATGTGGTCCAAATTTGAAAGCTATAGCTTGAGAAATGTAAAAGTAGGTCACTAGATCAATTTCAAGGTCAAAGTTCATTTCGGTACATAAAATTATGCAAGTGGTTCAAATCTGAAGGCTGTAGATTGAGAAAAGTGAAAGTAGGTCACTAGGTCAAAATCAAAGTCAAATTTAATTTCAGAACATAAAACTATGCACGTGGTCAAAATTTGAAGCCTAAACCTTAAAAATTGTGAAGTAGGTCACTAGCTCAATGTCAAGGTTAAAGTTTATTTTTGTACACAAACCTATGCATGTGGTTCAAATTTGAAGACTGCAGCTACAAATGTGAAAGTAGGTCACTAGGTCATGATCAAGGTCAACTCATGTCAAGGTTCATCTAGGCACTCAAAACTATACATGTGGTCCAAATTTGAATGTTGTAGGTTATGGACAAGAAGTTTTTCCCTAAACCATGTGACCCCCGGGGCAGGGCCATATTTGACCCTAGGGGGGTAATTTTGAATAATCTTGGTAGAGAACCACTAGATGATGCTACATTACAAATGTCAAAGCCCTAGGCTCTGTGGTTTTGGATAAGAAGATTTTCAAAGTTTTTCCATATATAAGTCTATGTAAACCATGTGACCCCCAGGGCGGGGCCATATTTGACCCTAGGGGAATAATTTGAAAAAACTTAGTAGAGGACCAATAGATGATGTCACATACAAAATATCAAAGCTGTAGGCCCTGTAGTTTTGGACAAGAAGATTTTCCAAGTTTTTCCCTATATAAGTCTATATAAACCATGTGACCCTTGGGGCGTGGCCATATTTGACCCTAGGAGAATAATTTGAAAAATCTTAGTAGAGGACCACTAGATGATGCTATATACTAAATATCAAAGCCCTAGGCCCTGTGGTTTTGGACAAGAATATTTTCCAAGTTTTTCCCTATATGTAAATCATAAAAATAAACAAAGGGCATAACATAACATAACTCATTCAAAAATTGTTGAACCAGTCTGATTTTCAGAGGGACACAACTAGGGTACCAATACATCATTCTGACAAAGTTTGGTTAAAATCCCCCAAGTAGTTTCTGAGAAGATGCAAAAACGAGAAACTGTTAATGGAAGGATAACGGACCATGGATGCAGAGTGATTTGAATAGCCCACCATCTGATGATGGTGGGCTAATAAAGTGCATCAAAACATTGAATAAGTATAATTCTAAGCAAAAAGGGGCATAATTCATGAAATATTGGTGCAAGAGTGATGCACCTTGTGTCATGTGATGTGGGTGATAAGGTGGAACAACTACTTCATGTTTGAATCAAATCCATTTAGTAATAACTGAGATAGAGTGAAACTGCACCAAAACTGTAACCAGAAATTCTAAGTAACAAGAGCTTTGCCAAGCGGGGCAATATACGCTCGAAGGGTTACATTAGAGGATGGGAGCAAAATTTAAAGAACTTGACTGTTGAAGCCCAAAGGACAAGAACAACAAAGGGAAGAAATTCCAAAAAAATTCTAAGTCCACAAAACAATCCTTACCAGGTACAGGTATGTCAAAATACACTTAAAAATTGGAGGTACCATCCATGTTGTACCACAGAAAAGTGGTCTCGGTTTTTCCCTACAGCAAATAACATAAAAGTTTCAAAATAAGCTATTTATAGTAACAAAAAAGGGAAGTATTTCAATTTTTTTTAATTGTAAGTGAACAACAAGAGCTGTCAGTAAGACAGCGCGCTCCACTATTGGGCGATTTGCCAGTAAGATGAATATATGTAATAAGAGACCTCTACTTTAAAAGGAAGATACACCAAGGGGCATAATTCTGTCAAGAACACAAATTAGAGTTATTGGGATTGTTACCACACATGCAGATGATGATGGTAAAGATATATTTTGAGTTTCAAGTCATTATCTTATATAGTACCAAAGTTATGTCCAGGAAACGAAATTTGTTCAAAAATTAATTATGAAAGGGGCATAATTTGGTCAAAAATACAAATCAGAGTTGTGGGGATTGTTATCACACATGCAGATGATGATGATAAAGATACATTTTAAGTTTCAAGTCTTTATCTTATATTGCATTAAAGTTATATCTAGAAAGCAAAGATTGCAAAAAAACTTTAAGTACAAAAGGGGCATAATTCTGTCAAAAATACAACCAGAGTTATGGGGTTTGTAACCACACATGCAGATGATGATTTTAAAGAAATATTTTTAATTTCAAGTCATTACCTTTTAAAGTACCAAAGACATGTCTATAAACAAAGCTTTCGAAAAAATTTAACATGAAAATAATTCCAAGTATAACACCTTGGTGACCTTGACCTTGGGTATAATGGGCTCAGCCTCTGTACATACTTTGTTTGTATGCTGGACAATGTTTATGTAAAGTTACAGTAAGATATAAGCAACAGTAACAAAGCTATGACAGAAAAACAAAGGTGCCGAAAAACTTTAACCTTAAAAATAACCTAAGTATAACAAATTGGTGACCTTGACCTTGGGTATAATGGGCTCAGCCCCTACACATACTTTGTTTGTATACTGGACGATGTTTATGTGAAGTTACAGTAAGAAATAAGCAATAGTAACAAAGATATGACAGAAAAACAAAGTTGCCGAAAAACTTTAACCAAGAAAGGTCACGCGGACGCCGATGCCGGAGCTAGTAAAACAGCCCCCCTATTCTCCGAACAGTGGAGCTAAAAAAGAGCACTGCAATGCAGATCAATATACACAAAGCAAAGTCGTATATGACCTTTGACCCCTAAGTGTGACCTTGACCTTGAAGCGAGTCATCCGAAACATGCGCTTTGCATGTTGTCTCGGTGTGGTAAATATTTGTGCAAAGTTTCTTTGGATTCCTTCATGCAGTTCAAGAGTTACAGAGCGGACAGGAAACAAGCTGATATGACATTTGACCCCTAAGTGTGATCTTGACCTTGAAGCGAGACATCCAAAACATGCATTCAGCATATCATCTTGGTGTGCTGAACATTTGTGTCAAGTTTCTTTGAAATCCTTCAAGGGGTTCAAGAGTTACAGAGAGGACAAGAAATAGCTAACAGACGGACGGACACTGGGGGTATAACATAATACGTCCCTTCGGGCGTATAAAGCTCGAGTAGGACAGCTCTCCATACTTTGTCTAGTCCAGCTAAAAAAATCCTCCAAATTGTTCTAGTTAAACAACACAGACTCTGGTTGGGGGTTAAACAGTAACGGACAAGTCGAAACATTTCTTACATCTATCAAGGGATAACATCTCTTTTCTTCCAGATTTGGAATATATGTTAGCTTGTGTAAATGTATGACACGAAGAAAAGCTACCAGACTTCTCCATGGATCACATTCGGTATTTTTTTCTCTGAGCCACTGCTTTTTCCGAAACAATAAAATTATGAGGCCAACAACTGCGTAGTGCATACTATTAACGAGAAACATGGAAATTCCACGAAAACTATGCCATTCAGAGTACAGATAAAAGTAGATGTGTCATTGCCATATGTAATTTATGATTCCCTTATAAAAGCTACCTAAACACAAAGTTTGCTGACATTTTCTGTTTTAAGTAATAGTGACAACAAAATACAATCCAAAGCCAGTTCTTAAGGAGGTAGGTTACCTTGTTACAAGGGTAAATTCAAATGAGTTGAACCGCAGCATTTTTTTGTATTTCGTGTAATATGAAGTTTTATCTGCTACAATCTCAATTTCGTTTGTCTCTGTCCCTTGACAAGTTCAATTTTTATCCAGGTTTGAAGAACATGACCCTCCAAACGTTTGTTTGTTTGTTTGTTTTGGGTTTAACGCCGTTTTTCAACAGTATTTCAGTCGTATTTCATATTGAAAAAAGAAGGAAAATACTGAAATTTAACACTTTTCAGTGTATTTTAGTTTCATTGAAATCCGTAGAAGTCTGCATAATTGATAATTCTACTAGTACGCACGTTAGCTTTCTAATATAAGCTTAAAATGTATATGTCGTGGGGCTCGTGTTTCCATGGTAACGCATTTTCTCTCATTTTTAAACAACTATGTATAAAAATAGGGGTTTTCGACGGCTTCAGTGCCATTCTGTTAATGACCATCATGGAATATTTGGTTTATATTATTAGCAAAATACCATGCACTTTACATGGTACCCTATTTTTCTTAAAGTTTAAAGTAACCATGGCAACAGAGATGTTTAAAATAGCCTTTATCATGCTTTTTGTCGTAATTTCTTATAAAAAATATTGAATAAGATTATCTTTCTAGTTAATGTAGCTTTAAAACATATTATTTCTAACGTAAGTTACATTTTCGTGTTATTTGCATTTATTCAAACAAATTTCACAGGTAAGAACACTTACAGCAGTACCCCTCGTCTGGTATTTTTCATGGAAAAATCGTTCAAGTTGCTGCTACTATTCTCATGGATATTGTTGAAATGAAAATAAAAAGCCGGAGCTGTGTTTCTTAAATAGACCAGTGTCAACGCTTTTGAATTTTACATTTAGATACATAGGTCACAGGCTTTGTTTCCATGGTAACATCAATTCAATTCAAGAAACCACTATTTTCTGCTGAAATTTGAACAATTTTAGATCTTAGTTTTAGTATATAAGTAACAAATTGTCAACGGATCCTGAAAAATAGGTATTACAAATCAAACTGCTAGATTTTTTATTTGAAAATGGCCGTAAAAAGTAACCTTTCACCCAACTATATTCCAAATAACATTGGTTACCATCATGCATTTTCTTACATTCCGCATAACATTTCAATATAACTACATAAAAGAAGCAAAATATTGATTATTATTCTGAGCAAAAGACTCGTAAAAAATATTTCAGCAAATAATGGTTATTTGAAAATAGTTAAAATAAAGGAAATGCACAGAATTACGTACTTTCAAGATAAAAGCTATTAATTTTGCGCGGTAACTGACACGTAACGTTATGACGTCAATGATGTCATTTAAAGGCAACATTGTTTTGAAGCGTTTCTGCAGCAATTTATTCATTATTTCTACATTATTAAACCATAAAGCATCAGCTCGAAGACAGGTTCATGATTTGTTTTCAGAAAAATGAATATACAAACACATTTAGTTTGTCGTAAACGTCGTCGTAAATCGTCACGTTAGCTTCCGGTTGGACATGTTCACATACAAATATGAAGGTAACCTACCTCCTTAACATAAGCTTGCTATACATCAAGTTTAGCAACAGTCAGTCAATACTAACTGAAGGTATAAACTGGAAACCAGCTTTAAGATAATCACAGTGAAAAAAAAGTCTCTTTCATTTTAACAATGACCTTGAACCAATGACATTATAATGACTTTCTTTTGTAAAATAAGAGCTATTGGCAGACAGCAATGCTTGACTACTTGCACTATTTTCTGTGCAGCCAATACTATCTAGCGAAAATTGAAGTGAAGTCAACATTTGTTGAAACATGTGACAGATAATCTTAAATATGAGGGATCTTGTATAAAATAACATTTTTTAATAAGTTTTATCAGTAATCAAATAATGATACTGCTTTATGTTGTACTGACATGTATCATGCCTGACATGTATCATGCAATTTGCCATTTGTGGCTGTGTTTTGACAGCGCATTTTAGTACAAAGACAGTATTGTTCATATAATGTTAGACAATTAACTTTGTATTGATAAGACAATATCTCCTTTCAGATCATTTAATATTCAATTATAGAAAGGATTAAGAATTTTTTAAACTTCTAGCAGATATAATCAATGTGGTAGGTTCAGGTCATTTTTTCGTCCGAACAGGTGGTTCTAACATACGATTTAGCCTGGTGACCCATACATTTTTGGCCATTTCTATGTTCACAATACAATTCTCTATACACAAGGAAAACAGAAAAAAAAATCTATGGAACAGATTTTTTTTCAAAATTTGAAAAAATATTCTTTACTATGAGTATTGTTATTGAAAAAAGTTTAAACTAGAAATGTGTCCATGGGACACAGATGCCCCCACTTCATAACAAAGGACACAGATCAACTTTGTGAAAACAATATGTTGCTATTTAAAAAAAAATGCAAAAAATAACCATATATAAGGTACATATAAACATATATGTTTTCTTGAGATGACAATTTTTTCCTAGGTCAGGGGCCATAACCCCTACAATACTGAATGAATCCGTACGTGAAACACCAGGTGCACAACTGCACATGCTGACCAACATTCCTGTAAACTTTGGTGACTCTAGGTCAAATACTTTTGGAGCTATGCGTGACACAACATTAAAATGACCAATTTTTAACTAGATCAGGGGCCATAACTCCTACAAGACTGAATGAATCCGGACGCGAAACACCAGGTGCACAACTGCACATGCTGACCAACATTCCTGTAAACTTTGGTGACTCTAGGTCAAATACTTTTGGAGCTACGCGCGACACAACATTAAAATGACCAATTTTTAGCTCACATGTCACTTTGTGACAAGGTGAGCTTTTGTGATCGCGCAGCGTCCGTCGTCCGTCCGTGCGTCCGTCCGTCCGTAAACTTTTGCTTGTGACCACTCTAGAGGTCACATTTTTCATGGGATCTTTATGAAAGTTGGTCAGAATGTTCATCTTGATGATATCTAGGTCAAGTTCGAAACTGGGTCACATGCGGACCAAAACTAGGTCAGTAGGTCTAAAAATAGAAAAACCTTGTGACCTCTCTAGAGGCCATACTTTTTAATGGATCTTCATGAAAGTTGGTCAGAATGTTCATCTTGATGATATCTAGGTCAAGTTTGAAACTGGGTCATGTTCCGTCAAAAACTAGGTCAGTAGGTCAAATAATAAAAAAACCTTTTGACCTCTCTAGAGGCCATATTTCTCAATGGATCTTCATGAAAATTGGTCAGAATGTTCATCTTGATGATATCTAGAACAAGTTCGAAACTGGGTCACGTGGGGTTAAAAACTAGGTCAGTAGATCTAAAAATAGAAAAACCTTGTGACCTCTCTAGAGGCCATATTTTTCATGAGATCTTCATGAATATTGGTCAGAATGTTTATCTTGATGATATCTAGGTCAAGTTTGAAACTGGGTCACGTAGGGTCAAAAACTAGGTCATTAGGTCTAAAAATAGAAAAACCTTGTGACCTCTCTAGAGGCCATATTTCTCAATGGATCTTCATGAAAATTGGTCAGAATGTTCATCTTGATGATATCTAGGTCAAGTTCGAAACTGGGTCACATGGGGTTAAAAACTAGGTCAGTAGATCTAAAAATAGAAAAACCTTGTGACCTCTCTAGAGGCCATATTTTTCATGAGATCTTCATGAATATTGGTCAGAATGTTCACCTTGATGTTATCTAGGTCAAGTTCGAAACTGGGTCATGTGGGGTCAAAATCTAGGTCAGTAGATCTAAAAATAGAAAAACCTTGTGACCTCTCTAGAGGCCATATTTCTCAATGGATCTTCATGAAAATTGGTCAGAATGTTCACCTTGATGATATCTAGGTCACGTTTGAAACTGGGTCACGTGCAGTCAAAAACTAGGTCAGTAGGTCTAAAAATAGGAAAACCTTGTGACCTCTCTAGAGGCCATATTTTTCAATGGATCTTCATGAAAATTGGTCAGTATGTTTACCTTGAAGATATCTAGGTCAAGTTCGAAACTGGGTCACGTGGGGTTAAAAACTAGGTCAGTAGATCTAAAAATAGAAAAACCTTGTGACCTCTCTAGAGGCCAAATTTTTCATGAGATCTTCATGAATATTGGTCAGAATGTTCATCTTGATGATATCTAAGTCAAATTCGAAACTGGGTCACGTGGGGTCAAAAACTAGGTCAGTAGGTCTAAAAATAGAAAAAACCTTGTGACCTTTCTAGAGGCCATATTTCTCAATGGATCTTCATGAAAATTGGTGAGAATGTTCAACTTGATGATATCTAGGTCAGGTTCGTAACTGGGTCATGTGCGGTCAAAAACTAGGTCAGTAGGTCGAAAAATAGAAAAACCTTGTGACCTCTCTAGAGGCCATATTTTTCACGAGATCTTCATGAAAATTGGTGAGAATGTTCTCCTTGATGATATCTAGGTCAAGTTTAAAAGTGGGTCACGTGCCTTCAAAAACTAGGTCATTAGGTCAAACAATAGAAAAACCTTGTGACCTCTCTAGAGGCCATATTTTTCAATGGATCTTCATTAAAAATTGGTCAGAATTTTTTATCTTGATGATATCTAGGTCACATGTGCTCAAAAACTAGGTCACTATGTCAAATAATAGAAATAACGACGTCATACTCAGTTGAACACTGGGTCATGTGGGGATAGGTGAGCGATTCAGGACCATCATGGTCCTCTTGTTTACTAAGTCAGGGGCCATAACTCCTACACGACTGAATGAATCCGGACACGAAACCCAGGTGCACAACTACACATGCTGACCAATATTCCTGTAAAGTTTGGTGACTCTACGTCAAATACTTTTGGAGCTAGGTGCGACACAACACTAAAATGACCAATTTTTACAAAGTCAGGGGCCATAACTCCTACACGGCTGAATGAATCCGGATGCGAAACTCCAGGTGCACAACTACACATGCTGACCAACATTCGTATAAAGTTTTGTGACTCTAAGTCAAATACTTTTGGAGCTAGGCGCGACACAACATTCTCGGAAGGACTGACGGACGGACAAGGGCAAATCTATATGCCCCCCCCCCCCCCACCAAAAGTGGGGGCATAAAAAGTGAATTTGAAACCAGGTTTTTTTTATTTGTATCCATCATTGTAATGATATAGTATTACAAATATGACTATGATATGAAAGAAGTTTATAATAAAATCTGTAAATTGTGCTGTCTTGATTCATGTTTTCACAAAAGCAAGCCTGGTGACCCATTGTTTTTATTTGTTCATTGTTTTCAGCACAAATTTTCCTATCATAAATGTGAATTTGAAAAAAATCTATGAAAGGGAAAAGCTATAGGAATTCTCTTTAATAGCCTTGTCAACTGAATGAATATTAAAGTCAAACAAGAGGGCCAAGATGGCCCTAGGTCGCTCACCTGAGAAACACACCATAACAGTGTAAACATGTTTGACCTAGTGACTCATGGAAAAAAATATTCTGGCCAATTGTGATTAAGATTGGACCAAAAATGTGATCTCTTGAGTTTAAACAAGTATTTTCTTATATATGACCTAGTAACCTAATTTTTGAACCCAGATGACCCATATTCAAACTTGACCTAGATTTTATCAAGGCAATCATTCTGACCAAATTCATGAAGATCAATTGAAAAATACAGCCTCTATCACATACAAATGTACACAAGGTTTTTTTTTTATTTGACCTAGAGACCTACTTTTTAAACCCAGATGACCGATATTCAAACTTGACCTAGATTTCATGAAGGCAATCATTCTGACCAAATTTCATGAAGACAAACTGAAAAATACAATCTCTATCGCATACACAAGGTTTTTCTTTGATTTTGACCTAGTGACCTAGTTTTTGACCCCAGATGACCCATTTTCGAACTTGGCCTAGATTTTACCAAGATAATCATTCTGACCAAATTTCATGAAGATCAATTGAAAAATACAGCCTCTATTGTATACACAAGGTTTTTCTTTGATTTGACCTAGTGACCTAATTTTTTATCCTAGATGACCCATATTCAAACTCGACCTAGATTTGATCAAGGCAATCATTCTGACTGAATTTCATGAAAATCAAATGAAAAATACAGTCTCTATCGCATACACAAGGTTTTTCTTTGATTTTGACCTAGTGACCTAGTTTTTGACCCCAGATGACCCATTTTCGAACTTGGCCTAGATTTTATCAAGGCAATCATTCCGAACAAATTTCATGAAGATCAACTGAAAAATAAAGCCTCTATCGCATACACAAGGTTTTTCTTTGATTTCACCTAGTGACCTAGTTTTTGATCTCAGATGACCCATTTTCGAACCTGGCCTAGATTTCATCAAGGCAATCATTCTGACTAAATTTCATGAAGATCAGTTGAAAAATACAGCCTCTATCGCATAAACAAGCTATATGTTGACAGACAGACAGACAGACAGACTGACGCCGGACATCGAGCGATCACAAAAACTCACCGGAGCAGGTGAGCTAAAAAGGGGCATAAAAAGTACTAACAGGGCTACTGAACCTGCTGTGCAATGCATATCAACTCATGACACTGGAAAAGTGTGTTAAGTTTCAATCTATTCCCATTAGTGGGTACTGAGATACCAGCATAACCTAAATGTTCTAAGTCTAAAAAGGGGCACAATGTTGTAAAAATGCAAAATAGAATTATGGAACCCGTGCATGTAAATCAGTTAATCACATTGAGTAAGTGTGTGAATTAATTGAAGTGGTTGCTGAGATACAAGCTTACATACAAAAACTTTACCAAATTAGGACACCGATGTTGACGCAGATGTGGACGCGGTGCACAGGTGTGCTTAATAGCTTTACCTATTCTTTGAAAAGTCAAGCTGAAAAAACTTGGGCGCTTAGAGGGATTTGAACCGCAATCCATATGTTCCACAGCACAAAAGATCTCTTCAGCCCAACACTCTAGACCACTGTGTAGCAGAGGGCAGGCTAATTAAGTTATCTGATTCCAAATTAGAGGTATTGAGTGGAATGACCCTTGTGACCTCATATAATGCAATCCCAAACTCTGTTTTTATGCAAGCTACCTATATACAAGTTTCATTTGATTTTGAATTTGTAACTCCTAGATTAATAAGCCAGCTTAAAAGAGATTTCTGTAATTTTTCATTACTTTTTTGTTCCAAACATTCTGACGCAACTATCTTTATATCATCTTTGAAACTTCTATGTGTCAAATATTGTCTTGGCACAACAACATAACTGTAAGGCTTTTAAACAATGACGGAAGAATTTCAGCAGCAGCTTTTGTAACAGGTGATAATAAACAACTTAATTACTCAACGTATAGCACAATATTTTAACAGAGTAACCCAAAATTAATAAATAAATTGATTACCAGATGCCTAGAAACCCCTATTCTAAGGACAGGCGAGGCATCAGGTTACCAGACATAGGCTAAAACACAGGCTACGCGTCCAGTTACCAGACTGCTAGACACTTCCATTTATTAATTTAACTGATAAAAATGGTACGAATTATTGTCATTTGTTGCAGTGTGTTTTAATATCTAATTTATTTCGACAGATTTAATAATTCTTAAACAATGAATATGATGCTAATAGTCCTTTAACTACGATATAACTTATGCCCAAAATAGAAACAATACAGAAAATCTGTCATGTGGGTAAGGATACTTATTGGCACATATGCAAATAAGAAAAATATCGGCACTTTTAAGTTTTTTTGTGTTCTGCGACTGTGAGCATGTCTGTTATACTGCTTAACAATCGTTATCGGTTATAACTAGCAGCTTAAACCGCTTTGGTAGAAGAAATTGTAATATTTCATCTCAAAAATAATTCAGATAATGTTCTTATACTTTTAAACTGTGGACTACTGTGTAATCAGTAACTAAATCACATCATGAAAGGGTGAGAATTAACAACAGCTAGGACTATCTGCACGAGGTGACTTTCTTCAACTTCAGTATAAAAAAAGTAAATGAAGATGCTTCATAATAACTTTTAAAAATGTTTACACCTGAATAAACTGATAATTAAATAGTAAATTAATTCATCAAATTTCATTTGCTCAAATAATTAAAGCAGGCATACTTTAGGCCTCGAACTTATGAATGACATGCTGGAAGTAATGTTTACATTAACACCGTTTCCGGTGGTCAGTGCGCGTGCGTAGTATACATAAATTCTATGGAAACTAAAAGAAATTATTTCTGTAAGGCTTTAAAGTGATAATTAACCAACTTTCAAAAACGCTTGAGGCGGATTTATCTGTTTTAGACCTTTAAATGTACATTTACGTATATGTAAACACCCTTAAACACATATTTCGCAGTGACACTGAATTGGGAGATGATAAGTTTTTGGCCTTCTCATTTGTTTTAGCACTCATTTAAGAAATAACTTTAGACATAAGCTAAGCTTTTAACAAAAGGTTACGAGTATTTCTCTTTCTAACATTCGGGATTTAAAAAACAATCAAATTATTACTGTACATGATGAACGTTTACCGCATGTACACAGCAATGTGCCAGTGATAAAACCAATACCCTTACGGAAATATTATAGTTTACCACGAACACTTACTGCGATCATGCCACGTATATCCAGCGAACATGCCGCGAACACTTTTGATACAATTGGTATAACTGTTTGCGGGATGTTCGTTTGGTATTCACTTTTCACATGCAAATTAGTTTTGCCGCGAACTTCCCGCGAACAAGTAGCTGTGAACTTCCCGCGAACAAGTTGCTGCGATCATCCTGCAAACTAGTTGCTGCGAATATCCTGTGAACAAGTTGCTGCTAACATGCCGCGAACTAGCTGAAAACCATCTCTACAGAAATTGTGTACAAAAAAGCATGTACAGAAAAAGTGCAAAAACAAATAAATTAGTAGGAATCAGGGATATAAATTTATTGAATAAACTTGAACACTGAGGTTGTAACAAATTCAAATTGTCAATGTCTGAACTTTTTCATATCATATTTAGAGCATTTTAAACAAAGTTTTAATGAATTTTAACTGTTACTTGTCATTTAGATAACAGTGTGACTGTCTGAGTGCATGTATTCATTTCATCCCAATGTTTTTCTTCACACTGATAAGTTATATGTATCACTACAAATCTGTCGTTGTTTTACATGTTAATTATCAGACTTATGAAGCTTAGAAATTGTCAAAATAAGCTAGTTTTATATTTCTTTTTAGATAATCTGTTACAGCTCTGCAAAAGGTTAAGCATATCTGTTTCATTTTCAAAATTCATTAATGTTTACTGAGATATAATATGAGTATAGATATTAAAGATAAATTTTCTGACTTAATTACCACAAAAAAGTATATATTCCTATCAGCCTCTAAGAATCACTTATGAAAACTGTCTGTAATGCACACAGATTTCCTTATAAACATGTCCAGAATATCTGGTTGTAATTAACTTTTCACACTCATACTGTGACCTTACAGATAATGTTACAAATTAATTGATCTACAATTACCTGCTCTTATAAAAGCTCTTCAGTAACAGTTTACCAAAAGATTATAATCTTCTTAGTTCTTCTCGCGAACATGCCGTGATCATTGGTCTTCCTGCGAGTATCCCGCGAACTAGTATCAAACCAAACGCGGCATGATCGCGGTAGCAGCGAATATCCTGCGAATAGGTATGTTCGCAGCATGTTCACAGCATGTTCACAGCTTTTTGACCATTTAATAAGGGTAACTTTACATGACTGTGTACTGTGATTTATCCTCCATTAGATTGCTTGTCACAAATGTATAACAATCTGACTGTCAAATTTTTTTGACTGACCTTAAGATTAGGTTAGTATTGGCATGAGAAGTAGTCCAACTAATTTGACGCGATCCTAGGAAATACTGAGATAATTTTTTCATATGGGCAATATCCCCATTCGCTTCAAATTTGACATTTGAAAAGACCAAAATAGTTGAAGCAATTTCCAATGAAATTTTCATCGCTGCCGATGCTTTACATGCTATAGGTTTAAATGCCGATTATTTCAGAAACTGGCCATAAATTCAAATAAAACTTTAATACATGTATCAAAAGGAGATTCAATTCCTCATTGATTTATGTAAAAATGATCAAATAATATCCAAATTACGAAGTTTTTGGTGGTTTAATCCTATGTTCACGATTAACGTTTATCATGTATATGTGCAAGCGATAAAACCAATAACTTTACATGACTATGTACTGTGATTCATCCTCCATTATTTTGGTCCTTCAAAGTTTTGATGTTTAGGTTGCCAGTCACAAATATAAAACAATCTGAACATCGAATTATTTTGACTAGCATGGGAAGTAGTAACACCTACAAAGCATGTGCTACAACAAAAATAATATTCAAATAATTGTAGTCAGCATTTCATCTTAAATATTGCATGAATCGAGTAATATAATCTTATTCAAGTGTTACAATGTATTATAGTGGTGTATCCTGGCAGCCTGAAGGTCCTTGAAATTGTGGAGGACTTGTTCTGTTTGATGGCTAGCAATTCCATTCATGATCCCTCAGCATAACTCTTTCATTGAAAATGATAGTTCTTTTGTTTGGTAGTGTGAAAGAGGCTGTCAGTTTGCCTGAAAAATGCACATGACTTCAAAAATTCACCATGGATATTGCAACAGTTTACATTGTAGATCTCTATGCTCTATGACAAGTGTTGTTTTCTATTTAAGATCAAAATATGTGAGGCAGCTAGAGCTCAGCTAGCACAGGGGCAGTATGCCTATCACTAAAATCCCGATAGTCCACAAGTTTGGGATTATTTCCCATACACAGAGACTTGAGTTACAGGAGCGACTACTGAAACAGTCCTACATACAGACACTGAAAAGCCAGAAAGTTCTTGTACCAACGAGGTAAGTTTGCAATGCCCGTAGTTTTGTCTGTCTACATCTACATCCAGTGGAACATAACTTTTAACATTTATTCTCTAGAGTTAGGTAGAAAGAAGATTTTGGTAGGGATATATACAGTTTTGAATAAAATGGAAGTCCACACACTGTAAAAAAGAAAGTTGATTAAAAAGAAACACACACACAGATTATAAGTTGTTTAAACTATGTATTATAATGAATAATTTTAATGATATATTATGGGTATTATTGAAGAATGTTATGGGTATCAGTTGAAAGAGATATGTAATCTAATTTCCACTGTTTACCAAAACAAAGTTACGAAGAGATCTACTAATTCAGACTTTGTTCACATACAGACTGAGAATTTTACAATGGAACAGAGCTTTTCTTCCTTCTATAAAAATCTGCCTATGTGCATTGAATTGCCATATTTTTAGTTCAAATGCAACTTTTTCAAAGACAAAATTTGAAATTCCCTAAATGTAAAGGTGAGAGCAGCTTCCTGACTTCAGGAAAAAAAGCATTTTGGACAATGTGTAGTAAAAATTATGAGATATCATGAAAATCTTTCAAGTATGTTTCAGGGTTTGTCAATTTTTTTATTTTCAGAAATCCATTAGAGGTATCTGAAGATTTTGTGCAGGAGTACAACAATGCTAAAGACTTTGATGAGAAAGAGAAGTTGGAGCAGTCTGCTCAAAAGATGCTAGAAAGATCAAAGGTTGATATCTGTCTCTCAGTTAAACCCAGTTTGTTATGTGTTTAATAAATTTTTGAGTGTGGAAATGAAAAAGAAAATACTTTGATGACATGTGAGAAATGTAAGGGCTACTAATGTATGATGAAGAACAAATCCAATTTATACCATTTTGAGATTGACATTATGTTTCATATGTTTTGTGAAAGGGATACAGAAAGTGTAACTAACACAAATCTGTTTCCATGCTTGTTAGTGCATATGATATTCAATATTGTGGTTAAATTTTTCAGTAAAAAATGGATGCAATGACCACTCAGATGACTAAAACTGCTTAACAACTTAAATCTGCATGCATGTCTCTTAAAGTTGTAACATGCAAAAACATGATTGTTGACTGTCAAGTATATAGACATGAAAGAGATGTGAAAATAATTTGTAAGATTGCTGAAATGGAATTTATCAATAATGTAAATAGAAGTAACAACAATGTTCAGTAGTTAATCTTGTTTCAAAGTATTTCAAACGAAGTTTTATTTGCTTTCAAAGGTTTCTTCTTTAATTTCAAAAATGAGCACATGTTGAAATTTTTCTGTTCAGCATTTTATACAGCATACCTTGTAATATCATTATTTAAAACATATTACAGAGGAGAGCAGGTTTAAAGGATGGTGGAGTGGGAAAACATGTAAATCTTCCAATGGCATGGACAGAACTGGCTCAGCTGGCACAGTGTAGGGGCAAGATACAAGAAGGTAATGTTTCCTTGCTCTCCATAGAAAAAACACCAATTGCAATAAATGGCTAGGAGATGAGCAAACTGCTTGAGGTATCAAGAGTTTCAGGCGATTTAGAATATATAAGGAAAACTTCTGGAAGTAAGCAGTGTTCACTGTATTTAAAACCTCTTTCCTTTTTAAGCTATTTATAAGTTGAAAAATAATGTTTTGGTTATATGTAGTTGCAATTTCCATAGACTGTTTTATACTTCTTTTCAAAAGCTACAAATTGTCAGGAAATCTTAATACTACAAAATAAATTGGAGCCAAATGCCTGAGAAGTGGTTAACAGATGGATTTTGTTTAGCATATGTATGTCGTGAGGGTAGTACAATGTACATATCGTTAATGGATGGTGAATTAACTTAAAAGGAAAATTGATCGTAGATTTATACTGCGCTACTTATTTAAAAGATGTACAATATGTCCACCATTTATTTATTACAGAGTGTTTGGATGTATTGATAATCTCCCTTGATCAGTCTCCACTAGAAAAGTACCATATCCCTGCTCTGTTTTTCCTTGCCGAGACGATGCTGTACTGGTTACGGACAGATGCTGTACACCAACCATATCTCAGAACTGGTGAAATTAAACTATTGAAGGTAATATTTGTTACAAATTGATCATTTCATAACTGTTCTGTGATTCTGCAAAAAGTTGAAATTTCTTCTTGATGCTGACTTCTTTTTTTAAATAATTTCAGTTTTCATCTCTTGAGTCCATGCTGTTTTACAAATAGATTGATTCATTTGATAATAATAAGTATGATACTTGCTGTATTTTTTAGCTTGACTACACAAAGTATGGAGAGCTGTCCTACTCGGAGTCATTAAACACTCTAGTAAATATGACAGCTCCGGCTTCCTCAGATGTTCCCAATTTCACTATCCAGTATCGAAATAGTCAAGTTGCTATCTTCTTTTCTAGCTCTTGTAATACCATGCACTCCTGTTTAGCAGTATATAATTAAGTTATTAAATTAATTTGAATGAATAAATATGACGCATTTAGTTTGTTGAGAACATTTATTGCTAAAATATATATTTGTACTGTGCACCATTTGAAAATCCCTTCTTTTGTTGCAGATGGGTCAGTTGGTATTTTCACGGTTATTCTATCATCACATGGCTGGACAACTATCAGGACAGAAGGAGTTTAAAAACAGACTTTTTACATATCTTGATGGTAAACTCATCACAGTATCTTTTGTTGATATCAGCAGGAACAGAATCTTGCAGTAACATACCTGATCATCAAAACCATATTCAAAATAAAGGGCCTCAATGTCAGAATGTTTAAGTTTGCTGACTTTGAATCACTAGCCTCACCTAAGATAGTTCAAAACCTTGCTTGGGGTGTAGAATTTGATACAGCTTTTTTATGGAAGGTCCCTGGTTCTACCCAGGTACCCAACCATACCAGAAATAATGCAAGGAGGGGCACCTGGGGTCTTGTTTTTCAGTCAGAATTTGAAAAAAAAATCACCATATGAACTGTGTCCTTGTGACTCTAAACCAAACAAGAAAAAACAAAATATTTCATGGGCTGTTAGACTGATTTGACAAAATAATTTTCATAGTCACTGCTTTTACTTTTAATCAGTATCAAACTCATACTGTACTCTGACACATCCCTATATTGTATTGATACCTTTGTCACAGTCTAAAATGATTGAACCTAATGATGAATATTTTTTATAAAATATTGCTGTCTGACCAATGTTGCTGGACATCAGTTACAGGCTTGTTTTATAACTGTTTTTGAAAAATCACTATTACAAGTTACATAATTATTATGCTTATTTCTAGTTACTTCTTAAATTGTTTCTACATGTAACTTGTTGTTTTATAGGTAGATAATTATGAAGGTGTGTGTTTCAGGTTTACAGGAATGCCAGGAAGCATACAGCCCCTACCCAAATGCACTTCTGTCCCTGAGGTTTATCATAACTGTTGGTAAAATCATCATGTCAGATACACAGCTTGAACCTGGAGATATCAAGGAGGGTGATAACATCAGGAAATCTGCTCTCAGTAGACCTAGTGCTGTATGTATAATCAAGCTATTGCTTAAATCTATTCTATAAGGATTTTACATGCTTGCCTGTTTAAGACGGGTTTTTAGCTTGACTATACGAAGTATAAGGAGAGCTATCCTACTCCCCCCGGCGTCGGCGTCTTTCCGAGTCCCCACCTTGGTTAAAGTTTTTTTACACTTTCTCTTTTTTCAACTTATTTCTGTAATTACTTGATGGATTTGATTCAGACTTGAAATACTTATTCCTCATCATCATCCACATCATCTGACATAAGGGCCATAACTCTGGCACCAATATTTCATGAGTTATCCCCTCTTTTCACTTAGATTTTCAGGTTAAAGTTTTGATGCACTTTCACTCTATCTCTGTTATTACTGAATGGCTTTGATTCAAACTTAAAATAGTTGTTCAGCATCATCACCCACATCATATGACACAAGGTGCATAACTCTGGCACCATTTTTCCATGAATTATTCCCCGTTTTTACTTAGAATTTCAGGTTAAAGTTTTGGTGCACTTTCACTCTACCTCTGTTATTACTGAATGGATTTGATTCAAACTTAAAATAGTTGTTCAGCATCATCACCCACATCATAGGACACAAGATGCATAACTCTGGCACAATTTTTCATGAATTATTCCCCTTTTTACTTAGAATTTCAGGTTAAAGTTATATGCACTTTCACTCTTTCTCTGTTGTTACTGAATGGATCTGATTCAAACTTAAACAATTGTTCAACATCATTACCCACACCATATGACGCAAGGTGCCTAACTCTGGGACCAATTTTTCATGAATTATTTCCACTTTTTACTTAGAATTTTAGGTTAAAGTTTTGATGCACTTTCACTCTGTCTCTGTTATTACTGAATGGATTTGATTCAAACTTAAAATAGTTCTTCAGCATCACCACCCACACCATATGACACAAGGTGCATAACTCTGGCACCAATATTTAATGAATTATGCCCCATTTTGCTAAGGATATACTTATATAGTGTTTTGATACATTTTATCTTTACCTCTCTTATTACTTTAAGTTGATATTTTTGACATAGACTCAGGCTATTGTGCAATATCTTCATCAACAATTGGAGTCATTAAACACTCCAGTGACAGCTCTATTTTCCTCAGATGTGCCCAGTTTCACTATCCAGCATCGAAATAGTCGAGCGTGCTGTCTCCTGTGACAGCTCTTGTTTTCTACCTGAGGGACAGTATGGAATGAAAAACCGAGGTTTTTTATCCAAGTTGTCCAGAGGGATGGGAAGAAAGCTGTTTTACTCTGGCAGACATGTAAGATCATTTTTCTAAATCTTGCCTATCATGTTCAAAATGCTATTTTAGATAAGGTTTTTCCCTAGTGAAAGACAGGAATATCTGTCCCTGGCGTGATTGGACATATGTTTACTTTCCCTGCTAGGTAGGCAAGAAAAGCTTGTCTAAAATTTTGTTAATATTTTATTCCCAGATTCTATAACAACATTTTCAGACCAAAATATTGAAATAAACATATATAAATTAATAAATCAACATTGTATGCTTTTGAATTTTTTGGTAATCTGATCTTACACATTTATTGATATTCAAACAAATAACTGTTTAATTGTTGAAATATTGTGGTGTGATTTCTTGTAAAATGATCACATTGAAGCTGAAATTTACCATATTCCATTGAATACATGTGATGTTTTTGTGTTGATTCACCATAAAATCCAGCTTACTCACTTTTCCTCTGTTTTTATATTACGAAATAATTTTACTTGTTATAAAATAAGGTCCACAGTATGAGTAATGTACATTTTATAAGAAATATGTTACACATTTTTTATTAATAATATTAGGTTGACTGTTAAAGATAGTCTTATAATGTTTCACATACCTGTTGTGATTAACACATTACATGTTTTTAGCTCACCTGAGCCAAAGGCTCATGGTGAGCTTTTGTGACCGCTCAGTGTCTGTCGTGCGTCGTCCGTCCGTCAACATTTCCTAAAAAAATCTTTTTCTTGAAAACCACTGGGCAGAATTATACCAAACTTCACAGAAATGATCCTTGGGTGGCCCCCTTCCAAAATTTTTCAAAGAATTGAATTCCATGCAGAACTCTGGTTGCCATGGCAACCGAAAGGGAAAACTTAAAAAATCTTCTTGTCCAAAACCACAGGGCCTAGGACTTTGATATCTGGTGTGTAGCATCATCTAATGGTCCTCTACCAAAATTATTCAAATTATCTCCCTAGGGTCAAATATGGCCCCGCCCCTGGGGTCACATGGTTTATATAGACTTATATAGGGAAAACTTTGAAAATCTTCTTGTACAAAACCACATGGCCTAGGGCTTTGATATGTGGTATGTACCATCATCTAGTGGTCCTCTACCAAAATTGTTCAAATTATCCCCCTAGGGTCAAATATGGCCCCGCCCCGGGGATCACTAGTTTTACATAGACTTATATAGGAAAAAAAGTTTAAAAGTCTTCTTGTCTGAAACCACAACACTTAGACCTTTGATAGTTGGTTTGTAGCATTGTCTTATGGTCCTCAGGCCCTTCCCCAGAAATTTTCTAAGGCGCTGGGGTAAAGTCTGTATGGCGGAATAAGGGGTGGGTGCGGGAGGGGTATCCCCTCCCGTGTTCGTTTTTTTTTTAAAATCTAACCCAAATGGTGCTTTTTTAAGTATACCATAAGCAAAAAAACACAACAGCATGTATTTCATTACTTCTACATTTTCACATAATGATATAACCATCAATATATCATATAGTGTTATTTCTAGAGCTCAAAAAGGACAGGGTGCTGTCCAAAAGGGGCAGGGTGCTCTTTTCGACCTGAAAGTTATCATAGCAGTAGTTGCATTTCTAGATGTCTATAGTTAATATGTATTTCATTTATCTTTATTGCACACTTAAAGGAAATGTCACAGAATAAATTTAAGCGGTAAATCTTCCCAAAACCAGTAACAAAGTTTACAAAGGCTTTTTACTTACTTTATAGTTTAGGTTAAACCATTCAAGCCTTTCTCTTAAAAAATGTCACCAAGAATGTCAACTTATTCATATGAATATGAAATAGTGGAGGGCCTTAATATATTAGCTTAATCCTGAAACCAAGATCATGTTGTAAACAACATAGTTAAAGGCCTGTTTCAGGTCACATTGTAAACTAATAATTATCAAAAGTCATGTTGTATTGATCAGGTCTTTCATCAATATTTCATTAACAGAAAAGTGCTATTACAGTCAGGTTAAAGTTTACTAAAACGCATATCCAAATTATACTATCCGGATACTGGTACACTTTCGGAATGTTGTCTGAAAGTAGTTTTTACTCAGTTACATGACCTACTAGGGTAAACCAGAGATAGTTCCTCAAATTTTGATGTTTCTCATCCTAAAAAATACACCGTCAGCTTTTTTTGAAGGAAATATGGAAAAATTGCATACGACATCGGGAGTAATAAGGACTCGTGAACGGACATTCTAAACGTACTTTTACTTTCGATATTCATTAAAATTTGTGCATTTTCTAATTTAAATTACAGTCGAATCAAACTGCATTGATATATACTTGTTATTATACTAAACAACGGTCTTATTTAAATTTTGCGCGAAGAAATCTAGGGCACTTTTCACGTGCTTGGTAATCAGCTGGCCGCTTACGCAAGTTCCATTCTATTTATCAATTAATTTTAACACTTCATTGATTCTCATTACCTGTGTGCACTCGCCGTGACGTAATTTGCTGATCAAAAAAATCGTCGAGGCATGTCAACAGGGAAATTACATATACACTACACATGAGGTACCTCACGGGGATGAAATCGCTTACTGATTTAAGACGCCGCGCTAATAATTGAGGCACCGCGCGGGATATTTAAGCGCTGTGGGAAGCTGTATTTCGTGTTTTAAGCGCCGCGGTAGCGCGGCGCCTTATGCGGCTGGGGAAGGGCCTGGTCCTCAACCAAAATTGTTCAAATTGTACCCCTTGGGTGAAAAGAGGCCCTGTCCTGGGGGTCCCAAGTTTTATATAGACTTATATAGGAAAAAGCTTTAAAAATCTTCTCGTCAGAAACCATACAACCTAGGCTTTTGATATTTGGTATGATGCATTGTCTAGTAGTCCTCTACAAAAATTATTCAGTTATGCCCCTGGGGTTAAAAGAGGCCCTGCCCTGGGGTCACTTAGTTATTATGTGAGTTATATAGGAAAAATACTTAAAAAATCATCTGATCCTATTTCCAAGACTATTTAATTATAATTACCTGATGACCCCAAGTAATATGATGTCACTTGACTGTGACCTTGACCTACTGACCTACTTTTTTTTTTTTTAAGATACAGCCTTGAAATTTTGATGACATACACAGTTTTGCACACAAATCGTAAAACTGAATTTCATTGACCATGAATGTGACCTACTGACTTTCTTAATATTTTATCATCAGTTTGACATTTGAAACATGTAGCTCATATTACTCAGGTGAGCGATCCAGGGTCATCATGACCCTCTTGTTAATGTAATATAATATGAAATTATACATTATATTATGTGCTGCATATCTTCTATACTGCTCTATATTGTTTAAAGAGAAGTACAGATACTGGCAAAAGAACCATCCATTCCAAAGACATGACAACCCACACCGCTCACAGTGTGGCAATCAGCAGCAGTGTTCATGACCTCAGCCCCACTCTATGGCACGCCCTGGATGTGTGGCGATGTACTAACCATCTCAGTGGGGGTCTCACAGAGGCTCTGAAAGCCCTCAGTCATTGTGGTATGGGGCTTGTAAATGAAAGCTGGTAAGATATTGTATCTCTGGCTGCAAAACCTGATTTCTTCTGCCATACTTTCTTACTCATATCTTAATATTGTCATGCAGTTTAAATGAAGTACTTAAAGCTGAAGTTGAATTACTGGCGCAAAAGCACCGATGTTTCTAGATGTAACCCAAGTAATGCACCTTGACTTTTTTGATATTATCTAAATTGATTTCGAACAATTTCAAACTTATCATTTTTAGCTCGACTATTCGAAGAATAGTCTAGCTATTCTACTCACCCTGGCGTCGGCGTCGGCGTCACACCTTGGTTAAGTTTTTGCATGCAAGTACATACAGCTATCATTTAAAGGCATATAGCTTTGAAACTTATTTATTCTTTTTCTAGGTCAATTACCAACCTCACTGGGTCAAGTTCCATAACTCTAACATGTATTTTGAGCAAATTATGCCCCCTTTTGGACTTAGAAAATTCTGGTTAAAGTTTTACATGCAAGTTACTATCTCCAAAACTAATGCAGATATTGAATTGAAACTTCACATGTGTCTTCGGGGTTATAAAACTAGTTGATAGCACCAAGTCCCATAACTCTGACCTTCATTTTGGCCAAATTATGCCCCCTTTTGTACTTAGAAAATTTTGGTTAAAGTTTTGCGTGCAAGTACATACAGCTATTACTAAAAGGCATATTGATTTGAAACTTATTTTTTCTTTTTCTAGATCAATTACCTACCTCACTGGGTCAAGTCCCATAACTCTGACATGTATTTTGGCCAAATTATGCCCCCTTTTGGACTTAGAAAATTCTGGTTAAAGTTTTGCATGCAAGTACATACAGCTATTACTAAAAGGCATATTGATTTGAAACTTATTTTTTCTTTTTCTAGATCAATTACCTACCTCACTGGGCCAAGTCCCATAACTCTGACATGTATTTTGAGCAAATTATGCCCCCTTTTGGACTAAGAAAATCCTGGTTAAAGTTTTACATGCAAGTTACTATCTCCAAAACTAATGCAGATATTAAATTGAAACTTCACATGTGTCTTCGGGGTTATAAAACTAGTTGATAGAATCAAGTCCCATAACTCTGACATGTATTTTGGGCAAATTAAGCCCCCTTTTGGACTTAGAAAATCCTGGTTAAAGTTTTGCGTGCAAGTACATACAGCTATTACCAAAAGGCATATAGCTTTGAAACTTATTTATTCTTTTTCTAGGTCAGTTACCAACCTCACTGGGTCAAGTTCCATAACTCTTAACATGTATTTTGAGCAAATTATGCCCCCTTTTGGACTTAGAAAATTCTGGTTAAAGTTTAACATGCAAGTTACTATCTCCAAAACTAATGCAGATATGGAATTGAAACTTAACATGTTTCTTCGGGGTTATTAAACTAGTTGATAGCATCAAGTCCCATAACTCTGATATGCATTTTGGTCAAATTATGTCCCGTTTCGAACTTAAATATCTTTTGATATTTAACATTTTGGGTAATAATTTCCTGCTTCTGTGACAATATTTCGAATAGTCGAGCTTGGCTGTCTTACGGACAGCTCTTGTTAGCTCACCTGTCACAAAGTGACAAGGTGAGCTTTTGTGATAGCGCGGTGTCCGTCGTCCGTGCGTGCGTCCGTAAACTTTTGCTTGTGACCACTCTAGAGGTCACATTTTTCACAGGATCTTTATGAAAGTTGGTCAGAATGTTCATCTTGATGATATCTAGGTCAGGTTTGAAACTGGGTCACGTGCCTTCAAAAATTAGGTCAGTAGGTCTAAAAATAGAAAAACCTTGTGACCTCTCTAGAGGCCATATATTTCACAAGATCTTCATGAAAATTAGTTAGAATGTTCACCTTGATGATATCTAGGTCAGGTTCGAAACTGGGTCATGTGCCTTTAATAACTAGGTCAGTAGGTCTAAAAATAGAAAAACCTTGTGACCTCTCTAGAGGCCATATATTTCACAAGATCTTCATGAAAATTGGTCAGAACGTTCACCTTGATGATATCTAAGTCAAGTTCGAAAGTGGGTCACGTGCCATCAAAAACTAGGTCAGTAGGTCAGATAATAGAAAAACCTTGTGACCTCTCTAAAGGCCATATTTTTTATGGGATCTGTATGAAAATTGGTCTGAATGTTCATCTTGATGATATCTAGGTCAAGTTCGAAACTGGGTCACATGCGGTCAAAAACTAGGTCAGTAGATCTAAAAATAGAAAAACCTTGTGACCTCTCTAGAGGCCATATATTTCATGAGATCTTCATGAAAATTGGTCAGAATGTTCACCTTGATGATATCTAGGTCAAGTTCAAAAGTGGGTCACATGCTGTCAAAAACTAGGTCAGTAGGTCAAATAATAGAAAAACCTTATGACCTCTCTAGAGGCCATATTTTTCATGGGATCTGTATGAAAATTGGTCTGAGTGTTCATTTTGACGATATCTAGGTCAAGTTCGAAAGTAGGTCACGTGCTCTCAAAAACTAGGTCAGTAGGTCAAATAATAGTAAAACCTTGTGACCTCTCTTAAGGCCATATTTTTCATGGGATCTGTATGAAAGTTGGTCTGAATGTTCATCTTGATGATATCTAGGTCAAGTTCAAAACAGGGTCATGTGCGGTCAAAAACTACGTCAGTAGGTCTAAAAATAGAAAAACCTTGTGACCTCTCTAGAGGCCATACTTGTGAATGGATCTCCATAAAAATTGGTCAGAATGTTCACCTTGATGATATCTAAATCAAGTTTGAAACTAGGTCACATGCCTTAAAACACTAGGTCAGTAGGTCAAATAATAAAATAACCTTGTGACCTCTCTAGAGGCCATACTTTTCATGGGATCTGTATGAAAGTTGGTCTGATTGTCCATCTTGATGATATCTAGGTCAAGTTTGAAACTGGGTCAACTGCGGTCAAGAACTAGGTCAGTAGGTCTAAAATTATTAAAATCTTTTTACCTCTCTAGAGGCCATATTTTTCAATGGATCTTCATGAAAATTGATCTGAATGTTCACCTTGATGATATCTAGGTCAGTTTTGAAACTGGGTCACGTGCGGTCAAAAACTAGGCCAGTAGGTATCAAAGTAGAAAAACCTTGTGACCTCTCTAGAGGCCATATTTTTCATGAGATCTTCATGAAAATTAGTGAGAATGTTCACCTTGAAGATATCTAGTTAAAGTTCAAAACAGGGTCACGTACCTTTGAAAACTAGGTCAATAGGTCAAATAATAGAAAAACCTTGTGACCTCTCTAGAGACCATATTTTTCAATGGATCTTCAAGAAAATTGGTCAGAATTTTATCTTGATAATATCTAGGTCAAGTTCAAAACTGGGTCACATGAGCTCAAAAACTAGGTCACTATGTCAAATAATAGAAAAAACGACGTCATACTCAAAACTGGGTCATGTGGGAAGAGGTGAGCGATTCAGGACAATCATGGTCCTCTTGTTTCCAACAAACTTTTGTTTTGTTCCTCTTATTAGAATGTTGGATGTTTTAATAGATAAATATGATATTAGACTTTTATTATTAAAAAAAAACCCTGATTTTTTTTCTGTTTCAATTTCATAATTTGCTGTTACAGGGTAGACAGTATGATAGCTCTACAGATTTTGGCTGAGGCCTCCAAGTCCAGCCTCATGGCCATGAGGGCCCTTCATAATCTTGCTCGAGGGTACAGACCAGGGGATAAGGTGAAATCACCACCTACATCCAGCAGGTCTGAAAGTTCAGGTGAGCCTTCATTTTTAGTAACTGGAGAAAACAGATTAAGTGTTGCTAGATATCATTGTCTCCCTATTTGTTTGCTAGAAATTTAGAAATATATCAAAATACTTATGTTGCTTCAAATATAATTTTATTTCATAAATATAATTATTTGCTTTAATTGGCAATGTTGTTTTTTGTTCTTGAATTTAGTCAGTTGGAAATTTACTGTAGAACATGCTAGTATATTTATTTATTTTAATGGTAAAGACTTCTTTGTGTATACATGTTGAAAATAGGGCATATACAGTCGAACTTTGTTAAGTCGAACTGGACGGGACCAGCACAAATTGTTCGAGTGATTGGTTTTTTGAGCCATCAAACAAAATTTATTATATAGGGATTTTTCCAGGACCTGCCAACAAGTTCGAGAGAAGGGTGATGTACAAATTATTCGAGTTAACGAAGTTTGACTGTATTGGTAAAACAAAGATAAACGTTCATATTCAAACCTGTTACAAATTGTCCAAAGGAATTGTTTATTTTCCTTCAAAAATCCTTTATAACAAAAGCTGTTTGTCATTTTTATAGAACAAAAACTGAAGCAGAGTTCATCGGGTAGGTAGCCTTAATTGGTGATGGGAACACATTACAAGTTCTTTAATGTTTACTTGTTTAACTTTCATAATGCAGTATGGTATAATTTTAAAGCAGTTTATCACATAAATTTAAATTATTGTAGAAAGTTTGATTTTCTATTGATGACTCTAAGCAATTTATAGATAACGGTCACTGTAGATTTTGTTATTTTTGCATCGCTTTTTTTTGATAATTTGATATACAACAAATCTATTTGTGTGTTTAAGAACTCAATCTCCATAGTTGTTTATACTTTTGGAGAAAATACTCCATAATATTTTCTGGAATTGAAATGGCATGTCACTCTGATATGTTTTTATCATAGTACATGCATATAAATGTTTTGTAAACCATATTTGTTCTTTTTCTTGCATGCCAATTTAGTTGATAGTAGAAATCAAAGGCCTGAAGGGCCTGAGTCGGCTAATGATTGATGTACTGACAGTATAGTCTACCAGTTTGTTTTTAGTTTTTTTCTTAAAATTTCATAACACAGCTCGATATTTACCCAAAATATTATATCCGGATACGATTACACTTTCAACAATATATTTTACAAATTGTGATGATACGGAGACATTTAGCAGCAATTGGCAATATCTGACATTGAAGTTTACGGTTAAATTAACTCTTATTTAAATCTTTTCATAAAAAAGTTGTTTCGTTTCGTGAAAGCAGCCAAACATAGACGATCTACTTTCGATTTCAAAAAATACAAGAAAATACAATTTAATGTTTCGCCGATTTGTTTATTTCTCGAAAAATAAGAATTAAAATCATTTTTAATATCAGTAATAACTATAAACAAACCAGTAAGAGCTTCTTCTTCCGATAATTTATCTGTTTACTGACTGCAAAATTCAACCCACGCAAAGTTTATAGAAATCATACGATGCGTGTATAAGTTCAATGTGGGAGAATTAAGGCTGATCGGCTATGTTACCTAACGCATCCAGACGATTTAGATTTTGTTTTTAAAAAAGCATTGTGTGCGTTTCTGTAATAATATATACGTTTTTATACGCTTAGAAATTATTAGACATGCGTATTTGCATTATTTCTATAAGTAATTTACGCTAATACGCATCTTATCTGGAGCCCTGTGGAACTATTTTTTGTCTTTCTCTGGATGTTACGCAAGCTTTGTGAGCCTGCGCAATTCTTAAAATGCACATTTATGCTTAATGAGTTACATTCGAGTATTGCACAATTACAAGTTATAAATATGACAGATTACATCGTATATTGGTCATAGCAAAGGGAATTGACACAACTTAACTTCATTCATGCAGTGAACTGTTTGAAATTTGAGAAATCTAATGGAACTACATCCCTTCACGTGTTATTCGGTCCATTTAGAGAATCGCTGAACAGCAAGGACTCGTCAAAAGGCTTTCAGCCTTTAGCCGACTCAATAAAAGTAAAACGAATGCTTTACTTTTAAGCACTTTTTTAGTCATAGAGGCAAATGAATTTATGCATTCATTCATGAATTACAGCATGTGAGTCATCTTACACCCCAGGATATAAGACGACTTTCTCCAATCCTGTCTGGCATGCAAGAAATTGAAATCTTTATTAAGGAAAGACATGGTGTAGCAGTTCATATTCAATCCATTTAATATCATCTAACACTGCCTGCTTGATTTACAGCAAGTCCTACAACTAAGAAAATCTTAAGATTTGGTACGAGTACTAGAATACATGTAATCTTTCCTCTAAACACATTAGTACATACACTTGTACATGTATATTCTGTGTAATGACTGACTTAGAAACTAACAGTTAGATATTTTTATACAGTATTACCATAATTGAGCCATGCAATGAGAAAACCAACATATTGAGTATGGATCCAGACCAGCCTGCGCATTTGCCCAGTCTGGTCAGGATCCATGCTGTTCGCTAATAGCTTCTCTAATTCCAATATGCTTTGAAAGTGAACAGCATGGATCCTGACCAGACTGCGCGAAAACACTATGCTGGTTTTCTCATGGCGCGGCTCGTATAGTTTGTTATTTCTGCAAGGAATAAATTTCTGCTGCTTTGCAAGTCTGACCATATTTTTAAAAAATATATACCATAATAATTTGTCCTGAGTTTAGCTTGAAGCTATATTTTACATGTGGAAATCTGAATGTGTAATATATTGTTAAGACCATTTCCTTATATGGTTGTTTGGTAATTGCTGGTTTTACAGATTACATCATTTTAAAACACTTGTTTATTCCTGATTCCTTAGCCTTCCCTTTTTTTTGGACAGACTGCGGAAATTAGAATTTCTGAAATGACAAACTGCACAAAATTAAAGTGCAGAAAAAGATATCTCGACTTAAAAGGCAAATATTCAGAATTTATTCGAACGCAGAAATAAACTTTTATATGTTACAAATCGATAGTTAGCATAGAAGTAGATTTTATTTTCAATTTATTGCTGTCTGTGAACCGCGGGATTGACACAAATTTTATACAGTATAGTTTCTGATTAATGCTTTGATAAACATGGTGGATTATATATGCGTGAAGTTGAAACTGTTTAAGATATCGCACATGGCATCAGGGGTAGACTTTTAGATGGACAAAAACAAAACATTTTAGGAAAAGTTTACGCAAATTTATGTCCTGCACTGTGTCATGACTTTGCTAATAGGTTAGATGTATAGGTATGGGCACTCAATTTCCAGTAAAGTATATCAAATGTTTGAGTCCCAGATGTGGCCTATGTTCTGTATGATGATTTACCAGAGTGCAATACATTTGTGCACTGGTTTGGTTTACTGACAGTGGCTAAAAATTATTTGTAGAAAATCTACTGTATTAAACACAACATAAAACATACTATTTCTCCAACTAAATTTGAACTAAAGCTGTCATGTCCAGTTAATTGTGTTTAGTGTCACTTAAATTGTTAGATCCACTGTCACGGTGACCTTATTTGCAGATCCATTACTAACGGGTGAAGGGAAAAATCTTTATTAAACATTTGAACAAGTATCATAGTCATTACTGTTCCATTGTTTATCATTTGTAAATCTTTAGCTTCAATTATTGGAAGAAAAGGTAGAGCTATTGCACTCAATGCATTGACATCAGCATCCCAGTTTGGTTATGTTTTGTACATATATATAAACTGGTGTCTCATTTCCCACTAATGGAAATAGATTAAAACTTCACATACTTGCTAGCTGTGATGTTCTGACTTGCAGTGTACAAGGTTTTGCATTTAAACAGAATTTTGCCTTTTTTAACATTTTCGGTTTAGTTTTTTTGTTACAAAAGCGGATATCTCAGTATGGATCAAAACTTCACACAATTTTCACTGTATTGATCTGGCTTGCATTGCATAGGTTCCATAACTATTTTGCCTTTTTACGTATCTATACCCCTTAATTGACTTCTATATTCATTCATTCTGTTTTTCTTAATTGACAAAGCTGTTGAATATCTGAGCATTGCTGTCCTGCGACAGCTCCTGTTTTTGTGATTAATCAGTAAACATCAGGTTGATTTAGGAAAATTTTAAGGCACATCAGACATGTATTAAGAATTAAAATTTCTTATCATGAGAATCAGTTGAATTTCCATTGTCATCCAGGTATGGTCCACAATGTGCTGACAAAACAATATTGATTAGACAATCTTTTAAACTTCCATCAAGTCTGTAAGAGAATAATATGTTCATTTTTTTCTGTTTTTAGTGTATTTATATCATCTCATATGATTTCAACTGCCAGTATGTGCAGTTTGTTCATATTAAAAGAGAATACTTTTCTTCTTTACTAGAGAGTTACAGTTATTCAAGTGATGAGTCAACCCCCAAGGATAGGGAATCTCGTGCCAGTGTAGCAAGCTCTAAACCAACTTTGAGTGATATCTACGAGAGAAGTGAGGAAGGTGACTCAGAGAAAAATAAAACTGCTTCTGCAACAGGTACCTGCTTGTACACAGTGTAACGCAATCTTAGGTTGGATTATATTTTAACTAATCCAAAGATCCTATCAGCAGTCAGAGAATTTCAATGTTTTTACTAGTGTATCTGTATATTATTCCAGGTAACACAGTACCCTTTTGATGAATCCATTAAACATTTCATTCAGTTGGAAAATATTGGTGTTGCTACTGTTTTTGCCCTATCCGTCTGTCCATCACAATTCATTTCTGATCAGTAAGTTGAGAACCATTTCACTAGAACCTTCAAACACCATAGGGTGATAGGGTTTATAGAGTAGTTGATCCCAATTGCTTTTGGGGTCAGTCTGTTAAAGGTCAAGGTCACAGAGGCCTATTCCTATCAAAAACTTGAGAACCAGTTGACCCAAAACTTCAAAGGATTGTCGAACATACTGAGCAGATGATTCGTAATGACTTTGGGGTCAGTACGTCAAAGGTCAAGCTTACAGGGCCCTGAAACATGAAAACAGTTTCCGATCCATAACTTGAGAACAACTTGACCCAGAACCTTGAAACGTCATAGGATGTTTGAACATGCACAGTAGATGACCCTTCTTGATTTTAGGATTTATAGGTCAAAGGTCAAGCTCAAATGGCCCTGAGTCATGAAAACTGTTTCAGATCTATAATTTGAGAACCACTTGACCCAGAATCTTGACACTTGATAACCCGCCCGCATAGCTCAATAGGGAGAGCGTTGGTCTATGGATCGCGGGGTCGTGAGATCGATCCTCGGGCGGGGCGTATGTTCTCCATGACGATTTGATGAAAGTTGTTGGGTCTGAAATCATTCATCCTCCGCCTCTGATTCATGTGGGGAAGTTGGCAGTTACTTGCGGAAAACAGGTTTGTACTGGTACAGAATCCAGGAACACTGTTTAGATTAAGTGCTCACCATTACATGACTGAAATACTGTTGAAAACGGCGTTAACACCCCCCCCCCCCCCACCCCACACACACGTAGTATGTCTCCCCACACACAAGACCACAGAGACCAGAACATTGAAAACCATTTCCATATAGATGACCTAGATGATTGCTATTGCATTTCAGTTGCTAAGCCAACCATCAGGGTCACTTTGACTTTGGTTCCTATCCCCTATTGACTTCTTGCATATGACTATGCTTTTGGGAGAGACATGTGCTTTTCCACAAAAGAATCTTCTAGTTAAACTATAGATATGTTATAGATCACTTATTTATCTTTTAATGAGTTGAGTTTTTGTATTCACTTTCTTGATTAGCTGGTGAATAAATGATCTATAACCTATCTTTATGATATCTAATTGATATTAACATGTGCTTTCTTTGTGTTTCATTGAAGAATAGTAGAATATTAGCTCTGTATATAAAAGGAATGGTATGGTTAGGTTTGAGAATAAGTTTTAACATAGGTAAATCCTAGTTAGTAGGTATTTCTTACCAAACTTCAATTTTTGTAGAATCAGCACTTCTCTACAAATAGTTTTAAATCTGTATTGTGTATGTGAGGTGGTATAATTTCTTTGAGACAGATGATACACAGTAGAATTCATGGAAACATTTAGGACCAGAGACACACACTTAAGTCTCCAGGAGTTGCATTAAAGGAAGATAGATTGCTCTGTAAAGTCACGCAGAAGTAATTTGATGTATGATGAAGTCTCCCATAGAGTCAGCATTTATTTTGTAAATTTCTGTATTATAACAGAATCATCGAAGTCTAAACCAAAGAGTGCTGATGTTGATCCATCCCTGAGGGATACAGACCCAAGTGAGGCTTCTCCTCCATATATGCAATCACCAGTGAAGAAAGATGATGAAAATATAATGTAAGTCATTAAATCCTTGGTGATATTTTTTATATAGAGTCTATATACAGCTTCAGACAAAATAATTAGGCAGATAATTCCTTTGATTGCAATTCGATAAACACTTTTTGCCATAATGTACCATTGCCAAAATTATCATTTGAGGAACAAATTATGTCATTAGATAAAATTTATGTGAGTTATGATAAAATATTGTGAGTATATTGTGACAGATGACCAAAATCATTAAATTAATAAAAATGTCTCCCCTGCAAATATGAACAATTTTGCCTTATAATTCCTTAATTGATGTATGAAACTGCCTTCATAAGATGACATATTCTATTTAAAACATCCGTCTTTAAATAATTTTCTCGCTTTCTGGATGTTTAAAGTGTTTAATCCAGTGCAGTTGCCACCATTATATTAGTCTGCTATGAACAGTTATCATATCCTCTTGTTTTTTTCCTCCTGAAGTCTCCACTATTGAGCTAGTCTAGAAGGAGCAGGTATGAGATCCTTCGATAAAGTATTTTATTTATCTCAACTTAAATAAACTTATGCATCCCTTACCAGTGAATATATTAAGTGAATGATTGAGTCTATCATTTTGATAAAGAATTTCCCCTTTTTGAAATATGTTCAAATGATTTTGAAATCTCCACTATTTAGCTGGTCCTGTAGGAAAGGGTTTGAGATCCTGTGATGACAAAGTTATCCCTGTGAAATCTCCATTGAGGTTGTGTTGTAGGTATAGTTTTGATAGCCTGTAATGACAAAGTTATCCCTGTGAAATCTCCATTGAGGTTGTGTTGTAGGTATAGTTTTGATAGCCTGTGATGACAAAGTTATCCTCATGAAACCTCCATTAGGTTTGTCTAGTAGAAATACTTCTGAGAAAAGAAATTTTGTTCATGAAATATCAACCATTAACCTAGTCTAGTAGGAACAGTTTTGAGATTGTCGGATAAAGTAGTCTTTTATCATGAAGGTTAATTTGACCAATGTCTTTATAATCCTCTACCTGCCTCATCGGAAGAAGATGTCTGTGTATGTGGGTTTAATTTAAACTAGCAGAATAAAATGACTATTGGGAATAAGAGAAATAAGATGCCATGCAAATGACTTTAGGACCAGTATTCATTAAGGTTTATTTTTTGTGGTCCATAACCTAACTGTGAAGGGATTTTATTGTTACTTGGCACAAATGTTTCCCATAATAAGATGATTTGTCATGTGCAACATTCAGATCCTAGCTCAAAGGTCAAGGTAAAAAATTGGAGTAAAAAATTCAGTTGTTTTTTTTTAGCTCAAGGTGAGATTTTGTGACTGCTTGATGTCCATCATGTGTTGTTCGTCGTGCATCCATCAACCTTTTCTAAGACACTCTTCTTCTTCAAATCAAAACTACTGGGCAGATTTACACCAAACTTAATAGGAATGATCCATGGGTGACCCCCTTCCAATTTTGCCCAAATAATTAATATCCATTCAGAACTGTAAAAGGAAAATCTTTAAAAATCTTCTTCTCAGAAACAGTTAGCCGGATTTCAAAAATATTTTGTAGAAATGATCTCGAGGTGACTTTCTACCAAAATTCTATTTCGTTAAGAAACATGGCCACTAGGGAGCGGGGCTTATTTTCCCTATATGACTATATTGTAAATTTCAAAAATCTTCTTTTCTGAAACCTGAAGACCCAGAGCTTAGATATTTGGTATGTGGCATTGTCTAGTAGACAAAGTCTTTTAAGATAAAGCTTTGAAACTTTCAGCACTTGTTTACCATCACCATGGCCAGTTATAGGCAAGAGTACATAACTCCATCAGGGATTTTGGCTGAATTATGGCCCCTTTCGACCTAGAAATCTTGGTTAAGTTTTTCGTACCAGTTCATATTTAGAAAAAGTCTTTTGAGATAAAGCTTTGAAACTTTCAACACCTGTTTACCATCACCATGTCCAGTTATAGACTAGAGTACATAACTCCATCAAAGATTTTGGCTGAATTATGGCCCCTTTTGACTTAGAAATCTTGGTTAAGTTTTTCGTACCAGTTCATATTTTTTGTAAAGTGTTTGACATATGGCTTTTAAACTTTTATCACTTGTTTAGTATAATAGTCTCTATCTGTAGGAAAGAGAACATAACTTTGTCATCTATTTTGGCTGAATTATGGCCCTTCTTGGACTTTGAAATTGGTTGTTTTCATACAAGTTCATGTTTTGTCAAAACTATTTGACATATGGCTTTTAAACTTTGAACACTTGTTTATCATTATGATTTCCATCTGTAGGCAAGAGTACATAACTATTTTGGCTGAATTATGGCCCTTTTTGGACTTTGAAATTGGCTCATATATTGCCATTTAGTGCAAGACTTATCGAAATCAAAGTAATACAGGAACCCTGTTTGTCTAATCTATTTATTTCTTTTGTCTGGATATCCGTGGAAATATTTTGACCCCATTCTTCAATCAATTCTTCGAATAGTTGAGCGTGCTGTCATCAGACAGCTCTTGTTATCTTTGCAGAGAAGAGGTTTCTCCGACTGGTGCAACATTGTTAAAACGAGAGGTATCGTTTGACACTGGTGTTCCTCTGAAAGATGAGGAATCAAAGTCACCTGTAAGAAGAACATCTCCAAAATCTACACCTGGGTAATTAGTTATTTTATTCATGTTTCTTCAATAGAAGTTTTCATTGATTAGTGTATTTCATTTGCTAAAGTGTAAAGTAAAGGGTTGGCATGTGCCTGAGTTCTCTAACTAACAGTGCGGGTATTTCAGTACTGTGTTTCAGATTGATTGTAGAATCATTGTGAATTTAATGGGTTTAATGTCAATTGGGCAATTGGGAATATACACACCTTTCTTTTAAATTAGGCCTTGATTGATTGGTATTGGTCCATTATCACTTTCAGTGGCCAGTGTATAGATCTGTTTTTGTAAGCTATTCCAGCTTGTTTTTGCATACAAATGAAATTCATCCGTGTATGGCCATTTTTGCATAAAATTTTCAAGGTATGCTATATTGTGCTTTATTTTATAGGACACGAGCAATGACCCAGGGCTCACGTACCACTGCTGCAACAGGGGAGAGTATGTACCCTCCAGGAACTGGATACCAGGCTGAAGCTGGTACAGCTTTACCCAGTGGCAGGGCCTCTGATGCTAGCACAGTACAGACATACACTAATGCTATAGTAAGGATAAATATACCTGTGTTTACATTTAAATTAAATTATGAGACTGATAAACATTCAAACCTCATTATTGGTATATACATGGTGTATACACAAAGTATGTTTTTGAGTTCAATATACAAAATATCAGCCTTCATTTAGAAATGTGTGTCACATATACTGGCAGGTATACTGTGACCATATTTTCCCAAAGAAGTCTTAAAGGTATATTAGACCCAAAATTTGTATTTGAAATATGAACAGTTACTACATATAGGTTATTAAAACATAAAATTTACAAGCTTAAATGTATCTTTAGGTTTAAAATAGTACACACTTAGCACTTGTGTAGCTAAAAACAGTGTAAATGTCTACTACCACTTAGAAATGGAAGTGTTTTTTTAACAAACCACTTGACAAACCTGTTACTGCATCACTTTTATGAATGTAGCTCTACAGGCACAATTAATTTTTAATTATAAGTAAAGTGAAATTGGTAAGAATTTTGTACATTTGAAATGAATGTCTAAAGATAAAAAAATTAATGATTCCACAGTATTATTACTTCTATTGTCCTAATTTCTTGATAGAGTCCTGAGATGCCAGGTATCAATGGTTGGCATTGGGAAGTGGCCATCACCTACACTGATGTGTTAGCAGAGATTTGTCTACATGGAGGAAATGCAGAGATACAGAAATTGGCATTGATGGGCTCAAACCAAGATGTTGCCGACCCTTTCAAGAGGGGCTACAATAATCTACCGCTACACAGTGCAGGGTTACTGGACTTGGCTTTCTTTAAGGCTGTCAATGAATCTAGGGATGGTGGTAAATATTTGGTGATATTTATATACTGTAAAACAACTCTCACTCAGGGGTGCAAGGTATGAGCAAAATACTTGGGTATTTCAGGGTTAGGAAAATATAAGGGAATCACCTGGGAACCATTCTGAATTGCTCAAGTGAGCCCTTCTTCTTCCTGAACATGGTTATTTTGTCAGCATAGTTAATTGAGGTGTATGCCAGTCTTACTAATTAAAAGATCATGATCTTCCTTTAAGAGTCAGTTGGATAAAAACATTGCAGATGTGCCTGACAGCTAATTAAATGTAGCCATTATTCAAATCTTCAAAGCAAATTATATGTTTTGTCTAGCATTTTGTCCTAACAAATATTGATGGTCAGGTGTACACATGGACTAGTAAAACTACTTTGAAAAGAGATTATCAGAGTTACCTGAATGATGAAAATAATACAATGTATACAGAAATTTGCATCTATGTTCCTTCATCACAAATGCTTACATGTATGCTGAATTAATTTTGCCGTTCTTATGTTTATAGTACATTTTGAAGGCAAAATAGAAGACTTAAAAAAAAATTATTGATTAAATTTCGAGATGATTTACGATGGCTTTCTGTTATATAGTATATATATTAAAGTCGTTTGCATGTTTGCTTAACTGGAAGTGAAGGTGTAACATCATTTACCCAGAAAAACCAAGCTGAATGCCTTGTGCCCTTTCTACGATTCTGCAGGTCCCAATGATTGGAGTTGGCGTATTAGATTTGGTGCTGTACAGTCTATGGTGAAGATTTGCCGGTGTCTCGCCAACAACAAAAACAGGGAGGGTATAAGAACAGCTGCTTGGAATGTTTTACTTCGGGCACACTCCATGGAGAAAGATGAGAGAGTGTTAGAGGCTTTGAAAGTTGGACAGGTATAAAATAATAGATATTGGTAGCTTTTCATTGGTTCAAGGCTTTCTCAGTGGGAAGAGTTCATAAAAGTACATCCTTGTTACCTTTGTTAAGAAATATATTCCTATAACTATTTGAGCAAAGATGTTATACTGTGCTAATATTAAAATTTCTTGGGCACCAAAGTGGTTTTGGCCAAACTTTTGTTGGTATATGAGTTAGTGGATTTTGACATTAAACTCACAATGTACATGTAATACGGAAGGTCAGTGGTTTTTGGCAATGCCAAGAGGTGTCTTCCTCCTCCACTAAAAGCTGGAAAGTTACCATATGACAGTTAGTTGTGTCACTGTGGTGTTAAACTCAACAAATTTTAAGACAAAAAAAGTAATCTTGTCTGCACCAATAAAACTAGAGGCAGAGCTTTAATATAGAAAATTAGAAAAAAAAGGTTCTTATTTACATAATTGTCTTTATTTTTAAATGATCATTTCATAGGACAGTACCCCTAAAGTAAGTTGTATCCAGTAGAAGTTTACATTTATATAGTTTCACAATGAGGCAGTTGACAAGTTGCATGTTTTATATTGTTCCCATTTCCATGTTTTGAATATTCCAATATGTTTGTTGCTAGTGCAAAAAGTGGGCATTGTAAATTTATTAGAAACATTCTAGATTTAGTGTTAGCATGTTAATGACACAGACCCAGTGTTTGTGGGTGTTACAACATTTAAAGTTTTGAAAACTTGCATGTATTTTCCTGTTTCTGTGGGAATTTCTGTCTTGACTGGCATTTATAGATTGAAGATTATTTTTTATGTGTTTAGATGGGTATAAGCCACATGAAGACTCTCGGCTTATCCATGAAACATGCTTACCATAGATACCCATGTATAATGCGCAGTTTTTTGACCCCCGGGACCACCCCCGAATCGTGGGTGCGCATAATACACAGGTATAGACAATTTTCCAACCTCAAAACAAGTTTGTTACCGATGTTCGCCATTTTGGTAAAGGGAAACTACTCCCCACGCTTACTGTCACCGCTAAAATCTAAGATTGCCGTTACGTTCCGTAAAAGATCGAATGGTTTATTTTTCTTTCAAACAAAATTAATTTCATATAAATTTAAAAGTATTTTGATGAAAGAAATGTTAATAAATCTCAAAAATTATGATACTAATTAAAGATCGAGAATGATCTTTAACCGAGATCAAACTGTGAACAACATAATTGAGACGAGGTGACACGTTAATTGCCGGTAATTACTGGCTATTTGATCGTCACAAAAAGACTATCACACCTTTTGTTATTGGTTTGAATTGAGAAGCTCATGTCATATTGAAAGATACCATTCCAAAATATTGAATCAGCTGCTGTTTATTTATTCAAAACAGTTAATTAACAAGAGGGCCATGATGGCCCTATATTGCTCACCTGTTATCATTGCACTTGAGGACAAGAAGGTCCTCAGAAAAAATATCTCAGTCCACAAAGGACAGGAACAACAAAGAGAAGAAATTTAACCAAAAAGAAAAAAAAATTCTTACAAGGTACAGATATGTCACAATACACCTAAAAATTGGAGGTACCATCCATGTTGTACCACAGAAAAGTGGTCTCGGTTTTTCCCTATGGCCAATAATAGAAAAGTTACTAAAAATAAGCTATTTATAGTAACGTAAAAGGGAAGTAATTAAAAAAATAAAAATATTGTAAGTGAACAAAAGAAGGATCTGCCAAATAAATCTGTTGACATAAATGAAATTTCAGATCAGTATCTTCATTAGTTACGGAGATATACCCATTTTAATTTGAAATAAAGGGAGGTAATTTGACATAAAATCAGTCCATAGTTATCTACCCTGATTGGCTCAGTCCAACTAATGACAATAATGAAATTTCAAATAAGTCCTATAAGTACTTACTAATATAAATCCAT
Source organism: Mercenaria mercenaria (assembly GCF_021730395.1). NCBI lineage: Eukaryota > Metazoa > Mollusca > Bivalvia > Venerida > Veneridae > Mercenaria > Mercenaria mercenaria. The sequence goes on from NC_069365.1 coordinate 16,804,041, forward strand.
TTTGATTACAATCAGGGGAGGTAATCAGATATAAAATAACTCTGGAACCTACGATTGGATCTGATTTGTCATGGAATCCAAGATTTATTGTTGTTGAAGATATTTTGGAAGTTTGTATCAAATAAAACCACAAATGAAGTATCTATATGGCTGCAAAAGCAAAAATAGCCAATTTTGGACCTTTAAGGGGCCATAACTCTGGAACCCATGATGGAATCTGGCCAGTTCAAGAAAGGAACTCAGTTCTTGTGGTAATACAAGTTGTGTGCAAGTTTGGTTAAAATCAAATCATAAATGAAGCTGCTATTGTGCAGACAAGGTCAAAATAGCTAATTTTGGCCCTTTCAGGGGTCATAACTCTGGAACCCATTAAGGGATCTGGCCAGTTTAAAAAAGGAACCGAGATCTTATGGTGACACAAGTTTTGTGCAAATTTGATTAAATTCAAATCATAAATGAAGCTGCTATTGTGCAGACAAGGTCAAAATAGCTAATTCTGGCCCTTTCAGGGGCCATAACTCTGGAACCCATAATGGAATCTGGACGGTTTAAGAAAGAAACCAAGATCTTATGGTGATACAAGTTGTGTGCCAGTTTGGTAAAAATCAAATCATAAATAAAGCTGCTATTATGCAGACAAGGTCAAAATAGCTAATTTTGACCCTTTCAGGGGCCATAACTCTGGAACACATAATCGAATCTGGCCGGTTCAAGAAAGGAACCAAGATCTTATGGTGATACAAGTTGTGTGCAAGTTTTGTAAAAATCAGATCATAAATAAAGCTGCTATTGTGTAGACAAGGTCAAAATAGCTAAATTTGGCCCTTTCAGGGGCCATAACTCTGGAACCCATAATGGGATCTGGCCAGTTCAGGAAAGGAACAGAGATCTTATGGTGATACAAGTTGTGTGCAAGTTTGGTTAAAATAAAATCATAAATGAAACCACTATCGTGCAGACAAGAAATTGTTGACGCACGGACGGACGCACGCACGCACAGACGACGGACGACGGACAAAGGGTGATCACAAAAGCTCACCTTGTCACTATGTAACAGGTGAGCTAAAAAGGTAAAACAACAAATAAAACAATATTTTACTTGTTTTATTTTCGAGAAAACAAAAATCGATAGTACCGCGAGACTGATGCTCCTCTCCGCCGCAGAAATAAGATTTATTACCGGTGTCGATGTAACTCTACTTTCGTTTTGCGTCCACCTCAAAATTGACCAAAAATGTTTTATTCCCAGGATTTTGGGCCAAAATCGGGGGTGCGCATTATACAAGGGTGTGCATTATACATTGGTATCTATGGTATAAAGGTTTCGCTACAGGATTTTCCAGAAGTCCCAATGTGATTTACATCCATCTAAATTCAGTCCCTATAAGTACATTTTTACAACAACGTCCTACAAGAAAAATAACTGGATTCTTTCTAAAGTGGATTTTTTACACACGTATTAAAAATCGTTATGAATGTCAGAAAATAAATCTTCAAAATGACTGGAAAGAACAGTCAAAAACGACCAGCCCACATTAAACTGTACATCAGCTTGGAAATATAAGTCCTGATTTTAATTCAAAAAGTCCTTAAGTCAAGAAAAAAGTATCACATAGCCATATTTATTCAATTTTGATCTTTACCTTCATAAAAAGTATGTTATAGCTCTAATTGAATGTATATCGAATGCTGCTTTTAAAGATCTTAATGAACAATGGCATTTTGTTTACTATATCTTTTATGAATGTTGTCAGATTGCACATACAGCTTGCGGAATAGATAACACTTGATATTATCATACTTACGTTTTTATACAGTTTTGTTTCCATTTTGTACATTGTGAATGCTAATATTCCCATATGTTTATTGTTGCTATGTAATGCTTATGGGTATTGACTTATTGTACCCCCCGACAACAAAGTTGTAAGGGGGGGTATACTGGTTTCAGGTTGTCTGTCTGTCTGTCTGTCCGTCTGTCTGTCTGTCCGTCTGGCTGTCTGTCCGTAGACGCAATCTTGTGCGCACCATCTCTCCTTATCCCCTTGACAGAATTTAATGAAACTTCACACAATTGATCAGTACCAACAGTAGTTGTGCATGGGGCATGTTAGGTTCTTTTAGAAAAAAAATTTGCAGAGTTATGGGACTTTGTTTTTTTGTTACTATACTATATACATAGACACAATCTTGTGCGCACCATCTCTCCTCATCCCCTTGACACAATTTAATGAAACTTCACACAAGTGATGAGTACCAACAGTAGTAGTGCATGGGGCATGTTAGGTTCTTTTAGAAAATAAATTTGCAGAGTTATGGGACTTTGTTTTTTTGTTACTATACTATATACATAGACACAATCTTGTGCGCACCATCTCTCCTCATCCCCTTGACACAGTTTAATGAAACTTCACACAAGTGATGAGTACCAACAGTAGTTGTGCATGGGGCATGTTAGGTTCTTTCAGAAAATAAATTTGCAGAGTTATGGGACTTTGTTTTTTTGTTACTATACTATATACATAGACACAATCCCCATTAGATTTATGTAATGTAAAAAATATTTAACAGATATGATATGAATGAGGACATTAGGACCATGTGTATTAAAGCTCTATACACATAAGTATTTGAACATTTGAAGCCTTCGACCGCTAACCAAGTATTTCTGCTGTTAAAACCATGCAAGAACAGGGAAAATAAACATAAACCGTAATGTATTGTCTAAATACGGTTTGGTGCATATCAAGTATCTGAGGAACGCGTCGACGTAACGAAAAACTATAGTTTTCAATTAACGTTTTTATTCGGCGAACGCCGTCTAAGAACGAATTCGTTACCTATGCCACGTGACTTCAGTTTGCAAATCAAACTACTTGATAACGCATTATAGATAATTTATCAAAATCCCCCCAGTCAAACGAGACTTGCCTGAAGTTGATGTTTGGTTGGGATTCTATGTAGTCATACAGCTACTCGACGGGATCATATGAGAGATGCGCGCCAACCGTGACCGTGATTATTCAGTATTAAAAGCTTTAGATCAAAAATTTTGGTCTAAACAGCAAAGTTTCAAACCTTTTATACATGATTGTACTCATAAAAGCTTAGAGCGTAAACTTAGGGAGGGATACATATGCTTTCAGGGTGGGCATATGATTCCTTCGAGTAGCTGTATGACTACATAGAATCCCAACCAAACATCAACTTCAGGTAAGTCTCGTTTGCTTGGGGGGAAACTATTACGTCATACGCTACTCTCGTGCTCATATGAGACTTCAAAGCAAAAGGACAAAATTTTTGGTCTCAGATAATTAATAGAAAATTGAACACAGCACATACCTGCTGAAATTGGAATTAACACGACAACACAGCATCTGCAAATGTTGCCTCTTCCTGCTGAATGTCTTTATGGTAGAACTGTGCAAAAGTCTGTGAATTTGTCCTTCCTGCCACACTTAATATATCATGTATAGGAATATGGCAGTTCTTGGCTTTCGATGTTGAAGCTGACCTGACACTATGAGCTTTGAATAAAGATATGTCTATGCCAGATAAACTCATAATAGTTTTTAACCATCTGCTTATGGTACTTGAGGTAACAGCTGCATGTGGTTTCAAATAACTTATAAACAGTGACTGTTCATTATTCCTTAATGGTTCAGTCCGTTTAATATACTCACTTAATGTATTTACAACACATAAACTTGCATCCGGATAACTTTTTAACATAACATATGGTACACGCCTTCCTGGCTTTGACTGTTTTAAAGAACCTTTAAACTGTAACACATAAAACTCAGAACCTTTCCTTAGGTTTTCTAACGTCAACAGCTGTAAGGACTGAGCTCTAGAAGCTTGAGTAAGAGCAATTAACATCGCTAATTTTAAAGTTAATAATTTCAAACACAATTTTACAAGTGGCATCAGAGGTTTTAAATAAGTAATTGTCTTGCTTACATCCCACGTCTCCTTGTACCTTGCTTTAGGTGGACGAATGTTATATGTTCCCTTACAAAATCTAGTGACGACTGGATGTTTGCCAACAATGAAGCCATCAAGAACGATTCCTAGAGCTGACAATGCACTCCTTGCAATATTAATACTTTCATAAGACAGTCCTGAATCAAACAATCTTGTTAAGAAGTCTATAACATTATTCACAGTAACTTGAACTTAATTAACTTGTTTTTCACTACAGAACTGAAACCATCTCTTAATGTAAACTGAGTACTGATTTTGTGTTGAAGGTTTCCACGAGGACATGATAATGTCTGCAGCTCTCTCTCAAATGTTTCTATCTTGGAAAGATTGCCTGATAACCGAGAAGCAACTAAATTTAGTTTGCCTACCAGTGGATGTACTTTGTCTGTGTATGGAATCTGAAGTACCTTGGATGTCACTGGTATTATGTACGGAATGTCTATCAACAGTTCTAGGAGGTCGTTCCACCAATTCTGTGTGGGCCAAAGTGGCACTATCATAATACAGTCTCCTTGGTCTTGCCTCAGCTTCTGTAGAGCTCGTGCCACCAAACTGAAAGGACAGAAAATGTACATAAACATTTTAGACCAGTCTAAGGAGAAAGCATCCACAAAAAATGCTTCAGCATCAGGTTTCCATGAAACATACTTTGGCAACTGACAATTTAACCTTGATGCAAACATATCTACTTCTGGTTTGCCCCCAGATACTTGTAACATTGTCAAAGATTTGCTCATTGAGCTTCCATTCGACATTATCATTGAAATTTCTTGATCCATGATCAGAAATATTGTCTTTTCCAGGAATATGTGTAGAAGATAACCATACTGATCTCTCCATACACCAAACCCACAGTTTGTGCACTAATTCATTGCATTCTAAAGACCTACAACCACCCATGTTCCTAATATAGGACACTGCACATGTGTTATCTAACTGTACTTGCACATGTATATTTTTCTTATGCATGCAGAATGCTTTGACTGACAAACTGGCTGCCAATAGTTCCAAATAATTGATATGATGCCCTGCTTCTGCAGTAGACCATCTACCACCTATTTCCTGATTCTCACATATTCCTGCCCATCCAAAGGATGATGCATCAGTCACAATCACTAAATCTGCATTACCATGATCTATAACTCTTTCCTGGGAAGACAGATTGTCTATCCACCATTTCAATTCAGTTCTCATTTCATCTGTGACATACATTTTCGAAGAAAAATCACCTTTCGAGTTTTTCATTGCTTGAATTTTTTCTTTTTCTATTTTTCGGTAGAACAGGTGGCCAAATTCAACAGCCGAAAAGCTTGAAACCATAAGGCCAAGAACTCTTGCTACATTTTGAATAGACACTTTTGATTTCCGATGTAATTGTTTGCATTCTTCTAAAAGTGTGAACACTTTTTTCTGTGGAAAAGTAACGACCATTTTTTCGGAGTCTATGTCGTTACCAAGAAAGGTGATTTTTCTTGTAGGAATCAAAACTGATTTCTTTTTGTTTATCATGAAACCAACATCTGACATCAAGCTCACCGTGTCTTTGACATTTTGCTCACATTCTAAAAATGTGTTACCAGACAAAAAAGAATCATCTATATACCCTGATTTTTGTATCCACGTACACGAAGTGACGCATATATTGGTTTCATAAGCTTTGTAAATAATCTAGGGGCAAAAGAAATACCATTTGGTAAGCTTGGTATTGATATAAAATACCACGGTGCTCAAATCTCAACTTCACTTGGTCTTCTTCCGCAATGAATACAGAATAATATGCATCTTGAAGATCTACAGATGCCATGAAGCAATCTGGAGAAACTAAACGTAAAATAGATTCAAACGTATCCATTTTAAAATGATGATACGGTATGTATTGGTTCAGTTTTTTCAAATTCAATATCATTCTGTATTCACCAGGATTTGCTTTTGGTACAAGGAAAATTGGAGAAATAAACTCGTTTGGATGATGAGATACTTTTTTGATAACTTTCATGTTCAGTAACTTTTTAATCTCTGTATCTACAATCAGTGACTCTTTTTCACTGAATTTTGTGACATAACATCTTGTTCGTATAGGATTTACAGAATCCAAAAATTCAATACGACAGTGTCTAACAATGTCTAAAATATTTTCATCCCGAGTAATTTCTCTCCAATTTTCCTCATGAAATCTGAGTCTACCAGCCTCAAATTGCTGACTAACCTGTTTTACTTCTTCTGCCCCTCCTTGGAGTTTTTTGTGTAGTTGGAACTGGGTATAGCAGCCGTTTCAGCAGGCCTGTAACCACGACCCCTATATCCACGTCTGAATCCTCCACGACCTCCCCTTCGATACGGAAAACTTCTGTATCCTCTACCACGTGGAGTACGCCCAACTTTACCGATTCTACTCATATCTTGAATGTCCTTAACATTCTTGTTTATATCCATCTCATTCCCATAGAGGAACTCTGTATAGGGTAAGCTGGGTGACGTCAGTGGAAAGTATTTAGGGTCAAAATCATTCTTGTGGGATTCTTTCCGTCTGTTATTAATAAGTTTGTTAGAATGGCCCAGCAGCGCCAAGGCATTACTTCCCAACTCAAATGCTTGTGAATCGGTGTCTCCCTGTTTGTGCAACAACTTTACAATATTAATTGATGCTTTGACAACACAATTTTGAATCAACTGCATTTTTGCATCCTCAGTTTGGGTGTGTGCCTTTAGCAATCTCCACATACCCGGATTAACTCTGGTTTTTGTCAAGCTTCACAGTTCTGTGGTCTGTGTACTTCTTTGAGGATTTCTTGAATGTTTCTCTCCGGAACACCATTTCTAAAGATCTATTGACAAAGTCGTAAGATCTTCATTTACATTCGTGTCCACTTTGTCTGCAAGCAGAAACTTGTCAGAAAGACCCTGAAATAATGTCTTCGGTTTCTTGAATGGGGGTTCAACCGGGTGTGGATCATCTGGACATCTTCATTTCCGACTGAATGATCATTATCAGAATAATTAGGGGGGTAATTCTCGTCGCCCTCATCATCATAATCATATGAATCATCATAGCATCCCTGGTTACTGTCAAAGCAGTCCTGGTTACTGTCATTGCCCTGATACAACGTATCAACTCTTTCAGACAATATTTTCAAGTCCTGACCTTGCTTATTTATGTTAGAGTTCATTTCCTGTAATATTTTCAGAACTTCTTTATTCAAGTCCTTCTCGCACGTGATAGGAGCCTTTGACTTTGCTGATGACTTTACAGGCTGTTTTTCTGACTTTTTTCCCGTTTCTTTCCTCCCCGAGGAACCTTCTGGCTGAATTGCATCGGCATCTGGCTTCTGCGAAGCACCTGTTTCTTTAGCTTGCATTATTTGGGGTGAATTTTTGGCCGAATTTTTATTTTGCAACATACTTTCCGCCATGTTGAACAGCTGATTACAGGTTGAATAATCTCCAACCCAAACAATTAGGTTGGAAAATTTCCATAAACGGAAGTTTATAAATAACTGAAATACAATTATTCAGTAGGATTTAAGCAACAACGTTGCTTATAAATTTTTTATTTAAAAAAAATACAACCTCGTTGTATTTATCAAAGAAATTAAACCAGTACACTTTGTTTAGAGACTATAACGTTTATCAAGACACCTTGATAAAAGTTTACTGCACGGTCACAGTATTAATCTACAGCACCTGTAGACGGAGATTCGTCTGCTCTCGACGAAATCTCAAAGCGCACTGAATAATCACGGTCACGGTTGGCGCGCATCTCTCATATGAGCACGAGAGTAGCGTATGACGTAATAGAATGGAAGATTTATGCAACACTCTGCCTGATTGGACGAGAGTGTCAATTTCTTTCACTCTGTTGATTGTGCTACGCTGAGTGAAATGTAGACAAAGCATTTATCCTAAACGACGCTGTTCACAGTTTTAAAGCTAACTTTGGCTCAGTATATTTAGCAAGAATATTGATATATCTCAAAATGATAAGTAAGTTTAATAAATATGATAAAAACCTGTTCAAATACCAACATATATCAAATTAAAGAAAGAGCTGAATACGGTCTGCGTATCACATGAATAAGGGTGTGATAAGAGTCTTTTATGTAGAGGAGTGCTTTTTAAAAGATTTTCCTTGTTACAATTGTCGTCTGTATATGAAAAGGTTTCTTGCTTTTGTGACTTATTCAGATTGCATATTAAAATGAGTACTTGTTTGCTTTGATATATTTGTTATAAATTATTTAACTGATTTATTATATATGAATATTTTTCTTTAGTATGGTATGCAAATATTGAACTCGGTTGAAATCTGTTTTATTATGTATATGCTATATAATGACTGAATCTCATTACACTGAAATGAAGGTACGCTGCATACAGTTTATCTATGTGATACGACTACGGTCAAACTTTGTTTATGAAACAGAAATATTGAAATAATTACAATTGTATGTTTTGCTTGACCTTCACTTTTTTATTGGTGTGACGTCATTGTCCAAAGATTCATGAATAGCGAATATGCATTTGTTAAAGCGGGATCAGTTGGCCTATTTTAGAAATAAATAAAAATAATAAATAAAAAATCCTTTAATTGATTTTTTTCTCATGTATTCTAATCAAACTTGATTTGTAGCATCTTTATTAGGCCCGCAGCCAACTTTGTTCAGCTGGGACATTTGACCCCTTTTAGGGGCTGCTAGAGCTAAAACTAGAAATGCCTTTATACAGCGTCTCATGAACAGCTTGGTGGATCTTTGTCATACTTGGTCTGGAGCATCATTATAAGGTCCTCTTCCAAATTTATTTATATAGGAACTTGGGCCCTATTAGGGACCACTATAGCTAAAAGTAGATATGCCTTTCTTCGCATTAACCACTAAAATGTAATGGATTTTTATCAAACTCGATGTGTAACAATATCGTAAGGTCTCCTGCTTTTTTGTTACAAATGGGGATAGGGACCAATTTAGCTAAAATATAAACACGTTTAATGACCTCTTCTCATGAACCGCTTCATGAATCTTCATCAAACTACTGCTGTAATTATTCGTATAAGGATAAACGAAACAAAATTGCAACCCTACGAAACCTTTGCGAAAAATTAAAAGAGAACCATTTAAATTGTTAAAGTGCGGTGTTTAGTTTTGCAATTTGAAAAATGTTAGATGAAAGATGAATGTTAGATGAAAAATTCATAAACTTCTTTCCTTACTACAATTCGCCGACCATCATTTTTAAAGATATTTCTTGTTTGCAATACTTTGGTATTATTTATGATCTTTTCGATACTAATATTATAATTGATGGCCTAAAATATAACTTTATATCATTCTTGATGTTTATAATAAATAGAAGTAAATGTTCCATACTCCCACTGTCTGTGACAAGAGCATCGATGATGTATTTATTGTTAAGGACATGTATAGTTTATACATGCACCATTTTTCTTGTGAGGAATAAGGCCAGAAAACATCTACATACATGTATATGATTGGCCGAAAGTCTGAATGAATCAGTCGGCAAACACTTAAAAAGTTGCCCTAAACATACATTAAGTAATGTTAATTATCGTGTATTTTATTCATTTTTACAAAAAGTCTTGTTGTAAACATTCATCATGTGAGTAATGGATTACATTTGTAAAGTGTTGGAACCTTTGCTCGGCGTATTCCAGTCCTTGCATATTTCTTATTTAGCAATAATTGTTAGAAAAGAAAGGCAAATGTCAAAATTTTATAAACAATATTACTGTCTGAAGAAAAAACACAAACAACAATGTTCTCTAAGTAAGTCAAACTTGTCTGGAAGAAGGGGTGCCTCTGCACTGATGTGTTAACGGACAAGGTCTGAGCGAAGTAGCTATTCGTGCACTAAAATGTCAACAAACTCAAGTTAAATGACAAAAAATTGAATAGTGATCATGATTTTTCATATCTCGTAGGAAATTGTCAACTACATTTGTACATTAACAGATCTACGTGCAGTAGACCTACAGACATACGTATTAACTTAAAGCACTTCTATGATAATTAAAACTTTATCAACTAAAGACGTGTAGAGATATTAATGACTTTAAAATACTTAACTTAAATTCAAATTTGTAAAATTCCATAAAATTTTCTAATGTAATGTTGAATTTCATTATATAATACTCACTGTTTTTAATTATAATACTGTACTTATTTTTATTGAAGATGTAAAAATGAACCACGGCGACAATAGCACCCTGTGTGCTATAATAACCAAGAACAAGACTTACTTTGCCATATTTTTTTAAAGGTAGGTGCCAGTATTTTGATAATACTACCCATTATGAAGATTTTTCCTTTTTCACGCTTTGCTCGCGTCTCTTTTTTGAACAACTTCAAACAAAAACCGATACTTTGATTTCGCCGTTATATGTGCCATTATCGCAAGCTGTAGGGCTGAGTACACTAGTCCCTTGATTTCTGATTTAAAGACCCACCACGACCTAGTGACCTACTTTTTCCTCCCACATGAACTTGGTGCAAATCATTCTGATAATACTGGTATAATACAGGCGGTCAATTTAGGCCCTCCTTGAATTAATGTGTTTTTAAAACTTCATCTGAAACCCCATTCAGTTATTCTCTTCTCAGTATAGTTTTATAAACATAGAACAATAACTATCTTACACTGTAGAAACAAAGTGAGGTCTAAACTCACCTTAATACATCACACTTCTACATTACACACATTGTCTTTGCCTTATATATGTCACTGTCAGTTTGTAACTAGATACTGGTTATTCCTCATGTATATTTACCATCATAGAAATACAAAAGAATACAGTTATTTTGTGGTGCATCTTTAAAGGGAATTCCTATAGTTTTTTATGCGCATCTTTCTGCGCAGCCGGCACATTCTATGGAAAACTGAACTGAAGTCAACATTTGTTGAAACATGTTACAGACAATCTTAAATATGAGGAATTGTGAATGAAATAACATTTTTGATAAGTTACATCAGTAATCAAATGTTGATACTGGTTTATGTTGTATTGACAAGTATCATGCCTGACAGGTATCTTGTTATTTTTGTGGTTGTGTTTTCACATCGCATTTTAGTACAAAGACAGTGTTGTTCATATAATGTAAGATAATTGACTTAGTACTGATAAGACAATATCACCTTTCAGATTATTTAGTATTCAATTATGGAAAGAATTAAGAATTTTTAAAACTTTTTTTAACTTTTAGCAGACATACATGTAATCAATTAGGCCAGGTTCGCGCCAATTCCGTCCGAACAGGTGTTGTATTCTAGCGGTCTTAACATAAAATTTAGCCTGGTGACCCATACATTTTTAGCCCCTTTTATGCTCACAATACAGTTATCTATACACAAGAAGAAAAAGAAAAAATTCTATGAAAGAGTTTTTTCAAAATTAAAAAAAAATATTCTTCACTATGGGTATTTTTCATTGAAAAAAGTTCACAAAAGTAAATATGAAACAATATTTTTTTCCATTTGTACCCATTATTGTAAGGATAGAGTATTACAAATATGACTATGATATCAAATAAGTATATAATAAAATGTAATGTAACAGGTTTGAAAGGTTCGGAATATTGTATATTCTATAAATCATTGTTTAATATGCTACGTAGAAAGATGATAAACTGTAATACTTGAAAATATTGAAAGTTGCTGAATTGTCAAACCTGTCACAAAACATGTAGCCCAAGGGTTAAACAGGTATACTTAGTTGTTTATATCATTTACTTCCGGGATCAAAGTTCGATATTTTAAAGGGAAAAAAGGCACACTAATTGTGTAATTTTAACATAGCGGCTAGACTGTTTAAAATTAAAATATATATGCTGAAATATAATTATCTAGGGTCAGAGTTAGATTTAGAGTTAGAGAGAGAAAGATGGGTTTATAAATGCTAGATTGATAAGGTCACCTTACTTAATAAAAATCTAGCTAAAATGTTATGTTTAAATACTAAAGACTGTTGCTATGATAAATAAAACTGGTTAAAAGGTTATGTTTGTTGTATTAAATGGCCACGTACGTTACCAACGCGCGTTTCGGGAGCCGCAGACCAGGATGGACCTTTGAATGTTGTCAGGGCACACGATGAGTACACAATCCACTAGATGATCACGCCGAGAAAAAAGGGTTTTAAAAACTGTTATTCTTCTTGCTTGTTAAATAATTTATTTTAAAAAATGGCAGACAACGCTTCTATTCAGCAAATTTTTCCAAGATTTGGCTATTCAATTAAAAATATTTCCACCGCAATAGGAAACTCAGAGTGTAAAAATGTGATTTCAAAATTTTGATGGAAATTTTGAAGATTTTAAGTCATGGGTAAAATCGATAGAAAAATATTCTTTTTTAAATGTTTTAAATGATGATAGAAAGAAATTAATTTGCTATCAAACTGCAACAGGGCCAGTGTCAGATTTCATACATAGTTTTATAAACCCGAAAATCAAGATTGACTTGGGCTGTTTGAAAATGCTTTATTTACTAGATTTTCTACATACATGACTCACAGCATGCTTTATTTCTTTTGCAAAGTATAAAACAAAAACCTGATGAAAATGTAAATGTCTATGCTGAAAGATTATTAACTCTGGCAGAAGATGCCTATGAAAATAAAGATCAAGGTAAAAAATCAAATTGCAAATTTACAATTATTCAGAAACAGTTAATAGGTCATTTTCTTGACGGGTTTTAACCAGAAAATTTTCTTAAAATGAAAGTATGCGTGATTCGCGGAAACTTTACAGGCTGCAGTTACGTCAGCTATGAATGAACCAAATTTAAGAGATCGGTTTAATTTACGATCGGAAATGTTACTAGCCAGCAAAATGTTTCAGAAACTTGTCAAAAAGCTAAAGAGTTAGATCATATTCAGCCACAGATTCGTTGTCAATATTGCCGAAGGCTGGGTTTCCATAATGTCAAGCAATGTAGGACACGTCAGAAATATGTTTATGCAATATTTTTACGAAAGAAAGCCACTAGACATATGCAGAAATTAAGCCAAAGTAAATTTCAAAACAATTATAAATAAAAGATATATTGATTGCGGAATTGTGGGAAATTAGGACATTTTATGAGGGGAATGTAAGAGTGTATTTAGACCTAAAGGAATATATTTAGGCCTTTAAACAAAGATCTTCCTATCATAAAGAAGTCGATGGTAGGAATAATGATTTATCACGTATTTTATAGCGCTAGCAGGGAATCCAAACTCTTGTACAATTAGAATAGGGAAACAGAAGATTAGGGCTTAGTAGACTCTGGAGCAGAAGTCTCATTAATTAATAGGAGGACATATAAAATCTTAAATAATACCCAAAACTTTTTAAAAATCATAAAGTTTCATTACAGTCTGTAAATGGTAATTCACTGCATGTAATGGATACACCAATCTTATTTTTCGAATAGGTGGAGAAAAAATAGAACATAAATTCTATGTGGTCTCAAATATAAATAGAAAAGCAATACTTGGAAGGGACTTTCTCATTCGAACAAATCCCAGAATTTATTTGATTTTTTAAATCAATGAGAGTTAAAAATAGCTATGTCACATACAAGAAGATGTACATATTGCTTCAGTAGTTAGTTGCAAAAAGATACTGTAATAAAACCTCAAACAGTGCATTTTTGTTCAGGACAATTACAAAAAGACTCTAAACTAAAGAATTTTAAAACATATGAATTAAAAAGGTTGAAGATGGTTTATCTTAGTACAGAACCTGGTTTAATGGTAGCTAATTCAGTCATAAAATTTACGAAACATCGTGGTTTCCGTTAAGTTCATAAATTCTACAAATTAAACAATTTAAAAACAAGGGAAAAGGATGTGCGTCGCAACTGTTGGAAACAAATTGATGAAAAATGTATAGCTTCTGTTTCTGGGGTCAATAAATTATCACAAAATTTAAGGGTGAAAAATCAAGTATTAATACAAAAGAAATAGTAGCACCTAAAGAACACTTTCAATATAGAAAAATTTTTTAAAACAAATAGGGACGTTTTGGAATAATGACTCAGAATTGTCACAGACAGATACGATTACAATGAAAATTCCTACTGTAGAACATGAACCGATAAAACAGCGACCATATTAGATACCTTTAAAATGACAGAAAAATTAGAGTGATGCTATAGATGAAATGCTTAAGGCTAAGTAATAAGACCTTTCAAAGCCCTTATGCAAGTCTGTTGTGCGGGTTTAAAAAAAAGAAAAACGACAACAGTACCAGATTTGGTATAGATTTTAGGAAGATCAACGCCCTGGTGAACACACAGCATATCCTTACCTCATATCGATGATATATTGGCTTTTTTAGGTGATTCAAAATACTTTACTCCCCTAGACTGTCGCTCAGGTTTTTGGCAAATTCCGATTGATGAAAAAGATAAAGAAAAAACTGCTTTTACCACATTAAAGAGGTCTATTTCGAATTTAACGTTATGTGTTCGGTTTATTAATGCCCCGGGGGTGTTCCAGGAATTAATGTCTAAAGTTTAGAGGATTAGATTTTGCTGTGGCATATTTAGATGACTGTCTCAATTCAGAAAACATTAGAAGAACATAAACGCCACTTATATATTATTTAGGTTAAGAGAGCATAAACTTAAACTTAAGTTAAAAAAGTGTCAATTCATGCACCCTTTAAAACCGAATACTTGGGTTTTGTCATAGATGAGATGGCATCAGCCCAAAACCCCTGATAAAGTTAAAGCTATTAGGTCACTTCCGGTTCCAAAAAATTCCCGTGAAATTCGAAAATAATCGGGGCTTCCTCGTTTTATCGTCGGTTCATCCCCTCATTTTCAGAAATAGCAGAACCTCTTATAAACTTAACAAGGAAAAGTCTCCATTTATTTGGACGAAGAATGTCAGAAAAGTTTTGAAAAAAATTAAACTTTTTATCTTACCCAGATCCAAACAAGCCGTATACACTGTATACCGATGCCAGCGATGGTCATGTGGCACGTGCTTAACTCAAGCGTGTAAATCACCAGAATCAGATGAAAATAAAAAAGGGCCTATATATTTTCTGTCTCATAAACTAAGTGAAACACAAAAGAAATACAGCACAATTGAGAAGGAGGCCCATATGCCATTTTTTATTTCTTTGGCAACGTTTAAATTACTTTTACACAATGCTGAATTTACAATCAAAAGCGACCATTCTCCGCTGCAGTTTTATTAAAAAGTGAAATGCAAAACAAGAAAATTCAGTTATGGGCATTGTCTATTAGTGGTTACAACTGTAAGATAGAGTATCTTCCAGGAAAGGCAAATGTTATTGCTGATTTCTTTTCAGGGCCCACCAGATTCTGAAAATAAACAAACAGAAAGTGAGCAAAAAATTGAACCAGATATTAATGACAAACCTACAAAATTTCTGACAAACAAACAGTGAAAGCATAAATGTTATAAAACTCTAACAACTTAAACCCGAAAGAAGTAGCTAACAAAGAATATCAAAAACAAGATTTTTGGGTTGAAACTGTCCCAAACATTTGCAGATTTAGATATGAGATTAGAACAAGATAAAGATCCTGCAATTGTTCAGATGAAAATGCAACTTAAGCATGGTGACCCAAATAGGCTGAATTCAAGAAGTATTTAGAAGTAGACAATGTTCATACTATTTTCAAACCCAGACGAAGAACCAGTTTATGAGACTGTATGTTTCCTAGTCATTTGAAATCATTGTTATAACAGAATATCACAAAATGGTCACCTGGTCCCACAGCGTATGTTTGCAACTATAAAAACAAAGTACTACGGGCCCAAATATGTTTAAAGAACTTCAAAGATATGTAAAAACTTGTGTTGATTGCAGTCTAGAAATTTGAAAAAGGGTTTAAGCCCCTTTTAAAGAGAAAAAAATATTGCACCATTTCCATTTGCTATTGTCTCAATAGACATATTGGTCCTTATGAGAAAACACTAAGTGGCAATCGTTACATCATTTGTTTTGTTGACATTTTCAGTGGTTTCCAAAGTTTCGCAGTCCTGATAAAAGTACAAATACAGTAATAGATTACTTTGAATGAGTATATCCTAATATGATGTCCTCTCCAGAAAATTTCATGACCGAGGGTCAGAATTTACGAGTTCTGCCTTTAGGGAGGTCCTGAAAGAGTTAAATATTGACAATGTATCATGTACAGCATACCACCCAGAAAGTAATGCAAAACAAGAACGAATGCACAGAGTTCTACATGATATTTTAGCAAAAAGAGTTAAAGGGTAATACACGTGAATGGGACCTCCATCTTAATATGCTTTAGCAGGCATAGTCACAATGTTTCTTCAAGTTCAAAGTTCACACCTTTATTTATTTTACAACAGAGACCCGATTTTACCAAATTGATAATTTGCTAAATCCTAGAGCTAAATACCATGGCGGGAAAAGTTTCACAAGATAGTTCTTCAAGAACAAATGCAAGTTTCCTTATGCTTAAGACATTTTAAAACGCTCAAACCGAAAACATAAGGCACAAGTAGACAAAAAGCAAAAGACATTAAGTTCGAATAAATGATCCTGTCTATTACAAGAACTAATCAAAAAAAACAAGCTTGAAGATCGCTGGAAATCGCATTACAGAATCCTTGACAAAAAGGTCCAGTTACATACCTTTAAAAAAACCAGCTTGACAACTCTGTTGTTCAAGTGCATGCAGATCAGATAAGGCTTGCTGACATTGCTGAATGGCCCGAACGCAAAGCTGTCAAAAGGTTATCCAAGACGAAGGGGTTTAAATATGTAATACTCAGATGATTCTAGCTCAAGCAGTAATGATGAATTGATGTTTCTGATATGAAATATCAAACAAAATCAGAAAAGTTTAAAATGCCTAAAAGCACAAATAGGGGCCGTCAAGAACGTGAAAATTTTTCCTCAGAAAATAACATTCCTTTAGCTCAGTTAAGAAAAAAAAAAATTTAAAGAAACAGGAGTAGGGAACGAAATGAATCAGAAACGGAACAAAAAACAAGCAATACTGGCGAAAGTTCTGCTGTATGGGTAACAATACAGAAGAAAACAATTACCTTGATAATGAATCCCCTAAGGAATCAGGGCTTCGCTTCTGATCAGTCCATAGAGACGGATGCAGGATACACAGTCTTTGTCAACGAGTCTGAAAATAATCAAAGTAACATGGGTTATTGAAAATGTTACAAGACACACAAAGACACCTAGTCCTGTAATAAAAAAAGATATTGATGACAAACAAAATATCTGCAAATGATATTAAGTCCATGGTGAGAATGAAAAAAGCAAAAATGAAATGATGCAAGGTCTGCTAAAGACTTGTTTTAGATCTTAACTATTAGACAATTGTTTCAGGGCTTTAAAAGAAGGTCCTATCTTAGAGAATATTTTGCTATTAATAGCATAAAATGATACACAAGGGGGAAATTGTAAGAAAAGTAGCGCTATATGATGGGCGTTGATAAATCCAAATGACTTCACCAAGGGGTATTTTTCAATACACTGTAAATTTTTTTGTAAATACTTCAATTAAAGATTGTTCGTACATTTATTATTATAATTGTTCGGGGGTTGGTTAGTTCCTAGTGCAAAAAATTATATTTTCTGCATAGTAAAAGGCTAGTAGAAAATACAAGATACACCACAAAGTAAAAATTTTGTTTTCTTTAATTCTGTTTAGAACAGAATGGGCCCATGCTGTTATTCACATTTGTAATTATTTTATCAGAATATTTTAATGTCAAATCATTTGTGTTCTGAGACCTGTGAGAACAATTATATCGTGAGTTCACTAGTTTAAGCATACTTTAAATATTTTAAGACGCTGAAAACAGTCATATGTGAGATTTACAATAATGGTTATTGATTAATGCTTACAATAAAGTGGAAAAAAATTGCCTGGCTATCATTTAATGTTATTTTGTGTTTGTTTTCTGCAATTTAACGTCAGCTGCAGTCTGTAAGTATTAAAACCGGTGTCACGATAAGTTTCTCCACGCACCTGTTTACATTAACTGGTGTCATGATAAATTTCTCCACGCACCTGTTCAGAAACCGGGGTCATGAAAGTTTACACACGCACCCGTTACAAAATCCCGGTGTCATGGTAAAATCTCCTAGCACCTGTTTAAACGTAATTTCTGAAATTTTTGTTTAGATTAAGAAAAAAAATAGTTATATTCAACCCATCTGAAGTTTCTAACGAGATTTATGTTTTATTAAAGCACGTACGCTTTGCCAGTATTTAATGATATTTGAATTTTTTACACGTATTTTTCTTAATAGTAAAATGCAGATACGACTAAAATTAAGAGTATCCTAGAATAAGCCGAATAAGTAAGGCTTACAATACGTTTAATTATTTATTGCATATATGATTTTGTTTATTTCGATTTAGTGTTCTCATACCTTTTTTTGTGAGAACAAGCACATTATTTTACTAGCAATTATAGTTAAAGCATTTTTATTTAAAACAATTTATATCAGTTAAAAGATAAATATATAAAGTACTTACCTTATAATAACTTGAATACGTGTAATCATTCCTCCTGTCCATTGTTATATCCTTTTATTATATCTAGTGCTCGTATTCGTGGAAATTTAATTAAATTTCAAACAAATTTCTAAAACACGTCTGCACACAATACAACAAGAAGACAATGCCAGTTAGCTAACATTTTTCTGCACATATGCAAAAGGGGATTGACAAATTCACGGTTGAACGCACGATATTGACCAATGAGAAACTGCGTAACAATAAAAAGCCCTCAAGGACTTATTATCAGTCAACTATATCAGCAACTTCCTGGTGGAACGCCAAAGTGACAAAGATAAAATCATGAATAATACAACAATCAACGAAAAATAACCTCGAGCTATAATGATATTCAGTCTTTCTCTCCATCTACAATTAAAGAAACTTTGTCCAGCCCGAATTATTGAAAATGTTAAAATGAAAAAAGAAATAATCTGAAAATTCTGTGTAGAAAACAACAAGAAACAAGACAAACAAGAAACATTTTAGCAACAGATATATTTACACGATGTCAGATTCTCGTCCCGAGTATTATACTTTTATTCCCCATGCACTTCTTATTGAAAATACCCGACACAGTTTGCAAATAAATTGAATATGAAGACTATTTTACCAAGATGATTTTGAAGACTATTTTTTTGCCCTAGCTGAAAACTGTAAAGAATTAACATATTAAAACTAACTGGAAGTATTTTAGACAGTTTTAGTGATTAGCAAATTCAGAATCCCACAGCCATCTACTACTCCGCAATGAGATGTGTGCATCAGGAATTCAGCAACAACAGGAATTATTACGGGAAATATGGGACGCCGATGTGAACAACGCCCAACAGCAGACTTGTACCACTTGCGGGACAATTGGTGGGTTGTACGCTGCAGAGAAATGGCTGATGTTGGAGGCAGATTTGTTTTAAAAATTTTTATCGTTTATTGTTTTTTTTCATTTGAATATTTAAAAGAAAGAAGGAAGTTATAAAAAAAATGTAAATAAATGTTTTCGGTGCATACAAATGTATTTATAAAATGTATACTCTAGATACAAGTCTCTTAGAATTTATACTTTTGAAAGAATCAGTATTTTTTTAAATAAATAGATATCCGATTCGGCGTATACACTTGTAGCATGAGCGCAATAAAAAAATACATGTTCAAGGCATATAAATACCTTGATCTTTAATCTGTACTTTATACATGTGCGCGTATTTTAATTTTTAAAAAATTAGTATGTCCATGGATATATCGTATCTATAGAAGATGTGATTTTACGGGTGTTGATATTATAAACATGTACCCTGTATATTTAAAAACCAGATATGTATTTGCTTTCTAAATTTCAGAACCACTTATGTTTATATGTATGACAAGCTCTAATAGATGCCTCAGAAAGACGGAATTTCCACAAAATGAACGAAAAACGAAACAAACAGACGTTTATTGACAAACGTGATACTTTAGAGTTATTATATTATATCTATATTTGTTATATACATGTAATCGTGAGTTAGACAGATGTGACTCGCAAATGAAAAACTGTTTAATTTCAATGTATAATGTTTAAAATTGTAAAACTACAGACGAATGTTTTTGAAAAGATAAAAAGTGCACTTTATTTGTATGAAAGAAATCATCACGTTTTAAGAAAATTTCCTCGATTATATTTGTATTATGCTTGCACTAACATTCTTTATGCCTAAATACTGAGAAATGTATCTATCTGTAATATTATGTACTTTAAATTGTCTTTTAATATTAGTGTAAAATTTTCTCAACTGTTAGGTCGTGCATTCAAAAGCTAATTACGTTTACTAATTATACCTGGCGAAACCTCGCAACAATAATCTAACGATCAACATTAAGGATTTGTTATAGCTTAGATTTACTAATTATCTTTTTTTTTTTATTTTTTTGTGGAAGAAATGAAGGGATTTGTAATGTAACGGTTTGAAAAGGGTTTGGAATATTGTATATTCTATAAATCATTGTTTAATATGCTACGTGAAAGATGATAAACTGTAATACTTGAAAAATAATTAAAGTTTTCTGAATTGTCAAACCCGTCACAAAACATGTAGCCCAAGGGTTAAACAGGTATACTTATTGTTTATATCATTTACTTCCCGGGGTCAAAGTTCGATATGTTTAAAGGAAAAAAGGCACGACTAATTGTGTAATTTTACATAGCGGCCAGACTGCTTAATTAAATATATAGCTGAAATATAATTTTCTAGGGTCAAGTTAGATTTAGAGTAGAGAGAGAAGATGGGTTATAAATGCTAGATTGATTTAAAGGGACCTTACTTAATAAAATCTAGCTAAAATGTTATTTTAAAAACTAAAGACTGTTGCTATGATAAATAAAACTGGTAAAAGTTTATGTTTGTTGTATTAAATGGCCACGCTACGTTACAAAAATCTGTAATAAGAAAAAGCCGTATTGTGCTGCCTGGATGTATATTTTGGTTGGTATTTATAAAAAAGCAATAAATTATGAAAATGTTGAAAAATCGCTAGCATTTCAGCAAAAGTGGGTGTGTTCAAAAAAATTTTCACAAAAACAAGCCTGGTGACCTATTGTTTCTATTTGTTCATTGTTTTCAGCACAGATTTTCCTATCATATATGTGAATTTAAAAAAAATCTGTGAAAGGAAAAAAACTATAGGAATTCTCTTTAAGAGAACTGTTCAAATTCAGTATAAAAGACTTTTCAATTTACTCACTAAACTTGCACACACTTTTGTTTACATTAAAATATAACGGCAAGGGGCGTACCTGGATGATTTTGAACTGTACGCACGACATGAGCAGCATACCTGCGAACCAAGCAGAGATGCTGTGAGTGCGGAGTAGGTGAGTGAAGGGTCTCCATCTCCCTTGAAAATGTTGAAAAAAATTTCGGCAAGAATGCGTTCTCTTGCTAGATTTATTTTCCAGCGTCAATATATTTTGTTTACATATTACAAAGATAATCATTCCAATTTATAGTTTATCACGCCGCTCATGCTTACTGGCAGGGATCGTTACAGTGTCTAAATTGCAACTGGAGCAGTCCCGGATATTTTTCGTTTAAAGTCCTATGAAACTTTACCCTGATGTTTCAATAGCACGATCGCTCTGACACGATACTTGGCCCGTATTAGTATTCATTAATAATTTTATTTAAGATTTTAAAACGTTAATTAATGTATATTTCGCAGATTTTTCCTTGAATTACTTCGAAACAACGAAAAAATCAGAGTTCTGTGAATTGCTCTATACAATACACTCCAGCGCACACCAAGTTTAAATCAACAGTCACAGGAGATATATAGTTATGTTTCAAAATATTTGCGTCACTGAAACACTGTGTCATTCTATGATATATTTTATTGTGTTTTATTGTTTAAACCAAAGAGCTATAAAAATAAATGTATTTTATACTTCTTTGTTTAGACCCGAGCAGGCTTATTGTGTATCGCTAAAGGGACCCAACAATGTATCTGTCAGGATAACTGCATCTAAACTCTAATCCAAACTGCTACACATGTGAACAAATCGTATATCTGAACCGTGTACAAAGCTATTATTATCATTATTTATTTATTTATTTAATATCCTCTACATTGTAAGATTGCATAGGCAATACTCACACTTTAAGGATAAACTAGTTTTTTTGTTGGTATCAATTTTGAAATCTTCGTCAATGTTTAGTTTAATGCATGACTTCCACATCGGTATTTTAACAGTTTTTTGATAAATGTATCTACCCACACATTGCAAATATTTCAAGTTTTCTCATGCGAAACGTAACCTTTTTCTAGTAAACGTAAACAACATTAATACAGCACAACCTCTCCAGAGCGGCTCTCTCTTAAGCAAAATCCTCTCTCATGCCAAGAATATTTCTTACAGTTTGTTAACTCAGCGCCGGGTTTTAGTAATGAGTACAGCCAGTCTACCGATCCCTCTCTGATCCGTGATATAGTTGTAAATACATGTAATCTAGTGACTACTAGAACTAATGCGGCTTAATATATTATGTTATTATTAAGTTATCAAGCATATATCTATATCGTGAATCTTAACAAAAACATTTGATAATTGTAGGTTTTTATTATGCCCCCCTTCAAAGGAGGGGTATATTGTTTTGCAGATGTCGGTCGGTAGGTCGGTCAGTCGGAATGTAGACCAATCCGTTTCCGGATAATAACTCAAGAACGCTTGGGCCTAGGATCATGAAAGTTGATAGGGAGGTTGGTCATCACCAGCAGATGACCCCTATTGATTTTGAGGTATGTATATCAAAGGTCAAGGTCACAGTGACCCTGAATAGTAAAACGGTTTCCGGATGATAACTCAAGAACACTTGGGCCTAGGATCATGAAAGTTGATAGAGAGGTTAGTAATGACCAGCAGATGACCCCTACTGATTTTGAGGTCAGTACGTTAAAGGTCAAGGTCACAGTGATCCTGAATAGTAAAACGGTTTCCGGATGATAACTCAAGAACGCTTAGGCCTAGGGTCACGAAAGTTGATAGGGAGGTTGGACATGACCAGCAGATGACCCCTATTGATTTTGAGGTCAGTACGTCAAAGGTCAAGGTCACAGTGACCAGGAACAGTAAAATGGTTTCCAGGCAATAACTCTAGAACGCTTGGGTCCAGTGTCAGGAAAATTGATAGTTAGGTTGGCCATGACCAGCAGATGACACCTATTGATTTTGAGGTCATTAGGTCAAAGGTCAAGGTCACATTGGCCAGGAACAGTAAAAAAAACGGTTTCTGATCTTCTTGTCCAAAACCATAGGGCCTAGGGCTTTGATATTTGGTATGTAGCAAAATCTAGTGGTCCTCTACCAAGATTGTTCAGATTATTTCCCTGGGGTCAAATATGACCCCACCCTGGGGGTCACATGGTTTATATAGACTTATATAGGAAAAAACTTTGAAAAACCTCTTGTCCAAAACCACAGGGCCTAGGGTTTTGATATTTTGTATATGACATCATCTAGTGGTCCTCTACTAAGATTGTTCAAATTATTCCCCTAGGGTCAAATATGGCTCCGCCCTGGGGGTCACATGGTTTACATAGACTTATATAGGGAAAAACTTTGAAAATCTTCTTGTCCAAACCACAAAGACTATGGCTTTGATATTTTGTAATGTAGCATCATTTAGTGGTTCTCTAAATTATTCCCCTAGGGTCAAATATGGCTCCGCCCTGGGGGTCACATGGTTTACATAGACTTATATAGGGAAAAACTTTGAAAATCTTCTTGTCCAAACCACAAAGACTATGGCTTTGATATTTTGTAATGTAGCATCATTTAGTGGTTCTCTACCAAGTTTGTTAAAATTATCCCTCTAGGGTCAAATATGGCCCCGCCCTAGGGGCCATATGGTTCATATAGACTTATATAGGGAAAAACTTAGAACCTTCATGTCCATAACTTACATCATTCAAATTTGGACCACATGTATAGTTTTGAGTGGCAAGATGAACCTTGACATGAGTTGACCTTGATCTTGACCTAGTGACCTACTTTCACATTTCTGTAGCTACAGCCTTCAAATTTGGACCACATGCATAGGTTTGTGTACCGAAAAAAAACATTGACCTTGTTATTGACCTAGTGACATACTTTCACATTTTTGAAGGTACAGGCTTCAACTTTGGACCACATGCATAGTTTTTTGTTCCAAAATAAAATTTGACCTTGATTTTGAACTTGTGACCTACTTTCACATTTCTCAAGCTACAGCCTTCAAATTTGAACCACAAGCATAGTTTTGTGCTTCAAATTTTAACCACATGCATAGTTTTGTGTACCGAAATGAACTTTGATCTTGAGATTGACATAGTGACCTACTTTCACATTTCTGAAGCTACAGGCTTCAAATTTGGACCGCATGCATATTTTTGTGTTCTGAATTGAAATTTGACATTGATTTTTACCTATTACCTACTTTCACATTTCTCAAGCTACAGCCTTCAAATTTGAAGCACATGCATAGTTCTGTCTACCGAAATGAACTTTGACCTTGAAATTGATCTAGTGACCTGCTTTCACATTTCACAAGCCACAGCTTTCAAATTTGGACCACATACACATTGTTTTGAACCGAAATGAAATTTGACATTGATTTTGACCTTGAGCTAGTCTTGAAATTTGGAACATTCAAAAATGGCTCAGTGGATGGCGCCAAGATCACTCTATAATCTCTTGTTAGGTTAATAGGTTAAAGGTCAAGGTCAGATTAAACCAGAATGGTAGAACATTTGTTTACAGTGAGCATATAATTTCTGTTCCTTGTGCAATTACTGAATGCATCAAGGGGTGCATTTCGTGTTCGACGAGCTCTTGTTTATTTATTAATAACCCCCTTACTAATTTAAACGATGTTTCAGCAAATAACTTTTTATTTACACTACAGTAAGTTCTTTGATCTTTAAGCCCCCGAAGGTGGGCATATTAAAATCGCACTGTCCGTCCGTGGATAAGGGATAAACCAGTTTTTTTTGTTGGTATCATGACTTCTTAACAGTTTTTTTTTTTGATAAATGTATCTACCCACACATTGCAAATATTTCAAGTTTTCTCAAGCGAAACGTAACCTTTTCCAGTTAAGGTAAACAATATCTAATATTGGCAAAACGCAAATGCTACGTAAATTACTAAATGGTATTTCGGTATCCAGATTTGGATATAGATTGGTAGATTTAATTGCAACCATTAATCAAAGCACTGGAAGTGCTGACAGTAAGGGGCTCATTGCAGATCATGGATGTCAGTTGGACTAATGTATACACTCAGTAATACCAACCTATTAAGTACCACCATTAATGTCAGATACATTCAAAAACCCTCTTTAGTTTGTTGGTTTCATGCCAGATTTCAACAGTAAGAACCAGTAGAGTGCGAGTCACGACTCGTGACAACTTTCTCACATAAGCAGGTGTACGTCATTGGAGTGAGTAACAGAGATGGGCTCCGCAGAGCTGAACGCAGTTGAAGGAGATGTCAATATCTCACTTTAATCCATGATGTCTAACTGTTGAATGTTGACAATTATTACAGCTGATGCGCAAGACCATGACTAAGACATGATCACTCGTAATTACAAACTTACAGAAAAATCTGACTAACATAAAAGTTATCCGACAAAATCAACCATGAAACTTACTGTGCAATACATGTGTAATAACAATTCAATAATTAAAATCTCGACAACTTGCTTCCAGTGGCTTGTCAAAATCGTGGAGACACTTCTGAAGAGGAATCCCGTAAAATTGTTTTCAAAAGGACTTTTTTTACAATAGGCCCATATTGGCATATTTGTTATATATATTGCATTAATTTTGGCTAATTGTATAATCGTTTCAAAACAATAACTCTATTTTGGTATTTATTCTATCACTAGGGGTAAGATTATAAATATTTGTTCTAAGTCGGAACTGAATCTGATTTCATTTGTAGCCTGATCCACTGATCTGTTTTAGCAATACAGCGTCAGTTATGGGGGCAAGGGACAGTAAATTTGAAAATTCCACGAATCTTCGCCAGTGCGAAAAAAATCACCAAAATTGTAATTTTGAGAAATTAATAGAAAGAATTGAGCGGATGTATTGTATATATTCAACATTTCATCATGTGACATTTTCAGCCTGTCGATTCCTTTGTTTCTATGATATATTTCTTAGACTCCTATTTCAGCCGTAGATAAATTAAGTCTGTAAAAAACAAGGACATATATCAAACAGGGAATGCTATGTTACAAAAACAAAGCCTCCCAAAACGAAATCCACAGCATGCAGACGTGCACACTACAAAACACACACACGCATACAAAGCAAACACACGAGGCAAAACGAACAAATAAAAGAACACAGTGGGGCACCGTCTTGGAACGGTCAGTGGCAAAAACACCACTGGGGAGCTTTAACCGGTTTATGGTGCGCACCAACCTCACTCTTACCCCCACTATGTTCCAAACACACGGGACAGTGTAAATAAAAGTAATCCCCGTCAGGTGGATCTCTAACACACGTAATAGAAACAAAAATACATGGCATGTAAAACACATAAATGCTCCTGTATAAATATATAAAAACAAACCTTAAGAACCAAAAACGTATGTACTCAATGCCTTTACAGAAGACAAAGCAACAAGAGAAACACCCTAAAGGGCCCCACGAAACAGGCCAGAAGACAGATATCAAAACAGTTCAGTCCTGGTGGGATGTAAAAACAGCTTATCATAGAGTCCCCCATCCCACCCTCTTCCGTCAGACGCAAAACGGGTTTTGAAATACCTTCTCGCAGAGGTGTCTTTAAATAACTATTGAATTTTAAAACCAAATGAGAATTACGATAGTAAAACTTAGCAAAATATTTACGCAGTTTGTAATAACGGTAGCCTTACTTAGTTTACTTGTAATATATTGATCACATTCATTGAAATCCTTGACATGACTACATGCTCTGGCAAACCGAATTAACTGAGAAATATATACCCCATAAGATGTAGCCTAATGTACAAGACAAGGGAAGTAACACAGTCTAACAGATTTCTGTATCAATACCATGACCACCGCGCGAATGCTAATCTAAAAATAGCCAGGCTTTCCCCAAGAGAAATATAGCACAATATAAACCTTAGTATTGAATGCTCATAGAAAATTGTCTTAACCCTCAAAAGCAAAGAACTTGACTTGCGTATCGTCAATTAACAAGCATTACATTTTACACCTTCAACTATGAATGTTTAAACAATACAGAACTGAAAATAAGCGGAGATAATTCCAGTGGTTGCGTCTAATTCCATTTTATAATTGATAAGCATTGTCCCATACAGTTCACGCGTGATAAGCATGATTCCATTCGTTGAAGGTCACTTTCGCGTAGGAAGAACAACATTTTAATTCTGTAATTACAATATTTTAACAGCGAATTTCTCGTGGGTGATTTCTATTGTATAAGTAATATCACTTCAAATCCATTTTCCAGTTGATATCGCTAAGGCTTACTGCTGCTTTCTTTTTGTTAACCAAGGACTACTATCTTCATGCGAATTTGGCGGTTCAAATCTAAAGGCTTTCATTGAGTGTCTTCGGATTTAGCTTAACTAAAGCAAGGGTCTCTGTCTGACGAGACCCTTGCTAAAAAGTCTTCAATACCACACCAAGATATTATATTTAGCATAACTGTTTTCTTACTCGCGACATCGGCTGATCATTTTTGTTCTCCTGCCTCTCTCTTGATTTACCAATGTAACACAAGTCATTTTAAACTTGAACAGCAGAGTGAGACGGGTGTCCTGTTTTTGTGCAAAAATATTTCCGACATGCCCAAATTGAATACATCGAAGTACAAAGGACATACATAGTGTTATGTTGGTATGTTTGTAGAAAACGAGCGCTCAGTCGTTGCCGTAGAAACTTGCATGTACAACAGATTTGTTTGGTATAACGAAGCACCGGCACAAATTTAGGTCATATGTGAACTTTCTAGCTTTGATGGTGGAGGAAGATCCCCAGGTACCCTTCCATGCATTATTTCATCACGGGCGGCCACCTAGGTAGAACCACCGACCTTCCGTAAGCCAGCTGGATGGTTTCCTCACATGATATGCGCAATAGAATCTCTTTTTGACAGAGTATCGCAACTGGGAGTTTGTGGCAAAATGATTCCCCTGAAGTGATGCTCTAAATCTAAAACATCCAATTAGTATACATGTATATTAAATATAAATTATTGGATAGACTTTTTGTACTAGTAATAAATATTTATACTGTGTTTAGCTATACATGCATTTTGTCTTATTTTAAACCTATTGCATAGTACTGTTAATTGTATGTTTACATAAACTATAGATGGATCTACACTTTGCGCGATCCTTAGCAACGATAGTAAAATTTCGCGCACGCTTACTCTACGTAGGACAAAAAGACATGACCGCACAATAAACTACTTTAATGTTCTATCAGATTTCTATCTATACCATCAATATGAGTCTGTATTATAATGAATTACCACTGCAGGACAAAAGCAAATATAATGTAAATCTTTGCACTGCTCATAATGAGATACTTTAACTAATGCGCATTATAACTGATAACTAGGGATTCATAATGAACAGGAAATAAACTATTTTTCAGCAATATTGTCTTATTTTAAACCTGTTGTATAGTACTATTAATTGTATGTTTACATGATATTTTCAAATGTAATTCGGATCTAGTATACCTTTAAGATATGGTCTGTAGCTTGTCCGCCCGTATCTTTGTATGTTTGAAACCCCGCACGAGGTGACTATTTTTAAATAAGAGTAAGCCATCATGCTGGCTTTGTGAACAATCCATGGCTTTATCAAAATACCAGATCTCAGATCTCCTATCTTCAAGGGTACGCCATTTCAGCTGACATAGCTTGTTTGTGACACTGCTGTAAGGGGAGTAGTGATGATTAACCCATGGCGCTGCCCTCCGCTGAATCATTTCGATCTGGTAGATATTTTGTTGGGTATAAGGGTTCCAAACACAGCTAGCATATTCTAGCTGTGGCCTGACTAGGGCTTTATAAGCTACTTCTCGAACTTTTGGGTTTTTGCATGGGATATTTCGCTTGATGAAATTCAGTGTTCGGGTAGCTTTGGACGTGACTAAATTGATGTGTTTATTCCAATTAAGATCTGATGATATAGTGACTCCAAGGTACTTTGCATCAGGAACTGTTTCCGAGACTTGGCCATGGAGTGTGTACTTTGATTTGAAAGGGTTTTTGACCTTGTTTTGTTCATAACTGCATTTTGGGGGGTTAAACTCCATGTCCCACTTACTTTCCCATAGCTGTAACCTATTTAAGTCTTGCTGGAGGATGTTTTCTTGGGCAGAACTAGTTACAGTTAAATAGACAGCAGTGTCATCGGCGAATAAGCGGACCTGTGAAATCAGATTTTCAGGCAGGTCATTAATGTAGAGTAGGAATAGAAGAGGGGCCTAGGACGGAGCCCTGTGGGACACCGGACGTTACTGGAACTTCCTCTGAAGTTTCACCATTCACAAGGACAGATTGGCGCCTGCCAATCAAGAAAGACTTGACCCATTGCAACGTGGTGCCCTGAACACCATGTTGATGGAGTTTGTACAGAAGTTTCAGATGGATAACCTTGTCAAATGCTTTAGAGAAGTCCAGAAGGATTAAGTCCGTCTGGTGGCCTTGAATTAAGTTTCGAGATAGATCTTCTACAAGTTCGAGTAACTGAGTTCCGCATGACCTTTTCTCTCTGAACTCATGCTGTAGGTCATAGAGGACATTGTTAACCTGGAAGTGCTTGGTAATATTAGAGGCTATGATGTGTTCCAGTAACTTACAGAGAATACAAGTTAGGGAAATAGGCCGGTTATTTGCAGGATTGCTTTTGTCGCCCTTCTTAAACAGAGGAGTGACATTGGCCTTGGACCAGTCAGCTGGAACATTGCCCGTGTCAAGGGACCTTTGAAAGAGCTTAGTGACTAGTGGTGAGATTTGATCACTAAGATTTTTAAGAAGGATCGGCTTTAGACCATCGGGACCACATGCTTTATCTATTTTGAGGGACGAAAGGAGTTTTTGAACACCCTATATGCCTATAGTGACCTTTGGCATTAGGGGATATTTTGGCAGTTTGTATAGAGAGTTGAGACTGCACTTTCATTTTACAGAGTTGGTCCAATTTGAGAGGTGACATTGGGGTGAACACAGATTGGAATTGACGATTGAGGATATTGGCCTTCTTTTTATCATCCGTATGAAGTTGACCTTTTTCTAGAAATGCCTTGGGAGTCTTGCTTGGCATTTTTGGCAAGGGAGAAAAGTTTCTTACGAGAGAAGTTTTGACCTGTTTGTGGATTATCCGGATCATCTTGACATTCCAGGACATAATCTATGTAACTGTCATGGGCTTGTTTGATATTTTTCCTAACAAGATTTTTAAAATTTATGTAATGTTGTTTGACCTTTGGGTTGGTGTTATTTTTGACCTTTTGGAACATCTTATTTCGTTTCCTAATCTGACGTTTAATGCTTTGGGTAATCCATGGTAGTTGGGGTCTTGAGGAATAAGGTCAGTAATTCGGTCGAAAATGTGCTTCCGTGGTGTAGTCGAAAGAAGTCCATAATAAATAGATCCTAATTTTCCCATTTTTTGCGCAAATTCGTGTAGAACGAGTGCTTTAATCACCATTTTTCACTACTAGAATACATTCTGCATGAAATGAGACGGTTTTCATGTTGATACACCCCACATGGCAAGTTTTGCAGATCGAAACCGGAAGTAGGTGTTTATTGCGCGGACGAGAGCAAATATGCGCCATTTTTAGGGTAGCAGACCACAACTGACTGGCATTCCACTAGGAACTACATAACCCCCTATTTTCTTTTCATTTTTTCGTTAATTTGTGATAGAACTTCCATGAAAAATAGGTGTAGGAAAAAGTGATGTTCTCTAAAGATACGTAAAGACGACCTGAAGGTGTCGTTTTTTATATGAAACAAAGAAGGATTTGAATTACTGACCTTTAACCTTGAGCCTATTCTCTTGGTTGGAATGAATAGGTTCATACCTTCAGATAGAACCCCTTTGAATTCTGACCATAGGTCTTCAACAGACCGTGTGTTATAACCTTTAAACAGGGAAGGGGATTTTGACTTTATGAACTGCTGAAAT
Organism: Mercenaria mercenaria; assembly: GCF_021730395.1. Taxonomy (NCBI): domain Eukaryota; kingdom Metazoa; phylum Mollusca; class Bivalvia; order Venerida; family Veneridae; genus Mercenaria; species Mercenaria mercenaria. The sequence goes on from NC_069365.1 coordinate 16,835,240, forward strand.
TTTGACCAGTCTGCTTTTTTATATAAGTGAACTAGGCGGGGTTTCATTCTATTGAACGTTGGCTTAATATCTGAGTGCACTTGTACTATATCATGATCAGACAATCCCGCCATAGTGTTAACATGCTTGAGTTGGGTTTGAGGTGAGGAAGAGGTCTAAAGTGTTGTTTAACCTTGTAGGAAGACTAACCATTTGTTGGAGGGAGAAATCATTTATGACAGAGAGGAATTCTTCATAGATTCTACAGGTTTCAGAGTCGGTGTGCCCTCGGAGTCCCAGGACAGTTTGGGGAAATTGAAGTATCCGGCATGCCAAATTTTGCCTTTGAGTTTAGCGACCTTGTCTAAAGATTTTCTAAATTCTATTAAACTGTCCTCATCCTGTTCATGTGGTCTGATGTAAGATGCAATGTAAAGGGGCTTAGAACCTACCAATTCCAGTTTTAACCATATGAGTTCACAATCTGTTTGTAACTCCTTCATTTCAGAGACCAAGATGAATACGCCCCCACCTGCTTGGCCTGTTTTCCTGTCTAAACTGTATGGGGTGTAACTTAGGGAAGTGGGAAATATTTCATTATCTTTATGATTTGATGTTAACCAGGATTCTGTACCAAAAATGATGTCCGGATTTTCAGTTTGAAGTAGGGAGTGCAGCTCGAATTTTTTGTTTACTATGGACTGGAAATTGACGATGAGGGTCTTGAGGCCAGAAAAATAGTTCCTTTGAGGATGCGGGCAACGAGACACAAAAATTGTACACATATGTGTTGATCAAGATAATACAACCAACCAAGCACATATTATACACCCCCATGCCTCGTTGAATTCTTATCCGAAAGTGTTTGCAGTTTACAAATGACACTCGTGTTCGCCAATTTATTTTTATCCACTTTCCAGCATGTGAATCACTATTTACCATTGCACAATAGTCCACACTATCAAAATGTCTGTTAAAGATAAGTCTCATCCTTTTAATTAATCTGAGTTTCGCCTATTTTCTCATTATTTTCCTTGAAAATTGCCAGAAATTCTGTAAGGAAACACTTGTTTGTACACTTTACCGAATAAGCGGAAGTATCGTTGTAATCTGTAAAGACGTACATCGACATCGTACGTCCGCTCAGTCATACTTGTTTTATACATGAACATGTTAGATGTGAAAAAAATGTGAAAAAAAATATAATCTATAACTCTGATGTAAAACAAAATGGCGTCATTTAAAAATCTAACGGAAGTGATTTCTCCGTATTGGCCCTCTCTTTTGAACCAATCAAAACGCTTGAATGAATTCCGTATTTTTCTCATATTGGCTCAGTTTTGTTTTGTATTAGCTCTGTCTGTTTCATATGATGTTTGCAATTGGACTAATACAGTGTGTAATATTGTAAAGTTGAATAATAATCATTAAGGTTTAGTCACGGGTCGGTAAGTTTCATATAAATAGGCTAGGTGTAGCCAGCGTTTTCATTGCAAGTTTTAAAAACATCATGTCAAACTACGGTAAGGTACGTTTCAGTACGGAAAACTACGTTTCAGTACGTTTAACTACGGATGAGTAAATTTCAACCTAGTTGGACTCAAGTCACGCTCAAATGGCTACGGATCTCTCAAACTTTTGTGCATGTTCAAAAGTTGGAGAAACTTGTAAGTTTGGGATAAGTCTTGAATACGTTTTGACGAAGTGTTTGTACGGATTGATACGGATTTCTACTTTGAGGTACGGCTCAGGTACGGACATTGTGTACACTACGGTAGCGCTTTCATACTGTCGCACTGACCTGTGTACTTTCGCTCGGGGCATTATGGGTAAGAACTATTTTCAACATGGAGTCGTAAACAAGGAATTCCAGACAGTTCCCCCCCCCCAAGACTATTCCCCCTCTGACAATTCCCCCCCTGATGATTCCCCCCCCCCCAAACTGGGGGGGAATTGTCACCTTATTTTATTTATATTATTTTTTCTTTATACTGATGTAAAAATATCTTTTTTTTTACTAATTTTGTTCTAAGGTGAGCTTTTTATTATTCTACATGAAGAAATTAATATGAACTAAGGCAAAGCCTCAAAGCGAGCTCAAAGAAATCGGATTTATCTAAAAATATTATGCATCATTTATTTGTCACAAAGAAACTATTCACTAGTCACAAGAATTCAGGAGAACCTATTCACTTGAAAAAGTCTACATTTAGTGTCACCATGCCTATAACTGTGAATATCATACGTTGCAAAATTTATGGGAAGCCGGTGTCACGGTGACGTCATTACCGCGTTCCCGTTTCTTTCTGCTTATTAATGACATTTTTTCCATTTTCTGGCCGATGCTTGATCTTTTAAATGCAAATAATATTTTTTTCAAACAACTGGAAATCATTCTTTCATTATTGTTGAGTGATGAATAATTTTTAGCAATTGAATGAAGTTCTGTATTCACTCCGGAAAGAAGTACTTCCTGTGAGCACCAGTCCGCTAGGGTGCGCTTTTTTAAAACTTTTGACGAAACTTTTCAAATCCATCACCAAGTGTGAAAGTATACTTGCGTTACCGTAAAGTTCGATTCTCGAGCAGGCCCTTCGGGCCTGCTTTTCGAGCTCGCTATTATTCTTTGACCTGGTAACTAACAGTTCATTGGATAATTATATTTATATCCTTTATTCTGTTATCTATATTTTTTAGTTAGACATTGTGAAAATATTCTTAGGACGGGCGTCGGAAGGTGTTTGATATTCGGGCCGCGAAAGGTGGGGTAGGTACTGGAGGGAGATACCTCCTCCCATAATGGGGGTACGGGGAGGCTCCCCGGAAAATTTTTGTTCTGGTACATTTTAGGGGTATTGACTCCAGTATTTTCTTACTATTTACATAATGTTACAAATTTAAGAAATGATTTAAAAAGTTTTTCATGATGAAAACATGTGAAATCAGAGAATACGTACCTCATCATAGTGAAGCCAAGCACTGAACATTGAATGAGCGCTGTTCAGGATTTTTTATTCCAAAAGTGCGTTTTGGAAATTTGAAATTTAGTGGTTGGTTAGGAGTATCCATTATGAGTATTATAAAAGATATGACGTAAGTTAAACTTCACTTCTTATTTTGTTTGAAATATCAATTTTTGAGTAAAAACAATTATGCAATTAATTCCTTACATATTAGCGGTGTGATAAATCTTAATACTTAATTACCTCTTCCATAAAAAAAAAACATGACAATTATTTTTCTTAATTTTCTACATTAATTCCTTAGATCTTAGCGGCAGGGTATTTTATGTGGTATCATTTTTAAGTGTATTGACTCTATATTGTGAGGCTTCTTTAATAAACTTAGCTATCTTAAGAAGCAGCTTAGCATTTTTCGAAGACATTGAATTATTATTATTTTTCTGAATAGTGGGCCATTGTGTATTACCAAGGTTCTTCTTTCTAATATCTGTATATTGAGTGTAGGACAAAATCCTCTACGGATTTTTCAATATCTTTAATTATCTACATCTAATGAATGTGAATGGAAAGAGGTGTCTTGAAAATAATTATAATCATAGAGTATAATATCGATAACTGATGCACTTATTAAAGAACAAAATTCAGCCAAAAGACTCATAAAGAGATTTTTAAATAATTATGTTAACTGTGCCATTGGTTAACTGTATCCATTATTTTAACTAATGTAGATATTTTCAGGACACAAATATCGCATAAAATATGAGAACGCCAGAAAATATTGTTTTATAAATAAATAAAAAAAGAGTGCCAGGTCAGTACTTACGGACAATTATAACTCACAGGACCACTGCATCCGCTTTATTTGATTTTATATATATGTAGAATATGATAAATACTTCCATCTTACAGAAGGATTATTTACACATGAAACAGAAAATAGTACTTGTATAAAATAAATCTCAAACCTTTTTGGGATATTTTATTCCAGAAAAAAACCCTAAAATGTATAATAATTAAGGGATACATACAAACAAATCATTGTTCCTTTGACTTCTCAATTCAATTGAAAGGTGCTGATTACCAGAATCGCGTAATGACATTATTGCAATAAACAAATTTAATCAAAATGGTAACCAGTCAATCTTTCACACCTCTTGATTGAATTACCAGCTGTAAAACAGTAATCAAAGCTGACATTGATCAATCAATTATGATATTGTTGTTGTTACATTTTAATTGTGTTCTATGTGTTAGGATTATGATATTTATAAACAATATAACAATTTGTCCATGTATAATGACAATTATCAGTATTCAGTATTACTAACTTTGTGTGATACTTTTGATGAAGCACTTGTTGGAAATTGTGATAAACCAAAATTAGATAATGCCAATCAATTTCTTCTTGTAAGAAATTTATCAACTTCTTCTTGTAAGAAATTTATCAAAACCTGTATTGTAAGGATATAGTACTTTTTATCCAGAGAAAATACTATTACTCCATGCTTTCTGGAATGAAAGCAAACCAACATATGTAACATCCTTAATAAATTTCATGTTGTAATTGTTCCAATACACAAGAAGGGGAATTTTGAAAATCCTTCCAATTATCGTGGAATAACACTTGTAAATGTAATGGGTAAATTTTTTTCACTTGTCCTTAGAAATAGACTGAATAAGTGGTGTGAATCAGAACATATTTTTAATGGTTCACAGTTTGGTTTTAGGGACAATCATAGTACAGCAGATTGCATATTTTTGCTACATTCTGTTATCCAAAAAGTACTTAAAAATAAGTCCAAACTATATTGTGCCTTTATTGATTACGAGAAAGCCTTCGACACTGTTAAACGTGAAGCGCTGTGGTCAAAATTATTAAAAATAGGCATCAGTTGTAAAATGATTAATATGCTTAAGTCTATTTATGCAAATGTAAAATCTTGTGTTAAGTTATCTACAGATATGAATATGTCAGACTTTTTTGACGTCACACTCGGTTTAAAACAAGGGGAGCCACTCTCCCCTTTGCTCTTTATTCTATTTGTGAATGACATTAATGAAAGTATTGACTTTAACCATCTATGTGAGTCGGATGTAGATCAGCTTTCTATGTATTTGTTGCTGTTTGCTGATGACATAGTATTGTTTACGACTAGTCCAGAAAGCTTACAAGCACAACTTGATAACGTATATATGTACTCGATAAAATGGGGCCTAAAGGTAAATGTTAAAAAGACTAAAATTTGTATTTTTGAGAAAAGGAAACATACTCATGATTTTGAATGGTACATAAATGGAGAAAAACTAGATATTGTAGACCAATTTTGCTATTTAGGTGTGAATTTCACTTATACAGGTAATATGAAAAATGCCGTAAGAACATTATCTGACCAAGCACTGAAAGCTTATAATTGTTTAATTTCAATATTTAGTCGGGTAAGCTTAGATGTACGGATAAAACTCTCATTGTTTGATAAAATGGTGGTCCCAATTTTATTATATAGTGCTGATGTTTGGGGTATATATGATTTTAAAGAAATAGACAAACTTCACATAAAATTTTGCAAATATATACTAGGTGTTCGTCAGCAGACGCCGAATGTGGCCGTATTTGGCGAATTAGGCAGATACCCTTTGTCTGTAATTTGCAAGGAAAGAGCCTTGAAACATTGGCTTAAGGTGATGAAATGTAATGACTCGCCCATGCATACATGCTTTATCGAACAATGTAATAGTAATGATAACAATTGCTGGGCAATGAGAGTAAAACAACTGTTAGAGAGACTTGGATTAAGTTACATATGGACTGATTTTAACGTAGATGTTAACTATTTTCCTGTCATTAAGCAACGCTTGAGGGATCAATATATCCAAAACTGGCATGCTACTATCCAGACCATGCCTAAGCTAGAATATTTTAGAAAATTTAAATCGAACTTTTGTTATGAAAATTATCTGGATATAGTAACTAATAATGCATTAAGAAAACAATTAACATGTTTTAGACTGAGCTCACATGATTTAGAAATAGAATTTGGTAGATTTTCTGGAACTATAAGAGAGGCACGTATTTGTAAAGTTTGTTCATGTAATATGATTGAATCCGAATATCATTTTCTTTTGTGCTGTCCATTATACTTGTCAGAAAGACATAAATATTTAAGAAATACTACATGGCCGAATATTCATATGTTTATTTCTTTTATGTCATCCAGAAATAAGAAAACCATATTAAATATACCGAAATATATAAACGAAGCTTTCAAGCTGCGAAAAGAAACCCTTGCCGGGTTAACTGCTTCTTAGTTAAGAAAGTATCTTTTTTAAACTAAGTTGATCAAGTTGCTATCTACTAGTTTGTATCTGTTGCAATTGCTTGTATTTTGTCATGTCTTTGTCATATTTGTACTGTTTATGTTAATGGCCAAAGGCAAATAACTTGCCGATTTGCTTAATAAAAAACTGAAACTGAAACTGATATTTCATCGTTTTTTTAATTCATGTTTGCAGCTTCGTTTTTGATCAAGTTTTTCATATTAATGTTTAAAGTGGTATTATTGGCTTTTATTAACATAACTGTAATCTTTTTAGTTTTCCCCAATTAATATGATTAAGATAGTTTTATTGTCCAACATCGGGAAACTCGGAAAACATGAAAGAACATTATGGTTAGATTATCTCTCATGTAATTAGATATTTGATTCGATTTTTATTCTAGTATAATAATATATAAACTACTTACATAAAAATAGAAAGAATGTAAAATAATTATGTATATAAAACACTAATGAAAATGCTAAAAATGATACTTTAATGCTTTATAGCACTAGCTAGCTATTATCCAAAGTAGTACAACTTCAAATAGAAATGAGCATTATTTTGACGATCAGACAACCTTATCAAATGTAAATATTTCTTACTTCTTTTTATATATGTCGTAGCATAAAGGTTAATTCTCTATAGATAAATACAAAAATTAACTTCATTGCTTTAAGTGTATTTAAGTTCTAAGCACTTTTATGATTTCCACGTTCCCGAAAATGCCACATTTTCACATAGAAAAATATGCTATTTTGATGATCAGATTACCTTATTAAATGTAAATATTTTTTATTTTTTTTTACATACATCTTTGCATAGAGGTTACATTATAGATACCGTTAACAAATAAATAAATTGCTTTAAAAATAATTAAGTTCTCAGCCATGGCTACTTATCCAAAATGCTACTACTTCACATAAAAAAAATTCCTTATTTTGGGTACCAAATTAATGCATCAAATATAAGTTTTTCTATCTATTTTTAAATATACAGTATTGGAGTATAGGATTTTTCCATATATAATAAACTTTACAACCCTTTAAACATATTATAATATGGAGAGGGGTAACTGTCACCCTTACATAACATTGTGGGGGGAATTGTCCGGGAGTGAATTGTCTTGGGGGGGGGGGGAATTGTCTTGAGGGGGAATCATCTTGGGGGGGGGGGAATAGTCTGACACCGTAAACAAGGAAGTGAAAGTGTGCTTTGCATTTTTAGTTGAATATTCACCATTGTTGTTTCCAGAGTATGATTAAATCTAGTGTATCCATTCTAGTATCATTTGAAATGATGAATTTAAGTTATCTGCAGTTGTTCAAATCGATTCATACATGAAAAACGGCATCGTTTAGCTTGTTTACCAGCAAAATTGTACATGTATATTTCTGTACAGTTTTTTGTTTGATTGTTTTGGGTTTAACGCCGTTTTTCAACAGTATTTCAGTCATGTTACGGCGGGCAGTTAACCTAACCAGTGTTTCTGATTTCTGTACCAGTACAAATCTGTTCTCCACAAGTAACTGCAAAATTTCCCACATGAATCCGAGGTGGAGGACTAATTATTTCAGACACAAATATTGTTTATTAAATAGTCGCAAGGAATATTAGCCCCGCCCGAGGATCGAAGTCTCGATCCGTTGATCTACGCGCTACCTACTGAGCTGTACATGTACATCATTTCATTAAACGAATGTACAAAATTATTGAACGCACCATTTTCAAATTCAGTGTAACTATAAATTGAAATAATGTCAGTCATGCATTTTTTTTTAATTTTTTGCAGGACTTATTTCCAAAGTATCAGTTTGAAACTTTGATGTAGTCCAGTAAGGCTAAATGTACAGTCTAGTCAGAAATAGGCTAAATACCAGACCTAAAAGGCTAATTACCAGATGCACACTTTCTTTTCTTGTATTGTATTCTTGTTTTGTTAATTGATATTTTTTCTTGAATAAACAGTTGATAATTAGTACGAGTTTATATGATATCGGAATAGTAAAAATCATATTCAATAAAGATTTCTCAGCTTGCTTCAAAATTGTAAAAAATCTCAGAATTTATTTCTCGGTGAGGACAGTCGGTGACAGGTAGCTCAGTTGGTTAGAGCACCCCAGACATTGAAGTACAATGTCATGGGGAGGTCTCAGGTTCAAATCCTGACCTGGCACTTGTCCACCTTATTACCTCCAATTATGTCAATTTACACTTCCAAATTTTAACACATAAATCTTCAATTCTTCATGTATGTACATTTGATCTTATAATATTTTTCATAATACAGCACATTTAGAAAGTGTTTCAAGCATTTTGCCATGGAAAACTTAAGAGATTGATGCTTTAATTTATTGTTATAAATTTTGTTGTTGAGCACAATATCCTATTAACTTTGATATAATGTTACAGTTTAGATACATGAAACGGTAGCATTGGGTATATGTAACATTTAGATTTGTTCAACTGAGAAACAGGTATGTCCCATGTTTTATAACTGCAGGTCAATAGGTAATACAAACTAGGAAAATTTTGTTTTATTTAGTAAAAGTTGACTTTAGATGAATACTGCAGACCAAGATACTAGTAGCAGTATATTATATTACATATTTGTAAAGGTCACTATACATAATCCTTGTATATTTCTCTCAATCTGCTGCATGAGCTGTCAGGAAGTTGTAGTGATAGAAATAATGGAATCTTTTGAAACTAAGTCACATTGTTATTTTTGTATCAGAATGAATTATGAATAAAATCCATTTCAGAAGAAACGGACTTGATTTAAACATATTGCTTTGTGTTTTAAATGGTATGGTTGACATGATATTTACTAAAAAATTTAGTTGGAAGATGTAAAAGAGATGGAGAGAATTTTTGGTCAAATATTGGAAATTAAACCTACTTTCTGAGAGAAGAATGAACCAAATATTTTACAACTAGCCTGGGAAATAGAATTTTTGTGTGAAATACTATCAAATTAAAACATTGAACAGAATCTAGAAACATTTTAAACATCTTTTATTGACTGTATATATATACACATTGTTAACATTCTAGTTATTATTTTCATTTAAGTTATGAGTGTATTACCCTTTTACCTTTTACTGATCTGATAAAATACTTTAATGTGTGTACCAGAAATAATATTAATAATCATTAGTAATATTGCATGACTTCTTACATAAATATCTGGTCCATAGTTTGTGTTTTATGACATGTCTAATATTTGAGAATAATAGTTAATATTAATGTCTAAAGTCATGTTATAACAGTTATATACCACTTATTGAATGGATTGCCAGTCAGTATTCATGACTTAGCCTTTTTTTTACTATTGACCAGCAAATACTTCCATTAATAATTATATTGTATTGAAGTTGTCTGTGCTTAGGATTTTATATGTTTACCTGAAGTGTATTTGTTTGATATGTTCACCATGTTTAGCAGGCCTGTTAATTAAAAAAAAATTGACTGCAAAATAGTGTGTATGAACTTTAATATATGTACAAATAAAACTGGAATTTACAAAGGTGGTTGTTTTTCACTCATGATAGTGGTGTTGAAAACTGAAATCCTGTCAGTATTACATTGTCCATGATTCATATACAAACAACAAGTACTTTTTAGCATTTCCAGTTAGTAATAGCAGAGAAATTATTCTCTCTTTGGTCTGTCAGTGGTGCACCAAGGGAAGGACTAGACTATCAAATTGCAATATGTACACTTAGAGTAAGTGTTTGGTTATTAACACTTTGAACAGAATATGATATACATGTACATGTACATTTACATGGGGTGCCAGCTGGTATATCAGGCCACACAGTATTCCTTCTTGATGACATGACTTAAGCACTCTATTTGTGCATCATTTAGACGTTTAGGACATTGATCTTTTGATATCTAAGTCTCCCGATCCATATTTAATATACCATAATTGCGTTGCAATACTACAGTATAGGAAGTGAAAGTAGATTTTCCTTTTTGTCAAAAAATAATTCTATGACACGAGTTAGAGAACGATAACGGTTTAAAAAGTTTAGTAATCACAATTACGCACATTTCATGTAATAACATGCAAAAAATAAGTAGATTCTGAAAATTTACCGTCCTCCGCAGGACTATGTTTTAGTGTATGTACAATTATCCAAAATCGGCTAGTTATCAGTTCCTAGTATAGAGGTCAGACGGAATGTGTGACGTCACGCTCTATGTATAGAATGCAGGTACGGATCGATACGGATTACTACGTTTCTAACCGTGGCTAGACGTAGCTATCCGCGTCGTATGTGCGACTGGGGTATTACAGATGGCAGTTTGAGATGATTAGTGAAACAAATGTTGTTTTTTTACATTAATCTTTTAAATGAATATTTTAGGTAATTTTTAGTAAAAACTTTTACGCCAGTTTTCCATAATTTACGACTGGGAATTGCAAAAAAAGAAAAATCAGATTAACCAATCTTCTGGACGTTTAGTGCACATAAACTTAAAATAACGACAAGACCTAACGCTTTAGGCTGATCACAACCAAAACAAATGTAAGCCTCCGCAGGTCCAGTCGCTAGTAGTCCAAATATAAACAGTGCTATTCTTTTTTCCTTTCCGAGTGCATTTTCTCAATAGCAACATGTTTACTTTTACTCAACCGCGTTTCCACACTGACCATAGCTTTTGCAGAAGCGGGTGGTTCCAACGCCGCGGCGGTGGAGGATTCGTCGCAGGAGCGGGGGATAAATATGGCCGGCTGACTATAATCGGTAAGTTTTCTAATGAGTTTTTCCATCTATTTTCACGCTTGACTGAAAGTATCCAGTTAGACGGGAGCCCGTATGTGTACTCTTCCAGCCACAAAACACCAGTTCAGTGCAATTCTTTGTCATTAATGTAAACACTTCTGTACAGTTTGACGAGGGACTGCCGTTTTTGGAGAATTTCCAACAAAATGGTAAAAATTTATACAAAACGACCCCTGAGCACGTTTGAATCTAATCGTTAGTATGACACAGTCAATCAATAACTATTTCCTCGTAATCGGTGAATTTTCATTGCCGGTATATATAATAATTGACCAAAAATGATTCCAACGTAGTGTGAGGTGGGTACAGTTGCAACGCATTACGGTGTATCTTGTTTAATGTTCGTTATGTACTTTGAACTTAACTGAGCAACACTTTTCTTGGGATTTTGATTGGGGTAGGTCCATAAAATCACTTTGACATTAGACAGCAATAGAAAATGAATGTTTAGTAATTATATAATATAGCACTTCCGAATACATGCAAGGAAGGTATGCTTAATGCATTGAACAATAATATTGTTACGAGATAGAAATAAATTCAGTTTAAACAAAATCTACTGCAAAGCATAACACCATGTTCTTTCATATAAAATACACCTCAATTATGATTGTTTATATGAACGCATAAAACCTAAATATATACAAAATATCATCTGACAATATCGATAGTTTAATTAAATGCTGACCACATTCCACTTTTACATCATGTAACATACCAAAAGATGAAAGGTAAGGGTAGATTTCCCGGAAGCACAGAGCACCCCAAACACAGCCATAGAGTCATGCATCGCAAAGTAGGACCACAACAAAAAGATGCTGTAACGGAAAAATATTGTAGACGGGTTGCTTCAAATATCCAACTAGTACATTTTAATTATTTTAAAAAATACAGAAAAGTGGGGTAAGGGGTAGATAAGAATGTACAATACTTGACTAATGTACAATACAATGACTAACACGTAGCAAATCATAACAAAATGTCATTATGCAGCTTCGTCATATGAGTTTGTAGGCTGATTAATCTTCCTTTTCTTTCCAGAGCTTTACTACTACTTTAGAATTAAGGAAATGTACATTATGTAATCAAAATATTGGCGATGAGTTTCATTATCTCTTAGAATGTTCAGCATTAAATATTGCAAGAAAAAAATTTATTAAACCACAATACATAAGGAACCCTAATATCATATCATTTGAAAAATTAATGACAACCAATTTACACAATCATGTTGAATATAGAAAGCTATGTATGTTTATTAAGGAAATTATTAAAACATTTGAGTGATGTCTTGAATACAGTGATTTATGCTAGTGGTGATATATGTATACTTTTTGTCAGGCATTATTGTCATTACTACAAATGAAATGTTTTTGGTTATATATATTCTGTTGAAAGGAACATCTCCCTTTGTATAACCATGTTAAATGTATAATATTTAGCCTCACTGATATTATATGTCAATATTGTATTTTGCCTCATATTATCATGTGTATCATGAAATGAGAGTAATAAACTGAATTGAATTGAATTGAATTGAATTGAACTACAGGATTTCAAAATGTCAAGAAAAAAGCTTAGACTTTTTGCTTCAACATTGAAAAATAAACAGAGAAACAGAGTACAAACAATTAACAAAAGACAAACAGAAAACAATGATACATTAAATAAAAGACAAAAATTTCATTCACGTCTAAAAACTGTCACAACGTCAATCAAATACAACAGACCTTTAACTCTTTGTTCTACTGTCAAGAAGTCAACAACGAAACAACTGATTCATTCTCCGTCAAAATATAAAGAACCAAGATTTGATAATTCGAGAGAACAAGAAATGGCTGGCGATCTTTTATTAGATGAAATTTCAGAGAAAATATCGGGAGATGAAAAGGAGAGATTAAACTTCAAAATGTTCAGAAATGACTAAGAAAGTAATTTTCCAGACGTGAGGGAGTCTATATTTAATCACAAAGCTACGATTGGTTACAGAACTGTGTAGTTAAAATCTTCAAATCCAAATTAAAAGAAACGACTGCTTTTGCTACATACGGTGGTATGTTTAGGACATATGTTATTTTTTTTTAAAGATTAAATTATCTCGTGCGCACGACATGTTATCTTGAGCGATCAACATCTTATCTCGAGCGATCAACATATTATCTTGAGTGATCAACATCTGATCTAGAGCGATCAACATCTTATCTTGAGCGATCAATATATTTTCTTGAGCGATCAACATCTTATCTCGTGCGCACGACATCTTATCTCGAGCGATCAACATATCATCTTGAGCGATCAACATATTATCTTGAGCGATCAACATATTGAGCAATCAACATCTTATCTCGAGTGATCAACATATTATCTTGAGTGATCAACATATTATCTTGAGTGATCAACATATTATCTTGAGCGATCAACATCTTATCTCGAGCGATCAACATATTATCTTGAGCGATGAACATCTTATCTTGAGCGATCAACATCTTATTTCGTGCGCACGACATCTTATCTTGAGCGATCAACATCTTATCTCGAGCGATCAGCATATTATCTTGAGCGAATTATCTTGAGCGATCAACATCTTATTTCGTGCGCACGACATCTTATCTTGAGCGATCAACATCTTATCTCGAGCGATCAACATCTTATTTCATGCGCACGACATCTCATCTTGAGCGATCAACATATTACCTTGAGCGATCAACATATTATCTTGAGTGATCAACATCTTATCTCGAGCGATCAACATCTTATCTCGAGCGATCAACATATTATCTTGAGCGATCAACATCTTATCTCGAGCGATCAACATATTATCTTGAGCGATCAACATCTGATCTCGAGCGATCAACATCTTATCTCGAGCGATCAACATATTATCTTGAGCAATCAACATCTTATCTCGAGCGATCAACATAACAGTGAAAAGTTTTCGTATCACCCTCTAAGGAATGCAATATTTATATAATAATCATAGATACAAATACAAACACAAGGAATTATATTTTTTAAAAAATGGTTAAAAAAGAATTCGAACTCGAGGTAACATGTCTCCAAGTCGGAGAGCCTACCACTACACCACTGTGCCGTTGGTTATTTAAATTGATTATTTTGATAAATCTAGATATTTTCAGGAAACTATCGCGTAAAATAACGAAAACGCCCGAAAATATTGGCGAAGATTAATGAGTGCCAGGTCAATACTTACGGACAATTAAAACAGGAAAGTTGATGGTAGAATATTCAATGATTAACGGAAACATATATTTCAACTGTTAGAAAATGGATGCGCAAGTAAATAGAATACACTTATTGAATGGCGTTCCGCTCAACAGTCAAAACTATTGACAATAGCTGTTACTATTGACAGGCATGCCATTCAATAAGTGTTTTATTAATTATGTCAGAAAGTTATTTTCACAGCATATATTTTTTAATATTTTGTTCTTATTAGCCCAGTAAACACATCATTGAAAAGGAATCAATGGCGTAGCACAAACTTTGGACCGGCGATATGTATATTGACTCATATAATAATATATTCTATTTCTAAATCTTGATACAGTATTGCCATGATGTAATGGTGATACTAAGTCAAATATCGTAAGAAATGCAGCTTAGTTCATTTAGAAAAGTGAAACGGAAAGTCAAGAAATTGGACACACCGTAATGCGTTGCAACTGTACCCACCGCACACTGCTTTGGAATCTTTTTTGGTCGGTTATTTTAAAGGCCTGCAATGAAAATTCACCGATTACGAAAAAATAGGTATTGATTAACAGTGCCATACTTACACTTTGATGCAAACGTGCTTGTGTTTGTGGCTGGAAGAGTACACATGCGGGCTCCTGACTCACTGGTTGTTCGGCGAATGCCGTTATAAGAATGAATACGTGACCTTGACCGACCCATGCCACGTGACTTCAGTTTGCAAATCAAACTACTTGATAACGCATTATAGATAATTTATCAAAATGAAAGATTTATGCAACACTCTGCCTGATTGGACGAGAGTTTCAATTTGTTTCACTCTGCTGATTGTGCTACGCCGAGTGAAATGTAGACAAAGCGTTTATCCTAAACGACGCTGTTCACAGTTTTAAAGCTAACTTTCGCTCAGTATATTTAGCAAGAATATTGATATATCTCAAAATGATTAGTAAGTTTAATAAATATGATATAAACCTGTTCAAATACCAACATATATCAAATTAAAGAAAGAGCTGAATACGGTCTGCATATCACATGAATAAGGGTGTGATAAGAGTCTTCTATGTAGAGAAGTGCTTTTTAAAAGATTTTCCTTGTTACAATTGTCGTCTGTATATGAAAAGGTTTCTTGCTTTTGTGACTTATTCAGATTGCATATTAAAATGAGTACTTGTTTGCTTTGATATATTTGTTATAAATTATTTAACCGATTTATTATATATGAATATTTTTCTTTTAGTATCATGAGTATGGTATGCAAATATTGAACTCAGTTGAAATCTGTTTTATTATGTATATGCTATATAATGACCGAATCTCATTACATTGAAATGAAGGTACGCTGCATACAGTTTATCTACGTGATATGACTACGGTCAAACTTTGGTTATGAAACAGAAATATTGACATAATTACAGTTGTATGTGTCCCTTGATCTTAACTTTTTTATATGTGTGACGTCATTGTCCAAAGATTCATGAATAGCGAATATGCATTTGTAAAAGCGGGATCAGTTGGCCTATTTTAGGGGCCGCTATAGCTAAAAATTAAAAAATCCTTTAATTGATTTTTTCTCATGTATTCTCATCAAACTTGATTTGTAGCATCTTTATTAGGCCCGCAGCCAACTTTGTTCAGTTGGGATTAGGGGCTGCTAGAGCTAAAACTAGAAATGCCTTTAGACAGCGTCTCATGAACAGCTTGATGGATATTTGTCATACTTGGTCTGGAGCATCAGTATAAGGTCCTCTTCCACATTTATTTATATAGGAACTTGGGCCCTATTAGGGACCACTATAGCTAAAAGTAGATACTAGTATGCCTTTCTTCGCATTAACCACTAAAATGTAATGCATTTTTATCAAACTTGGTTTGCAATATCGTAAGGTCTCCTGCTATCTTGTTACAAATGAGGATAGGGACCAATTTAGCTAAAAATGTAAACACTTTTAATGACCTCTTCTCATGAACCGCTTGATGAATCTTCATCAAACTACTGCTGTAATTATTCGTCTACGGTTAAACGAAACAAAATTGCAACCCTACGAAACCTTTGTGAAAAATTAAAAGAGAACCATTTAAACTGTTAAAGTGCGGTGTTTAGTTTTGCAGTTTGAAAAATGTTAGATGAAAGATGAATGTTAGATGAAATTTCATAAACTTCTTTCCTTATTACAATTCGCCGACCATCTTTTTTAAAGATATTTCTTGTTTTTAGTCAAACGTGAAAAATATAGGAAAACTCATTAGAAAACTTTCCGACTATATAGTCAGCCGGCCATATTTATCCACCGCTCCTGCGACCAATCCTCAACCGCCGCGGCGTTGGAACCACCGCGTCTGCGATAGCTATGGCCAGTGTGGTTTCAGTATGTATCATTCTGCATTCTGTTGAAATCGGCATGTTCCTATCGCATGCAAAGTAAAAATGGCGGCGTAAGAATTTAATGTCTCGAAAAGAGGAATTGAAAGAAGCAAAAAGGAGTAAATTCAGTGGGTTGTATTTAACGAGCTTTAGTTTTCTTATACAAAAATTAACACCCCCTTTTCTTTTTGTTTTTCTAAAGTAGCGATATAGTTCTTTATGGGAATGTAAGTCTCTGAAAATCTGATATGCTAGAAAATGCCGAAATCGTTATAAAGTACTGTTTATAAAGTACTGTAAATAATGTACTCGTTTGTCAAATCAAATAGAAAATTGTGGTGTTGCTCCTCTCAAAATAGAAGCTCAAACATTTATAGATCCGGTAGCAATAGCCAATATACTCAATCGGCAATTTGAGTCTGTTTTCTTTCGGCCTCAGCCCCTTAGCTTCGCCCAGTCATTGAAACAGCTGCTGACTCCTGCAAATCAGCCAGTCATGCCCAAGGTCAACATATCCCAGGAAGGGGTGGAAAAGCTCCTTAGAAACCTAGATCCAAGCAAAGCCTCTGGCCCAGATGAACTGTCACCTAGGTTATTAAAAGAATTGTACATAGAAATAGCCCCTGTCCTTACTTACATATCGAGGGCTTAGAGCGAAACTGGTCTATCTGTATATAGAAATAGAAGCAGATAGACCAGTTTCGCTCTAAGCCCTCGATATTACAATTATCCCTCAACAATGGTATTGTCCCCAATGACTGGAAGCATGCAGTCATTGCCCCTGCATATAAAAAGGTCCAAAGTGCAAACCCTCTAATTATCGCCCCATATCCCTCACATATATCACCTCAAAGTTAATTGAACATATCCTAGTCTCCAACATTATGTCCTTCTATGATCAGTTTAATATCCTTAGCCCTTATCAACATGGTTTCAGGTCAAAGCACAGCTGTGAAACCCAAGAAGTCAGTGACAACTTAGAACTAGGTCAACAAACAGATATCATAGTCATGGATTTTAGCAAAGCTTTTGATAAGGTAGATCATCACAAACTAGTTCATAAGTTACAAAGATTAAATGTCAACCCACAGGTCACTTTTTGGGTCAAGTCCTTCCTACAGGGTCGCACACAGCAGGTTGTCGTCGGAGGTCACAATTCAGACAATCTCCCCGTCCTCTCTGGTGTCATTCAAGGCTCGGTCCTCGGACCTTGTCTTTTCCTCTCCTACATTAATGATCTGCCTGAAAGCGTTAAGGGCAATGTGAGGCTGTTCGCAGACGATACGGTCAAATCCAACAGTGATGCCCAAGCTCTACAAGAAAACCTTTTATGCCTCGAAACCTGGGAGTCTGATTGGTCCATGGAAGTCCTCAGAATCAGTCGCAAAAGAAACCCTGTAATCCCCCCTTATAAGCTGCATGACATCGAGTTAAAATCGGCTGATTCTGCAAAATATCTAGGTGTAACCATCAGCAAAGACCTATCATGGACCTTTAACCAATTTTACTACGGATCGATAACAAGGTTACAACACACTAAATAGCTGTTCTTCTTTATTCTATATAAAATTGACATATTTCCAATGGCCGCAGCACACATCAGGACCTGTTTTAAATGTCTGTAACATATTTTCTTGAAGAATATTGTCTGTGCTGAACAAGTTGGGGCCACGTTTGATGCAAGAAAAATATTTTCAGTCAAACACACAAACTGCAAAATCAGCTAAACAAGAGCACCGCCTTGCGGGTGCAGACGCTCATCTGATTTTTTTTGTCTCTGTATAACAGAAATATTGACCTACCCATGATTTTCTAAAGTCAAAATGGGCCAAAATTCTTGCAAAAAGCAATGCAGAGTTACGGTACTTGCTGTGCAGTGTCAGCTTTTTATGGCGAATAACTGCTCCAAGTTTTAAAGCAATAGCTGTGACCGTAAAGGAGAAAAGTTAACTTAAACGCAAAACTTAACCAAGAAATCTGATATTTTCTAAGTCAAAAAGGGGCCATAATTCTTGCAAAAAGCAGGATAGAGTTATGTTTCTTGCTGTTCAGAGTCAGCTTTTGATGGTGAACAGGTGTTGCAAGTTTCAAAGCAATAGTTTAAATAGTTTAGGAGAAAAATTGACCTAAACATAAAACTTAACCAAGAAATCTGATCTTTTCTAAGTCCAAAAGGGGCCATATAATTCTTGCAAAAAGCAGGATGAAGTTATGTTTCTTGCTGTACACAGTCAGCTAATGATGGTGAGCAAAGTGTTGCAAGTTTTAAAGCAATAGCTTTGATAGTTTAAGAGAAAAGCTTAACCAGGCAACGCCGACGCAGATCAAGTGATGACAATAACTCATCTCTTTTTTTCAAAAAATCAGATGAGCTAATAAAAAATGAGACCCTAAATTGTAGTGATGGTGTACAATCTAAGTTTCCAGGAAAAATTCTATCATGTTGTTATTTCATTATGAAAATGCTACCTACATATCAAGCATAGATCTGTCATGTGATTTCAGCAAAAAAAAAATGCAAAGAAAATAAGGACAATAGCTCTACAGAGCAAAACAAGAGCTGTCACTAATGGTGACAAATGCCCCCGCAGCCCCTTGACCTGGTGACCCTAAAGTCAGTAGGGGTGGTGTACTCAAAAAGTACTATCAGCATGTGAAGTTTGAAGGTCCTGGGTGCAGTTGTTCGCATGTAAAGTGCCTTCATGCAAAAAGTTAACGTTGGCCCCTGTGACCTTGACCTTTGACCTGGTGGCCCCAAAGTCAGTAGGAGTGGTGTACTCAATAAGTACTATCAGCATGTGAAGTTTGAAGGTCCTGGGTGCAGTGGTTTGCGAGTAAAGTGCCTTCATGCAAAAAGTTAACATTGGCCCCTGTGGCCTTGACCTTTGACCTGGTGACCCCAAAGTTAGGGGTGGTGTACTCAATAAGTACTATCAGCATGTGAAGTTTGAAGGTCCTGGGTGCAGTGGTTCGCAAGTAAAGTGTCTTCATGCAAAAAGTTAACATTGGCCCCTGTGACCTTGACCTTTGACCTGGTGACCCCAAGGTCAGTAAGGGTGGTGTACTCAAAAAGTACTATCGGTATGTGAAGTTTGAAGGTCCTGGGTGCAGTGGTTCGCAAGTAAAGTGCCTTCATGCAAAAAGTTAACGTTGGCCCCTGTGACCTTGACCTTTGACCTGGTGACCCCAAATGTCAGTAGGGGTGGTATACTCAATAAATACTATCAGCATGTGAAGTTTGAAGGTCCTGGGTGCAGTGGTTTGCGAGTAAAGTGCCTTCATGCAAAAAGTTAACGTTGTGACTAACGAACTAACTAACGGACGGACAGTTGAAAACTAATATGCCTCCCTTCGGGGGCATAATAAACTGAGGTATATTTGAATCCGCCATTATGCGACGCGCCATTCTTCTTCTTTTTCACAGGTAAATTCCTTCAATATTGATTGAAGCACCTCTCTTCAAGAGAGTTATATCCAATTTGAGTAAAGATCCAGCAGAATATAATGTTAAAACATCAATACTTCATGCTCATGCCTTTATTACACTAATGTACACAGATTTTACCCTGACCTATATGTCACTAATCCTTCGGAATGTATAGTCTTTTTCAAGAAAGTGCCTTTGTTTATTTTATAGTGGTCTGTTTTAATGATAGGGGTTTAACAAGTGGGCTAGTTGTAAGCATTTTTTTGCACTCTGGCTGTATGGAGGTAGTGGATTGCACACTGACATGCACGTTCAATCCTTATCTTGGTCTTATTGACATCATGATGTGTGGCTTAAGGCTTCTATGTGTACATTCCACCAACATTTGTGTTAATATTCTGGTATCATGAAGTAATGAGACCTTGTCTGGATGCACTTCTTGCAGAATTTCCTGTAGTAGATCAATGCCTTTGGTTCTGGCAGTATCAATGCTTGGACATCTAGTTAAGAAGTGTTCAATTGTTTCATCTTCTTGATTACACAGAATGCATATGCTGGATAGTTCCGTCTTATTAAATTTTGCTGAATTTGTTTGAAGAGTATAGGTGCCTGTCGCCAATCTTGATTTCAATTCCGCCTGTCGTACTTCGTGGTCAACAGGTTTGATTGATTTCCATATATTGTGTGGTTTCTGGGTGGGTCTATCTTGTATTTGGAGAAACTTAACAGTTGTTTTCTGAGCAAGTTGCTGATCCCATATATCATACCAGTACTTGTCAATTGCGGTATTCACCATTGAATTCCAACGTTCCTTTTTTGGTGGATTATCAAAAAGAATTGTTGCCTCTGGTAGACTGTACTTTGGTAAAGATTCAGTCACTGTGTTTGCCAGGGAGTTTCCATGACCGGCTTTCATGATTAATTGTCTTGACAAGTTGACAGGATGCTATACTCCACAGAACCTTTCAGCCTAGCAATATTTAGAAATGTTGAGAATCTTCGCTTATCTATTACAGATTCTATTGGTTCTATACCAAGAAGGACGTGGACTCCTGCAGTTGCTGTTCTTTCCGGTAGTCCCTGGAAATGTTTTATCATAAAACGTTGCTGTCTTTCCAGCTTTTCTATGTCAGTATTTGAAACTTTTAACACTTCAATGCCATATAAGGCTCTGGGCAAGGCATACGTTTTCCAAAGCTTGCGCGCTACCAAGGGGGATAAGCCTCTACGAGCATGTAGCCCAGGTCCCAACATACCATATATTGCTTGTCTTGCAGTCTATCATCAGTATTCACTTTATTTTGAGATGTTCTTACTAAACCAAGATGCTTTATTTCCTTTGATTGCTGTAATTCTTTATCATTCATGAATATCTTTTCAGGGTTTTTTTTATATTCAAAACTTCAGACTTGTCCGCATTTATTGTAACTTTATCTTTCATTGAACAGTATTCAACAATTTGTACCACTGCTTGTAGATTCTCATTCGACGTGGCTAATAATGCTGTGTCATCTGCACAGGTTGGTGCAGCCACCGAGATTTGCTCACAACTCACTTACTGATAAGCAGTCTAGTGTGCTGTTGTGGTACGCCTTGTGTAGTGTTGTTGAGAGGGTTGCGCCTTGTTTGGTCCCTTGCTGAAGTAAGAATTTATCCGATAGTTCTCCATTCCATTTTACTTTTACTGTTGCGTTTTTGTATAAGTTCCTGAGTAGTAACCATAAATGTCCAGTTATGCCTTGATGGTATAGTTTATTAAATAGAACTTCATGATCCACTGTATCAAACGCCTTTTGTGCGTCTAGACTAACCATTATTAACTGGTCTCTACTCCCTACATTAAAAATTGTCTCTGATGTGATAAAGGCTGCATTTATGGCTGAGCTGTTTGCCGTAAAGCCTCTTTGTAATGGATTCTGTTGTTTATCAAAAATTCTATCTACTCTTGTTTTGAGGATATTTTCAAGTATTTTCATTACGCAGTTAGTTACCACTATTTCTCTGTAATTTCCGGGCATACATTTATCCTTTCCTTTTTTATGAACTGGTGTTAAGTTACCTTTTTTGAGATCATCTGGAACATCTAATTCTGTGAATATTCTATTAATTATTTTATTTACTACTGGAACTAGCTCTTCTTTTGCATGCTTGAAGTGTTCCGCAGAGATTCCATCCTTATCAGGCGCTTTCCCACTGTTCATATTCTTTATTGCACTATCTACTTCCTGATGTGTGACCTTTTCAATAGGTGTTCCACTTTCAGTCCCTTTTTCAAATATTAATTTATTTTGAAGAACAATAATATCATTTTCATCCTGTCTTTCTGCAGGTGTAGCTAAGTTTTCAAAATGGTTCTTCCATGATTCTAAGATTTCTTCAGGTTGTGATTTCTCGACACCATTTACTATTAAAGATTTTCACTACACTCAGTGTTTCTTTGTGCTTAAATCATTTTGTAGAAAGTCTTTTGATTCCTCTCAGAACACTCCATAAGCTTATTTATATGATTTATTGATATGATTCATTTTAGATTATGCATGTGCTCTTCTCTGTAGTCTTTTTAATTTCTTTTTTTCATGTTTCATTTCAAGTTTACTCTGTTCACATTTTTATTGGAGTGTTTCCATTTTTTAAATAGTAATTTACACCTCTTTGAAGAATTACTTATATTGCGATTCCAAATACCCCTACTTACTGACCTCAGGCTTTTTAGCTTCCTATAATTAGGTATCGCTTTTGATTCTGCTTGATGTAGAGTATTTTTCAGTTTTTTGATTTGCTCACTAGTTGACTGTTTATCATTAAAATTTAATCTGGTGCTGAGTTCACTTTTATAAGTCTTTATCACACTTATCCCAATTTGGTTTGCTCATTATTTTCATCTTTTTCCATTTCAATTTCCTTTTTGTCTTTGCTTCTAAGCAGACCCATATTAAACTATGGTCCGATGTATTAAGTGCATGCATTTCAGTGGTTCTATAGTTTCTTACTATTTTCCCCGTGTTACTGTCTGTAATGAAGTAGTCAATCTGTGATATGTACTTTCCATTATGATGGTAGAAGGTATTCTTGTTTTCGTTATTTACATTCATTTGGTGATCAGTGAGAAAGTTTTGAAAAGTAATATATCTAGGTCTATTTCTGTGAACTGAAGCGTTCATGTCTCCAGCGATAAGAATCCTATTTGTATTCTTGTATTTTTCATAGATTTCTGCTATCTGATCTAACATACATTTGTATTCTTCATCATTTTTCTCTACACTTGCTGGCATATAGGAATTTACCAGTATAATTGTTGTGTCTTCTGCATTAATTTTCACTACATTGAGTCTACAATTTTCTATGTCTATAATGTCTACATGGGTTTCTAAAGATTTCTTATACAGTATACCGACACCTCCGAACCTCCTTCGATGTTTAAAATCTAATCTTGGAATAAAATCATCTACTGATCTTGCAGTGTAAGTGTAGTTACTGTTAATAGTTTGAAGGTAGTTCTTTTCTAAGGAAAAAAGCCAGTGGTCTTGCACACATAGGAAATCAAATTGTGGTAAAATTGTCTTTAAATAACTAAGATTACTTTGAACATTTTAAATATTTATACTTCCTATTTTTAAAGTTGATGATCTTCCGTTGCTGCTTGGGCTTTGCACAAAAAAGACTTCTTTGTCGGACTAATGTCACAATCTGATTCATTATCGCTTTTACTTATAGGAGTATTTCTAGTCTCTCTATCACCATGCCTAGACTTGGTAGGACTGGGGATTACTATGATATCATTTGCATCATCTTGTAGCATATGCGTCGTCTCTTGCAAATGTGGCACTATATGTGGGGTAGTCTGTGTTTTTATCCCTGTGTTTGGTGATTCTTGTAATTGAGCTACCATGTTTAGTGCCACCTGCGGTTGTGATGCATGTAGTTGTGACTCTGCGTGTGGCTTAGGTTATGAATGTTGCATCCCTTGTGATGCAATCTGTGGTTGCGGTACCATATTTGGTGTCGTTTGTAGTTGCGGTAACTCATGTGCAGTAACGTGTGGATGTGTCACTACCTGTGACCCAGACTGTATTAGAGGTGTAACATGTGTAACAGCATGTGGTTGTGGAACAAAACAAGGTGCAATGTAAGGTTGTGACCATCTATGTGGCGTAGCCTGCCTATGTGTTGTAGATTGTGTTGTAGCTGGCTATTGTGGTATCAAGTATGGAGCAAACTGAGGTTGAGGCACCATATGTGGTACAGGCTGAGCCTGTGGCATTCTATGTGTCCCGATATATTGCTGCGGTACCACGTTTGGTACAGGATGTGGTTGTGAGACTCTGTGTGGCGCTACATTTGGAACTGTATAGGGCATAGCGCGAGGTTGTGGTACCACGCATGGCACAGGATACGGTGGTAGTAAGGTAGGTATAGCCATTCCGATATGTGGGTTGGCTGTACACCCCAGAAGATTAACAATACCATATATTTGAGTATTCAACGCTTGCTGCATGTTATATTGCATCTGTAGGTTTGAGGTTTCAAACTGATGCTGTGATTTCATTTCAAGGATCTCAATACGATGTTTCAATTCTATTTCCATTTCTTTTAACTGTGACGATAGATTATGTACATGTGTATCACTATGTCTACAATGTGAGTTTTCGTCTTTCAATACTGTGTTCTGGACTTCTTCATTTGTACTTAATCGATTTATTTTATCCTTCATAAGTTTAATAGTGTTCTGGTAATCGAGATTACTTGATTCAAGCATGACTATACGGACCTTAAAATCTGCTATTTCTTGTAGATTGTTATCTTGCTTTTTAGGTTGCTTCTTGGGTTTAATCATTTGCGCTTGATTCCCTATTACTTTGTCTTTAAGCAGTCCACTTGTGCTTTGTGATGTCCCATGAAGATCTGTATTAAGGTTGGGAAAAAACAGACCTGTACAGGTGTCCCCAATGCTTGTGATTCTGTTATCTTTGGTTCTGCATTGGATCTTGATACTTTATTGTCTGTAGTCACCACTTTGACTTGGGATGAACAATGAGGTGTAGAGTATGATTGTGTCGTCATACATGGTGCTGTATAAGATTGTGTCCTCATGACATGGGGTACTTCATGACTGGTAACAGTATTTGTTTTTCCAGCAAGGGGGGAACACCCACTTCTATCATTTGTATCTTGTATTGCTAAAATAGTACACGACTTGCATTTATATTCAGCTTCTTTTTTTCTACATAGTACTTTTCTTCGTTGACAGCAAGATTTTCACAATGAATACGTTTCCATAGTTCACATGTATTACATTCAATTGAGTTTGAGTCATTCATATCAGACTGACATTCTGTGCACTCTTTGTTATTATTTTCATCATTTACGATTTCCCTGTCCATGCAAAGTGTATCATTTATATTATCACTCAATTCACAGTCAATACTTGGGATAGTCAATTGTGTTACTTTTTTGTTGTCATTCTTTTTTTAATGTTCTTCCCTTTCATGTTTTTGTCGGATTTTCCTATGTTATCCTTTACGCCAAACATTTCAAGAGCTTTTTTACACAATTTTACAATTTTGTCATTCAAGACATCAATATCACATGTTTTATTGAAAACTTTGCTTATTTCATGTAAATCTTTTACAAGAAACTGTTTATAGTCTTTACCATTTATGTCAATTTTGCTTGTGGAGCAAAATACATTTATACGATAGAGTTGACGTCCACCTGACCTTCGTCGAATAGATAACTGCTGTTCCACCACCATATTGTTTCCAGCTTCTTTGCTTTTCCCTCCTCTCTCAGTCAGGACATAAGTCAGACTTAGGGTGCTCGTTGTAGTACTGGAATGTAACATTCTTAAAGATCTCGAATGCAGCTGCTGATAGTGTGATGACTGCAGTGCCCTGCTTATCTACGATATCCATGTCTTTCTCACGGTTTGCATCTTCTATTTTTTGCGTAAGGAGCCTTTGTGGATTTATGTTGTAGCCCACTGGCTTATATTCTGTCAGTCTACTAGGCGTATACAACTGTTGGTTGCCGTGTACGTGTGGCTCTTGTTTGAATTACCCCATCCATGGTTAGTAGATGTAGGATCTATGACTTGGATATATGTACAATATGCTTAAAAGCCAAAGTTAAAAACCCTTAAAAAAGATCAAGTATTTTTAAAACTTAGAGTACCGTTAAAATAATAAAAACGGACGTAAAAAACTATTGCTTAAAATCAGCAGAATCTCTTAGTCTATACACTTGTAGAGTTTAATATTAAATGTTCATCTATTTATCCTTCATACCTCACTGTTGGAAACAGACTATAATCAGCTGATAATATCAGAGTAGAGTTATTCTTACTATGTTCTTTCACACACTATTTTTCTATAATGTTAAAGCAGGATATTTTTATCTACGCTTTGCCCTTTTTTTACAGCACAGTCTATGAGAAGAGAAAGAAATTTTTAACTTTGTTTTTCTTTCTTATAATTTTCCCGCGTCCACGATTGGCATGAGCGCAACAGACCACTTTTAGGGCTAAAATATGTAATTAACACAACTATAGTCTTACATTCTCTGCATACATAGTAAAACACTAGTCTGTATACAACAACTTATCAGTTTTTCATCACCACAAACCAACACAAAACACTAAAACTTGGTAAAAATCAGCAGAGCTAAAAAAACACATGCATAAACTGTAAAACGGAAACGGAACAACAAACCAATTTTCCTGTTCACAAGGTAAAGATATAATCCGAATGAATCCGATATACTATATCACATGACAAGGAAGTAAATTGACACTTATCAACAGTGAAAAACAAAGTTTTATTGATCATTTATATTGAAGACTGATTTCGGAGCTGATCTTTGGTAAGAATTAACTTATTATCTTTGTCCTAAAACGAGTTTAATCTGCACAGAAAACAAATTGAAATCTGACCTGATTCAGCTCGGGCTGGACTTTAACCATGAACATGTAGCTAGATAAAAAAAAACTAAGTTTGTTAAAAACCATTCAGTCTTAAAATAAATCAATGTGAGCTTTATTGATAATGTGTACTCAAGGCCTAACTATAGTAAAGGAACCAGCGTGGGAGCCATCTGGTCTTGTCGCGTAATGGCTGCCAGGTATTTGAACACTATTTTTTCACTTGGCATGGCAACAGAGGTCTAAATTGAAGCTAGTTTCTGTTTAAATTTCATTGTGGATGTATTTTTGACATTTTGGTAGAAAAAATGGGAGAGCAGGTTGTATTTGGTGAAGTGAAGCTCAATTTTAGTATGATTAGTACTTCCAGGTCACAGCAGTGTGATTTTGATGTCAGTTTACAGTAAGCAAATGTCACCAGAGAAATCTCTCTTAGAAGATACATGACCTTTACTTCTCTCTTCATTTTATAGCAGTTTTATCATAACTCTTTAAAATGAGGTAAGGATTTGTTCTCTGAAATGGGTCTAGCTATGTTTGGTAGCTCTTTATAAATGGTCAGTTTTATATAGAATATATAGGGAAACTATTTAGCTAATTGTGACCTTAAATTTCATTGTGGGTATATTTTTGACATTTTGTTAGAAAAATTGGGAGAGGGGGTTGTATTTGGTGAAGTGAAACTCAATTTTAGTGTTACAGATGTGGCTTTCGTGTTTTGTATTTACATGTATAACGTATATATCTGTTAATGTTGTTGAAAGTTCTATCTGGGGTTTGGGTTCTTAGCTGGGCTAACGGCGAGTAATGACAACTGTAAATATACTACAGTATATGAAATAATATATATTTAATGTAATTAAAGATGGCATGTATGTCAATGATATGTACAATATCAATCGATGGTGGCTCTCATTTGACATTTACAATAAATGTAAACAATAACAAATATGGCGGATGGATGCTAATAATAGATTTAACAAAGACATGTAGATAGGACATATAAAGGTATTCAAATGCATTAATTACACAACAGAATTACATCAAAGTATACACAATTATAGAAAAATGTATAATAAAGACGATGCAATATAAATTACCTGTAAATATATATGAAATAATATATATTTAATGTAATTAAAGATGGCATGTACGTCAATGATATGTTCAATATCAATCGATGGTGGCTCTGATTGATTTTACGCATATCGATTGGCCGATACAGTCCGGTAATTTACATAACAAAAGGATAAATATAAAGTGCACAGGTTAGATAAGTAAACAAGTAACCTTTACGGTTATTAATAAAACCCGGCGCGACCCGGCCCAGCCCGACCTGGTCCGGCCCAAACCACGGAAATAGCCGATTCCGATTGTACGGAAACCACCGGAAACTTACGGACGGAAGGCTAATATAATTACGAATGGTGATACCGTCATCTTTATCAAGGCAATTATGTGTATTTTATTTCATTATTACAAAAGTAGAAGCAAAGTATTTAATATTGATGATACGTATGTTTGATGAAGTATTGCACTTGACATAAGCAAAGACCTAAAATAACAAGATATTTGAATCACACTCAATCAAAGAAGTAATACGTTCGGCAGTCGATGTGTCATTTTGTGTACCGGACAGACACGAGATAGCAGTTTGCAGGATACTTTCAACAGAACTGGACAGGCTAGTTAAATGTACGTCGTTATTTCACACCTAACGATGTGACACTAGGTTGTGTAGTAAGGCGAAGGGGTCTATACCGTGCACTGGAAGTATTTATAAAATTTGGTTGCCCGACCAAGATAGCGTTTTAGCATAATAAGTATTAATTTAATGAAAATATCTTGTCTTAGGGAACATATGAATATAAACACTCTTATATTAAGGTTGTCAAAGATTTGCATTGATAAGTACACATTTTGCGAAAATTAACTAGAAATGTAAGTTTATGAAATTATTATTATACTCCTTCTGCCTATCTCGGTTGCGCAACCAAGATAGATCGAAAATAGATGAACTACGAAGCTATGCGCTGTTTTCATACTTGCCATTTGTTTCAGGTTGTTGAAGTATTCAAATCTG
This sequence comes from Mercenaria mercenaria, assembly GCF_021730395.1. Classification (NCBI taxonomy): domain Eukaryota; kingdom Metazoa; phylum Mollusca; class Bivalvia; order Venerida; family Veneridae; genus Mercenaria; species Mercenaria mercenaria. The sequence continues at coordinate 16,864,297 of NC_069365.1, forward strand.
AATATAAAACTAAATAAACTAATAAATTATATCAAAATCTAAAAACATGGTCCACTTTTTACATTTTTTCATATTAAAGGGAGGCAATTACAAAATTTCATAAAAAATATTAAAGTAAACATTTCCAGAAGAGGTATAACTCTATGTAATAGGTCTTTGTTCCTGAAATACAAGAAAACTGAAAAAAATATCTTAAAATGATGCTCAAATGATAAATCATATGATTTAGCTTTAAACAAAACCGGGTGATTTTGTATGGAGATGATACCCGGAGTTACAGTAAGTTGTAGAAATGAATGAATTGGAGTATAAAATATGAAAGATCGGTCGCAAAGTTTCGAACCCGGAACCCCCCCCCCCCCCCCCCCCCCCCCCCCCCCCCCCCCCCCCCCCCCCCCCCCCCACACACCCCGAAACATGTCCGCTCAGTCTGTTTAAAACAAAACAATAAAAAACGGTAAATATCTAATACGGATAAATGGGAGGGTAGTGATAGCAATGAACTTTCATGTTTTAACAATTTACTGCTAACGTTATTTTTGTTTTTAGATTATTTAATTTTTGATTTCTCTTTCTTTTATATTTGAAGTAATACTAGCATATCTTTTTAACACAGAATTAAAAAAAACGGTCCGGTCGGACTACGAACTATGCTTTTGCTATATGCTTATACAACTATTCACACAATGTTAACTTTTTTGTTTTTAAAATGAACATTTTAAAGCATGGATTACAAATGTGTGCAATTCAGATGTTAAATTATTATACCCCACACAATGTCCAATGCACTTTTCCCATTAGTTTAACTTGAATAATATATCATAAGCGTTTTTATATCTCATGCGCAAAATCGTTATTTTCAATTTCTGCGCATGTGATATTATACAATAATTGCCTTTTGGTGAGGTCGATATGAGCCGCGCCATGAGAAAACCAACATCCGCCCAGTCTGGTCAGGATCCATGCTGTTTGCTAACGGTTTCTCTAATCGCAATAGGGAGCGGTGGTCTAGTGGATAAGGTGTTGGCCGCTCAATCCAGAGGTCGTGGGTTCGAGCCCTACTGGGGTCACGACCATGACTTCTCATATGACACCAGTACTGGTTTTTCCAGGAAGCGGACTCGAGAGTGGTTACAATAAGCTTAAAACTTTCATCACAATCGAGCTAAAAACAAATTAGTATAAACTAAAAACTAATCGCAATAGACAATGTTGGTTTTCTCATGGCTTGGCTCATATGTGGATTCATCGGCCTGATAAAAGCAATATCAACCTCGAGCGAATTTATCGACTTGATATCGCTTTAACAGGTCGATAAATCCACATATCGACCACACATAAAAACGACAAGTGTTTTATTATCAAATCCAGCCTACTCATAAGTATAAACATTAGATACAAATGTCTGCAGCCTTAGGTCATCTTTCGTGGTTAATTGTATACGACGTCGCATTGTTTTAACGTAATAACGCGTGGACGTCACAGCTGGAGGTCAATATGTGTGTTTGGCTCCGCCTTCGAGAAAATACGATTTTTTATCGTTGAACATGTGACTACATCTAGAACAATGGAAAGGACTATAAATATAGATTTAATGATAAAAACAATAATTTCATATCACATGCGCAACAACGCTATTTTGTTTTTCTGCGCATGTGATATTACATTTTCATGTCTACCTATGAGAGATCGATACTTTCGTACTGATTAAAAGACGATGCGCTTATTTATACATAGGATTAAATTACTTTATCTTGTGTTCATACATGTGTGAACCCGGCCTATTTTTCTTTTCTGCCTTTGAATTATTTGTGTACATGCAACATTTTGAAAACAATTTTTCATCAAATATCAAACTGAAACTATCACCATCAGATTGGAAATTAACTAACTACTAACTACTAAGAAAATGAGTGCTCTCATTATATGTTCCGTAGTTATCGCCGCTTTTCGATTGTTACTGCTGCTGATTTTGTTGAAATATGCCCATAAATACAGCGTTATGTAACCTCAAGACTATAGATACCTATCAAAAAGTAATGATTTTTATACAGCAAAGTCGCGACAATTTCTAAGTGCTTACTAGTAAAGCCTCCTTAATTCTGTCTTCATTATTTGGTAAGTAATAACTTTTTTAATGTTAAATAAATCATTTCATTATTTTTTCGGTATCATAAAATAAATAATGTATTCCTGAGAGAGTGATCCCTCAAAATAACTCTATCCGTGACTAATATTTTTCAATGCGACAATTGTAAGTTACTTTAGAGAAAGAATTTAGTATTTAAAATGTAAATGTATAATAAAATGTTGACGAAAATGGGCTTAAAATCCTAAAAGGCCACAACAGGAAATAATTCTTCCCGGCTAATTCTGACTTTTAAGTTGGTCGGGACTTTGATATGCACAATCAAAATTTTCCTAGCACCACAGCATAAAAATGAACCTGATAGTCATTTTATTTTTTTTTTTCATTCAAAAGCATTTCAGGAACATTTTCAGAAAATAAAAGATACATACTAAGTGGCGAACGATCAGTAAAATGTTTAATAAGAAGTACTATATTATGTTTTTCATTACGCCGCTTTTGTGTGTAACATGTATTCAGGGATACACGCGTAACAATAAAGATCGGAAAGAAATCGAAAATGGCTAACAAAATAAGACTATAATTAAATGAAATTTATGCTGTTGTAAACTTTTTTGTTGTGATTAACTTATTTTTCCCTTAGATACAAGCATTTGTATGTAAAAATTGAGTGTGCAATAGCTGCGCGTGAAAATAGGGTAGGAGAAAATTAAGACAATACCGCGAAAACGAAGAAGGAGATCCCTGTTTATTTTTCGCTCATATTACAATTCGAAATTTTTTTTTATCATAACTGTATTTGTGAAAAAAGAACACACTACTTAGTCATTCCGTTTGAAAACATGTAGGTTTCAATGGGCCTGTTATACCAAATGAAACATAATTACTTTTTGGATATAATGGAAACCCAAAAAATAAATTAATCTCCGTAAAACAGAAACGTCACAACTGTATATATTTAGGGTTGAGCTAAAATGTGATTTCTCGACGCGATTTGCGTCAGGAGTACGAATTTTTCCTTTTCAGTACAATGTAATATCGGGTGAAGATCAACTTTTACTATTATTTAAACAAGTTATGAAGGATGCAACTTGTTTTTGGAAAATCCCGCTCATTACACTTTCTTTACCGTAAAGTTGAAAAAAAAATTGTAAGGTTAAAACTTTTCTGAGATGCTTTATGGATTTGGCCACATGATCAACAATTAGGGCATGGGCAGTTTAACAAACCAATTATAGCTGAAGAATTACACTCAGATCTTTCGTAAAAAACTGCAAACTATCGTACTCGGTATATACAAAAGAAGAGCAACAGTTTTATTTGCATAATTACAATAGGTTTGGCTCTACCAAAGAAAAACTCACAAAACGTAAGGTCTCAGAATGCGACAGCATCAAAGCTGCTCAATATAGATCCAAGTACAGTTCACTTCCGGTGTGGTCACGTAACCATAGTAAAGTAAGCAGTGTTAGAGTAAATCGTCTGCAGTACATTGTGATATTGATAAATTTACAACAAAAAAAATCTTAATGAAGAAATTTGTGAGATTTGAAGAAACAACATCCGTTCAAGGTTTCATTTTGCTTTTTCGAGACTTATTTGTAAATTATGATTAGCGGGCTCAAACGATTCTTCAGTTGTTCTGTATCAAAAATGCCGAGCACTAGCAAACTGACTTAAAAGGCATTCTGTATACAATAATATATCAAATCAACCTAAATAAATTGCAAAGTTTTGCAAGATATGTCTAACCATTGAAGTTTAATTTTGAAGTATCTAAATGCATAATCTGAAAGTGTAGAGCATTGGTAAATATCCAAACGAACCTTAACAAGTTTTTACTTGGTCTTTTTTCACGAAACAGTGTGAATCGTTCTGTATATTGAGTGCAGTTAAATGGTAATTTTGTTCCCATTTAAAAGATTTCTTTTTCGCGTCGAGTTTTGGTTCACCAACTAATGTGAAATACACTCGATGACTGCTTCCTGGAAAGTAACCAGTACATGCACCGAAAGAAGGGACTGTTGGAGTCACGGTCATATCCGATGACAGGATTCGACCCCGCGACCTCCGGTTTACGAGACATCTGTACAAAAATGAAAAAATGTAAAATTTGTATCTCGATTCTACTCTATATAGTTTTGAACTAATTTGAATATAACTTAAGTAAGTCAGTTTATTCAGAGATTACTTGCAAACTTAAAAAAAAAAAAAAAAAAAAAAAATATGTTAAAACATTATAGCAACCTGCCGAATATGAAATCGATTATCGAAAGTGCAAAGGCTATGCCACAAACTGCAATGTACCACAATATATTCAATTTGTGACTTTCATCGTACGTCAATTCAGTCGACTAAGTTCAAGAGATACTCAGAATACTGCGTGAACAAACCTATCTCAGTATTTGTTTCTATATATTTATACAGGAATATTTTAAAAATATGGGGTACCGTGTGTAAAACTTTTCAATATTCAACGCTGCATTCTTCGTGCGTAATCGGTATCCCGACCTATCCTATTTTTTTTACATGACCCTAAATGTTTTATGGTCTTTGAGATTTTTTAAAAACTTTTTAATAAAAAGTTTTAAAAAACTGCTCATTCTGTTCTTTAAAAATTGTCAGTGATATTAGAAATTATTCGCATTCATTTTTTTTTTGACATAAAAATAATTTCCGTAAAGTCTCATTGAACAAAAAGGTATAAAAAATCCTGCCTTTTTACTACCTATTTTTTTTAGGCATGTTACCGGACACAAAGAATTATTTAGGCTTTGGGAATGCACAGGTGAAACAAAAACTCTTTGAGGCCCGAGAGGAATTCCTTTCTTCGAAATATAACAACTTTTTGGACAAAACGTGATTATAAAATAGTATATAATGATAACGATACAAAATATCGGGAACTAATTAGAAGGCTAGTCAAAACAACGCTATGTATAACGACTTCCTGTGTACAAGTTTACAAATTATATAAAGACGTTTTTGCAACCAGAAAGAACACGCAGTTTTAACCCATTCATCAAAGAAGTTCCTCGCGGGCATCATAAAGTTCAGTGTTTTTTTTTACTAAATTCTAAATATGTAAGTTGATATCGACACGATATCATTCGTAATTATATTAGCCTTCCGTCCGTAAGTTTCCGGTGGTTTCCGTACAATGAGAATCGGCTATTTCCGTGGCTTGGGCCGGGCCGGGTTTTATTAATAAAACAAGAGATATTACCTGATACGGCATCCTAGCTACAATGCTACGGCTTACAACTACAAGTAAATGATGTTACTACAGCTAGCTACTCGGCGTTTGGAGTTAAAACAAGTTCTTTTGGTGAAAAATAAAACGAAGTCATAAGATCTTTTCATGAGTTTATTTATGAATGCTATCAAGTAAAATATTAACCTGTAACATTAGTACGAGTAGTACTTCCAGGGCACAGCAGTGTGATTTTGATGTGATTTTACAGTAATCAAATGTGACAAGAGAAATCTGTCTTAGAGGGGGCCTCCGTGGCCGAGTGGTTAAGGTCGCTGACTTCAAATCACTTGTCCCTCATCGATGTGGGTTCGAGCCTCACTCGGGGCTTTGAATTCTTCATGTGAGGAACCTATCCAGCTGGCTTACGGAAGGTCGGTGGTTCTACCCAGGTGCCCGCTCGTGATGAAATAATGCATGACCTATCATGTGTCGGTGCGACGTTAAATCCAACCAAAAAAAAAATCTCTCTTACATAGAAGATGCATGACCCCTACTTTTCTTTTCATTTTTTGTCAGTTTTATCATAACTCTTTAAAATGAAGTATGGATTTGTTCTCTAAAATGGGTCTAGCTATGTTTGGTAGCTCATTTAAAAAAATGTCAATTTTATATAGAATATATAGGGACTACTATTTAATGCTATTGTGACCTCAAAAAAAGCTATAGGTAATATGCATGATAAGGCAGAGGGCAGCCCATTACTGATATACGACAAATCTTGATGTAATCCTGAGATTTTGTTCTATCCAAGGCGACTTTTAAATAGCCATATTTTGAAGAAAATGACGTCACTCGACCTTCAGCTATTTCCAGAAAGACTATGAAAGTAGACATGCTAAACTTGAAAACGAAAGTCGCCTAGACAGGGGTCACGCGCTGGGGTCACCCCGTCAAAATCTATTGTGGACTTTTTTTTTTGCTAATAGGGAGTCAATTTTCAGCATTTTCTAACGATTTGAAAATATCTGGGCTTTAGCACGACATGTCAGCTTTTCATCTACGAAGACATATTCAGGGGTGGTATAGTACGTCATCAACAGGTGCGCGCAACACTTCCCGATGCGGCATTTTTATGTCAAAACACATCGATTCGGTGAGTAAATTTGCGATTATTTCATTGGTAGCGAATAGATTTGGAAATGACATATAGTCTAAAGTACCCGCACGTGTCTCTAGTTTATCACTGACGTTTGCATTTTTCAAGAAAGTTTTACGTTTAAGAGAACATTCGAGCACAATGCACTTCATGGAAACACTTCCCTATTCACCGCACATATTATATCGCATAAAAGAGTTTTCATGCTATTTCTAATGACTAAATGCCTGACGGGTGTTCTTTTATGGCAAACTGAGGTCAGTGATACCTTAATTAATTATCGGAATCTATAATTTCAAAGAAATCAGTAATATAAAATTTCGCCTTCCCGGTTCACCAGGTAAAACGATGCACTTCCCGGTTCACCGCCGGGTGGCATCGTGTTTGACTTAATTATATGTAGCCTTTCAATTTATTTTGACGCATGGTACTTCGGTTGCCTTACCAGCAAAGATAGTATTTAGCAATGAAACGTTTATGTCAGTAAAAACAGTGCTTAATTTACCTTCAAGGGCTATATTATGACAGATTTACTTTTTCCTTTTCAGATCACAACAGAAACACCAGAGATATTCTGTTTATCAGAATTAAATTATGAAGCAAAACACTTAGGGTTCAGCAGTATGATATCCTAGACAGATGAACATAAACTGCATATAGTAATTCATTCTCGGGAATAAAATGAGAATCAGAATTGAAGAAAGAACAATACACGCTTGTTGTAGATGTTTGTGAAAAAGTCAGAAATGAAGACCACAAAAGTAGATCGTTGTTTGAGGTTCACTCACTGGCAATATGTGCAGACACCGTTTAAAACAATCACTGTTACGTGTGACCACTACCGTCAACATTTAGCCATGAACAGATTTTGCGTGACTATGGTGTCCTTCAAACAATTGTGATTTTTTATTGAAACATTTTTTGTTTTGTCTGTCTGTGTTGAAGTCACAGAGTCTTGTCAGTGCATCTCCTCTCTTCTAAATAACATTTGACAGATTTTGATGAAAGGCAACAGCAGTATTAACTTTGTATGAAATGTCGTGACACTAATGCTCATAACGGGTAAAACACAACAATGTAAATACTAAATATTCTTGTTATCTCTATGCTTCGGTCAATAAACGTTCACAGATTATACTACATATGCCACTTTATCAATTTTATGTGTTTTAATGAAATTTCTGAGTTATAATTAGTGTAGTTGCGCAAAACCTCAACATTTTCCAGTTTAATGGTTTCAAGAGTTATTATATTCTGATTTTTTGTTGATTTTGAAGTATAGGCAGTGCATCTCCACTTCAACCTTTTTATAATTTTCATAATTACAAATCTTGTACATGGTGTATATCATGGCAATAATTGGTTTTAACGGTAACTTATCAATAACATTCAGAGCTTTCTTTTCCGTGTTATTCCTTCCTCTATAGACGTTGACATATTCTTTGACATTTTTTCCACAAAAAGCTGCTGTCGTCTATTCAGAATGTAGATAAAAAAACGACCATTTAAAATAAAACACCTTTAATTTCATAATAACCATGTTGTTGAGGGTATTGTGCGTTTTAGAATATGATAGATAGATAATTTATTTATTTCAGTCTCATCATCATGTACATCACTACATAAAACAAAAACATACATGTATATATTTACATACACATTACATAACATAGTACACAGATGCCACTCATTAATGAGTTATAAGAGACTAATCATAAATATCACAGATGCTATACGAATACAACACTTAGATAAAAAAATTTAAAAAATATATATATATAAAACAAGAGCTGCCGAAGGACATCAACGCTCGACTATCCAACAGCCTTGTCAGCTGAATGAATACAAAAGTCGAAAAGGGGCATAATTTTGTACAACTGCAAAACAGTGTTATAGAACCTGCACAGTGCTTATCAGCTCATGACAGTAGACAAGTGTGTGAAGTTTCAATCCACTCCTATTAGTAGGTACTGAGATACCAGCTTACATATAAAAATTTAACCAAAAACTGCCAAGTTAAAAAAGGGGCATAATTTTGTAAAAATGCAAAACAGAGTTATTGAACCTTTTTGAAAATATGCAAAGTAGAATTAAAGGGCCTGCACACTACATGTCAAATTATGAGAGTGAACATGTGTTTGAAGTATCAAATATGTGATAATAAATTACCAATAGTCTTTTATCGTTTTTCTTTTACACTAAAATTACCACAAAAGTTTTGTAATTATTTTAGGGTTCCCTGTCGTGTCTGAATATTACCAGTTGTTCAGAATATGTGACATAGAGATGTACACTACTTCTTGATCGAAGAAAATTAAGGCATACAATGTGGAACGAATTTGTCAGATATGCGATCTTAATGAAATTTAAGGTGAATTTCATTTTTTTTAAATGTTGAGTTATAAAGAATTACGTCCAAAGTTAATGAAACGTTATCATTATACTCGTATAAGTGTGTATAAAATTTAGAATTGCTACAATCAAGTAATAAATCTACTTTCGTTGATTTGTGTAAATATATAACATTAGCTGATAACAAGGAAAATGTTGCTATGTCTTGAAAGTGTATGTGCGTATGTTTATGTCACAACGGCTTCCACTGTGTAAGGGTTTAAATAAAAAATCAGTAAAGTTTCCTATTTTAAATAATCTTTTATACAACAACATTTTCAACAACTAAACAGTTTAAGAAAAGTAAAATAATTAACATTGCAAGTAAAATTGTTCTACCACTGTTCAAGCTCACTTCGAGTTTTAACATGTAATTGGGTGCATTAAGATTTGCAAGCAAAATCTGAACATTAGTCAAATGTTAAATCCTGAACCGCTTTCTAGTGTAGATTCAATCGATGTCCCATTCTGCTACGTGGTAATTATAATTCGGTTGCAGTCACTCTTGTTCCTTCCCTGCGCACATCTAAAACCCTTAATAAGAACATTTCGTTGGCGCGATACAGTAATTTCTCATTTTTCCCGGCAATTGTGATGAACACGTGGCCTGAAACGTTTAAACAAATTAAATAGTAGCATATCATTAAAAACTAAACTGCACTGGTGCGACGTTATACCTTTACAAATATATTAAAGGTTGCTCCTTTAAAAAACAGCACATGATAATAATTTAACTATATAATTTTGCTTTACTTAGCATATTATCAATGCATTTGTCCATAGAATCTTGCCTTGAACTCAAGTTCGGAATCAAAGCCATCATATTCGACTATTTTCGATGACACGCCATATATAGTTATCATGAAAAAATAATTAGAGTAACAAGTTAACTAACGGTTTCCAAAATACTTTCTATTTATATTATCATGCGTTGAAGTGCCTATCTATCTATACCCCTGATTAAGGTTTCTCTACTGTAAAATTATTGAAATTAAATCAGTTATTTATATCCTAGTCTAAATAAAGAAACCTCGGGTAGACCTATTTTATATTTTGATATTTTATGTTGTCTGCGGATATCGACAAGTCAAAAACATATAACGATATTCAACTCTCGAGTACAATATTATTTGGACTAATTTATATCCATACCTTCAAACAGCAACCGACATATTCGTGTTTGGTACGGAGACCTAATTTAGCGTTGAAATCCTTGTCTGTGGGTAATTCCGTTAGAGGATGTTTCTCCACTTCTCAAATATTATGTCGTACAGCTTTTGAAAATATAATACGTCAATTATGTCTTGCATGCCATCACTCAGCAAACCTTTTTAACATATATTGACAATTCCATTGATGCAGACTAGAAGTTTTTGTTCTTTTCATCTTTCATGTACCTAAAATAACAAATATAAGGACATGATAGAACATATATCATACATATGCACGTTTATAGTATACAACATATGTTCAAGATATGCCTCGTTCTTTCAATAAGTACTATCTTCAAATGCTTAAATGAAGGTTACAGACCATCTAGTGCAAGCACTCTAACAATTAGTCATTCCAATTAATAGAACTTCCAGGCAAGCGTGATCACATTTACATGAGCAGTCATGCTGGAAATTGGTGAGCCGGGAAGGACATCAATTCAGTTGGTGAACCGGGAAGGCGAAATTTTAGTTTACTGATTTTTCGGAAAGTTTAGATTCCAATGACTAATCAAGGTATCACTGACATCTGCTTACTATGAAAGAACACCCGTCAATGCTTGGATTTATCAGAAATGCATGTAAACTCTTGTTATGCGACATAATACGGTGTGGTGAATAGGGAAGTATTTCCATGAAGTGCATTGTGCACGAATGTTCTCTTAAACGGAAGGCTTTCTTGAAAAATGCAAACGTAAACGATGAACTAGACGCATGTGCGGGTACTTTAGACTATATGTCATTTCCGAATCTATTAGTTGTCAAGGTAATAATCGCAAGTTTACTCACCGAATCGAGATGTTTTGACACAAAAATGCCGCATCGGGAAGTGTTGCGCGCACCTGTTGATGACGTACTATACCACCCCTGATATTTGAACTAGGAATTAATAAACACAATCCTACCTGGGGTCCGTAACGGAGCAAGGGTACATAGAGATTTTTGGAACTTCGTCAAATCACTCAAAATGTCCTTTTTGATGTTGTCTGAAAGTGTCAGTGTATGCCTCGGATGTAAGATATTTCCGTATTAGAGAGCTGCAGACCTAGTCATTTCAGAAATATTTTCAAAATAAATTTCGTGTAATTCGATTCTACGGAAGCGCCATCAGACCCTAATATGTTTTAATACGTTACAGGTGCGGAAAGGCTATCTGTAAACAACCAAAATTAATTTCACTTTTATATTCACTCTTTATACTTCCAGCGTATTCCAGTGGAGATATGGCCGTACCAGGGAAAAAGACATTAGCAACAGCTTCAACAAGCTCTGATGAAGATCTTCAAGTTTACTGTCAGCCCTGTGACGAGGAAGGACCAAGACGTCCTGCCTATGGCTACTGCACGGACTGCCAGGAACATCTTTGCGAAACTTGTTTCAAAGTTCACAAGAAACATAAACTTTCAAAACATCATATTCTCCTTGATAATGAAAGTATGCCAAAAACTCTTCAACTTTCTTCAACATCTGATCATACTAGTATGTCTGCTGATTTTAGAACACCTTGTCCTAAACATAAGAGAGAAATGATCAAGTTCTACTGCCATGACCATAAAACACTTCTCTGCAGTGTTTGTGTTACGCTTGAACACACAGTTACATCTTGCAAAGTCAACTATATACCCGACATTTCAGCTAAGGTTATCAACAGTAAAGAATACCACGACATCCTGAAAGTCATAGATAACATTACTGACCAGTGTCACAAGATGTTAGAAGATGTGAAGAAAATGACAGGCAATTCAAACAGTTCTTTGGCAGACGTACTGGCAGATATCAAGACATTCCGGAAAGAAATAAACCAAAGACTAGATGAACTGGAGAGACAAGTAGAAGATGCAGCAAAGGCCATACAACAAGAGAATGCCAAGAATCTGAAGACAACGGAAACAACATGTGATGATGTGACCAAATCTCTGAAGACAATGTTTGACTCCATCAAGCATCTTAACACATCAAAGCAAGCTGACAGACTTTTCATGGAACTGAAATCTGCTGAGAAAATGATCAGATACTATGAAAACACTATCCAGCATATATCAGCATATGATGTCGAAGAGTACAACTTTAAACCCAATGAAATAATATCAACTCTTCTTGAGACTTCACTTGGAACATTAACTAAGAAAACAAATAAACAGACAAGACCTCCTCCAACCAGTACCAGTGTAAAATCAAGAAATACTTCACATCAGGGTGAAATCTGTGTCAAATCATCAAACGATGAAAGCCGTTGCTATATAACAGGAATGATTCTTCTTACTCCTGATCTTCTTATCATCACTGACAAGACTAACAAGGCTATAAAAATGGTGGATACCCGCAGTCAATCTGTTACTGATAAATTACAGCTAGACACCGAACCAAGCAAAGTCTCCTCTGTTACTAGTACTGAACTTGCTGTCACACTTACTAACAAAAAAAACATTCAGTTCATATCAGCCTCCTCAAAGAAACTCACAAAGAAACACACCCTGAATGTTGACGGAGAATGTTTTGGTATAAGTTGCCATGAGAAGAAACTTGTTGTGACATATCTGCGGCCAGCAAAACTCCAAATTCTTGATACCAATGGCACTATATTGACAACAATTAGGGGAGAAAACATTTTTACTAATCCAACATTTGTCACAACTAATAGTAGTTCTATTTATGTATCTGACTGGAACATGAAAAGCATAATGAGGCTAAACTGGCAGGGTGAGGTGATAGGTAGATATAAGGGTATGGATGAGCCTAAAGGTATAATTCTGTCAGATGATGAAACTGTCTTTGCGTGTGACCAGCACAGAAATGTTATAGAAGAAATATCAGGTGATTTATCTAAAGGAAAGGTTGTGTTGAAGGATCTGAAGAGTCCCTTTGCCCTTTGTTGGTGTGCTCAAACAAAGAAACTGTACTTTAGCTGTTTTTTTACAGATACAAGATATGACAATTACCTTCAAATTTTTAGGCTGTCATAATTCAGTACTGCTTGTTTGACACTGAACTGAAATTGATTATGTACAAGATAAACATAAAGAAGTCCTGTTGTTGTGACTGCAAAACTTAATTTCATTAGGGCAATAAATGATCTACAACCTATATTATGTCGTTCCATGACAAATATGACTCACACGGTTTGAAAGCATTTCATCAAGCAGATGCTCATGATGCTGAGAAACTAGCTAAGAGTTTAAACATTTTTATCTGACAAGAGATTTTCAAATTTTTGACAGGCACTTTTATTTCTTTATAACAAACGTGTACTTGAGAACTGATCCAGTACAACTTATAAGTCACATCATCTAAATGCTTTGTTGTTTTTGAAAAGAAATATATAGGCTGTTTAAAAGACAGTGGATAATCTTTTTAACTACCAGTAAAAGGTAAAGGTCTTGTTTATTATAGTGTCACCCCTATTGAAAGGGCCAGCCAATTTGGCTTATGAGACACCTTTATTGTGCGTACCAATTACCTCCCAACTCCTACCACTATGCCAGGCGCCAGGCGGATAGAAATTGGTAACTATTCATTTAACTAGCTTGCAGCTCACGAACCGGCCTTTTCGGAACGAGTCCCATGACAAACATCCCCTGGACGAATGCTCCCCATGGGGGCCTGAACCTTCGACCTCCCGATCCCGAGGCGGACGCCTTAACCACTAGGCCACGGTGACCATATGTGCCCAGGATGAGGGATGAGGTAAATATAAAAATCTCTAATATTAGAGATACACTAAAAATGAATAAAAAAAGTGTCTTACCGACACATGTTACCACAGAAAAATGTATTTACTTTTTACATAATATGACTAATAATAAAAAAGTTAGAAAAATCTAAACATAGAATTTCTAAAAATAGACTAATTCTTGGAATTTAAGGGGAAGTAAATCGGTACAAAAGTTAACAAGAGGGTCATGATGACCCTGGATCGCTCACCTGAGTAATATGAGCCATATTTTTCAAATGGCAAACTGATGCTTAAATATTAAGAAGGTAGGTGAGTAGGTCACATTCATGGTAACTGGAAGACAGTTTTAAGATCGGTGTGCAAAACTGTACATGTCATCCCAATTTCAAGGCTGTATCTTAAAAAACAAGAAATTAGGTCAGTAGGTCAAGGTCACAGTCAAGTGATCCCTAATTGCTTGGGGTCATCAGGTAATTATAATTAAACAGTCTTTGGTTTATAAGATCTGATAATTTTTCCTATATAACTCATAATTATAACAAGTGACCCCCAGGGAGGGGCCTCTTTTCACCCCAGAGGCATAATTTGAACAAACTTGTTAGAGATCCATCAGGTAATGCTACATACCAAATATCAAAGGCCTAGGCCTTGAACTTTCAGACAAGAAGATCTTGAATTTTTTTTCCTATATAAGTCTTTGTTAAACTTGGTACCCACAGTGCAGGGCCTCTTTTCACCTTAGGAACATAATTTGAACAAATCTGGTAGAGAAACAATAGGAAAGGCAACATACTTCATATCAAAAGCCTAGGCCTTGCAGTTTCAGGCAAAAAGATTTTTAATGTTTTTTTCCTATATAAGTCTATGTAAAACTTTAGACCCCCTGGGGCAGGGCCTCTTTTCATCCTAGGGGCATGATTTGAACAATTTTGGTAGAGGTCCACAAGGCAATGCTACACACAAAATATCAAAGGCCTAGATGTATTTGTTTTAGATAAGAAGATTTTTAAAGTTTTTTACTATATAAGTCTATGCAAAACTTGGGACCCCCGGGGCGGGGCCTCTTTTCACCCAAGGGGCACAATTTGAACAATCTTGATAGAAAACCATAAGATGATGTCACATACCAAATATCAAGGCTCTACGCCATGCAGTTTTGGACAAGAAGATTTTTAAAGTTTTTCCTTTCGGTTGCCATGGCAACCAGAGTTCTGCATGGAATTAAATTCTTTGAACAATTTTGAAAGGGGACCCACCCAAGGATCATTCCTGTGAAGATTGGTGTAATTCTACCCAGTGGTTTTCAAGAAGAAGATTTTTTTAGAAAATGTTGACGGACAGATGACGGTCGACCCACAACGGACACTGAGCGGTCACAAAAGCTCACCATGAGCCTTTGGCTCAGGTGAGCTAAAAAAAGTTACTTCCCTTTGGCTCTAAGCCAATCAGAATGATATAGTGAAATTGCATCAAAATTAACCTTAAATTCTAAGTAAAAGGGGGCATAATTCTAGAAAAACTTGTGTCAGAGTTATGCACCTTGTGTCACATGATGTGGGTGATAAGGTGGAACATCTATTTTAAGTCTTTGATAAGGTGCAACATCTATTTTAAGTTTGAATCAAAACCATTTAATAATAACTGAGATAGATTTTGCGATGCGACATGACGCAACACGACGCGACATGACAAGACAAAGACTGACTCCTATATAGCCCACCCACCCACCCCCAAAACATGTTTGGTGGGGGTAACAAAATTTTTTTTGTAGATTTAAGGGTTTAAGAGTATATCTTCAAAACACAGAAATATTTGATAAACGAACATCTTTTACCAACAATATACCTGACCATTACATGTTTTACTGTACTGTCGCGTATGATGGGTACTTAAAATATTCTCAAAAAGTTGTCCCCCTTTAAAAATGAATACCATTTGTAAAAGAAATAAAAATAAACAATTGCTAAAAACTATTTTCAGCCTAATTATGTGAAATAGACCAGTTTCCCATCCGGCGAATTTAGCATTCTCGGGATTTCTTGCCAAATCCCGCATTTTCAAAACGAGGCGCAGACTGCCGGGTCAGAACTAAGTGATAATGATAATGAAGCGATAGCATGTTGCTTGACAAAATAATTTACCATTCCTACAGAAAAGTCATTGTTCTTGAGTTCCGTAAAAAGAAATCTTAAAGTTAATTTTTAATTTGGTCAAAATTGACAGATCTAAATTACATAAGTGCGACACAGTGCTCTGACATTCAAATCACTGCTATTTTTTCAAAATAGGTATTTGATATTCAAAACTTCAATCCCTCTATTTTTTAGACTAATTTAAATACTAATAAGCTTTTACGAGGAAAAGGCACTGAAATGCTTTCAGTCTGTCACGGCCTTTTCAGTTGCTATAAATTTGTGTCTATTAGTAATAGTTATTAGATATTGTACAACGCTTTTTTCGTTTTCTTTTTACTATTTTCAATACTTATGCTCAGTTTTGTATATACCAGATTTCGCAGTAAATTACTATTGTTCTAGTACTTTTGTTCTAGTTATCCTCGATTTTTGGAACCAGGTTTCGGGTTTCTGACATTAATTTTAACTCAGTAACTGGAATCTAAATTAAAGGTAAAGTCAAGTTGAAATATCACTTTTCAATAAATGCAAAGATATCAGATTATAACTAGCATTTAGTAGCTTTTCAACCCACATTTTATTCAACAAGGAAGAACTATGACAGTGCGGGTTATTCTCAACTGATCCCCTCACTTTAACCGACAAAACTACTCGCTTTTACACAGTTGCAAGTAAACTATTGTGCCTTGGTGGTTAGTCTATCAGTTTCTTCTCCCCACCTGACAAGTCAAGTACTGGCTAGGGGTGAAAGAACTGACCAGACATTTTCTTCGCCCACCTAACAGAGCAAGTACTGGCTAGAGGGGGAAGAAACGGTCAGTTCTTTCTAGCAAGTACTGACTAGAGGGGAAAGAACTGACCAGTAAATTTCTTCCCCCACCTGACAGGTCAAGTATATGATAGGGGGGAAAGAACTGACCGGTCAATTTCTTCCAACTTAACAGAGCAAGTACTGGCTAGGGGGGAAAGAACTGACCGGTCAATTTCTTCCCCCACATGACAAAGCAAGTACTGGCTAGTGGGGAAAGAACTGACTGGTCAATTTCATTTCCCCATCTGACAGGTCAAGTACTGGCTAAGGGGGAAAGAACTGACCTGTCAATTTACTTCCCCCACCTTACTGGTCAAGTACTGGCTACTGTGAAAAGAACTGACCAGCAGTAATTTCCTTACCTTAGAAGAAATTGAAACAGGAAAAAGGCAAATAAAAAAATACAACAGAAATTAAAATAAGTTCATTTAAAAACATTTCTTTAATTTACACAAAATATGAAACATATTTCTTATTTTATATGAAATTTAAATGAAAACCGACTATTGGAAATGAAAAACAGGCAAGTTAAGAATAACCAAGAATAATCAGTTCCAATTCACTAACAGGGGAAAAAATTGACTAGCCAGGAAAATTGATGAGGGGGGAAAGAATTGACTTGTTAGTCCCCGCCCCCATAAGAATGATCAAGAGTAACCAGTTGTGACTGGGGGGAAAAAATTGACTAGAGGGGGGGGGGGGGGGGGGGGGGGGGGGGGGGGGGGGGGGGGGGGGGGGGGGGGGGGGAGAGAAGAACTGACCAGTCAGTTTCTTTCTCGGGGAAAAAACTGACTAGTCAATTCTTTCCCCTGGGGAAGAAACTAACTAGTCAGTTTTTTCCCCAGGGAAAGAACTGACTGGGGAAAAAACTGACCGTTACACCAGGACAACAATTCGAATAGTCGAGGATATGCTACCTTATGGACAGCTCTGGCATTTTCTTCACCTTGTTTAAAAAATTTTGAAATTAAGTAAAATTGAAAAAACGGGGGTACTTTATAAAACATGTAATATGCCACTTAATGTTATTGGGATTTCAGATTTGACAGGTTAATATAAATACATGGTTATATCAGTATTATATAAGCATAAATGTCGCGAACAAATCTCTTTTATTTTTACATGTTGATATTATTACCCCACCCACTTTTTATTTCAATGGAAAAAAAACATTTAAGACTTAGCCTTACATTTTGAGAAAAAAATCAAACAATACCAACTCACAGAAAGAAAAGGTTGTTTCACATAAAAATTGGACAGCATATAAAACATATATATTACTCTACACAACAATTGTCAGTTTAGTGATATATACATTGAATTTCAGAAAAGGCCCGGGCTGCATAAAGGGGCCACACTTCCAGACAGTTCAGCATGTTTAAAATCATTTTCAAAGAACTGTTAAGTATCTTCGTGTCAATGCATTTGAAATAATGTCCCAGGGCTGAAATAGACCCTTTTCCCATTACGTGGTTACATGCAGAGTTATCTGCACATTGTTATCCAAAACGAGGCGCAGACTGCTGGGTGGACAAATTGATATATTGTAATAATCATTCTTTCTAATAAAATATCTGACAAAATTGAATTTTATTCTTGGTTTTATTTTTTTAAAAGACTTCTTCACACATTTCCTGCCGGTTGGTTCCATAATGAAATGAATGAAAACTTCATTTCTATACATATTCATTATATTATCAGTGAAAGTAAAAGCTTAAAAGTCGCACTAAAGAGCTAATACAAACAATGAGAAGATGTGTTTGATTAAATGATTAAAAAGACAGTCAGCGCTCTATAATGTAATTTGGTATTATATACATAATGATTCAATTAATTCTCTTTTTTCGCTCAAATATGATAAAGATCTTGACAGCATGTGGGACGGTCCTTCTTGATTGACATCAAGTTGGTTTTCTGATTACTGCGACCAATTTGCAAGTATTTATTTAAAGCTGGAAAATGTCACCAGATGTATGCCTCTTTTAAAAGTACCTTCATTTGTAAGTAATTATAATAACTAAATAGTAAAAGGCGAGTCTAGGCGATGCGTTTGTAGAAGAATGTTCACGCAGTGTATAAAACAGCCAAAATGTGGTAAAAGCTATGTTTAGATGCATCTGCACTTAGAAAATTGTAACAAACTAATAAAATATCAAGTTATTAAATTTAAGATTTCGAATAAAAAAACTCAAGGGAAGCCTAAAACTATTTGATTGGCGGGAAACACATTTACATTGTTGAATCATATCGCTTTTCAAATGGATACAAGATCACATAAAATGGAAACTGTTAAAGTTCTTTTGATCTGTTATATTTTAGGGTGTCATTTAAAGTTTCCGTATGGCGCTATATATAGTCAGATAATAGTTGCATTTAGATTGTCAACAACCTAGAATATTTTGCAATTATGTGAAATAAAACTTTCTTTCTTTTACATTTTCGCACAACTGATCTAGGCAGTACTTGCTAGGGGGGAAAGAACTGACTGGTCAATTTCTTCCCCACCTGACAAAGCAAGTACTGGCTAGCGGGGAAAGAACTGACTAGTCAATTTCTTCCCCCACCTGACAGGTCAAGTATATGCTAGGGGGGAAAGAACTTACTGGTCAATTTCTTCCCCCACCTGACAGGTCAAGTATATGCTAGGGGGGAAAGAACTGACTGGTCAATTTTTTCCCCAACCTGATAGATTAGGTATATGCTACATATGTAGGGAGGAAAGAACTGACCAGTCAATTTCTTCCCCCACCTGATAGGTGAAATATATGCTAGAGGGGAAAGAACTGACTGGTCAATTTCTTCCCCCACCTGATAGGTCAAGTATATGCAAGGGGGGAAAGAACTGACTAGTCAATTTCTTCCCCCACCTGACAGGTCAAGTATATGCAAGGGGGGAAAGAACTGACTAGTCAATTTCTTCCCCCACCTGATAGGTGAAATATATGCTAGAGGGGGAAGAACTGACTGGTCAATTTCTTCCCCCACCTGATAGGTCAAGTATATATGCTAGGAGGGAAAGAACTGACCGGTCAATTTCTTCTCCCCACCCGACAGGTCAAGTACTGGCTAGGGGGGAAAGAACTGACCGGTCAATTTCTTCTCCCCACACCACAGGTCAAGTACTAACTATATATAGGGGGGAAAGAACTGACTAGTCAATTTCTTCCCCCACCTGACAGGTCAAGTACAGGCTAGGGGGGAAAGAACTAACTAGTCAATTTTTTCCCCCACCTGACAGGTCAAGTATATGTTAGGGGGGAAAGAACTGACTGGTCAATTTCTTCCCCCAACTGACATGTCAAGTATATGTTAGGGGGAAAGAACTGACTGGTCAGTTTCTTCCCCCACCTGACAGGTCAAGTACTGGCTTGGGGGAAAGAACTGACTAGTCAATTTCTTCCCCCACCTGACAGTTCAAGTATAATGCTAGGGGAGAAAGAACTAACCGGTCAATTTTTTCACCAACCTGATAGATTAGGTATATGCTACAAATGTAGGGGGGAAAGAACTGACTAGTCAGTTTCTTCCCCCACCTGATAGGTCAAGTATATGCAAGGGGGGAAAGAATTGACTAGTCAATTTCTTCTCCTCACCTGACAGGTCAAGTACTGGCTAGGGGGGGAAAGAACTGACTAGTCAATTTCTTCCCCCACCTGATAGGTCAAGTATATGCAAGGAGGGAAAGAACTGACTAGTCAATTTCTTCCCCCACCTGATAGGTGAAATATATGCTAGGGGGGAAAGAACTGACTGGTCAATTTCTTCCCCCACCTGATAGGTCAAGTATATGCTAGGAGGGAAAGAACTAACCGGTCAATTTCTTCTCCCCACCCGACAGGTCAAGTACTGGCTAGGGGGGAAAGAACTGACCGGTCAATTTCTTCTCCCCACATCACAGGTTAAGTACTAACTATATATAGGGGGGAAAGAACTGACTAGTCAATTTCTTCCCCCACCTGACAGGTCAAGTACTGGCTAGGGGGGAAAGAACTGACTAGTCAATTTCTTCCCCCACCTGACAGGTCAAGTATATGTTAGGGGGGAAAGAACTGACCGGTCAATTTCTTCCCCCACCTGACAGGTCAAGTACTGGCTTGGGGAAAAGAACTGACTAGTCAATTTCTTCCCCCACCTGACAGTTCAAGTATAATGCTAGGGGAGAAAGAACTGACCGGTCAATATTTCCCCAACCTGATAGGTCAGGTATATGCTACAAATGTAGGGGGGAAAGAACTGACTAGTCAATTTCTTCCCCCACCTGATAGGTCAAGTATATGCAAGAGGGGAAAGAACTGACTAGTCAATTTCTTCTCCCCACCCGACAGGTCATGTACTGGCTAGGGGGGAAAGAACTGACCGGTCAATGATAGGTCAAGTATATGCAAGGGGGGAAAGAACTGACTAGTCAATTTCTTCCCCCACCTGACAGGTGAAATATATGCTAGGGGGGAAAGAACTGACTGGTCAATTTCTTCCCCCACCTGATATGTCAAGTATATGCTAGGAGGGAAAGAACTGACAGGTCAATTTCTTTTCCCCACCCGACAGGTCAAGTACTGGCTTGGGAGTGGGGGTGGGGGGGGGGGGGGTGGGGGGGAAGAACCGAATGGCCAATTTCTTCCCCCACCTGACAGGTCAAGTATTGTCTAGGAAATGTCTGACCAGTCACATTCTTCCCCCACCTGATAGGTAAAGTATATGCAAGGGGGGAAAGAACTGACTAGTCAATTTCTTCCCCCACCTATATGCTAGGGGGGAAAGAACTGACCAGTCAATTTCTTCCCCCACCTGATAGGTGAAATATACGCTAGTGGGGAAATAAGTGACTGGTCAGTTTTTCCCTCACCTGATAGGTCAAGTATATGCAAGGGGGAAAGAATTGACCAGTCAATTTCTTCCCCGCACCTGACAGATATTAAATAGTAATGGCAATCAAACAGAAGTTAAAAAATTTGATTTGACAAAAAAAAACATTGATTAAAGTTACAAAAAAGAAACATACAGGTTTATTCAAATGAAAAACAATACCTGTTTCATCTGAAATTTAAATGGAAAATGAATAGACACCTGTATCCCAAATAACAATACCGAAAGAATCCAGTACTTAAAGGGAAAACTAGGGGGAAAGAACTGACTAGTCAGTTTTTTCCCTGGGGAAAAATCTGACTAACTAGTCAGTTTCTTTCCCTATCAGAAAACTTATTCCAAGGGGGGGGGGGGGGAACTGACTAGTCAGTTTTTTCCCCGGGGGAAAGAATTGACTAGTCAGTTTTTTCCTCGGGGAAAGAACTGACTAGGGGAAAAACTGGGCTGTTACACCAGAAGCAGGAATATTACCCTAAATGTTAGAATATCTATAGAGTTTCAATCCAGTATCTGCATCAGTTTTGGAAATAGTAACTTGCATGCAAAACTTTAACCAGAAGGTTTAAGTTCGCAGGGGTCATAATTTGGCCAAATGCATGTCAGAGTTATGGGACTTGATGCTATAACCTAGTTTTATAACCCTGAAGACACATGTAAAGTTTCAATTCAATATCTGCATGCAAAACTGTAACCAGGATTTTCTAAGTCCAAAAGGAGGCATAATTTGCCCAAAATACATGTCAGAGTTATGGGACTTGACCCAGTGAGGTTGGTAATTGACCTAGAAAAGAAAGAATAAGTTACATAGCTATATGCCTTTAAGTAATAGCTATATGTACTTGCATGCAAAACTTTAACCAGGATTTTCTAAGTCCAAAAGGGGGCATAATTTGGCCAAAATGCAGGTCAGAGTTATGGCTCTTGATGCTATCACCTAGTTTTATTACCCTAAAGACACATGTGAAGTTTCAATTCAATATCTGTATTAGTTTTATAGATAGTAACTTGCATGTAGAACTTTAACCAAGTAAAAAGAGGGGGCGGCATAATTAAGGCCAAAATACATGTCAGAGTTAAAGGACTTGACCCAGTGAGGTGGTAATTAACCTAAAACAAGAGGGCCATGAAGGCCCTGTATCACTCACCTGACCTACTGTCCTAAAGACCATCAAGATTAACATTCTGACCAAGTTTCATTAAGATATGGTATAAATGTGGCCTCTAAAGTGTAAACTAGCCTTTCTTTTAATTTGACCTAGTGACCTATTTTTTGACCCGACATGACCCAGATTCAAACTGGACCTTGAAATCATTAAGATTACCATTCTGACCCAGTTTCATGAAGATACAGTCATAAATGTGGCCTCTAGAGTGTTAACAAGCTTTTCCTTTGATTTGACCTAGTGACCTAGTTTTTGACCCCACCTGATCCAGATTTGAATTTATCCTATAGATCATCAACATTAACATTCTGACCTAGTTTCATTAAGATATGGTCATAAATGTGGCCTCTACAGTGTAAACTAGCTTTTCCTTTGATTTGACCTGGTGACCTAGTTTTTGATCCTACATGACCCAGATTCAAACTGGACCTTGAGAATATCAAAATTACCATTTTGACCAAGTTTCATAAAGATACAGTCAAAAAGGTGTCCTCTACAATGTTAACAAGCTTTATCTTTGATTTGACCTGGTGACCTAGTTTTTGACCTGACATGACCCAGGTTCGAACTTGACCTAAAGATTATCAAGATTAACATTCTGGCAAAGTTTCATAAAGATACATTAATAAATATGGCCTCTAGTGTTAACAAGCTTTTTCTTTGATTTGACCTAGTGACCTAGTTTTTGACCCCACCTGACTCAGATTCAAACTTGACCTATACAGCCTCAAGATTAACATTCTGACCAAGTTTCATTAAGATATGGTCATAAATGTGGCCTCTACAGTGTAAACTAGCTTTTCCTTTGATCTGACCTGGTGACCTAGTTTTTGATCCCACATGACCCAGATTCAAACTGAATCTTGAGATCATCAAGATTAACAGTAATAAATATGGCCTCTAGAGTGTTAACAAGCTTTTCCTTTGATTTGACCTAGTGACCTAGTTTTTTCCTTTGATCTAACCTGGTGACCTAGTTTTTGATCCCACATGACCCAGATTCAAACTGGACCTTGAGATCATCAAGATTAACATTCTGCCCAAGTTTCATGAAGATAAGTCTTAAATGTGGCCTCTACAGTGTTAACAAGCTTTTCCTTTGATTTGACCTGGTGACCTAGTTTTTGACCCCAGATGACCCAATATCAAACTTGTCCAAGACTTTATTGAGGGTAACATTCTGACCAAGTTTCATTAAGATTGGGCCTAAATTGTGACCTCTAGAGTGTTAACAAGCTTTTTCTTTGATTTGACCTGGTGACCTAGTTTTTGACCCAAGATGACCCAATATTGAACTCTTCCAAGATTTTATTGAGGGTTACATTCTGACCAAGTTTCATTATGATTGGGCCAAAAATGTATCCTCTAGAGTGTTAACAAGCTTTTCCTTTGATTTGACCTGGTGACCTAGTTTTTAACCCCAGATGACCCAATATCAAATCGTCCAAGATTTTATTGAGAGTAACATTCTGACCAAGTTTCATTAAGATTGGGCCAAAACTGTGACCTCTAGAGTGTTAACAAGCTTTTCCTTTGATTTGACCTGGTGACCTAGTTTTTGATCCAAGATGACCCAGTATCGAACTCATCCAAGATTTAATTGAGGGTAACATTCTGACCAAGTTCCATTAAGATTGGCTCAAATTTGTGACCTCTAGAATGTTAACAGTCAAATTGTTGACGCCAACGCCGACGACGGACACAGGGCGATCACAAAAGCTCACCTTTGAGCACTTCATGCTCAGGTGAGCTAAAAAGAGAAAATAAGTTTCAAAGCTATATGCCTTTAAATGATAGCCATATGTACTTGCTTGCAAAACTTTAACCAAGGTGTGACACCTAATCCAGGGTGAGTAGAATAGTCTAAAATAGTCTAGAATAGTCTAGCTAAAAATGAGTATGGTGACCTGTGTTTTTTCTGCTCTTATTTATCTTAGAAACTAATGTTCTTCAAGCTCACAGAGTATGGAAAAAGTCTTAACTCATTCTATAGTAAAATCTGACCCTACATCCTTAAGTCAGAGTTACGGCACCTGGGACCCAACTAATAATGCCAAAATGTTCAATAATGCTTAAGATACCATTTTACATATTTCCAAGTGGAAGAGGGATTTGATTTTCCTCTATCAGTGACTCGAGATCCACATCTGAAGGATAGTCGTCCAAGAAAAAATCTGCCAAACTACTTATGAAGCGGGCCTTCAGATTCAGAGCAGATTTTCAAAGTCTTCCATATAACCCTGCTTCCTTGAGCTAATAGTTTCCGGATAAAATAAAAAACCTGAATAAGATAAAGTGACAATTTATTTTTGAAACTGGTGCCAGCTCTTTAGCCATAAAAATTGTATTAAGCCATTGCAACCAATGGAATTCTTTGAATATCTTTGCAAGGGAAGAACATTAGTTTGAAGTTCAATTGAAACTGGGCAAACTAGAGCTATCACTAAAGGTGATGAATGTACCCCCCGCATGCACTGACACAGTACATTGCAATTTGACGCACACAAGATTGCATAATTATGTGGACTGTATGGATATAGACTGTATGTATACAGTATAGTAACAAAAAACAAAGTCCCATAACTATGCAGAATATTTATCTAAAAGAATGTAACATGCACCATGCACAACTAGGGTTGGTACTGATCACTTGTGTGAAGTTTCATTAAATTGTGTGTAAGGGTTTGGTAGATTAGGCACGCACAAGATTGCATATGCAGACTGTATGTACTTAGTATGTTAACAAGAAACAAAGTCCCATAACTCTGCAATTTTTGTCGCTGAAAGAACCTAACATGCCCCATGCACAACTACTGTTGTTACTGATCACTTGTGTGAAGTTTCATTAAATTGTGTCAAGGGGATGAGGAGAGATGGTGCGCACAAGATTGTGTCTATGTATATAGTATAGTAACAAAAAAACAAAGTCCCATAAGTCTGCAAATTTTTTTTCTGAAAGAACCTAACATGCCCCATGCACAACTACTGTTGTTACTGATCACTTGTGTGAAGTTTCATTAAATTGTGTCAAGGGGATGAGGAGAGATGGTGCGCACAAGATTGTGTCTATGTATATAGTATAGTAACAAAAAAACAAAGTCCCATAACTCTGCAAATTTTTTTTCTAAAAGAACCTAACATGCCCCATGCACAACTACTGTTGGTACTGATCACTTGTGTGAAGTTTCATTAAATTGTGTCAAGGGGATGAGGAGAGATGGTGTGCACAAGATTGTGTCTATGTATATAGGATAGTAACAAAAAAAACAAAGTCCCATAACTCTGCAAATTTTTTTTCTAAAAGAACCTAACATGCCCCATGCACAACTAATGTTGGTACTGATCACTTGTGTGAAGTTTCATTAAATTCTGTCAAGGGGATAAGGAGAGATGTGCGCACAAAGATTGCGTCTACAGACAGACGGCCAGACGGACAGACAACCTGAAACCAGTATACCCCCCCTCCTTACAACTTTGTTGTTGGGGGGTACAGTTATTTAAGAGAGATAATTTTTAGTTATCATTGACAGACAACTGTCTTTGTGTGGTGTGAAAAGCTCCACTTCAGTGCTCACTTTTTTATAAAATATAAGTCAGAATTATGAAACAGGTCATGTCATAATGCAAAAACCTCCTGATGAGTGCAAGTATTCAGTTAAGAAATTACCATAAAACTTCCTTGCATACAAACCTTTTTTTAATGCAGACACATATGCCAAAAAATGTTGTCTTGTTTTTGTTGGGTTTATAGTTGCAATGACACAATATAGATCATATGGTGACTTTATCCAGCATTTGATAATGGAGGAAGACCCCATGTGTCCCTCCAAGCATTGTTTTAGGCATGGTTGGGCACCAGAGTAAGCCATCTGGATGGTATTTTTACCTGAAGAATTCTACAGTAAGGTTTCCAACCCACATCACTGAGGGGCAAGTGATTCGAAGTCATCAACCTTAACAGCTTGGAGAGCCCTAAGGTTTACAACAAAAGCTTTCTATTTGAAATCTGTTTTATTTCATATTTCATGTATATAATCATAGCAGAATATTTTCTTAATAAAGGTAATGTGACATTTCTGTCACTGACAACAAACTGTTTTGGTTTTCAAATCATGTCAAAAAAAAAAAAAATAGCAACCAGACTTTAGCCTCTATGGAAGCCACTTATGCTCCAAGTTTGGTCAACATATCTCATTCCTAGAGAAATCCAATATTTCAAAACCTAGACAGTGACCCAAACAATCAAAATGCATCTAAGTGAGTTTATTAAGCAGAAATCATTTTTCTCTCCACTTTGTTAGTGATAAAGCACTAATAATGACACACTTAGCTTCCGTGAAAACAAGCTTTACAAAATTCATATGAGAATCCACCCTTTCAAGATAAAGGAAGACCTCGCGTGCAACTCAGGGTGTTATTTCAGGCAAAGGTAGGCAACCGAACTACTGTTAGGTAACTGATTCGCTTAATCAAAAGAAAGAATTCTACATCCCAAACAAAGTTTAGAACCCACAGAAGTGAAGAGCAACTGATTCGAAGTCAGCCGCTTTAACCACTCTGCCATGGAGACCCCTTGTTACTGGTTAAAAGGTGAAAATATCTACTTTATAACTTAACTTAAAGCCATTTTGTTTTAAATAGATTTTACAAACAATTGATACTATTGAATGATGTACACTGTTTCCTTTGCCCTTTTCTTCCACAGGATCAGATTGGCATGGTCCAAATCAAATTGAATCCATATGTAAGCATTTCATGCCAGGTTCAAACTGCCTTATTTCAAATAAAGTAACCTGGTATTAAAATATTTTAGGTACCTGAAGTACTTTTAAGGTTGCTAATTTTACATAATGTTATGTGACTTCTTAACAATGTATTTCAACTCTATTTTTTTCATTTGATGTATTTGTTACTCAGGATTCAATTAACCGGAAGATTAATGAACACCAGACCTAATCACACTGGATTCTGAATGGAATCCTTTTACCTTTTTAACTTTGTGAAAATACTAAGGTTGAAGTATACATTAACCACAAGTTCAACCAGTGGTGAAATATGAGAGGTATTAACTATGAAAAACCATATATTCTTTTGTTTCTGTTGACAAAGTCATGTCTCCTAATTTTGTTCATGTAATAAAGCACTAATAATGACACAATGAACTTCTGAGTAAACAAACCAAACAATATCTAGGTTGATATAGACACAAGGTGTCCATCTGGGCATTATTTCAGGCAATGGCAGTCACCTGGGTGGAACCACTGACCTTCCCTAAGCCAACTGATGGCTTCCTCACATGAAAGAATTCTATATCCAAATCGAGGTTTAGAACCCACTGCAGTAAAGGGCAAGTGTTTCAAAGTCAGCGACCTTAACCACTCGCCCATGAAGACCCCTTATTGGTACTGGTTAAAGGTGCAAATATTTGCTTAACATGACCCAATTATACTATTTTGTTTCAATTGAAAGTCTTTATTGAATGCTTCACACTTTTCTCAACTCTTTTATTTAACAAGATCCAATAAAGTCCAAATAAAATTGAATCCATGCATAAGGATTTCATGACAGGTTTAAACTATTTCGAAAAAAGCAACCAGTTCCTTAAATACTCTATGTACCTGAAGAATTTATAAGACTGGCTAATTGTTACATAATGTCATGTGACTCTCAATGGTGTATTTCAACTGGATACCCATTTTATTTAATGTATCTGTAACTCTTCCAGGCTGTACTGAGAGTATTCATTCTCTTCCCACCACTAACAATTAGAAATGCAAGGAAATCTTTGTTTCATTAATGACAGTTCCACATCACCAGAACAGAAACTATCCTCATGTAGCATCCATTGAAGAGTCAGAACTTCCTTCAGAATCTGTCAAAATTTCACCTTTATTTTCTTTAACGATATTTTCTAGTTCATCTTCTGATTCTTCTAGTTCGTTTTCAGATTCTGCCTCCATTAATTATCCTCAGAGTCTGGTTCTTCTGGTCATCACTGCTGGTTCCTTCTTTTGGCTATTCTGTTCACTGGTACAGTCTTTATCCATATGTTTTCTCTTTGCTTTAGACATGCAATAATATATTGCAGGCTGTATTTGTTGTGGTCACATCTGAAAATATTAAGTTGAACTTTACTAATATATTTTTACATAATTATATGTGCAAGGATGCACCTGGAAGAATATTTTTATTTAAGCCTTCCTGTAACTTTGAATACTGAGAGAATTAAGAGTGGTGTTGTGCACAATAACTGCTTCAAACTGTGCAACTGTTTTGTCACTTACAGTTCCATGGTGTGTCCCACTATGTTCCTTCATTGTTTTGTTTTGTCCTCATTTAACTGTTTTACTTTCTCTATATATTTTGTGTACATATCAATCAAGTACATTCCATATGTACATCCTGTAGGGAGTTCATATTTTAGGGGCGCTTCCTTTGACTGTATGTACTCCTACTGGTCTTTGTCCTGTGTTTGATACAACTATTTTAAAAACATACGTTACAGTGTAACCTTTATCTGCAAATATTTTCAATACTACAAATTGTGGTGAATTAATTATACTCACATTTTTGCCCAACTCTCAGATTTGCGTGTAACATTTTCTTGCATAGATCTCAATGTAGCCATTATCTGCTGTGACTCTGTTTTAACCTTGGTCCATGCTGCATGAGAAGTTTACTTGCCCAGTCAGGTAGAACTCTATATGAGCTGTAGATTCTATCATACCCGCCACAAATGACATCAGTTTATCCACATATATGTCAGGCAAATTGTCTACAATCACCTCCACTGAAATTGTACAAAAAAAAAATCAAAATGGGAATGGTGATCTAGCAGATAAGGTCTTGGCCTTAACTAACAGACTGTGGGTTTGATCTCCACATAGGCATGACTGCAACCACTACTGGTTTCTCCAGGATGTGCACTCATGGAGATTCAAATAAGTTTTCATAACAATTGTGCTAAAGTTACTTAGTATAACCTAAATGTGAATTAATATGGCAAAATGGCAGACATTTTCCAGGTATAAAGTGTTGCCTGCAGAAATTAAAGTTGGCAGTGTGGCACTGATGTAAGCTTTTAAAGGCTTTCATGCAAGATCATTTCTATCCCATATGAATATTTGTGCTTTTTCATACATTTAAATATCACAAGTACAATTATGAAAAGCTGGGTTGGGTTTTCAGTTATACTTATACAATTTGGGAAATACTGGGAAATGAAAGCTATCACATTTGTGGAAGACCCCAGGTGCCCGTCGGGGCATAATTTCAAGCATGGGTAAGCATCTGGGTAGAACCAATAAGCCAAATGGATGACTTCCTCACATGAAATTTCTACTTCTCATGCAGGGATTCAAACCCAAGCAGAGAGAGGTAAGATATTCGAAGTTGGCAAACCTACCATACCAGACCACAGTCATCACTACTTACGCAATAATGCAATTAATTAGCTGAATTATAAATAAATATCAGATTCTTTTACACTTATCTAAAAGAATACTTTTAAGCAACTGATTAACATTATAGACAGATGTAGGGAATACAGTGCTTTTCATAATAAATAATAAGGTACTTTTAATAACATACTGGTAAAAGCTGTCTTACCATCAGAGACTGGTATATGTTCTAAAACTTCCTGTATCAGACTGTGCTCATTCAAGCGGAAACCAGCATCATTGCAGTAGAGTACTCTCCCTTTGTCAGTGTCTTCTTCACATTGGAGGGAGTTATATCAATGTCAAGGTCAAATGGATCAAATACAAGATTACTGTCCGTGAGTATATCAGAAGTCCTTCTGTTGTTGTGGCAGCCCAGGCTCTTCCTAAAATAGCAAAATTATATGTCTCATCAAGTGGGTTACTGCAAATTTAGTAACTGTTTTGAAACAAGCACTTAAATGCTGGGATCATAAGAAAGACTGTTCCATGGTATGAAGATAAAGTATTTAAACTTCCCTGAGGACAGTCAAGTAATTTAATCTGAAGGATTTAACAGCCATATCCAAGGTCTGATATACTTTTGAGAAATTTGCTTTAAAAACATTCACTTTTATTTTGTGAGTACTGCATTTGCAAATTTCTCTGTTTGTGAATACTAATGAATACAAAACCAGATATAGCTTTTAGTAAAAGCACATGTCTCCCCATATTGCTTTCTTTAAATGGAAAGATGACATAATATGCAATATTCAGCCATAGCATAGATATGATCCCTATTGACCACTGGCAATCAACAAATAAAATTTGGCAATCAGTAAGTAAACATAAACCATCTACAGCCTTAAAGTCAATGTGACTTCCACCTTTGACCTAGTAACCCCTAAAGCAATACTAGTCAACTACTGACCAAAGTAACCATTCTATAAAGTTTGATAGCAGTAGGCCCAATAGTTATTCAGTTATGGAGCAAAACCCATTTCTAGTCTCAAGATCACTAAGAACTTGACCTCTGACCCCCAAAACTACTTAAAATCTTCGTCTGACCATAGATAATCCTTCTACAAAGATTAACAATTTAATAAAATCCTGGTAGGGTTGCCTGGAATAAGCTTTGTTTTCTTCAGGCCAAAGCAAATGTGGTGCTTAAGAAACCCATATTCTGTAAGTATATGGGTCTCTAGTTACCAACTAGTTACCAACATGCTTTCAAATGCTTTCCGAAGATATTTAAGTGACCACTACTCCATTAAAATAAACAACTGGCAAAATGCTTATAATATGAAAATGTAGCCTTGATACTACAAACTTCTTTAAAGTTTAGTTGAAATCCTACTGGTTGTTTCAGACAAGCATCTGTGACAGACCGACAAAGAAATCACAAAATCAATGTACCGTAGATACCCATGTATAATGCGCACCCGTGTATAATGCGTACCCCCGATCTTAGTCCAAAATCCTGGGGAAAAAAAAAAATTAAAAAAATTTTGCTCAATTTTGAGGTGGATGGAAAACGAAAGTAGAGTTTACATCGTCACCGGTAATAAATTTTATCTCCGCGGCGGAGAGCTACATCGGTCTCACGGTACTATCGATTTTGTTTTCTCGAAAATAAAACCAGTAAGTTATTGTTATATTTGTTGTTTTACCTTTTTTAATTCACTATTTTGAATAAATAAATAACAGCTGATTCAATATTTCGGAATGGTATCTTTCAAAATGACATGAGCTTCTCAATTCAAACTGATAACAAAAGGTGTGATAGTCTTTTTGTCACGATCATAAAGCCAGTAATTACCGGCAATTTACGTGTCACCTCGTGTCAGTTATGTTGTTCACAGTTTGATCTCGGTTAAAGATAATTCTCGATCTTTAATAGTATCATAATTTTTGTGATTTATAAACATTTCTTTCGTCAAAATACTTTAAATTTATATGAAATTAATTCTGTTGAAAGAAAAATAAACAATTCGATCTTTACGGAATGTAACGGCAATCTTAGATTTTGCGGAGACAGTAAGCGCGGGGAGTAGTTTCCCTTTACCAAAATGGCGAACATCGTAACAAACTTGTTTGAAGTTGGAAAATTGTCTATACCTGTGTATTATGCGCACCCACGATTCGGGGGTGGTCCCGGGGGTCAAAAAACTGCGCATTATACATGGGTATCTACGGTATCTCCCCATATATGGAGACTTAATTATCCATTCTTATAGCAGTTAATTTAATGGTTAATACAATTCCAAGAACACACTAATTTATCAGAGCTTATACAGAACATCCCAGGAAAAATTCTAAGTACATACTTTTCAAGAACTTTTCAAGCACATTTTATTTTTGTCTTGAAACCCAGGTCTTCAAATCTTATGCAAAACAACTTGTATCAACTTTTTGAACAAGAGCTCATAGAACACGAAATGCCCCTCTTGATGCATTCAGTAATTGCACAAGGAACAGAAATTATTGGTCACTGTACAACAAAAGTTCTACTGTTCTAGGTCAATGTGACCTTGACCTTTGACGTATTGACCTCAAAATCAATAGGGGTCATCTGCTGTTCATGATCAACCTCCCTATTAAGTTTCGTGATCTTAGGCCCAAGCGTTCTCAAGTTATCGTCTGGAAACGGTTTAACTGTTCCATGTCAATGTGACCTTCGACTCTGGCCTACTGACCTCAAAATCAATTGGGGTCATCTGCAGGTCATGACCAACCTCCCTATTAACTTTCATGATCCTAGGACTAAGTGTTCTTGAGTTATCATCCAGAAACAGTTTAAATATTCTGGATCACTGTGACCTTGACCTTTGACCTACTGACCTAAAATCTATAGGGGTCATCGCTGGTCATGATCAACCTCCTTATCAAGTTTGTGATCATTGTCCCAAGCGTTCTCAAGTTACCATCCCGAAAATGTTTAACTGTTCCGGTCACTTTGACCTCGACCTTTGACCTACTGACCTCAAAATCAATAGGGTCATCTGCTGGTCATAATTAACTTCCCTATCAACTTTCATAATCCTAGCCTAAGCGTTCTTGAGTTACCTTCCGAAACAGTCTGTTCCAATTCACTGTGACCTTGACCTTTGACCTACTAAGTCAAAATCAATAGGGGTCATCTGTCAGTCATCACCAAGCTCCCTATCAACTTTCATGATCCTAGGACCAACCATTTTTGAGTTATCATCCGGAAACCGTTTAACTGTTCCAGTCACTGTGACATTGACCTTTAAACCTACTGACCTCAAAATATAAAGGGTCATCTGCTGGTCATGACCAACCTCCCTGTCAACTTTCATGATCCTAGGCCAAAGTTTCTTGAGTTACCATCCGGAATCGTTTAACTGTTCTGGGTCACTGTGACCTTGCTCTTTGACCTACTGATCTCAAATCAATAAGGGTCATTTGCTTCTTCTGACCAACCTCCATATCAAATTTCATGATCCTAGGCCCAAGCGTTCTTGAGTTATCATCCAGAAACAGACTGGTCTACATACCGACAGATATCTGCAAAACATATACCCTTCTTCTTCAAAAGCACCGCCTTGCGGGTGCTGACGCTCATCTGATTTTTTTGTATAATAGAAAAATTGTCGTATCCATGATTTTCTACGTCCAAAAAGGGTCATAATTCTTGCAAAAGCAGGATGGAGTTATGTTTCTTAATGTACAGAGTCAGCTTATGATGGTGAACAAGTATTCCAAGTTTCAAAGCAATAGCTTTGATAGTTTAGGAGAAAAGTTGACCTAAACATAAAACTTAACCAGGAAATCTGATATTTTCTAAGTCCAAAAGGGGCCATAATTCTTGCAAAAAGCAGGATGGAGTTCTGTTTCTTGCTGTACAGGGTCAGCTATTGATGGTGAACAAGAGTTGCAAGTTTCAAAGCAATACCTTTGATAGTTTAGGAGAAAAGTTGATCTAAACATAATACTTAACCAAGAAATCTGATATTTTCTAAGTCCAAAAGGGGCCATAATTCTTGCAAAAAGCAGGATGGAGTTCTGTTTCTTGCTGTACTAGGTCAGCTATTGATGGTGAACAAGTGTTTGCAAGTTGACCTAAAGATAAAACTTAACCAGACAATGCTGATGCCGACGCCGACAAGTGATTTGTTTGTTTGTTTGGGTTTAACGCCGTTTTTCAACAGTATTTCAGTCATATAACGGCGGCAGTTAACCTAACCAGTGTTCCTGGATTCTGTACCAGTACAAACCTGTTCTCCGCAAGTAACTGCCAACTTCCTAACATGAATCAGAGTGAGGACTAATGATTTCAGACACAATGTCGTTTATCAAATTGTCACGGAGAACATACGCCCCGCCCGAGGATCGAACTCACGACCCCGCGATCCGTAGACCGACGCTCTACCTACTGAGCTAAGCGGGCGGGCTCCAATCAAGTGAAGACAATAACTCATTTTTTTTTCAAAAAAATCAGATGAGCTAAAAATGGTGTTTTAGTAGAAATTGCATTCTGGGAATCTGTGCTAAAATTTGTTATAGACCAATACTTACAACTGCATACCAGGAGAGATTACTTGACAAAATATCTTCTGTATGATCATATCATATTCATTTTTTTTCTATTTCTTTTAAATTTTATTCCCTGTACAAAGCAACTTGCTTAGAAAATACTGTCTAGGTGAAACTTAGTGCTTTTTCTCCAAAATCAAGTTCTTCATCTGTTTTTAATTGGGCTTTAGCCATTTCACGGACTAGCAACAAATTCAAGCCTTTCACCTGTCTGTGAAAACCATGTCTATGCTCCTTAAAACATCGCTATTAAACAAGTAATTAGCAAGGAGAATTCTGTCTACATGGAACTTGGTAGCTGAAATTATTCAAACCATGTGCTGTTTCCTTCAAATATTTTACCTGTTGGTGAAAACTTCACAGAAGAGACTCTGACTTCTGGTTTCCAGTGTCTTGATGACATATCACCTTTTTTTACACCTGTATAGGACAAAAATATTGACAAAGTGAGTTTGCAAATACATGACATTTTCTTACTTTTACAAAAGTACATTTGTATACATTGAAACAACAACACCCTTTTAAAAAAGTGCATTTGTATACATTGAAACAACAACACCCTTAGCATGGAAAACTTAAAACAACAATTACATAACAATTACATAAATTATTGTTGCACAATCTTAAACAGATTTTTCAATTGGTTTCAAGATCTTTTTCTTTGTCTGGGCAATGAAGCCATTTCCTTCCCAGAAGTAAAATTCATTTTAACAGAGAAATGAATGATTCCTCTGTTAATTGAAAATTGACACTAAATTTACCCCAGTGGCAACATGTGGCAGCAACTAAATCTAGTATGTGTGTATGACTGTGAATGTACTATCCTCACAAGAAATATTTTTAAGATATTCAATGGTTACAAATTATGTCTAATATTGCAAATAATCTGCACAACTGAAATTATTAAGAACTGTGGCATTTGTTAAAGAGCTCAAAACTTATTTCAAATAACTTGTGTAGAAAAATTTACCAGGTAGACTAATGTCTCTGTCCTCATCTGTATCAACAAGAGATAAGCTGCCAAACTCTGTCATCTTCCTTTTGTCTAAAAACTCCTGTAATGTAGAAACTAAACTTGTTAACACAGCTGCAAATATGCTGCCACTCCCTAACTATGATAGCCTTTCAGAAGGTACTGGGTGTGTGCAAATATGCTGCCACTCCCTACCTATGATAGCCTTTCAGAAGGAACTGGGTGTGTGCAAATATGCTGCCACTCCCTAACATGATAGCCTTTCAGAAGGAACTGGGTGTGTGCAAATATGCTGCCACTCCATAACTATGATAGCCTTTCAGAAGGAACTGGGTGTGTGCAAATATGCTGCCACTCCCTAACTATGATAGCCTTTCAGAAGGAACTGGTGTAATTTCCAGTTTAAAGAACACTGTAACCTTGACCTTTGAAATTATGACTCCAGAAACAAATGAGGTCATCTACTGACCACAGCAATCACACTATGAAGTCTCTGGTCTTATTTAGTCCAACCAACATTTCTTAATATCAACATCAGCATAACAACATACCCTCTTCTTTGAGAGAAAATGATGGCGGTGCGTAAAAATAGGCCTACACATATACAACAGTATCTGCTACAATCTGACCATTTTACCTCTACAGTTACCAGTGCTTTTTTAATTCTTGTTTATGAGTACTGGTATAACCAAATTTCATTAAATTGATCAAAAGTGCAGAAGGCATTACCATATGTACAAATGATTATGGACATTTCAAATACTAAATGCCTCATGGATCCCACTGAGGGCACAAAATGAGGAGCTGTTTTAGCAAGTTATGGCTATGATACAAATTGCATGAACAAGTAACTACTTCTTTATTTCTAGAGGTTACCCAAAATTGCCTTTTAAGCATAACTCCAGGAATAGGAGGGCAAAACTGACATTCAGAAAGCCTCATATATATTACAAAGCACAGGCTAGACATTGTGAATGGTGAACGATAAGCAACCTAAACAAATTAACCAAACATGTTCACTTAACCAGAAGAAATCAATATATATTCTAACACGACCTGCAAATAACCTACATACATGTAGAGCAAAATCTATCTCGGGTTATTCTGCAATATACCACTCGCGTGCAATGACGTCATCCGATTCAAGTG
Organism: Mercenaria mercenaria; assembly: GCF_021730395.1. Lineage (NCBI taxonomy): Eukaryota > Metazoa > Mollusca > Bivalvia > Venerida > Veneridae > Mercenaria > Mercenaria mercenaria. The sequence continues at coordinate 16,901,085 of NC_069365.1, forward strand.
CGTATCACAGTTGTAAAAAGTAGTTACCATATTTCTAACACTGTCGTTACTTGCATGTCGTGTTAGAATCGAAATAATAAGTTCCCAAGTGTGATTTATCGTAGAATAACCAAGTTTTTCGTTCTTATGCAAAATAATATATCACGAAGGCCTATATTCTTACGCATAAGAACTCAAAACTTGGGTTATTCTACGATAAACCAGGCTTGGGAACTTATTATTTCTTAAACAGATATCTGCCTACCTACAGTAATATTTCTAGAACATTAGTCATATTGATTTCTTTAATAGCAAATTTCTATGTGCAAATATGGTTAAGTAAGAATAACACACCTCCATTCCATCAAAGGACATATTGCACGAGATTTCAAACTTCTTAATAAGCATCTGGTCAGCCACAGAGTATAACACATTCACTCTTAGATCTTCCTCCAGCCAAAATGCCTTCCCACTGCAGAGTAACACACTGTGTTGAAGCTCTGAAATAAAATATAAACAAATACCTAGGTCTCATCACAGTGCTTCATCATCAAACTGTATATTACAATGACTTGGCTAATAGTTGTGGTTCCTTTTGCTGCTACTTAAGTTTGCACAAGGTCCATTTGAGATATTGTTGGAATAATCTGAGAATATTATGTTACTGGATATTCATTTACAAAGAAAGAATACAAATGACAACACCTTGCAAGTTTTTCCAAAAACATTCCATGTGTTCAAGAGAACTAGTCTAGCTAAGTTTCTACATAAAGCTGGAGGGGTGTTTTTTTTTGTTGTTGTTTTTTTTAATTGTTAACTACAGACATAGACAAGGCCATAAGGGTAAGGACTATTCAGAAAAAAAGCATTTTAATATCATGCAGAAATATTATTCAACATAACTGTATACTGTATATTAGCACCAGTAATGAAGTTACCATTACAGCAGTAGTTTTTGTTAAAAATATAATACAATATACAGTTAAATCTGTTCAAAAAACCCTTCCTAGGAAGAGTCTATTCACAGGTGGTCTGTATTAACTGGTTTAAATATATAACAAATGGTTTAAAATCTGAAATGAGATGAGTGGTATTTATAGCCAGGTGGTCTCTGTAAGCACACTTTACTGTTAAGGTAGCTGCACGTCTGATTAACCTGAAGTGATGGATATTGACTGAAGGATCAATATTTTCAAAAGTGGTCTAACGAAAAGTCAAACATTTGACCCTCTCTTTTCTACTGACTAAATTTCCTCAACATAAATGTTTTTGAAAAACAAAATTGGTTTAATAAAATTCTACTTTGTAAAACATAATATACTTGTTCAAAGGTGAAGAACTACCTTAAGTTAAAGCTATAAAACTCTTACTTTCCAATGCTGATTTCTTTGCAGTTATCTTTTCTTGTTCTTTCCTTGAGTATCCGATATCATGTCTCCCCTCTATGGACCCCACCTGCTTGGCCTGATGAGGCTCCCAGAAGGAGATCTGAGCATTCATGTGGACACGCTAATTCTCCACCATCAGGACGGAATGATACAGCTAGCACTGAAACACAATTCTTACTTTCTGGGAAAGAACACAAGGTAACAACAGTAAAGTTTTAACATCTGATAATTATACTCGAAATACAACTGAACAAAACTATGCACTGCCAGGCTATATACTAATTCCCTTCTCGAATGGCAGTAGTCAAAATAAAATAGACGAATAGCTGAACAGACACTTTTAATATTATCATAATTATGTTATCAATGTGTTTCAACCTTTTTTAGCATACATTTTGATTTCATATTCAACTGTATATACTCTTGTACTATGAGTATAAAAGAAAGCATTAACAAGAGGGCTCACCTGACCTATTGACCTAAAGACATCAATATCAACATTCTGACCAAGTTCATTAAGATATGGCATAAATGAGGCCTCTAAAGTGTTAACTAGCTTTTCCTTTGATTTGACCCGGTGACCTAGTTTTTGACCTGACATGACCCAGATTCGAACTTGACCTAAAGATCCTCAAGTTTAACATTCTGACTAAGTTTCATGAAGATACAGTCATAAATCTGGCCTCTAGAGTGTTAATAAGCTTTTCCTTGATTTGACCTAGTGACCTAGTTTTTGACCCCACCTGACTCAGATTGAACTTGACCTATAGATCATCAAGATTAACATTCTGACCAAGTTTCATTCAGATACGGTCATAAATGTGGCCTCTAAAGTGTTAACTAGCTTTTCCTATGATTTGACCCGGTGACCTAGTTTTTGACCCAACATGACCCAGATTCATACTTGACCTAAAGATCCTCAAGTTTAACATTCTGGCTCAGTTTCATTAAGATACAGTCATAAATGTAGCGTCTAGAGTGTTAATAAGCTTTTCCTTTGATTTGACCTAGTGACCTAGTTTTTGACCCCACCTGACCCAGATTTGAACCTGACCTCAAGATCATCAAGATTTACATTTAGACCAAGTTTCATTAAGATATGGTCATAAATGTGGCCTCTACAGTGTAAACTAGCTTTTCCTTTGATTTGACCCGGTGACCTAGTTTTTGATCCTACATGATCCAGATTCAAACTGGACCTTAAGATCATCAAGATTAACATTACTGATCAAGTTTCATGAAGATACAGTCATAAAATGGCCTCTACAGTGTTAACAAGCTTTTCCTTTGATTTGACCTGGTGACCTAGTTTTTGATCCCAGATGACCAAATATTGAACTCGTCCAAGACTTTATTGAGGATAACACTCTGACCAAGTTTCATTAAGATCGGCCAAAATTGTGACCTCTAGACTGTTAACAAGCTATTCCTTTGATTTGACCTGGTGACCTAGTTTTGACCCCAGATGACCCAATATCGAAATCGTCCAAGATTTTATTGAGGTAACATTCTGACTAAGTTTCATTAAGATTGGGCCAAAAATGTGACCTCTAAACTGTTAATAAGCTTTTCCTTTGATTTGACCTGGTGACCTAGTTTTTGACCCTAGATGAACCCAATATCAAACTCGTCCAAGATTTTATTGAGGGTAACATTCTGACCAAGATTCATTAAGATTGGGCCAAAATTGTGACCTCTAGAGTGTTAAGCTTTTCCTTTGATTTGACCTGGTGACCTAGTTTTTGACCCCAGATGACCCAATATCATATTCATCCAAGATTTTAGTGAGGGTAACATTCTGACCAAGTTTCATTAAGTTGGGCCAGAAATGTGACCTCTAGAGTGTTTAACAGTCAAACTGTTGACGACGGACGGACGACGGACACAGGGCGATCATAAAAGCTCACCTTTGGCACTTCGTGCGCAGGTGAGCTAAAAACTAGTAATTTATCTAACTGCTTCACCCTCTCTTAAATAAAGTTTTTCCTATATATTATTGTTAGACATAACTGTGATAAAAAGACATATTATATAGTCTTGAATAATAGGAGTCCTACATACCATCAGAGGACACCCCTAAAGTCCTCCTTAGCTCCTTTATTCTCAAATACATCCCAAAGCTTCACTGTTTATCCCAGGAGCCGATGCCAGCAATGTCCTGGTGGGCTAAAACTGAGACTGCTTACAGCCCTTCATGTCCTGCTAATACCTGAAGTAACAAAGGTTTTTATTAAACTCTGACATGCAGATATGACTAAGCTATACTTTCATCAAGAACATTTACACAAACAAGCAAAATGAACTCTTAAAACATTATGCCAAACTGTTTTTGTGTTTGTGACAAAACTCCAGTTAAGCTTTGGTAAACTGTGATGTCCCTTAAAACTCAAATATGATATTAAGTAGTTGTTGCGTTTAACATCGCACCCACACAATTTTTGGTCATATGGCATCTTTCCTACATTAGATGTTACAGGGAGCCCCTGAGGACCATCCGGGATTGCAGGTTTGGGTGGGCACCTGTTAGAACAACTGCCCTTCCATAAGCCAGCTGGATGGCTTCCTCAATGAAAGAATCTAACACCCAAAGCAAGGGTCTGAACCCACAGCTGTCAGGGTAAACTCAGCCATAGCAGTCACCTGACAAAAAATTGTGACTGTAGAAAGTTATGCTATAAATAAAGAAAAATTCATGTGCAGGTAACCTCTAGAAGTCTGCCAGTCTGCATAGACCATACAAATACTTCAAAAGTATCCTGGCTCCAGCACACACTATATTTCCACTGGGATCTATGGTGATGCATGAAACTGGCTGGTCGAGGCGAGGGAATGTACGGAAATTTCGATATCTGTAATATGTCAACAATATTTTGATGTAACCTGTAAATTAAACGTAATAAAATAGCTCTACCCTGCATGGGTTAATATAAGTACATTGTATAACATTCGTAAAAAATAACATTTTCAATAAGGTCTCTTCCAAGTCAGATTTACATTACTGTATAAGAATACAGATAACCTCAGGCCATAAGGACACAAGTGGATTAATTGGAAATTAATAACAATTAAATAGTTGCAATTTTATTGGGTTTTAAGCCTCACCAACACAGTGTAGGTCATATAACAGGCTGCCATTGGATAGAGCCACTGACCTTCCATCAAGCTAGCAAAAATGTTTCTACACATGTCTGAGACTGCTACATCCAATGCAGAATTCAAACCAATTGCCAAGTTCTAAGTCAATTAGCAAAAATTTGTATTATACCTGTTGAGATCAAAGGCCCGGACTGTTCCATCAAGTGATGAGGATAAAACAACTTGTCCATTCTGGTTGAAAACAACACCAGTTATACCACCAAGATGCTCTGTAAAGGTGACAAAACAGAATCCACTGCTTGTGTTCCATACCTTTACCTGTAAGAAATAACAAATGTTTGTAAAACATAAACATTCCTGTGTATTTACAATAAATCTATCAGAAAATCCCTTGGAAGCACAGTATGAAACCAAGCAAAACTAGAGCTGCTTTTGAGAAAAGCCCATGTCATCATAATTTTTCATCCTGACATTTAGAAGAAATATCTTTGTGTAGAATTTTTCTTCCGAATACAGTCTCCTTACTGAATACAGAATATTTATGCTCTCACCTTGCCATCATCCCTCCGGTAGCCAATTCTGCCCATCTGGTGAATAGACAACACAATTCATGTTGTTATAATGTCCCTGCTGTTCAAAACATATGTTTCACTTTGCCATTCCCAGACTAGAAGCTGACCCAATCCAGAACACCCAAATGCTATCCAGTCTCCTGTCTTGTTAAACTCTACTGTAGCTATGGACTTGTCTGAAATACTAAACAATAGTTATAACTTAGAACATTCACAGATGTTTCTATAACTATATCAAACTCGAGACAATACTATATCTGAAGATTAAAATCAGGCTTATTATTCAATGAATTTTTCTACTATTTACAGCGAAACCTGCATTAAGAAACCAGCCAAAGAAACAACACAATCTGGTGGCTTAGACAGGTGGCTGTTTAACACAACTTGAAATTGTAACAAAAAGTCAATTTGGAAAGTGAGCTGATTGCCTGTTTAAAGGCAAGTGGCTCCTTAGTACAGGTGGCCACTAAGGAAGGTTCAACTTGGATACAGACAAAATCCCCACCACTCCACTTCATTTGAACAAGATGGAAAAAATTCCCCCTTAGATTTTTTCAATTATATCCAAATGTTTACTTCATTTGCATCTATGTAAAAATTGTGATTTCTGAAAAAAAATTAAATCAGCTTTCAATTTCAGAGTTTTTATTCAACAAAATCAAAGGAGGGAATTTGTCCTATATTCAGTCCAACTATATATACACATTTATGCACACACAGTGGTGCATTGGTAAAGCCTTGTGGATACAGATACTGGAAAATGCAGAATTTGACTGTCTCCATAATTCCTTACTAAGGCAAAAATACAAATGTTATCAAGTGTAGTTAAAATAAATAACAAGAACTTTCTTTTTATTGATGTAAAATAAATATATCTAGTTCAAACATATTTAAAAATTTCTGTCTAAAACATTATAAACTAAATTAGACAGTTACTTGAGAGAATGAATGAGGTTGAAGTCTGGCATTTCATGAAGGAAGAAGACCCCGTCATCAAAGCCAGTGACCAGTATATGTGTAGCTTTATGGTAAGCTGAACTTGTTACTGTCCCTCTAGATGCCTTATCACCTCTCGCTGCCTTATAGGAATGCCTGAAAATACAGATTGTAGCTTCAAAATTAGTTCTGACAGACTTTACCTAATAAATAGAAATTTAAAGGGCCATACCTCTTGTATACCTAATAAATAGAAATTTAAAGGGCCATAATTCTTGTATACAATCATTCTACAGTAAAACCAAATAATAATATTTCAGACAGAAAATTTGATAAATATGTATCTTTTACAAAGGTGGATAAGAGAAATTTACTTTATATGTTAAAAGAAATTTGCTATCATCTAACCTGTTGTCTGCCTGGCCACATACATATTCATTTGTAAGCATGGACAGACAGGCTGGCTGATCAGCACACTGACACAAATAAATCTATAGTTCAGCTCTCAAAAAGAAGTAAAAAAATACTGGTAAAGGCATTTTGATATTTACTCTACTGTTGGTAACAAAATTTACCTGGCTATTCTCTTGTATATGACTTTATCCACCATCTTATTTTCTTCATCCTTACTCATCTTCACTTCTTTACCTGCAAAACAAACATTTCTATTATATATTTAAACATTGTAGTACATGTTGTTAATGACAATTTGATTTATGCTATTTATTTTGGCTCGATCCTTTTGAAAAGATTTACATACAAAAACTTAACCAAAAACTGCTAAGTCAAAAAAGGGGCATAATTTTGTGAAAATGCAAAGTAGAGTTATGGAACCTGTGCATTGCATGTCAGATCATGACAGTGAACAAGTGTGTGAAAGTTTCAATCTATTCCCATTAGTGGGTACTGAGATACTAGCTTACATAACCAAAAAACCTTAACCAAAAATTTCTGAGTCGAAAAAAGGGCATAATTTTGTAAAAAAGCAAAATAGTTATGGAACTTGTGCAATGTAAGTCAGTTTATCACAGTGAATATGTGTGTAAAGTTTTAGTCAATTCCTATAAGTGGTTACTGAGATACCAGCTTACATACAAAAACTTAACCAAATCACGACACGGACGCCGACGCATGAGTGAGTCCAATAGCTCTACCTTTTCTTTGAATAGTTAAGCTAAAAATGATTAAATATGGGCTAAAGACAATTGTCAAGGTAGAAAATATACCACAGCAATATAATTGCGAAAACTTGCATCATAATTAGTCACCTTTATTTTTTGGTTCTCCATCTTGTTCCCCATCTTCATCTTCCTCCTCAGAACTGACTTCAATTTTAGGTAAATTCCCCTCTGGTGCTTTGTAGGGTTTAAGTCCATCTAGTTCAGTATCACATTCCCATATGTTCAGTCTACCATTAGCACTTATTGTGTATAACTGCATTCAAATTAAGGAAACATTACCAAAGCATTTCAAGGTTTATCATGTGTTTTGGTAAATTTTCATTTTTATAGCTTATCAATTAAAGATTGAAAGAGTTGAGTCCACAACTTCAGGCATGATAAATGGATCCTACAGATTTAAATGACAAAATGTTAACACATTTTCAAGGACTATCATCTACATCTTAGATGTTCACCAAAAATTTGCCTGTTTTAAGTTGCTTTATTTTCCAACATGTCACTATGACGTTTGATGCTATGATATAATAACTGTGACGTACAAACAGTGCATGTGTTGCATAATAATACATAGTTAAAGTCTTCTTTGCTTAATGAGAAATAAATCAGGTTGTTTTAGAATGTAAAGTAAGGATACATCTAGTGAATTCTGTTCAAAGTATGCTCCAACAATTTCATCATTATGACCTCCTATAGAATACACAATTAGATTGGAGAAATGCTGTGCTCCATATACCCTTGTGTTCATGTCTTTGGACCCAACACAAAATGCTCTGAAATATAAACAGAAAATACTTATATATGGAATACTACTTGTTAATATATCTAGGACAAAATGGTCTAAAATATATAGTAATAGGTATAGTTGACCTTTTGATTTGGATTTTACGGAACACCAACACAGTAAAGGTTACATGGTACCAAACAACACTATAAATTTTAGTTTCACACCTCATTTACATTGAAATAAAAGTATGAGGTGTGGAAACAAAACGTCTATACCTCCTGAATTCAGATATACAGCAAAACTAAGTGTTCTAACAATCATTCAAGGGTAATACAGTGGGTCCAATTCTTTTCATACACAAGCTGTCCTAGAACCACATGGGAAATTAATAGGCTTAAAAATGCTTATAACCTTTTGCTGTTTTGAGGCTTTACAAGTCAAGTCAAGTCAAAGTTTATTCGGCAAAAACATATACATGTTCATCGCCAGTTACAATGTGGCGGTACATACACATATTACAGAAAAGTATGAATCATATATGGTATGAGTGGAATGTACAATCAATTATAAACATATTAAGCATTATGAATAAATATACAAACAAGCAAGAACATTTCATTCATTACAATACTATTAGCAAAAAAGTAGCTACCCAACTGCTTCATTTCTTTTAAGCGTTGCGAAGTAAATGTATTTTCCTAAATTTAGAAGCTTACTTCTTTGAGTTAAGCTCATAATAGATTTGAATTTATGAACACTAGGCCATACACAGTAATATTTTGGCAAATACTGTTTCCTTAAATCATAATAAAAAGGACAAACCAATAAGAAATGATATTCATTTTCAATTTGTTGCATATTACATTTTGTACATAATCGCTGACTCCTCTCAATATTTCTGAATCTTCCTTCTTCAATTGCCAACTTATGCGCAGAGCATCTGAATCTAGATAAAGCTGTTCTATATTTTATGTTATCAATATATGATAAGTATTTTTCTTGACAAAAATCATTTTTAAAGACATTATAACTTTCTAATTTTGAAAATGTACTAAGTTCTGAATGCCACTGCTGTAAATAATGATCAAATATTCTTTGTATTACTGCATTTATTTGAACAATACTAATACTATTATGATTCCATAAGTAGGAAAATCCTAGATCAGACAGCAAACTTTTCACATTTTTTGACCAACTATTCACTAATATTCCATTAGCATTGGTTAAAAACATCAATTTATGTAATAAAGAGTTTGGAGATTTCGTAATCCTGTACCAATACTTAATAATTCTAACTTTACGCAGGACTGACAAAGGAAATCTGCCAAATTCACCAAAAACTGCTGAAGTCGTTGTCTGTTGTCGTACACCGAGAATCTGTTTCAAAAATTTGAGGTGAATTTTTTCTATATCAGGTGCTTTATGAAATCCCCAAATCTCTGATCCGTAAGACAGAATTGGTAAAATCATGCAATCAAAAAGTTTTACCTTTTCTTCAACATTCAAAGAAACTTTATCAAACAATGTATTCAAAGAATATAACGCCTTCAATGCTTGGTTAGACAATGATTTTTGAGCTTGAAAATAGTTTCCATTCGAGGACAACGTAACACCTAAATATGTAAATACCTTAACAACTTTTAATTGTTCATTATTATAATACAATTCTACATTCTCTAATCTGTTACCAGACTTAAACACCATAACGACTCTTTTATCAACATTTACAGTTATGCCCCATTTGTTACAATAAGTATGCAGTTGGTTAAGTAACAATTGTAGGCCTTCCTTAGAATATGAAAATAAAGCAGTATCGTCTGCAAACAATAAGAGGTATATTTGTAATTCATCCAAGGTGAAGGCCTCATTATTATCATTTTGCAAATTTTCATACATGTCATTTACGAAAAAAATAAACAAAAGAGGTGAGAGTGGTTCCCCTTGTTTTACGCCCATATAACTGTCAAAATAATCAGAAAGAGACCCATTTGCTTTTACACAAGATTTAACACAATTGTACATACTTCGCAACATAGATACCACTTTGGAAGACACGCCATCTTTTAGCAATTTAAACCAAATACCATTCCTGTATATCATATCAAAACATTTTTGGAAATCTATGAACGATGCATAAACCTTTTCTTTTCATGTTTAATTATTTTATCAATAATAGAACAAAGAGCAAAAATACAGTCTACAGTACTTCTATCTTTTCTAAAGCCGTATTGAAATTCGTTCAGTAATTCATTGTCTTCAGCCCATTTGCGCAGTCGCATATCTAATATTATAGAAAAAATCTTAGAAAATATACTTGTTAGAGTAATGCCCCTATAATTATTTACATCGTTTAAATTGCCCTTTTTAGGTACTGGCACTACAATACCTTTACACCAAGATTCCGGATAGGTGCATGTATTAAATATATGATTGAACAACTTACACAAAACAGGCGCTATGACAGTCTTGTTTTCTATGAATATTTCAGGGATGAGCTTGTCAACACCAGCACTTTTCCCTCTCTTTAAGGAAGAAATGGCCTTTATAACATCATCAACACAAAAATCACAACCTAACTGTTCTACATTTATAACATTTATCTCATCACTACTCAAATTCTCTTCAACATTTATATTTGTGAATACATCATCTTTTGAATAAATATCTTTAAAATGATTATAAAATTGGTCTAGTGATAATTCGTTTTTAACATTTTGTTTTCTCAGTTTCTTATTTCTTTCCAAAATTTCTGCGGATTTTCACTAGCTAACAAATGCATTTTCTTTTTCTGATTAATATGAAATTTGGTGCGAGCCCGTCTTTTAGCTATTCTGTAGAGACGCCTTTTGGTAACTAGTATTTCCCTATTTTGCTGTGAATTGCATTTAGAATATATTTTATTAGCATATTTTAAATCGCGCCTTGCATTTTCACACTCTTCATTAAACCATGTACTTTTAAACTTTCTGCTACAATAACCCTTAGAACTATTTATTACTTTAGTTTCCCCAAAAATATTAAACGTTTTACTATACAAAAGGTCGGATATTTCTTGTATTCCAGAATCTAACTCTGTCTCAGCCTGAATTATGCTGTTAACTATGCTTTCAATGTTACAAATTTCACCTGACATAATTTCTTTGTATATGTTTACTTTATCATCATCCCATTTTAATACATCAACATGAATGCTTTCATCTTTACATGATACTGGCACACACTTCATATATAAATTTAACTCAATCGGCTTATGATGCGAAAAGGTATACAGATCATGTATAATGAAACTACGTTCAAAGGGAAACAACTCATGTGATAATAGCACATAGTCGATCAGACTATTACCTGTATTTGATAAAAAGGTAAAATCACCAATACCGGCGTCATTTCCTAGCCGGCCATTTACGATTTTTAAATTAGTGCTGAGACATAAATCTATCAATCTGTTGCCCGAGGAATTAACAGTATTATCCATTGATTTTCGATCAGGTAAATCAACATGATCAATAACGGTTTCATCTTGCTCAATAGATGAAATGTACCGTTCAAAACACTCTGGTTTTTCTAAAATGTCACACTTCTTGCCGCATCTTGCATTAAGGTCGCCAAATATCGACACTTTACCATACTGCGAATAATCTCGCACACCTCTTTCTAATGTCTCAAAGAAACCTATTTCATTCATATTATAGTAAATTGAATTGCTCGGGGGTATATAAACAAAACAAGCAAAAATATCATGTTCATTTTGGAAATAATCTTTGCACAATTTAATCCAAATTAGACCGTTATTGTCTGTTTCAATGATCTTAATACCATGCTTTAACTCAGTTTTATAGAATAGGCACACTCCACCATGGCCTCTTTTGTTTTTAATGGATAAAGATTCGGTTCTAGGTACTGAAACACACTCATACCCGTCTAAAACAAAACTATCCTTATTACGTTCCCAGGTTTCACTTAAAAAGATAATATCAAAATCATATACAAAATTCAAAAAGTCCTCATCATCAAAGCAAGTCGAAAGACCTTCAATGTTCCACGATAATATGCCAATTTCACACTTTTCTGAAACATCCTATCTGCCATCAGGCATGGTGGAGTCAGACTTGTACAATGCGTTATTAATATACAGTTTATCTCTGACCAGTACTGCCCTCTTACCTTCTCGTCGGGCCTGCAACATCTTCGGTACCAGTTCGCGCCTGCGCTCTTGGACTTCCGGTGGGAACTGGTCACTCACGTTATAGGGTGTATGATATAGGTTGACATTTTTCAAAGAGTTTTTAATTTTCAGTTTGGACTGAGAGTCAAATTTGACCACAATTGGGCGGGTTTTCTTTGAATCATACACTCCAATACGATGTGCCCTGTCAATTTAGAGCATTGTTTCAGGATCACTAATATTTAGAACCTTTTACAGAAAGCTCCGATACAATGTATATAAACATGAATTCAAAGTTGATCATCGGAGGAGGCAACCACAAGATATTATTGCTACTGTAAGATGAAAATAAATGTACCTGTAAAATCAGAAAAGATCTTTTTAATTTTTCCTAATGTTAACTGTAAAACAATGACATCCGTGACAGCCTAAATTTTACCTTAATTGTCCTTGATCATGTTCAACACAAAATTACCAATTACTCTTTAATTACATACCAATTACTAACTTGCATCTCAATTATGATAACAGTGTATCTCAGTAATTAACTTAATTTAAACATGAACTGTTAAATACTTATACTCATGACATGCTATCATTAACAATGGCTAGACATAGGATGCTTACTTTCCTATCCATCCTGCTAATTCTGCAAAATTTAGGCCTGGGACAGAATGAAGAGCCAAAGTGTGTTTCAAGTTTTCACTCTAACTATCACATGTTACAGAAGATAGTACAGCTGGAACAGAAACTGATCAACCTTGAAGCAGAAAACACAAAACAACAACAGCTAATAGACAGGATGACAACAGAAGGTACTACGTTTTATCATTAACCTTTACCTTGCTAAATTTTTAAAATGTACTGGTTGATCATTCAATTTGGACAGTAACACTTATTATTTAAAGGGGTGTTCATTGGAAATTTACTGACAAAAATAGCAGACCATATGGACGTGCAGGCTGATCTTGGTCTGCACTGGTTGCAAAGGCAAGATCACTTGCCGCTAGCAGGTTAACGGTTGAAATATATACCAGTATGCATGCAATGAGTTTTCCTGTTGATTTAATGGTTCAGCAGGTATCCAAAAATTAGATTAAATAAATAATTTTGGCACATTAATAAACTAATCTAGTTTTCCCAAATGTAAGTTAAATTCTTGCTCAAATCTGTATTTTCCATTCATTTACATATATTATATAGGAGCTGGATCAGTGTATGTGAGATGGGGAAGGAATAGTTGTCCTCAAGATGCAACCCTTGTTTATACAGGTAAATTCTTTAAAACAATTTCATGTAATCATTTTAATGAAGTGCATGTCAAAGTATTTATCACAATTATCAACAAAAGTAAGGATTAATATTATGACCCATCCGTATCAATTTGAACTACTTTTCAATAAGCAGGCTAACAGCAGACCCACGGTGTCATAACCATAACAATGTACATTAATCTTCATACCAATATACACAATGACAGATCTTACAGCTGTAAGAAGTCACTTTAGAGGCTAACTTTTATAACAAAACTGTTTTGAAGGTAAAGATTAACAGCAATTTTGTTCTTTCGTCAAATTTCTATTGATCATTAAATTTTCATTTTCTGTAATAGTCTAACAGTGAAACATATTTGAATATTCAAGGTTATGACGAATACTTGAATATTCACTGACATCCCTAATTTTTAGCATGTTTGCTTCAAATTTAATATATTTGCTTTAACTAATAAGTGACAAATTCGTCCAGAGAACAACTACAAAACAGGGCTTTAACAATAGTATTCATGAACTTGCTGAAAATGTTATTACTAATTAAACCGGTGAACTTTTGTTGAACAGATCCAAGAGATTTGTTTTTTTAACCTACTGTAAATCAAATGTACCCTGTACAGGTTATACTGGAGGTAAATACTACAATGAAGCAGGCAGTGGGAGCGACACGCTGTGTCTACCATCTGACCCAACATGGTCTAATTACACTGACGGGAATGCCAGTTGTTGCCGAGGACATGTCTATGGATCTGAGATACATGTTGAGGAACCGAGCAAGATATTTCCGTATAAGGTTCATACACAAGACATGCCTTGCGCTGTGTGTAAGACTTTGAAATCAACAACACTCATGGTTCCGGCCAGGTCAAACTGTTATCCTGGCTGGAAAATGGAATATACCGGATATATCATGGCTAATTTCTATGCTCATGCTGGACCACACAACCATATCTGTGTGGACAGTCAACCAGAGTTTGTTCCTAATGGTGGTGAATATAAATTACACCATTTACTATATCTCATGGAAGCTCAGTGTGGTTCACTGCCATGCCCCCCTTACGTTCAAGGCCGTGAACTAGCCTGTGTTGTCTGTTCTTTATAATCAAACAATACATGCAGACAAAAAAAGAAGAACATTTTTAAAGCTGCTTTTATTGAGTGCAGTTCTCTAGCTTATTACCTGTGGCACAGTTTCAGTTAATCAACAAAGTCTTAGTATTAAGCATGATTTTAGTGTAGCTGTACAAACACTTACTTGAAATATATGTTCAAATAAAATTTCTGATTATTTATTTATTTATTTACTTAAAAAAGTAAGAATGTTGTTATGCAGAGACTTTGAAATCCAATACGGGTTGTACACTCTGCATGCCACTTGTATGAGATTAAACAATTGATGCTCATTTTATGAAAATCCTTCCAATGGTTAAGAAGATATGGAGCAAACACAAATTTAAACTATTCTATTTATGACCTCAAGTGTGACCTTGACCATGAACTTAAAGGCCTGGGTCATATGCTCTGCACAACATCTTGATGAGGCTGCCAACTGATCCTCGCTTAATGAAAATCTTTCAAGCCATTAAGAAGACATGGAGTCGACAGGATGGACAGATGGACCAACTGACAGACATGACTCAAAAATAGCACTGTAAACAAACTATATGGGGGTATAATTTGAATCTATGGAAATCTAACTCCACAAAAGAAAATATACTTCCCAGATCTTTAAATCTACTATGCATAAAAATCACACATCTGAATAAATACACCAAAACTCACATTATCAGGGAGAAAAGCATAGAATAGGTGCAACTAGGGCTGTAACATAATACTAAAATATGACATACAAGGTAATGAAAATATTTACTTTGAATCATCTGTCCAATCAAGACATGTTGTTTCATCATAAGGCCCGAAGAAGGTTTTGTACAGAACAAATGGGTTATATTCCCTCGTTTTCCCTGGTGCATGAAACACAAGCACCTTGTTCTCTCGAGTGACAGCAAATTTACTGTAAAGAAAGACAAGAATAATCTTAATGGAGAAATCATACCTTTACAACATTTAGTTATAATTGTTTATCAACATAACAAGAGGGCCATGAAGGCCCTGTATCGCTCACCTGACCTACTGACCTACAGATCATCAAGATTAACATTCTGACCAAGTTTCATTAAGATATGATCATAAATGTGGCCTCTACAGTGTTTACCAGCTTTTCTTTTGATTTTAAATTGGTGACCTAGTTTTTGACCTTAATACTGGACCTTGAGATCATCAAGATTAACATTCTGACCAAGTTTAATGAAGATACAGTCATAAATGCTGCTTCTACAGTGTTAAGAAGCTTTTCCTTTGATTTGATTAAGATTAGGCCAAAATTTGTGACCTCTAGAGTGTTAACATGCTTTTCCTTTGATTTGACCTGGTGACCTAGTTTTTGACCCCAGATGACCCAATATCAAATTCATCCAAGATTTTATTGAAGGTAACATTCTGACCAACTTTCATTAAGATTAGGCCAAAATTGTGACCTCAAGAGTGTTAACAAGATTTTCCTTTAATTTGACCTGGTGACCTAGTTATGACCCCAGATGACCCAATATCGAACTCCTCCAAGATTTTATAAAGGGATACATTCTGACCAAGTTTCATTAAGATTAGGCCAAAATTTGTGACCTCTAGAGTGTTAACAAGCTTTTCCTTTAATTTGACCTGGTGACCTAGTTTTTGACCCCAGCTGACCCAATATCGAATTCCTCCAAGACTTTATTGAGGGTAACATTCTGACCAAGTTTCATTAAGATTGGGCAAAAATTGTGACCTCTAGAGTGTTAACAAGCTTTTCCTTTGATTTGACCTGGTGACCTAGTTTTTGACTCCAGATGACCCAATATCGAATTCATCCAAGATTTTATTGAGGGTAACATTCTGACCAAGTTTTATTAAGATTGGGCCAAAATTGTGACCTCTAGAGTGTTAACAGTCAAATTGTTGAAGACGACGGACGGACGGACGACTGACGACAGATGGACAGACGACGACGGACAACGGACACAGAGCGATCACAAAAGCTCACCTTTGAGCACTTCGTGCTCAGGTGAGCTAAAAAAATCTAAGTGCCTACTAATTGGCATGCAATTATTCTATTAGAAATCTTATTATTAAACCTAAATTATATTAGAAATCTGATCTGGATTTTTCCAGAAATCTTCAAGTTTTATGACACACGCTCACTTTGTAACACATCAGAAAAAGACCCTTAGAATTTTTTTTAGCTAACTGGCTAGGTTAAAATAATTGATGTAAATAATGAGATATCATTTTCTGTAAAATCTGTAGAGCATACAAGAGGGCCATAATGGCCCTATATCGCTCACCTGACTTGCAGACAAGAAGGTCCTCAGAAAAAGTATCTAAGTCCAAAGGACAGGAACAACAAAGTGAAGAAATTTAACCAAAAAGAAGAAGAAAAATTCTTACAAGGTATAGGTATGTCAAAATACACCTAAAAATTGGAGGTACCATCCATGTTGTACCACAGAAAAGTGGTCTCAGTTTTTCCCTATGGCCAATAATAAAAAAGTTACTAAAAATAAGCTATTTATAGTAACGTAAAAGGGAAGTTATTAAAAAAAAAATAAATATTGTAAGTGAACAAAAGAAGGATCTGCCAAATAAATCTGTTGACATAAATGAAATTTCAGATCAGTATCTTCATTAGTTATGGAGATATACCCATTTTAATTTGAAATAAAGGGAGGTAATTTGACATAAAATCAGTTCATAGTTATCTACCCTGATTGTCTCAGTCCAACTAATAATAATGATGAAATTTCAAATAAGTCCTATAAGTACTTACTGATATAAATCCATTTTGATTACAATCAGGGGAGGTAATCAGATATAAAATAACTCTGGAACCTATGATTGGATCTGATTTGTCATGGAATCCAAGATTTATTGTTGTTGAAGATATTTTGGAAGTTTGTATCAAATAAAACCATAAATGAAGTCTCTATATGGCTGCAAAAGCCAAAACAGCCAATTTTGGACCTTTAAGGGGCCATAACTCTGGGACCCATGATGGAATCTGGCCAGCTGAAGAAAGGAAGCAAGATCTTGTGGTGATACAAGTTGTGTGCAACTTTGGTTAAAATCAAATCATAAATGAAGCTGCTATTGTGCAGACAAGGTCAAAATAGCTAATTTTGGCCCTTTCAGGGGCCATAACTCTGGAACCCATTAAGGGATCTGGCCGATTCAAGAAAGGAACCGAGATCTTATGGTGACACAAGTTTTGTGCAAGTTTGATTAAATTCAAATCATAAATGAAGCTGCTATTGTGCAGACAAGGTCAAAATAGCTAATTCCGGCCCTTTCAGGCGCCATCACTCTGGAACCCATAACGGAATCTCGCCAGTTCAAGAAAGGAACCAAGATCTTATGGTGATACAAATTGTGTGCAAGTTTGGTTAAAATCAAATCATAAATGAAGCTGCTATTGTGCAGACAAGGTCAAAATAGCCAACTCTGGCCTTTTCAGGGGCCATAACTCTGGAACCCATAATGGAATCAGGCCAGTTCAAGAAAGGAACCAAGATCTTATGGTGATACAAGTTGTGTGCCAGTTTGGTAAAAATCAAATCATAAATAAAGCTGCTATTGTGCAGACAAGGTCAAAATAGCTAATTTTGGCCCTTTCAGGGGCCATAACTCTGGAACCCATAATGGGATCTGGCCAGTTCAAGAAAGGAACCGTAATCTTATGGTGATACAAGTTGTGTGCAAGTTTGGTTAAAATAAAATCGTAAATGAAACCATTATCGTGCAGACATGAAATTGTTGACGGACGCACGGACGACGGACAAAGGGTATTCACAAAAGCTCACCTTGTCACTATGTGACAGGTGAGCTAATAAAAACTTGTACACATTGCACAAAACCGGATCAAATATTTTATGTACCATACTTATTAACAATTTAAAACGATAGATTGTATTTATTACATCTTTGTACTGTATACCTAAGTTTTTTCTAAACTTTCAGCTTTTATCTCTTTTGTCTCTTTAGATGTATACAGTATAAATACAAACATTCGAACATTAAGTGAAACAAATTAAATTAATAATATTCTGATGTAAAGGGTAGCAGTTAGATTTTAAACCATTTGTGCTACTTTTTGCTTAAAGCATACAATATCTGAGACAAAAATACACAAACTCTTTGTTTAAAACTTGTATTTAAAATTTATTTGAATCAGCATTGTAAATATATATGAACAAGGAGCTGCGTTCAATAAACACTTGATGTCCCCGGTGGCATCCTTGTCGATACAAAGCAACCTAAGTCCAAAATGGGGTCAAGGTGATGTTTGAAGATGAGGAATGGTCACAGGTTACATCTGCATTAGTATCAAGTCATTCTTGTAAGCGGTATTGATGCTAGATGAAACGGTCCCATTTGGTTAACCAAGAGATGGCCCATATAAAGCAGCCCAAGTCCAAAATGAGGTCAAGGTCAAACTGAGGTCAGGTGATGTCTGAAGATGAGGAATGGTCACAGGTTACATCTGCATTAGTACCAAGTCATTCTAGGAAGGGGTATTGATGCTAGACGAAACGGTCCTATTTGGTTAACCAAGAGATGGCCCATATAAAGCAACCCAAGTCCAAAATGAGGTCAAGGTCAAGGTCAAACTGAGGTCAGGTAATGTCTGAAAATGAGGAATGGTCACAGGTTACATCTGCATTAGTATCAAGACATTCTAGTAAGGAGTATTGATGCTAGACGAAACGGTCCCATTTGGTTAGCCTCGTACGGACGGACGAACGGACAGGACAATCACTATATGCCTCCCGCATCAGTTGATGCCGGGGGCATAAAAATGGGTACTTAACAGCTTGATCTTCAATTTTTAAGTAAAGAATATTTAAAACTTTTTGCTTTTGAGTAACTGATATTTCTACTAAATGCACATCCTTTCTATTTTCTCACATTTTTGTGTATTTTCTGATCTGACCATGTAGACCATTCTCGCACACATAGTCTTCTGCTTAAAGAATTTTTCCTAATGTATCATTATCTCTTTACAGAAAGAAATTCTATGTTTACATGGTTTAGATTACTGCAATGGCAAGATTTTAGTGAAAATTGTTAAAATTCATTAATCTGAAGTTTAAGTTATAGCTAATAAAATTTATTAATGATAAAAAAAATATTTAATCTGATTCCCTTACAAGTATAAAATAAAATGTCTCTGGCAGGGGATATATTTGTTTATGGGTTTGCGGTATCTTGTATCACTGAAGTATTAAAAACATGTATACCTTCCATCAGGACTGAACTTAATAGCATGAACATCTCTGTGAAAGTGGTATCTATGTAGGACAGTCTTACTGATCAAACTGCATAACAGTGCCTCACCATCTGCACGAAAAATTATGTATCAATATAAAAATAGCAGTCCATGAAAATTACAAATGTACATTTTATAAAACAAGAGGGCCATAATAACCCTAGATCGCTCATCTGAGTTTCACAGCTCAAACTGGTAACAATGTCAGAACATAATCAAAGAAAAATTATTGCTAATGTACTTTGAAAACTTGGCTGTAGAGTGATTAGCCTTAAAGCCATATGAAGAAAACTTGACCCAACACTGTGGACAAATCAAGATGGATGTAGCACCTTTAATAGAGGGTCACCCAAGGAACATTTCTGTACTACAGTGAAATATTGCTCACTGAAGCATTGAACGCTTGATCATTCAGATTTGTGTTGTCCTCAGTCGTTTTCCTATATCTTATACCTTTCAATCACTTGAAACTATCCGGATAAGTAAAACATTTTGCTCTTCCCTTTGGGACTTTGGGCAAAAAACAGTTTAACTGTATTTCAAAATCCGACAATGCAGTCATTACAATTTCACATGATTCATTTGTATTTTGACATGACTTTTGGTGTCTAAAATTGTTTTTGCAGAAGACACTATGTGCGTAATAACTTTTTCTAGTACAAGAATATAAACATAATACAAAAAGGTTTACCTTCATTTACTACTATAAAAGTGAAACCATCTGGAGATAGTGCTATACATGTTATGTTCATACGAGCCTCAATAGGTAGTGTCTCAGACTTGTTACTGGAAAAGAAAAATCAAGAATATGATAAAATATGAAAGACATAAAAAGATCAAAATTTTCAAGCCTGGTTAAATCAGAATATATCTTACAAGTTTTATGAAACTGTCTTGAAATTTTCTAAAACACATGATTATTTATAGACATGTCACTTTAAAAAGTTGAAATAATCAAAACAGAGAGAGAAACAGTCATAAAAAGAGCAACAAGTGAAGTGGTAAGCCTTGCAAATGCAAAACTGCAACATCCCAATTACAATAACAGTAGTAAAACCAATAAAGGTTACTTTATTATTTAAATCTACCTACTATCATTTCGATTTTTTCACTAGACAAATATTGGCAATAACAGAAGAAACAGCTTCATTCCAAATTTTCCAAAATAGAGCAAACATCTATCATAAACATCGCATGAAATCCTGGCGACATACAAATTCATTGTTTGGAAAGTATAATATTGCCAATACAAACAAATTACTTTTTTAGATCAAACACCGTCACTCTGTTTCCAACTGGACTTAGGACACTGCTGCCATCTGGAGTAAATAGTACATTGCCTTTCCTATATACACTTCCTAACAAGTTGGAAAACTGAAAATTAAAATAAATTCTGTTATGTCACAATATTAATCAATATAACAACGCGGCCTGTAGCTCAAAGAATTACGCCCCTCCTTTAGCCTCCCAATAAATACCCCCTAGGGGTGTTGCATTTTGTGAAAGGGGGACATTTATTAAGAGGCCTATTTTTCTGTTTTTGGTGCTTCTTTTTAATCCATCAGTGAATATCATCTATAGTCAAAAGTTCAAGTCAAAAGTTTATTAAATTTAGCAAAGGCCTCTGGCCCAAAATACACAACATATTTATGGTAAGAGCGTTATCAAATAGAATAAATGTATCTTCTATGGAATGAATTTCAACAATCATGAAAAAATGTTAGCAATACCAGGACAGTAAATCTAAAGTTGTTGAAGGTTTAATGCAAAACTTTTTTAATTTGTTGTTGTTAATGCCAAACTGTTATAATTTGTTGTTGTTGTTTTTTTTAATGAAAGTGTCTAGCCGTCAAGTAACTGGACACCTAGCCTGCGTTCTAGCCGCAAATCCTTTGGGGATTTTCTAGCCATCCGGTAATTGATTTCTTAATGAATAAGTAATAATTTATACAGTTTTAAATGTTATTTACTTAAGATATCAATACCATCTGATTTTTCAGTCAATAAAACGAATGAGATCGTGTTTGTATATAACAGCCTAAACTTTAATTCTTAAAACACAAATTTATATATATTTTTTGATGAATGGAAAGCTTATAAAACAAGCAATTCATTAATTAATTTTGACAATTAGGTAGGTGGTGTTATCCAAGGATTTATCGATAATTGACATCTGTTTTACAACTTTAATTGATTAAACAAACAGATTACAACTCGGCGATTCGAATTATACCCACAGGCGATAAATGACTTCACAGCGACTATGTAGGATGATCCTTGGTATCATTGAAAAAATGTATCGGCCCGATCTTTGCTTTGTTATCGCCAGAAACTTTCGCCAACTGATCCAAACTAGTGCCAGAATTTGTAAATCGGCACATTTGGCGCCACTGGCGTCTGACAGCGTGACCTCTGTTACAAGCACGGCTGGCTTAGTCGAGGGTGCCATATTCTCAGAGTTATGGAATTTGCATACACTGCACTCCGTTGCATTGCGTTCGTAAGATGCTAGTGACAACAGTGCTAGTGCTGATAAAATATGCTTCACAAAACTGGTTTATCAAAGATCAAGTGACAGTGTTGAATATAGCAAACCAATGCCTATTGGGGTTTTTAATCTGTATCTATACGTGACGGCGATGCATAGGTATACACATGCATTAGAAACAAATAAATCTTTGTGTTTCAATGGTATACGAGTTTTAAAACATTCTAAACTATATATGATGTCCAGGTAGTAACTTGACCCGAAAAAAAATCGCTTGGAAAGCTGATATTTATTTTACGTGACGAAGCCTTACGTGATGCAGTAATAGACCTGAAGCGATGTTTTATGCGACGACAACAATACTGTATTCGCACATTGTTTAAAAACAAGTACCCGGAAGTACTCGGAATTTTGGAACCGCCATTTGCGTTTGAATTTATGTAAACACGAGGAGAAGAGAAATCTACCGTTGTGCAAAAGGTAAATAAATCCACATGCATGAATTATTTCATTTTTTGTCCATTAACTTATGAACCATATTAATGCCGATTGAGAGGCGAAGTAAGGATGACACAAATTTAGTTTCGATTGATTTTCCTTCAAAATTTATGCGAACCAAGCACTAATGTACTGCTGAAGAATGTCACGTAAAATTATTCTCGTTGTCACGTAAAATTCATTTTATGTAGCTTTTTGTTCCAGCATTTAATCTTCATCACAACTATCTACATTTGACAATTATTAAATAGGTACTAAGTTTTGTACCTAATGTTAATATTTCAATTGTAAAATGATGCAAAATACGCTTCCTTTTGGTGGTGTGTGCCGCTAATTTCAAACATGTAAAATAACACTAATGAGGTTATTGATTTGCAATTATCATCGACCACGGTATATGGCAAATTAAACTATATTCTGCCAAAAATATTTTCGTACACAGTTTCATGTTATGTTTATTGTATCGAATATAAAGATGCTTAAAATGCATGCTAGTTTTAGTCATCTCTATTACAGAAAATTGTCACGTAAAATACAGTTGATTTTAATTCAGTTAATTGTCAGTCTGATTTGATTTTTTTTATATTGGACCATAAATAAAAGTCAAATAGAATGATAATTTCATTTCTAAAAGCACAATAATAAAAAATACCATTTCCTTTGCTCATTCTTAAACAAATAAAGTATTAATAAAATACAAGCTAAACTTAGTTTGTTTTGTCTATGCATTCCAGATAATGGCAAAATCACATGCGCAGCGTCAAAAAGAATATCGTGAAAGGAAAAAGGCTGAAGAAAACAGTTCCTGGTTAGAAAATGAGAGCAAGAGAACAAAGCAATACTACACCAAAGTTGGATTACTTAGCAAGAAGGAAGTAAAGAGTAGACGACAGAATCTGCGTATAAAACAGAGAAAGTACAGAGCAAGTAAAAGGGGTACTAGGACTAATGCCAGTAATCCGGACAATGTTGGTACTAATCCATCCAGTGGTGTGGATCAGATACCTAGTACAAGCAATTTGCCTGTGCAAACCAGCGAAATATCAAGTTCACAAGCACCTTCTACCAGGTTGATTGTAAAATTACCACCAATTAGAAAGAGGCAGGGGTCAAGTAGCAAAAAGAAGGCTGACAGAAATATTGAATACCTGAGACAAGTACAGAATGATCTGAAGAGAAAGAATCAAGCCCTAAGAAAGAAAATATCACGACTACAGAAAAGCAAAGTCACTAGTACACCAAAATCCTAAACTGAGAGAGAAATGATCGATGCAGGTATAGCACCAAGACAGCACCCCGTCATCCGAAAAAAACTGATGTTTGCTAACTGTGTAGTTCGTGAATTAAATGAATCGGCATCAGTAGATCAAAGAAACAGACGTTTAATCAAAACAGTTATAGCTGGTAGAATTTTGCGAAAGTATAAGTTAACACAGTATGCTGCAAATCTGACAAGCCTTCGCGTTAGGTATAAAAGCAAGCCTAAGCAAGGTGGTAGGAAAGTGTATCGCTCTACGATTCAACTTCGCGAAAAGATCAGAGTATTCATGGAAAGGGAGGATAATTCACAACAATTACCAGGAAAGGCTGATGCAGTGAAAAGTCTTGAAACTAAGATGAAATTGCAGAAATTTGTACTCAACAATTACCTCAAGAATGTCTTTTTAAAATACAAAGCTGAAAATCCAGAGCACAAAGTTAGTTTTTCAAGCTTTTGTCGCGCTAGACCTAAACACATCACCCTTGTAAATTATGCAGCCAGGGTAACCTGCTTATGCACAAAGCACCAGAACTTTGCTTTAAAACTTCATAGTCTGAAACGATCCGGTGTAATTACAAACACTAGCCCAGACAGTCTTTCAGAGAGCATGACCGTTGATCAAATGAGCTGTGCACTTTCAAAATTAGATGAACGTGAAATACAGTTCAAACAGTGGAAGAGAGTAAAATGCGATGATGGTAAACAGAGAACAAAATTACTAGATATAGAGAAAGAAAGAGACGTCTTTACTGAGGACATGAAAACCGAGTTTCAAGAATTCAATGAACATGCTTATCGTGTCAAGGTGCAGTTTCAGGCATTTAAGCAGATGAAGGAAAGTTTAAAGGATATGAAAGATCACGTGTGCATACAATGGACTTTTCAGAAAACTATAATATTAAAGAGATGGAAGAAATTCAAAGCGCCTATTGGAATCCGGAATCAGTGACACTTCATCCAATAGTGATGTACTTCAATAACGGCGATAATGTAGTAGCACATTCTAGTATGGTTGTGGTATCAGAAGTATTGAATCATAATTCAGCCATGGTCCAAGCAATTATCGAAAAGCTTATTGTAGAAGTGAAAAGCCTATGTCCATCTGCAACGTTCATTCATTACTGGACAGACTCACCTACATCACAATATAGGAATAAAACCATGTTCGATTTAGTAGCGCGACACCAATCCATCTATGGCATGAAGCCCAGCTGGAACTTCTTTGAAAGTGGCCATGGGAAGGGAGCGTGTGATGGTATAGGAGTGGGTCATTTAGAGAACAGCAGGCACAGCAATTAAGACAGGGAAAGTTAATATCCACCGAGGTAGAGATTTCTATGAATGGGGATCGAAGATCGATAGTAAAATTAAGTACTTGTACATAGAAAGAGAAGAATATGAAGGGTATAACAAGATGATAGAAGATTGCGCGGGAGATGTCAATGTTATAAAAGGGACAATGAAGCTACACAGTGTTGTGGGCCTCAGTGAAGAGCAGATCATGTGCAGAGATACAACTTGCGTTTGCACAGAATGTTTTTCAGAAGAAGGCTTTCTTTGGCATGAAAATAACCAATGTGGCTGGCAAAGATACAACAAATGTAAGTCAGAAACAGTAAACAAGAAGACAAACAACCTTGAATCCGAAGGAAATGAGCAATTGAGAAATGCAAGCGCGATATCCAAGAAAGAAAAAAATCCCATTAATCATCAAGATAGAAAAAGGCATGGAAATGAACTGGGACGTCCAGCAAATGTAGAAAAAGGTAACTTTGTGGCAGCTACATATGATGAAGAAACATACATTGGAAAGGTCGTTGATATTGATGAGGGACAGTATGAAATTACATTCATGGAGAGTGGAAATAAATTAAGGGACTATCTGAAATGGCCTAAAAAAGAGGACAAAATATGGTTACAGCCTGAAGATGTGATTTGTAAAGTAAACGTACCTATTCCCACTGGAAAAGCTAAACGCTTTTACAAACTGGCAAACGAAGATAGACAGAAACTGAGTGGTTATTTAAAATAGGTGGAGAACGTAGTATACGTTACATATAATGTGCAAGCGAAAACATGTATGATGTATCATTATATGCCGAACACTTAGTTATTATCATAACACAGTTATTTTCTAACTCTTATCGTTACAGTTAGGTACTCTATATGTGAGCGGTACTCATATATGCCAATTGTTTTAAGTTGTTAAATGTACGTGACTTTTGAGTTATTTTTCCATGTTTTTACCGAAAATTGTTTGAATGTTTCACAAAGCGTGTTCCAAATACTTTACATCTCGTTTTAAAGTTAATTCAGATGAATATTCTAAATATTTTCAAAGACTTAAGTGAATTTAGTTTTGTCCAGAAAAATGTAGGATTTGTCGTTTACGTGACAATCAGACCTCTTACTTCCGCATAATACCAACATTTCGATAAATGGTGTTTGCTTTGGTAATTTATTTAGCGTTCATGCTTTTTTAATGATAAACATTTTTAAAAATAGTTGTGTGATATTAACACATTCCTGCCTTCAAGAATAAAAAGTAAAAAAACAATAACAACAATTACAAAGTGTTTATAGTAAGATGGTAAAGCGAAAAAAGTTGTTATAAGCTGTAATTCAGGAAAACAATGAAGTTTTTTGGCTTTGATGCTGTTCTTGGTTTGTTTTTGTTAAATAAAGACAAGTTAAGTCTGATTTGATGTGTTTTGTATATTTTATTGACCAAATTTATAATAATACATACACCGTCTTCAAAGTGGTACATGTTAACTGATATAATGACAGATGATGTGTCATATACAAAATAACGTCCGTGGAAGCTTAAGTTTTCAGAACAAATTATTATCAAACATTGTACGGACCATTTTATTTTCAGTTTAACCACCAGTCAGATTGGCAGGTCCTTTGAGAATGAGTGAATTATAGTTAGGAATGGCGAATACACAGCTCAAAGCTTGAAGACATGTCACCCAGGACTGCGATATTAGGCTGCATTTACCTTATAATAATGCTACAAAAAAAATAAATGAAAAATACAAAAAAATACCGACCCTACTTTTTTGGGTCCTGCAATATACCGCTAAGGACCACTAAGGACCGCTAAGGACCACTAAGGAGGTACAAAGGACCACTAAGGACCTTTAAGTGAGCACTAAGGACCACTAAGGGGTGACTTAGGGTTCAATAAGGACCCTAAACAAAAATCTAAGGAATAAATCATAAAATAAAAAAGATATGAGTAAATTATTTCACGCAGTTTTCCCTTTAATGACCACTAAGGAGGCACTATGGGCCACTAAGGACTATTAAAGATGAACTATGGACAAATTAGGGACAATTATGATAATTTTATAACTTTAATTTTAAAGTTTGAATTTTAATCATAAGATAGCACCGCTAGCTGACTGAGTGCTTATGTGTCTTGAATAAATATACATTCAGGAGGTACAAAGGACCACTAAGGACCTTTAAGTGAGCACTAAGGACACTAAGGGGTGACTTAGGGTTCAATAAGGACCCTAAAGAAAATCATAAAATAAAAAAGATATGAGTAAATTATTTCACGCAGTTTTCCCATTAAAGACCGCTAAGGAGGCACAATAGGCCACTAAGGACTAATAAAGATGCACTATGGACATTAATTGTATCACATAACAACACATAAAAAATTTGTAACTTTATTGTCATATTGTTATAAAATCTTATTTAACCTTATTTATTAATATAATATATTGATATAATGTAAGTTCATATACTAAATGTCATATTAAGAAATCAGATAGATATTTACAGAACAATAAAACAAACAACTGCATTGCTTATGAAAAGTTCTATATACAGACATACTAATCAATAAAGTCATTGAAAATTTGAATTAACCTTATTTATTGATATTATTTACCTTGATATAATGTACCTTAACAAATTCATATGCTATATGTGATATAAAAAATATAATATATTGATATAATGTAACTTCATATACTAAATGTCATATTAAGAAATCAGATAAATATTTACAGAACAATAAAACAAACAACTGCATTGCTTATGAAATTTTCTATATACAGACATTCTAATCAATTTTGAATTAACCTTATTTATTGATATTATTTACCTTGATATAATGTACCTTAACAAATTCATATGCTATATGTGATATAAACAAGAGCTGTCTCCATAGGATGACACATGCCCCCGATGGCACTTTGAATGAATAGTTATGGCCGATGTTAGAGTTTAGGACCTTTGACCTACGGAGCTGGGATTTGCGCGTGACACATCGTCTTACTGTGTCACACATTCATGCGTAGTTATTTTAAAATCCATGCATGAATGACAAAGATATGGACCGGATACGCCCATCAATGCACTATCATGAAAAATGACCTTTAACGTCTAAGTGTGACCTTGACCTTTGAGCTACGGACCTGGGTCTTGCGCACGACACGTCGTCTTACTGTGGTACACATTCATGCCAAGTTATTTGAAAATCCATCCATCGATGACAAAGATATGGACCAGACACGCCCATCAATGCACTATCCTTTAACGTCTAAGTGTGACCTTGACCTTTGAGCTACGGACCATGGTCTTGCGCGCGACACGTCGTCTTACTGTGGTACATATTCATGCCAAGTTATTTGAAAATCCATCCATCAATGACAAAGATATGGACCGGACACGCCCATCAATGCACTATCCTTTAAAGTCTAAGTGTGACCTTGACCTTTGAGCTACGGACCTGGGTCTTGCGCGCGACACGTCGTCTTACTGTGGTACACATTCATGCTAAGTTATTTGAAAATCCATCCATCGATGACAAAGATATGGACCGGACACGCCCATCAATGCACTATCCTTTAATGTCTAAGTGTGACCTTGACCTTTGAGCTACGGACCTGGGTCTTGCGTGCGACACGTCGTCTTACTGTGGTACATATTCATGCCAAGTTATTTGAAAATCCATCCATCGATGACAAAGATATGGACCGGACACGAAAATTGCGGACAGACTGACAGACCGACAGACTGACAGACCGACAGACGGTTCAAAAACTATATGCCTCCCAAAGGGAGGCATAAAAATCAGAAAATATTTACAAAACAATAAAACACACAATTGCATTACTTTCAAAAGTTCTATATATATATACATACTAATCACTACAGTCATTGAATATTTTATATATTGATAACCTTATTTATTATGTACCTTAACAAATTCATAAAAATGTCATATCAAGGAATCCGATATATAGTTACAGAATATTAAACACACAATTTCATTGCTTATGGAAAGTTCTATATATTACTAATCACCTTAATTAACCTTACTTTAATTTTGTACCTTAACAAATTATTAAATATATATTTACAGAAAAATAAAACACACATTTGTATTGTTTATATACATGTATATACAGACATACTGAACACATGGCACTGCACATTTAGTTAAACACTAAATTTAGTTTAAACACATGGCAATGTTTGTGACTGTTAATATTTCCTGAAAGGAAGTGAAACTTGCGCTGCTTGACAAAGCATGAAGCCTGTTGTTTCCAACAGAATCAGTACGCAAGTTCACTTCCTTCGTGTAAATGTTCTTGTCACTTTGGCACGGCTTTTTTGACCTGGCTTCTTAGCGACTGCTGGGGTTTGTCCGATTGAATATGTACCATCAGTGGATACAATTCTTGATGGTATTTCTCTTTTTGAAGTGGCATTTAGAAATTTCATTTGTTATGCTTTTTTTTCAGTGTCTGACTTCGACCGCCACACCCCTTCGGTTAATCTGAATTTAGTGAATTTGGGTGGCCATGCCACCAGAAACACAGCTATTCTGGGCCTTAACAAAAGTAAGTGGCATGACTTTCCAGGCACGATCATCATGCGAATAACAAAAATAATCAGCATCCTGTGAATAACAAAAATAAACAGCACAACAGTTGTGCAGATAAAGAAAATTATCGGCATGTCCATCGTGCAAACAGCCTTGGCCGAGTTTAATACGGGCTGAAAATATTGGCCAAATTTGTAGAAGGGGAAGTGTGTGTGTGTGGGGGGCGGGCGGGGGCAACATTATCATTGTTATATATGTAAGTGTATACGGCTCATGGGCCCATGTATCCTGATTCGGATACGTTTAATCCACCTGTGGTGTCAGCGTGTTCCTCGCGAAAACTGGTTACGATGGACAACATATCATATCATTTCTGCTATTTAAAGCTTACAATAAACTCTTAATTACCTTGTATGCAAATTTCATTATCGCTGATTCGTTGACACACTTGAAAGATAAAACTAATGATCAGACAGTGAAATACAATCCGCGAAACCACAAAAACATGCTGGTTTGTTTTTACCGGAAGTGTTCGCCTGCCTTTACAATTATCACAAGCCTAAATTAGATAGGATTTAAGGTTAGAGACCACCAATTGTTTTCCCATAGACTTACATTGTAACATTATGGCGTGTACGGCCTTCCATACATCGAAACATGTATATCTAATTACAAGTTTTTCAAGAACTATCTTAGTTCTACCAAAATATCGGACGAAAAACTATGGAATCCTGTTGGGGCCATTTATAATGTCGCCGTCGCGTTTGTGGGGTCGACACACGACAACGCGAAGTGACATAGCCACATTACGAAGTGACACCCGACAATTGCAAACGACGGCGACAATCCCAAACGACAATGTCGCGATATCCACTTTACAATGTCGCCTTTCAAAAGCACGATATATCGCGATGTCACTTCGCATTGTCGAGCGTCATATCGCATTGTTGCTATGTCACTTCGTAATGTCGCGATGTCACTTCGCGTTGTCATGTGTCAACCCTGCAAACGCGATGGCGACAATATCAAACGACATGCGATAATCACAAACGACGCTCGACAACGCAAAGAGACATTTTCCAAATGTCGTATCGTATGTCGCGTGTCGCGGGTTTGTGTGAGGGTCGACACACGACAGTTTCAAACGATACACGACACGCGAAGTGACACTCGACAATACGAAGCGACATTTTCATAATGTCTTATCGCATGTCGCCCGTCTACCGGTGAAAGGGTAAGATAAAAAGCTGTATTTCCGTACTTTTCCGTACGTAAATGTCCATGTTTTTCATTAACTTCAAATAATTGTAGAATGTTCCAAACACAAGATATTTTAATGAAATAACTTTTATAAATTAAATTCAAACATTGTCTAAACGGATATGTAACTTGTATAATTTTACCGCCGACGGTTTCATCAAAGGACCGTCTCAAAATGTATCATTTTTCATGAAAATATGCATACTTCTTCATATATTAAATAGAGGGGTGGTCCTTGTCTCAGAAGCCATATCTTCATAACCTGATGTCCGATTTTAATAAATGATACCTTATTGCAAAGGGCAAGCCAGTACCTAGAGAAATGAGGCCACGTCAGGTTCGAACCCGGTCGGCTAGGGTTCAAGGTCAAATTGCGGTAATATGAACTTGTCAGAGCAGTCAAGACAGTCCTGGAAACCCAAGCACTACCTTCACTGAGTCCAGTGACACCATTGGAGCAATTCTCATGGCTCTCCGGGTCGGACCAGCTTAGTCTTGGCCAGCACCCTACTGTATATAACAAGTTTAATCATTTTCTGATACCTGTTCTGAGCTCTGATGGCATCATATGGACTTGTAAGTAGCTTAAATGTAAAGCCAAAACATCTACGAAAATATTCATATATGGTATAGGTAGGTACCTGGGGTGTAGAGACTCGAACAAGGGTCAAAATCTACCATAGTGTCATTATCAACTGAAATTCAGTGTAAATTACAATAATAATAATTAAAAAAAATAGGACGGGTATCAGAAAATGATCAAACTTGTTATATGCGGTAGGGTGCTGGCCAAGACTAAGCTGACCCGAACCGGGGAGCCATGAGAATTGCTCCAATGGTGTTAATGGACTCAGTGAAGGTAGTGCTTGGGTTTTCAGGACTGTCTTGACTGCTATGACAAGTTCATATTTTGAGAATATTACCGGAATTTGACCTTGAACCCTAGCCGACCGGGTTCTTTTCTCTAGGTACTGGCTTGCCCTTTGCAACAAGGTATCATTTATCAAAATCGGACATCAGGTTATGAAGATATGGCTCCTCAGACAAGGACCACCCCTCTATATAATATATGAAGAAGTATGTATATTTTCACGAAACCGTCGGCGGTAAAATTATACAACTTACATATCCGTTTAGACAATGTTTGAATTTAATTTATAAAAGTTATTTCATTAAAATATCTTGTGTTTGGAACATTCTACAATTATTTGAAGTTAATGAAAAACATGGGCATTTTACGTACGGAAAAGTATGGAAATACAGCTTTTTATCTTACCCTTTCACCAGTGGACGGGGGACATGCGATACGACATTATGAAAATGTCACTTCGTATTGTCGAGTGTCACTTCGCATGTCGTGTATCATTTGGAATTGTCGCGCGTCGACCCTCACCAGAACCCGCGACAAGCGACATACGATACGACATTTGGAAAATGTCGCTTTGCGTTGTCAAGCGTAGTTTGTGATTATCGCATGTCGTTTGATAATGTCCCATCGCATTTGCAGGGTCGACACACGACAACGCGAAGTGACATTGCGACATTACGAAGTGACATAGCGACAATGCGATACGACGCTCGACAACGCAAAGTGACATCGCAATATATCGTGCTTTTGAAAGGCGACATTTCAAAGTGGATATCGCGACATTGTTGTTTGGGATTGTCGCTGTTGTTTGCGATTGTCGGGTGTCACTTAGTAATGTGGCTATGTCACTTCGCGTTGTCGTGTGTCGACCCAAACGCGACGGCAACATTATAAATGGCCCCAACAGGATTCCGTAAAAAACATATGAATAGTGATACTTTATTTAAGTAATTTTCGTGTGAATGAGATGACCCCCTGTTTACATCATTGACATGGCGGGAGAAATTCGTTTGATAAAACTTTTTTTCAATACACATAAAATGTAGCAAATTCTGTCAAAATATATAATAAAATACTGTAAATGCAGTGAAAATATATCAATTTTGAAAAAATAATCACTTCCTGGGTTTGTTTACATGACTGACCAATCAGAACGCACAGACGTTACATTATTCCCAGGTATACACTTACCTCATTCCCAGTAAGTCCCTGTACTTTTTTGAATTGGTGGTCTCTGACCTTAATAAAGGTTTGTAACAGGACCAACCTACCAACTTCATCACATTTTGAAAGGACGGACCATATATGGCAAGTTTTTGAATTTTCCTACAGCAACTACTATTTTTGTGACTAGTAACAAACCTTCATTATTAAAAATAAATTAAAATTTCATTTTGTGACCATGTGTTACTTTCTTGTTACTAGACTTATATAGGGATGTTACCATTTGTTACTAATGTTACTAATGAAATGAAATCTCAGAACTTGTCAAAAATAAATTAAAATTTCAATTTGTGACCATGTGTTACTTTCTTGTTACTAGAGTTAAATAGGGATGTTACTGTTTGTTACTAATGTTACCAAGAAAATGACACCTGAGAGAGTCTATCATTAATTTACAAACTTATTATTGTGCCATTTTCGTTACTATAGATAAAGAAGGATTGTTACCTTTCCATACAGGAATTTTAACAGGAACTGGTGGAATTTGTGTGGAACAAAGTTGTGACTTTCTATTACTAGATTATAGAGGGGTTGTTACAGGTAACAAATATACAACTACTTGTAGACAAACTCAGATTTGAGCCATATCTAATTTTACTGTGTCTGACGGAACGGGTGGAGGACTCAATCTAATAATTATTTTTAAAACACACCAGAAATGAACTGTTTTTTGATATGTCTTCTGGCCGGTTTCGTTGGTCCCATAGGAGTGTTTCTCTTGATGAATTGTTTTTTTGTAAAGGCACTGAGTACTGGCGTTTTTTGGTTCTTAAAGTTTTTATATAAATTAACAAGAGCACTCTTGTATTCTATATGTCATGCCTTCTGTTGCCATTACACGTGTTAGGGATTCATCTGGTGGGAATTGTCTTGTGACTATGGAACATGGTGGCGGTATTGGGAGAGAGATGAGTTAGATTTAGTGCGCACTATAAACCAGTTTAAGCACCCAGTGGTATTTGCCACTGATCATACAAGGCGGTATCCTACTGTTTTTCTTTATTTTTTCGTTTTGTCCTCATGTGTTTTTGTCTTTGTTTCTGTGTATGTTTGTCTGTGTGTGCTGGTCATGTACGCGTCCGCGTGCTGTGGGTTGCGCTTTGCGGAGGCTGTGTGTTTTGGAACATCGCTTTACCTGTTGGATATTCATCCTTTTTTTATCAATTGTCACTAGAGTTTTTGATAGACATTATCTTTACCTATGATGTACCACAAAGTGTTTATGCTGTGAAGTCAGTCAACCATCTTGAAAGAGATATTAAAAATGACAGAGTAATATGTACAAATTGGTCTAACATGTTACAAGTACCAATTGCAAATCTATAACCCTGAATATAACATGCATTTTAATCATTGAATCACATCTGAATAAGCTTACAGAGCACATGAGCACGACTAGTGTTGGAAGAGATGACCGCACAGCCCAGTTATCAAGTGGTTAGTTCTCTAAATTGTTTTCTCGTTTACGGCAAAGCCAATATTTTAACTGGGGACCATACGCCGCTTTTCATTGAAGTACACTCTGTGTATCGTTGAAGGTTTCATCTGCACCGCCATATAAATACGTCTGCGGATGTCTCTAAATTATATTCTGGTACTTGAAACATGTGTAAATGTTGAGTTCTGCGCAACCTGGGTATAGAGGGCGTGGATTGTAGATTGAATTTCCACTGCCGTCCATGAAAAAGCTTTATCAAACCGAGCCTGCAACATTTTCGTTTATGTCGTGTTGGGAGATCTGTGGTTATCCACTCTTTTTATTTTATGTAAGGACACCGTCGCATATTCGGTCACGGTGACAACGGACATTGCCAGCACTACATACTTACTGACACCATCAAAGTTAAAGGAACAGTCTTGGTAACTTGTAACTGTGTTCTCCCTTTTTAAACTGAAGAATATATTAGAATGTCATTCAAACCATATATACAAAAAAATTATATACACTGGTGTCAATATTGTTTGAAAACTTATTTCATTATTTCCAGCCCGTAATAGAAATTCTGTGAAATAAGTAACACCTCCAGGTATTTTCTTGACATTTACCAATGATTCTAATTTATCACGAGAGAAAAAAGAAAAAAGAAATTTCTGGATGTTGTAGGGGTTGTAAGATTTTGGCTGTTCGTTTTTAATTTTAGTGTTCATGCATGTCTCAACCATATCGAAAGGTGTACACCTTGAAAAAAGCCTCTTTAACATGTGTACGTTGGAAGGAAGGGCATTAACAACAGAAAAATCCAAATAAACACATTTTTGCAAGGGTTGTTTTCATGATTTTGGTCTTTGCATCAAAAATATCGAAAACAAGTTTTAATAAAATTTTGAATCAAAACCTTGACCATCAGATTGGAATAATCTGACCAAGAAAATGAATGCTCATACCTACATATTTATTCAGAAATAAGATAAATGTCGCCGTTTCTTGAATATTACTATTGTCGGTTTTGGCATTAACACAAAGCTGAAATACACGCATGAATACAAAAATGATGAACAAAGGGTTCAGCGATGTGTGAACGGCTCGACCAAACCAACCAAACTGGCAGGTTTGAATAAAAAGATATTGGCATTATTTTTCATGTCATCGATATATTTTGCTTTTGTCTTTCGTTGCTCTTGTACTGACAAAATGAATTTTTTGAATTATTGAATTAATTAAAACAACATCAGCCTTTTTTTGGTGGAGAGAGAGAGAGAGAGAGACTCGAAATAATTTGAAGTAATTAGAAAGGTAAAAGACATTTGGATCAATGCAGGGTTATTACCAGGGCCTTCCAGCCAAACACAATGCCCGGCTAAAACGTCCTAGCACCCAGCTATAAAAATTCAAAATTCAGTACGTTAAAGGGGTTGTAGATAATTTGAGTAGAGTAGAAGGGTTTGGGAAAAACAGTTTCCAACTTGGTTACGCGCCAAATACACGTGTGCCCTGGGAAGTTGCAGACTCGAATTATTCGATTTTTTAAAGGTCCACAATACTCAAATTTTTATTTTAAAAAATATGAAGCTGCTTTTCAAATAGATGTCATGCATACTTGCATGGTTAGAAAAGCATTGCTTTTGATATTGTAATTGAACTGTTATATTTAGAGTCATAAAGGTAATAAAAAACCCAACAGATTTAATAAAACGTTCTAGTATATACAGAAATATTCAAACCTTTGACAAATGTTAAAGAAAGTAATTATCAGAAAAAGGATTTAACAAAAATTTGATGTATTTAATGTTCATAACGAAAAATGTGGCAGACACATTTTAAACAAAGGCATTATGAGCTTTTAAATTCTTTGCTTAAAAAATTATATTGACTGGTTTAACAGACAGATTGTTTTTCAACTGTAAGGATTTACAAGTGCATAATACAACAGGCTGTCATTGTTCCCTCATAAAACTGCCTGCTATGAAATCCTAAACAAACGCTAAAATTGCTTGACAAATTCACGATGGCGGGCCTGATTTGTAATACAAGGCTGTGTTTGCTGTGCTCTGCGTACCGAGAAATCTATCCTTACCTTTTAATTTCAATAAAAACGTAACTACAGATAAATCGAATGAAATATAGTCTATGCGAATTTAAGCTGAAGAGCATTCCAGTGATATATGGTTTGTAGTCCCGATCAGAAATAGCATAAGTGCTGTCCATGATTGGGCGCATATTTTAGATTACAGCTGTGATTGGATCAGGGTCTATTATACAGTGGACTTAACGGGTTCTGAGATTACTGTTATGCTCCTGCGAAGGAAACCAAAAGTTTGAAAAATCTAATTCAAGCAACGTATCATGCATGGACTTAGACTGGATATGTTGTTTTTTTTGCCGGTGATATCAACTTGACACATTAAGGATCATTCCACGATACCCGTTCAGCTTCAACTTTTCTAATGTTTTAAGCTCAATTGGCAGGTCTGTTATTGGAACAGAAGGTATAATAATAATAATAATAATAATAATAATAATAATAATAATAATGAGCACTCTTATCGAAACATCTAACGCGTCACTTTTAAACTGCAAATATGTATCAAATGAAAACTTCTAAATTTGCATGCATCTATAGATAATAACGTGTCATAAGTACAGCAAAATCGAATCATGCAATTACCTCAAACCATTTTGAAAGTAAAGTCGCAAAACTACGCATCAATAAATGAATTGCATCAAAGGTACCTTATACATTTGTTCAGAACTGCATTTTTGAGAGTGTAAGATTGTTGGTCTGTTATGAACTTCTGCAGCTTGACCCGTTAGGATTATGATAATTCGAGAGAAGAGTAGCTCATCAAAAAACGCGTTTGAACGGTTAGGGTACATAATACATTAGACAATGATTATAGGACGATTTTCATATTAGTATCTGAAACATGAATACAAAAAGGTGCTCTTTTCAAAATATGCTCAAATACTGTAATCTTCTTTCTAGCTTTGGCAAAATAATGGTTAAACTTTATGATTCATTTTTTATATTCAACACCATTTGTTGGGTCACGTGAAATATTCACGGATACCATGCACATGGAAGATGGAATAGCATTAAATGATTGGTAATTGATGAAGATAATAGATACACTTCAGGGTTTTGAAAAGTACATACAACTTATGGATATGGGCCTTTATTACATACCAATTTTAAAACTCTGCCAACTTTTAATGGAACTGAAACGTCAGTATTTTTTCCATATTGACGTTCAAATTTCATATCGGGTGTGTGACGTCATTTCTGACGTCAGTTTCGTGTATGTCGTCGCATTTAAAGTACTTTAACGCCAATATTTTCATGTTCACTCAGGCTTAATAACAGAATTGTATCATTTATGTAATACATGTAGTTTTAAGTGTAGATGCTATGTAATGAATAGATTATTAGATTTTGCATCGAGAAATATGCACTCTTTCAGCTTGTTTTCCAATACATGTATTTGACGAGTAAAAATTTGTTGTACATGTTATGTGTATGTTGCTTTAAATAAATAATGTTTAAACTAAATATGCACTCGTTCTTTCGCGGAATAATTTCGGCCTCCTAAAGTCGCGCAATATTTCCGCTGCATATCTCGATACAAATCTAATAATCTATAAATATAGTGTTGTCGTCCCTGGGATGACATCAGTCACAATCAAAGGCTTTTTAAAAATATCTCAGGAACTGGTGTCAGTTCTATGAAATAGACAGTTTGAATATGGCGGACATTTTTATGAGGCTAAAGGGGTAGAATGCACTTTAGCGGTCCAAGAAGTTTACAGTGCGCATGCACATTAAGTTGGGGTGTGGGCGCAGCATCCCCCAAACATATCCATCTCAAAATAAAGTTACCCCTTATAACTTTTAATATTTAAGACTTTATTATAGGGATCGCTAAAGTGCAAGTGCTCCGGCTAAAGTTGCTGCGTTGTCGAAGCCGATATCTGAGTTTCGCCACATAAAACTTTGGTTTCCAATGTCATTTTTGTGGTGTTCTTCCAGTTGGTATTTCATTTATAATGTTACATTTTATTATATCTTTGCATATAACTTTTAAATGTTTACACATGATGAGAATATGCGAAAAAGTGTTCCAACTGCAAATCTCGCATTTGGTGATAGCATCATAAAAAGGTCTAATTTGGGTAATAATAGAGTGAAAGACAGTGCAATTCACGCTTGGACAATATTTTCCTTCCGTTTGATTTGTAGAAATTTACTAGAAGCTGTAACTAGATCTATTGTACTGTCTTACTTAGATTCCAGAAACAAAAATTGTTTTACTGCCTTTAAACAGAGAATTTATTCTCATAATTATTATAAAAAATCAGGTAATCCGGTACAACGTGTAACAGATATACTTATTTTCAGAAGCAATTACTAACTAGTCTATCTTATACCATTTATTGAATAATCATATTAGGTTATTTTGAGCTTACCAAAACAGTTTAAATTCATGTTCAGTCATCTGGCACTTTTCTACCTGTTT
The DNA here is from genome assembly GCF_021730395.1 of Mercenaria mercenaria. Taxonomy (NCBI): domain Eukaryota; kingdom Metazoa; phylum Mollusca; class Bivalvia; order Venerida; family Veneridae; genus Mercenaria; species Mercenaria mercenaria. The sequence goes on from NC_069365.1 coordinate 16,940,160, forward strand.
TTCTCCTTTTCTTCATCTTGTTTGAATTAGTAAATACAAGAAGGGCAGTTCAATAAGCTCTCGTACAGTTATTCTATTCTTTGACATTTTTGAAACTTATGTCATTTTATGACGTTTTGACTTGATACCCATTTTATACAGTATAGATACAGAGGTATTTTTGTTTCATCTCTTTTTCAGATGATTTTATCAGTATGTTGTATTTCATGCAAAGCATGTTTTTTTTTTTTTTTTTTTTTTTTTTGGCGGGAATATTTTGCTTTTTCCATGTACTTTTGCCAGATCTACAGATGCTCGAGGTAACGTTTACCTGTTGCCGCCAGACTGGTCATTTCTCCCTTTATCATTCTTTCCTCTTACCAAATTTATAATTCAGATTTTGAGTGTGTTTTAGATATTTATCAATAGTGAAATGGAGTAAAACATTATAAGGATAATAAAGTATTTGTGTACTGAACTTGTTTTCCTTCAGTTGCCAAACAAGGTAGAATTTAATACAATAATGAACCTGGGCTAATTTAAATCAGGAATTGTGACCACTTTTCGTCCGTCTGTCCGTCCTAGATATGGCTCAAATCAAGGATGTTACCTTTTGTTACCTATGTTACTAAGAAAATAAAATCACATGTTCTGTCAAAAATCTATAAATTTCAGATAGATGCAGTTTTTGTGACTTTCTGTTACTAGAATAATGAAGGTTTGTTACTAGTCACAAAAATAGTAGTTGCTGTAGGAAAATTCAAAAACTTGCCATATATGAGTAAAATAGGAAAGCGTAGCGTCCAATTGTTAAATGACTGAATACTAAACATGCGATGTTCCTCAAACAGTTTGGTCATAACATTCTTTAATAGAACGTTTTATAAGTTTACAAAGCTGCAAGACATTTGAATTAACTCTTCTTCTGACATTTATAGTTTTCAGATTTTGTTTTACTAAGAAGGACTTCTTAAAATTATTTCAGGAAAAATAGTACGATATTTTTGCAAAATGGAATAAAAATTCTGACATAAAGTCAATTGTTTACAAAAAAAACTGCACTATTTGAAAGAAAAATGATGGCGATAGAAAGTGGACAATAAACGCCCTCTACTATAGAAAAAAAAACGCCCTAGATTTGTATCAGCTCCTAATACAGGTCGTTACCAAGTCTTTTCACGTTCCTTATTTCCGTAATTTGGATATTCTGAATAAAGTTTTGTATGAACGAGATGACAGATATTAAACGAGACATTATTGATACATTAGTGTGGACGCAAGTGGGTGGGTCAACGTAAAATATTGTTTAAGTGATATAAATGTCAGATAGCTGTATTCACTTACGCACCGTGCAATGATTCTGAAATTTTCAAGAGTTAAAGAGGTTTGATTTTGATATGTGCTAAGTTTACATACTGTTTGCGCTGCATTTCCGCCCTTTATTTCTCTTTAAATATAATAACATACCACTGATATTATACATAATTCTAGACTAAAGAACATCGGCGGTGACAATAGGACTTTTTTACTTTCACATATTTTTATAACATCTAAATTTATCATCAAAAACTATTATTGTGCAGTTACTTTCATTCTGGACACCAATAGAGTTTAGATGTTGGTGTATTATAAAACTCTAGGGATCACATTTCCATGCATAAAAAATGTTGAATTTTCAAAAAGAATAGTTTTCGAAACTGTGATTTTGCCAGATTGTTACATTGGAAAAAGCACATTTTTGGCCAAAAAGGAACCTTCTTAGACATATTATAAAAATGAAATGTCCTGCTATCTTAGAATGATATAAAGTTTATATAGGGATCTTGTAAAATGAGACCGCAATTCACTGAAACCCTTGTTAAGGATTAGGCGGAGCAAACAGTAAATATATATATCGCTATGACAATCATTTGAGCTAAACTTCTTATTCTAAATAATTTGCAGGGCCCACTCTGGAGAATCGTCGCAAATAAATGTATTTACAAAGACGGTGCGAATTCAAAACATTGCAGTGATAAGGGCCTCGCCTTTTGCATCTAGTGTAGGCTCGCCTGTTACAAGTAATGTGTGGAGTGAACGAAACATTGCAGTGATAAAAGAGATAAGGACCTGATATGCATTTAGTGCAGGCTCGCCTGTCCTGACCTGAAGAGGTCCAGTGTCTGAGTCTGGGCAGTGGCTACATGCTCCTGGGGCTGATTCCAAAGTCGGATGCCATCTGGGATGAAGAGTAGTGAGAAACATCGGTTATACAGGACAGAACTATGTAGAGTAGAGTAAGGCATTTGTGAAGAGAAGACTGAAGGGCGCAGATAAGTTCCACCAGGCATTTCTACCAGGTTGTTGATGGTGCCATACATCACGATATATTCTGGCTTTGAACAATATGTTGAATTGTCGTTGAGCAGATCAACATCTACATTAGTACATCATACTGTCAGACTTGACAGTTCTATGACGGTGCGCAAGAATAAGAAATATACAGAGAGAAACTGATAGTAAAAGTAAGAAGTAAGTAAATTCGTCCAAAGATAGAAAAAATGGTGTAAAAGTGTTACCCAGCTACTTTTCACACCATCAGGACATGGCCAGTTTGACTTCCGTGATGGTACCAGGTGGCAGAACCCCGTCGACATAGCTCAATTTAAATCCCCCGTTTCGAGCTATTAAGTAGCTGGAACGGAGTTCCCTTAAGGATGTACGAGCGAATTTTTTCTAACGTTAAGAATTTTTTCATATCCTGTGATCTTGAAGAACATTAGTTTCTAAGACAAACAAGAGCAGAAAAAAACATAGGTCACCGAACTCGTTTTAATTTTATAGGGCATTTTCTTCAGCCACTGCTTAAGCATTTCTGAAATTTTGTAAAATTAGAAAAATGGTGGTACTATATAAGACATATAATATCTTACTTAATCTTATAGGGATTTCAGATCTTACAGGTTAATAAGAATATATGGTGATGTCAGTATTATATAAGCATCAATGTCACTAACAAATCTCTTTAATTTTTACATGTTGACATAATTACCCCACCCACATTATTTTCAATGGAAAAACGTATTTAGATCTACAAAAAAAGTTCTGACGTTAAGATTTTCAAAATATTTTGCAGCATTAAAGACACACAAAACTGCTTCAAAATGGAAAGAAAAAAAGTTGGGGTCACCCTGCATCTAAGAGATTTATTAAGAAAAAAAACTGCTAAAACGTGGTGAATTTTGATATTTTTTGTTCTTTTTGTTTTAATTTATATTTTCTAGATAATATAAAGTGCTATCTTGAAAACTTTTATTTTGTTTATAGCTTAACATTATATGTATCAGTCAGAAAAATATCAAAACCAAACCTGATCTACTTTAATAGATATTTGAAATTACCTACACCTACCCCATTGTAAATCTTACGTTAATTTTAGGCAAATGCCAGCCAAAAATAAGGGTGAAAAAAATTCACAAAAAGCATAATAAATTTGGTTAAATGGTACATTTCTAGCCATATTTTAATTATTTAGCATTAATTTTGACAAAACTTTTGTTAGAAAGCAATATTCGAAGAAACATTTTTCAAAATGGCGGATATCCTGAAAAAAAAACGCTCGTACATCCTTAAGGTCAGGTTGGACAGCCCACTTTTAACGATGCCAAAGAGTAGGCCTCAGCAACAGTTGCTGGCAGAGTTCCATAATAGCAGGATACTCCTAGGAAAGAAGCTGAACGTGTAGCAATCAGTTGATGCTCGATATGGTATAGGTATCTGTCACTTTGTAAGAATCTGGGTATGACCTTCGCCGGCGTCAGGTAGTCCTCAAGGTCTATGGTTACAAGATGGTATACTATCTTGTAGAGCATACGGACTTAGTGTTTATGGCAACGTGAATCCAGAGTCTTCCAGCTAAAATCTTCCAACATATCGGATAAACTGCTGGTGTTATGATTCCAGTTTGTTGCAAGGCGAACTGGTCTCCATTGTACCATTTCAATTTTCTTGGTCAGTAATTTTCAGTACTCCGGCATTGGTTATAGAAACATACGTATACAATTTATTCTGATGTATGAGCGTATATACTATACTTAAAAATAAAACATTAGCAACAATTAAAGCCGGTCATGCGTGAAAGAAAACTGAATACCTTTATAAGGCTTTTGAGGTGCAGCCAAATTAGCCCGGAAATTATACAGTAGCACATGTGAACTCTACTGTGAGTGGTCAGATGAAATCAGATAAACCAATGAGATATGTTGTTACAGACCATTACTACAGACACATTCGGATTTTTCGGTTGTTAAGGTGTACAGCCTTTTGTGGTCACATGATTGTATACGTCACTTGTGTCTTTGCATGATCTGAAAGGAATAGTAATTTGTAGGGGGAGTTTACCGGCGTAATTACTTGTGATTTCCGTGTTATTTTCTTTTTTATCACACAAACTTTGATAGAATGCCTGAGGTAGATCTTGACAGACCACCATACACCCCATTTTTCGGGGCTATGGGAGCTACAGCCGCTATGGCGTTCAGTGGTAAGTTGATGAAGGGTCTTGTGACAACCGGAAATTGATTATTTTCATTGAACATTCATTATCATACCAATTGATTTTGGTGTCAGTTAACAAGATTTTGTCTGGAAATCCTTTTATTTTATGAGGCAGAACATCAGGCACTTTGATCTTGTCATTTTTGTTGCAGATCATAGAGAAATTCTCTTCCATTAAAAATTAATCACATGACAGATGTTCTTTCTTACGAGGATGGCCAGTTCCTGTAAAGATCTAATTGTGTTTAAATTTTATATATATGAAATAAAGCAGCCTAATAAGACACATGTGTGTGCACACATTTTCAAAGACTTTTGTCCTGATAATGTAATTCATTCTCTTGTATTCCCAGGATAAGGTGCTTTGACAGTTCATGAGTAGGCTTACAGCAAAGATCACAACGGAATTTCTAGATTTGATGTCGAGATAAAGTAACTCGGCCTCCTAGTCTTTCCTAATCCTTTCCTAATAGGGGGTCTTGCTGAAGTGGATCCTAGCCTCTGCCTCTAAAAACACATTTTTCTGGCAGATGAGAATTTTTTTTTAAACTGAATAATGAACACAGTGGTTATATCAAAGCAGGTTATGAAAGCCGTGTTATTTATCATGTTAAGATATCTGATTTTTATTTGTAATTAAAGAGTTAAAATATAAGTTTGTTCTACCACTTAAAGGGAATGGTGTTGGTTTAAGAGAGGTAAATTTAAAACTTGGAATGTGAAACTGTAAAGTTCCCGAATTTGGAATGTGATTTTCCCTGCTGGATCTTTGTTCATATTTATTTAATCAGAGTGTATCGCCACAAAATACCATTTGTTTTTCACAGAAGCAGACTGGGATGTGATTCAGATGAGAGCTCTTTAAGATATCTTTTCAAAAAAATCATGTGTTAGTTTTGTCAGAAAGCATACTGTAACAAATATTTTTTTAAACTGTAATTGGGTATAGCCTTCATTGAAATTTTGATTTAATCATTGAATGTACACATAAATATTGTAGTCCTGAGAAATACATGAAAAAGTATTCTGTCAATATTCTGCTTTGCGGACAGCTGGAATTACAATACCGTTAAAAGAAATTCAGAGCCTGCACAATATTGAGTGAATAAATGGTATAAATTGTATTTAGGCTGAAGATTTTACATTTAAACCATGATTGAGCAAAGATGTCTAGGAATTCTTTAAAGTTTGCTTGCAGCAGAATTCTAGGAATAGTGATTAACTACATTAGTTTATTTCAGATAATATAAAAACAAATAGTGATGAAGTCTGAATAGAATTCAAATGAAATAAATAAGTCGAGTTATCCCAGATTGCATGAATTGATCATAGTAATTGCTCTGCATAATGATTTTATGGTGGGAACTCTGTGAAAAACAGATCCATTGGCAAAAATGTTGTACTAAAATGAATGTATTTTGACATTGAAACAATTGTATCTGCATTTTTAAAGAAAATTTCATCATCTGCTTTCATGCACTGACAGGCAGATTTTAACCACAACCTAAAATTAACAAATTGAACTTATTTTTTACTTCAGTTTGCTATCAAGGTTCTTTGGGTTATGTTTTCAATATCAAACTCTTTTTCTAACAATTATGAATTTAAAAAAAAAATTGTTACTGTATTAAAAGACTTTTTTTTATTTCTTAGACAGTTTTTTCTTCACTGAATATATTAAACACAATTTTGTACTTTCCTTGTAATGTGGCAATACAAAGTTGATAATATTCATATTTAAAATCTCACTTAAATTTGACTACTGACTCTCCACAATTTTGTTAAGGTTATCTCCCTTTAACAGTAAATTACACTTACCAATCTCTCATATTATCTAGTGTAAACAAGTCTGCTTGTGGTTAAGACTAATAAAAGTTTGTGTACTGGTTTGATAAAATTTAGGGGAAAAGCTTGATGTCGAATGTTTACTTGACTGAAGTCAATGTGTGTTTTAACCTATAAGATCCCATGATATGTGCAAGGAGAAAAACTTATTTGGATGTTATACTAAGTCTATAGTTTAGGATACAAATAAGTGGGGAGAGATTTAAAATATGTTTTGTAAAAGAGAAGAGGATAGTGAGAAATTCAAAGTAAGTCATCATCATTTTCGAAATTCAGAAGACCTTAAGTTAGGGGTTAAAATAAATTATAGAAAATATTGAAAAAATATAAAGTTATTATATATTATCAATACTAACAGTTAAAAACATCAACTTAAAATGTATGGTACATTGTATATTCTTCAGATCTGAGCATTTTTTTTTCAATTCTTAAGTTAAACTGTGTTAAGTGCTCCATGAAAATTTAAACTATAGAATGAAAAAGTTTGACTCCTGTTAAGTATATGGCATTATTTAATCGGACGATGCTGGGTAAAGTTTAAGACATCTTTAACAGATGTTGATCAAAAGATACAGACGAGGACACTATGAACTTCTCTGTAATGACTGTGCCACTGACATTTTTTGCTCATCACATATATGTTGTGCCATTCCCCTGCCCTTCTAACGGAAAAAGAAGAATATCTCAGTCAGTGTCTTCATCACGTCTTCCCCCTGTGCCTTGAAATCTTCAGTACACACCTCAGACTTGGATTTTCAGCAAGTAACATACATGTATGTACTCCCCCAACTTCCTTCAAGTCACACACCACAAACCAAAGTGGTAGTAAAGTTTACTTAAGTCTCACATTGTCAAGGAGAACATACATAAGTATGACCATGCAGTGACAGTAAGTGTTCTCTGGTTACATATACATATTGACTTTCCTGTATAAGATCAGACATGTTCCTTTTCACCTCTCATGATACATTTGTTGTTAACTCATTGCAGTAAACTTGTAGTTTTCACTGAAAGAAACAAAGTATCATCAAACACAAAGTACAGAAATGTTGTTATACACATATAGACACATAATCATGTGACCTAAATTTGCAGTATTTGTGAAACTAACTTTAAACACAATCATATGTCCTAATGTACAAACTGTATGTTTGTTTACTATGAGCACTCTGTGGTTTGTAAATGAAATATCTTCCCTTTTAATCATTAACCTTTACCATGTTTAATTTCTAACATAAAACTGGTCTATCATTCAATTTGGGCAGTATCAATCATTATTCAAAGGGATGTTCACTGAAAATTAACTTACTGGACTGTGAACTGTGCAAACCATGATCAGCTTGCACTGGTCACAAAGGCAAAATCACTTGCTGCCAGCAGGCTAAAGTTGACCATTTAAAGCTCAATCATGGGGAGTCAGGGTTCGATTCCCGACACGGTCATCTTTTTTTCTTGATGTGGCATTTTTAAATAGGTTAGAAACAAAAATGTTCATAATATGACCAAACTTTAATTTGAAAGAAAGGTCATTTTTAATCCAAAATCTGAAGGTCAGTGCCTTTAAGACATGTTTTAATAGGAGAGATCGCCGTGACATCACGCATTAACACCTATTTATCTAGTGGTTGGCAAAACAAATGTTTTTACATCGTTTGTGTATAGGATCGGAATTTTTAATTTTTGATAACTTTTTCGTTCATTTATGGATTTTAAAAATTCAAAAAGTTTTGAAATGCTTACGATTTTCATATTTTCTCATTTAAATATCTTTTTAAAATGAATGACCATTTTAAATGACATATGATTTTAATAGCGGCGTAGAGATGCTCCCAACTTTTAGAAAAACACTTAAGTTAAGCGTTCATAATAAATCCATTTTATTTCGAAATGACAATTAAAAGTAATCAATAAATTGCTTGTTTTATATCCTTTCCATTGATCAAAAAATGATTGATATCATTTGTGTTTTAAGAAAGTTTAAGCCGTTAGAAAAACATCACTGTTTACAAAAAACATGGACACTCGGCGCCTGCCCACCCGATCTTTGTCTTATCAGTTCTAAAAATAGAAAATACGAGGGATTTGTATACAAACACGATCTCTCCTATAATGACTGAATTATTCTTAGATCGAGATTTTAATCAGATTGGATGGCATGTGACAATAAACAAGGCAAATGCCTTGGTTATTTCATAGATTTAACTTTATACTTGTTATTCTACATCAGTAATTTGTGTGTGTTAGAATATTCCATGAGTGTCTTGTAGAAAATCTTTGTCTGAGACTCTTGGAACAGAAATAACTGAATGAAAATCAATATTATATAATCTACTGCTACGACTCTTTGACCACAGGGAGTATTACCCTGTGATATTTTGATGATTCTACAATTTCCATTTCCCAATTAAACACAAAAATAAAACATGGCCTTGCCAGATGCTTTTTTAAGTAGCTTTAATTTGAAAAAAAAAAGGAAATTATAATAACAGTTTGATATTTTTTTTTTGGTAAAATCAATACTAACCCATTTTAAGCAGGTACTGTGTAATCATTTAATTTGGTGGGCAGGAAATTTCACAGTTTTGACTTGAACAGAATAATCGGATATTTCATGGGGACATGAATTTGTGGATTTCAGATTTGGATTGAAACAACTGCAGAATCTAGGAGATTAGTGCCTGTCAAATAATAACGTTTTACAACATCTCTGTTGGTAATATTGTATGATATGTTTGTTTGGTAAGATAACTTGCAGAGTTTTTGTGTTTTCTGGAAGTCTTTTAAGAAATCCACCACTGGCACCAAATGAAGGGACTTGATCATGACAGTTATTGCGTACAAACCCACTGTCATGTAATCAAAGACCTGAAAGTTAGTAAAATGGTAATTGAATTGAGATATTGTTGTGGTTTGTAAATAATCAGGCAAAGAAATTGGAATTTATGTGTTCTTTTTAGCTCATCTGATTTTTTGAAAAAAAATGATGAGTTATTGTCATCACTTGAGCGGTTGTCGGCGTCGGCGTCGGCGTCTGCGTCGGCGTTGCCTGGTTAAGTTTTATGTTTAGGTCAGCTTTTCTCCTAAACTATCAAAGCTATTGCTTTGAAACTTGGAATACTTGTTCACCATCATAAGCTGACCCTGTATAGCAAGAAACATAACTCCATCTTGCTTTTTGCAAGATTTATGGCCCCTTTTGTACTTAGAAAATATCAGATTTCTTGGTTAAGTTTTATGTTTAGGTCAACTTTTCTCCTAAACTATCAAAGCTTTTGCTTTGAAACTTGGAATACTTGTTCACCATCATAAGCAGACCCTGTACATCAAGAAACATAACTCCATCTTGCTTTTTGCAAGAATTATTGCCCCTTTTGGACTTAGAAAATCAGTTTTCTTGGTTAAGTTTTATGTTTAGGTCAGCTTTTATCCTAAACTATCAAAGCTATTCCTTTAAAACTTGCAACACTTGTTCACCATCATAAGCTGACCCTGTACAGCAAGAAACATAACTCCATCCTGCTTTTTGCAAGATTTATGGCCCCTTTTGGACTTAGAAAATATCAGATTTCTTGGTTAAGTTTTATGTTTAGGTCAACTTTTTCTCTTAAACTATCAAAGCTATTGCTTTAAAACTTGCAACTCTTGTTCACCATCATAAGCTGACCCTGTACAGCAAGCAACATAACTCCATCCTGCTTTTTGCAATAATTATTGCCCCTTTTGGACTTAGAAAAATCATTTTCTTGGTTGAATATTATGTTTAAGTCAACTTTTCTCATAAACTATCAAAGCTATTGCTTTAAAACTTGCAACAGTTTTTCACCATCATAAGTGGACACTGTACATCAAGAAACATAACTCTATCCTGTTTTTTGCAAGAGTGATGGCCCTTTTTAGACTTAGAAAATCATGGGTAGGACAATATTTCTATTATACAAAAAAAATCAGATGAGCGTCAGCACCCGCAAGGCGGTGCTCTTGTTTATCATTCAGTTTAGTGATCTGATCAAGTAACCACAAAATCCATGAAAATAAGTCCCTGCTTACAGCTCTAATGAATGATAGCCTTAGACCCGACTGTGTGAAACAAGAACACTAATCCCATATAAGGCTGTTAGCAGATTTTAACCATATGTGATAAAAAAGCATCCATTGGGGTTTCATCTACAGTCTCCCAACTTATCCATTTAGTGGTTTCAAAGGATTTGATTTGAATATGTGGTCTTATATATGTGGTCAATAATACTAGAAACATGTGTGCCAAAATGCTTACTTATAGAATGAAAGTCTATTTTCTGCAAGGTCACGTGAATCTATTGAGTGTGTGTGGGTTGTAACATCCAATATCCAATAGTAAAATCAATAGAGCCTTCTCCAGTAATAGTGACTCTCAAATCATAGAGCTGTGTTAAGCCAGAATATTCCCATGATTTTCATTGTAGGAAAGTATTGATTCTACATTGACTGGCCGTTTTTCTTTCTAACCTTATGAAAAGATACATCTTTCTTCTATAATTAGCTTCGGTATGATTTAACCTTTAATCTGCTGGCAGCAAGTGATTGTGCCTTTGCGGCTAATGCAGACCAAGATCAACATGCACATCCGTGCAGGCTGATCATGGTCTGCACTGTTAGCTATTCAGTCAGTAAATTTTCAATACCACCCTTTGATAAACAAGTGGTACTGCCCAAATTGAAAGATTGGATTGGTTGGACCAATTAATTTTAGAAATTACGCAGGGTAAAGGTTAAGGGCTACCTTGTTGTTATGGTTGCTGGCTGTTTCAATTGCCCCTTTAACCTCTGTGCACTGGAAACCTTGCTTGGAATGTAAAATTCCTTTGTGTAAGGAAGTCAATTAGATGGCTATGGAAGGTTGATGGTTCTAACAAAAAAATAAGCCAATGCCTGAAATAATGCCTATAGGGACAAATAGGGTCTACCTGCGCCATAAAAATCTGGAAAGTCGCCATCAAGGCATTTCATTGTTGTATAACAGAGACAGATATTCAGTCTCCCAATCGAAAACCAGGACTTTTTTTTTTCAGAAAGTCACATAAACTTTATTTACAAATTTGCTCAGTTTGAAGTATTTCATTTATTTGAAAATTTTACAATATATTGAATCTGTAATGCTGTAGAAACTGAGGCTGTAAATTTAATGTCTTTAGACTGTATATGTACTGATACAAAATCTTAAGTATTTTGCAAACATTTTGAATTCATGCAATCTTAGTGTGGTTTAATATAAAATGTTCCCTGAATCGAAGCATAACACAAAGGCATATTTTGGTGAGTTACATGTAAATGTTTTGTGCATAAATTAGCAGTGGGATCAGCGTATGGAACCGATAAATCTTATACTGGCATTACATCCATATTTTTCTCAAGAAATTCTTAACAGCACATAAAAGTTGATTTTGTTATGTTTTCAGCTCTGGGAGCAGCCTATGGAACGGCCAAGTCTGGTACTGGTATTGCGGCGATGTCGGTCATGCGACCTGAGCTTATCATGAAATCCATCATCCCCGTTGTCATGGCTGGTATCATTGCCATCTACGGTCTTGTCGTAGCTGCTCTTATTGCCAACAGTATAGATGCTGAATACGATCTTTTTAAGTAAGTTCACTTGAATAGTAAACTATTTTAGTACATAATGTTTGCAGTAGTGAATAGATAAGTGGTATACTGATATTAAAATAATGGCTGTCTCATCTGCCAAATACTGCAAATAGTCTGGTGTACTGAACACCCCTTTGCTAAATATTTATGCATTTAGCAAATGGAGGAATGATTTTTACATCAGCTGGAAATCACACTGGCTCAAAATTACTGTGTATTTGAGAAACCAAAGATAATGTGCAGACAGAAAAGAAGACCCTAGGTCGTGATAAATTGTAGTCTAGATATTTATACACTGGGGAAAAAGAAAATACACTGTACCATTATGTTTAATTTAGGTGATATTAGTGACAGCAGTTACAACAGTCAATAAATAACTGTAGTTAAGTATTCTATTTTGCTTCCATATTGATCGGTCGTATTTGGCAGAAGGCATTATATAAGTAAAGTGTGTTATCATCTATTCTTGCAATGTATTATATACAGGTAACAGTAATAGTTTTAGAAAATAGAAAAAAAAATCACAGTGATTTGCCTATTAAATGACTAAATGTCTTAGATGAGGTTTTTTGATATGATACTTAGACTTGAAAGTGGCCCTAATACATGTACCTAGTGCTTAAGGTTGCTGACAGCGGATAGTTTTCTTTCATCTTTGTAAGTCTTAAGTTCTGCTTGGAATTCAGCTTGGACTAAGATTAGGAAAGGTTGGCACTTCTGCCAACATGCTTATTCAGGGGTGAAATAATACACGAAGGGTACATTGTACTTGTGTCCTTTTCTGCTATTAAAGCCCAAAAAGGGCCATTTGACCTGAGCCCCAGAGCCCGTCTGCGTATAAAAATTATACCAAAATGGTAATTTAGGGTATTCCTCTACCAATAAGCTGGAAACATAATTATAGTACTTAGAAATAGTATTGATAAAACACAGATGCCATGCTTTTAATACAGTTGCTTTTACTGCTCAGAGAGTTTCATATTTAGTCAAAAGTTTTAGAAGAGGATTTTTCATATGACTCTTTGACTTCTAGCTTATTGTAATTATTACTTTTAATTCCTATCAGGATAATTGAGCTGTGCCATGGGAAAACCAATGTAGTGGCTTTGCGACCAGCATGGATCCAGACCAGCCTCAGGTCAGGATCCATGCTGTTCGCTAACAGTTTCTCTAATTACAATAGGCTTTGAAAGCGAACAGCATGGATCCTGACCAGACTGCGCGAATGCGCAGGCTGGTCTGGATCCATGCTGATTGCAACGCCACTATGTTGGTTTTCCCATGGCATGGCTCATATTATACACATGATTTTGTTATATTCTACAGTGTTCTGACATCTTCATATGTCAAAAGACTGTATAAATACAACTGTTTAGCCAGTACAAATGTAGTTTGTAAGAATACAAGTTTACTGTAGGTAAAGTGATTGTTTTCTGTACTTGCAGGAGTTTCTGTCATCTTGGAGCAGGTTTGAGTGTAGGTCTCAGTGGTCTTGCTGCCGGTTTTGCCATCGGCGTTGTCGGCGACGCTGGTGTACGAGGAACGGCCCAACAACCAAGATTATTCGTGGGGATGATTCTAATTCTTATTTTTGCTGAAGTGTTGGGTTTATACGGACTGATTGTGGCGCTCATTTTGGCCACAAAGAGCAAGAACTAAGATCTATGGTGCTCTGTTAGGTACCTGTTATAAAATATAATACTTGGAAAGATTGTGGTAGAATAGTGTCTATAAATTTTGAAAAATATCAAAGTATGTCAGTTCAGTAAAATCATGGTGTTTACCTTTTTATATTGGTGTTACTATTTTTTGGAACGAAAAATAAGGAAAGAAATTGTAAATGTCTTAAATGGTTTAAATTTTCAATGTATCTGGTTATATCCATTTGCTTTGCATTGCAAACGAGTATCAGAGTTGGCCAGAGAGAAGCAACTCGACACAAGATTATCACTGCTTTGCTAAGATGAACAAATTTCCATATAGTTGTGAATATAGCCAGATATATTGTTTCAATGAATGTTAGCGTATTGGAGCATTTGTCATTAAAGACAGATCTGTATACAAAATTTGCACTTTAACGAGGAAGTTAATTAACATACATGTATCCTATAGGTATAAATCATATAGGCCTTATGAAGTTTTGAAAATTAGAAATTGAGACATGCAATTAAAAGCAATACTGGCTTGATTGGCAAATGCTTCAGTTTTATTGTTTAAACTTACGAGGCATACAAGCTATAGAGTGGAATAATTTTTGTTTTGTATGAAAACCTTTCGTGATAAATATTGTATATTACATTTTGTTATAATATATTTGTAAATAGTTAGTCTTCTGTTGATGGACTTAAAAATGAAAGCAGGGTAGCTTGGAGAACAATTTCACGAAATAATGATCTACTTTTTTATTGTGAAAAAAAATGTTTTAAAACACCAGACAGAGGTCTTGCAATGTAAATATTCAAAACGAAAAATTTTGATCTGAAGTTAAGTGGTTATTAATTCTATTCATATTGGCTAAAATAAAAACGATACTACCAGTTTGTAAGAGGTGCGTCGGAAGGTTTTTAATAGAACAATAGGTTAAACTGATTAAAGGTGATTTCTTGAATTTTGAAATAAAGGTAATTGTAAGATTGCTAAGTTGTATGAAAATGATTATAAATCTATTGATATAAAAAATAACAAGTTTATCAGTGAAAATATGACTGTGAAGGTACTTTTTCATCAGACATTTGTAGTTACCCTCCAGCTAACACATGTACTGTAGATACATTTACCATTTTGTGAGTAACATGTCCTTATGTTTAACTTCATTGATTTGATCTTTACTATTTTTATGAATTAAACTCACTTTAAAAGTTTGCCAAAATATCCTAGGATACGTTATGTACTTGTACAATTTGTATAAACTATTTCTCAATGTTTTGAAAATTAAAAAAAGCTACAATAAAAATACAAGATTTAAATGTTTTTTCCTTGTTTCAAAGTCACCTGTCTCTGTGATTTACTCTATTACTGGTTTTTAGTCATAATTTTTATGTTTTCAATTATATTTTATTTAGTTTTTCTAGAACATTTTCAATTGTGTTCTTAGTTACTATAACCCAGAGAGAATGCTTAAGGTTGTTTTATGCTAGAAATAAATCCCATTGCTTTGTTTGTAAAAACAATTGAAATGACATCAATATTTTATTCCTAACTATTCTATGTTTTTTATTTATCCTGTAGCATATAAATTAAAATATTGGATTAAACTGGCCAGTTTTCTAAGCATTTGTTTTAGTGTGATGTGATTAAAGTTAATTTATAATAGAAAATTAATTCTTAGACTAATAAATTATGTGATATTTTGTCAACATTGGTATACAATTTGAACTTTTTATTACAGCGCATCAAAAATGTTCTATCTATACTTTCCCTAAGATTCTTGAATGATAAAAAAATAGTCAGTTAAAAAAGAAAACACTCCCTGAAAAAACTGAAAAAAAAGACAAAATTCCGCAGTTTTACATGTGAAAATTAAAAGAACAACTTTCTGCTAGTTTTATTGCTTGTTTGCTTCAAAAATCTTTTTCAAATTTCTTCTTTTTATACAAGCCCCATGTAGTCTTATACAGAATTTTTCTGACTCTTGTAAGCAGGTGTAATCAAATGGAAGCAAAAGTTTGACGTGTATGATTGAGAAATCCCTTACCCATGTGTGTAGTAATATAGCTCATTTGTTAACTTTGTTTATAATGGAACATTCCTTCACAGTGTATAGATAAACTTCGATAAAATGACACAATTATACCATTATTAGGCTGGCAGTCAGACACATGTTGACTTTGAAACATTGGTCGACTCGTGACCCATTTATAACATGACCTTTGCCCTTGAGGTCATTTTGCATTCACTGTGCAATAAGGAACAGACCGGTTTAGAAGTTGGTTAAATTGTGTCATCATATCTTATGTCATCAGTAAAATCTCGCTGTATATTGTTTTTTCATTTCATGCATGGTTGACTAAAGTGACACAGTATATATATTTTGTTTCCATGTAAATGTGAAAATAAACTGGAAGAACTCATCAGTACAGTGTTGTTTTCTGCATTTTCTTTTCTCCTGTGTTAGCTCACCTTGACAAAGCGTTCAGGTGAGCTAATAGTATAGGTGGATCAACCAGACAAAATATTCCAGAAGCATCTCAAATATTGCTGGACAGTCAGAATTTCACTAAAATTGTCTGTAGTACCGGTAATATGGTGTGGATTATACTAAAGGTTTTCCAAATTGTAGTGGTTTTGCTTGACTGTATTTACGAGCTTCCAGAGCTGAAACAGTAAGACCTTCAAACGTTTGATGTTTGTTAAAATGCTTTTGCTCCACCATACTTTGGTCAAGAGCTTAAAATAGACCAAACATTATGATAATTTCTCATGAGCCCCTTGATAGATGTTCACCAAACATGTTCAGAAAGAAGTGAATTTAGGAAGGTTAAGGTATTAGATCACTAATAGTAATGTTTACAAAATGGCCTTTGCTTGGTATATTCTGAACGGTAACCGTGTTTTGCACTATTTTGCAATTTTTAAGCAACTTTTACCGTGCCGTTATGTATAAATTTCGTATAACTTACGGCATCTCCTCAAGCTCAAGTAGAGACAAATTTCAAAGTGATAGCCACTATCCAAAACGTTTGCAGAGAACTCATTTTACAATTAATTTTAATAAAAGAAACATCAAACTTTTGGTAAACAATTATAAAACAAAATAAAAATGTCAATATCATTTTTTCTATGGTGCCGCAAGTAAACGGATTTAATGAAACAGAATTCATACTTCAACATCGAAAAAATAAGGTCAAATGCTCTGTTTCTGTTTTGAATTTTGCTTACTCCATTTAAAAATAACCTAAGAGCAGATGTAAAACCTACCTAAATTTCTTCCACAATATATAATCTAAGAGTGAAAGCAAAATAGAGAACTTTCACCGCGTGTAACTCAATATTTTTAAAGATGTGTAACTCTACCCCTTCTGTTTAAGTAGTAAATTCACTTTGAACACCAAGAAAACGCTTATAAGATTCATCTTTATCCATTATTGTACAAGAAATCAATAATAAGTCTTGAAAGAAGTAAAAACTTACTAGAAAAAAAGGAAAATAAGGAAAAAAGAAATTTGGTCCCAGTAGGGCTTGAACCTACGCCCCACTAAGAATTGCAGTAAAAGTAGGTTTATTGTAGGAATTGAATACTCTTCAAAAAGGAGGTTCTCTATTAGTGATCTAATACCTTAAAGGGTCAAAGCAAAATTAATGCTTGTTCACACCAAGTCGTTGTATGTATCATGCTTTTTCGGGACTTTGTAGGTGGTGTTTGACTATGGTGTTTGCTGATGAAAAGCATTTATTGGTCCATCAACTGCTGGACTATCATTAATACAAGACACAAACTGCAGTTCTTGCGATTGTAAAGTATCTTTCTATATAATATACTAATGTCTATAGAAACTTGCAGTTGCTGTGTAAATCTGGTTTGGTAAAAAGGGTGCACCATGGTATATGTAAAAGTCCACACTTAACAAATTGCAGTTTGTGCTTAGTAAGATTATGGTAAACTATGCATTACCTGTTTTATCATGTGGCCCATTTTGATAACGGATATATGTACATCAAGAGATTAACTTGAGAATATACTCTCATAAAGTTCAACCAGGTTTGTCACCCATTAAACAAGGCAAAATGAAGTTACAAGGTGCAGCACTTGTAAACAATATAAGCCATGGTTCTATCAGTCATCAACTTGCATAGTACACAAGCATTATCATGTGCACTTAACAAATTTCATTGAAAATGCCAGACAGAATTTTCAGCAAAGAGCACATTGGAGGGACCACTAATTAATCTGTAAGCTGACTGAACGTCTCCAGTACTTTTGAACAGGTTAAGGATCATGCAAGGTGTTGTGTTGTCGTCTCTTGCAATAAGTATGTCTCCCACCTGGTGGCAGATTTATTCTGACAGTATGGTACAAAATTTGTCTGTCCTTTGACCCCACAGGATGGATTTACACCAAACTTCAAAAATGATCATTGCCAGACCTAGTTCTGCATTTGGGATGTGCAGGTTCACTGATTTTTGGTGGAATTATGACCCCAGATTATTAAAACTTTACGATATTTTGGCTAACTCGTGTGTATCATTTTGCAATTTTTTCTACAAAAACACACAGGATCAGTGCCAAACCTTGTTAGCTCACCTCTCACGTAATAGCAAGGTGAACTTTTGTGGTTGCCCTTCGTCTGTCCATTCACAATTTCTTGTGAACACGATAGAGACCACATTTTGCAATTGATTTTAATCAAACTTGCACACAACTTGTATTGGCATAATATCTTGGTTCCTTTCGAAAACTGGCCAGATCCCATCAATGGTCCCAGAGTTGTAGCCCCTTAATGGGCCACAATTTGCTACTTTTGCTTGTGAACATGATAGAGACCACATTTTGCAATTGATTTTAATCAAACTTGCACACAACTTAAATTGGAATAATATCTCTATTCCTTTTGAAAACTGGCCTGATTCCATCATGGATTCCAGAGTTATGGCCCCTTCAAGGGCCAAAATTTGCTATTTTGACTTTTGCAGCCATATAGAGACTTTATTCATGGTTTGATTTGATACAAACTTGCAAAGTATCTTTAACAACCATAGATCTTGGATTCCATGATGAATCCATCAGATCCAGTCATATTTGAAACTGGGTCATATGGTGTCAAAAACCCTAGGTCACTAGGTCAAAACAAAGGAAAAGCTTGTTAACACTCTTGAGGCCACATTTATGACCCTATCTTCATGAAACTTAGGTCAGAATTTTTATTTTAAAAATTGGATCATATGTCCTGCTTTCAGACGGTTTGACTGGTCTGAACAAAGGACTTAAGCCACCACAGCAGAGACTGCCACAAGGAAACTTAGTGGTGGAAGGTTCTAGGTGTAGAGACGCTAATTCAAAATAGTTCTCTTGAGTAAAACCCAACTAGTTCCACAAGCTTAATGGTCCACCTACATTAATTTTATTCAAGCATTCTGAAACCCACAAGCTTAGGGAGAATGCAGATCTACAGATAGCGGGGTTGTGAGTTTGATCCATGATGGAGGCCCATGTTCTTTAAAAACGGCATTAAATCCAAAACAAACAAACAAAAATAAGCATTCTGATCCAAGCAAGGCTTGAACCTGCAAAGAAAAGGTACATTAATTCCAATCACCACTAGAATTTCCCCTCAGAGTCAAGAGGACAGAAATTGTAACACAAGATAAAAATGTTTCTTCCTTTTTTATTATCAATTAGCACATATTAATCTACACTGTCAGAATGAATCCTTAATAACACACTCAATTAATAGATACTTTTTTTTCTGGATTTATTAGTAACAATTATAAAGACTTCTAGTAAATTATATTCATACATTCATCTAACATAAATAAAAACAGTAACCAATTGCTGGCCATATTCCTTACAAACTACAGGTTGATTTTGAAAAAGTGTGTCACCCAAAAAGGTTTCATTTACATGGCAGGGTGAATTAAGTTAATACCAGTCCGGTTGTAGTTGAAAGAGATGTGTTGGAAGGTGAACAAGTTAAAATGCTCAACTAAATTTCACTGGATAAAAAGATACACAGTGGACCTGAAATAATCCCTGTTTGACCTTTGATCTCATTGTTTGGCCTTGACACAACATAGAAAAATGCATTCCAAAGACTTGTCTTATCTTATTATTGTAATTGTTAAAAAAATCTTTCCAATGGGTAAAAAGATAGTGTAAACAAAATAATTCCTGTCTGACCATTGATTCCACCTTGCAACCTTGACCTTGAACCAACATGACCCAAAGATGCATTCTTCACAATATCTCAATCACTGGTCTTGATTTGCTAAACATAAATGGAAGGGTGAACTGATGGATAATACCTAGCTACAGTAGACACAGATGTGTTGGAAGACAGACAAGATACAAAATGGATGTCAAATATCCCCTATCTGACCTTTGATCTTCCTAAGCAACAACAACCCAGCACGACTGGATGTCATTTCATTCTTGTTATGCTTTGTGGCTTTAAGTTTGAAAATCCTACCAGCAGTAAAACAATACAGAGTTAACAGGCTATTATGACCTTTATTTTCACTGTGCAATACAACCTTAAACCAGCATAATCAAAGTTGTGTTCTAGATTTGTTGCATGGTTAACATTGGTGGCAAGGAATCCTTCATAGGAGTAAGAAAATACACACACCAAATAACCACTATATGGGAGACATGTTTACAAAATCAAATTATAATTGCTATGTGGCAGCCTTGTAACAAGCAAGGACATTTTATTTCCTTCAAAAATTAAGAATTAAAAAAAAAGTGAAATTCAGATTCTGTTTGCTGAGGTAGATTTTAAACAAACTGATTAAAATGAACTACATGTATTTATTGGTATATGATTAAATTCTTTAAAACGATGCTCCAAACTTGTCAGCACTTCTCTAATTCTTTTTGTTTAAGAATTTCGTTCAGGCTTACCCGAGATTCGGTTGCACATGCGCAGATCACTTTTCCGGTTGCAATTCTGCAAGAAACACGCCTCGTAGTTTAAGATTTTTTAATCGGTCGTAGATCGATTTTATCGAAGAATTTATTGAAAATTTCATTCTACTTTATTTGATTAGTTTTTGACACAAATTTGTATGCACATAGTGCATATCTAGTAAATTTAATTTAGTGAAACGAGGCGAATTTTAGGTCGCACGTGGTGTGATTTTTTCACTTCCGTCGTAAAGACGGATGCTAGTAAAGAATCGAGAGATACAACTTTGAAGAAAGTTGTGGAATCAGGTGAAAAAGTTAAAGAAAAAGTGAATAAGAATTGAAATCAAACTTTGACTTTTACCAAGGTAAGTCTCGTTTAATTTTTTAAATTTTTTTTTTTGGTTGGCTTATGAGTTATTTGGTAGACAAAAAAATAAGCCTTTATTCCCAAGAAGTTGTGTTGGTTGGTTGGATTTAACGTCGCACCGACACATGATAGGTCATAGGGCGACTTTCCAGCTTTAATGGTGGAGGAAGACCACATAATAGGTCATAGGGCGACTTTCCAGCTTTAATGGTGGAGGAAGACCCAAGGTGCCCCTCCGTGCATTATTTCATCACGAGCGGGCATCTGGGTAGAACCACCGACCTTCAGTAAGCCAGCTGGATGGCTTCCTCACATGAAGAATTCAACGCCCCGAGTGAGGCTCGAACCCACATCGATGAGGGGCAAGTGATTTGAAGTCAGCGACCTTAACCACTCGGCCACGGAGGCCCCTATTCCCAAGAAGTTATTTGAGACATTCAGTAGAAAAGGAATATAACTTTAGACAACAAAACATCATGTCATCAAAGAGACAGAAATACAGAACTAAGGTTCCTTTCCATCTTGATGAGTTGAAAATCAGAATTTGAGAAAAATTATTTTGCTATCCATCGTAACATATCCAACTTGTCACGAGTCAACAAACTTTAACAGTTCATAGGCATAGGAGCAATTTCAAAGCTTCGAGTGGTGGTCAGTAACCTTCAAGAGCTGTCATGAAAACTTTGGCCAACGAGAAAAAAGCATTTTCCATTTTTCTAATTATACTTCAAAAAAATACTTTACCAAAAATATATAGTTCTATTCCTATTCTGTTTAAAAGTATAATGATTGGTCTTTTTACCTTTATTTAACTTTTGCTACAAAAGTAAAGATTTTGCAGTCAAATATTGGGGTAGACAAGCATATGCCAAAAATGGGCCAGTCCCTAGCTACTATGCTTAGTTAAGAAACAATTACATAGATATATTCCCAGTTGCAGTTTTTTTTGCAATAATTCTACATGTATCAGTATGTTAGAACACCACTAAAGATTTGTTTAGAAAAATATGCACAAGTTCTGCAATGTTAAAACATATGAGCTATGCCATGGGAAAACTAACATAGTGGCTTTGCGACCAGCATGGATCGAGACCAGCCTGCGCATCCGCGCAGTCTGGTCAGGATCCATGCTGTTCGCTTTCAAAGCCTATTGCAATTAGAGAAACTGTTAGCACAGGCTGGTCTGGATCCATGCTGGTCACAAAGCCACTATGTTGGTTTTCTCATGGCGCTGCTCATATTACTTCTGTGAACAAAGCAGATGTGTATTTCTAGATGCATTAGTTTAAGCATCTTTTTATTACATACAAATCTACACTAAGTGTTGTAAATGATATAAATTTGTTTTTCTTTAGCCTTTATCAATTGAAAATATCTCAAAATTATAAACACTTTTAACACAATAACAGATTTAAAAGACATTAAACACAGCCTATCAAATATACATGCCAAAATGGAAACTAATTGAAGTCTCTGGTCTTACTGTAAGAACATGGAGATTAATGTAAACATGTATGTAATATGTAATAATATACAATGTATTATTAATAATATATAGTATGCAAACAACAGACATTTTACTCACTTTTTCATACAAATCTACATCATGCAAATACTTAACAATTATAATCTTTTAAGAATGTAGTGTATCTTAACATTTGTATGCGCGCATGTCCAACCGAAAGCTAACATGAGGATTTACACTTTATTTTTTGAGTCCTTCGCTCTGAATAATGATCAATGAACATTAAAATGAGTATTATGAAATATCTGATATAGCCAATACTATTTTACAACATTAAAGTAAAAAAGAAGTGTTTATTACTTTTAGAACCGCCCTTACTGAACAGCCAACCATGTTGGCTTATGAGACACCTGTCATACAGACAGTTAACATCAATTTTTTGCTAATTCCTATTTACTAAGACTAGGTAGCAAGCAGTATCTATTTGTCTAGTGGCTCACCAACCTGTCACTCTTCCATTAACAAGATCAAACTCTGATGAGACTTGAACCTTTGACCACCTGACTGTAGGACAGACACGTTATCAATTAGGCCACCACAGCTGGGTAATTTATGAATATGAAATTTCTCAATTTGAGATAATAAGACATATTTTTTTTATAAAACACTATACCTGCACTTATGATGATACATGACTGGAAACATTTATCAATAAATATTCTAAATTAAGGTAGTTCTGCACGTTTGATATACCGGAAGTGATGGCGTAACGTCATTTATCCGGAAAACGTAGAATAATGCCTGGATTCGGCGTACGGAAACGAAAATCAGTTTATGAATTAAGGACAACCAGTGAATAAATGTATTAAAATGGCACTGTTTCTATCTTTCTAAAGTTAAAATATGATATTAAAACATCTTACACGTTAAATAATTCAAAATAATGTCTTAAAATTAGCTTGAAATAGACGGTTCACTTTAATGATAGCCAAATATCTCAAAAATAAACTCACGGACCTATACATTTTATTTCACGATATTATAGGCCATACATTTATTTACGACTGTGAGAAGTTTCATTAAAATCTACATTGTAGAAAAAATTCTATTCGCGAAAAAGTTATGAAAGTTGCGTTTTTCCCATAGACTCCCATTATGAAAAATTGCGTGAGGTCGAACTTTTTCAAATCAGTCTAGCAAAAAATCATGCACACGACCCTATCTTTTTTATTTGCTGAATTTTCTTAGTACATTCCGCAGTTTTGAAAAATCAGAGTTTAATCAAATTCTACATTGTAGAAAATTTTTTGATCCTAACGTGCAGAACTACCTTAAAGACTTTCTAAAAATATAAGGGATTTAATTGTATCATTTTGGTACTTGTGATTTTCAATTAATAACTTCTAAAATTTCTTGAAAATGGACTGAATTGTTTATAAAGCAACTAGCCTTATGTATATAACAATGTTTTATTCTCCTTCCATTATTTAATATTCCAATACACAAGAAAAGCTTCTGGTACATAATGTAGTTCAAAAGTCTTGTTCTATTTTCATGTGTAAAAAAAATGATTTCATAAGCCTTATTGAAGTTATTAAAGGTCCATTACTAAAACCCGAACGAGTATTATATGAAAACCAGAGTTTGTAGCTGAAACTTCCTATTTACTGAAAATATGGCCCACTGCATCGGTTCTGACCAAATAGTCATGAATATGTTCAAGAATAACTAACAAATAAACAAAAACTGTTGCCTATGTCAAACCGAAAGTATGCTTTCCGACTGCTTACGAACCCGTCGAGCATCTTCGGACTTTTTCGGAAGAATCCTCCGAAACGAGGCTATAATTTATGAATAGATGCAAAATATATCATATGCCCAAACGATAACGTGATTTTTACAAACTTAGCACATGGAATTCAACAATTTTGTAACTCACAAAAACTTCATGAAAATCATTCTTATAATACAGGTAATATACAGCTATACTACAAGTTTTCATAAGGACAATTCAGGCCCTTCCTGAATAAAAGTGTTTTTACAACTTCGTCTGTAAACTTTTTCAATTAATCTCTTTTCAGTATAATTTTAAGAATATAAATGAGTAACTGTCTTACACTGCAGAAACAAAGTATGATTGAAATTTACCTAAATACACTTATTTATGTACACATGGCTACATTAATTTAATAAGATTTTAGACATTAAACACATTGTCTTAGCCTAAAATCTGTCACTGTCAATTTTAAATTTAAATTTTGTACATCTCATATTTTTCGTGCAAGTCGTGCATAATTATCATCATGGAAATACAGTTATTTTGTTGCTCGTCTTAAATGGATAT
Source organism: Mercenaria mercenaria (assembly GCF_021730395.1). Lineage (NCBI taxonomy): Eukaryota > Metazoa > Mollusca > Bivalvia > Venerida > Veneridae > Mercenaria > Mercenaria mercenaria. The sequence continues at coordinate 16,964,881 of NC_069365.1, forward strand.
TCGTTTGAAACAATTTTAAAATCACGTGATCCCAAAGAATTTCCGACCGATTACGGAAAAGCGATAAACACGAAAGTAGGACAAAATGACCCCCTATGTCAGTCTAAGAAAATACAGAAACAATCATTTGTTTCTCTGTACATGTGTTGATTTCAAGGGAATATTGCACGGCTATCGTAATGTTTAGTACTATATTTCAAAATGTGTAGTCTTTTTTTAAGATTTATGTCTATTCATTTGTCTTTATTTTGCACCTTTAAAATTTCGGATTTTGTTATTTCGGTACAACATCCCGAAGGCAATTTTCGGACATTCTACCATCAGACTGAGACATACATCCCACATATACACATCATAAAATTATGATATTACATTTTATATCACACATATTTTTTCACACTGTAAAGTTTGTATTTTAATATCAATGTCTCCTGCGTGTTATCATACTTTTTCCAGAGCTTTCTCAAGAAGCTGGTTCAACCTTGACACCATTGATCGAGGGTCGTCCAGTAATCCTGCTGTTACCATTGCGTTGTCATACAACTGAAAATACAATAAAACTCGTTAGACTACCATATATTAGAACAAGCAATATAATGCTAAATTAAACATATTCTTGCAATGTAAGGGTCACACCCCTTACAATACATTTCACATTCTTTTGACTACACTATTTATGTCAAACCAGTAGTAAGTGAGTTAATGGAACTTTCACATATTATAAGCATAAAAACTTGGGATCTGTTTCATAAAATGAACTTGATATGATATTAGTTTCACCTCACTTAAGCCGCTTTACATGTTATTTCATTTACGCTGACTTTCCCTTTCTTGCCCTTTGCTAACAAAAGCGTCTATATAGTTTGTCATTTAAATTAATATTAGGTTTAATCTATATTTTTGAAGATGGTAATGTCAAAAGTTATCTGCTCTTAAACCCCTACCCCACCCCCTCTCTCCTCCCCCTTAAAATAAGTTCATTCATACAACCCAACTCTCAACAGTGACACAACTGACACTTATACTACTTAACAATTTCCTCTTCACCCTTTGTCATTCTTAATTCAAGTACATTTAATGTCTGCCCCATTTACTCTTACTTAACTTTTCTAACCACTGTGATTTCATTGACCATAATGTTTTGTTTCATCAACTGACCACTTACAGATGTAAGAGAGGACTTCCTTGTGACCTTCAAACTCTAGTCAATACCAGAGATACAAGGAGAAATCTATAGTTACTATCTCTGCACACTAACTGGTGTCTTGGCTGAAACAAATCAGTCCCTAGGTAGTATCACTCCATTATAAATCACAGGGTCTTTTAAATGTTTGTTTAAAAGCTATAAAATTAAGCCGTAACCTTCAATAACTAAGCTGCATTTAATTTTGGTCTTGTAAGATTTAAATACAAACTGACTAAAAAGTTAATTCAAGACGATGCAAAAGTTACCTGATCTATGGTATTTTAAAAGGCAAGTTTTACTAGCAAGTTACATGTATTTTGAATAGTCAACTTAGAATAAAACATTTGCCAGAGATCACAAGGTAATTGTTTACAGAAATCAAAGACGGCAATGAAAGGCTAGTCAGAGTTGACTCAAACACTATCTGTAACCAGCAACCATTACAACTGTGACTACTGCACCCACTTCGTGTTCTGCATTCTGACATTACATGTATACATTTAGTATACGAGTTCAGAAAGAAAGCCTACCAGTTACATAATGTTTGCAACTTAAATAAGAAATACATGGAAATTAATATTCACCATGCATATTTTCAAGCAGAATATGAATAAAATTATAGAGGTATTTTCCTAAATCTGAATCTTTAAAACTTCAAAAACTCTAAATGAGCCGCGCCATGAGAAATCCAAGATAGTGCATTTGTGACCAGCATGGATCCAGACCAGCCTGTGCATCCACGCAGTCTGGTCAGGATCCATGCTGTGCGCTTTCAAACTCTATTGCAATTAGAGTAAACATAAGTGAACAGCATGGATCCTATTCAGACTGCACGGATGTGCAGACTGGTCTGGATCCATACTGGTTGCAAATGTACTATGTTGGTTTTCTCATGGCACGGCTCAAATATTGTTGGTGTCTTTAAAGACAGCACTTCCCAAAAATTAAAAGAAAAATTTGTTTGAAAAAATTCACATTAGTTCTGAAACATGCTTGCTCATCCATACTGCGCAAAAAGCCAAAACTTTCATGTTACATATATAATTGTGTCAGCTGAGAATGTAGATCAGTCTAACCCAGGATTTCAAGTTTAAATTGTTTAAAATCTTAGTGATAAAGTTATCCAGTAGACTGAGCTACAACATGTTGGTAGGCTGATAAAGACAACTTGTTTATCTATGGATGAATTATTTTGAAATATTTAGTACAGTTATCTACAATAATATGGGTTGCCAAGTTTAAAGGTCCAATACTAAGGAAAGTGAACATTTTAATTTCTTTTAAAAAGCACAGAAACTATTTCATTTTATTGGAAAATGAAAGTTGGTATGTAGGAATTCGAAATAAATCGCAGTATATGTACAATTATTTTTCTATGAAGTATGAAGAAAGTTAAAAAGACCTGGGGGGTCATTCTGTCGATTCATTGAAATTTCAACATAATACACATACATTCCTTTGAGTTTCAAAGACCTTCTGTAAATTTTGACCTGCCAATCTTCATTATTTAGTGTCTTGCAGAAGTCTATGCACTGGCTATGAAAAAAATTGCCAACTCACTTTCCCTTAGTAATAGACCTTTAAGATCATGATTCAGATTAATATTAATGAATATTTTGAATTCACAGAGTTCATTATTTGTGAATATCAATGAAAATAAAAGCTGTGTGAAAATCACCCAATTTACAGTTTAAAATGCTGAACGATTTTGCATAATAAACTGCAGTGTGTCTAAAATTGCCTCTGTTTACCCAGCAGAAACTGGGTACCACCAATAACTAGTTTTAATCACTCTTAAATGAGGATGCTACAATATCTACAGAGTTTATACGAATCGTTTCACAAACCAGCTGGTTATTAAAATATTTTTTTCCCTTTTAAACCACTATCATTTTTCCCTGCAAAGTAAACTGACAACTTTCTAACAACAATCTGATGAGAAAGACACTGAAAATCAAAGACATTGTCTTCTATCTTAACACTGCCTTTGGACTTGACTTCCAGTCTCGATTTTTGTTCCTTCTTTGAACTAAGCAGGCAAGCTAAAGTTCTGAGTTTCTGTACAAGCACTATTTATACATTTAAGAAATAATATATCTCATCCAGTGATTTGTCGTTGAATAAATCATTGTTTGGAGTTCAGATGTGAAGGAATTATATCACGAGGGCGCAGCCCGAGTGATATAATAATACGCATCTGAATGATAAACAATAATTTATTCAAGAGCAAATCACTAAATGAGATATATTATTTCGATTCTAACACGTAACCAATGATTTTTAAGTACATCCTTGATGCCATTCATTAAATGTTTGCCCGTTTTCAATTGGTTTCTTTTCCAGCGCGCCGCTGTGCCATTTGACCCTATGATGTAATAATTGTGACGTCAGAACAGTGATTTGTTGTATAATAATTCACTGTTTTCAGCCTTCTTTGTTTAATAGGAAAAATGAATTGGATCGTGTTAGAATAATAAATATAACATATGTAGTGATTTTCTATCCATTTAATTATGCATATCTCTAATAGATAAGCTGCTTAACCTGTTTTAAACATAAAATTAAAAGCCTTATGGAACTTTAAACATGTAACCACAGTTCATGTTTGATTTGATACAACGTGTAAGGTGGAGCAGGGGATCAAACTCCAGATTCTGTCTCACACCAAATCTGTTCTTACACAACTCGTTTTTCTGGCCGAGCACCAACTGTGTAAGCATGTAATGTAGGGCAGTATAGATACACTAAATTATGAAAATCATTACCAAAGTCACCTTCATATCAGGAGAGTACTAACTGATAACAATATTATCAAACAAGGTCAGCTGACTTTCACAGAGGTGAAACAATTTAAGTATGAAATGGTCCTAAAAACCCAATTGTTTTATAGTATTGATGGAAATTCTATTTACAACACTAGATGCCCAAGGGCAACATGTCGAGCCCACCAGCTGTCAAACAGACTGGGAGTTGCACATGAAAATCTGTCTCACTGGGACAAACGCTTGTGCCAAATAAAACAATTGTGCCAGGTTTTTTTATAATCCCACATTCAATGACAGAGTTATTGTCTGAACAAGGTCAATTATAACCATCTTTGACCTTTAAACTCCAAGTGTGACCTTAACCTTTAAGATATTGACACAGGTGTAGCACGCGACACACCATCTCATGGTGGTAAACAATTGTGCTAGGTTATTTTATAATCCAACAATGACGAAGTTATTGTCCGGACAAGGTCAATTATAGCCATATTTGACCTTTAAACACCAAGTGTGACCTTAACTTTTAAGATATTGACAAGGGTGTCGGCATGACACGCCGTCTCATGGTGGTGAACAACTGTGCCAATTTATTTTAAAACCCACAATCAATGACAAAGTTATTGTCTGGACAAGGTCAATTATAGCCATATTTGACCTTTAAACTCCAAGTGTGGCCTTGACCTTTAAGATATTGACACGGGTGTTGAACACGACACACCATCTCATAGTGGTTAACAATTGTGCTATGTTATTTTATAACCCACATTCAATGATGAAGTTATTGTCTGGACAAGGTCAATTATAGCCATATTTAACCTTTAAACTCCATGTGTGACCTTGACCTTTAAGATATTGACACGGGTTTTGCGTGCGACACGCCGTTTCATGCTGGTGAACAATTGTGCCAAGTTATTTTAAATGGTGCTGAACAATTGTGTTTAAGTTATTTTAAAATCCCACAATCAATGACAAACTTATGGTCCGGACAAAGAAATCCGGATGGACGCACAAACATCCAGCCGAAATGAAAGAGAGGGCCATTTCTTATGTTATCTTCTTTTGTTTAAATAGGGGGCCCTGGCCCTTTAATCTATTGTTAACAGACTGAAGCTATTGTTCTCTTTTGTTCTCTTTACCGTTAGATGGCCCTCTCCATTTGGACAACTATATCTTCGCTCCATTACTGGCTCGACAAAAAAATGAAATAATAATAAAAAAAAAAAGAAATTCGAACTCTTGTTGTTTCAATGTGACCTTCTACAGTACATAGTTTTAAGGCAAGATTGAATATCTTTCACTGAGTGAAGAGATGAAAATGTAAGATGTGGTGAAAGATATTTTGATGTCACATGTAAAACAAACACACTTGTCTTTATTTCATGTTTTGTCAATGGTTTTAAGCAAATGTTACCCATTCATTAAGTTCCTTGCCACTAAAAAGGGACAGAAAAATCCCATATTCTCAAAAATACTTTCAAATTATGATTGATGAGCCAACCATACATTTCTTGTACAATACAAACATCAACAGTGTACCTAAAACCAATGAACAAAGTTCACCTGCAAGTAAAGGGTACTTCGTGGCTTTCCTACATAATGGTCTATATATAAGATGTTTCATTATTTTGTTTTTTGTTGGGTTTAATATTACACAAAGAAATTGTAAGTCATAAAGCAACTTTTCCAGTTTTTGATTGTGGAAGGAGACACCAGTTGCCTCTCCTCGAATTGTTTCATGCATGGGAAAGCACCTCAGTAGAATCACCGACCTCCCACAAACTAGCTGGATGGCTTCTTAACATGAAGAATTCTACATCCCAAGTGAAGTTTCATACCTGCATTGGTGAGGGGCAAGTGATTTGAAATCAGAGACTTTACCAATCAGCCATTTGATTTGTAATTAAAACTTATCCCCATAGTTATTTTACATCATTCTTACAACAGATGCTAACTAAATCAGATGAGAGCTATCATACCAGTAACCCTACAATGGAATGGCAGAGACCACATACAGGTTTCTCTTCCCAAGAGTTCAAACCAGTTAGCTACAGGTTAAGGACTATGAAATTCATGGAGATTGCAGTCGATTCTCCTATTCACCCAGATTTGAACTTGTAACCTCTGGATAAATCGTGATAAGATGCAATAAAAAATACACAAGCAGCATGTAGTGACAGGATCAATAAATGAACAAATTACTTCATTTTGGAATTATCTACATTTCTTCTGTTTTTATCTTATGAACTTTCTCTATCCATAAAGCAAGGTGATGATGCAGCCTTCTTAAAGGTGGAATTATGCACATTTTCAAGTAAAACTCCAGCTAAAATAGATGTGTATGTAAAAAGGATGGAGGAAATTATAGCTTTTCACCCAATATACCAAACTCTTCCTTTTACCAGTACAAAATAATAACCTGCCAAATATGACTTTTCTTATTTTGACTGGGGCAGTCTTTTTAAGAAAAGTCAAACTGCAACCAGGAGTTGCTTTCCTTCAACTTTAGAAATTTCTACCTATAGGTAAGGGAGATCACTGCGTATAAGATTTAAGAAAAGAATTATTATCTTATTAGTCTGATTTCTTTATTTCTAAAGCATCAACTTCAAATACTAAGCAGCATTACCATTAATTTAACACATTTAAATGCACAGCAATCGAAAATTGCTTTTATAAAACATTTGCCAAAACACACTATGTGCAGTAAGATGCGCATAGTGCTACACTTTAATACAGCAGTCTCTTGTTTTGTAGGGCTTAACATCCCAGTTCATTATTACAAGTCCTATTTCAGCTTTGATGGTAGAGGAAGACACAGAGGAACCACTGTGGCACTATTTCAGGCAGACATCCCGTTAGAACCACAAGCTTGAGCCATCTCCAATTCTATGCAAGGTTTTGAACCCAAAGTAACGAGAGTCAAGTGATTCAAAGTAAACGAGATTAACCACTTGACCACAGACTCATACTTCAGTCTCTAATCCAACTACATCTCTAACAATATCTGTAACAGATCTACGTACCTCTAGTAAATGCTGTGAATAGGAGAGGTGCTCAACTTATATCTGAACAAAATACAAACATAAAATTTATGTTCAATATTCTCCACTGTTATAAAGTTCTGGTTTGAGATCACTGACAGTGAAAACCATTCTGCAATGTTTTTTCAAGATGCAAAAGTTGTAGCTCTTTTGTCCAGTTCTTTCCAATCCTCTCTTAGATCAATTTCAAATCCGTTTTTAGTCTTTATAAAACACTTCTGCAGCCATGTTTTTAGAACCCCTCAAATACCATAGTCAGTTAAGACTGAATACACTTTTGTTGCTTGTTTTAGGTTTAGCTGGGTATTTTCAGCAATACTGTAAGTGTAACAGCCTGCTTTAACCAAACTGTTCCTGGATTCTGTACCAGTACTAACTTGTTATCTACAAAGTACAGGGTTCATACCTCACCATGTAAAATTTCAGGACTTTTTTCTTACTTTTACAAACCAATTGCTATTTAACTCCAGTTTCACACATCAAACTTTAATTTGCATTCTTCTTTATATTTATTTTACACTTGGCTCAACCAAATGCCTGTTTCTTTTTTTATTGAAAACAGACTTATTTCAAGCATTTTTCGCATGTCATGGACATACAGAAATACTTTACCAGAAAACATACCAGCTGGATGCAAACTTTAACAAAGCTAGGAACCAATACCAATATATTCAACCACTATTATGAATAACAAAATTTTTCCCCCACACACATAATAATAATTATATATTTACCAGATTCATCACTTACTTTCTTTTTCTTTTTTTTTAAACCTCTTCTTCATGCATTTAACAACAAATGCAAAACTTCAGGACTTTTTGGCATTTTCAAGAACCGTTAAAGCATATTTAAGAGTCAATAATGAATAATGAATTAAAGTACTTTCCAAAAAATTTTCCACATTTTTCACTACCTTTTGAAAACAGGAATCAATCTAAACACTTCTGTGTACAAGGCTTCAAGTGTGTTTCTATAACTCCAAACTTCTCAATATGAATCAGAAGTGGATGACAAATGATTTCAGACACAGTATCTTTTATCAAATTTTCAAAGATATATATATGCCCAATCTTGGTACCAAACTCACAACCCTACAATTCATATGTCTCAGCTCTTCCTACAGAGCTATACAGGTGTGTGTTACAAACAGGAAGACAGATAACCTAAGGCATTACTCACAAACACTGAGAAAACATGAGATCAGTTTGCCCACTTCCAGATTCAGTTTTGTGCTCTACTTACTGAGTTACAGGTACTGAGAGAACTTTACACAGAGTTAAAAGGTACATTTCAGAGTCATCAGGTAGCTTAACTTCCAAATACAGCACACCTTCAAAACCAGAAGAAAAATTCAGTTTTTGGAAGTTTCCAGTATTTTTAAGTACCAAGTGATTCGGACAAGTACATTTGCATACCATAAACCGTTCTTTGTGATTTTGAGCAAGTTAAAACTTGCAAGTTATTTTTTATCCAGAAGGGAAAAATCAGTTTTAAGACATTTTTGACAGCGCCTCAGTCATTTAAATTACAAAAATGATGCAGATTTCATGAAATGCCTCAATTTTAAAGGGTATACTAACTTTTTTTACTTACCTGCATCCAGCTTTGAAGTTCAGACCATTAAATTTCACAAATTTTGTGAAACTGTTCGACCAATTACGAAATCAAACCATTGTCAGAAGTTAAATCTACATGCTGGCTTATTAATTTCTTAGTTACATGCACACTTATAATGCAGCTACAATTAAAAGTCCATGAAGACGTTTCATGTAAACATCAAAATCTAAACCGCTAATCCGATCTTTAACAAAATATTATTATCTCTTTATCATGATCTTCAGCAGTCATTTGATCTTTTGACTGACAGGTTGTGTTTCTAATGTATGTCAAAATAATTTGTCACCGCTAATTGGTAATCAATGGAATGATAAAAGAAATTTTCCTGGAAGCACAGATTTGCATTTGAAGAAATATCTACTTGTTCATGTCGTGCTGTTTTCAGACTTAAAACTGCATGGAAACAAGTCAATTTTTTTGGAAACCATCATCAGGTGCTAAGACTTTGGAAATTCCGGATATTAGAAGAGCAGTCTACATAGAAAATAGAAGGCAAACAAGAGCTGTCTGTAAGACAGCGCGCACGACTTTTCTCAGTGCTTGACACTGAATTAGAGCTTTGCTAGTAAAAAAAAATTCCAAGTTAAAAAGAGACATAACTCTGTCAAAATTCAAATCAGAGTTATGGGAACTGTGTCTCTTGGGGTAGACTTTGACAGTAAATAAATATTTTGAGTTTCAAGTCAAAAGCTTTAATAGTAACACAGATATTTGACTTTATCAATAATTTTAACAAAAAAATCTAAGTTAAAAAGGGGCATAATTCTGTCAAAATTCAAATCAGATTTATAGGGATTGTTTCTCCTGGTGCAGACTTTGATGATAAATAAATGTTTTAAGTTTCAAGTCAAAAGCTTTGACAGTAACAGAGATATTTGACTTTATCAAAAACTTTAACCAAATATTCCAAGTTAAAAAGGGCATAATTCTGTCAAAGTTCAAATCGGAGTTATGGGAATTGAGTCTCCTGGTGAAGACTTTGATTAAGAAATAATATATCTCATCTAGTGATTTGTCGTTGAATAAATCATTGGAGTTCAGATGCGGAGGAATTATATCACGAGGGCGCAGCCCGAGTGATATAATAATACGCATCTGAACGACAAACCATGATTTATTCAAGGGCAAATCACTAAATGAGATATGAGCCGCACCATGAGAAAATCAACATAGTGGGTTTGCGACCAGCATGGATCCAGACCAGCCTGCGCATCCGCGCAGTCTGGTCAGGATCCATGCTGTTCGCTTTCAAAGCCTATAGCAATTAGAGAAACTGTTAGCGAATAGCATGGACCCTGACCAGACTGCGCGGATGTGCAGGCTGGTCTGGATCCATGCTGGTCGCAAACCCACTATGTTGGTTTTCCCATGGCATGGCTCATATATTGTTTCGATTCTAACACGTTACCAAGGATTTTTAAGTACATCTTTGACAACATTCATTAAATATTTGCCTGTTTTCAATCAGTTTCTTTTCCAGCGTGCCGCTATGCCGTTTGACGCCATACCGTAATAATTGTGACGTCAAAACAGTGATTTGTTGCATAATAATTCACTGTTTTCTGCCTTCTTTGTTTAATTAATAGGCAAATGAATCGGATCATGTTAGAATAGTAAATAACTACTTCGAGTTTCAAGTCAAAAGCTTTAATATTAACAGAGATATTTGACTGTATCAAAAATTTTAACAAAAAATTCAATGTTAAAAAGGAGCATAATTCTGTCAAAATTCAAATCCGAGTTATGGGGATTGTTTCTCCTGGTGTAGACTTTGATGGTAAATAAGTATTTTAAGTTTCAAGTCAATAGCTTTGATAGTAACAGAGATATCTGATTTATCAAAAACTTTAACCAAAAATTCTAATTTAAAAAGGGGCATAATTCTGTCAAAATTCAAACCAGAGTTATGGGGATTGTTTCTCCTGGTGTAGTCTTTGATAGTAAATAAGTATTTTAAGTTTCAAGTCAATAGCTTTGACAGTAACAGAGATATTTGACTTTATCAAAAACTTTAACCAACGGCAACACCGACGCCGACACCGGGGCGAGTGCAATAGCTCTACTTTTTCTTTGAAAAGTCGAGCTAAAAATGAAGACAATGAAAATCATCCGATTTCCAGAACTTTCCAGTTTTTTGAGGGTCCTGTATTCAGAAGTTCCACTGTAATACTATAAGTTAAGAAGAAATTCACAATAATAATTTAGTCCTGTAAAAAGTACTAACCTGTTCTGCTAAAAGTTTTGCCAAGTAAGGATCACTGGACTGTAATTTGTTCAGCTGTTTGATCAAAGAGTGACTGAAAATACAAAAGTACATTAGTTTCAACTTGGAAAAATGTTTAATTATAAGCAGGACAAAATCTTAAATGCACTTACATAGAGATCTATTCGCCTTTTAGAGCATTTGCAACATTCTTCTCAATCTTCATTCTATATCTTTAAATTCATATAGTCCCTGGCTGATTCCTTGTATTTACTAGGATTTGATTACGTGAAAACCTTCGACACTTTAAGCATTTTGCTCACACCATGCAAATCTGTGATATCAGTATCTTAAGACTTACATTTTAGCGGCAAATAATTAATTTGCCAAAACAATGTAGAAAACTTGTGATGATGAAGTTTTGCCTGTACCTGCAGATCAAACACTCAAGTTACGTTCCTTTAAACCCTGTTCCTATTTTCCAATGGCAGAGCTAAATGAAAATTCTGCAAAGTTTAACTTTCAGACTTAAAATGTAGATGGATACTGCCTAAATCATGATTTTCAAAAGAAATGGAAAGTTAGAGGACAAAAGTCATAAAAAATTGTATTTTTGCTGTACTGTATAAGTACACTTTAATATCTCTTTTTACATAAACCTTTGTCTTACTTACAGATTATGCAGAATTTCTATACAGTTTTCAACTTAATTTGTAACTTTTTTAATTGTACGTTTGCTTGACCAGTGATCACAATTTCTTTGGAACAGTGAAAAATTTTGGGGTACAAACTAATTCTAATCGTTTTTACTTTTAACTAAAATGTTGGAAGGAATTTCTGTCTTTTTTCTTTTCAGGGCTAGCAGATCCCATTTTGAGTGCAACAAGGGAGACTACAAATATAATATTTGAGCGACTGTTTTCGAGTGTCAACTCCATAACATGTAGGGCTGCAGACCACCAAAATAACCAATTATAGAATAACCGATAATTACTAGGGTCACACTTTAATAGTTCCACACAGATATGCAGTATAAACGATTCTCAGTCAGAGTTTTCTTCCCTTTAAAATACTCCCTAATCTCCTCGATGCAACAAAATGCGACTTTCTTTCCCAAATCTGAAAGGGTATTTTTTGCATACACTCTATGCTGTGGCTTTGTCTTAAATGCGTACTATTTTATTTCAATGCATACTTTGATATAATTACACAATAATCACTATCACAGCTGACTGTTACAAAAGTTATCTGTATACATATGCAATCTTATTTGTTAAGTAGATGGAAGCAAATATGCCTCAGTCAGCTCAACTTCTTAGATTCGAGTCACATGTTTTCAAGTTGCTCTTACCTAGGGTTAATCTCAAGTGTTGGCTGAAGAATTCGGAATCTTTCTTCTGGCGACTGGTCAGCAATCGTTGTACGTAGAAAATGTCTGGCAGCACCCATTTCCTTAACAGTAATTACACATGGGTGATTAGATAATCTTTTGGTGATCTGAAATAAACAAAAAAATACAAGTTTGAAATTTTTCTGGTTTCCACTTATTACAGAAACACTTGTGTTGTCTGTATAACAGATAGAAATGCCTCTATTGTGTTAGTCATGCAGTAAAAATATGAAATAAAAGATGACAACTTTAACTGTACTAAATTACCATACTTATTAAGTACCTATAAATGTTTCAGATTATTTGTATTTTACTGAGACTGTAATCTGATTGGAAATGTGTCACTTAGAAATGATAACTTTTTATGTTGTAACATAAGAAAGTGGCCACAGGAAGAGCGACAAAAATAATTTGGGGTTGAATGATGAAGTTATCCCTGGTGACCTTGACATATCGGTTCTTTTAACCAAAAACTGTCTCCCCTCACAATGAAACGTCCCCTTGTCCCCATGTGAAGTCTGATACGGGCAGTAGTTAAAAAGTTAAAATCAAACAGACATTTCCGTAAAAAAACTTTAACCCCATTGTTAATACAACATCTGACCCATATGACCTCGATCTTAAAATGAAGTATCTGAGCCTAAACCAAAATATATCTACCCTTGACCAAGGTCAATCTGGTGGCATGTCATTATAAAGGAAACAGTAAGACACAAACCTTGACCTCCTGTACTCTGTTAGTTAGTGTTGACTTTAACCAATTCATCAATGTCTCAGCTTCCTCCTGCTTTAAACTGTTCTCATCTGTAAACATAAAACATGTTAAAGCTACACAAGTGGTACAAATTAAACAAAGATATTGCAGATATTACAAGTTTAGTAAAAAAATTACAAGAAAATGTTTTCTTTTTTTTTTTCTTTTTCAATTATAGAACTAGTATCACAATACCGAAAGCATATCATTAATAATTCCCCACATCAAACTGAATTAAAGGAAAAATGACATTAAATGTGTTATATTTTGTAAAGCATGTCATAGAAAATATTGCCCTTGCTGTTTGTGGATCAAATTTGTGATCTCCGAACTGGTAATCAGATATCTTCCACAAGTAGCTGACAAACTTTAACACACAAAGCAGAGACCAAAGACAAAAGACCATTGAGAGAAAGTTTTTATAATACAGTTTTTATGAGCATATTATCTGATACAAATCAAGGTATCAAAGACTCATAACTAGGTGAAAACACAGCTTTTTCTATTCAGCTTAGACATTTTACCTTTTTCATCAACAGTGTTGGTGTTGTCTTCCTTGTCTTCCACTAATTCATTCTCAATAGATTTCAAAGTTTTCTTCTCAAACTGTCCGAGATTCATCAGTACCAATTCATCATATGGTTCATACAAAAACAGAACTTCAGCATCTTTCTTCCGCAATGCTTCCAGGTATGGGGATCCTTCAGCAATTTCCCGACTGAAAAGAGAAATATTGGTTGTTACAAAAGTTCATAAACAATCAATCTAACAAAGCCAATCTGCAAAATCCACTCACATCTCTGATAGATGATCAGTTGGTTAGGTTTAATGTCAAAACAACATGAAAGTGCTTAATAGCAGACATTCAAAATTAAGTATTTTGTTTCATTTTTACTGGGTGAGAGTTACATTTGTTGGTTTTAACGTCACGCCGACACAATAATAGGTCATATAGAGACTTTCCAGCTTTGATGGCGAAGGAAGACCCAAGGTGCCCCTCCATGCATTATTTCATTATGGGCAGGCACCTGGGCAGAACCACCGACCTTCTGCAAGCCAGCTGGATGGCTTCCTCACATGAAGAATTCAACACCCCAAGTGAGGCTCGAACTCACATCGGTGAGGGGCAAGTGATTTGAAGTCAGTAACCTTAACCACTCGGCCACAGAGGGCCCTGGTGACAGTTTCAATGACACAATTTAGATTATACTGCATCTTTCCAGCTTTATATGCTGGAGGAAAACCCAAAGTACCCCTTTTTGGCACATTTTTTGTCATGGGCAGGCACCTAGGTACCGAACTTTCATAAACCAGATGGATTGCTTCCTCACATGACAGAATTCAACAGACCAAGCATGTTTTTGAGCCCACAGTGACAAGGGGCAAGTGATCTGAAGTCAGCAACCTTAGCTACTTGGCCACAAAGGCAACATAAAACAAATAATTATACAAATAAAATTTTCATAATATTCTCCTTCTTTTCAAAAAGTCTGTTTTCTTAGTTGTGGTGCACATTCTCATTGATGTATTTGTATGACAGGGTTGAACACTGTTTTTCAAGTGTTTCAGCTATTCAACTCTGTTTTAAAACCAAACCAGTGCTTATGAATTCTATACTAGAACTTAATTCTTCTCCACAAGTAACCAAAAACTTTGACACAAACATAAAACGGAAGTGAAGGTGAAATGACTTCCCATTCAACAGCATCTGTCATCAGCATCTGTCAAACTATCACAGCCAGTTTGCAACATTGACAAAAACATGAAATCGGTGCAGATATCTGACTCAGTTTGCATCCAGTTCATACCTAGACCATAATACATGTATCTGCAAAACTTGTAGCCACCACATTTAAATCAGAATTTAACTGAAATATACTGTGAAATATTACCATACCTTGGAGCTGACAAGTAGAATATATTTCTTTTTCCTGCCTTCATTCTGCTGCAATAATCTTCAATACTGGTTTTCTCCCCTGCTGGAAGTTTGGACGACTCAAACCTAAGAAGCTTTGCGATGCCTTCCTGCCATAACAAGAAACAAGATATATGTGTTTGTTTGATCTAACAGATTCTATTTTACATCAGTATTTCAGTTATGCAAATGTATGAAGTTAACCTAATCAATGTTCCCTGATTCTGTAACAGTAACAACTTGTTCCCCACAAGTACACTTTACCAAAGTTTCCACTATATACATATAGGGAAAAGTGACCACGCTCTCTAGTGGGCATGTTTTTGACAAATCAAAATAATTTGAATGACCTTTGCAGAAGGTCTCTCAAAGACCATATGCATGGAACTATTTTAAAATCTGGCCAGCAGTTTCATACATGAAATTTTATATATAGGGAAAAGTGACCTTAGCCCTCTGGCGGCCATGTTTTTTTTTGTTTTTTTTGATAAATCAAAATAATTCAAAGAATCTTGGTAGAAGGACACACAAGGACCAGTTGTGTGAAATCATTTTAAAATCAGGCCAACAGTTTCATACAGGAAGATTTTTATGTTTCCAATACATATATATATATATATAGGGAAAAGTGACACCTGGCTGCCATTTTTTTTTTTTGACATATTAGATTAATTTGAACAATCTTGGTAGAAGATTACATAAAGACCATTTCTGTCAAATTATTTCAAAATCAGACCAGCGGTTTAGGAGGAGATGTCGTTTGAAGATTTTACTATTTTTAACTCTGGCGGCCCCTATGTGCAATCAAGCGGAACCGTTGGAATAACTTTGGTAGAAGACCATTCAAGGTACATCAAGGCCAAAGTTCACCAAAATCCATTCAGTGGTTTTGGACCAGATCTTGTTTAAAGAGATTGTTGACAACTGACGCACCCTCATACGCAAGACGAATTACGAACACAGCATGATCATAACAGCTCATTTTGAGCTCTTCGTGTTCAGGTGAGCTAAAAAGAACACCACAAGGAGAAACATTTCACTGAGTGCACATGTATATAATGATACAGGTAACATAACCTTTGTAAAAGCATGTTTTTTACTACCTTGGGATAACTACTTATCTGTCTTAGTACTTACAAACAGCTTGGAAAACTTTTATGTCACTTTTCTGAACTAATACAACTGAACTCACAACTGTATTACAGAGATCATCTACTTACTCTAGTATCCTGTTCAGGGGAGGTAACTATACCCTCTCTGAAGAATAAGCCATAGTCCTCATAGAAAGCGTGATACTCCACAGGGTCTTTCTTAGCCTTATCTTGGAAAAACTTTATCAGACGATTTGTAAGCACCTGGTTCAGCTTTCTGTAATGCACAGTATGAGAACATTGTTGCAAATATACTAAGTACATCTGTTTTCTTGTATTAATAGTGAAACATAACTCGCTTGAGCATCAGTGGCACAAGTACCAGGGCTGACTTAAGTGACTTAATGTGGTTCTTGATTGTTTTTTTTTCTATTTTTGGAACACTTAAAACGAGGAATAACTTACGTATTTTACTGATTCCATTGAGACTTTAAGCCAATTATGCCTTATTGCACTTGAAGAGAGAAAATGTGAACAGGAAGCTGCATCTGATAAATTACATGCACAGTCATATCAATTTAAAAAGTATCTATGGGTGCCTCCGAATTTCGGAATAGAGAACTAGGTTCCTAGCAAAGTACTGCGGTCAAAAGTGGGATATCAGTGGCCTCTTTTAACTCGGTTGAATATATCTATATGCAACCTCCACTTTTTTATAGTAGACTGTTAATGCCCCACTGTTCCTGGATTTCTTACCATTAACAACTGACTGACAATTACAAAATAATCAAGGCCTTCACACACATTTGATTTCAGTGGTCAGATGTACAGGAATTGAACCTTGAGGGCAGGATGAACCATGCTAAATCAGACAATAGATCACAAGAAGGTACCTTCTTATTTAAACATGATGATGAAAATTATCCTGAACTTTTCTCATAAGAGTAGTGGCATCATGCAGCTTTTTAACTCATAATGGACATCATTAATGTTCCTTCTTTCTTTAACTGACAAAAAATTACGCCATGTTTTAACTGCTGCTGTTTTGACGATGTCCACGTGTAGTCAGGGAGAACGTTACTAGGTGTAGTCAGGGAGAACGTTACTACGTGTAGTCAGGGAGAATGTTACTTAGGATGAATCATGAATTTCCAAGATACTATTCTGTAGTTTCAAAAAAAAAAAAATCATTTCTTAGATATATACTACTGCCGTTTTAGTAATAAATGTGAAGGTTTTATTCCTTTTTTCTCACCAACAACTGAGAACCAAACTATACATTCACAAATATTAAGCAGCATTATCTCTAACAGAAAGTCATTGTAAATTCTTTAAAATCTGAATATGGCTGTTGTCTATCAAATCTGATAATAAAAGTGACACAAAAATGACCCAATCTACTGCATTCAGTTTATGTGCTGGTTTCGTACATGTATTATGTTTAGAAACATTGAAACTAGAAAATACCTGATCAGTCCACTGTCTTGTAACAACTCTCTGCTTAAATTCAGTGGGATATCCTCACTATCCACAACTCCTGTAATAAAAAAATTATCAGGATCTTTCATCCCTTCCTATGTGAGACAGGTGTTTTCCCAAACCAAGGGACATCGTGAAATGAAAGAACAAAAGTTAGTGAGAGTATTTATCCATGCTGTCCTGAGGATTGAGATGACATCCCCTTTCAGATTGTATAACTGTAAGCAGAAATGTAAGATCATTTTTCTTGCCTGACACATTCAAAATAGATTGCAGTGACAAATAGATTTAGGTATTTCCCAGCATAATGTATATAATTTTTGATGTAATAATATGAATAGTTCTATAGAGATGTCACTTATGTGTACACTATTTTAGACAGGGTTTTCCTTTTTTTAAAGACAATAATATCCCTGGTATGTGATTGGAAACGTGTATGCTGTGACCTTGACCCTTAACAACTATGAGGTAAGGATACACTGGTCTTTCAGCTTGAGAATAGCTATTTGTAGCTTTTTTTTAGCTCATTTTTTTTTTTTACCAAAGCTATGTAGTAATTATTCTTAGTGTCCCAAAAAGAGAGAGACTGGACGTTTGCCTTAATCTAGTTCCTCATACCTCTTATCAGTTTTTAAAACTCGCAACATTTCTCAAGCACAATGGCCAACTCCCCTACATTTAACCCAACAAGGACTGTTCCTACCAGTAACATGTGATTCACAACAAGATACCTTAACCTCTCTCTACCAGGGAGGCAGCTTCAATCTGTATAACAATCATTTAAGGACACATCAGAAGTAAAACCTTTAATCCTAAAAATAAAATACACCAGGAAAAATGAAGGCAAGATGCTATTGAAAATTACCTTTCATGAATCTGAGCCATTTGGGTAATATCGTATTTGACTTGGACATAATCATAACTTTCCGACTGTATAATTGTAGACTGACCTCTGTCTCCCGGCTCATGTCAAATAATGCTAAAAACAAACAGAAATGATTTACATAGATTTGAAAGGTCACATCCATGCAGGCTGATCATGGTCTGCACTGTTCGCTATTCAGTAAATAAATTTTCAGTGACCACCCCTTTGAATAATAAATGATGCTGCCCAAATTGAATGATGAACCAGTCCATTTTTAGAAATATAGCAGGGTAAAGGTAAAAGTAGTGGTCCCTTAATGACAACCAGCAACTTCTGTTCAGTTAAATATACTCTGTTTGCTATTTTGCCATTCTCCAGTTGTTACGAAAAATAATTTTCTGTTATGGCCAAAGGATGCTAATATCATTCATGGAGGATACATAATAGCAGGGAAATGTCCAAATGTCATTACAGGTCCATTACCTTATGTCAACATTGTTGTTTAACATGATAGCTGTCTTGCTGATCTGCTGCAGAATAAGGCTGATAAGCTCCTCTGTGCATGAAGCAGGTTATATTCTAAGGGCATGGTATCAGTATTACTTTTGTGGAAAAACTGACAATTAACACGAACATTAAACCTTACGTTATTACAGTACTGTTTACAAAGTCACATAAAAGTACCTGACATAACAGTATTAGAACGTAAAATACTTACATGGTTTATATTGAGGTACATAGAAGATGGCCCGTATATTGAGTGGAGCATCTGTTTTATAGTGTAGACTGTATCTGGGCCTATCGTAAGTATTAGCGATCAGTCTGTAAAACTCTTCATGCATCTCTTCTGTGACTTCCCTAGGGTCAAGAGTCCATAGTGCCTTGACAGAAACAAAACGTAAAACATTTACAGACCGTATTGCTATGTCATAACATTAAGTTATATGTCATAACCTGATGTTAGATATCATTCTAAAGAAAGACTCAATTGTACCTCTGTAAGTTAATACTTCATTTCTATCTGTGGAAAGGCAGATATGCCAGTTTTATGGGTAAAGAATTATCGTCTGAGAGACAATACTGATTAATAGGTCAGTATCAATTTACTCTTCAGTTATCACTGAAAATGTCAAAAACCCTACAATACCACATGGTCGAATAAAATATGGACCCTAAACTTTTAAATAGCAGGATAACCCTGACCATAAAGTTTATAATTATAAAGTTTCATTTGAATTTATTTCTAAAAGTGTGGTAGTAGTTCCAATCAAATAGAGGACCAGCACTATCTGTGCTGTGTTATATGGATGGTTAGGGGAAAAAACATAATTATACCAGCACTATCATTTGCTGTGTTCTATGGATGGTTTGGAAAAAAAATATACCATAAAAATATACAATACCTGCACTACATTGACTTTCTTGCCATTCAGAAAGATAGAAACACCAACAAAGTTACTGTATTTTGTGATCACATCTATATTAGAGAATAAAAAACATTCAATCAATCAATGTTTTAAAATAATCAAAATGTTGTTTTCATGTTTTTGGTTTTACTGGGTTATATAACACATCTGAAGTCATATGGTGTCTTTAAATATTTCTTCCCTGTGCTTGAGCACCTGGGGTTTTCCTCCACCAATTAATACAGGAAAGTCCCCATATAATGTAAACTGTGATGCCACAACTTAAAACCAAATAAATAAAAAAAAACATCTAAATTCTATGGCCACTTTCTATTTTCTTTTATAAGTGGTCAGGGGCAAGTGATTTGAAGCCAGCAACCTTAACCTCTTTGCCATGGTGGCTTGGACAAAATTATGAACAAACAAGAGCAATAAGCTCTGCACACCAAACAGATTTCAGTCTTCCCAGTGTGTTCATTAAAGAAAAGCTGCACTGTATTTCTATTTGATAAACTGTATTATCTTCTTCATCATTTTTGATTTTTCAAAATACTATAAATTGGGTACTATTCGCAATGATTATATATTCCCTAATATTCACAAATAAATGTTTTTTGTACAATGAAGATCTGTTTGTTTATTTTTAGGTTAATGCCATTTTTCAACAGTATTTCAGTTAAGTAACAGCAGGCAGTTAACCTAACCAGTGTTCCTTGATTCTGTACCAGTACAAAACTGTTCTCCACAAGTAACTGCCAACTTCCCCACATGTATGAATCAATGATGGAGGACGACTGATGTCTTTTATCATAACATCACGGAGAACATATGCCATGCCCGGCGATCAAATCACAACCCTGAGATCCATAGATCTGCGCTCTCTCTATTGAGCTAAGTGGGCCGGCTAGACAAGCTAATTCAAAACTTTGTGAAATATTAGGAAACACTTTACAAGAACAAACAACATGAAGCACAAATTCTTCACAACACACATTGCATCAATTGTATCAAAATAATATTTCCGTAACGGCTGTGATCAGACTTTGGTTACTTTAGCATTCACTTTTTTATGCTATGTAATGAACAAGAGCGCCGCTAAGCGGGGCAATATACGCCCGAAGGGTTACATCAGAGGATGGGAGCAAAATTTAAAAAACTTGACTGTTGAAGCCCAAAAGACAGGAACAACAAAAAAGAAGAAATTCCAAAAAAAAAAAATCTAAGTCCACAAAAAAATTCTTACCAGTTAAAGTTATGTCAAAATACATCTAAAAATTGGATGTACCATCCATGTTGTACCACAGAAAAGTGGTCTCGGTTTTTCCCTACGGCCAATAATAAAAAAGTTTCAAAATAAGCTATTTATAGTAACAAAAAAGGGAAGTGATTCAAAAACAAAAATTATTGTAAGAGAACAAAAAAGGATCTGCAAAATAAAAACGAGCACTGCAATGCAGAACAATATACACAAAGCAAAGTCATATATGACCTTTGACCCCTAAGTGTGACCTTGACCTTGAAGCGAGTCAAACAAAACATGCGCTCTGCACGTTGCCTCAGTGTGGTGAACATTTGTGCCAAGTTTCTTTGAAATCATTCAAGCAGTTCACAAGTTACAGAGCGGACACGAAACACACTCATATGACCTTTCACTCCTAAGTGTGACCTTGACCTTGAAGCTAGTCATCCGAAACAAGTGCTCTGCACGTCGTCTCAGTGTGGTGAACATTTGTGCCAACTTTCTTTGAAATCCTTCGAGCAGTTCAAGAGTTACAGAGCGGACACGAAACGCACTCATATAATCTTTGACCCCTAAGTGTGACCTTGACCTTGAAATGACACATCCAAAACATGCGCTCTGCACGTCGTCTTGGTGTAGTGAACATTTGTGTCAAGTTTCTTTGAAATCCTTCAAGGGGTTCAAGAGTTACAGAGCGGACACGAAATTGCTAACGGACGGACGGACGGTCGGACGGACAGACGGACACCGGGACCATAACATCATACGTCCCTTCGGGCGTACAATAATACACAAAGACACATGCATGTGTTTAATTAGCATAATTACAACTTTATGTTTTGTTTCATTAGTAATTATGTAAACAAACTTACTTGAACAATTTATAGATAAGTCCAAAGATTAACTTTGAATTGTACTAGGCATTGAAAAAAAAATGTTTGTTTCTGGTAACATGCTAAAAAAAAGGCAGTAGCTAGTGAACCGTCACCGGTGCAGCAGACCTGAGGTCTAGTGCACCGTCACCGGTGCAGCATACCTGAGGTCTAGTGCACCGTCATTTTTGTTATATATAAAATATAGCCTTTCTTTGAAGTATAGTTATAACATCTTGTCACCAGTAATATGTATGACCATTATTAAAAGAATGAAGTAAGATAAACCTTGATTTACCTTTTAATTTACCGATTTACCTCAATCTTCACTCTTTGGCAACATTATTTCAGATTCACTATCTCATGACCAGAGCTGCCACCACAAAAGACAAACACGCCCAATCCAATCATTAAATAACTTTAACAAGCAATCCAACAATGCCTACATTTGTAGACCTTCATTCATTGTCTTAATTTAATCTTTATTGCCTTTCACAGTTTTAATCATGGATTTCGTGAGATGCAGCTATTGTAATCAATAATATAACAAATATTGAACTTATAAACAGTTTTCACCGTGCATGTACATTATAAAATATTTGCTTGCAAGATATCAATATTTCCGAATTTACGGTCCCATGACATAATAAATCTGAAATTAAGATCCAATTTCAATTTTGATATGTATACTTACATATATATCCAAATACAGACAATAATTATTTTTATTTATTCGACTTAAATTGACAAAAATATATGGTATTCATGAAAATTAAAAAAAAAAAATCAAAGAAATTCATTCTGTCATTCGGAAATATCTTAGTAAATGACGACTACTAATGTTGCCGAAGAACGAAGATCAGCGCTTGAGATAAAGCCATAAATTAACAAGTAAGTCAAGGTTTATCTTACTTCATTCTTTTAATTATGTTCTTGCTTATTACTGGTGAAAATATCTTTCAATTAAACTTTACATAAAGGCTATGTTTTATATATATTAAAATGACGGTGCACTAGACCTCGGGTCTGCTGCACCGGTGACGGTGCACTAGACCACGGGTCTAGTGGTAAGTTACTAAGGTTGCTTTGATTTTTTTTTATTAAGTGGGACTTTTCGGAAATTATTTTTGTGTCAAAATATGAATACAAATAAGGGGTTATGCAGAGCATCAGTAAGTTGACTTTTTACATCACTGACCATGTTTAAAGCTAAAAAGTGCTGCTTTGCAACTTTTTGTTAAAAAAGTTAAAAAAAACAGAAGCTGTCTGTGAGACAGCGCTCTCGACTTTTCTCAGTGCTTGACTCTGAATTAGAGCCTTGCCAGTAAAAACTTTTTAAAACTTTAACCAAAAAATTCTAAGTTAAAAAGATGCATAACTCTGTCAAAATTCAAATCAGAGTTATGGGGATTGTTTCTCCTGGTGTGTAATTTGATAGCAAATAACTATTTTAGGTTTCAAGTTATTATTAATAGCTTTGATAGTAACAGAGATATTTGACTTCACCAAAAACTAACCAAAAATTTAAAGTTAAAAAGGGGCATAACTCTGTCAAAATTCAAATCAGAGTTATGGGAATTGTTTCTCCTGGTGTAGACTTTGATAGTAAATAACTACTTTAAGTTTCAAGTTAATAGCTTTAATATAACAAAGATATTTGACTTGATCAAAAACTTTAACCAAAAATTCTATGTTAAAAAGGGGCATACCTCTGTCAAAATTCAAACAGAGTTATGAGGATTGTTTCTCCTGATGTAGGCTATGATAGTAAATAACTATTTTAAGTTTCAAGTCAAAGGCTTTGATAGTAACAGAGATGTTTGACTTTATCAAAAACTTTAACCAACTGCGATGCCGACGCTGACGCAGGGGCAAGTGCAATAGCTCTACTTTTTCTTTGAAAAGTTGAGCTAAAAATCACATTTTGGGTCAGGCAAAAAAAAAATGGGTACATTTTGACTTTCACAAGTGGGTAGTATATATACATTTTGACTTCATGTGGGTACATTTTTAGCTCGACTATTCATAGAATAGTGAGCTATTGCACTCGCCCATGCGTCGGCGTCGGCGTCGGCGTCGGCGTCTGCGTCCGCGTCCGCGTCCCGATTTTGGTTAAGGTTTTGTATGTAAGCTGGTATCTCAGTAACCACTTGTGGGAATGGATTGAAACTTCACACACTTATTCACTGTGACAAACTGACTTACATTGCACAGGTTCCATAACTCTATTTTGCTTTTTTACAAAATTATGCCCCTTTTTCGACTTAGAAATTTTTGGTTAAGGTTTTGTATGTAAGCTGGTAACTCAGTAACCACTTGTGGGAATGGATTGAAACTTCACACACTTATTGACTGTGATGAACTGATCTACATTGCACATGTTCCATAACTCTATTTTGCTTTTTTACAAAATTATGCCCCTTTTTCGACTTAGAAATTTTTGGTTAAGGTTTTGTATGTAAGCTGGTATCTCAGTACTTACTAATGGGAATGGATTGAAACTTCACATACTTGTTCACTATCATGATCTGACATGCACTAAGCAAGTCCCATAACTCTACTCTCTTTTTTTTCAAAATTATGCCCCTTTTTCGACTTAGCAGTTTTTGGTTAAATTTTTGTATGTAATCTGATATCTCAGTATCCACTGATTGGAATGGATTGAAACTTCATACACTTGTTCACTGTCATGATCTAACATGCACTGTGAAGGTCCCATAACTCTACTTGGCATTTTTACAAAATTATGCCCCTTTGACTTAGCAGTTTTTTGTTAAGTTTTTGTATGTAAGCTGGTATCTCAGTATCCACAAATTGGAAAGGATTGAAACTTCACACACTTGTTCACTGTCTTGATATGACATGCTGTACAGAGGTTCAATACCTCTACTTTGCATTTTACAAAATTATGCCCCCTTTTCAACTTTTGTATTCATTCAATTGACAAGGCTGTTGAATAGTCGAGCGTTGCTGTCCTCCGACAGCTCTTGTTACTCTTTTTTTTACGTTTTGACCTGCACCCAGCCAAACATAATTATAGGGTAGGTCGGGATACCAGAAACAATTTTTTTTATGCCTTAAATTACCTCTCATAGCAAAGTTTCACTAATTTCTACGCAACATGTTAACATCAGACTTCAAGTTACACATTTTGAAAATTCCTATAATCTATTTGTAAGATCAGTTGATCTAATTTGCTGAACTTCATCACAAAGTATTCCCAGTCTTAAGCTTACTGTTTTCTAAAATTCCTCAGGAAATGACAGAGTTATTTTGCAGAGTTAAACAACCAGAAATTTTTCAAGTGCTACATTTTCACAGTGTCTGTGAACATTCCATGAACATTTTGAAACATGTCCAGAGTGATTTCCAGAAATGTCCATGGAAATTTTTCACAAACACTCAAGACATGTTATATAACAGGTGACTTTTCATTGAAAATACCTACTTTCAATTGAAGTTTTGCATTTGTCCACAGTTTTTCCATAGTTATTCTGTAATATCTACAGCCATGAAAAAATCAAAATTTAAATATTATATTGTGCAGAATAACAGATAAGTTTTCAGAGCGAGTTGGTTATAACCCCATAGTTTTAGTTTGAAAACAGAATTTGGTATTCTTAAAAACACATACCCTACAATCCCCAGATTCAAATTTGGCCTAAAGATCATTCTTAACAATTTAAGTTTCAAGAAGATAGGGTCATAAATGTGGCCTCTACAATGTTAACAAGCTTTTACTTTGATTTGACTGGGTGACCTATTTTTGACCCCACATGACCCAGTTTCGGATTTGACATAGAGATCATCAAGACAAACATTCTGCCCAGGTTTCATGAAAATAGAGTCATAAATGAGGCCTCAAGAGTGTTAACGAGCTTTTCCTTTTATTTAAACGGGTGACCTAGTTTTTGACCCCCGCATGACCCAGTTTTAAACTTGGCCTAGCAGGCATTAAGATAAACATTCTGACCAAGTTTCATGAAGATATGGTCATAAATGTGGACCCTAGATTGTTAAAAAGCTTTTCCTTTGATTTGACTGGGTGACCTATTTTTGACCCCACATGACCCAGTTTCGAACTTGACCTAGAGATCATCAACAAAAACATTTCTGACCAGGTTTCATGAAGACAGAGCCATAAATGAGGCCTCTAGAATGTTAACAAACTTTTTCCTTTGATTTGAACGGGTGACCTAGTTTTTGACTCCGTATGACCCAGTTTCTAACTTGCCCTAGCAATCCCATTCATACCCGTGACCCTGCTCTTATGCCTATGCATTGTAATAGATTTTGTTTTTCTTCTTCTTCAAAGTTCTTCTTTTATAGTAATGGCAAACGCTCAATATGATACAATATGGCCATGCGTTGGGGCCACGGTGGGGGTTAGAAAAAGTAAAAGACTATCAGGTGCTTCCTAACAGTTAAGGTAAAAAGAAGGTGCAAAAATCTAACAATGGCCTTGAAATTTTTCAGAATTGCACTTCTAAATTGTTTGATGAAAATCATGTATACCAGTAATTCCCTATTCAGCCTGTATTTTGCAGTGAAATTATCCTAAGGTGAACAATGTCGGCCTATGTGGTCCCTATTATTAATTCTTAAATTCATAAAGGTAAACAATACCCTGAATTTCCCATAAAACAGGTTTCTTTCATACCTAGATTTTGACCATATTTCATCCCTAAATTCTATAGCCAGTAAATCTGGTAAAGCCATTGGGAGGCAAAAGTAAAATATAATTGTAACACATACCTTTATTTTTCCTATTAGACTGATGCAACAATCACAAATGTAATTAAGTCAATTTTATTAATTTACCAAAAGATACTAAACTGCTAAATCAAAAATAACCATCCATGCACAACAGGTAGAGAAGTAACATTTGTGTACACTGTAAGTCATGAATAAGTCATGAAAATTTTAACACATAACTGTTCATTTATTGGTCATCCATACAAATGGTACAAAGTATGTCCAGAGGGTACATAATAGCAGCTAGACTGAATGAATAATAACTACAGTCAAACCTGTGTTAAAGACCACCTCTGAACAGAGACCACCTGTCTCTAAAAACCACATGTTTTGTTTCCCATTTTAACATTTACAGTGTATTTTAACCTGTGAATAAAGATCACCTCCCAACAAAGACCACATTTTGGCTCTCCAAAGGGTGGTCTTTGTAGACAGGTTTGACTGTATTATAAATATAATATGAAAGCCCTACCCCTACAAATGTGAAACCAAAATTTGTAGACCTGTTTGGCGCCAACCTATATTGTGTTGGTGCACCGTAAAACCCAAATAAATAAATAAACTACCCCTACAAAACAAGGTTTTGAGAGTATACTGGAATCACTGTATAGTTTGTCTATTAATATGTCACACATTACCAGTAAGAGGTCATCCATTTGGAGGGAGTTCTATGGGAATAGTGATTTTTATAGAAAAAAAAGTCCAGCTTGATTTGCTTGAAGTTAGTCTTGCTTTTATATAATTGAATTTCAAAATAAAAAATTGGCATTCAAATCTATGTTGGCATATTTCTGCCAACAAGGTATAGCTATTGTGATTCTTAAAAAAGCTATCTTGATAAAGCGAAGTTTTCTGAAAAGATGATTTATCTCAATAGCTGAAAGTTTCCTGGAAATAGTGTTGGAAAATTTACATTAGTATCTCAATATCAGTAAGACAGCTATCTTAACACTTTGAGCAATTATCTTGATTTTTCTAACTTTTCTGAATACTATCTCAATAGTCTAAAGTTTCCTGGAAGTAAAAAGCATATCTTGAAAACAGTAATTTATTGCATAATGTTTTCAGAAAAATGCACAGTTTTTCTAGAATATGTTATAGAATGTTATCATAATAGTTACCAAGCATCTTGTGGCAGTTTCAAGCACTAACATGAAATTTTGTGCTAAAAATTATTTAATATCTTCAGGAAATAAATGAAATATCTATAAAATATTATGTTTTGCTGAAATGTTTTCAGAAAAATGCTCAAGTTTCACAGGAAGTTTACAATGTTATCCTCATAGCTATCTGTGAAAGAAATAAGTATGCCCCCAAACAAATCAAAGAAAAGGCAAGATGCTGATCACAGGACACTTGAGCCCCAACTTCCCATCATTGAAAGGTTGACCATATTTTACTTGCTGTCAATGCAAGACTGTAAACCATTTAGGAAAACATTGCTGTTGAACAAATAAATACAAACCCATTTAATATCTATAATTGATACCAATGAACACAGTAAATATAACATGTTAATAATTTCCAGGTGAGTAAATGGTTTATTCATAATAACCCTTACCATGCTAAATTTCTATAATGACCTTGTCTATCTTTCAATTAGGACTACCATTAACTGTTAGAAGGGGTGCTTACCTAAAAAGATACTGACTGAAAGGCAAACAATGCAGATCTTGATCAGCCTGCACATTCATTCATTCATTCATTCACTTAATTGAAAAACCGATATCAGCCAGTGCATTATTAGGTAGAAGTCTGCAATATTGTCCTTGAATCTGTGACCCCTTGCTTATATGCGGCAGTGCTTTACTGGCCAAACATACTGCGGCTGCCTGACATATTTTCTACCTTATTGTGACTCAGTTGGTGAAATTATTTTTCTGAATATTTCTGAAACATGTCTGAACATAGACTGAACCCTGTCTGAACCATTTTTAGCAGTCTGAATCTTTCCGAACAGGGAGTTTATGTTGTGGACATTTCTGAGTGTTACTGAACTGTATCTGAAAGATTTAGAGACAAATTCGAAAAGTTTCAGAAGATGATTTTTCTGAGCTTTTACTGAAATATTCCTGAAAGATTAAAAAGTAAATTAAGGATATTCCATTTGACCAATTTTTCTAAAATACTACCGAAATGCACATCAAAAATAAGTTAAAAATGTTTCTTGTTATGAATTTCTAAATTCACAATTTCAAAAATATTTTTATACACAAAAGATACCTATGCATATTTTTTTTCATTAATTTTACAAGAGAAAAAAATTAGTATGTCCATGATCATTATCATTTCAACTCAACTCGACAATTTTATTTTGTAATTAAGGCCACCGGCTCACAATACATAAACATATAAGACATGCGGTGAGTAAGTAATGCATGTTTGGATAAAGTGAGTATTCTCCCTTTAACATTCACATCAATAATCTATGTATTCAGTAAATGTTAAACAATCACTGCTATTCTATTAAAAAAAATTTTTTTTCTTTTTTCAGAAAGAAACATTTGGTACAGCCTTTCAAGACAAAGATCTTTTTAAGACCCTTCACTGTCTTTTTCTCACATGTATATAGACTTCAACAATATTACAATTAATCAACAAAATAATATATTCATTTTTATACCCCCGTTTGAAACACGGGACGTATTATGGGATCACCTCTGGCGGGCGGGTGGGCGGGCGGCGTCCACAGACTTTGTCCGGAGCATATCTTCTTCATGCATGGAGGGATTTTGATGAAACTTGGCACAGTTGTTCACCATCATGAGACGGAGTGTTGTGCGCAAGAACCAGGACCCTAGGTCTAAGTTTAAGGTCACACTTAGAGGTCAAAGGTCAAATTCAAGAATGATTTTGTCCGGAGCATATCTTCTTCATGCTCGGAGCGATTTTGATACAACTTGGCACAAATGTTTACCATCATGAGACGGAGTGTCGTGCACAAGAATCAGGTCCCTAGGTCTAAGGTCAAGGTCACACTTAGAGGTCAAATGATACAAGAATGAAAACTTTGTCCGGAGCATTTCTTCTTCATGCATGGAGGGATTTTGATATAACTTGGCACAAATGTTCACCACCACGAGACGTAGTGTCATGCGCAAGAACCAGGTCCCTAGGTCTAAGGTCAAGGTCACACTTAGAGGCCAAAAGTCAGATACAAGAATGACTTTGTCCGAAGCATTTCTTCTTCATGCATGGAGGGATTTTGATGTAACTTGGCACAATTGTACACCATCATGAGACGAAGTGTTATGCATAGGTCCCTTCTTTAGAATTACTACCCTTTGTTGTTACTATAAATAGCTTATATTGTAACTTTTTCATTACTAGTCGTAGGGGAAAATCGAGACCACTTTTTTGTAGTACAACATGCATGTTACATCCAATTTTGAGGTGTATTTTTACCAATCTCTACCTGGTAAGGATTTTTGTGTGGACTTACAATTTTTTGGGGGGGATTTGTTTTTTTTTTTTTTTTTTTTTTTTTTTTTTTTTTTTTTTTTTTTTAAGATTAACTTCCCTTAGTTGTTACTATAAATAACTTATATTGTAACTTTTTTATAATTGACTGTAGGGAAAAACCAAGACCACTTTTCTGTGGTAGTAGATGTTACTTTCAAATTTTAGGTGTATTTTAAGGTATCTCTACCTGCATGGTAAGGAGTTTTTATGTGGATTTAGAAAAACAAAAGAATTACAATAATTACTATTTAACAACCACAAAATTAAAATTCCATTTGCAAATACAGGTGCTAGGGTAAAGAAATTTGCTGTGACGGGCGTATATTGTGACATTCTGGCACTCTTGTTCCTTTTGCACTTGGTGTTCATAGCAAAACTATGGCTGCCACATTATAAACCAGGCATTGGGAAACTGCTCTCGGAAATTGTCTTAATTAATTGGGAAAATCTGCAAAATACAAAAATCTATCGCAGGGCCGGATCCAGATATTTTTGACTGGAGGGCACCAGTCTTGAACGAAGACGTCACCGCCGAGGCGCATAGCAGGGTGTTGGAGGGGGCTTTTTGCCCATGTTAGGGGATTCAGGGGGTCTTCCTCTGGAATTTCTTTTGAAATACAGGTATGAAATGGTATCCTCAGGTGCATTAATTGGTGGGTGTACTCCCCTCATAGTAGGGGGCTCAGGGGGCTCCCCCTCCCCTCTGGAAATTTTGAAATACAGGCATGAAATGGTGGCCTCTGCATTTTTAGGTCTAAATTTTGAGATATTGTAGGGGTATGTTACTTCCCTCTTGATTGGGTGGTCAGGGGGCTCTCCCCCTGGAAAATTTTAAAATACAGGTATGAAATGTTGGCCTCTGAGTCTGGTGCGTTTCTGGGTCTAAATTTTGAGAGAAAACATATTTCTTTGCCAAAATAGTAGGGTGAATCTTTGATGAGTATAGGTCACTTCTCAGCCAACTGTGAGGGGGGGGGGGGGCACGGGCCCTCTTGGCCCGGCCCTGAAACCGGGCCTGTATCGGGCATGTTAAAGAACCGGACA
This sequence comes from Mercenaria mercenaria, assembly GCF_021730395.1. NCBI lineage: Eukaryota > Metazoa > Mollusca > Bivalvia > Venerida > Veneridae > Mercenaria > Mercenaria mercenaria. The sequence goes on from NC_069365.1 coordinate 16,995,966, forward strand.
GTCCATTCGCAAAAAGCTAAGTTGTTAGCCGGACAGGCCTGTATCAAATGTATTTCTCTTTGTTCATGGACCTCTCTGTGTCCCTCTGTTCAGATCATTCTTTGTTTGGTTGAATGGTACCCTGTGTGACTGCCCTTTTATGTAAGTTTATCATGAAAAGGGCGCTATAATATAGTAATAATGTAATATAAACGTAATCATATCGGCCTAGCCTTACCTAAATACTGACTGAACATACAAGTCTGTATTATTGTTACATTTAAATACTCCTAAAAGTTACTCCTGAATTATTCTATTCTGGTGCTGGACTATTAAAACAGAAAACATTTTTATTCAGTTCTGAACAAAAAATAACTTGATGTAAGTGTATTGATTATTTACAGATCAAGGTTTTAAAATAAAAGTCAAATGCAGAAAGTGTTAATGAAAAGCATATGTTAAGAAAAGTTTCAGAAATACTCAGAAGTTTTCACAAATATAGTTTTCAGATTTTGTAAATGGCTGAATATTTCTGTATTGATGCCTGAGATTTTCTACATGTGATTTAAATGATTTATGAAAATGTCTGAATCATGTCTGAATATTTCTGAATTATGTTTGAACATTTCTGAAGTGATCTGAATATTTCTGAACTAATGTCTGAACATTTCTGAATTGATGTCTGAACATTTCTGATTATTTTTCTGAATTTTGCCAATTGAAGCATGTATTCAGAAATTAGCAAAGAAGGGATTTTCAGACAAATTCAGAAATGTTCAGCAATTATTCAGATTACAATTCCCAAATATTCAGGGTTTTTTCCATGAGAGAAGGTATCAGTCAATTTTTTTAACTGAATAAATACATGCAGTATGACTACAAAATGTTATATTTTTCACACACAGAAACATTTGATAATTTTATGTGTTCTTTTGTGATTTGATGATTTCAGTCACATTTTATCCATTATCTTCAGACAGTTGCTAAAAGGAAACTTAGGTATCAGAATTACCCAATGATTGAGTCCTGAACAAGGCATTATTACATTTTCTTGAAGAAAAAATGCATGAGCTATGACCACTTGATTAAATACATGCAAACATTTTGTCAACAAAGCCAGCTAAATGACTTGCCAATGGTAGATATGGCAATGGTAGATATGGCAATAACATTGTTAGACCTTAGTAAGCTTGTAGGGAATTAATCGTCAAATCTACTTCCTTTTTTAGCTCACCTGTCACGTAGTGATGGGGTGAGCTTTTGTGATCGCCCTTTGTCCATCGTCCGTCCGTCCGTCCACAATTTCTTGTGAACAAGATAGAGACCACATTTTGCAAGCAATTTTGATCAAACTTGTATAAAACTTGTATTGGCATGATATCTCAGTTCCTTTTGAAAACTGGCCAGATCCCATCATGGGTTCTAGAGTTATTGCCCCTTAAAGGGCCAGAATTTGCTATTTTTGTGCATCAACAATTTCTTGTCTGCACGATAGTGGTTTCATTTATGACTTGATTTTAACCAAACTTGCACACAACTTGTATCACCATAAGATCTTGGTTCCTTTTTTGAACTGGCCAGATCCCATTATGGGTTCCAGAGTTATGACCCCTGAAGGGCCAAAATTAGCTATTTTGACCTTGTCTGCACAATAGCAGCTTTATTTATGATTTGATTTTTACCAAACTTGCACACTACTTGTATCAACATAAGATCTTAGATCCTTTCTTGAATGGCCAGATTCCATTATGGGTTCCAGAGTTATGGCCTCTGAAAGGGCCAGAATTAGCTATTTTGACCTTGTCTGCACAATAGCGGCTTCAGTTATGATTTGAATTTAACCAAACTTGCACACAACTTGTATCGCCATAAGATCTTGGTTCCTTTCTTGAACTGGCCAGATCCCATAATAGGTTCTAGAGTTATGGCCCCTGAAAGGGCCAAAATTAGCTTTTTTGACCTTGTCTGCACAATAGCAGCTTCATTTATGATTTGATTTTAACCAAACTTGCACACAACTTGTATCACCACAAGATCTTGGTTCCTTTCTTCAACTGGCCAGATTCCTTTATGGGTTCCAGAGTTATGGCCCCTGATAGGGCCAGAATTAGCTATTTTGACCTTGTCTGCACAATAGCAGCTTCATTTATGATTTGAATTTAATCAAATTCACACAAAACTAATGTCACCATAAGATCTTGGTTCCTTTCTTGAACCGGCCAGATTCCTTTATGGGTTCCAGAATTATGGCCCCTGAAAAGGCCAAAATTAGCTATTTTGACCTTGTCTGCACAATAGCAACTTCAATTATGATTTGATTTTAACCAAACTTGCACACAACTTGTATCACCATAAGATCTCAATTCCTTTTTTACGCCCGAAGGGACATATTATGTTATCGCCTCGGTGTCCGTCTGTCTGTATGTCTGTTGGTTAGCAATTTCCCTTCCGCTCTGTAACTCTTGAACCCCTAAAAGGATTTCAAAGAAACCTGACACAAATGTTCACCTCATCGAAATGATGTGCAGAGCACATGTTTCGGATGGCTCACTTCAAGGTCAAGGTCACACTTAGGCGTCAAAGGTCATATGACTTTTTTTTGTGTGTATATTGCTCTGCATTTGCGTCGATTGCAGTACTCTTGTTTTTATTTGGCAGATTCTTCTTTTGTTCACTTACAATAATTTTTTTTAATTACTTCCCTTTTATGTTACTATAATAGCTTATTTAGTAACTTTTTTATTATTGGCCGTAGGGAAAAACCAAGACCACTTTTCTGTGGTACAACATGGATGGTAGCTCCAATTTTTAGGTGTATTTTGGCATATCTGTACCTTGTAATATTTTTTTTTTCTTTTTGGTTAAATTCTTCCCTTTGTTGTTCCTGTCCTTTGGGCTTTAACAGTCAAAATTTTGCTCCTATAACCTCCTCTGAAGTAATCCTTCGGGCATGAAACTACTGGCCCGATTTGAAAATAATTTTATTTGAAGTAACTTTAAGAATATTTCAACTATATTTTCTCATAATTCTTTTAATTGATCTCGATTATGATTTTTTTACCTTCTTGTCCTTAAGTGCAATGATAACAGGTGAGCGTTATAGGGCAATTTTGGCCATCTTGTTTAAGATTTACCTTCCTTAGTTATTACTATAAATAACTTATGCCTGTGACCTTTCTTATGTTGTGGGGGCATCCGTGTCTGTGACACATTTCTAGTTTCTTTTTTTAGCTTAATTACCAAATGCACTGGGTCAAGTCCCATAACTCTGACATGCATTTTTGCCAAATTATGCCTCCTTTTGCACTTAGAAAAATCCTGGTTAAAGTTTTGCATGCAAGTTACTATCTACAGATTAAATGCACTGATATCGAATTGAAACTTTACATGTGTCTTCAGGGTTATAAAACTAGGTTATAGCATCAAGTCCCATAACTCTGACATGCATTTTGGCCAAATTATGTCCCCTGTGGTTAAAGTTTTGCATGCAAGTTACTCCAAAACTGATGCAGATACTGGATTGAAACTCAAGATATTCTAACATTTAGGGTAATATTCCTGCTTCTGGGACAATGATTCGAATAGTCGAGAATTTGCTGTCTTATGGACAGCTCTTGTTTAAATTTCGCAATTATATTTCACAAATAATGAAGTAATGAGCTCATTTAGGATAAAGAAACCACCAAATTTCTTCTCCAGTGAGGCTGTTACAGAAATCTTTATAGAAGGAAAAAAGTGTCAGTTTTAATAAAGTGTTCTTTTCTTAAAATGAGCAATTATCATGTATGAATTTTCCAATTTAAAAGACCAAAATGTCCTGATGAAACGCTCAGTCTGTTGTGAAGTTAAAAGGAATTCATGCTCAATCTTTATTCTGTAAGATTCTTAATTTGTATGTCTGATTTTAATAGGAATTTTTGACATATGAATGATGCATAATTTACATAATAATACCTGCTTGTTAATCATACCCCCACAAAACGAAGTTTGGGTGGTCATGGTATATAAGAGTGAGCTTGGCGGTCGGTCCGTCCGTTGGTTTTCATGGTTTCTGGATGATAACTCATGAAAGGCTTGACCGATTTAAATAATTTATGGTACACAGGTGAAACATCAGAAAATACAGGTCAAGTTCAACTTTGGGGTCAGTAGGTCAAAGGTCAAGGTCACAGTGACCCTGAACAGTTAAATGGTTTCCGGGTGATAACTTGAGAACACTTGGGCCTAGGATCATAAATTTTGGTACACAGGTGTAACATCATGAAATACAGGTCAGATTCGACTTTGAGGTCAGTAGGTCAAAGGTCAAGGTCACAGTGACTCAGAACAGTTAAACGGTTTCCAGATGATAACTTGAGAACCCTTGGATCTAGGATCATAAATTTTTGTACACAGGTCACTGAGGTGTAACATGATGAAATACAGGTCAAGTTCGACTTTGAGGTCAGTAGGTCAAAGGTCAAGGTCACAGTGACACTGAACAGTTAAACAGTTTCCGGGTGATAACTTGAGAACGCTTTGGTCTAGGATCATAAATTTTTGTACACAGGTGTAACATCAGAAAATACAGGTCAAGTTCGGCTTTGGGGTCAGTAGGTCAAAGGTCAAGGTCACAATAGCACGAAATAGTTAAACGGTTTCCGGATGATAACTTGAGAACGCTTGGGCCTAGGATCATGAAAATTGATAGGGAGGTTGGTTATGACCAGCAGATGACCCCTAATGATTTTGAGGTCAGTAGGTCACAGGTCCAGGTCACGGTGACCCAGAACATTTAAACAGTTTTCAGACAATAACTTCAGAACGCTTGGGACTAGGATCACGAAACTTAATAAGTGAGTTGGTCATGACCAGCAGATGACCCATATTGATTTTGAGTTCCAAAGGTCAAAGGTCAGAGTGACCCGGAACATTTAAACCTTTTCTGGACAATAACTTGAGAACGCTTGGGCCGAGGATCATGAAACTTCATAGGGAGGTTGATCATGACCAGCAGATGACCTCTATTGATTTTGAGGTCAGTTGGTCAAAGGTCAAGCAAGTTTGGCTTTGACATTGGCTTAGTCCTGTGACAAGGCCATATTGTGGGGGTATAATTTGTCACTCCTGTGATACAACTCTAGTTTCTTTGATTTGATTTAACCCTTATCATGCTGGACACAATTGATTCTTCCTTTGCGACCAGAGTAGATTATGGTCAGCCTGCACATATCTGTGCAGGCTGATCATGATCTGCACTGTTTGCTATACAGCCAGTATCTTTTTGGTAAACACCCCTTTAAACAGTTAATGATACTGTCCAAATTGGAAGATGGACAAGTTCATAATAGAAATTTAGAAGGGTAAGGGTTAAACCGGATGATAAATATTTGAAAGTTTAACTTTTTTTTAACATTTTACAGTTTTCCGACATTGTCATAGTATTATATTAAAAAACAAAATTATTGAATACATTGAGCTATTTCTGTAAGAAAATGTGTTAAATTTTTGTCATTCTTTGTAAGAATCTGAATCTGAGATTACCTTCCTTTAGCAGTTTGCATCATAAATTTATACGGAATTACTTGTATTTATACATGTATTTAGGATGCATTGAATACAGCTGTGATGGGAGATTTAAGGTCTAATAAAGAAGAAATAGTGAAAGCTGTTCTTGGCGTGCAACTTGTTATCAAAGAAAGTAAGTCACCGACATGTAATTGCTTTATATGTGTCATTTTTAACACTGAGCACTAGTAGCACTAATACAACTTATACATTTTAGATCATATGATAACTTTCAAAGTTTGATCCTGCTTCTCAAGGTCATTTATCATGTAGGTAGAATCAGCAGCACTCCATAAGCTGGATAGATTTTGAAAACTTTCCTTGCTCTATAATGCACAATTATAAAAATATTTCAATTTATATCTCTGTTTTGAATGAAGCAAGCTTCAGTTTAATTGTTGTTGGTAGATGACTATTGTTATTAGGGTCGTGCTTTCAAATCTGCATGAAACAGTGTACTTTAGCCTGAAAATTCAATACTCATTTAAATTTTAGTTCTTTTTTCTGTTTCCAGGTATTTATGGTTTCCATGGCAACAAGAAAATTCCGTTTATCAAGATCACTGTGGCAATACCTCGCCTCATTGCACCAGCAAAAAGGCTGCTCGAACATGGTTTCAGTTTTCCAGGTTATGGACAATTCTGCTTTCAGTCCTACGAGTCTAACAGATTTTGAAATTAGGTATGTGTTATTACAACATAGCAGATTTAAGTCGAAAAATCAAAGATGCCGTATTGAAAGGTCACTATTCAGATTTTTGTTTGATAGTAGGTTGAACAGTACTGGGAATGAAACTGGTTCTTTTTGCATGAAATTGTATGTCCAAGCTATCCTAAACGAAAGCATCAGACTACAAATACAGAGTTCCTGAAAATTGATTTGTGTAGATTTTCTGTGACACAGTGAAAACCTTTAACAAGATGAAGAAGTTTTAAGATTCTTGAAATACTGATATGTACCTCATGACTATAGTTTTATTGCTGACACTTGTTGACTGGCAAGCCTCTCAGTAAGTGTTTTATACTATGAAATTTGAAATTAATTATACCCCCACCAAACATGTTTGGAGGGGGGTATATGGGAGTCAGTTTTGTCGCATCGCGTCCCGAAATCTATTATCTCAGTTATTACTAAATGGATTTGATTCAAACTTAAAATAGATGTTCCACCTTATCACCCACATCATGTGACACAAGGTGCATAACTCTGACACCAAGTTTTCATGAATTATGTCCCCTTTTACTTAGAATTTAAGGTTAATTTTGTTGTATTTTCACTATTTCTCAGTTATTACTAAATGGATTTGATTCAAACTTAAAATAGTTGTTCCACCTCATCACCCACATCATGTGCCATAAGGTGCTTAACTCTGACATCAATTTTTTATGAATTATGTCCCCTTTTTACTTTAAATTTAAGGTTGATTTTGATGTATTTTCACTATATCTCAGTTATTACAAAATGGATTTGATTCAAACTTAAAATAGATGTTCCACCTCATCACCCACATCATGTGACACAAGGTGCATAACTCTGACACCAATTTTTCATGAATTATGCCCCTTTTTACTTAGAATTTAAGGTTAATTTTGATGTATATTCACTGTATCTCAGTTACTACTAAATGGATTTGATTTAAACTTAAAATAAATGTTCCACCTCATCACCCACATCATGTGACACAAGGTGCATAACTCTGACACCAATTTTTCTTGAATTATGTCCCCTTTTACTTAGAATTTAAGGTTAATTTTGATGTATTTTCACTATATCTCATTCTGATTGGCTTAGAGCCAAAGGGAAGTAACCTTTTTTAACTTTTGTACTGAGTTTCTTCCCCTTAAATTCTAGGAATTAGTCTATTTTTAGAAATCCTATTTTTAGATTTTCAATATTTTTGGTATTTTTCTAACTTTTTTATTATCAGTCCTATGTAAAAAGTAAATACATTTTTCTGTGGTAACATGGGTAGGTAAGACACTTTTTTGTATTCACTTTTAGTGTATCTCTAATATTAGAGATTTTTTATATTTACCTCATCCCTCATCCAGGGCACATAATTATACTAGTATTACTTATATGTGGAAGCCCAGGATGAAGTACTCCAAAGACGAGTAAACTTCTTTTTAAGTATTAAGCTTTTTTGACATTTTTATATTATTCTAAGTATTTTTAAGATTACTTATGGTTGCCATTCTTCTGTGACAAGACCGTATGGTGGGGGTATGAGTCACTCCTGTGACTAGTTTTTACAGTTTTATTTTTTAATTTTTGACATTCTATCCAAGTAAACACAAGTTCAAGTTCAGACTGGTCACATAGCATAAACTATGGTTTGGCTGTTTATATATGGAGTCGTGTGAGAAATGCTATTGACAAACAAACAAACAAATGAATAATTGCATTGGTTTTATGGTAATAACCACTGATTTCTTCTGTTAAGGTTCATGGTAGACAGTAATGTTGTTGGTTGTAACTGGATAGAGGTTCCAGCGGGGAAGTACTGTATCAGACAAGGAAAACTCTAACCAATCTGATGCAAAGAGACCTCCGATGAAATCTAGATGTCAGATTGAGCTGGACGTGTCCTGGCAGGACTTTATCTCACATATGCCTGAAGGAGAATGGTCCTGAGTTGCCCCATACAGAATTTTGAGCTTTGATATAGAATGTGCAGGGCATATAGGTAGGATGTTTGTTACCAACATTAAAAGTTGAAAAATAAATACATTGTTTGATCTACCAATTCTGTACCTGAAGTTTTTGCAAACTTGTTGAAAATGTTTGCATTACATGTTCATTATAAAGAACATGAATGGTAGAAAGTAGAAACTTGATAGTTTTTAGCTCACCTGTCACATAGTGACAAGGTGAGCTTTTGTGTTCACCCGTCGTCAGTTCGTGCGTGCGTCCGGACAACTGAAAAGAAAGATAGGGCCATCTAATGGTAAAGAGAACAAAAGAGAACAATAGCTTCAATCCGTTAACAATAGATTAAAGGACCAGGTCTCTCTATTCAAACAAAAGAAAATAACAAAAGAAACGGCCCTCTCTTTCATTTCGGCCGTCCGTCAACAATTTCTTGTCTGCACGATAGAGGTTTCATTTATGATTTTACTTTAACCAAACTTGCACACAACTTGTATCACCATAAGATCTCGGTTCCTTTCTTGAACTGGCCAGATCCCTTTATGGGTTCCAGAGTTATGGTCCCTGATAGGGCCAGAATTAGCTATTTTGACATTGTCTGCACAATAGCAGCTTTATTTATGATTTGATTTTTACCAAACTTGCACACAACTTGTATCACCATAAGATCTTGGTTCCTTTCTTGAACTGGCCAGATTTCTTTATGGGTTCCAGAGTTATGGACCCTGAAAGGGCCAGAATTAGCTATTTTGACCTTGTCTGCACAATAGCAACTTCATTTATGATTTGATTTTAACCAAACTTGCACACAACTTGTATCACCATAAGATCGTGGTTCCTTTCTTGAACTGGCCAGGTCCTAATATGGGTTCCAGAGTTATGGTCTCTGAAAGGGCCAAAATTAGCTATTTTGACCTTGTCTGCACAATAGCAGCTTCATTTATGATTTGATTTTAACCAAACTTGCACACAACTTGTATCACCACAAGATCTTGGTTCCTTTCTTAAACTGGCCAGATTTCATCATGTGTTCCAGAGTTATGGCCCCTTAAAGGTCCAAAATTTGCTATTTTGCCTTTTGCAGTCATATAGAGACTACATTTATGGTTTGATTTGATTCAAACTTCCAAAATATCTTCAACAACAGAAATCTTGGATTCCATGACGAATCTGTCAGATCCAGTCGTAGGTTCCAGAGTTATTTTATATCTGATTACCTCCCCTGATTGTAATCAAAATGGATTTATATCAGTAAGTACTTATAGGACTTATTTGAAATTTCATTATTGTCATTAGTTGGACTGAGACAATCAGGGTAAATAACTATGGACTGATTTTATGTTAAATTACCTCCCTTTATTTCAAATTAAAATGGGTATATATCTCCATAACTAATGAAGATACTGATCTGAAATTTCATTCATGTCAACAGATGGACTTGGACAATCAGTGAAGATACATATTGACTGAATTTATGACAATTTACCTCCCTTTATTTTTTATCTAAATGAATACACCTTAGCAGCTTCTAATGAGATTGGTTTGAAACGTTATTTATTTCTTCCATGGTAAGAAATAGTCATATTAGATAACTCTTGATTGAACATTTATCGATATGAATACTTTACTAATATATTGTTGTATAGGCTTGTACTCTGTATCTTCTACATGCATATACCAGTGCATGATTACCTCCCCTGATTTTAATATATGGATTTATCTTGGTAAATATTTATAGAACTCATTTGAAATTTCATTATTGTCTTTAGTTGGACTGAGACAATCAGGGTAGATAGCTATGGACTGATTTTATAGCAAATTACCTCCCTTCGTTTCAAATTAAAATGGGTGTCTCTCAGTAAGCAATGAAGATACTGATTTGAAATGTCATTTGTGCCATCAGATGGACTCGGACAATCAGGGTAGATAACTTTTGACTGAATTTATGACAAATTACCTCCCTTTATTTTATGTAAACAAATATATATCAGCAGCATCTAATGAGATTGGTTTTAAATGTTATTTAAGTCTTTCAGGGTAAGGAATAGTCATGTTAGTACAAAAATGCAGCATTTGAGCCTAGGACCCTCAAACTTGGTATGGAAATTGGCCGTGACTAGGTCAAAAGGGACTGTTAAAAGAAAATGTTTATCTTGATGAAATTTAATGTGTATGCCTATGTGCTTTATGGCAAAACTTGATCATATCATTTTGAGCAGTGGTACTCAGGTGAGCGATACAGGGCCATCATGGCCCTCTTGTTTATTGTATTTACCAGTTTGGTTTAACTGTTTCTTGAAATGTTGACTAACTAATGAGACTAGAGTTGAATATTTACAAAAGAAAATGCAACAGAACAAGAACTGAAGTGCTGAGGCTGAGCGTGTAATCCTAACAATAGATTGTGGTAATTGTAGTGAGATATATAAGCAATATGGAAGAAATACTGATTTTTATTTGTATTTTACAAAAGAATTTAGAATTAAGAGGGCCTTGCATTTATTTGGAGGAAAAGGGAGCATTTATATGGGGGCATCTGTTAATAAATGTATTTGGAATGTTTAGCTCACCTGAGCACAAAGTGCTCAAGGTGAGCCATTGTGACTGTCATTATCCCGCTATATATGGTGTGTATCATCCGGCGTCCATCAATGTTTGCCTTGTTAACAATCTAAAGGCCACAGTTGTGACAGTCACTGACACGGCCAATGAGACCATAAACGACTTGTCGCCGCATTGTGCAGGCTTAAGTCCCTCGTCGCTGGTGTTGATGTCCTCCCCTCTCGTACCCCAAGCTGAGCATAGGAATTCAGAAGCTTGGGGTCACCTCCGCATGCCGCCTGGTGGTGAAGCGCCGGTATACTGGTAGATCTTCTATCTGGTCAACACATCCGTGCCCCTCGAAGTGTCCCGCGAAGGTGTCTACTGCAGCGTTCATCGTTGCCCGTACCGCCTATCGCCAAACAGGAGCCTCAAAAATACCACACGAGTTGCTGGACTTGGTAGCCGAAGCCTTTTTTGTGATAGTTAGGTTGATTCCCCCGTGCAGAGTTATCGAGAGTCTGTATGGCCCTTCCTCGTCGTCCCAAGGCATTTGTAGAACCACTCGCTCCGGTCATAGTTGGGACACCGACGGCTGCATCCCAATATAATATGGTCTACGTTCGTCCATGCCCTGTGCCTTCTCCGCGACATGCACGCTCTGGAGGGAAGGAGAAGATGTATGTTAAATTTTCTTAGGAGGTATTTGTAACATCCTAAATTAGTTTATACATAATTTGTTTTAGGTCAATTGTGAAGGAAGTTCTGCAACTTATATTGGTCTCTCTCAACACCTCATTCCTGATGGAACCCATCGCTACGAGGGTATGGGAGAAGAGGCCAGTTTCCCTTTTAATGCTGAGCGCCAAGCAAGGGGGCTACTAGTACCACTTTTCACATCTTTGGTATGACGCGGCCGGGGATCGAACCTACGACATCCCGCACTCGAAGCGGACGCTCTACCACTAGGCTATTGAGGCGTTTTAACGTCCATACAGAGCATCTAAACAAAACAAGGATTAAGGTAGTTCTGCACGTTCGGATCGAACTTTTTTCTACAAAGTAGAATTTATCTAAACTTTAGAATATACTTAGAAAATTCGGCAAATAAAAAGATAAGATCGTGTGCTTGAGTTTTCGCTAGATTGATTAAAAAAAACTGGACCTCACGCAATTTTCATAATGGGTGTCTACGGGAAAATCGTAACTTTGGTAACGTTTTCGCAAATAGAAATTTTTCTACAAAGTAGATTTTAATGACACTTCTCATAGCTGTAAATAAACATATGGTCTATATATTGGTGAAATAAAATGTATAGGTTTGTGTGCTTATTTTCGAGATATTTGACCATAAATAAAGTGAACCGCACATTTCACGCTTATTTCAAGACATTATTTTGAATTATTAAGCGTGTTAGATGTTTTAATATCATGTTTTAACTTTAGAAAGATAATAGCAGTGGCAATGTAATAAATTTACTCACAGGTTACCATTTATTCATAAAATGATTTTTATTTCCGTACGCCGAATCCAGGCTATATTTATCCTAAGTTTTCCGGAAAAATTACGTTATTCCATCACTTCCGGTTTATCAAACGTGCAGAACTACCTTAACACGATTTGCCTAAGTAATGATATGCATACAAGAACTATTGTATTACATTTGTCAAAGAATATTGCATTGATAGTTACATATTTAGAAATCCAAATCTTTTTATTACTATAATAACTACCCCTCCCCCTCATCCCCGCACCTCCACCCCCTTGCCTACTAGAGATTGGAAATAAATGACTTTGAAACCCACACGCTCTTTAACATTTAGCCTTTTTGATCAGAGAGTTGAAATATCCCAATATTTATCCAATGTAAATGTAAATGTAAAACTAGAAATTGTATTGAAATGAGAAGAACTAGTCCACGTTTTAAATACTTTCAAATTTAAGAGGTATCATAACAAACGTTCATAAAAATCATAACGAAATAAATCTCTAACTTTATGTAATTGGTCTGTTTATTCCTTAGATAAATCTGAAACAGATATTGCGAAATAAGATGTTGCATACCAACATTGATTGACTGACCACCTGTAAACATATTTTCAGGGATTGCATTAGCAAAATATTGAGGTGTACATATACTTCTATATTCAGGTCAAAATAACTCAAGGAATAATAACATTAGAAAGCCTAGATGTTAACACAGGTGAATTACTTGCCATTTCATACACATGGTCAATATTGCGGATTGACGAATTTCTTGTCTGAAATCCCATAGAAAACGGAGGAATTGCGAAGCTGTCTCTACCTTATGACAAACTGGATCCCATCTTTGTCTGAGTCAGATAGTTATAAACCCAGGTTTTGCACCAGTCAAAGTACTACCTACTGGGTTCCTTTTACTTGTTACAAGCGGTTACCAAGCAAAAATCCCTGTTTCATTCGTGGAGTGCTGTATTAATGGATGCAATCTCTGAATGTGTCTTTTGTCCTTTTCATAATATACTGATCGCCACAAACCTCAAGTGTAAAGCAAATGCATTCCTATATGATAATAAAAAAACATTCTTCTAAAAACGCATAATCTATATGTTTTTCTAGTACAGATAAAATTTAAGTGTAGTCATTATTAAACTAAAATTGTTCTGTCAAGTAATCTTTTCAGATGTCAGTAGTCTCCAACTGCAATTAGTGTTTCGTGACATGTTATATTTGAATAGATATAAAACATATTGTTAAGCACTTATCGATGTCTGAAAAACTTACAAAAGGTCCATTAATGAGAACAATATCACCAACTTAGATATTTTAAGGGCAGAACCACAGTTATAACTGGATGTTTCAGAACAATTTTTAAAAAAGTTCAATTGAAGTAAGGATTGTTATGATAACTATAATCACAAGATGGCGAAAATAATTTTATGCTTAATTATATCGTGTATGTTCATGTTGAAATGGAAGTATACACTGTGTTACATGCATGACGATATGAAAAGATTGTTAGAAGACCTTTTTAATGAAACAAGATACAGCAAATTGATGCGGCCTATTTATAACCAAGATAAAGTGATGGAGGTAATGTGATATTATTTGTTTCTACAAATTTGTTGAAATGCATTTAGCCTATCATACATTCTACATTTTAAATAGTGTAATTACAGCCGAGATGGACGAGGAAACGATTACTTCAGAGAATAATAAATATTTAACACATATCTCATATTTCTAATTTCTTGATCGAAAGACTAACGTTACTAGACTTTATTTCAAATGTATCTTTGCCAAGCTCAGCAAAATCATTCGACTAATAAACAATATTTAGATGTTTCAAAAACAACTACAACTGTGAAAATAATATATAAAACGGAACATGTACCTTTCCGGACACATGCGGTCAAACAGATAAAGATGCTATTATTTAAAGTTTTCTTTCCTAAGAAATCGTTTCCATGTATGTTTTCAAAAGAAATTATTATCAGTTGAACATTGTTGAAATACTTGTTTTGCAATTGTGATAATTACTTTCATAACGTTCTAAAAGTGTGTCGCCTTTCGAAATCTACGTATGATAACTTTAACGGTGGTTAATCAGATTTTAGTAAGTAATGAATTTGTAATGCCGTAAATATAATTGACTTTATATGAAGGAATGTTTTAATGCTGCGGCACTACATATTATGTCCAAATAATAAAATACAGTTCCAGATTATCTTCTTTATTTTTCTTCAGTGGAAAACCACACAGTTTAAAGTCTCAATTAACAGTTTTCACACGGATATCCGTAGAATATAACAATTAGTAAAAAACTTTAAATATTAAAATATATGTTCTAGTGAAAAACCACGATGTTTCTACTTGGAAATCCAAAGTTATTCTCTCAATTTTGCTGTCTTCAAAATATATTTTTTCTCAGCATATCATAACTGACCAATTGAAATGATCCTTATTGTAAGTGCAATTAACAGTATAAACCAATCAAATTCAAGAAAGCATACAGGGTAATAAAATTACAAGTATTTGAAATATTAAGAAGTTTTGACAGCAATCAACACCTTATCAGTCAGGAAGTCTTAACATTTAAATTATCAAGTCAGTCACAATGACCCTATCACAAATAGGTTTAGAAGCATTTTAGCACATTTTGGACTATCAAAGATTAAAGTGCATAAATGTGTTAAAGTTGAGACAACAATAAAGTTTTGACAAGTGTCATGAAAACATAAAAAGAATTTTCGTTATTTAAACTTTCAGCAACATAAACTTATTGAATAATTTATCCTTATTGTAGTTTCTATGTTAAAAGATATACATTTTTGTGCTATCTGATTTTTTACCGATTTTTCTGATTTTTCACTGCACAACACTATCTCCCCCTTAAAAATATTTCACTCCTGTGGAATGAAAAAAAAAATCAGAGTACAATGCATAAGTAATACATCAACCAAAAATACACAGTTCGTATAAATACCAGATTATACTTTAAGTATATAAGTATCAACAAAGACGAATAACTCTGCATAAATGTGGCATCAGAAATTTATTAATACGCACTGCACAAAGAATTCATTCATTATTTTACATGAAATTTTACCGAATTGATTTTAAAAAAAAATGAATTTTAACAACACAACACTACCTCCCTTTTTTAAATAATGTCACTCTAGTCTTGTAAGATGGGAAATTCAAAATGCAATATAATGAATAAATTATAACTAAATTACTCTAGCCACGTTAGATGCACCGTAAGTTCGTATATAAATACCAAATTATACTTAATGTATATAAGTATCAAAGACAGACAAACAAACATGCATACAAGTAGCCACACAATCCGCTAAAACGTATGAGTTATATTGCACAAGGAATTTACATTTACTTGTGTCTTTCAAATAAGTCCTGTTTATTTCTTGTATTTGTATTGCCTTCCATTTGTTTCTTGAGTTCTTGAATTTTGATATGCAGCTTTTGATTTTCCTCTTTTTCACCCTGAAATGCTGACTTTGTTGTTGTTATAGAAATAACCATTCTCTGCATAACATTCGCTTTCATTGTGATGTCGCAAGTCACGAACTTCTTCTACCAGTTTAATGTTTAGAGTTCTCAGATTATTTTGCTTTGAGTTGTCTGAAGTTGGTGGAATGGAGGAATTTGTCTGGCTGCTTAAGATAAAGTCAATGTCTGCGTTGTAAAATGGCAATGATGTTTCTGCTGTTTTCCTGTTAATAAAGGCTGTCATGCGTTCTCTGTTTCGTTGTTTTGAATTTTCCGATTTGTAAGTGTGTCCATTTGCTTTAGATTTACAAACTCTCGTGTAATGTCCAATTTTGTTGCATCTGTTGCATGTTGCTGTCTCAGCATAACACTTTTGATCGTGTTTAAGTCCACACTGTTGACATGAATTTCGTAGTGGTAATCCACCGAACATTTTTCGGCGACGCCGTCTAAATTCGTTTTCGTCACCTATGCCACGTGACTTCAGTTTGCAAATCAAACTACTTGATAACGCATTATAGATAACTTATCAAAATGGAAGATTTATGCAACACTCTGCCTGATTGGACGAGAGTGTAAATTTCTTTCACTCTGTTGATTGTGCTACGCTGAGTGAAATGTAGACAAAACGTTTATCCTAAACGACGCTGTTCACAGTTTTAAAGCAAACTTTGGCTCAGTATATTTAGCAAGAATATTGATATATCTCAAAATGATAAGTAAGTTTAATAAATATGATAAAAACCTGTTCAAATACCAACATATATCAAATTAAAGAAAGAGCTGAATACGGTCTGCGTATTACATGAATAAGGGTGTGATAAGAGTCTTTTATGTAGAAGTGCTTTTTAAAAGATTTTCCTTGTTACATTGGCGTCTGTATATGAAAAGGTTTCTTGCTTTTGTGACTTATTCAGATTGCATATTAAAATGAGTACTTGTTTGCTTTGATATATTTGTTATAAATTATTTAACTGATTTATTATATATGAATAGTTTTCTTTAGTATGGTATGCAAATATTGAACTCAGTTGAAATCTGTTTCATTATATATATGCTATATAATGACTGAATCTCATCACACTGAAATGAAGGTACGCTGCAAGTTTATCTATCTGATATGACTACGGTCAAACTTTGCTTATGAAACAGAAATATTGAAATAATTACAATTGTATGTTTTGCTTGACCTTCACTTCTTTATAGGTGTGACGTCATTGTCCAAAGATTCATGAATAGCGAATATGCATTTGTTAAAGCGGGATCAGTTGGCCTATTTTAGAAATAAATAAAAATAATAAATAAAAAAATCCTTTAATTGATTTTTTCTCATGTATTCTAATCAAACTTGATTTGTAGCATCTTTATTAGGCCCGCAGCCAACTTTGTTCAGCTGGGACATTTGACCCCTTTTAGGGGCTGCTAGAGCTAAAACTAGAAATGCCTTTATACAGCGTCTCATGAACAGCTTGGTGGATCTTTGTCATACTTGGTCTGGAGCATCATTATAAGGTCCTCTTCCAAATTTATTTATATAGGAACTTGGGCCGTATTAGGGACCACTATAGCTAAAAGTAGATATGACTTTCTTCGCTTTAACCACTAAAATGTAATGGATTTTATCAAACTCGATGTATAACAATATCGTAAGGTCTCGTGCTATTTTGTTACAAATGGGAATAGGGACCAATTTAGCTAAAAATATAAACACGTTTAAGGACCTCTTCTCATGAACCGCTTCATGAATCTTCATCAAACTACTGCTGTAATTATTCGTCTAAGGATAAACGAAACAAAATTGCAACCCTACGAAACCTTTGCGAAAAATTAAAAGAGAACCATTTAAATTGTTAAAGTGCGGTGTTTAGTTTTGCAATTTGAAAAATGTTAGATGAAAGATGAATGTTAGATGAAAAATTCATAAACTTCTTTCCTTATTACAATTCGCCGACCATCATTTTTAAAGATATTTCTTGTTATTGTCATTTTCTCTGAGGAATTTCGTATCTCGCTTGCTAATTGAGAGGTTGGGAAAGACCACTGTTCACCGCCACGTGTAATGCCGTAAATATAATTGACTTTATGAAGGAATGTTTTAATGCTGCGGCACTACTTATTATGTTCAAATAATAAAATACAGTTCCAGATTATCTTCTTTATTTTTCTTCAGTGGAAAACCACACAGTTTAAAGTCACAATTAACAGTTTTCACACGGATATCCGTAGAATATAACAATTAGTAAAAAGCTTTAAATATTAAAATATTATATGTTCTAGTGAAAAACCACGATGTTTCTACTTGGAAATCCAAAGTTATTCTCTCAAACTTGCTGTCTTCAAAATATAGTTTTTCTCAGCATATCATAACTGACCAATTGAAATGATCCTTATTGTAAGTGCAATTAACAGTATAAACCAATCAAATTCAAGAAAGCATACAGGGTAATAAAATTACAAGTATTTGAAATATTAAGAAGTTTTGACAGCAATCAACACCTTATCAGTCAGGAAGTCTTAACATTTAAATTATCAAGTCAGTCACAATGACCCTATCACAAATAGATTTAGAAGCATTTTAGCACATTTTGGACTATCAAAGATTAAAGTGCATAAATGTGTTAAAGTTGAGACAACAATAAAGTTTTGACAAGTGTCATGAAAACATAAAAAGAATTTTCGTTATTTAAACTTTCAGCAACATAAACTTATTGAATAATTTATCCTTATTGTAGTTTCTATGTTAAAAGATATACATTTTTGTGCTATCTGATTTTTTACCGATTTTTCTGATTTTTCACTGCACAACACTACCTCCCCCCTAAAAAATATTTCACTCCTGTGAAATGAAAAAAAAATCAAAGTACAATGCATAAGTAATACATCAACCAAAAATACACAGTTCATATAAATACCAGATTATACTTTAAGTATATAAGTATCAACAAAGACGAATAACTCTGCATAAATGTGGCATCAGAAATTTATTAATACGCACTGCACAAAGAATTCATTCATTATTTTACATGAAATTTTACCGAATTGATTTAAAAAAAAAGAATTTTAACAACACAACACTACCTCCCTTTTTAAAATAATGTCACTCTAGTCTTGTAAGATGGGAAATTCAAAATGCAATATAATGAATAAATTATAACTAAATTGCTCTAGCCACGTTAGATGCACCGTAAGTTCTTATATAAATACCAAATTATACTTAATGTATATAAGTATCAAAGACAAACAAACATGCATACAAGTAGCTGCACAATCCGCTAAAACGTATGAGTTATATTGCACAAGGAATTTACATTTACTTGTGTCTTTCAAATAAGTCCTGTTTATTTCTTGTATTTGTATTGCCTTCCATTTGTTTCTTGAGTTCTTGAATTTTGATATGCAGCTTTTGATTTTCCTCTTTTTCACCCTGAAGTGCTGACTTTGTTGTTGTTATAGAAATAACCATTTGCTGCATAACAGTCTGACATTCCTTAAAACGTTTCTCTAACCTCTTGTTTTCAGTTTGAAATATAGTGACTGTATTGATTATTTCTTTGACCAGCTTCTGTAACGTTTCATTGTGATGTCGCAAGTCACGAACTTTTTTTACCAGTTTAATGTTTAGAGTTCTCAGATTATTTTGCTTTGAGTTGTCTGAAGTTGGTGGAATGGAGGAATTTGTCTGGCTGCTTAAGATAAAGTCATTGTCTGCGTTGTAAAATGGCAATGATGTTTCTGCTGTTTTCCTGTTAATAAAGGCTGTCATGCGTTCTCTGTTTCGTTGTTTTGAATTTTCCGATTTGTAAGTGTGTCCATTTGCTTTAGATTTACAAACTCTCGTGTAATGTCCAATTTTGTTGCATGTTGCTGTCTCAGCATAACACTTTTGATCGTGTTTAAGTCCACACTGTTGACATGAATTTCGTAGTGGTAATCCACCGAACATTTTTATTGTCATTTTCTCTGAGGAATTTCGTATCTCGCTTGCTAATTGAGAGGTTGGGAAAGACCACTGTTCACCGCCACGTGTAATGCCGTAAATATAACTGACTTTATGAAGGAATGTTTTAATGCTGCGGCACTACTTATTATGTCCAAATAATAAAATACAGTTCCAGATTATCTTCTTTATTTTTCTTCAGTGGAAAACCACACAGTTTAAAGTCACAATTAACAGTTTTCACACGGATATCCGTAGAATATAACAATTAGTAAAAAGCTTTAAATATTAAAATATTATATGTTCTAGTGAAAAACCACGATGTTTCTACTTGGAAATCCAAAGTTATTCTCTCAAACTTGCTGTCTTCAAAATATAGTTTTTCTCAGCATATCATAACTGACCAATTGAAATGATCCTTATTGTAAGTGCAATTAACAGTATAAACCAATCAAATTCAAGAAAGCATACAGGGTAATAAAATTACAAGTATTTGAAATATTAAGAAGTTTTGACAGCAATCAACATCTTATCAGTCAGGAAGTCTTAACATTTAAATTATCAAGTCAGTCACAATGACCCTATCACAAATAGATTTAGAAGCATTTTAGCACATTCTGGACTATCAAAGATTAAAGTGCATAAATGTGTTAAAGTTGAGACAACAATAAAGTTTTGACAAGTGTCATGAAAACATAAAAAGAATTTTCGTTATTTAAACTTTCAGCAACATAAACTTATTGAATAATTTATCCTTATTGTAGTTTCTATGTTAAAAGATATACATTTCTGTGCTATCTGATTTTTTACCGATTTTTCTGATTTTTCACTGCACAACAAATTTATGCGAGTTTTTCCACTACGTTTACAAGAAGTACTTTTAAAGTTTAAAGCAGCATGCCTCCAGTTTTGGCTAAAAAATAATCTTTCTTTCAAATTGATGTTTTGGTCATATTATGAATATTAGAATATGAATTTTTGTTTCTAAAATATTTTAAAAATTCCAAATCAAGAAAAAAGATGACCGCGTCGGGAATCGAACCCCGGACCGCCGCGGCAATAAAGACATTTTCCGTCGTCGTAACCAATAGCGCTTTAGCTGAAGTAGTGAATAATGAATTCAAAATATAGATATTTATAATTGAGAAAGTTTACCTGCTGGAGTAAAAGCGTGACAAACGCTTTTCGATTTTCATCGTAAAAAGTAGTAAAAACAGCAAATTCTCATGTGTTTCCGTAACATAAAGTTTGTCAGTAATTACGTTTAAACTTTCAGCAACATAAACTTCTTAAGGAATATACCGGGTAGCATATTTTTTTTAAAGATATCTAAAAAAAAATATTTTTTTGTTGTTGACGAACGATCTGGAGGCATGCCGCTTTAATTTCCCTATTCTGGTTGCCAAGCAAGAGTTATTTAGCATAATTCAAAACATAATTATTACATTCCGCCTTAGAAGTGATATGAATATAAGAAGCATTGTATTATATTTTTCAACGATTTGCATTAACAGTTGCATATTTAGAATTGTAAGGGTTTTTTTGTCATGATAACCCTCGCCCCCGCTTTATTCCCCATCACTACACACACACAAACACCACCACCACCACCACTACCCCTTTGCCTATGACAGATTGGAAAAAAACGACTTTGAAACTTTGTACACGGTTGTACAATTTGCTTTTGGTTCAGATTGTTGAACTATCCCGATATTTATGAAATGCAGTTGTAACAGTATTGCATAGATCTCCTTTAAAAATATATTATCAGGGATTGCGATAGTAAAATAGCCAAGTGTACATATGCTTCTATATTCCAGGTCAATATAACTCCCGGAATAATGACTGTCGAAAGTCTTGACGTTACTACAGGTGAATTACTTACCATTTCATATATCCAAATATCATGGATTGACGAATTTCTTGTCTGGAATCCCACAGAATACGGAGGAATTACAAAGTTGTCTATATCTTATGACAAACTGTGGATCCCATCTTTGTCCCTGTCAAATGGAGCTCTCAAGGAAAATACAGGGCAGGTTATAAACCCAGGTTTTGCACCAGTCAAAGTACTACCTACTGGGTTCGTTTTACTTGTTACAAGCGGTTATTATCTGACAAAGTGTGACATTGACACTAGATTTTATCCTTTCGACGAACACGTGTGTAGTTTTATCTTTTTTTCTGCTTTACATGATACAACCGAAATGGAAATAAATTCTCATTTGTCAGATTTTGCACTCGGTATGTTTCAAGAAAATTATATATGGTACCATACGCAGACAGAATATAAGAAGTTCACAAGTTCAACAGAAGGCACCGGCTTCTCTTTAAGTAGTGTTCAGTTTATTATCACTTTGAAAAGGAGACCTACATTTGAATTGATCAACAGTTACATTCCAATTCTGCTTTTAACGGTTTTGAACATAACGACAAATTTTGTTCCTGCAAATTCCGGAGAGCGTCTTTCATTCGCAATAACACTTTATTTGTCATTTATATTTATCACTACTGCGCACGTTGACGAAATGCCTCATGTATCCGTCAATATCGCCTTTTCGTCGTATGTAATGCTTTCCTTGAACGCTCTCAATACTGCAAATGTACTTTGGAGTGTGCTTATGGTGCGAATGTCACGATGGCATACATGTAAAGTACAAATTTCAGGGACACTTAAGATACTAGTTGACTGGTACCACAAAGAAAAGGGGCGTAGGAAAGTGAAAGTTCATCCGAATGAATCCGACTCCGTCATTGAAGATCTTGATCAACGTTCTGAAAGGAAAGAACCACAGGAAAAGGGAAGTGCGAGTAATGCTGAAATCGGAGACGAAATTGATTCGCTTACATGGTTAGACGTGGCAGACGTTCTTGATAAAGTTTATTCCACAATAATAACTGTTTTAGTAGCAGGTGTTATCTTAGCTATGGTTTGTTTGTGGGTGTTGTCTTGAGGGATAAATTTTACATTTAATAATTGTTGTAAGAAATATATCCCAGAGTGGTTAAACGGTAGTTTGTAAAACGTATTTCGCATTACCTGACGTCATACAATATAGTAACTTAGTAATTGTATGGCTATGCGAGATTCATACAAACATGTCTGATTTACGTTTAATTTGTACTTTGAACAAGTAAATGCAAGCATCCAAACGTTTTTATAACGTGCTATGTAAATATAAAAAATGCATCGCTTGAAAGAAAAATAAATCTGTTCTCCAAAAGAAGTATATTTGTTGTAGGTGTGACTTTATCTGTCGTCTTATGTCTGCGATTAAAACATTTGAAGAAGAGTAGGACTTTATGCCGGGAAGTAAGCATTCACACATATTACAAATGTAATCACACGTTACGAAATAACTTATTGCGAATTTCCATGAGTAAAAACGGAAAATTATGCTGTTCACGTGTGAAATATATTTTGATCTTACAATGAAACAAGTAATTTTTTATATATCTTTAATCGTTTTAAAAAAGTTATATCCTGTTGTTGTTTGTTTGCACGTCACGTGCATAGCATCGTGATGTAGGACCTTCATGTCGTGACGTCAGGATATCTTTTTAGAATAAAATGTAAATAGTTTTATTACTGTTCCTGATTTCTGTTACATTTTATTATGATATAATGAATATATTTATTATCATGTTGGTATGTCTATATACCTATATCTTTACTGAAGTATAATTTGCAGGGAATGTTCTATTATTTATCATTCATATTCTTTCGCATTCAAATTCAGTTCCGTACCAGTGAAAAATAAAAATGATATTTTCACCGTTTCAAACAGTGAAAATATCAATTTTATTTCACTGATAAATTTCAGTATTTCTTTAGAGAGGATAAAATAAAAAGTTGTCTATACCTATAATAACAAACTGTGGATCCCATCTTTGTCCATGTCAAATGGAGCTCTCAAGGAAAATACAGGGCAAATTATAAATCCAGGTTTTGCACCAGACTGGGTTTCATAGTACTTTCTACTGGGTTTGTTTTACTAGTTACAAGCAGTTTTTATCTGACAAAGTGTATCATTTATACTAGATTGTATCCTTTTGACGAACACCTTTGTAGTTTTATCTTTTCTTTTCTGCTTACCACGATACAACCAAAATGGAATTAAATTCTCATTTGTCAGATTTTGCACTCGGTATGTTTCAAGAAAATTATATATGGTATCATACGCAGACAGAATATAAGAAATTCACAAGTTCGGCAGATATCACCAGGAGACGCACATTTGAACTGATCAACAGTTACATTTCAATTCTCCTTTTAACTATTTTGGACATATGGCGCCAGGAAACTGTGGTTGGGTTGTTTGCGCAATGACCGTACCAATGCGTTGCCCTACTATGATACTTGTTTTTGTATGCTTGTTACTTCTGTGTGTTTTTACGACTACATTCATTTTGTGCGAAATCCCTGTTTTATTCGTAGAGTGCTGTATTACCGGATGCAATCTCTGAATGTGTCTTTTGTCCTTTTTATAATATACTAATCGCCATAAACCTCAAGTGTAAAGCAAATGCATTCCGAAAAATAATAAAAACCATTCTTCTAAAAAAAGCATAATCTATATGCTTTTCCATTACAGATAAAATTCTGTTAAGTGTAGTCAATATTAGACTAAACTTGTTCTGTCAAGTAATGTATTCAGATTTCCGAAGTCTCCAATTGGAATTAGTGTTTCAAGACATGTAATATTTGAATAGATATAAAACAATATTGTTACGTATTTATTGATGTCTGAAAACATTACAAAAGGTCCATTAATCGCCTGTACGAAATTTTACGCACGTCAGTGGCACGGATTAGAGACGGAAAATGCTCAATTTTTCCAGGCGGAATTCAGACGGAATTCAGTTTTTAAGGTATCTAAATAAAACAGAGATTCCGCACGTCATCGGTCAGGAAAATTGGCACGGAATATTTAAATTAGCAGGAAAAAATTCCGTGCGGAGCAGCTTTACGCACGTCATTGGGCAGGAAAATTGGCACGGAATATTTAAATTAGCAGGAAAAAAATTCCGTGCGGAACAGTTTTACGCACGTCATTGGGCAGGAAAATAGGCACGGAATATGTAAATGAGACGGAATTCAGAATAAAATTCCGTTTGGATTCCGTGCGGAAGTATTTTACGCACGTCATGGCCCATATGCTTATTGGACCGATAGTAGGGTCTGACCGTGGCCAAGTAGTTAGGTTGCTGGCTTCAAATCACTTGCCTCTCATCGATGTAGGTTCCAGCCTCACTCAGGGCTCATAATTCTTTATATAATATGCTGTTTATAATATATTCTAACACGGCCAGCGAATAACCTACATACAGGTAGAGCAAAAACTATCTCGAGTTATTTAAGAAATAATTTATAGCAAAGCAGTGCTTTATCACTATTTGTACACGATGGGTGGTTATACGTCGGGCGCAATAATTTCACGAGGGCGTAGCTATAAATTATTTCGATTCTTAGATATGTTCTTTGTAAAATTTATATCAAATATGATGGAACTGTTTCATCGCGCAAGCATGGCGCCAATAGTAGGTATTTGTTAAAACACGCCAGGACCGGAAACGGTAATACTTCTTGCGGCAGAATTCAGTTCGAGCAAAAATTATTGTGAATTATTCAGCAAAGCGAATAACTAATTCAGTATGTATATAAATTAATCAAAACATTTGTGCAATATGACATTTCGTTTAAAACATGTTATTAAGTAAAATATTTCATGAAATTTGAAAGCGCTATTTCTTGATGCGTACATGGCGCTAAATATCACGTTGCAGGGGCGTAGGGACGATTTGAGCATTGGGGCGGCGGAGGGGGTGGGTTTGGGAGGGGGTGTCCCCCTGCTATGAACGGGGTACGGGGTTGCCCCGGGAAATTTTTGCATATAGCTAGAGTAAATGGTGCTATCTGGCGACTTCTTGGACTGCTCAGTATCTGTTGAGCATACTCGTTTTTTTTCGAGTTTTCACCCCTTTAACAATTTACTATGTTTAAACACTGTAACGGAGGTACGATGTTAGATACGCACAATGTCTTGCCAGTGTAAAACCAGTGAATGTCTAAGTAGAGGATCGAGCACAAGACCCTGACTTAAAGAGGTAATCTAATCCTTATAGCATTTTAGTCATTATAAATGGCATTGTAAAGGTAAAACGCAATTCACTGTTTTCTTTGAACCATTGAGGGTTGAATGAACGGAGTTCATGGTTCTTTTTACCAAATGATCGATTTGGAAATGCAAAATTGCGAGGCTGATTGGCCTTTTATATTTTTATGTAGAAGCTGTAATACTTGTTAATTTAACTAGATCTGAGGATTTTTCTACATTTTATGCGTTGAATTTAATCATTATGATTGGTGCCTTTGATTTGCAAACAGTATGTTTAAGCGTCAAAAATATTAATTTAATATAATATTTTATGTAAAGACATCTAAAGATCCCGATTTGCGTTTGTGTTTTACTCAAGATACTTTCCTTTGTCGGCAGAATTTGAGATACAACATTAATTGCAAGTTTGGCAGTAAGCAATTAAAATCGATTAACTTTCATTAATTAATGTATCGCCTATAATCCAAGTCTGCGGGGCGTAAAAATACAGCGACCTTGGTTGTTGCGAATTATCGATTTTGTACAATACCCTGTCACCAAGGTGACCTAGCAAGGTGCCAGCGATATGACAAGATTCTGTGTACATATCAGTCGCCGATGCACTTCATGATAAATGGTAGACCGCTGTTTTTATTTTCAATTATATTTTCTAGCCTTTTCAAAAATTTACGAGTTCGGCATTTAGCCGCTTCTCGAAATATTGGGGCGGCGGGCGCCGCCCCTGCCGCCCCAGCTCCTACGCCCTTGTGTTGACGTGAAGTCAACATAACATCGTTGTGATGATTAAAGCATTGTTAGCCATATGAGAATTAACAAATAATCAAGGCCTTCGCGTTGTTTATCGTCTAATTTACCACGGTTCAGAGTTCAGATGCGTAGGAATTGAACCACGAGGGCGTTAGCCCGAGTGGTTAAATACTGAAGCATCTGAACGATGAACCGTGGTAAATTAGACGATAAATCACAAGAAGGCCTTGATTGTTTTCATTCTGACATGCACGTTAATGTATTTCAATAAATATTATGCTGGAATTCATTTACGCGAGGAGTAATGTATCGGACGTCAGGCGGCTATATGACGTCAAAATTGACGTCATAATGCTCTCTTACCGGTCCGTGCGTCAACCGTTGTTTATCGCAGGATATATTGCGTTTGATTTTCTTCTTTGTTTAACTGGAAATCAATTCGAGCCATGTTAGAATCTGCAATAAACCACTCGCGTGCAATGACGTCATCCGATCCAGGTGCGTAGCACGGTCGAAAAAAGTAGTTACCTTTTTTTTCTAGAACTGTTGATACTAGTATGTCATGTTAGAATTGAAATAACAAGTTCCCAAGTGTGATTTATCTTAGAATAACCCTAGTTTTTTGTCCTTATGCGAAACAATATATCACTCAGGCCTACGGCCTTCCTGATATATTTTTATGCATAAGAACTCAAAACACCTGTTATTCTACGATAAACCACACTTGGGAACTTATTATTTCTTAATTAAACATAAAAGTATTGTTTATTATAATATAATACATTAATTAGCTCAGATCTCGGATCATCTCCGCAAATGATGCGGAATTTTGTGGATTATTGAGTTGAGGAAATCCGTAACAAATCTAGAATGTGGAAAAAACTGCGGAAATTGGGAGAAAAGCAGTTATTGGAAAAGTTCCCCAATCAATGTGGAATGCGAAGTATTGAACCACCGAATGCAGAAATAATGCGGAAACTGGGAGAAGATCAGAATTGGAAAAGTTACGCAATTAAATGCAGAGTACTGAGCCACCGAATGCGGGAAAAAATGCGGAAATTGGGAGAAAATCAGGTATCAGAAAAGTTCTGCAATCAATGCGGAATGCTGAGTATTGAGCCAAGGAAATCTGCAGCAATTAATCAAAATGTGAAGAAGCTGCGGAAAATTAAGAAAATTTTCATTTCTAAATACGACAAGCTTTAATTAGAATGAAAGTTTGATGACGGACATGGGGTGGTCACAATAGCTTGCCAAAAACATTTCGCTCTAATATGAGCTTATATCATATTCAAAATCTTTAAAATTATGTTTTTTATTCAATTTTAGTTAAATATATTTTCACACGCAAGCTCATACAGTGAAGCATATTAATGCCTGAAATTTAATTAATTAAAACATTAAATGAATTAAAAATAGACACAATTATGCATGGGGACATTAATCTGATGATAAATACAGTAGTCTAAATTTAATTTATCTGAAACACAAGATTATTCTAAGCAAAAGTTCCAGCTGTATACACTATCAAACTCGGCAAATGCATTCATGCTGCTTTGTAGAACAAAATTCACATCCTTTTAATGTCAGAACAACTAAATGCCTCCAATAATTAAGTTGTTGTGAGTTATTCGTAAAACTGGTTGAATAACTGTTAACATAATTAATAGATGATCGGCAAATTGAACTAAAGTACTAAAAGGGTCAAGTTATTTTCACTTTTTAATTATGATGAAGATGATACCGGTACTTCCGACGATTCACAGTGACCGTTAATTGTCAGATTTATCTTCTTGCATCATGGCAATAGGTTGCATTTCCACTACTGTCCGTGAACAGGCTCAATCAAACCGTACAATTTCGATTTTGTCTTTTTGAGCTACCTGTGGCGTTTTAATTTTTCTATTTTAAAATGTCATTGACAAGTTTTCTATTGATCTTTGCCGGATTTATGTCGACATGTGGGAATATATCTAGCACTGTGAGTTATCTGAAAAACAAATAAAATTTACAAAATCAAAAGTGTTAAATATTCCTTAGAAAGCATTTTAACAAACAGAATAAACCTGAAATTGCAGTTACAGGTAAGATCATGTTTAAGGTAAATTTAAACTAAATTTGTAAATTTCAATCGTGCTTAAAATTTTGAGAAGACTGGGGAAAATACTCAAAATGTAAGGGCTACAGCCTGTATTCAGATTTCAGAGGCAAATTCATTAGTAAACAAAATCAATATGTACTTTAAAAGGAAATTAACAAATAAAAAAAAACGACTTAATTTATCATATTTTTTTCTTTTTTC
Source organism: Mercenaria mercenaria (assembly GCF_021730395.1). Taxonomy (NCBI): domain Eukaryota; kingdom Metazoa; phylum Mollusca; class Bivalvia; order Venerida; family Veneridae; genus Mercenaria; species Mercenaria mercenaria. The sequence continues at coordinate 17,024,777 of NC_069365.1, forward strand.
AAAAAATACGTTTGAAAATGCGGGACGAAATGACCAAATCGGGGACGAGTTGACTAGGGGACGAGTTGATTGTAAATCGTTTGTTGTGGGCCTATTTTGCAAATGCGTGGCTCTGGGGCTTTGTTTTTTTTTTCAAGAAGTCTACCCTTACCTATATTCTTTTACTTCCGGAATTAAGTCGCAGGATTTCTCAACGATTGAATTGTTTGGTCAGCGTGGTATGCTACTACAGAACCACAATTTGGCACAACATAGTCACAGAAAAACATCTCACAAATTTTAAAGATGGCGCAAAAACTGCAACAGCTTTGGAAACCAATAGAAATACTCGAATCATTTGACCCTCGGTCCTACAATAACCAATCAAATATGCCAATACAAAATGGTCTCCCGCGATGGCCAACTTTTGAATAATGCGACAGGTAACCAGCAACTTCCCGTAAAAGCTGATTGGCTGAGGTATCTTCGGTAAACAAACATGGCGGCGCATGAGATCTAATAGCAATCGGGAGACTGTACTTTCTCAATATTTAGACGTTTTCAATTAAAACTGGCAGTAACATATATGAAGTTTCATTTTAAATGGTATAGTTTTACTGGTCTTGATTGTATTTATATGTAAAGTTGACGCAAGTCCGAAAAAATACTCGTAAATGTTGTCTTACGATTCGTTCGTCGCCGTTCAGCTCGTTTCCATTTTTACAATTGGTCCGACTCTCCATGTAGAAATTTACACATACTGCCATTTAACCATTGTATTTTATACAATGTGTACAAATTAGTTAAAAACAAATACATTGGCATTTTTATTGACTATCCTAGCTTTTCTACATGATCATTGTTTGTAATTTAATGTTCATTTATTTTCTATTTCATTTTCAGCATACTATGAATTTGAAGAATAATTAAAGCTAAGTCATACTCACCAAAGCATTGGCATCACACATAAGCTTAAGTCTGCTTTTTGAAAAAAAAAAGCACTTATGAGATTTATAATTAGATGTGCCCCAACATTTACTCCAAATGTTTTTAATATATCTTGTAATATCTAATTGATTTACAAAAAAATGATCTGAAGAAATGTCAGATTGTATGCTTTATTAGATTTTTTTTAAGCGAAAACAAATCCTAAGTCAGACTTTTTTCTAGGGGCCTCCGTGGCCGAGTGGTTAAGATCGCTGACTTCAAATCATTTGCCCCTCACCGATGTGGGTTCGAGCCTCTCTCGGGGCGTTGAATTCTTCATATGAGGAAGTCGTTGCTGGATTACGGAAGGTCGATGGTTCTACCCAGGTGCCCGCTCGTGATGAAATAATGCACGGAGGGGGACCTGGTGTCTTTCCGCCATTAAAGCTGGAAAGTCACCATATGACCTATCATGTGTCGGTGTGACGTTAAATTCAATAAACTTTTTCCTGGAAGTTAGAAAATTTCAAAGTCAAACTTTCGCGTCTCACGAAGAAACAAAAATTCTAAGTCCAACTTTACGGCTCTGTTTGTCTTACATGAAAAGAAAGTATACGCATTAGAAAAAAAACTAGCCTTAAATTACAAGGTATATCTAAATTTTTAGAGATATCTGTGATATCTAAACAAAGAAAAATATTCAAGTGGCAATTTTTTAAATCTTGCTAGCCAGATTTTACAATAATTTTACACAAATGGTCCTTGTGTGACCCTCTACCAAGATTGTTCAAAACATTTCCATTAGTTAGCAAACCAGTCAAATTTACGTCACATTTTTTTAAATTTCTGAAAGAAAATTAATAAAACTCTTTTCATTCCTAATTAAAGAGGTCCACCAACATTTACTGCAAAAATATCTTGTAATATTTAATTTATTTAAAAGAAAAACCAGAAAAAGTCAAATTTACCACTAAGTTTTTTCAAAGTATAATGTCCCTATCTTATGAAATAGTCTAGGGTCAAATTTTCCGCAACTGAAAATGTCTAAGTAGAACTTTTCCGCATTATGAAATTGTGAGAGTCAGAATTTCCGCAACTGAGAAATGTAGTGTCATTATTCTGTATGTTTTCCGTAAAAACAAAAATTATTTTCTGCAGAAACTGAAGGTTTCAGCAATTTTTCCGCATTTTCTCCACTTGAAATGCAGTGCGGAAATCTAAGCTAAGGGCGATCAAATATAGACTAAAACTTTACTAGATTTCAAAGTAATGTTTTTCATTATTCCTTTGTATCCATACTTCGTTTTACTATTGTTTTGGGGCTTGTAGGAGTGTAAAAATTTCTAAGTGGAAAAAGTTCGTGTTGTAAAAATTACTAAGTGCCAAAATTCCGTCTACAAAATTTGACTAAGTCGAAAAAGTCCGTGTCTACCAAAATGACGTGTGGGTTATTTTGGTTATATTGAAGAAGTATATTTGTTGTAAGTGTGACTTTATCTTTCGTCTTATATGCTGCGATTAAAACAACTTTAAAGAAGAGTAGGACTTTATGCCCGGAAGTGGGCATTCTGTAAACACACGTTAAGCGAAGTTCTTGGATACACTAACACTCCAGGTCATATTACACTGTTACCGGATGACATTTGGAAATGTGCGCACGACCATTAAAAACAAACAGTTATTTCATAATCAATGTATTATTTTTAAAAAAGGATCCAATTTGAATGATATGTATTGACCCTTTTTCAAAAACCAAAATTAAATTTCTCTTGCCTTACTCTAGCGGCTGCTTCGGGTGTGTAAAGTTCATATGTTCTTATTAGAATGTTTTCCTTGTGATTTTTTTTTCATTTCATTTTATTTTGTACATGTGAGATGTTTTGTCCTGCTCAACCTTGGGCTAGAGAGTATAAACGGTAGCATGCATTTTTACTACCGTGCTCCAGTCTGTTCATTGATATGTTTGTGTTATCTTTGTTTATTTGCTGTACTTCGTTTATGTTTTATGTGTATATACAAACGCTGCTGTCGGGTTTTGGTTTATGTTTTATGTGTATATACAAACGCTGCTGTCGGGTTTTGTTTATGTTTTATATGTATATAGAAACGCTACTATGTTTTATGTGTATATACAAACGCTGCTGTCGGGTATTGGTTTATATTTTGTGTGTATATACAAACGCTTCTGTGGGGTTTTGGTTTATGTTTTATGCGTATATACAAACGCTGCTGTGGGGTTTTGGTTTATCTTTTATGTGTATATATACAAACGCTGCTGTGGGGTTTTGGTTTATCTTTTATGTGTATATACAAACGCTGCCGTCGGGTATTGGTTTATGTTTTATGTATATATACAAACGCTGCTATGGGGTTTTACTTTATGTTTTATGTGTATATACAAACGCTGCTGTCGGGTTTTGGTTTATGTTTTGTGTGTATATACAAACGCTGCTGCGGGGTTTTGGTTTATGGTTTATGTGTATGTACAGACGCTGCTGTGGGGTTTTGGTTTATCTTTTATGTGTATATACAAACGCTGCTGTCGGGTATTGGTTTATGTGTATATACAAACGCTGCTGTAGGGTTTTACTTTATGTTTTATGTGTATATACAAACGCTGCTGTGGGGTTTTGGTTTATGTGTATGTACAGACGCTGCTGTGGGGTTTTGGTTTATCTTTTATGTGTATATACAAACGCTGCTGTCGGGTATTGGTTTATGTGTATATACAAACGCTGCTGTAGGGTTTTACTTTATGTTTTATGTGTATATACAAACGCTGCTGTGTGGTTTTGGTTTATGTGTATGTACAGACGCTGCTGTGGGGTTTTGGTTTATCTTTTATGTGTATATACAAACGCTGCTGCGGGGTTTTGGTTTATGGTTTATGTGTATGTACAGACGCTGCTGTGGGGTTTTGGTTTATCTTTTATGTGTATATACAAACGCTGCTGTCGGGTATTGGTTTATGTTTTATGTGTATATACAAACGCTGCTATGGGGTTTTACTTTATGTTTTATGTGTATATACAAACGCTGCTGTCGGGTTTTGGTTTATGTTTTGTGTGTATATACAAACGCTGCTGCGGGGTTTTGGTTTATGGTTTATGTGTATGTACAGACGCTGCTGTGGGGTTTTGGTTTATCTTTTATGTGTATATACAAACGCTGCTGTCGGGTATTGGTTTATGTGTATATACAAACGCTGCTGTAGGGTTTTACTTTATGTTTTATGTGTATATTTAAACGCTGCTGTGGGGTTTTGGTTTATGTGTATGTACAGACGCTGCTGTGGGGTTTTGGTTTATCTTTTATGTGTATATACAAACGCTGCTGTCGGGTATTGGTTTATGTGTATATACAAACGCTGCTGTAGGGTTTTACTTTATGTTTTATGTGTATATACAAACGCTGCTGTGGGGTTTTGGTTTATGTGTATGTACAGACGCTGCTGTGGGGTTTTGGTTTATCTTTTATGTGTATATACAAACGCTGCTGTCGGGTATTGGTTTATGTGTATATACAAACGCTGCTGTAGGGTTTTACTTTATGTTTTATGTGTATATACAAACGCTGCTGTCGGGTATTGGTTTATGTGTATATACAAACGCTGCTGTAGGGTTTTACTTTATGTTTTATGTGTATATACAAACGCTGCTGTGGGGTTTTGGTTTATGTTTTTGTGCATATACAAACGCTGCTGCGGGGTTTTGGTTTATGTGTATGTACAGACGCTGCTGCGAGGTTTTGGTTTATGGTTTATGTGTATGTACAGACGCTGCTGCGCGGTTTTGGTTTATGGTTTATGTGTATGTACAAACGCTGCTGTGGGGTTTTGGTTTATGTTTTATGTGTATATACAAACGCTGCTGTGGGGTTTTGGTTTATGTTTTGTGTGTATATACAAACGCTGTTGCGAGGTTTTGGTTTATCTTTTATGTGTATATACAAACGCTGCTGTCGGGTTTTGATTTATGTTTTTTGTGTATATACAAACGCTGCTGTGGGGTTTTGGTTTATGTTTTATGTGTATGTACAGACGCTGCTGCGCGGTTTTGGTTTATGTTTTATGTGTATGTAAAGACGCTGCTGTGGGGTTTTGGTTTATGTTTTATGTGTATGTACAAACGCTGCTGCGCGGTTTTGGTTTATGGTTTATGTGTATGTACAAACGCTACTGTGGGGTTTTGGTTTATGTTTTATGTGTATATACAAACGCTGCTGTGGGGTTTTGGTTTATGTTTTATGTGTATGTAAAGACGCTGCTGTGGGGTTTTGGTTTATGGTTTATGTGTATGTACAAACGCTGCTGTGGGGTTTTGGTTTATGTTTTTGTGTATATACAAATGCTGCTGTGGGGTTTTGGTTTATGGTTTATGTGTATATACAAACGCTGCTGCGGGGTTTTGGTTTATGTGTATGTACAGACGCTGCTGCGGGGTTTTGGTTTATGGTTTATGTGTATGTACAAACGCTGCTGCGGGGTTTTGGTTTATGTGTATGTACAGACGCTGCTGCGAGGTTTTGGTTTATGTTTTATGTGTATGTACAGACGCTGCTGCGCGGTTTTGGTTTATGGTTTATGTGTATGTACAAACGCTGCTGTGGGGTTTTGGTTTATGTTTTATGTGTATATACAAACGCTGCTGTGGGGTTTTGGTTTATGTTTTGTGTGTATATACAAACGCTGTTGCGAGGTTATGGTTTATCTTTTATGTGTATATACAAACGCTGCTGTCGGGTTTTGATTTATGTTTTTTGTGTATATACAAACGCTGCTGTGGGGTTTTGGTTTATGTTTTATGTGTATGTAAAGACGCTGCTATGGGGTTTTGGTTTAAGTTTTGTGTGTATATACAAACGCTGTTGCGAGGTTTTGGTTTATCTTTTATGTGTATATACAAACGCTGCTGTCGGGTTTTGATTTATGTTTTTTGTGTATATACAAACGCTGCTGTGGGGTTTTGGTTTATGTTTTATGTGTATGTACAAACGCTGCTGCGGGGTTTTGGTTTATGTTTTATGTGTATGTACAGACGCTGCTATGGGGTTTTGGTTTATGTTTTGTGTGTATATACAAACGCTGTTGCGAGGTTTTGGTTTATCTTTTATGTGTATATACAAACGCTGCTGTCGGGTTTTGATTTATGTTTTTTGTGTATATACAAACGCTGCTGTCGGATTTTGGTTTATTTTTTATGTGTATATACAAACACTGCAGTGGGGTTTTGGTTTAAGTTTTATGTGTATATACAATCGCTGCTGTGGGGTTTTGGTTTATGTTTTATGTGTATATACAAACGCTGTTGTGGGGTTTGGGTTTATGTTTTATGTGTATATACAAACGCAGTTGTTGGGTTTTGGTTTGGAAAGCTGCGTTCTTGGAATGTACCTATTCCTACTGGATCCTTGTTCTTGTTTCTTTTTTTTTTTTCGTATTATTTTTAAAAATATATTTACATGCGTTACCTTTGGACCAGTAAGTATACAGAGACGTGAATACTGACTTTTTAAGATGGCGATATTCGCTATTATAACCATATATCGAGTTTCCACAAAGTTCAGCAGGTGCTGAGACTGACAACACAAAATATAATTTCATGCGCAATTCAAATAGTCCGCCACGTTTATCAGTTTTGCCATAGAGTTGTATTAAGATTGTTAAACTTACCTGTTTCAATAGATCTATTTGCTCAAACATGTTATAATAATGTTTTATTTTTCTAACAGTAAATACTTTAAAGATAACATTAGAAAATATTACATTATGATGGTAAATTAATTCGAAATGTCCGTATGAATGGAACTTTTTCGTAACTCAACACTGTTGACCGCTTCGTTATAGATTATGACCCCGGTCTATAAATGCTAATCAAATAAACGCTGGTTCCGAGAAACAATTGTGATATGAGTTATACTGCTCATTATTCGACGACCTGACAAGAAATATGAAATATCAATTAAAATGAACTTATTATGTCAGGTCTAATATTTAGGGCTTTAAGAATCTATTCTTTGAGATCATTTGCTATAGGTACTACGGGACGTAATCACTGCGTGGAATTGCCACAGTAACGTGAGAAGAAACAAACGACCACATTCTACGTATAATATACCTAAACAGCATACATGCTATATTTTGCTACAGAAATAGTGTTTACTATAACATTACTTGATTTAACAGCAGTTTTTTAAGGCTATATTTTTACTAAATTCGTTTTAAACATTCTGACGAATACTGAAAGATAATTATAATGTAAAAAGTACTTTATCCCCAATTTGCTAAAGGGTGAGGGGCGTAGATGTAAACGAGTATTGTTTAAACACACGTTTTCAACTGTTTTCAGGTTATATTAAGATAGTGGGCCCGTATTGGTAATGTTTAACAATTGCATTAACTTGATACAGTCCTGAAGTTAACATATTTTCGTACTGTGATTCATCTTTAAAAGACTTTTACCATGTCATTGTTTTTTTTTTTTATTATTATTATTTGTTAATTTTGTATAAAAATATGTTGTTGTTTTGTTTTTTTCCTCCAGCTGAAACAGAGACAAATTTCAAAGTGATAGCCATTGCGCAAAACCAATATTCTTCTAAATGAAACCTGAAAGTATTGCGTAACAATTATAAAACACAAAATAAAAATGTCGATAACAATTTTTTCTGGGGAGCCTCGAGTAAAAGGATTTGATCGGACAGAAATTAAGCTCCAACTCTTAAAAATGATGGCCTTGCTCTCTGCATTCATAAAGAACCATAGGGCAGAAGTAAAACCTACCTACCTACATTTCTTCCAAACTTTGTAAACTAAGAATAAATGCAAAATTAAGAACTGTTACAAATGTAACTAAGTATTTTGAAAGATGTCTAAACATTCACCCTTCAGGTTCAATTTATTTTAAACAGCAAGAAATGGCTAGTCAAATAAAACATTTCCGCTTTTGTACGACAGATCAATGATAATAAGTCTTGAAAATATAACAGTTTATCTTACTTGAAAAAAGAAATATAATGAACAAAGTTTGGTTCTAGTGGGGCTTGAACCTACGCCCTCCTGAAAAATTAATTAAAGTAATCTCATGGTAGAAATTGAATACTCTTCAAAAAAAAGGAGTACATTATTATGGGTACGTTAATTTTCCTAACCATCGTATTAGGGAAGGAACATGACTAGACAATAATCATTGACAGTCCGGTTTGTAGCGGGATTCGAGCCCAAAATTTCCCTCATACCGACAAGAAAATCGCCCTATCTGACCAGTGTTCATACATTCATACATGATGTGTGTGTGGTAGGGGGGATTGCATATAGAAATATAGATGTTGTGTTTGTTACCTTTATATTTTATCTGATATTATGTCCCTCAATGTTTATTATCGCTTCTTTAGAAACATATATAAACGGCTATGGCACGCCAATTGTCCAATAATAACGTAAACCCAGGTTCACGGTTGAAAACCTAGGATAAACTAGGTTTTTCGAACGTAAAACCATGTTTCTCTAATACTTACCCATATTTTCGAGCGAAAACACGCCCAGGTTTCAACTAGGTTTTTCAATTGAACTTTGAATTTCGACCATTCTAAGTTCACGAGCTTGAACCTAAATTTACGGGAGTAAACCAGGGGCCACGAGCTTAAACCATAGTTTACGAACGTGAACATATGTTAACGATCGAGAACTTATAATTCCGAGCGTTAACACGGGTTTATGACCGTAAACATAGGTTCACGCTCGTGAACATAGGATAATGACCTAAAATCATAGTTTTGTTCGAGAAACCAAGTTTATCGAACGTAAACCTAGGTTCACGTTCGTAAACTATGGTTAAAGCTCGTAAACCCAGGTTCATGGTCGTAAACATAGGTTCTCGTCCGTAAACAATGGTTCTCGGGAATCAAATTATCCAATAATTACATTCTTGGTCGAAAAACTAGAATAATCGAATACTAACATAAATTTTCGAGCGAACACACAGGATAACGGGCGTAAACTATAGTTTACTCTCTTGAACCCATGTTTACGTCCGATAAACTAGGTTTCTCGATTAAACTTTAACTTGGGTGAACCTACACTTACAAGCATGAACTATGGTTTACGAAGTAATCCTATGTTTTTGCTCGAAAGAATAGGTTTACATGCTTTTACATTCGAAAACCCTAGTTTATCCATCGTTAAACCTAGATTTTTGACTGTGAAGCTGGGTTAATGTTATTTTTGGACAATTTCCATACATATCACGTCCGTAAAATATGGTTCACGATCATAAACCCAGGCTCACGGTCGTAAACAGGGATTCATGTTCGTAAACTCGTAAATATAGGTTCACGGCCGTAAACCATAGTTGATACTTTAATTCTAATATATCGACCGTACACCATGGTTAACATTTGAAAACTAGGTTTCTCGAATAAACAATGAATTTCGCTCGTTATCCTATGTGGTTTGATTGGATTACGTTCTCGGAACCTGACTTTTTGTAAGATTTTAATTTATGCGATTTCAGATTCCCAAGTGAGAATTATGTGCCGTTTATATCACTAATGAAGCAAAAAAACATCATCACAACAATACCCTATGCTCGCCTTAGTTTGATATGGAGAACCCATAATATCTAAGATTTTGCAAACATCTTTCCCGCACAGTTTTCATTCAGAGTTTTGTGGTAGCCAGCCTTTCTGTACTTTCAGTACTTTGATTATTATTAGATATCAAACGGACTGAAATATTGCAAGATAAAAAGGACGTTGTCTTGTTGTCTCATACTGAAATAGAGCTAAATTCCTCGGTAGAATAAGTACTGTGTTCACAAACATTTTTCAGTCCGATTAACCTCAGTATGTCATAAAATACCAATATAATAACTATCACAACAGACTTGTCATTTAAAGACACTGATTCTGGTATGCCTGGTATGTGGCCTATGGAGATCATAAGGTCTGCGTATTGGCGATAAGGGCCAATACACAAGTCAGGACCATTGGTAGCCTTGCTTCTGTTTATCATAATAAGCTACTGTATATCTACTGTGCAGTAAATAAATTGTAGGTGATATTTCTCACCTTTATAGCAAATCAGTTCTCACCTTTATAACGAGTTTAGAAAGCTTGATTGAATTAGGGCTAAATAAACAAAGTAATAAGATACAACAGTGTTTTATCATATTTTTAATAAAGTAAGTTTTTTAACAATTACATCTCATTATTGCTGTTTTTTATTATCAAAAATATAAAAAAAATGCATTCAGGCACATAGCTTTTAGAAGTAATAAATTATTGTGTATTTTGAACAATGATATAATCTATCTTTATTGCTGGATTTTATTATACATAAAAGAAAGTTAACATTATTCAGACAACACAAGAGGAATTAAGCATTTTTAATATATAACATCCTTCTGTCTATATACCTTCTTTATCTATTAAAAATGCAACTGAACACTTCTTTAATTTGTAATAAAATCCAGCAATTATCTTTTTTTTTCGTTTTTATTTTGTTACTTTTGTTAAAAAGATCATAATCATTGAATAAACAAACTTGTAATTTCTCTTATTAAGTTTTGAATAATTATTTTATAGTGAGAAATGCTTTGCTATAAGAGATATAATTTAATTGGCCAGGACATTACTCAACATGACTGAGCAATCAAAATTAGTATCTTATCAATTAAAATAATTTTGTGTACATGCTGAAAAAAGACTAAAAAAACAGCATTTCAATTAATAAAATGCAAAACACAGGAAATAACCAATTTACCTGTAGGCAATAAAATTTATGATTCTCTGACAATAATTAGGCTACATGTCAAGTCTACAGGGGTTTTATGGACCCTTATCAGACTGGACCAGACAGGATCTTGTATATTGGGGATTAAAAAGTCTGGTATTTGGGGGGGGGGGGGGGTCACTTATATAGGAGATTTTCTTTGCCTTTAATAATCAGATAAATTATTCTAGTTCATTATTTCCGACAAAAACAAATTAAGAAAAAATGCTAGATTTTGTTTTATTTTTTGAACGACACATACAGTTATTAACACTTTATTTCTAAGTTTTATTAGGTGAAAAGGAAATTATAAGCAAAATTGTTATTTTAGTCGGGCGTAGTCATGTGGGACGAGTACAATGACAGAGCATTTGAAAATACGATATATATCGTGATAACACTTCTTTTGGATGAATATATGACTATGCCTCCGCGGACGTCACTGCGTCATTACAACCATGCATTTTCCTACAGTGCGAAATGTTCAAGCAATCTTTACTGAAATATGGAAGAAAATCTACGTATACTATTTAAAACAACAAAATTGTTCTGGAAAGTCTATAGGTATGAAGTTTGTAGTGTAATTTCATCCATTATATAGAGCGGAGTCGCGTATTCCCGAGCCTGAGACAATTTACAGACTACAGTTCCAATCGCTTGTTATTATACTTCTTGAGCGCATTACAGATTTATATGTGACGTCATCAACCAACGTCGCATCCCAGATGTACATCTTTTGATTTGCCAGACATATCTGTCCTCATCAGCACAAATTTAAGGACTTTTTGTGGAACTTCCAGACTTTCTAGGTAGGAAAATCCACGGTTTTTATTCTAATGTGCTGTAGATCTATTGCTAAGATGTACGTAACTAATTGACCAAGCCTGTATATTCCTCATTGTTATATAGGACCTACATGTAAAGATACTGTTCGGGGGATGTCAAGAAAATCCGTTGAGTTTATCAATGAACGAATGGGCGATGGAACTATAGACGAATTTACAATGCGGTTGGTTGCCCCGTAGTTTTAACTGATGTTTTGATTTTCATGCGTATGCGCATTTTACGTGTGGCAAAAAGACCACTGAACAATATGTAAACGATTTCCAGTTAAACAAAGGAGATCAAACTCTGTCAATTATGACGTCAAATTGCCGCATGACGTCTGGTTCATTACTCCTCGGGTGAATAAAGTCCAGCATAATATCTATTAAAATATTTCAATGAGCATGTCAGAATGAAAATAATCAAGGCCTTCGAGTGGTTTAGCGTCTATTTTACCACGGATTAGAGTTCAGATGCGTAGGAATTGAACCACGAGGGCGTACAGGGTTCGATTTGATTGCCAGTTGAACAAAGAAGAAAGTCAAGCTCTGTATATCTAACAAATAATCAAGGCCTTCGAGTGGTTTATCGTATAATTTACCACGGTTCAGAGTTCAGATGCGTAGGAATTGAACCACAAGGGCGTTAGTTAAATACGGAAGCATCTGAAAGGAGAACCGTTGTAAATTAGACGATAAATAACAAGATGGCCTTGATTGTTTTCATTCTCACATGCTCATTAACACATTTTTTATCGCAGAATATAGAGAGCTTGACTTCCTTCTTTGTTTAACTGGAAATCAAATCGAGCCATGTTAGAATCTACGATAAACAATGGTTGGCGCGCGGACCGTTAAGAAAGCATTATGATGTCAATTATGGCGTCAAATTGCCGTATGACGTCTTGTTATTTACTACTCAAATAAATGAAGCCCAGTATAATTTTTACTAAAAAAATCAATTACCATGTAATAATGAAAACAATCAAGGCCTTCTTGTGATTTGACGTCAAATTCACCACGGTTCAGAGTTTATATGTTTAGATATTAAACCACGCCATATAACGCTAATGCCCTCGTGGTTCATTTCCTGCGTATCTGAACTCTGAACCATGATAAATTAGTATTTTGGCCCAGGTACGATATACTTTATATCTATCATATCAAAGCATTTCTAGGAATTTTCAAATTTTCCATCTCTTGCCCGTCACAACTTTCAATCATATATTACCTATATGTTTTATTAAAGGTGTCCTTACAACTTTGTATCAATAATACCGGCCTGTGTGAAGCTTGTCTTGGATTGCAGTTATCAATTTATGGCCATGATTTCTTTTAGTGCCAAATCAAAGATGTCTCCGTCTAGCTGTGCCTGTGTCCTTTCCAACGAGATCTTTCACATTGAAATGCACGTTTGCACTCGTAAGCAATGTCACACGAGACATAGCGTATTTCGGCCTGGATACGTTTTCTGAATAATATTTATAGATCTTAAGTAATAATTATTTCTAATAAGATATTACTGAGTAAAATCAATGTATGCTTAGGTAAATATAGATACATAGTATCCCTAAACGTGAATAAATTTAGAACCGTTTGAAGCATTAATGTGGTTCTTTGTATGGGCGGCTGAGTTCCTCGAATTTGTCTTTTTCCTTTGGAACATTTGTCCTTGTTTTTTTTTTCATATTTGATAAACCAGATGTCTCGGAATTACGTCATTTATCTGTATAACATTGAATATTTTAAATTCTGAATTCGGTAGAGATAGACCTAAATTTTTTCAAAAGTAGAAAGACAATAAATATAATGTCACTGGAACTGATTTCTAAGTCCTTAAAAATGATTTTACGTTGTGAAATATGTCAATGTTTTGTTTTTGTTAATAACTGAAGTTTTAATGTTTGTCCGCAAAGAATGACAACTCAGACATGCAAACAAAGATATCTGTTAGTTTACTTTCCTTGCAATGATACAACTGAGTGGAAAATGAAAACGGTTTTAAACACAATATCATAACTTTATGCTCAACAAAACAACTAGGATATATTCATATGTGTTTGATTTACCCATACATACAGAATTGCTTCAGATGTTTTTGTCAGCTTCTTTATTGTTAAAAATCAATTTTAAACATGCCGTTGATAAAATTAAATTTCACTTAGTATTTCATAGTGAAGATAACACAGTTTTGCTAGTATCAAAATGCCACAACTAGAACAGGTTTTGTAACACAGGACAAGTTGGATTAGCAATGGTGCAATTACATTGATGCCTAAACACAGCATATACAGGAAGGAAACAATCCTGCGTATGAATGTCATCACGTTTGTCTCCATTTATATAATAGACAGCATTCTACTTTAATGAATGAATGAGTTGGAGTTCACGGCGAATAGTCACAAAAAGGCATATATCGTCAAGTATAAATTAACGGACGTAAATTGAAACACATCGCCAATACTCATCTATGAAAAAAAACAACTCTATAGTGTTAAAAATATTGCTTATAAACATTGCAACATCGGACTGAATATAAATAATTTATGTATTAGATCAACATGTCATATTTCATTATAGGTCCATATAGGTCCCTGTCTGTTTTAAACTGAAACTTCTTTTAAAAGAACACTCGAAGATCGAACCTCAGAATAAACATACTGCGCTGTCCATGCAATCAATCAAAGTGCTTAATAGTAAGTTTATTTATTTTGTTGGGTTTAATGTCCCACCGACACAATTAGAGGTCATACGTATGGCGGGCGACTTTCAAGCTTTGATGGTGGAGGAAGACCCCAGATGCCCCTCCTTGCATTATTTCATCAAGAGCGGGCACCTCTATAGAACCACAGGCCTTTGTTAAGCCAGCTGGATTGCTTCCTCACATGAAGAATTGAACGTCCCGAGAGAGGTTCGAACCAACATCGATAAGGGACAATTGATTTGAAGTCAGTGACCATGACCACTCGGCCACGGAGGTCCCCTTAATAGTAATGTATACATAAAGGTTGTTTCTTTTTATTCAAAAGATGAATCAACGGGTAAGATATATTCTACAGCGAGGAAGGACATTTTCCTCACTGTGAACTGATCTGTTCCCTTGGTAACATTCACCTAAAGAGGGTTTAATAGCACACAGGTTAATGAACGAAGCATTATTCCTTTGTTGTCATTTAGTTAAAATATATGTATCTACCTTTTGTTTAACATCATTATATGCTAATTTCAAATTACATCGTATTAAAGAAAGGGATTTCTTTACAGTAGTATCAGCATACTTGTTTTCATTAATACCAACATATGACTTGGAATCCAACAAAATATGACACATGTTTTGAAAGGCAGTACATGAACACACAGAAGTATATATTTTGAATGAAAGTTTTTTAAACAATCCACCTGCTCATTCTGTAGTATTACTGTATTACAAGGTTAGCTTTTCGTACAACATAATCGAGAACAACTGGCTTTTCATATTTTTAGAAGTCTGATGATGTTAACCCACGATGCCTGGTAAGCTCATATAATTTTGGTATCATTTGAAAGTGTATTGCATACTGAAAAAAGAAAATATAAATTACATGACAAAAATATGTTATTTTTTTTTTCACTTTACAGTCTTCAATGATACTTCAACTGAAATCCAGTCATTAAAGTTTCGCAGACAAAAAACATGACTGTAATGATTACTAGATATAAATATTTTTCCTTGAAAATTGGCATACGCACATAGAATTATATTCTTAATGAAAACTTCAAATTTTGATTTGATTTTGCTTGTTACTTGTGTTTTCCGCGCATATAGAATCGGGCGGAATCAACATCAATATCAGTTTTTCTTTTCAAAACCATACTAAATATGAATATTTCTTCTTGAAAATTGCCATACACACGTAGAATTATATTCTCAATAAAAGCTTCAAAGGATTTTTAAAAATATTCATTACTTTAAATTTTTGATTTGATTTTCACTTATTTTAAACAAATTTGATTCCCGGACGCTATTCAGTCAGACCCCTTTCAAATGATAGGGTCACCAGGCATCAAAATTTTACCTATTTGTGTACCTTAAGCTTTCCAAACGAGTCTGATATTTATTGCGTTTATTAATTGTGGATGTAAAGATATATCAGATCTGGACAAACTATAGTCGGTTAAAAAGCGCCTGCCGCTTATGTTGTACTGTTTTTCTGCTTAGCTTAACTGCCGGACTGAGGGTATATTTAGGCGTTATAAACCTTAGTATTTGTGTTTCGCACGAGCTACGTTATCACCGTGTAATAACTTCCGTTGACAGCAAAACAGGATTTCATGATTTTTTTCAGGTTTTTTTCTGTAAATTTGCTTAAGACTTTTAAAAGTAAGCTACTGGATAAACGTTCAAATACGGTAAATTAAATATGAACTTTTGAATTCTTTATGTGTTCAAATTCGTTACTTGATACGCATATTTATATAAGTTGATTAGTAGTCGGATGTAAATATTTGGATGTTAAAGTAAAGACGGTATCACCTGGAAATTTCTATTAAGTAGTCGCAATGTACGTACTGTCTTTGAAAGTTTATGACATTACATTATTTCATTGACTTAATAACAAGTAAATTTACAAATATTACAAAAGACTAAAGAATTAGCAGTGGCTAGGATTATGGTACAGTAAATTATCCTAGCCTCCGATTCTAGTATTACAAAAGTTCCATATTTCTAGAGAACCCTATGAGGATAGGCTAGGATTACGGAAGTATTTAAGATGCATAAAATATATGTAAGGACATGCATATTAAAATGATGTGTTAACTTACTCATAAATTTCACTTGAAATAGCAATTTTTCTTTTCATCTTTTTTATTTATTTTTAATTTCTTTCTTTCTTTTTTTTTTTTTTTAGTCTTTTCAACATTCAACAACGGTTTGCAGCACTCACTTCAGGTATATAAACAGAGTAACAACTGTTAAAAAACTGTAGTCAAATGTTTAAAAAAAAGTTATAAAAAGGCCCGGATGTAGTTGAACAATTCGGTAAACATTAAACATTAAAACATCGCTAATTTCATTAAGAAGGTTTTAACTTTTATCATTCAATATCATTCATCAGCAGCGCATAAAATTTATTAATAATTGTCCACCTGTAACTGAACGCTCATGTATAATACCAACAATGATATTTCCGTGCACCACCATTAATATAACGTTTTAAGATTATAACCCAAAATGCCAGATCAGTAACATGAAAAAATACGGCAGGCTTGAAAAGTTGCTATTTGAAGTGAAATAAGTAAGTTTACAACATCAATTATGCATGTCTTAATTTTATTTTAGCTGAAAACCTTGAGCTCTTACTGCCACAAACCTCTATATAATGAGGGCACTTCTGACTGCTACACCACTCCTCCACAGGAAACCAAAATAATAAAAATTATTTTATATATCTCTAAATTCATATTTATTAGTCCCCTACTGTTTGAAAACCAGTTTCGGGGACTATAGGAATGCACTTTTCTGTCCGTCATTCTGTCTGTCCGCAGTTTCTTGTCCGGCCATAACTCTGTCATGAATTCATGAAGGGATTTTAATATTACCTGGCACAAATGTTCCCCATGATGAGACAACGTGTCGTGCGCAAGACCCGGACTCATGGCTCAAAGATCAAGGTCACAATTGGAGGTCAAAGGTCAACAGGGCTTTTTTCCTGTCCGGTCCATAACTCTGCCATCCATGCAGGGATTTTATTATTCCTTGGCACAAATATACCTCATAATAAGACGATATGTCATGCACAACTTTCAGACCCCTAGCTCAAAGGTCAAGGTCACACGTGGCAGTCAAATGTTAACATGGCATGAACAGGGTCTGTTTTGTGTCCGGTCCATAACTCTGTCATTTATTAAGGGATTTTAATGTTACTTGGCACAAATATTCCCCATGATGAGACGACGTGTCGTGTGCAAAACCCGGACCCCTAGCTCAAAAATCAAGGTGAAAATTTGAGGTCAAAGGTCAACATGTTTTTTTTCCTGTCCGGTCAATAACTCTGTCATCCATCAAGGGACTACAATATTACTTGACATAAATGTTCCCCATGATGAGATGACGTGTCATGCGCAACATGCAGAACCCTAGCTTAAAGGTCAAGGTCACACTTGGAGATCAAAGGTCAATAGGAATTTTTTCTTGTCCGGTCTATAACTTTGTCATGCAAAACAGGATTTAAATATCAGTTGACACAAATATTCCCCTGGATGAGACAACATGTCATGCGCAGAACCCGGGCCCTTAGCTGAAAGGTCAAGATCACACTTGTAAGTCAAAGGTGCTTTTTTCCTGTCCAGTCTGTAACTCAACAATCCTTAAAGGGATTTTAATATTACTTGGCACAAATCGCAGGCTTAGCACAAAACGGTTGTAACTCCTTCTTTATTTCATATAAGTTACAACTGTTTTGCGCTAAGCCCGCGAAATGTTCACCACCATGAGACAGAGCAGAACCAAGTCTAAGGTCAAGGTCACACTTGGAGACCAAAGGTCAGATCCAAGAATGACTTTGTCCGACTAGTCGGCGCACGCTCAATTTTCCCACTACAAAAAGTAACAGCTTCATTATAAATTCATGTAACATACCCGGGTAAGTTACATGAATTTAAAAGGAAGCCACTTCTTTTTGTAGTGGGAAAATTGAGCGTGCATTAACTAGCACTGACTGCCTTCCATTATTTAAAAAATACTCCAGTAATATGACAGATATTTAATTTTAAACTCTACAGTCCTGAGGGTATACAATGAATAACATGCGTCTGGGGACTCCCAAGCTGCAATAAACACGCGTATACCGGGACCAATTATGCGTACAGGGACGCCAATTTCGGCGTTTCCGAGAACCCTGAATAACATCAGATAAAATAATTATTTGATGCGCTGCTTATTTTCAAAATAATAAAAATAGTTCGCGATTTTCTGGGACAACCCTCGCATGTTCATCATAAAGTGCTGAGAAGACTCCAGAAATGATTAACTTTTACATTGCCATGGACTGAATTTTTTTTAAACAATACAATGAAACACTCAACGTAGCTCAAACACCAAGGTTCACTACAATTCATATGGTCAAATGATGAAACAGTAAAGTGCCAGATTTGGTTCAGTTCAGCTTATTTGAAAAGGAAAATGATTTTAATTAAAGTCACTGAAAATAAGATCATGTTATTATTGCAGATTGAAGGTGATTTCTCTCGCTAGTGACAATGACTAGTCAACGAGATGCATTCAGTTACCGGAGCGTGTCTCCGGCAATGTCACCCCAGCTATCTCCACAGACATCTCCACCATCTTCACCATTCTTTTCAAAGACAGAAGACCATACAAGGCATGAACGTAGATTATCAGCGAATGCTAAAAGACAGAAATATTTGAGACGGCTGTTGAAATTTAAACAGATGGACTTTGAATATGCATTTTGGCAAATGATTTACTTGTTTGTAGCACCACAAAAAGTGTAAGAACTTTCTATTTATGATTCAGAGTACAAAGTATTTGCTTGTCTTCAACCATAACATTAAATTTTACATGTATATAGCATAATTGTATCATGATATATGTTATAGCGTTGTGCTATATTCTGTCTGCAGCAATAATGATATCAAACGGGTAGTCCATGGCTGAGCGTTTAATATTGCTGACTTCGAATCACTTACTCGTCTCTGATGTGGGTTCATAACTTCACATGTGGTGGAATTCTTATATGAGGAAGCCATCCAGCTGCCTTACAGAAGATCAGTGGTTCTGCCTAGATGCCCGTCTGTGCCTAATTAAATGCCCAGAGAGGCACTTAGGATCTTCCTCCACCATCAAAAGCTGGAAAAGTCGCAGTATGACCTACTTTGTGTCAGTTTGAGTCTTAACCAAACAAAAATATTGATAAAAAAAGTTTGTTCTACATAGGAACTTTATTGAAGACGCTTTAAGTCTCATTGTCAGTCATGCATCGTTCCATATTCCATACTTGAACTTGCAGAGAAACATGCATGTTAGAAAACAGTTCACTGTTAAAAAATTGAAACATAATTTTGAATAACTGAAAAGGAAATTAGGAATTGAACCTATTTAAGATATTCTTAATTGGGCTGAAACAAGAAAAATAGGTTCATAAACTGCTTTTATAATCTGTATTAAACACCAATGAAACACAAATTATCTATGATTATTGTTATTAATATGTGAAATCTGCTCTATATTTTTCAGATACAGAAATTTTCAGTACAGAAAAAGTAAGTAAAGAATTATTGTTACAATGCAGTATCTGTCTGTGTGACTTATATAAACATTTTTCCTACACGTTCATTTGCTAAAAGTACAAGTTATTAGCATTGTAACAGTATAAAAACTTCAATAATTGCGTATCCTAAACCAATTCAAGATACATATTGTTTGATCAAGATTTAGAAAACATTTTTGTTTTTGTTTCAGACACAAAAGACCAGTGGGCAAGAGACGACCCAGCTTTTCTCGTCTTACTGAGTTTCTGGTTGATAAGTATGTTAATTTCTCTTAAAATACTGCTCTATGTTTATAATTGAAGGACATTTTCACATTTTGTCACATTTTCTCTTGAGGATCATGAGAGGACTTTTTTTTCAAAATAATTTTTACCAGGTAAACTTTAAAGGATAAAAACTTCAATCTTAAAAACCTGTCCTATCAAAAGTAAATTCTAACAAGAAATACTGAGGTGCATATGGCTTTGCCCAGTCAGCACAACTTGCAATATCTGTGTTATATCTGTGTTATATCACTCTTGTGTGTCAAACTTCTAATCCAATATCAGAGGCAAATGTTGTAATCTGTGTATTCTAGTCATGTTTTAAGAAATATAACATGTGTTTTTAAAAAAATATTACCAGTATACACTAAACTAAATGGCTTGATGGTCAGTAAGCAAAAATATTGCCTGAGGTCCAAAGATTGATAGTCAGTAGTCTTGACTATTTACTGGTAAAAGTGGTAAATCATTCAGTTAAGTGTTTTATTACATGAAATATTAATATTTATTTTCAAAAGTTTTACTTAATAGCCCAGTTAACCTTTGTTGAATATAGATGGGAGCTAGGTCAGACTGTGGCTAGATGTTTTATGTAAGGAGTGGACTTGTGCCAGATATGAATTGGTCTTATTTATAATTGATAAACAACATGACTATAAAATGTTCTTATTGTTTCCAGTTTCCTCTGTTGGGTTTGCTGTGGTGCTTGGATTACATTTTCTGGGATTTCTCAAGTTCATAGTGTGGGTTGTATTTGTGGATTGTATAGGTGTGGGATTACTAATTGCTACATTGTTCTGGTAAGAACAAACATACTTTTCTGTAAATATGTTTTACTTTCGCTGCCTTTTGCCCCACAAGTAAGTGATAGCTTACAAAGGAGGTGAGTGAATTATTGGGGTTACTAGGTTCTCGACATCATTAATAAATTAACTGAGCAATACGATCAGATCCACAGCTTGTAGTCAAAAGTTAAAATTTTAAGCTAGTATTGGTTTACTTTTACACATATTTCAAGTTGGTATTGTATTAACAGTT
Organism: Mercenaria mercenaria; assembly: GCF_021730395.1. Lineage (NCBI taxonomy): Eukaryota > Metazoa > Mollusca > Bivalvia > Venerida > Veneridae > Mercenaria > Mercenaria mercenaria. Next base: position 17,045,848 of record NC_069365.1, read on the forward strand.
GCATAAATTTAGGTTTTTTACATCTTTTACATCATTTTGAACTGGACAGGTTGTTCATTAAGGAACACAAAGAAGACTGTTAAAAGTAGGACTGTCTTGTACTGAACATTTTTAATCAATACATTATGAACAAATATTGATAAAACATTGATTTTCAACCTACTTGTATGTATATAACAATCTTCATTCTATTGACATGTAAATGCATATATACAGATGGATTTTGTTATCATTTTAGGTTTATAACAAACAGATATATGGTGATATCTCCGCCGAGGGGTCAGGAGATTCCAAAGGGTCAGGATGTAGAGTGGGGCTATGCGTTTGATGTACATCTCAATGCTTTCTTCCCACTTCTCATGATACTGCATCTCTTTCAGCTGGCTTTTCTGCACTGTAAGTAACCATGATATCTTTTTTTTGCAGATTTAATTTTACAGCAATTACAAAACTGTTTCATTCATATCAGTGGTCTTTTTTTGTCTTAACAGTAGCTTCAGACAAAAAATCTGTAATAGTTTGAGTTGTCATTTTTAGCTCATCTGATTTTTTGGGGAAAAAAAGATGAGTTATTGTCATCACTTGATCGGCATTGGCATCAGCGTTGCCCGATTAAGTTTTATGTTTAGGTCAGCTTTTCTCCTAAACTATCAAAGCTATTGCTTTAAAACTTGCAACACTTGTTCAACATCAATAGCTGACACTGTACAGCAAGAAACTTAACTCCATCCTGCTCTTTGCAAGAATTATGGCCCCTTTTAGACTTAGAAAATATCAGATTTCTTGGTTAAGTTTTATGTTTAGGTCAACTTTTCTCCTAAACTATCAAAGCTATTGCTTTGAAACTTTCAACACTTGTTCACCATCAAAAGCTGACTTTGTACAGCAAGAAACATAATTCCATCCTGCCTTTTGCAAGAATTATGGCTTAGAAAATCAGATTTCTTTGTTAAGTTTTGTGTTTAGGTCAACTTTTCTCCTTAACGGTCAAAACTATTGCTTTAAAACTTGTAACACTTGTTCACCATTAAAAGCTGACTCTGTACAGGAAGAAACATAACTCCATCCAGCTTTTTACAAGAATTATGGCCCCTTTTGGACTTAGAAAATATCAGATTTCTTGGTTAAGTTTTGCGTTTAGGTCAACTTTTCTCCTTAACGGTCAAAGCTATTGCTTTAAAACTTGGAGCAGTTATTCGCCATTAAAAGCTGACTCTGCACAGCAAGTACCATAACTCTACATTTCTTTTTGCAAGAATTATGGCCCCTTATGGACTTAGAAAATCATGGGTAGGACAATATTTCTATTATACAGAGACAAAAAAAATCAGATGAGCATCTGCACCTGCAAGGCAGTGCTCTTGTTTCACTTAATTGTAACATTACTATGACAGCCCTTGTGAGAATTTTCATTATCGAATTTTATGTAACAAATCTTTAGTCAAAAAACTTCTTGACTGATGTGACAACATAATTTTAATTCTGCTTTCTTTTTCAACCATTTAAAGATTATAATGTATTTTGTAAAAACAACAGGTAAATGAGTTGAACATGTAACTGATGTGCTATGTTATATTTCTTACAGCTGTGATAAATCAAGACTGGTTCATTGGTCGTTTCTTTGGTAACACTCTCTGGTTGGTGGCCATTTGTTACTATATATACATAACATTTCTTGGATACAGTGGTAAGTATAAGTGTTTTTAATTGTTTTATCATGCATGCTGTACACATTTCTGGATTTTTTATGCTCCCCAAAGGGGGAGCATATAGTTGCCACTTTGTCCATCCGTCTGTCAGACTTTTGTCCCGAGTATAACTTGAAAAGTATTAATGGCATTTGATTGAAACATCACTTAATCATAGAGGCCATTGAGACAAAGTGCATTATCAAAGAACTACCTTACCTAGTTTTTGAATTATCTCCCTTTATTATACAAAATATAAAAATTAAAAGTATTAATGGCATTTCATTGAAACTGCACAGTGTCAAAGAACCATAACTCTACCTTACCTAGTTTTTTCAATTATCTCCCTTTATTCGATTTTCTTCTTTTTATCATCATTTTTGTTTTTTCTTTTTTTTTTTTTTTTTTTTTTTTTTTTAGTACGTTATTCCCCATATTGGGACAAGCACATGCATCAGGGAGCATCATTTGGTTTTACCAATTCCTTGTTATTAAGTAATATTAATGATAGCTTAGCATGGATTTCTTTAACAAACATACAAACATTTTTGTGTGTTTTAGCACACCATATTCCGAAATGACGGTAAAAAATTTTGAACACAACATTGATGATGCAAGTGAACTCGCAGCCAAATTTTCAGGGATGTGAATTTTTCTATCTAATTTAGTTCAAAAGTATTTTTTCACATTTTCCATTTGATTATCATAAATGTTTGCCAGAATGTTTGTCTTTCTGAAATACAGGATAAGTTTAAAATTGGATTTCCAAAAGTCAAAAACTAGGTCACTAGGTCAAATCATGGAGCAAGACCTGTCTAATCAGAGCATGCTTGACTATTAGAAGCCTTGCCGTCTAACACTAGCTTTCATACAAAAGCTTTAGCAAAATTTTTCTGTGTTGAAAAAGGAACATAAATTTGGTAAATTGTTAGCCAGAGCTATGAAAATTGCTACGTGAAACAAAATTTGACCATCTTTTCCATCATCTTACCAAGGATTGAATGCTGGGCAGAAACCCTGATACAGTCATTTTGCCTAGTTAATATATGTGACCAGGGCTTAAGCTAGGGAGCGACTTGAGCGAAATAGTCACTTTGTAGCTCCCTACTTCGCTCTAATCTAACATCAAAGCGAAATTCAAGTCGCCCGATTTTTTTATCCACACACCTCCAGTTATCCGCTATCGGCCTGTTGACACTTGACTGGAATACAAGAAAGCATAATTTAAGCTCCGCCTACTTCAGATTACGGAGAAGTGCAAATGTGACACTTGTTTTGTAAATTGACCGTTGATAAACAAAGCAGTAGGGATTTATATTACATAAGCTTACACATTCATTAGTAGTTATACCCGAAAGGGACGTCAAGCAGTATACATACATACATACATCATTTCCGATCTTTAGAAAGTATCTTACCGTGCATGGCTCGAGTAATTTCCTTAAATCCACTTAATTTTACCCAAACTGTAGAAAAATAATATTATCACTGACACTTTCTATGAATAAAATAATGTAACTGAAATTTACGCAAATTTTTGACACCTGCCACCAGAAACTGGGTTAAACCTGTTTGACAACTGTTTCTTTTAATGTGTGCCGACACCAGCATATCAACGAGACACCAGCAGATCAAAGAAGACCTGTATTCTGTGTGATGTCATAGTGATGTCACTGCTATTGACATGTATTTAATTCATACACTTGTTGACTTTGAATTGGGAGCTTGATTTATTTTTTGCTGATATACCATATACCAATCTTAGCTGAGGGAGAAGTGACTTCTCCCTAAAATCTTAGCCTAGCTTAAGCCCTGAATGTTGATAGTACTTCCTCAACAATCATTTTGAAATACGGGTAAACAGATTGAAACTTGTGTAAATTAAAGCAGCAAGCAAGTTTGTTTTATGAAGAAAATAACCATATTCCATGATTATTGTTTATTTTAGTGTTGTTTTTTTCTCAGCAGACACCATATTTTCAGTATCTATATATTTACAAATATTTATTTTCTATTTCAGCATTGCCATTTTTAAAGAACACACGAGCATTGTTGTTTCCTGTGACAGGAGTGATAATTGTTTATGTACTGTCTTTGATTCTAAACTGGAACTTCAGTTGGCATATGTGTACGTTCTACAGATTTCGTGTATTCTAGCAGTGTGTACAGCGACCACACGGATCCAAGATACATAATAGAGATTGTGAAAAATGTAGATATGTACAGAATGTGTTTTTGTAATTAAAATATTTTGGGATCACAATGTCTGTTGCAGATTTGTTTTTATATAAGTTGAATGAATCTGTTATATGCTTTTATGAAATTTTCAGCTGGAGTAGTAATAAGTAAAGTATTTAACTCTGTCTTTTAAAGACAAAGCAATGTATTTTGACATTAATAGCTTCTTAAGCATATATATATCTGGTTTATGAGGTTTTCAGTGGGCAGTTAAGCCTAATTTATGACTAAATTTAACAAACAGCCATGAAAGACAATGAATAATAACTGCAGTAATTAAATAACTATTACTGTATACTGAAGTGAGCAGAAGAGTCCAGATGTAACTAGGGCTTGCCCAGTTGGTAGAGCATGGGACTATAAACTAGGTCATAGGTTTTATTTCCTGGGCAAGTTGAATGTTCTCCATGCTAATTTAAAAGAAGAGAAAATATCTTTGATTTGTTGGGTAAATACTTGCCCAGACTAAGTCAGGATTGCTACAGAATCAGGAAACCCTAGTTAGGTTAAACTGTTTACTGACTCAGATATTGTTGAAAACCATAGTTTAACCAATATCATAAAAAAACTAAAAATGTACCTACATGAATGTGATACCTACTGAAAGTAGATAGAATTTTTGTGTACTAAATGAAGGGACATAACTGATGGTTAACAGCAAAGAATACCTCGGAGAGTGCATACATGGTCTGTGTAATGTTTAGGTGTTCTGTGTAACACTTTCCTAATTTATATATATCTTGTAAATACTACACTTGTACAAAGGGGTGAATAAGGACTGGGAGGGGCTTTTAGACATCAGATCTGCTAGCATATTTTATAATGTCTGTAGTAGTTTTCCTCTATGGAAAACATTCTTGAGACTATCATCTTTTTTTCAATTAAAACTACTTTTCTAGACTTCTTAATATCGCTTTATTTTTATGTGCCTGTTTCGGAAAAATGGACATATTATGTAATGGTGCATGCATCTGTCTGTTCGTCCGTCATATTTTGTGTCCGAAACATAATTACTATTCAAAATATTGACTGAACTTTACATATAGGTAGGCAGCAATGAGACGATTTACAGAGAGCATGAACTAAGTTGATAGGTCAAAAGTCATTGTCACAAATGGAGCTCAAAGATACATATTTCCCAAATATTTTGTGCCTGGAGCGTAACTTAATAACTATTCAAGGTATTGACTTTAAACTTGGTATATAAGTTGGGATATTGAGGGATGCAACAATCCCCATTACTTGCCTAACACCCTCCACTAACACAGCTGTCTTGATCTTTAGCACCCTTGGTTGGACCTCGCTTAAGTTTGCTGTTACAGTAATGGTTACACATTTTTGGGCCATGGCAACAATTTTTTTTTAAAAAAGCTTTTAAGATATCTGGTCCACAAATAAGCAAGTTCTATATAACAGTGCTATTAAAATATATCAGATATTGATGCCATGTAAGCTCATATAATTTTGGTGTTATTTGAAAGAGAATTGTCTACTGAAAAAGAAAATATAAATTACATGACAAAAATATTTTATAGAATTAGTTCTTTTACTTTGTAGTTTTCAATGATACTTCAACAGAAATCCAGTTATTACAGATCTATCATTTCACAGTCAATAACATGGCTGAAAAAAGGTCAAGTGACTTAGGGCCTCTTGTATTAATATATTGTTACCTCTATATCCAATGAAACATTTATGATCAAGAATTTTCACAGGAAGCATACAGTTGTGTAAATGCTTCAGCCGTCTGTAGTGTAAGCGTATACCTCTTATCATGTTATACTCGTGTTCAGAACATCAAAGTATATTTGGTAGTACATATAGATACGCACCTGGTTTTTTTTTTTTAATCAAGATGTTTGTGTGGTTTATCAACTGATAACGTGGGAGCGTACTGTTCAGGAGCAGTAATTTAACCAGGACATGGTTCGAGTGGTTGAATATCAGATAATAAATCACAACAAAGCCATCATTATTTTCATTCTTACATGATCATAAATCTTAGAGTACTATGATATAGAAATATGCAGAGTAGATGATCTATATTCATTGTTAGGTAATGAACTTGATGTTATGAACTTTTATCTTCATGTAAGAATGATTAATGGTTTAACTTGTTTTAACATATGTCTTGAAGATTTGTGGCAAGGAATTATGTAATTTTTATAGGTAGATACACTTTGTTTTTGCCATGTTTACAAGATTTATATCAATTTATAACTTCCGTTGAACAAAATCAATTTCTTTATTTTTTAGCTACAGACACTATGTCATAGGTTGTTACATCCATACATATTTTCATGATAATTTGAATTTAAACCTTGTGAATGTATTCATCATGACTGGTTTATAAATATTTTTCCAGCCAAAAAGAATGTGTTTGTTCAGTAAAGCTTGGCCGTTTCTTATATAAACTTAGCTTTTTGTTTGACATTTTGTGAGATATTGAAAGCTGCATTTTTATGTATTTTTGGAACACATAAGATTAATCCTTAGCCTGCTAAATTTCTATAATAGACTGGTCCATCATTCAGTTTGGGCAATACCATTTATTATTCGAAGGGGTGTTAACTGAAAATTTACTGACTGAATAGCGAACAGTGCAGACCATGATCAGACTGCACGGATGTGCAGGCTGATCTTGGTCTGCACTGGTCGCAAAGGCAGAATTACTGCCGCCAGCAGGCAAAGGGTTAATTGGGTCACTAATAAAATACAAATAGTAGAGTATTTTAACAAATAATCCCTGTGAGTAGTGCTACATTTATCCATGTTGATTGGACACATTTATTAGAATTTAATTGATACAGGGTTATGCAATAAAAGTACAGTATAAGTTTTGTAAACATCTGACTTGCTTGAATAACACAGTACTTTTATCCCTGAAGGGTTTATAGACCAGTAAATTGAATGGTATTTGAAAACAAAAGCAGACTTTGTGGGGTAGCTAAAATTACTGTACTTCTGACACATTTATTTCCATTGGGCAGTCTTTGTTTTGTCTTTACTTTATGTTATATTCTTATTCTGTTTTGAGTGTGTTTGAATTCATGCATATATGCAGAAAGTTACTTCCAGATTTTTGAAAACAGATGTATCAAAATTGGTATTTATGTAAGACAGTGTAAACATTATATACAGGAAAGAAAGTTAGCCTTCTCCTAATAAGGTAAAGGAAAGGTTCTCTTTTTTATAGAAAATCTGACAAAATAGCTGCTATTCCTCAGTAGTAGAATGTTTGGAAATTCTGTGATATACAGAGAGAATTACAATGTCTGTTGTCTCCCTTTGGATTTTCTTATTTGCAAAAATTCAGTGAATTAGAGTAGTAATAATTAAGCAAGATTCAGCAATACTGATGAAACCAATTCAAAATGATGAACAAACAACTCACTTTCATGAAAAGCAAATATAATGTTTTTGCAGAATGATGCAAAAATGGCTAGAAAATTCCATTTAGTATCCAAATGTCCATATTTCGCTTGCTATGTGTTAATTTATGGGAGGTTTACTTTATTACATTTTATTTTTCTAATGACTGCAGATGGATATTTTATCTTGTGATCAAAGTAGACTTTTCTAATGAATGAAGGAGTTACCATTTTCCAAAGATATGCTAAATGAATATGTGCATTTTGTGTTGAAAAAAAAAATGAAATAACCAAAACTGCAAGTTTGGTGTTTTGAATGCCGGCCATGGATATGAAGGTTAAAATAACTTGTTTCTGAAGCAGTTTTGTTAAACTGTGTACAGGTTCCGAGGTCAGGAAAAAATTAATTTGAAACAATTGTTTATTTGAATCCTTTATATGTTAGATATTTGAAAGAATTATGTACATGTGTATTATATATTTATGAACGAATCATGTTGAAACTGAATTAAACGTGTCATTTTACTGCAAAATGAAAGTTGTTTATCGTTTTCTTCCATACCTATGCTTGACGTCTGTTCTACATGTTTTCATACTTTTGCTGACGTCTTGATATATGACACACGTCACATGATAGTAATGGAAGACATATCTCAAATACATAATGTAGGTCTTTCTCATACTTTAAGATAAAATGACATTTATACATCATTGTAACGTAAAATGGAAGGAATTTAGCTGTATTAATACTGTTTTATATTTTCCCATGATAAATTATGTAGAAGTTGCTAGTTTAAGTCCCTACTAGTGGAACACCGGAGAAGGCTGTAGGAACGCCCTCCGTCTGTCCATCCGTCCACAAATTTGGATCCTGTGAAAACTCAAGAAGTACTCCAGCTAGGTTCATAAAACTTTGAAGGTCAAGTTAAAATTGTTTCTGCTTCATAACTTTAAATGCATTGATGGATTATCTTAGTGCTACACTTAAACGTTCCCTATGATAAGACAATGTTTCAATGCATGAGATATGCTTGTCGGTTAAAGGTCAAGGTCACTGTTCAAGGTCAAGTAAAAATTTGTTTTTGCTCCATTACTTTTAATTGCATGGGTGTTGGTCAAAGGTCAAGGTCAAGTAATATTTGCCATTACTTTTAATTGCATTGAAAGATTATTTTAGTACTACACAGAAATGTTCCCCATGATTGTGCGGGGCATATGGCCCATGGTTGTTGGTCAAGGTCACTATTGAAGGTCAAGTAAAATTGTTTTTTCACAGGTAGGGGACTTCTGTTTTGCCTTTGCAATACTCGGTCACTTGTTAAACATTTCATACTGCAGTGTTCATCTGGAGATATGCCTGGTAAAGGGCCTTAATCCTGTCTTGATACTTGCCATACGTGCACTACACTGTTTTTGCATTATTCTACATTCCTAGAAGCAAATATATACTTCCTGGTTCGATGGTAGTTGAAAGAGTGTGTCCCGTTTTAAAAAACATAAAAGATAATCTCATGACGTTTTAAGCTTCACTTCGAGAATATTTACTATGGTATTATTGTTAACAGCAGAGAAGAGAATAACTTCCTTTGCAAGTTCTTAATTGATAAATATTAAAACGTACAAGGTCAAAAATAAAGATGCTTTTCAGATGAGCAACTTAGGCCCATTTAGGCCTCTTTGTTTTCCTTAATTCGTTGTAACAATGCTCTGTACATATTCCTGAGAAAATTAAGAATTATTTTTTCAATTCAATAAATTTCATGTGCTGGCAATCAACAACAATGAAGGTCTCCCTATCACATAAGTATGAGATTATTTGCATAAGTTTAAACAATTTTTTCTCATCAAGTGCTAAATGGATCTTCATCAAATTTGTCCTGTAGCATTGATATAAGGTACTTTCTAGAATTTGTTGAAACGCGGGCACTCGGCCCATTTTAGGTGCCACTAGAGTTAACAAGAGGGCCATGATGGCCCTATATCGCTCACCTGTTATCATTGTACTTGAGGACAAGAAGGTCCTCAGAAAAAACATCTAAGTCCAAAGGACAGGAACAACAAAGGGAAGAAATTTAACGAAAAAAAATCTTACAAGGTATAGATATGTTAAAATACACCTGAAAATTGGAGGTACCATCCATGTTGTACCACAGACAACTGGTCTCTTGTTTTCCCTACGACCAATAATAAAAAAGTTACTAAAAATAAGTTATTTAGTAACGTAAATGGGAAGTAATAAAAAAAAAAAAATATTGTAAGTGGACAAAAGAAGGATCTACCAAATAAATCTGTTGACATAAATGAAATTTCAGATCAGTGTCTTCATTAGTTATGGAGATATAACAATTTTAATTTGAAATAAAGGGAGGTAATTTGACATAAAATCAGTCCATAGTTATCTACCCTGATTGTCTCAGTCCAACTAATAACAATAATGAAATTTCAAATAAGTCCTGTAAGTACTTACTGATATAAATCCATTTTGATTACAATCAGGGGAGGTAATCAGATATAAAATAACTGGAACCTATGATTGGATCTGATTTGTCATGGAATCCAAGATTTATTGTTGTTGAAGATATATTGGAAGTTTGTATCAAATAAAACCATAAATGAAGTCTCTATATGGCTGCAAAAGCCAAAATAGCCAATTTTGGACCTTTAAGGGGCCATAACTCTGAAACCCATGATGGAATCTGGCCAGTTGAAGAAAGGAAACAAGATCTTGTGGTGATACAAGTTGTGTGCAAGTTTGGTTAAAATCAAATCATAAATGAAGCTGCTATTGTGCAGACAAGGTCAAAATAGCTAATTCTGGCCCTTTCAGGGGCCATAACTCTGGAACCCATTATGGGATCTGGCCGGTTTAAGAAAGGAACCGAGATCTTATGGTGACACAAGTTTTGTGCAAGTTTGATTAAATTCAAATCATAAATGAAGCTGCTATTGTGCAGACAATGTCAAAATAGCTAATTTTGGCTCTATCAGGGGCCATAACTCTGGAACCCATAATGGGATTTGGCCAGTTCAAGAAAGGAACCGAGATCTTATGGTCACTATGTGACAGGTGAGCTAAAAACAGAAATACCTTTTAACAACATCTTCTCATGGACCGCTAGCTGGATCTTCCTCAAACATGGTCTGTAGGATGAGCTTGAGGTCCTCTCCTAATTATATTCAAATGGGGTCACACTGCCTTTTTAAGTTGTCATTATTGCTAATTAAGAAATACTTTTAATGACACATTCTCATGAACAACTTGATGGATCCTGGTCTGCAGCATGGATGTAAGGTGCCCTCCCAAATGTGTTCAAATTAAGGGCACTCGGCCTCTTTTAGGGGCTTCCAGAGTTCTAAGTAGAAATGCCTTTAACATGCATCCACACACTAAAAAGACGGTGCTTTTTATTCTACATAAAACTAAGAAAATTCCAATTATTATGACTGCAGCACACACCAGGACCCATTTTAAATAAATGTCTGTAACTTACATTTCTTCAAGAATATTGTCTGTGCTGTATAAAAATCAAAGGAAAATTGGGGTCATGCTAGATGCGAAGAAATATTTGAGTCAAACAAACGCACTTTAAAAATCAGCTATATAGGCTGATCACTACCAAATAGAATGTAAGCCTCCGCTGGTCTAGTCACAAGTAGTCCAAACATAAATAGTACTAATCTTTTTTCCTTTCCTAGTGCATTTTCTCGGCAGCAACGTGCTTACTTTTACCCTACCGCGTTTCAGTATGTATCACTTTGCATTCTAATGAAATCGGCATGTTCCTATCGCATGCTAGATAAAAGTGGCGGCGTAATAATTTAATGTCACGAAAAGAGAAATTGAAAGAAGCGAAAAGTAGTAAATTCAGCGGTTGTATTTAACGACTGTAGTTTTCTTAAATATAAAAGTTAACACCCCCCTTTTCTTTTTGTTTTTCTAAAGTAGCGATCTAGTTCTTTATGGAATATAAGTGTCTGAAAATCTGATATGCTAGAAAATGTCGAAACACCGTTATGAAGTGAGTGGATTTTATATGAAATAAAGAACAGCTGGATTTAGTGGTGTTCAGCCTATAAGGGAAATACATGTTATTTTCTGAAACCCCTCGAAAATGAATGGAAATGCCATTAATCATCATCTTTATGATGTAAAACGGTAACAAATGGCTGAAAACGCTTAAATTTCTTGTGTTTTTGGAATTTAGATCGAATTTTCGACCAGGGGCACTATTTGGTTCGTTTTAGGACCTAGTAAATGTCTTTTTCTCGCATTTTAGCACTTCAGTTCTCTAAATAATTTTGAAATTAGCATGTTTCTGAATGAAAATGACAAACATCATAAACGATTAAATGGATGTTAAATGTAAATTCCACGAATAAGGTAAAATTAATTGAAATAATTGCTTGCACAGGGCTAAATTTTGCATATTTTTGGGATGGGGGTGACCTGTAATGAATTGTCATTTCTCTAATATTTCTCAATATTTTGCACCAAAAACAAAGCAGAATCATTGTGAAATAGGTGTACCTTGAGAATGAATGCAAATTCATGGAAAAACAAACAAAAATTTTCTCTTATAGGCTGATCACTACCAAATAGAATGTAAGCCTCCGCTGGTCTAGTCACAAGTAGTCCAAACATAAATAGTACTAATCTTTTTTCCTTTCCTAGTGCCCTTTTCTCGGCAGCAACGTGCTTACTTTTACCCTACCCCCGTTTCAGTATGTATCACTTTGCATTCTAATGAAATCGGCATGTTCCTATCGCATGCTAGATAAAAGTGGCGGCGTAATAATTTAATGTCACGAAAAGAGAAATTGAAAGAAGCGAAAAGTAGTAAATTCAGCGGGTTGTATTTAACGAACTGTAGTTTTCTTATATAAAAGTTAACACCCCCTTTTCTTTTTGTTTTTCTAAAGTAGCGATCTAGTTCTTTATGGGAATATAAGTGTCTGAAAATCTGATATGCTAGAAAATGTCGAAACACCGTTATGAAGTGAGTGGATTTTATATGAAATAAAGAACAGCTGGATTTAGTGGTGTTCAGCCTATAGGAGAGATCGTGTTTGTATACAAATTCTATTTTTAGAACTGATAAGACAGTGATCGGGTGGGCAGAAGCCGACCGTCCATGTTTTTTGTAAACGGTGATGTTTTTCTAACGGTCTAAACTTTCTTAAAACACAAATTACATAAATAATTTTTTGATCAATGGAAAGGTTATAAAACAAGCAATTTATTGATTACTTTTAATTGTTATTTCGAAATAAAATGGATTAATTATGAACGCTTAACTTACACTGTTTTTCTAAAGGTTGTGAAAATCACTACGCCGCTTTTAAAATTATATGTCATTTAAAACGGTTATTCATTGAAAAAAGATATTTGGATACAAAAATATGAAGATTGTTAGTATTTCAAATCTTTTTGAATTTTGAAAATCCATAAATGAGCAAAAAAGTTATTAAAAATTAAAAATTCCGATTCAATACGCAAACGGTGTTAAAATCGGTTATTAATAAAACCCGGACCGGCCCGGCCCGGCCCAAACCGCGGAAATAGCCGATTCCGATTGTACGGAAACCACCGGAAACTTACGGACGGAAGGCTAATATAATTACGAATGATATCGTGTCGATATCAATTTACATATTTAGAATTTAGTAAAAAACACTGAACTTAATGATGCCCGCGAGGAACTTCTTTGATGAATGGGTTAAAACTGCGTGTTCTTTCTGGTTGCAAAAACGTCTTAATATAATTTGTAAACTTGTACACAGGAAGTCGTTACACATAGCGTTGTTTTGACGAGCCTTCTAATTAGTTCCCGAAAATTTGTATCGTTATCATTATATACTATTTTATAATCACGTTTTGTCCAAAAAGTTGTTATATTTCGAAGAAAGGAATTCCTCTCGGGCCTCAAAGAGTTTTTGTTTCACCTGTGCATTCACAAAGCCTAAATAATTCTTTGTGTCCGGTAACATGCCTAAAAAATAGGTAGTAAATAGGCAGGGTTTTTTTTATACTTTTTTGTTCAATGAGACTTTACGGAAATTATTTTTATTTAAAAAAAATGAATACGAATAATTTCTAATATCACTGACAATTTTTAAAGAATAGAATGAGCAGTTTTTAAAAACTTTATTAAAAAGTTTTTAAAAAATCTCAAATACTATTAAACATTTAGGGTCATGTAAAAAAAGTAGGATAGGTCGGGAAACCGATTACGCACGAAGAATGCAGCGTTGAATATTGAAAAGTTTTACACACGGTACCCCATATTTTTAAAATATTCCTGTATAAATATATAGAAACAAATACTGAGATAGGTTTGTTCACGCAGTATTCTGAGTATCTCTTGAACTTAGTCGACTGAACTGACGTACGATGAAAGTCACAAATTGAATATATTGTGGCACATTGCAGTTTGTGGCATAGCCTTTGCACTTTCGGTAATCGATTTCATATTCGGCAGGTTGCTATGATGTTTTAACATCTTTTTTTTTTTTTTTTTTTTTTTTTTTTTCAAGTTTGCAAGTAATCTCTGAATAAACTGGCTTACTTAAGTTATATTCAAATTAGTTCAAAACTATATAGAGTAGAATCGAGATACAAATTTTACCTTTTTTCATTTTTGTACAGATGTCTCGTAAACCGGAGGTCGCGGGGTCGAATCCTGTCAGCGGATTTTGACCGTGACTCCAACAGTCCCTTCTTTCGGTGCGAGTACTGGTTAGTTTCCAGGAAGCAGTCATCGAGTGTATTTCACATTAGTTGGTGAACCAGAGCTCGACGCGAAAAAGAAATATTTTAAATGGGAACAAAATTACCATTTAACTGCACTCAATATACAGAACGATTCACACTGTTTCGTGAAAAAAGACCAAGTAAAAACTTGTTAAGGTTCGTTTGGATATTTACCAATGCTCTACACTTTCAGATTATGCATTTAGATACTTCAAGATTAAACTTCAATGGTTAGACATATCTTGCAAAACTTTGCAATTTATTTAGGTTGATTTGATATATTATTGTATACAGAATGCCTTTTCAGTCAGTTTGCTAACTAGTGCTCGGCATGTTTGGTACATAACAACTGAAGAATCGTTTGAGCCCGCTAATCATAATTTACAAATAAGTCTGGAAAAAGCAAAATAAACCTTTGAATGGATGTTGTTTCTTCAAATCTCACAAATTTCTTCATTAAGATTTTTTTTGTAAGTTTATCAATATCACAATGTACTGCAGACGATTTACTCTAACATTGCTTACTTTACTATGGTCACGTGACCACACCGGAAGTGAACTGTACTTGGATCTATATTGAGCAGCTTTAATGCTGTCGCATTCTGAGACCCTACGTTTTGTGAGTTTTTCATTGGTAGAACCAAACCTATTGTAATTATGCAAATTAAACTGTTGCTCTTTTTTTTTTGTATACAGAGTAATTGTACAATAGTTTGCAGTTTTTTACGAAAGATCTGAGTGTAATTCTCCAGCTAAAATGGTTTGTTAAACTGTCCATGTGTGGCTAAATCCATAAAGCATCTCAGAAAAGTTTTAACCTTACAAATTTTTTCAACTTTACGGTAAAGAAAGTGTAATGAGCGGGATTTTCCAAAAACAAGTTGCATCCTTCATAACTTGTTTAAATAATAGTAAAAGTTGATCTTCACCCGATATTACATTGTATTGAAAAGTTAAAATTTGTACTCCTTACGCAAATCGCGTCCAAATCGCGTCGTGAAATCACATTTTAGTTCAACCCTAAATATATATAGTTGTGACGTTTCTGTTTTTACGGAGATTAATTTATTTTTTGGGTTGTCCATTATATCCAAAAAGTAATTATGTTTCATTTGGTATAACAGGTCCATTGAAACTTATATGTTTTCAAATGGAATGACGAAGTAGTGTGTTCTTTTTTTCACAAATACAATTATGATAAAAAAATGAATTGTAATATGAGCGAAAAATACACTGGGGTCTCCTTCTTCGTTTTCGCTGTATTGTCTCAGTTTTCTCCTACCCTATTTTCACGCACAGCTATTGCACACTCAATTTTTACAAACAAATGCTTGTATCTAAGGGAAAAATAAGTTAATCACCAAAACTAGTTTACAACAGCATAAATTTCATTTTAATTATATTCTTATTTTGTTAGCCATTTTCGATTTCTTTCCGATCTTTATTGTTACGCGTGTATACCTGAATACATGTAACACAAAAACGGCGTAATGAAAAACATTATATAGTACTTCTTATTAAACATTTTACTGATCGTTCGCCACTTAGTATGTATCTTTTATTTTCTGAAAATGTTCCTGAAATGTTTTTGAATGAAATAAAATTATAAAATGACTACCAGGTTCATTTTCATGCTGCGGTGCTAGGAAAATTTTGATTGTGCATATCAAAGTCCCGACCAACTTAAAAGTCAGAATTAGCCGGGAAGAATTTTTCCTGTTGTGGCCTTTTAGGATTTTAAGCCCATTTTCGTCAACATTTTATTATACATTTACATTTTAAATACTAAACTCTTTCTCTACATTAACTTACAATTGTCGCATTGAAAAATATTAGTCACAGATAGAGTTATTTCGAGGGATCACCCTCTCATGAATACATTATTTATTTTATTATACCGAAAAATTAATGAAATGATTTATTTAACATTAAAAAAGTTATTACTTACCAAATAATGAAGACAGAATTAAGGAGGCTTTACTAGTAAGCACTTAGAAATTGTCGCGACTTTGCTGTATAAAAATACTTTTTGATAGGTATTGTCTTGAGGTTACATAACGCTGTATTTATGGGCATACTTCAACAAAATCAGCAGCAGTAACATTCGAAAAACGGCGATAACTACGAAACATATAATGAGAGCACTCATTTTCTTAGTAGTTAATTAATTTCCAATCTGATGGTGATAGTTTCAATTTAATATTTGATGAAAAATTGTTTCCATTTTTGCATGTAGAACAAAGCATTCAAAAGCAGAAAAGGAAAATAGGCCGGGTTCACACATGTATGAACACAAGATAAAGTAATTTAATCCTATGTATAAATAAGCGCATCGTCTTTTAATCAGTACGAAAGTATCGATCTCTCATAGGGAGACATGAAAATGTAATATCACATGCGCAGAAAAACAAAATAGCGTTGTTGCGCATGTGATATGAAATTATTGTTTTTATCATTAAATCTATATTTATAGTCCTTTCCATTGTTCTAGATGTAGTCACATGTTCAACGATAAAAAGTCGTATTTTCTCGAAGGCGGAGCCAAACACACATATTGACTTCCAACTGTGACGTCCACATGTTATTACGTTAAAACAATGCGACGTCGTATACAATTAACCACGAAAGATGACCTAAGGCTGCAGACATTTGTATCTAATGTTTATACTTATGCGTAGGCTGAATTTAATAATAAAACAATGGTCGCCTTTTATGTGTGGTCGATATGTGGATTTATCGACCTGTTAAAGCGATATCAAGTCGATAAATTCGCCCGAGGTTGATATTGCTTTTATCAGGCCGATAAATCCACATAATTATGAGCCACGCCATGAGAAAACCAACATTGTCTATTGCGATTAGAGAAACCGTTAGCAAACAGCATGGATCCTGACCAGACTGCGCGGATGTTGGTTTTTTCATGGCGCGGCTCATATCGACCTCACCAAAAGGCAATTATTGTATAATATCACATGCGCAGAAATTGAAAATAACGATTTTGCGCACGAGATATTAAAACGCTTGTAAATATGATATATTATTCAAGTTAAACTAATGGGAAAATTGCATTGGACATTGTGTGGGGTATAATAATTTAACATTTGAATTGCACACATTTGTAATCCATGCTTTAAAATGTTCATTTTAAAAACAAAAAGGTTAACATTGTGTGAATAGTTGTATAAGCATAGCATAAGCATAGTTCGTAGTCCGACCAGACCGGTTTTTTTTTAATTCTGTGTTAAAAAGATATGCTAGTATTATTTCAAATATAAAAGAAAGAGAAATCAAAAATTAAATAATCTAAAAACAAAAATAACGTTAGCAGTAAATTGTTAAAACACGAAAATGCATTGCTATCACTACCCTCCCATTTATCCATATTAGATATTTACCGTTTTTTTTATTGTTTTGTTTTAAACAGACTGAGCGGGCATGTTTCTACAACTTACTGTAACTCCGGGTATCATCTCCATACATATCACACGGTTTTGTTTAAAGCTAAATCATATGATTTATCATTTGAGCAACATTTTATGATATTTTTTTTTCAGTTTTCTTGTATTTCAGTAACAAAGACCTATTACATAGAGTTATACCTCTTCTGGAAATGTTTACTTTGATACTCTTTATGAAATTTTGTAATTGCCTCCATTTAATATGAAAAAATGTAAAAAGTGGACTATTTTTTTAGCTTTTAATATAATTTATTAGTTTATTTAGTTTTATATTCAAATTTGAATACTTCAACAACCTGAAACAAATGGCAAGTATGAAAACAGCGCATAGCTTCAAAGTTCATCTATTTTCGATCTATCTTGGTTGCGCAACCGAGATACTCAAAAGGAGTATAATAATAATTTCATAAACTTACATTTCTAGTTAATTTTCGCAAAATGTGTACTTATCAATGCAAATCTTTGACAACCTTAATTAATATAAGAGTGTTTATATTCATATGTTCCCTAAGGCAAGATATTTTCATTAAATTAATACTTAATATGCTAAAACGCTATCTTGGTCGGGCAACCAAATTTTATAAATACTTCCAGTGCACGGACCCCTTCGCCGTACTACACAACCTCGTGTCACATCGTTAGGTGTGAAATAACGACGTACCATTAACTAGCCTGTCCAGTTCTGTTGAAAGTATCCTGCAAACTGCTATCTCGTGTCTGTCCGGTACACAAAATGACACATCGACTGCCGAACGTATTACTTCTTTGATTGAGTGTGATTCAAATATCTTGTTATTTTAGGTCTTTGCTTATGTTAAGTGCAATACTTCATCAAACATACGTATCATCAATATTAAATACTTTGCTTCTACTTTTGTAATAATGAAATAAAATACACATAAATTTGCCTTGATTAAGATGACGGTATCACCATTCGTAATTATATTAGCCTTCCGTCCGTAAGTTTCCGGTGGTTTCCGTACAATCGGAATCGGGTATTTCCGTGGTTTGGGCCGGGCCGGGCCGGTCCGGGTTTTATTAATAACCGTTAAAATCATTTGTTTTGCCAACCACCAGATAAACAGATGTTAACGCGTGACGTCACGGCGATCTCTCCTATTATATGATACTCTTAAATTGTAGTGCTTGTGCATGATCTAAGTTTCCATGACAAATTCTTTTAACATGAAAATGCTACCTAAAAGTAAAGCAAAGACCTGCCATGTGATAACAGAAAAAGCGTTGCAATGAAATTAAGGAAAATAGCTCTACAGCGCAAAATAACTAAGAACCATTTTCCCGATACAGTACGGCGAGAGAAATGAGTGATGGTATGAAACGGGTTTTAACCTACTTACGCGCATGCGTCATGGAAGCTGTAGAGCCGGAATATCTCGGACACTACCGCCAATCTGTGAACAATCTGTCAAATCAAAAATTGTAGTTTCGATTGGATTTCCTTTTCAGCTTTATTTCTGTGCCAAAACAACATGCAGAACAATTTAATTATATGATGGAAAATACAAATGGTCAAGATCTTGTTGACTTCGGCAGAGGTAAAAATAAACGGGTGGTTCAAATGTAAAAAAACTTTCAATTCCCCTGTCATCCAGTTTGAAAGAAAGGCGTTTTAGGCACAGACACTTGGGGGTCAGCACCCCTACCCCTCCCATGCCGCCCCTGACAACCTTCAGTCAATACATTTTGGTTTTTTAAAACAAACTGAGGGCTAGAATGCACTTTACTGGTACGCACTTCTTGCTAGGATTGTAAAAGGTAGGATGTGCTTGTTGCAGTCATTTAAACAGGTCCCAGAAAAGTCACAAATTAGCTATATAGCTAAATCTAGCTATATATAGCTAGAAGTAGCTATAAAACCAATACCAATAAGCCAAAATTTGTCAAAAATAAGATGTTAAAATGGTCATAATCACGTCCAAAAGGTTTGTAAGATGAAAGACAAAATATAACACAAAACAAGATCTTTGTAGTCACATTTTCAATAACTGCGGCAGTAATTTGCGATAAATCATCACTGAATTTTTCACTGGTGATAATCATGGTGTATATGACAAATCTATAAATGACTAATCGCAGAAATTCGCAACATGTATTGAAACTAAAACTGCATAGATCTTCATTCTTTGTGATTGTATCCCGGTACAACCCGTTTTTGGACAGCTAACGGTATATCGCTACGGTTTCGCTACGTGGAAAATGTTCAACAATTATAAATGCTGGAGTTTTGTTCAACAATCATTTATCCTAAAAAATACGCAAGTAAACAAACCTCATCCCGCAGCATGTTTTAGATATCCTTTCCAACATGGCTGACCCACTTTTCCATTAACCGGAAGTTGTACAACCCGTTTTCGGACACCTGCTTCAAAATATACTGCGCTCCAAAGTTTACGTCACAAAAAGTCAGAAACAGTTTAAACAAATCTCGAACATCAAATGTAACTGTTAGTAACAAGAAAACTACTCAAAACATATTTACAAAGTCAGGGTTCGAATTTAAGCTCACATACTCGCGAAATGCGAGTGCAAATTTCAAACTGCGAGGTGAGATTTCGGACACCAGCATTTTTTTGCGAGTGATAAGTTTTGGCCGAATAATGTGCATTTCTAACGGTCGTCTCAATCTTACACTGTTCTTTCTTTAACAACTCACGGTCATTGTCATTTGCAGAACGAATTTCGCAGCACTCTTTCATTTTTCGTCGTAAACGGAAGTTTACACACGATTCATGTCCCGTGCGCATGTCTTTTCAACTGCTGACAAGTACCTGCGCTAATTTTGATGACGTTTACCGCATCAGGTGGGTTTTTTGGTATCTATTAATAAGTTACTATTTATATAGCGCAAATACGATTGGCTGGACTCGTCACGTGGATGTTTGGTTTCCCAACTTTTATATTCATGGCTGGCTGCACCGGCGAAATAAAAATGGACAAGTTTTTGAAAAGACCCAGCGCTAGCACTAGTATAGAGGCCGATGTCGATGAGAAAAGGTCAAAAGTTGAAACGGAAAAGGCATCGGCTAAGGGTGTTTCCGCTAGCTTAAAAACTGTTAAGAAATGGATGAAATAGTTTAATATAGATCTGCAGTATGATGTTGAAGATGACCACGTGACAAAAATTGTCTGCAAAACTTGCAAGTCATTTGCACCAGCAAACATGTCCTCAAATGTAAGCCATTAATGCATACTAAACAGGCTCTTGATTTTTACTTGGAACCATATATAAAACTATCAGATATTTTGTAAACTAATAAAAATGTTGAGTTTGAGTTGAGAGGCACATGATAGTAGTTAATACGACTTTCAACCGGAGGCTCCGGTGACTGAGTTGAGAGGCACATGATAGTAGTTAATACGACTTTCAACCGGAGCAGTCCAAAACCTCTTAAAATAATATTTACCGATGACTAGATTTAAGTGTAAAAAATGTCTGAAAGTTTCAAACAGGATGATCAATTTATAGGTGCATTTTTTTTTCAGTTTGTCTCCGGTAACACTACTGTCAAGAGAGAGTCGGTTGCTTTCCATGTAAAATCTGCAATGCATGAACGAGCCATAAATTCAAAGTGTGCCCAAGAGAAAAAGGCCAGAAATGAGCCCTCTGATCTTGAAAAGGGTTTTCAAAAAATAGATATGGGTACCTCTGAGAAAATGAGCAAACTCTTTAGAACTTCATATTACATTGCCATGAAGGAGAGACCATTTACAGATTTTCCTGACTTAGTAGACCTTCAGACCATTAATGGTTTGCCACTTGGTGACACTTACCATACTGACAAAGCTGCAAGAAATTTCATTGAGCACATTGGTGGTGTTTATTTTGATAATATCAAAGGTCTTATTCATGATGCTGATTATTTTAGCATATTTTGTGATGGATCAACTGATAGGTCAGATACTGAAAAAGAAGTTATTTTTGTTAAATGTTTAGAAGATTATTATCCAAAAATGAAATATCTTAAACTTGTTGAACCTGAAAACACAAAGGCAGAAGGCATCTTAGCAGCTATTGACCAAGCATTTTTTGAGTTTGAGCTTAACAATTACAAGCAGAAAACTGTAGGCTTTTGTTCAGATGGGGCATCAGTTATGATGGGGTCTAAAAAGGGTGTTATTCAATTGCTAAAAAACAAATGGCAATGCTGAATGGATTAAAGCAGTCTGGTGTTTGGCACACCGGCTAGAGCTTGCTGTAAAAGATGCCTTCAAGTCAACATACATGGATAATGTTATAGAAATGCTTGTTTCTATTTACTATTTTTATAAGGGCTCAGGCAAAAGGTTTAAAGAAGCTGAAGACATAGCAGAGTTATTAGGGGAACATTTTATGAAACCAGAAAAAGCTAATGGCACTAGGTGGGTTGACCATAAACTTAGAGCAACCAGTAAACTAATTCAAAACTGGCAAGTTATTATCACTCAGATGGAGAATTATGCTGAGGACAATTCAAACAGAGGACATGATAGGGAAAAAGTAAAGGGCTACTTAAGACGACTTAAGCAACATAAAATGGTGGTGTTTATGGGGTTTGTTAAAGATGTTTTGAATGAAGTAGCCAAAATAAGTTTGCTCTTTCAGAGAGAAGATATCACAGTTTACAGTGCTGTGACAAAACTCCAGAGTGCTGAAACTGCCTTAAGGGCATTAATTGACAATGATGGTCCATCTGTCATTGAGATTAAAGAACAGATAAGAGATGGAAAGTTTCATGGTGTTCAGCTCCTTAATTTGCTCCCTAATGATACATTGGCCAATGACAGACGTAGAATCACACAGTCAGTTGTACTGGACTGTTTGTCATCTAGATTAGAAAATTTGACAACTGATGAAATATTCCTGGCTTGTAATGTTTTTGATCATAAAAACTGGCCACTAGCTACTGAGAGAGATGCTCTTTTGCAGTATGGCAATGGTGATGTCAGGGTTATCTACAGGCATTATCAAACAGTTTTAACCAATGCTGACTGTAACTTGGTCAATGCACTTAGCCAATGGGCTGATCTGAAGTTTCATGTATCTGGAAATGCAAGATATACCAACAAACATCCACTTTTAGTTTGGCAGCTAGTTAGTCAAATGGACCAAGATAAGGGTGACTATAAAGATATACTTAAAATAATACATCTGACAAATGTCTTGCCATTGGCTAATGCCTCATGTGAGAGAGCATTTTCCACAATGAAGAGAATAAAGTCTGACTGGAGGTGTAGGCTAGGAGCTAAAGTCCTTGACACTTTGATGCGAATCAAAGTTGCTGATGTTGCCCTTAGAGAGTATGACCCAACACCTGCTGTGACAAGATGGTGGTTGTCTGGACAAAGACAGAAAAGCCCAAATACTCTACCATATGGAGCCAGAAACTGAGATGCAGTTTCTAGGCCAAACTATTGCAAGTTCATGTATCTGGCACTGCCAGACCTGCGTTCACTGTCACAGCAAGTTTTGGGTCATGTACATTACAATGGCCATGATAACAGTGTATTGTACTATTAATTTAGTTAATATTTTGGTGGTTTAGAATTAATGTTTGATAATAAAGTGACAAGTCGGGAAAATGCAAGTTGTTTTTTCATTTAGCAAGTTAAAAAAAATACCACTTGCGAAAAAATGCAAGTAGAAAATCTGGCTAAATTCGAACCCTGAAAGTATTTTCAGTGTTAGTTTATGGAGTTAGTTGGTGGGATCAGCACAAATGGGACACAGGAACGTGTCTCCTATTCTGATTACCCTCACTGTTACATACAAAATGATAAGTGTACCCATCCCTTACATATTATCAGCATAAGGTCTAAATGACCCCCTAGTGGGCACATGATTCTGAAAAGAAACAGAGAAAAAAACTTTTCTACTACTATTAAAAATTTGATTAACCAATTGATTAAGAAAACCTCGTAAGGTACACTGGTCTATAAGTGGTAGCTTTTTGTGTGAAGTATACTTTTGCAAAATTTTATAGTGGGGGCGAAGCCTGTAAAATAGCCTAATCTGTCGGACGACCAGAGCTTTCAGAATGAAAACATTGGATTTATTCCTAAAAACACATATTTTGGACGTGAAATTTTGGGAATAGTGAAAAAAAAAAAAAAAATGTAACTGTATGTAAGTTTCTATCATTTGCTTACCCTTTTAATTTCAATTTTTCTTCAAAACTACCAGCGTGACATTTGTATGGTGTTTGTAAACAAAGCATGCATGTGGGAAACCGGAAGAGGCGTGTTTTCCAGGAAAACTAAAACATTACCGGGGCCGGCCGAATACGGGTTGTGTCCGAAAATAGGTTGTCGCGGGATATTTTGTCTCATAAACCATTTGAATGAGATAATAACTATTTTATATTTGATATTCACATATTTTGAACAATTGTTATTGGTTTTATAGCTATTTCTAGCTATATATAGCTAGATTTAGCTATATAGCTAATTTGTGACTTTTCTGGGACCTGTTAAATAAATTGTAACAATAATCTATTCATTAAAGAAAAAAGAAAAACGGGGGTGTAGGGGCGGTAGCCCCCATAAGAATAAATAAGGAGTGCTTATTTAATGTGCATACCGGTAAAGTGCAGGTGTCCAAAACTGAGCACATGTCTTGATCATCCAACGACTTCTCTTACCATTTCAACATGTTTGAAAAATTCCCATACTCTATCAATGCTCAAAAAAACTAAAGACAACTTACTTCAAATTTACTACGCAGAGCCGGGACACAGACGATATCGTTAGCGGTTAAAATAGAAATACTTGCTTAGAAAGTCAGCAGCCGCGATGGTCGAGATAGTACAGACGCTGGGTTTGAAAGAACTGTTTTGGGCAGGCACTTCGGGAATTCTTTTTTCTTTTTCTAATATAATATTTTCATTTTCTTTTTAAACAATATATTCTCAAGACAAAAAAAATACCTAAAAAAGGGAAAACAAGAGCTGTCTCCATGGGATGACACATGCCCCCGATGGCACTTTGAATGAATAGTTATGGCCGATGTTAGAGTTTAGGACCTTTGACCTACGGAGCTGGGTCTTGCTCGCGACACGTCGTCTTACTGTGTCACACATTCATGCGTAGTTATTTTAAAATCCATGCATGAATGACAAAGATATGGACCGGACACGCCCATCAATGCACTGTCATGAAAAATGACCTTTAACGTCTAAGTGTGACCTTGACCTTTGAGCTACGGACCTGGGTCTTGCGCGCGACACGTCGTCTTACTGTGGTACACATTCATGCCAAGGTATTTGAAAATCTATCCATGGAGGACAAAGATATGGACCGGACACGCCCATCGATGCACTATCCTTTAAAGTCTAAGTGTGACCTTGACCTTTGAGCTACGGACCTGGGTCTTGCGCGCGACACGTCGTCTTACTGTGGTACACATTCATGCCAAGTTATTTGAAAATCCATCCATCGATGACAAAGATATGGACCGGACACGAAAATTGCGGACAGACTGACAGACCGACAGACGGACAGACGGTTCAAAAGCTATATGCCTCCCTTCGGGGGCATAAAAAGATCGCCCATAGCGCAGAGCGAACCCGCGGCTCTGTCCAAAAGTATGCTCAGAGAACCAGCGTCTGTACTCTCTCGGCCACTGCGGCAGTTGACGTCATGGACGAGTATTTTTATTATAACCACTAACGATATTGCCTGTGTCCCGGCTCTGTGTAGTAAATTTGACATCAAGCTGGGATCTATTCTCCTATTCCTTGGACAAGCTAGTTTGTGTTTAAAACTCTCAGAGTAAGTTGTCTTTAGTTTTTCTGAGCATTGATAGTATATGGGAGATTTTTTAAACTTATTGAAATGGTAACAGAAGTTGTTGTATGATCGAGACATGTGCTCAGTTTGATTTAAAAAGCGAAAATATATTGGTTGAAGGTTGGCAGGGGCGGATTGGGAGGGGGGGGGACATGTTCTGACCCCCAAGTGTCTGTGGTTTTAGGTGACTTGATTGAAACCTTAAGTTTTTGTCTGGTAAATACAATTCCTATCCTGACAAGTTTTTCAAGTTTTCAGATATTTCATCTACCAGAGGACATTCACTCAAGCTCTATAAATCAACTCTTAAGAAAGGACTCCTTCCTCAGAATTTTTTTTTCTCCATCAGAATAGTAAATGCATGGAATGGATTGCCCAAACGGGTTGTAAGTGCTCAGACAGTTGAAACATTCAAAAAAAGATTAGACCACCACTGGAATGTAACTAAGAGACATGGGACACTAGAAGCTTTGCCTAGGCATTCTTCCACAGGGCCTCCTCTGGGTTTTTGATACTTGTCGCCAACCTTTTTGCCAATAAAAAAAAGGGGGAGGCACTTTTGAGCCAAAGTTCTGAGCCACTTTCAGAGTTCTGCCGAGGATTTCAGCATGATGAGCCCGTGGCTCATCTACCTTGAAAACATGGGGCCATTCTGGAACTTTTTGGGCCATTCAAAAAGAATCAAATTTTACATTTAAAAAACTTTACCTTTGTTATAAAAAACTTTACCTTTCTTATGCTTTAAAAAGTATAAAGTTTTTTAAATGTAAAGTTATACACAAAGTACATGTCATTAATTCTCTTTTCCTTAGAACTTAACCATGGATGTATGCTCAACCAATAAGTTCTTCTGAAAGCTCTGTTTGCCAGACGTTTTACTCTTACTTTTTTGCTTTACGCAAATTACTTGACTGGGTGGGGGTCGGATCAGTCTGTGATTCTGAGGTTGTTGTTTAATGTTCAGCGATATCTATAGTTAAATCGTCGCTTTTGTTCAATGTATCATTTTTAGCTGGACTATTCAAAGAATAGTCTAGCTATTCTACTCACCCTGGCGTCGGCATCACACCTTGGTTAAGTTTTTGCATGCAAGTACTTACAGCTATCATTTAAAGGCATATAGCTTTGAAACTTATTTATTCTTTTTCTAGGTCAATTACCAACCTCACTGGGTCAAGTTCCATAACTCTAACATGTATTTTGCGCAAATTATGCCCCCTTTTGGACTTAGAAAATTCTGGTTTAAGTTTTACATGCAAGTTACTATCTCCAAAACGAATGCAGATATTGAATTGAAACTTCACATGCATCTTCGGGGTTATAAAACTAGTTGATAGCACCAAGTCCCATAACTCTGACCTTTATTTTGGCCAAATTATGCCCCCTTTTGGACTTAGAAAATCCTGTTAAAGTTTTGCGTGCAAGTACATACAGCTATTACTAAAAGGCATATAGATTTGAAACTTATTTTTTTCTTTTTCTAGATCAATTACCTACCTCACTGGGTCAAGTCCCATAACTCTGACATGTATTTTGGCCAAATTATGCCCCCTTTTGGACTTAGAAAATTCTGGTTAAAGTTTTGCGTGCAAGTACATACAGCTATTACTAAAAGGCATATAGATTTGAAACTTATTTTTTCTTTTTCTAGATCAATTACCTACCTCACTAGGTCAAGTCCCATAACTCTGACATGTATTTTGGGCAAATTATGCCCCCTTTTAGACTTAGAAAATCCTGGTTAAAGTTTTACATGCAAGTAACTATCTCCAAAACTACTACAGATATTAAATTGAAACTTCACATGTGTCTTCGGGGTTATAAAACTAGTTGATAGCACCAAATCCCATAACTCTGACATGTATTTTGGGCAAAGGGGTAAGTTCACTAATGGTCAAAATTTGCCCAATCTCAGAAATGAATAAATTACACACATGTGATAGAGCAATATATATTCTGTTCAAATACCTGACTCATTTCCAGCTGAAGGACATCATAATGGTTGCTATGGCAACAATGCTAACTGCCTTAAAATCCGTTTTTACTGCAAAATTGGCATTTAATAATGTGTTACTAAACAACAAACACTGCTGTTATAAAAACTAACAACACAACACTGTTGAATTGCAAGTTGATTCGATTTCCATCCTATCTTGGACTATGTTGCTATGGTAACCATGCATATTTGAGACAAAACATTGTTTTAGTTCTCAATATTACAATTTACAACAGTAGATGCTGTATACAAAATTAAGCAGACTATAACTTGTCATGAACTTATTATCAGAATAATTTGTAAAATAGCAGACAGTCAAATAATTTGATGTTGTCATGGTAACAACAATGTCAGTATCATTGAATATTTCACTTAGAGCTAAATTACCCGTTTTTCTCGATCCTAGGACCTTCAGTACGTGAAGCGAGCGGTCTACTACTGAGTCACATGGACCACCAACAGTTACGCGTGTAAAACTAATGAATGTTTCTCATTGCAGAGTTGGTGCAGCCGTTTTGCGCATGTGCTAAATAATTATCCATGGAGCGCATGGGAAAATTACTCTTTTTTTTTTTTGCATGTCCGCACGCATTTAGTGTATAAAATGCATAATAAACTGACTCAAGCTTAGGGTTAGTATCACCATGGATACAAAATATATACTTTTAAGATATTTTCGATCAAATTTAGTTATTTGGTATATACCGGAGTCTGTAATATATCTCAGGTGCACCAACTCTGTATTAAGTCACAGCCAAAACTAATATATATTTCTAACTGGCTTTACCTATAGCAGTCGTCTGTCATTTCCGGCGGAAAAACAATTTGTGTGCGTTTTTATATGGTGTTCGTTATTGGGGTGTAATATTGTAAGATATTTTTATACGTATTTACATTTTAAATGGAATTAGGGCGATTCCAGAATTAACTGTATGTGGGTCGGCAATCGAATTTTTTATTGACGGGTGGTGGGGTCCATCGGAAAATTATAATTATGGGTGGTAGAGTCCATCAGAAAATCATAATTATGGGTGGTGGTCCTCAGAAAAATCGTCTTCATGGGTGGTAGGTTGATTGTAAAAATATTAAAAATATGGGTGGATGGATGTTTGATCACCTCTCTTAATAACTTACGGATATCATTTTCCTTTCTTTTTAGCTAGAAGTCGCTACTTTATTGACCGCGATACACGGAACGCAATTTTTACATCACTGATGTAAAAAATATAATCATTTTTATTTCTGTTCATTAAATATTTCATTTTTTCTGTCTCGTTCCCGTTGAATTTACAGTCAGCGTCCTTAATCGCCGAAAGTTTGTCCATCAACATTTCCTGACGTAATAGAATCGTGTCACCGATTATGTACGATATCTCGCACTTGTGTAGAATTCAATAAAACCCGTGAAAACCGATTGATAATTCCATTTTTCCCGCCTTTCATTCACACTCATGTACTCTGACAAGCTTCAAAGTTTTAAAGTTTCAAAGTTTATTGGTAAAGTCAAGGCCCGTAAAGGGCATCTGACAACAACAGCATGAAATGTTAAACAGTAACAAAATAATGAAAATGGCAAAAAACAACAATGATGGCATGATAATTGAGTGTGACAGCAAGAATTATTGTTGATTATTGCATGTTTTCAGCGAAAGTTTGGAAAATAGAATGGTGTATTGCCAGTAACTTTCACAATGGAAACAAAAAACTAAAGGACGAGACAATTTTCAATGAAATAGACAATTTGGATAAAACATGCAATAAAAGGAAAAGAAGTTTGCCTGCTGTACATGCGAAACCCAAACATCCCTACCCACAAGCACCACATCCCGCATCCCCACTCGTAGCTAAGCACGTGATGATTGTTATGCCACCGGTTATGGATGTTTCTCATACGCCGTGAAAAGAAATAAAATGAAGCTAAATGAAACCAAGGCAGGCCGAAACGAAAACATGCGTGAATTGAGTAAAAAAAATTGCATTATGATCAATCGAATTTTTTCATGCTCGCACAAATGTTTTAAACGGGCGTAAAGATTCTACTTAAAATCGTATATTAATAAATCAATGGTACCGATATCATTATCCGATGCCGACGTAAATAACATATCGTCATCATCCATATTAAGGACATATTTGCCTCGGGTATTTCAATATATTTGTGAAGCACTAGCCGATTTGGAAACCTTATTTACAAGAAAATATGTAAGTCGCTAAGAAAACCAACATCATAATATTCCCAACAATAATTCTCGTTTATAATTATGGGAAGTCACTAATGTCGCACACATTCATATTTACTGCAGTATTACGCAAATGTTTTCTTTATTACTGTTACATATGGCCTTACATGTAATTGAACTGTTTAAACTGTTCATGCGCGGTTTATCTATTTTTCTGTCGAATTGTTCAGTTAATTCACATGCGTATCACTGTAAAGTTAAACTATACAAATAGTGAACATCAATTCCTTTAAAATACTTGCATGATTTATGCTGAGCATGATAAAAGACAAACGCCACGTGTACATTTGATTTGCAAGGTGAACTTATCTTCTAATAGTTTCCAATCATATTTTGCCTACAGATTAATGCAAATGTTAGACAGACCTATCATAAATAAGTGTATCCTTGCAGTTTGTAGTATTAATGACAAAGCCAGCATCGTAAAAAAACAACACTTTTTTAAAACTTATTTTACGTGGAAGTAAAATAAATGTGACCTGCGTAATATGTCATATCTTTTCCTAAACATTACCTTTTCTAATTATTTTCATTATACGTTAAACAGTATGTGGACAGAAAGATCACGAGTTGTTACTTTAGCGTTTAGCCATTTAAAGGCACTGACCTCCCGATTTTCGCTTTAAGTTTGGTCATATCTTGAACATTAGAACACGAGTTTTTGTTTCTAATCTGTCTTAAAATGCAAAACAAGAGAGAGAGAGAGAGAGAGAGAGAGAAAAATAACATGCTCGAGTTGGGAATCAAACCCGGGCCGCCGGGGCAATAACAGTTTTCCTGCGGTCCTGAAACCACTGAGAAATATGCTCGTAACGGTCGTAAGATAAATATAAAGGCAGTTTACCTACACTATACCAATATTTTGAATGAAAAAAAAATCGCAAAATCTACTAATTCTTAGGTGTTTCTATAACATAATCTGTCAGTATCTAAGTTTCAAAAAAAGTAGTTTTCTGATATCAATTTTTTTTTTCTTTTTTGTTGTCGTACGATCTGGAGGTCAGTGCCTTTAAAACAAGTTTATTAAAACATGTACTGTGTGAAATCATAATTTGAAAACCGTTTGACAAAATTTCCATAAATCTTGTCCAAAGAAATGACAAGTCTTAACGGCGTCTGGGTGTGATACGTGTATGTTTTAATGACTCGACAAGATTCTTCCGAAACCATATTTTAGTAGAAACTGCTAGACTGATATATACATTTTCGTACATTGTTCGGAAGATTTTCCTAGTGTTTGGCTGAACACACCTGCATATGTGAATATGGAAACGTGAATAATAAAAGAATGAATATGCGTAAATATCGGGCCTTCTTAATACAACCGGAGTCAGACGTTTCTTCTTTGTATTTTGACGGGAAAACTGCACGTGCTTCAATGATGCTACTTCGGTAATGACCGCGTGCTTATAGAAAATTACGTATTGGCGTTATATTTTCGCGTCACCAGAAACGTTACTGTGTTAAAACTTTCATGTAATTGTAAAAAAAATGCTCTATAACCAATCGATAATGCACCTGTCAATATTTTGCCCGCCTAGGGGGGCGGCGGGCCAACCCAGGGGAATTTGACATTTCAAAAATTTTGTTGTCTAAATCCCCACCCTAGAGCCTGGTTGGTACATCAAATGTTTGTCAGATTCCCGCCTGTCGGGAATGGTCTTCTGTCTAAAGTCCCGTGTATGCCCGCCGCTCCCCCGGGCGGGCAAAATATTGACAGGTGCATAATGCATGCTTAAAAGCTTGAATTTATAACGTGTCTGTTACTCTGTATAAGATCTACGTCCGTGACAGGCTCTTATAACATTTTCATTCGAGTTCTTTATATTATATTTATGTGTTCAACTTTTAAAAAGAAAGGATGTTTACGTTTAAACACTAACAGGCATGTGATGACGATTGTTTCACCGGTAAACGAACATGTTTACGGATGAGCTTATAATAGATCAGGTGGGTGGGGTATAGACATTTTTTCTGCTCCAATCCTTCCACCTGGAAACGTATTTTATCAAATGGCAGCATCAGCGCATTTGTGTACCAAACTTAAACATACACCATTTTGTTGGTATTTAACTAACCTTTCACTGATACAAATATTTTTTTGGTACACGGATGCGCTGATACTGAATTATTCACCTGAATAGTGAAAAATAGCGAAAATTTAGCTTTTTTGGCGAAACTAGGGTTAGACTGAAGCGATGTAAATATTCACATACTGTGGAGAGAACTGGTCTATTGATGTTTTTTAGAAGCTCTAATGTTACTCTATTTGATAGAAGACGTAAATGATATTTCTTTAAGTATTTAATGTATTTGAAATTACAGGGCAAAATAGTAGGGTTAGTGAACTTACCCCTTATGCACCTTTTGGACTTAGAAAATCCTGGTTAAAGTTTTGCGTGCAAGTACATACAGCTATTACCAAAAGGCATATAGCTTTTAAACTTATTTATTCTTTTTCTAGGTCAATTACCAACCTCACTGGGTCAACTTTCATAACTCTTAACATGTATTTTGAGCAAATTATGCCCCCATTTGGACTTAGAAAATTCTGGTTAAAGTTTTACATGCAAGTTACTGTCCCCAAAACTAATGCAGATATTGAATTGAAACTTAACATGTTTCTTCAGGGTTATAAAACTAGTTGATAACATCAAGTCCCATGACTCTATGTATTTTGGTCAAATTATGTCCCCTTTCGAACTTAAAACTCTTTTGATATTTAACATTTTGGGTAATAATTTCCTGCTTCTGTGACAATATTTCAAATAGTCGAGCTTGGCTGTCTTACGGACAGCTCTTGTTATTTGTATCTTTCCCCAGTGTAACTAAAGTCTAGTTCATTTTCCTAGGGGCAGGAGGACTGAAAAATTCGTGCATAATCGCTTTTCCTTTCGGTGCGGTCTCCATTTTGATACAATCATGGTGCAATTATCACGACACATTATATTTTCAATCTGTCACAGTGATCTCCCCTGGAGGTATGTCTATCTACCTTGCAAGACTGGCAAACTAGCGATCATTATAGGGTTTGAGTTTCAGATTTTCTGGCGCATCAAAGGCCCACCGACGCGAAATTTCGTGCGCCATTCATATTTTTTCGCGCTAATGGCACAAAAACGCAGCCTTTGCAGAACTCTGAAACTGAAACTGAAACTGGTTTATTTGCTTAAACGCCTATTTCTACATTTAAAACATATTCAATGGCGTTTTACAATACAAGTTGAAATAAAATATTAAATATAAAATATTTTAAATAAGATTAATTAAAAGGAATCAAAATAGCAATTATTAATTTAAAGTCAATGATAATACTATATTTTAAAATATTACTAACATACAATTATCACAGACAAACATTAAATTTCTATCACTGTCACCAGCATCATTGTTTAAAACTCAGTCAAAACTTAGAATAATGCAAAGTAGTCTCTGAAGAAATGCGTTTTCAACGTTTTCTTAAAGCAGTCAATTGAAGAACTTTGTCTGATGTTCAACGGCAAATTGTTCCACAACTTTGGCCCTATAGTACTAAAGCTTCTATCACTAAAAGTTTTTCGCTTGTTGAAAGGGACGATGTAACAGTCAACTGATGACTCCGAGGATCTGAGGGAGCGCTGGGGGATTTTCGGTGTTAAGAACTCTGACTTTTATTTCTCTTAGTTGGCTGTCTTTGTGTGCTTGGGAACTAAATTATTGTGAATAATTACATTAGGAATAATAACAAGGTGTATTAAATAATTGTATAAGTAAAAACAATTTGTGCCTGGATACAAATGTCACAAAACATTTCCTTAGTTTTAGAATCATATCTAAAACAAAGACAAATATCAAACAGGGAATACCACATACCAAAAACGCAGCCTCCCCAAAACGAAACCCACAGCACACAGACGCGTACACCACAAACACACACATACACGCGCACACACACAAAGCCAACACATTGGGACAAAACGAACAAACAAAGGAACACAGTTGGGCACCGCCTAGGAACGGTCAGTGGCAAAAACACCACTGGGGAGCTTAAACCGGTGCGCACCCAACCTCACTCTTACCCCTACCATGTTCCAAAGACACGGGACAGTGTAAATAAAAGTAATCCCCGCCAGGTGAATCTCTAACACACGTAATGGAAACAAAAAGGCATGGCATGTAAAACACAAAAATGCTCGTGTATAAATATATAAAAAGCAAACCTTTAGAACCAAAAACGTATGTACTCAATGCCTTTTCAGAAGACAGAGCAACAAGAGAAACACCCTTAAGGACTCGACGAATCAGGCCAGAAGACAGATATCAAAACAGTTCAGTCCTGGTAGGATTTAAAAACTGCTTATCATAGAGTCCTCCCCCTCTTCCGTCAGACACAATCAAAGAGGGAAGCGTAGTGTCCAACTGTAAACGGGTTGAACACTAAACATGCGGTATGTCTCAAAACAGTTGGGTCGTAACCTCTTTTAATAAAAAGTTTTATAATTTTACCAAATCCATGAATTACAAATTTTCCAGGACTCATCAAATTTTCTGATAGGAGAATTTTGTATTTTTAATATTTTAAACGGTTGAGTTAAACAATCTTTTAGAAGCCATGGCAGAACCGGACCCTTAGCCACTGCCTTTACCCTTTGGCAACATAGTTGTAGTGTCTGCCTATGGATCACAAGAACCTGAAATTAATCCCTGATAAGAACCTTGGTATTTTTTCCCATAGGTTTACTTTAGTGGCAGTGAGGATGTTTGATTCATGAAGAATCAGTCTGGAGAGCTTGTGAGCTCTGAAAAGAAAAGGTGGAGCATTGTAGTGATAGTAGGTTTATATGCCACTTCCAACAGCCATACAGATGGTTTAAGACTTTAGCAGTGTGTTAGAACTTAGAATGTCTATTTATGGATCATAAGGTCTGTGATTTGATGCCTGGTAGGGATGTTTGTTTTCTCTCCTCCAGGTTTACTTTATTTGCATCAACCGTGATTGAACGTCTGTTTTTAAATAAAAGCTAAAGGCTTTGTACCTCAGTACCAGTCACATTGCCTCAAGAGAAAATATTTGTTTATAAATGTAGGTCTAACAATCCAGATAACACCAGATCACTACCAAATAAAATTAAATTCTGTCATACAGAATGACTTCGTAAGGATTATTGCGTAAACACTATGAAGGCATTACATATAAATGCAGAGTTGTGAACCTTAGTCAAGAACTTTTTGCCTTCTAAGAATATTAGTGTGTGGTTGTCCCTGTTTGTTTGAAAAGCGGACATGTACTGGGTCAAGTTGATATATATTTAGGAATGTCTGCAAGGCAAGCATCTTGGTGAAGTCTGAGGATCAAAAGACATATGTATCCATACACTGGATGACTCTGTTAACAGCATGTAGAGATGATGAAACTTAATTTATGTGTTTATCAGCAAGGTAATCTCCACATCTATTTCATTGTTGATTGACATATATATTACAGTGAAACATCGCTCGCTCGAGCATCGATGACTCGAGTACCCGGGCTCGCTCGAGCAATTCATTTGGTCCCAGACGATTTCCTTCTATTTTCTATGTGAAATTACCATGGCTGGGTCGAGCATCGATAACTCAATCGCTCGAGCATGACACCTGGTCTCTGTGTATTAATTTACTCTTTGTTGCTTTTGCCAAACTCAAGCAGAGGTGTCAAAATATTTCATACCTTCAGTGGTCAGAATGTATCGGTTAATTAAAAATTTCCACACACCATGAGAATTACGTGGTCTGTTCTAGGACTATCCTAAATGTTTGTTTGTCAGTATATTTGATCTGATAATGAGATTAATTCTTGATAAAAGGTTGAAGAAGTTTTATTGATCAGATATCGATCAATTACTGAAAACTTCTTTTCTGCGGGATCAAGAAGACTGTTATTCGATCTTAGTATTTTAATCAGCAGTTGTTTTCATGCAAATGAAGGAAATAATATAGCCTTTTGATAAAACTGAGACGATAATTTTGATATGCCCTTGTTGATAAATAAAACTAAATAGTCTTAGTTGTTTCTTCACATGTGCCATTTACAAATTACATATTGAAACGTTATAATAGAAAACGTTTGTAATACGTTTTTTTTTTTTAAATGTCACAAATATTTTATTATTACGTATCACCGTTTACGCTGCAAATGGTCCCGATGACAATTGGTATTGGTAAAACAAACTTCAATTTTCTTCGTATGTTGGTCAATTTTTGGGTCGCTCTAAATCATGGATAACCTCGAGCATTTTGCTCATCCCCTTGCGACCTTGAGCGAGCGGTGTTTTACTGTATTCTGAATTTAGATTGTTTTATTGATTTTTTAGCTCACCTGTCACAAAGTGACAAGGTGAGCTTTTGTGATCGCGTGGCGTCCGTCGTCCGTCCGTGCGTGCGTGCGTAAACTTTTGCTTGTGACCACTCTAGAGGTCACATTTTTCATGGGATCTTTATGAAAGTTGGTCAGAATGTTAATCTTGATGATATCTAGGTCAAGTTCGAAACTGGGTCACGTGAGGTCAAAAACTAGGTCAGTAGATCTAAAAATAGAAAAACCTTGTGACCTCTCTAGAGGCCATATTTTTTATGAGATCTTCATGAAAATTGGTCAGAATGTTCACCTTGATGATCTCTAGGTCAAGTTCGAAACTGGGTCACGTGGGGTCAAAAACAAGGTCAGTAGGTCTAAAAATAGAAAAACCTTGTGACCTTTCTAGAGGCCATATTTCTCAATGGACTTTCATGAAAATTGGTCAGAATGTTCATCTTGATGATATCTAGGTCAAGTTCGAAACTGGGTCACGTGGGATCAAAAACGAGGCCAGTAGGTCTAAAAATAGAAAAACCTTGTGACCTCTCTAGAGGCCATATTTCTCAATGGATCTTCATGAAAATTGGTCAGACTGTTCACCTTGATGATATCTAGTTTAAATTTGAAACTGGGTCACGTGCGGTCAAAAACTAGGTCAGTAGGTCTGAAAATAGAAAAACTTTGTGACCTCTCTAGAGGCCATATTTTTCATGGGATCTTTATGAAAATTAGCCAGGATGTTCACCTTGATGATATCTAGGTCAAGTTCGAAACTGGGTCACGTGCGGTCAATAACTAGGTCAGTAGATCTAAAAATAGAAAAACCTTGTGACATCTCTAGAGGCCATATTTTTCAAGAGATCTTCATGAAAATTGGTCAGAATGTTCATCTTGATGATATCTAGATCAAGTTTGAAACTGGGTCACGTGGGGTCAAAAACTAGGTCAGTAGGTCTAAAAATAGAAAAACCTTGTGATGTCTCTAGAGGCCATATTTCTCAATGGATCTTCATGAAAATTGGTGAGAATGTTCAGCTTTATGATATCTAGGTCAAGTTTGTAACTGGGTCATGTGCGGTCAAAAACTAGGTCAGTAGGTTGAATAAAATAGAAAAACGTTGTGACCTCTCTAGAGGCCATATTTTTCACGAGATCTTCATGAAAATTGGTGAGAATGTTCACCTTGATGATATCTAGGTCAAGTTTAAAAGTGGGTCACGTGCCTTCAAAAACCAGGTCATTAGGTCAAATAATAGAAAAACCTTGTGACCTCTCTAGAGGTCATATTTTTCAATGGATCTTCATGAAAATTGGTCAGAATTTTTTATCTTGATGATATCTAGGTCACATATGCTCAAAAACTAGGTCACTATGTCAAATAATAGAAATAACGATGTCATACTCAGTTCAACACTGGGTCATGTGGGGATAGGTGAGCGATTCAGGACCATCATGGTCCTCTTGTTTTTATTGATATCACCATTATTTGTTTGCATACACTGGAATGTTCAATGCATCCAGCATTAATTGTGAAAAACATTACAGTTACACTTTTGTAAGAAAGATATATAAATCATAATGTTAGCCCAGTCAGCCTGCATTGCAATGACAGTGGTCTAAAACGGTAATAGAAATGGTGTGGATTGCTGATAATTTGCAAATATAGTTGTATGTAAGTCGGTACCCACTAATGGAAAATGGAATGGATTGAAACTTCACACACATATTGTATGTCATGATCTGACATGCAGTGCACAGGTTCCATAACTCTACTTTGCATTTTTATGCCCCTTTTTAGCTCGACTTTTTGAAGAAAAAGTAGAGCTGTTGCACTCGCCCTGGCGTCGGCGTCGCTGTTGGTTAAAGTTTTTGATAATGTCAAATATCTCAGTTACTATCAAAGCTATTGACTTGAAACTTAAAATAGTTATTTACTATCAAAGTCTACACCAGGAGAAGCAATCCCCATAACTCTGCTTTGAATTTTGACAGAATTATGCCCCTTTTTAACTTAGAAATTTTGGTTAAAGTTTTTGATAAAGTCAAATATCTCTGTTACTATCAAAGCTATTGACTTGAAACTTAAAATACTTATTTACCATCAAAGTCTACACTAGGAGAAACAATCCCCATAACTCTGATTTGAATTTTGACAGAATTATGCCCCTTTTTGAGTCGGCTAAAGGCTGAAAGCCCTTTGACGAGTCCTTGCTATCCAACGATTCTCTAAATGGACCAAATAACACAGTGAAGGGATGTAGTTCCATTAGATTTCTCAAACTTCAAACAGTTGATTGCATGAATGAAGTTAAGTTGTGTCAATTCCCTTTGCTATGACCAATATACGATGTAATCTGTCATATTTATGACTTGTAATTGTGCAATTCTCGAATGTAACTCATTAAGCATAAATGTGCATTTTAAGAATTGCGCAGGCTTACAAAGCTTGGGTAACATCCAGCGAAAGACAAAAAATAGTTCCAGCAGGGCTCCAGATAAGATGCGTATTAGCGTAAATTACGTATAGAAATAATGCAAATACGCATGTCTAATAATTTCTAAGCGTATAAAAACGTATATAAAATTACAGAAACGCACACAATGCTTTTTTAAAAACAAAATCTGAATCGTCCGGATGCGTTAGGTAACATAGCCGATCAGCCTTAATTCTCCCACATTGAACGTAAACACGCATCGTATGATTTCTATAAACTTTGCGTGGGTTGAATTTTGCAGTCAGTAAACGGATACATTATCGGAAGAAGAAGCTCTTACTGGTTTGTTTAGTTACTACTGATATTAAAAATGATTTTAATTCTTATTTTTCGAGAAATAAACAAATTGGCGAAACATTAAATTGTATTTTCTTGTAGTTTTTGAAATCGAAAGTAGATCATCTATGTTTGGCGAAACGAAACAACTTTTTTATGAAAAGATTTAAATAAGAGGTAATTTAACCGTAAACTTCAATGTCAGATACTGCCAATTGCTGCTAAATGTCTTCGTATCATCACAATTTGTAAAATATATTGTTCAAACTGGAGAAAAGTGTAATCGTATCCGGATATAATATTTTGGGTAAATATCGAGCTGTGTTATGAAATTTTAAGAAAAAAACTAAAAACAAACTGAAACTGGTAGACTATACTGTCAGTACACCAATCATTAGCCGACTCAGGCCATTCAGGCCTTTGATTAACTTTTTGGTTAAAGATTTAGATAAAGTCAAATATCTTTGTTACTATCAAAGCTTTTGACTTGAAACTTAAAGTACTTATTTACCATCAAAGTCTACACCAGGAGAAACAATCCCCATAACTCTGTTTGAATTTTGACAGAATTATGCCCCATTTTAACTTATAATTTTTTGTTAAGTCAAATATTTCTGTTACTATTAAAGCTTTTGACTTGAAACTCTAAATAGTTATTAACTATCAAAGTCTACACCAGGAGACACAATTCCCATTAGTCTGATTATAATTTTGACAGAGTTATGTCCCTTTTTAACTTGGAATTTTTTTACTGGCAAAGCTCTAATTCAGAGTCAAGCACTGAGAAAAGTCGAGCGCGCTGTCT
This sequence comes from Mercenaria mercenaria, assembly GCF_021730395.1. NCBI lineage: Eukaryota > Metazoa > Mollusca > Bivalvia > Venerida > Veneridae > Mercenaria > Mercenaria mercenaria. Next base: position 17,085,264 of record NC_069365.1, read on the forward strand.
TACGGACAGCTCTTGTTTGACATAGCAGTTTTTGGTTAGGTTTTTGTATGTAAGCTGGTATTTCAGTACCCACTTATAGGAATGGATTGAAACCTCTCACACTAATGTCCAATGTCATTTGCTGATATGCATTGTACATGTTCCATAACCCTGTTTTGCATTTTCACAAAGATATGCATCTTTTTGACTTTCATATTCATTCAATTGACAAGGCTATTGAATAGTTGAGCGTTGCTGTCCTCTGACAGCTCTTGTTTTTTTTCTAGGTCAATTACCAACCTCACTGGGCCAAGTCCCATAACTTTGACATGTATTTTTGCCAAATTATGCCCCCTTTTGGACTTAGAAAAGCCTAGTTAAAGTTTTGCATGCATGTTACTAACTCCAAAACTAATACAGATATTAAATTGAAACTTCCCATGTGTCTTTCGGGTTTCAAAACTAGGTGATAGCATCAAGTCCCAACTCTGACATGTATTTTGGCCAAATTATGCCCCCTTTGGATTTTAAAAATCCAGGTTAAAGTTTTTGTGTAGATATAGCTATTATTTAACCCTTAGCCTGCTGGCGGCGATTAATTTTGCCTTTGCGACCAGTGCAGACCAAGATCAGCCTGCACATCCGTGCAGGCTGATCATGGTCTGCACTGTTTGCTATTCAGTTAGTAAATTTTCAGTGAACACCCCTTCGAATAATAAATGGTATTGCCCAAACTGAATGATGGAACAGTCCATTTTAGAAATTTAGCAGGCAAAGGGTTAAAGGTATATGTAGCTTTGAAGCTTATTTTTTCTTTTTCTAGCCCAGTAACCAACCTTAGAGGATCAAGTCCTATAACTCAAACATGTATTTTGGGCAAATTATACTAACTCCAAAACTAATGCAGATTTGATATGAAACTTCACATGTGTCTTCGGGTTTATTTTTAACTAGGTGATAGCATCAAGTTCTGTAACACTGACATTTATTTTGGCCAAATTATGTCCCTTTTTGAACTTCTGGTTAAAGTTTTGCATGTAAGTAACTATCTCCAAAACTACCGGTAATGCACATACAGGATTGAAACTCTGTAGATAAATAAAGTAACTGTACTCTTTCATTAATATATCTGTTTGCAGATGAATGTCATATAAACTTGGTGCTGATTCTGCTAAGACAGAAATTAGTAAATGCTATTTTTTGATATTTAAGAGTTTTTTGTTTTTTTTTGTTTATTAGTCCCCTACTGGTTGAAAACCAGTTTCGGGGACTATAGGAATGCACTTTTCCGTCATTCCGTCCGTCCGTCTGTCCGTCCGTCCGTCCGTCCATCCGCAATTTCGTGTCCGGTCCATAACTCTGTCATCCATGAAGGGATTTTAATATTACTTGGCACAATTGTTCCCCATGATGAGACGACGTGTCATGCGCAAAACCCGGACCCCTAGCTCAAAGTTCAAGGTCACAATTGGAGGTCAAAGGTCAACAGGGCTTTTTTCCTGTCCGGTCCACAACTCTCCCATCCTTGAAGGGATTTTAGTATTACTTGGCACAAATGTTCCCCATGATGAGATGATGTGTCATGCGCAAATCCCGGACCCCTAGCTCAAAGGTCAAGGTCACAATTGGAGGTCAAAGGTCAACAGGGCTTTTTTCCTGTCCGGTCCATAACTCTCCCATCCATGAAGAGATTTTAATATTACTTGGCACAAATGTTCCCCATGAGGAGACGACGTGTCATGCGCAAAACCTGGACCCCTAGCTTAAAGGTCAAGGTCACAATTGGAGGTCAAAGGTCAACAAGGCTTTTTTCCTGTCCGGTCCATAACTCTCCCATCTATGAAGGGATTTTAATATTACTTGGCAGAAATGTACCTCATAATAAGACGATGTGTCATGCACAACTTTCAGACCCCTAGCTCAAAGGTCAAGGTCACACTAAGCAGTCAAATGTTAACATAGCATGAACAGGGTCTGTTTCGTGTCCGGTCCATAACTCTGACATTCATTAAGGGATTTTAATATCACTTAGCACAAGTGTTCCCCATGATGAGAGGTCAAAGGTCAACAGGGCTTTTTTCCTGTCCGGTCCATAACTCTCCCATCCATGAAGAGATTTTAATATTACTTGGCACAAATGTTCCCCATGATGAGACGACGTGTCATGCGCAAATCCCGGACCCCTAGCTCAAAGGTCAAGGTCACAATTGGGGGTCAAAGGTCAACAGAGTTTTTTTCCTGTCCCGTCCATAACTGTGCCATCCATGAAGGGATTTTAATATTACTTGGCACAAATGTTTCCCATGATGAGACGACGTGTCATGCGCAACACCCGGTACCCTAGCTTAAAGGTCAAGGTCACACTTTGAGATCAAAGGTCAAGAGGATTTTTTTCCTGTCCGGTCTATAACTTTTGTCATGCAAAGCAGGATTTAGATATCAGTTGGCACAAATATTCCCCTGGATGAGACAACATGTCATGCGCAAGAACCAGGTCCCTAGATCTAAGATCAAGGTCATATTTAGAGGTCAAAGGTCAAATTCAAGAATGACTTTGTACAGAATATTTCTTCTTCATGCATGGAGGGATTTTGATGTAACTTGGAACAAATGTTCACCACCATGAGGCACCCTTGTTTTTAGAATTACGTCCCTTTGTTGTTACTATAAATAGATTTTATTGTAACTTTTTTATTACTGGCGGTAGAGAAAAATCAAGACCACTTTTCTGTGGTACAGCATGCATGTTACATCCAATTTTTAGGTGTATTTTGACCTATCTCTACCTGGTAAAGAGTTTATTGTGGACTTATATTATATAGATTTTTTTTTTTTTTTTTTTTTAAAGATTAATTTCCCTTTGTTGTTACTATAAATAACTTACATGATAACATTTTTATAATCAGCCAAAAAAATTCAATATGAAAACAACTGTGGGTTTTTATATATGCACATTTTAATCCAAGTGTGTTGTTATAACATATTGTATATGTAGTACAATATTGTTTATACTTCATTGACAGATATCAGTTCATTATCACAGTGTATAGACTCTCTGTACGCCCAAACGGAAGTCGCCAATAACTAGGCGTTCACTTTCGTTTTTCAAATTTTTGGAAGCTGTCGGTAGTGTGTATTTTCATGTTTTTCTGTGGCTATTTGAAATAAATATTCTTGTTGTATATATTTTTCAATGTATGATAAATGTCTCTACAACAAACTGCCGTTTAACAGACATTAACACATGAAATTAAAATGTATTTTCATTCAAAACCTAGAAGGTCGAAGCAAAAGACGATGTATTCAGGCTAAAATGCCCATTATTTAGGAACTGCGAGTGAAATACGTGTCAGAACCGCTTCTGAATGTTAAATTATAAATTCATGCAAATGAGTTTATACCTACAAATATGAATTTACAATCCTGAATAGTTTAAATATTGTTAAATTCAACATGCATATGAATTATACACTGAACGCCTAGTCGCAAATCTTTATAGAAAAACTGTCCCACTATTCGCCAAAACACTGTACGCCTATTCAATAACGAAATAACGAAGTGTTTGGGCTTGTATGCTCTATACACTGTACTTACTGAATTTATAAATATAAGTTTTGTATTGTATTTTACTTGTGACAGTGAAACAGTATTTACTAGTCTGTTTCACCAACGATGTCCTTGTCTTGGACAGGAAATAGAATCTGTATACGAGTTTCCGTTAACATACGAGAAAAATATGTATTTATTCCGCTCAGCTTGACAGGACACTGTTTTTGTTTTTTTTCTTTGTATTTTAGCTCGATAATTCGGGGAATAGCGGTGCTTTTCTACTAGCCCCGGCTTTGGTTAAAGTTAAGTTTTTTGGCAGCCTTTTTTTCTGTCACATCTTTTTTTAACTGTTGCTTATACCTTACTGTAATTTCACATAAACATTGTGCAAACAAAGCCTTTTCAGCTCGACTATTCAAAGAATAGTCAGTTATTCTACTCACCCTGGCGTCGGCGTCGGCGTCACACCTTGGTTAAGTTTTTGCATGCAAGTACATACAGCTATCATTTCAAGGCATATAGCTTTGAAACTTATTTTTTTCTTTTTCTAGATCAATTACCAACCTCACTGGGTCAAGTCCCATAACTCTGGCGTGTATTTTGGGCAAATTATGCCCCCTTTAGGACTTAGAAAATTCTGGTTAAAGTTTTACATGCAAGTTACTATCTCCAAAACTAATACAGTTATTGAATTGAAATTTCACAAGTGCCTTTGGGGTTATAAAACTGGTTGATAGCAGCAAGTCCCATAACATGTTGGTCAAATTATATCCGCTCTATATAGGAGCCAGGTCATTTTCCGCTTGTTCTGTAGCGATTACTGAAATAATTTTTAATGCAAACGAAAAAGAATTGGATACTAGCTTCGATCTGCTTGATTTTGACTGATATCAGCGGTTATTTGGAGCCGGATATTAAAATAAACAGAAATTACAAATAGCCGCGCCGACGGCAGCTGTTTCTTCTGTGAATTATGATAAAGTCCACGTCATAAAGTCCGAACAAGTCTCTGAGATGCCAGAAATGGATCAAGCACTGAGTTGGGCCACTTAACGATTATATGAATGATGCGTTAGTGTAAAGAATCTAGTCATTATTACAAAAAAATAATTTCAAACACAATGCAGGTTAGAGGTTATTAGTACGCATTTACTGCGACTGAGCCGTGCTAGACTAATTAATTTGATAATTACTTACTAATAAACACTAACCTTTACGAAAAGTGGATTCGAAACTGCAGTAATAACATATAAACTGGTCAGTGACTGTTACGAAAACGAAAGAAATTATAACTATTACCTTTTGAATGTCGGTTGTAATAAAACAAAGTCAAATTATGGAAATATATGAATAAAAAGAAGTTTTGAATAGGCGTTCAGTTTTTCGACTAAGCGTTCAGTCCGGATTTTAGAAATAGCGATTAGTGGGCCAGTAATGTATCGACTAGTGGGACAGTGTAATCGGCATATATGTCTCAGAAAAACACATTTTCCTGAAAACGCATTCGTTACCATAGAGCCATGCTAGTATTTATTAATGCGTAAGATATTTATCTACGAAGTAGCAAAGGTTTCAATTCTTTGCAAAAGCTCAATATACATGTATTTCAAAGAATTGATAGTTTTATTACAAAATCGAACAAATACCCACACCTGATTCGACTTTAAATGAAGTATATTAAGAGTTTTAATAGGCGTGTTTGGTATCTACGTAAACAGTAGCTCTTAAACAATATGTAGATAAAAAATACACTTACTTTATGCGATATTAACGAAATAAACAACGAAAATCCAAGCCATCCGCGACAGCAAAAATTTGTGTTTTGATTTCTGAACGCCTAGTTTTTGACGACTTCCGGTCGGGCGTACAGAGAGTCTATACACTGTGATTATGTTATACTGCAGTAGAGAAAATTAGGTGCCTTCCAGTAGGGGACTTTGTATTGCATGGCAATACTTCATTCACTTGTTTCATATCATATTTGTTTACTTCCTGAAGAAGACTAATAAAAATAGTCGAAACGTTGAATGAAAATGGAGTTAGCTTTGTAATTCTCCTGTTCTCTTAAAGATTTGAGAAATTTTGACTGCCTGAGGCTCAGTAGCCTGGAGGTAGAGGACCTGCTTCATGTGCAGCAAGTTATGGGTTCACTCCCTGATCGCATTATACCAAAGGCATGAAATATTGTGTCAGTAGCCTTCTGGCTTGGTGCTTCGCGTTAAGAAGATCTAGGACTGGTCAGCCTGGTATCAGTATAATGTGACTGAGTTGGGAATCCTACCATATGCCTACGATGTAATATTCCATTGTGACAGAATTGTGCTCACTACTACAAGTAGACACCATTGTTTATATGTCTGAAAAATTGTTGAAAAAGATACATTTTCCATAAGGGTGGTACCTTCTACAAATTGTATTTCAGTATGTATTACACAGCAGCTACATGCATCTAAAGAAGGTCAGCATATTTAGCTTAGTGATAGAGCTGGAAATCTAAAGGATACAAGCTTAATCCCCTGGTATGGCATATTGCTTGTCTGATGTCATTATTCATGTATGCCCTGGTCATGTGGAGAAATTGTAGTTTATTTGTGCCTGATCAAGTTATGACTGGAACAGAATTCACGAACGTGACCTCTGTTGCATAACTGAAATAGCGTTAAACGCAACAAAATAAAGGGAAGGAGATGCTGTTGAGAAAGCATTTGATATGGTGCAGTTGATTATTTCCCCTGCTGAGAGAATTGTATTCATATTTTCTTTATGCCTATATAATAACTGTATTAAAAGTCAGTATTTTGAAAGTGAAAAATCCTTAAATTATTGGGTCTCTAATATTAGTCTTAAGCATTGATAACCAAGGAACTGAGCACCAACGTGCAGGAATTATGGACAGTTAGATGAATTATTGACAGTTAATTAAATGCAGCTATTGTTCTGAGCTTTGAATGCCCTCAACTCCCATGATTCCTTGGTCACTTTTGTTATAAAAACATGAATATTATTCTATGCTATAATTAATATCATCATTGGAAATGCATATTTACATGACAGCATAAACATAGTGTAATGTAGCCTCATTTCTCCACGCTAAAATATTGATCGTCAGTGAAATGTAGATCCAATGTCTTGTGAAAGAGCTGCCATTGATTTCTCCACAGAGTTATAAAAATAGATAGTGTCACTCAATAGCGGCGATAAATAAAAAGAACTTGAGGAAATTAAGTTTGTTATTGTCACATGTAGTGGACTTAATCAGATCTTTGGACAGTAAATACTGTTTTATGTCCAAGAAAATGTTAAGATTATAATGGGAGAGGCCTTATTAGTAGAAAATTGGTTTGCTTGTTTTTTGTTTTTTGTTTTTTTATTTTGACAGCTTCACAGTCAGAGTTTTCCATTTGAGAGGAGCAAATTTTGTGGCTTTCACAATTTGAACTTAACTATATGCACATAGAAATATAAAAATGATGTCTGAAAGAAGGGAACATGTTATTATAGGCTAGCATCATGGTCTGCACTGTTCGCTATTCAGCCAGTAGAGTTACCATGAAGACCCCTTCTAATAAAAAATGGTACCGCCCAAATTGAATGATGAATGAATATGTTTCAGAAATTCAGCCGGATAAAGGTAAACTGACACTATGTAGTGATTGAACTACTCAGAAGTTTTCATTAGACTTAGAAATTAGGTTATTACGTATAAATTTATTTCAACAAAACATTCTATTCGGAAAAAATACACACGTAAGTATAATAGGGACTTCTTGTTATTAGTCTTGTCAAGGAGACACAATTACAGAATCTAGTCTAGCTTGTAAATCGAAAAAGCCAAATTAATCAAAATGTCACATAGTAAGACATACTTAAATATCATCCAGACTGGCAGCGATTGTGTGATTTCCCAAAAGATTACCGCACCTAGTGATATTGTCCAGAGATGGTATGGATTAGATACTAATAGTTTATTTTTATTCCTAATGTTTAGAGACAATTTATACCATATACTGCAGAATAACTGATCCATATGATTTTTTAGCTTGACAGTTTGAAATTTTTCAAATAGTGGAGCTTTTATAATTGTCCTTTCATACGTGTCATCATCCGCATCACAAAAGTTTTGCATGTAAGCAGGTTTCTCAACAACTTGGCCAAATGATTTCAAACTTAACACATGTATGTCTTTGGAAACATCAAATGACCTTCCAGGACAAGTTACGTTGCTTTACGTTCATAACATTATGACACTTTTAAGTATAATGTTCAACATATGCATCGTATAGTTTAATGTCCAGCTCATTGTGCACTTAAATTTCACATGGGGGTGGCATATAGTAATTGCAGTGCCCCTCCAATTCTTTGCTTGTTCCAATTCCATGTCCTGTCTGTAACTTTGTCATCCATCAAGGGATTTTAATATTAATTGGCACAAATGTTCCCTCTAAGGAGACGACTTCTGCACAAGACCCGAGCACCTATCACAAAGGTCAAGGTCATTAGGGCTTTTTTTCTATCGGGTCTGTAATGCAACCATCTTCGAAGGGATTTTAATATTATTTGGCACAAATATTCTCTATAATATTATTAGATGATGTTTCATGCACAACACCCAGAACCCTAGCTGAAAAGTCAAGGTCACACTTTAAGGTCAAATGTCACTAGTGTTTTCTTCCTGTCTGATACATAAAACTGTCATCCTTCTTGCTGGGCACAAATGTATCCCATAATGAAACGTTATGTCGGGCGCAACACCCAGACCCCTAGCCCAAAGGTCAAGATCACACTCGGGTCAAAGATCAGTAGGTTTTAAGCTCACCTGAGCCAAAGGCTCATGGTGAGCTTTTGTGACCGTTCAATGTACGTGGTATGGCTGTCAACATTTTCGAAAAAAATCTTCTTCTTGAAAACCACTGGGCAGAATTACACCAAACTTCACAGGAATGATCCTTGGGTAGCCCGCTTTCAAAATTATTCAAATAATTGAATTTCATGCAGAACTCTGGTTGCCATGGCAACTGAAAGGAAAAACTTTAAAAATCTTCTTGTCCAAAACCACAGGGCCTTAGGGTTTTGATATCTGGGGTGTAGCATCATCTAGTGGTCCCCTACCAAGATTGTTCAAAATTATCTCCCTAGGGTCAAATATGGCCCCGCCACGGGGGTCACATGGTTTATATAGACTTGTATAGGGAAAACTTTGAAAATCTTCTTGTACAAAACCGCATGGCCTAGGGCTTTGATATTTGGTATGTAGCAGTATCTAGTGGTCCTCTACCAAGTTTGTTCAAATTATCCCCATAAGGTCAAATATGGCCTCGCCCCACGGGTCACATGGTTTATATAGACTTATATAGGGAAAACTTTGAAAATCTTCTTGTACAAAACCACATGGCCTAGGGCTTTGATATTTGGTATGTAGCAGCATCTAGTGGTCCTCTACCAAGATTGTTCAAATTATCCCCCTAGGGTTAAATATGGCTCCGCACCGGGGGGTCCTAAGTTTTACCTAGACTTATATAAGTATGGAAAAAAAGTTGAAAAATCTTCTTGTCTGAAACCACAAGACTTAGGCCTTTGATTTGTAGCATTGTCTTATGGTCCTCAACCAAAATTGTTCAAAATGTACCCCTGGCCAGTGGGGTGGAAAGAGGCCCTGCCCTTAGAGTTATATAGGAAAAAAACTTTAAAAATCGTCTTTTGTAAAACCACACAACCTAGGTTTTTGATATTGGTATGATGCATTGCCTAGTAGTCCTCTACCAAAATTGTTCAAATTATGCCCCTTGGGTTAAAAGAGGCCCCGCCCCGGGGTCACTTAGTATTATATGAGTTATATAGGAAAAAATACTTATAAAATTAACTTATCCTATTTACAAGACTGTTTAATTATAATTACCTGATGACCCCAAGTAATATGATGTCACTTGACTGTGACCTTGACCTGCTGACCTACACAGTTCTGAACACCGATCGTAAAACTGAATTTCATTGACCATGAATGTGACCTACTGACTTTCTTAATATTTTAGCATCAGTTTGACATTTGAAACATGTAGCTCATATATGTATTACTCAGGTGAGCGATCCAGGGTCATCATGGCCCTTTTGTTTCCTGTCTGGTCAATTAGTCTGTCATCCATCAAGGTATTTTACTTGATACAAAGGTTCCCTTTAATGAGGTTATGTGTCATGCTCAAAACAAGATCTCTAAGTCAAAGATCAAGGTCACACGTTGAGGTCAAATTTCAGTAGGGTTTTTTAGCTCACCTGAGCACTAAGTGGTCTTGATGAGCTATTGTGATCGCTCACAATCCAGCATCCGTCCATCCACATTTTTCTTCAAAACAACATCATTGGATGGAAGTTTATGAAACTTGGCCTGAATGTTCCTTGGGTGGTCTTCTACCAGAGTTGTTGAAACAGTTTGTTAGGTTGCACATAGGGGCTGCCAGAGTTGTTGAAACAGTTTGTTAGGTTGCACATAGGGGCTGCCAGAGCTTAAAATACTACAACACTAGAGTCTGCGTAGCGAGTAGCGGAAGAAGTTAAGATATAGCACTATATTTCTCATGCCTTTAATATGGTATTTAACACTGTTCTGTATTATGAATGGATGCATGTATGTATGACAGTCTTTCCGGAGATAATGACCAGCAGAGATGATTGACCAACCCAGATTATTGAAAATGACTGTTCCATCTGCTTTGTGTAATCTAGGAAATGATCTGTCAGCTTAAGATAATGCAGAGTGCTGGAAAGCGGTATATTCCTAATATCCTCTGTAATTCCCTGTTGGTATATAACTTCTTCTCTCACTTAAATTTATTATGATAGTCTTGGGCATTATAGGTATAATTGTCAACTGTGATATTATATAAATTGACATCACGAAGGCTGATTAAAATTATATATGAAGATTGGTTTGAAGTTTTGTTTAAAATATGATTAGATATAATTATGTAGTCATCAAGTTGGTTTTTCACTGGAGCATTTTGAGTTGAACAGTTTTAAGTTCTAGTAGGATATTACGTGTCAAAGTCGAAGAGGCAGTGCCTGCATGGTAAATAAAGCGCTAGATTGTGAATTTGAGAGTTGCGAAATTTAAAATCACAATAGGACAAGCAAACCATTATGCTGTCTATAACGATTTGAGAGAAGTTAATGGTGTTTGACGTCCACCTCTGTTTCATGTAGGCAGTGATTTTTAGCTCATCTGATTTTTTGAAAAAAAATGATGAGTTATTGTCATCACTTGAGCGGTTGTCGGCGTCAGCGTCGGCGTCGGCGTTTCCTGGTTAAGTTTTATGTTTAGGTCAACTTTTCTCCTAAACTATCAAAGCTATTGCTTTGAAACTTGGAATACTTGTTCACCATCATAAGCTGACCCTGTATAGCAAGAAACATAACTCCATCTTGCTTTTTGCAAGATTTATGGCCCCTTTTGTACTTAGAAAATATCAGATTTCTTGGTTAAGTTTTATGTTTAGGTCAGCTTTTCTCCTAAACTATCAAAGCTATTGCTTTGAAACTTGGAATACTTGTTCACCATCATAAGCAGACCCTGTACATCAAGAAACATAACTCCATCTTGCTTTTTGCAAGATTTATTGCCCCTTTTGGACTTAGAAAATCATCTTTCTTGATTAAGTTTTATGTTTAGGTCAGCTTTTATCCTAAACTATCAAAGCTATTGCTTTAAAACTTGCAACTCTTGTTCACCATCAGAAGTTGACCCTGTACAGCAAGAAACATAACTCCGTCCTGCTTTTTGCAAGATTTATGGCCCCTTTTGGACTTAGAAAATATCAGATTTCTTGGTTAAGTTTTATGTTTAGGTGAACTTTTTCTCTTAAACTATCAAAGCTATTGCTTTGAAACTTGCAACACTTGTTCACCATCATAAGCTGACCCTGTAAAGCAAGCAACATAACTCCATCCTGCTTTTTGCAAGATTTATTGCCCCTTTTGGACTTAGAAAATCATTTTCTTAGTTGAGTATTATGTTTAAGTCAACTTTTCTCATAAACTATCAAAGCTATTGCTTTAAAACTTGCAACAGTTTTTCACCATCATAAGTGGACACTGTACATCAAGAAACATAACTCTATCCTGCTTTTTGCAAGAATGATGGCCCTTTTTAGACTTAGAAAATCATGGGTAGGACAATATTTCTATTACACAAAAAAAATCAGATGAGCGTCAGCACCCGCAAGGCGGTGCTCTTGTTTTACTTTTTTTGGCAACAGCCCATGCCTTTTAAATTGGGAATTTTTAGCGCGATAAACTTCAGAATTGGGAAAAATTAACAAACCTTAATAAAGAAATCATTTTGAAAAGTTTTATTTTAAGGTAAATTTATTTCATTCAAATATGCACTGAGGTTGAACAGACAGGCTATTTTCTGATGTCACAGGATCTGATGGCTCAGATAGCTTAGGGTCACCATGAGCTTCTATTGATTTCTGGGGGTCATTTTGTGGGGACTCGGATTTCTTGGACAGATCACTTTGCTTTTCTCATGTTTGATTTGAATTTTTAACTCTTTAACTTTACCAAAAGATGTTCGAATGTCCGGAGTACCGTTGGCGTGTTTAAGTTTTATTTTCTTATTATAATATTTGGAATTATGCGACATTTTTCGATAATTTAGGTAAGTTTCTAACAATTTTCTTTCCGACTCATTTTGACGCATGAAAAAGCGTTTAGCGACCGTGATGAAAGTCATACTAAATGCCGTACTATGCCGTGACCCGTTTTATGTAAACAACGCGCTTCGAGTTGGCAACAAAATTCTGCGAATAAGCCATAATTAGAGTCGGAATTTTTATGATTATTTGCATCGTTTTAGTTCAGTTTTCACAAGAAATCAATCTATTTGGGAAAATTCATCTCGTTTTGGGGAATTTTCAAGTATTTTTTGGGAATTTTGACCATTTTTGTCAATTGGGAAGACGCCAAATTTCGGAGTCAAATCGGCGCAAAAAAAAATCATTGGTAGGGAAGTTGTAATTTACATGTGGCAAAGTCAGTACTGGTACTGAATTCCAATACACCACTTTAGTCAACTGACAGCCATTTCATAACTGAAGTACTTTTGAAAAACGACACAAAACAAAAAGAATCAGTAATACTGTGGCAAATGTAAATTTCCTCTTAACAAAATTAATAATGGTGTTAGATTCCAAGAGTTAGTTGTCATCCAAAAGCTTTAAATAATATGCTTCTATTTCTTGTGGTCAGTCAACTGTCATACTTTTTTCTACAGGAAATGACCTCCGTTACTTTAATGGAAAATCTGGCTGGCATTTCCGAGAATGAATTATTTTAAAAGCCTGTGTGTGTAGGGTAATGTCACTTTGTTGCTATTTCCAAGTAATCTTAATGTGTTTGTTTTTCTGGAAGTCTATGTGGTTACTGGTGAAGGTCATTACTTGTTTGACAATTTTAGGAGACCATCAAGCTTGTTTGCTGAAGGACAATGATTCTGAGATGCTTGCTGATGCTTGCTGATTACATATACGGTATTTATGCCTGCAGTTTCTGCCACCATCAAAGCTGCCCGTTTGCTCCCTGACTGACTGGCAAAAGGCATTCAGAGTTATGCAGATTGGATAATTTTCACATCACTTTTAATTTATGATTGCATAGACAATTGACATTGACGATGTTTAAATTCCCAGTTTGTACTTTATTGTACTCCTGGAGATTATGCCAGTTAATCAATGTTAGATCTGGACAAGTTCGTTTAAAACAGACTGTCATGTATGATGAACTGCTTAGAATTTTCACTCATCCTTCTGTAACTTGTACTCATGCTGCAGTTAAACAAAGAAAGCTGCAATTTTATAATAATTGTATTTCTCATGACATGTCTATTTTAAAGTTTTGTGATAATGGTACATACTAGAATCTTGTGGCAGAGTCACAGACTATCAAGTTCATAGTAAATGGATCATTATAGAGTACTGTAACTGAATGGAAACAATTAGCCTGATTTGCTTCAAACTATAACAGATGAACAAGCTAGATGTGAAAATGGCCATAAAGGAAGGATTTTTTTCTGTGACTATTTTTACCAAAGTTATGACTGATAGTTTTGCTATATAGAATATAGTGAAAAATCTTGCGTGTCCAACTCCTCTGATTTGCTTCAGACTTTCACAGATGAACAAGCTTGCTGTGCAGATGACCATAAAAGAAGAATTTTTTTCTGTAAGTAGTTTTACTGCAGTTATGGCCCTTTGATGGTTTTGCTATACAGAGGATGGCACAGTATGTGGGGGCATCAGTGTCCTATGGACACACTTGTTTGTGTTTGGGAATTAAACACAGATCTCACTTTAATTTGAGCCGTGCCATGAGAAAACCAACATAATGGGTTTGCGACCAGCAAGGATCCAGACCAGCCTGCGCATCCGCGCAGTCTGGTCAGGATCCATGCTGTTCGCTAGTAGTTTCTCCAATTCCAATAGGCTTTAAAAGCGAACAGCATGGATCCAGACCAGACTGCGCGGATGCGCAGGCTGGTCTGGATCCATGCTGGTCGCAAACCCACTATGTTGGTTTTCTCATGGCATGGCTCATTTGTTGGTTGATCAAAAGCAATTCAGTTAGCTAGGCAGGACAAGTAGCTGATATAGCAAAAGTGTAACTAAAGCTAGCTGTGTTGCTGAGTGAGTATAATGTTGAAAAGAGTCTAGACAACACTTTATTGTTCTTGACAGTTGATAGGAAGACTCCACATTGGGGAAACTACAGCAGTGTATTTTAGTCTGGAATCTGAAATTCATGAAGAACATTAGCATGTTTTAATCCATACAGTTTTCTGTGTCTAAATTCCTACGACAGTCCCTTCATCTTTATTCATCATAGTAAAGATAATTTTGACAGCACAATTTGCATTGTCTGAGGGATATTTTAGTCATTTCATATTGTTTGCTATAATACATTTTGTTGAAGGTTTCTGGCAGTAGTAAAGGACAGCCTGTACTGTGTCATGCAGCTAGGAAATTTTTCTTGTGAACCATTTTATTTGTCTTCTGATGATGTAAATATTGGAGAACACCAAGTACCTGTTGTTCAAAACTTTAAGATCTGATCATTTACACATATTTATGGGCTATGAATGCTTATTGCTAGTTAGATAATATGCTGTAAGTATTTTTAAAATCTGACTTTTCTATACTGTATCGCCAACTAGGAGAGTTATTTTAACATAAATTTTAATATGATCAAGTTAAACATATTCAGCGTAGGGAATGGTAATGAATATAAGAATTATTGTATTATATTTGTTAAAGATTTTCTTTAACAATTACATATTGAACAGAAATTCATTAGAAATGCAAATTTGTAATATTCTGATTACCTCCCTTTCAGCCTAACAGCTACAAGACAGTTTTAAAATTTGTCTGTTGGTTCATGTTTTTGAAACCAGCCATTATTTATCAGATGCGAATGTAAAACTAGAAAATGGACTGAATTTGAAAGAAATACCTGAAACTTTTTAGTGATCGCCCTGTGTCCGTTGCGTCCGTCCGTCGTCAACAATTTGACTGTTAACACTCTAGAGGTCACATTTTTGCCCAATCTTAATGAAACTTGGTCAGAATGTTACCCTCAATAAGATCTTGGTCGAGTTTGATATTGGGTCATTTGGGGTCAAAAACTAGGTCACCAGGTCAAATCAAAGGAAAAGCTTGTTAACACTAGAGGTCACAATTTTGGCCCAATCTTAATGAAACTTGGTCAAAATGTTACCCTCAATGAAATCTTGGACGAATTCGATATTGGGTCATCTGGGGTCAAAAACTAGGTCACCAGGTCAAATCAAAGGAAAAGCTTGTTAACACTCTAGAGGTCACATTTTTGGCCCAATCTTAATGAAACTTGGTCAGAATGTTACCCTTAATAAAATCTTGGACGAATTTGATATTGGTTTATCTGGGGTGAAAAAACTAGGTCACCAGGTCAAATCAAAGGAAAAGCTTGTTGACACTGTAGAGGCCGCATTTATGACTGTATCTTCATGAAACTTGGTCAGAATGTTAATATTGATGATTTTAAGGTCCAGTTTGAATCTGGGTCATGTAGGATAATAAGCTCACCAGGTCAAATCAAAGGAAAAGCTAGTTTACACTTTAGAGGCCACATTTATGACCATATCTTAATGAAACTTAGTCAGAATGTCAATCTTGATGATATTTAGGTTAAATTTAAATCTGGCTCAGGTAGGATCAAAAACTAGGTCACAAGGTCATATCAAAGGAAAAGCTTGTTATCACTCTAGAGGCCACATTTAAAACTGTACCTTCATGAAACTTAGTCAGAATGTTAAACCTGATGATCTTAAGGTCAGGTTCGAATCTGATTCATGTCCGGTCAAAAACTAGGTCACAGGGTCAAATCAAAGGAATAGCTAGTTAACACTTTAGAGGCCACATTTATGACCATATCTTAATGAACCTTGGTCAAAATGTTAATCTTGATGATCTTTAGCTCAAGTTCAAATCTGGGTTAGGTGGGGTCAAAAACTAGTTCACCAGGTCAAATCAAAGGAAAAGCTTGTTAACAGAGGTTATATTTATGACTGTATCTTCATGAAACTTAGTCAGAATGTTAAACTTGATGTATTTAGGACAAGTTAGAATCTAGGTCATGTCGGGTCAAAAACTAGGTCACCAGGTCAAATCAAAAGAACAGCTAGTTAACACTTTAGAGGCCACATTTATGACCATGTCTTAATGAAACTTGGTCAGAATGTTAATCTTGATGATCTTTAGTTCAATAGGCCAGGTGAGCGATACTGGGCCTTCATGGCCCTCTTGTTTTAATACTTTCATAGTAATTGGGGATACGGTAATTATAAAAGTTTATAAAAACAGTAAAATATGCATAAAAAATTGTAGCAGGGTTAAAATCTGTCATTTTGTTCCATAGATAAATCTCTAACAGAATCTACAAAAAGTGAAAAATGTGTTGTCTACAGGTTTTAATATTTTGGGATACGTTTTAGCAGTTACAGTTTACAGCAAACACCTGTATGGTTCTGTAGTAAATGTCTGTAAGAGAACTTCGTTGACATGTATCTTTACTTCAAGAACAGTCTGCAGCTTCCAATAGCGTCCTGTCGCTTCTGTTGCTTTGTCCTGTCTAACCACGCACAAATTTATGAATTTACCTGTGAATATCTCCATTTTCATAAGGTTTGGGGACAAGCACATAATGTTTGAAATGTGTATAATCATATTATTAGTAATGTAAATTGTGAGAACTGAATTGACAGTATGGATTTCCAAAGAAAAGCATTTCTGTTCTGACATACGTACTTGGCACCTAGAGTTATAAAAAATTCTCCATGTCAGCCTCTAATGTGCTAAAAAATGGATAAACTAATTCTCTTTGGTGTTGAAGTATGAGATTAGGTGTTTTCAGGTTTAAATATTATACAGAGTTGTCAGTCTTCATTTGACTCACTTGAATGCCATTATAAGATGCTCCCTTGAAGGATTTTCTTCAATGCTGGGTGACAGTTACAGACAGAACAAGATTGGTATTGAATGCTGTTATTTTTAGGACCTCAATGCAAATTTTGTCAAATTTGGCATCTTTGCCTCTAGAAATATGTTTCATCCACTTTCGGGTGAACATAGAATTATCGAACAAAATTGGGAAGAAACTTAGAAGCCTATATGTTATAGTTTACTAGCTTGACTATTCCTTAAGCACAGGCATTGGCGTCCGCATCACACCTTGGTTAAAGCTTTGTATGCAAGTACATATAGCTATCATGTAAAGGCATATAGCTTTGAAACTTACTTTTCCTTTTCCTAGGTCAATAACCAACCTTGCAGGATCAAGGCCCATATTAACTAACCTGTATTGTGGGCAAATTATGTTCCCTTTTGGACTTTTCTGGTTTAAGTTTTGCATGCTTAAGTTAATATCCCAAAAATATAATGCAGATATTGAATTGAAACTTCACATGTTTCTTTGGGTGCATAAAACTAGGTCATAGCAACAAATCCCATAGGTCTGACATTTTGCAATTTTATGTCCCCTTTTGAACTTAAAAACTTCTTGTTAAAGTTTTGCATGCAAGTTAATAACTTCATAGCTAATGCAGATACTGGATTGAACCTCTTTAGATATTTTTAATCCCCCGCCACGAGTGGTGGGGTGTTATAGGAATAGTCTCCTTCCTTCTGTCTTTCCGTCCGTCTGTCTGTCTGTAATACTTATGTGTCCGGTCCATATCTCTTAAACTCCTTGAAGAATTTTTATGAAACTTTGGTCATGTGATCACCTCATCAAGACAATGTGCAGACCTCATGAGACAGCCATGTTGGCTCAAGGTCAAGGTCACAACTGAAGGTCAAAGCTTTTAGCCTTCCATTTCGTGTCCACTCAGTATATCCTAAACCCCTTGAAGGAATTTTATAAAACTTGTGTCAAATGATCATGTCATCAAGAGGATGTGCAAAACTCATGAGTCAGCCATGCCGGCTCAAGGTCAAGGTCATAACTTAGGGTTACAGGTTTGAGCCTTCCATTTTTTGTGTCCGCTGTGTACCTCCTAAATCCCTTGAAGGATTTTCATGAAAAAAGGGTCAAATGATCACCTCATCAAGACAATGTGCAGAACTTATGAGTCAGCAATGTTGGCTCAAGGTCAAGGTCACAACTCGGGGTCAAAGGTTTGAGCCTTCATTTTGAAGGATTCCTATGAAACCTGGGTCGAATGATCACCTCATCGAGATGATGTGCAGAACTCATGAGTCAGCCATGCTGGCTCAAGGTCAAAGTCACAAAGTTTTGGGCCTTCCATTTTGTGTCCACTCTGTATCTCCTGAATCCCTTGAAGGATTTCCATTTTGTGTCCACCCTGTATCTCCTAAATCCCTTGAAGGATTTTCATTAAACTTGGGTCAAATGATTAACACATCAAGAACTGATAAGTCAGCCATGTCAACTCAAGGTCAAGGTCACACCTCAAGGTCAAAGGTTTAAGCTCTGTATCTCCTAATCCCCTTGAAGGACTTTCATGAAACTTGGGTCAAATGATTACTCATCAAGATGATGAGCAGAATTCATGAGTCAGTCATGTCAGTTCAAGGTCAAGGTCACAGCTCAATGTCAAAGGTTTATCCTTTCACTATCCATAACAGTAGGTGGGGATTTAGCTGTCTTTCAGACTGCCTTGTAACATTTACGGTAATATTCCTGCTTCTGGAACAACAGTTTTTTAAGTGACAATAGTTGAGCATTGACTGTCTTATGGACAGCTGTTGTTTATAAAATGGAAATGAAAAGGATATTTTGGGTACTTTAGAAAAGCATTTTAATGATTATGTCACTCTGAACTTTTTTCTGCTGAAAAGCCAAAATAACAGTGATGAATTTATGTAGTGATCATTCATTCATTTGTTCAAATGTTTATCCATCCATCCATCCATCCAACTCTCTCAAATGTCTCCTTTTCATTGATTTTGAATCACCTGTAGTAAATGTACACTGGAGATCAATAAAAAAACAAAAAATATGATGGTGACAAGAGTTGAATTATTTCTTTATGACATCCCAAGGCTCGGTTCATTCATTAATATTTCAGTATAATCAAGGTCCCTAGACGCGGCTTTTAGAGTTTACAGTAAGCTGTAAAAGAGAAACAAGATCTCCGTATGTGTCCAACATTATAAGTAGTTTTAGAATAAACCAGACACTTGAGGTATTAGTGCGTCGACATATAGACCTGACTTGCAGAGGTTATGTCTCCGTAAAATTATACTATATTGATCCGCAATAATTATAACACGAAGAGGAAAATGATGGTGGTGAATCACTAATGATTGGAAAAGTGAACTAAGGCCACACCAAATTGATAAGTTGTTCATCGGATTTTTTTCTGAAAAATTTGAGGCGGCGAGCGAAAAAATAATTTAAATATTTTTTTTGGTTTTTGAGAAAATCAGGAGCGAGCGAAGAGCGAAGAAATATATTTGTCTTCATTTGGCTCTCGACTGACTAATAAAAACTTAAAATAGAATGTATAGCCCTTTTAAATTAAAAAGTAAGTCCCCAGGGATTGAGAAAATCTAACCCGCAGACGCACAACAACGCGAATTCGTGAAAAAAGGTAATAACATTGTCATACAGTACACTGTAATCAAATATTGAATCGAATATTTACTGAGCTATGAAAATGTAGCATTCTTAGCTGACTTTACAAGGTTTTTGATACATCAAATATCTACGTGAGTGTTGCTAGATTTATTAAAGCTTCTGATTTGAAACTTAGAACAGTTATTTACTGTCAAAGTCTACACCAGGAGAAACGATACTCTTAAGTCTGAATCTAGACAGAGTTACGCCCTTTTTAACATAGAATATTTTTTAATTAAGTTTTATATATGACACAATACTCTGTACTTTAATAGCTTCTGACTATTATGCCCCTTTTAACTGGCAAAGCTCTGATTTAGAAAGTCGAGCTTGATGTCTTATGTACAGCTCTTTTTTCAAACTTCAAACTTTCATAACATATTAAATTTGTTGAAACAAAGTCTCAATTAAAGTCTGAAATGGAGATTAACGTGCATTAACATTAGTCTACTAAATGATTGGAAAATTTGAAAATCAAAACTGTCCTGAAAACAACTCGTAATGTAAATTCCTTACCCCACCAACTTTCGTATGCAAATGCTGATCATTTGGACAGGAAGAAAACAAAAAACAGATAAGTGACATGCATCAATAAGTATTTACCCTTACTAAAATAATGCAGATTGATGTTATCAAACAAATTAGTATGTTTTTCTTCATCCAGTTTCAATGAAATAAATCGATTTTTTGTAGTATGTAATTTGGTAAACATTTGAAGAAAATGGCGTAACTGCATAAAGGGGAAATAACTTTAATGCAACTAAATATAAGTATTAGGATTTATTATAGACGATGTGTGCGTAGTATGTATTTATTTTGATTAGAATCCATTTGAGAACAATCTGGGACTGGAATTATAAGCATTTATACACTTTTACGTCCGTAAAAAGTAGCGCACCAAAAAATTTTGGATTGATTTTTTTCAATGGGGCGAGTGCAAGCCAAAAACAAACAAAAATATTTTTTTTGTGTTTCTGAAAATATACGAGCGGCAAATCCGATGAACAACTTTTTAATTTGGTGAGGCCTAAAACATGTACTGTAATTGTAACATTCAACCGGACAAATGCAAATATTGGAACTTTTGTCACCGTGTTTAGCAATTGCACGGAAACATTGAGTGCTGATTTCTAATGGGGACATTTGAACAAGGAGTTTAGGAACACAACTATTTTGACATTACTCATTCAAGTAGGAAATTCATTCAGCATTAAATATATTACTTGAAACAGGAAGGAATATAAATGAAGGAAATTAAGTAAATGGTGTGAAGCCTTTAATTAGTGCAAAAGAGGAATTGTTTGGAGGAATTTAAAAAAGTTGAATTTGTACTTGATCTTGGCTTCTGTTGACCAAGAATGGTTGAGTTCAGTCTAATAGAGGCTTTCAATGTCTTGTCATTTTTTGAGCTTTGAATATTATTTTTACTTAATGTTATTGACTTATTTTCCTTAACACAGTGGATGGATGAACTCTGTCTGAAGGATTGTGCACATTTATCTTAAATAATCAGTAAATTTCTTAAAGGTTAATGTACTGTTTTAGCTGCTAGTTTACAGTGTGTATTTTAATGTGTAAGGAAGTGTTCCGAGAAATGTCATAGTGCAATGTTTATTAACTATCTAACTATTCTACAGTGGATGATCTCAAATTTTGACTGTTGTTGATGGTAGATGTAATATTACAGATTTTGATCAGTGTTTTAATGGCATGATTTCTGTTGACACTGAATAACAATATTGTGTCTAAACTCTACAGAGTGAAGTGGATGTTTGAGTGTTTAGCGAGTCATGTTGCATATTACAGGAATTAACAATGTATCCTGGTGATAGTATTCCATTAGCTCCTGTGACATCTGCTTGGGAACAGAGAAGTAAGTTTTTACCAAATTGCGTATAATTTACCACTTGGTTCATTTTGATAAAACTCACTCAGTAAAGTGAGCAGAAGAGAGCCAGTCAGAGGTACCAGTTTGATCCCTAGTTGAGGTCATATCCCTGGGTGTATTATAGGTTTGAAAGATGACAAGTCATTCTACCTCATTTTAGGAAGTTGTCAGTTACTTGTTGAGAAGTAATTTATACTTGCATCAAATCCAGGAGAGCAGAGTAGGTTCATTAATTGATATTCATGCATGAAGTGCTGTTGCAGAAGATAACATTGAACCTGTAGGTATCAAACAAGCAACTGTCTTGCCCTCATTGCAAGACTTCAGTGTAAGTGGATTGAGCAGTAAAATAGTCTCCATGGAATACTGTAATACAGTTATGGTATCACATGTTACTGGTTTGCTGATCTTGATCTTTTTTGGTTGCCATAGTAACAGACTTGGCTAAACAGAATTCCAGATAAGATTCTTCAAATAATAGGGAAAAACAGCAGAAGCACAATGCCCACAAAAAGGTATGTCCAGCACAAAGGAAATAATTACTGTCATTTTCTTGACACAACCGTTTCAGTTTCTTAGCGAGAGGGACCTAATTTTCTTTCATCAGATTTGGAATCCTCTCCTACCATGATTTGAAAGCAGTAATTAAGTGCTCTCTTCAGACATTCCCACTTTGTATTACCATTGTTGAAAAACCTGAACTGGCAACCATAGTACTTTTGATAAATGTCTATACCATAGTCCAGCATGGTAAAAGTCACTCCCATACTGTATGGCAGAGAAATCAATATCATGCAGTCTGAGACACTGTCACTAAAATCCATTAATTAAAGAGGATACTGCTGCATTATTTAAACTTCAATTAGTAAATTGGAAGTTGAATACATATTAATGGAAGTGCAGATATACAATTTATAGTTGCGGTAGCATACCACTTAAGGAAACGTCTTAAATTACGAGCACTTTGTAATCATATACCACTTGCATTAATTGATAAGTCTCAACATTAAAGTCATTTGGAATATAGTTTTAGCTTGCCGATGCAGAAAGTGCTCATGGTGAACTTTTAGGAGAATTAAATGTCTGGCATGTTTTGTCAATACATTTGGCATTGTCCAGAATTGCTTTGTGTTCACTCTTGCGTCCATTTTTCAGAGAAAATATTAATAGAAGCTGAAAGTAAATTTTAGGCATAAGGTGTTACCAGTAAAATTTTGTCAAATTCAAAATGAGACATTTTAGTAGTTTTAGCCCCTGGTTTAGCACAAAAAATAGCCATATTTAACTGTGAAAACACTAGAACTGGATCTCAGTCAAATTCAATTGTGGTCTAGATTCAGAGTTATATGCCCTTGACTTTTGTCTAGAATTTTGTTTTTTACTGTCTTTAGCTTCAAATTGCCTCAGTGTTGCAAAATGCGCTGCCTTTTACATTTAGGCAGTTCAACTGGTCTTTGCACATAATTATACTGCTTGAAGTCTTCCACCACCTATAAAAGCTGGAATTAAATTTTTGCCAGTGGGATTTAACCCAGGAAAATTGCACAAAATGCAATAGTTTGAGACAGAAGTGTTGCTCTTTATCTCAGGCCAGAAGCCTTAAGCATTCTACATATAAAGTTGAAAAGCATTGAGGTAAAATTGCTTCGCTTAAGACATACAGTGTTGAGGCAAATGTGCTTGTCTTTGTACATATACAACGGTTTAAAACTGTTGTTTGGTTGTTTATATAAGGTGCTTGCTACTGCATTAGAGGCAAATATAAGGTACTCAACATTTTCTTTGCACATGTATGATGTTTTAAGAAAAATGATTGCTTAATTCTCTTTAAATTAAGACAGTTGGGAGGAACTGTACACATCTATAATGTTTTAAGACGCTTCTCTTTACATTGAGGCAAATATGCCGTACTTTGCACTTAATATAATGTTTAAAGACAAATTCTTTTTACATTGAGGTAAATAATTATACTGATTTTTGCACTTGTATAATGTTTTATTAAGACAAGTTCTCCTAACATTGAGGCAAATATGCTGTATTTTTGGCATAATTATTATATGTTTTAAGACAAATGTGCTGCAGTTAATACTTTGTGGCATGTCTGTTGTTCTTTGTATTTAAACAATGTTATAATACATAATTTATTAAGGCAAATATGTGTTTTTAGCTCACCTGAGCAAGAAGTGCTCTAAGGTGAGCTTTTGTGATCGCCCTGTGTCCGTCGTCGTCGTCGTCGTCGTCAACAATTTGACTGTTAACACTCTAGAGGTCACAATGTTGAGCCAATCTTAATGAAACTTGGTCAGAATGTTACCCTCAATAAAATCTTGGACGAGTTTGATATTGGGTCATATGGGGTCAAAAACTAGGTCAGCCGGTCAGATCAAAGGAAAATTTCATTAACACTCCAGGTCTCATTTTTGGCCCAATCTTAATGAAACTTGGTCAGAATGTAACTTTCAATAAAATCTTGGACGAGTTTGACATTGGGTCATCTGGTATCAAAAACTAGGTCACCAGGTCAAATCAAAGGAAAAGCTTGTTAACATTCTAGAGGTCACAATTTTGGCCTAATCTTAATGAAACTTGGTCAGAATGTTACCCTTAATAAAATCTTGGACAAATTTGATATTGCGTCATCTTGGGTCAAAAACTAGGTCACCAGGTCAAATCAAAGGAAAAGCTTGTTAACACTCTAGAGGTCACATTTTTGGCCCAATCTTAAGGAGGTAGGTTACCTTGTTACCAGGGTAAATTCAAATTAGTTGAACCGCAGTGATTTTTTGTATTTCGTGTAATTTAATGTTTTAACTGATACAATCTCAGTTCCGTTTATCTCTATCCCTTCAAGTACAGTTTTTATCCAGGTTTGAAGTACATGGCCCTCTTAAGGTATTTTATATAGAAAGAAGAAGGAAAATACGGATATTTAACACTTTTCAGTGTATTTTGGTTTCAATGTTATCCGTAGAAGTCTGCATAATTAATAGTTTTACTAGTATGTGCATTAGCTTTCTAATAAAAGCTTAAAATGTATATGTCGCGGGGCTCGTGTTTCCATGGTAACGCATTTTCTCTCATTTTTCAACAATTATGTATGAAAACGGGTTTTTCGACGGCTTCAGTGCCATTCTGTTATTGACCAACATGGAATATTTGGGTAATATGATTAGCAAAAGAACAAGAACTTTACATGGTACTATGTTTTTCTTAAATTTTAGAGTAACCATGGCAACAGAGATGTTTAAAATAGCTTATATGTTGCTTTTTATCGTAATTTCTTATAAAAAATATATTATATAAAATTATCTTTCTTGTTAATGTAGCTTTAAAACGTCTTATTTCTAACGTTAGTAATATTTTTGTATGAATAGCAGTTAATTTAACAAATTTCACAGCTTAAAATACTTACAGCAGTGCCCATCGTCTGACATTTTTATTGAAAAATCGTTCTGCATGCTGCTATTATTCTCATGGATATTGTTGAAATGAAAATAAAAAGCCGAAGCTGTGTTCCTTAAATAGACCAGTGTCAACGCTTTTGAATTTTACAATTAGACATATAGGTCACGGGCTTCGTTTCCATGGTAACATCAATTTAATTCAAGACACCATAATTTTATACTGAAATTTGAACAAATTTAGAGCTTAGTTTTAGTATTTAAGTTACAAATTATCAACGGAAAGTTGGAAATAGGTATAACAAATCAAACTGTCCATTTTTTATTTGTAAATGACCGTAATAAGTTACCTTTCAGCCAACTATATTCCCAATCACATCAGTTACCATCGTCCATTTTCTTACATTCCGCATAACATTTCAGTATAATTACATAAAAGAAGCAAAATATTGATCATTTTTCAGAGCAAAAGACTAATAAAAAGTATTTCAGCAAATAATGGCTGTTTAAAAACAATTCAAATAAAGTAAAAGCACAGAATAACATACTTTCAAAATAAAAGCTATTAATTTTCCGCGGTAACTGACACGTAACGTCATGACGTCAATGACGTCATTTTAAGGCAACAATGTTTTGAAGCGTTTTTGCGGCAATTCATTCATTACTTCTGCATTATTAAACCATTAAACATAAGATCGGAGGAAGGTTCAAGATTTATTTCCAGAAGAATGGATATACAAACACATTTAGTTTGTCGTAAACGTTGTCGTAAATCGTCACGTTAGCTTCCGGTTGGACATGCGCACTTACATAAATTAAGGTAACCTACCTCCTTAATGAAACTTGGTCAGTATGTAACCTTGAATAAAATCTTGGACGAGTTCGACATTGGGTCATCTGGGGTCAAAAACTAGGTCGCCAGGTCAAATCAAAGGAAAAGCTTGTTAACACTCTAGAGGTCACAATTTGGGCCCAATCTTAATGAAACTTGGTCAGAATGTTACCCGCAATAAAGTCTTGGACAAGTTTGATATAGGGTCATCTTTGGTAAAAACTTGATCACCAGGTCAAATTAAAGGAAAAGCTTGTTAACACTGTAGCGGCCACATTTATGACTGTATCTTCATGAAGCTTGGTCAGAGTGTTAATCTTGATGATCTAAAGGTCCAGGATGAATCTGGGTCATGTAGGATCAAAAACTAGGTCACCAGTTCAGATCAAAGGAAAAGCTAGTTTACACTGTATTTGCCTCATTTATGACCATATCTTAATGAAACTTAATCAGAATATTAATCTTGAAACTCTATAGGTCAAGTTTAAATCTGGGTCAGGTGGGGTCAAAAACTAGTCCACAAGGTCAAATCAAAGGAAAAGCTTGTTAACACTCTAGAGGCCACATTTATGACTATATCTTCATGAATCTTAGTCAGAATGTTAATCTTGTTAATCTTAGGTCATGTTTGAATCTGGGTCATGTCAGGTCAAAAACTGGGTCACCGGGTCAAATAAAAGAAAAAGCTTGTTAACACTGAAGAGGCCACATTTGTGACTATATCTTCATGAAACTTGGTCAGAATTGTAATCTTGATGATCTCAAGGTCCAGTTTGAATCTGGGTTATGTAGGATCAAAAGCTAGGTCACCAGGTCAAAGCAAAGGAAAATCAAGTTTACATTGTAGAGGCCACATTTATGGCCATATCTTTATGAAACTTGGTCAGAATGTAACTCTTTATGATCCATAGGTCATGTTCAGGTCTGGGTCAGGTGGGGTGAAAAACTAGGTCAATTCTTCATGAATCTTAGTCAGAATGTTAATCTTGTTAATCTTAGGTCATGTTTGAATCTGGGTCATGTCAGGTCAAAAACTGGGTCACTGGGTCAAATAAAAGAAAAAGCTTTTAAACACTGTAGAGGCCACATTAATGACTGTATCTTCATGAAACTTGGTCAGAATGGTTATCTTGATGATCTCAAGGTCCAGTTTGAATCTGGGTCATGTCGGGTCAAAAACTAGGTCACCAGGTCAAATCAAAGGAAAAGCCAGTTTACACTTTAGTGGCCACATTTATGAAACTTGGTCAGAATGTTAATCTTGATGATCTTTATGTCAATAGGTCAGGTGAGCGATACAGGGCCTTCATGGCCCTCTTGTTTATTTTCTTCTGTATAGAGTTTATTTAAGTTGCTCTTTGTGCTGCTCTTTAGATTTAAACATTATAATTGTGCTTTACTGTACATTGCTTTTATGCAAATGTGATACTTTCAACATGATTATAAGCTTGCTTGGGGTGAAAACTGTGCTGTTCTTTACTTTTAACATAATTATATATATTGCTTTAAATTTGAGGTAAAAATTATGTGCTGTTCTCACATGTCCATTGTTTGGGGTAAAAATTATGTGCTGTTCTTCTCACATGTCCATTGTTTGAGGTAAAAATTATGTGCTGTTCTTCTCACAATCATGTCCATTGTTTGGGGTAAGAATTATGTGCTGTTCTTCTCACATGTCCATTGTTTGGGGTAAAAAGTATGTGCTGTTCTTCTCACATGTCCATTGTTTGGGGTAAAAATTATGTGCTGTTCTTCTCACATTATTGTCCTTAATGTCCACATAATTATATGCTGCTCTTATCCATGTACATTGCTGTAGGGTAAAAATTTTGTCCAGCTCTTTATTCTTGCATATTGCTTTGGGGTAAAAATTGTGTGCCAGCTAGCTAGCTCTTTGTATATTGCTTTGGGTAATACAGTTTACTCCTAATGTCCATTTAAATTCTTGTCCTCAAGAAAAGGTTGTTTAAACTGCAAGCATGAAATTTTGTGCAAAAATAAACAATTTATCAGTATATTAAATGCTCACATGATGTTGGGTGATAGAACATTACTCACATCCAGTCACTGTCTTACAATACATTGATTTCTGACAATGGCTGATTGCCTCTGTAAACTGTTTTTTTTCATGTGATTATTTCAGTCATTGAAGAGTGTCTGTGGAATTGTAGATTGTTTGTTGTACATTGTAAATAGATTTACTACCAATATGATAAAGATAGGGGTTTTATTTTAGACTGGAAACTTGATTATGATGGTGTGTTTATGAACAGCTGAAAAATTGGTCTCTTGATGTTGTGTGATTATTCAGACCATTTTGACTGTTTTTATAGTGACTGCATCTGAAAATTGGAAGTAGTAATTTTTTACGGATGAAGTTAAGCTTGGTGATATAAAGTGTGAATTTACTGTGATTTTGTGTGATTTGTTCAAATCAGATATTCTTATTTTTATTTACAGTTTCCTTCAATTTAGTAGATCAATATCAACATTTGATATTTGATGCAAGTGGAAGAAAATAGTAACATTTTATTACATTGTCTGATTTTTTAAATAAATCTGAGTTTCTTGGTTAAATTTTTTGTTTAGGTCAACCTTTTCTCAAAAACTATACGAGCTACAGCTTTGAAACTTTGTACACTTGTTTATCATCATTAGGTGACTATGTATGCCAAGAACAATAACTCTAACCTGCATTTTGTCAGAATTATGGACCTTTTTTACTTAGAAAATCTAAACTATATCTCTTTTCTTACATACTGACCAGCTGGCACACATAGGCAGTGCTCTTGTATACAGTTTCCTTCAGTTTAGTAGATCAATATCAACATTTGATATTTGATGCCAGTAGAAGAAAATAAGCATTTTGTATTCGCCCGAAGGGACGTTTTGTGGTATTCCTTGGTGTCGGTCCTTCTGTCAATTAGCAATTTCGTGTCCGCTCTGTAACTCTTGAACCCCTTGAAGGATTTCAAGGAAACTTGACAAAAATGTTCATCACATTGGGATGACATGCAGAGCACATGTTCTGAATGGCTCGCTTCAAGTTCAAGGTCACACTTAGGGGTCAGTAGTCATATGAGTGTGTGTTGTGTCCGCTTTGTAACTCTTGAACTGCTTGAAGGATAGTAAAGAAACTTGGCACAAACATTCACCACATTAAGAGGACATGCAGACTTCAAGGTCAAGGTCACATTTAGGGGTCAAAGGTCATCGCTCTGTAACTCTTGAACCCCATGAAGCACGGAGGGGTACCTGGGGTCTTCCTCCACCATTAAAGCTAGAAAGTCGCCATATGACCTATCATGTGGATAAGACGTTAAATCCAACAAAAAAAAAAAAAAAAAAAAAAATAAGATCGAAGATTTTGACACAAATGTTCACCACATCAAGACGATGTGCAGAGCGCATGTTCGGGATGGCTAGCTACAAGGTCAGGTCCACACTTAGGGGTCAAAGGTCATACCTTCGGGCATATATTGCTCCACATTGCGGTGCACTTGTTATAAGTCTGTTCAATAGACAGGCTATCCTGAATGATTAGTAGCCGTTTATCATAGTAAATACTATTAGAAGCTGTTAATCATTATTAATGCTAGTAGCAGTAGATCATCATTATTGCTGTATAAGTTAATGCTACAAGTGTTATGCTATAAGTAGCAGTTAATGATCATAATTACTACAAGTAGCAGTAATTCATTGTTAATGCTATAAGAAGCTATTAATTATCATTAATGCCGGAGGTGTAAAATTCTTTTTCAAACCACTCGCCCTGCAGGACTAGTAGCTAGTAAAATCTACTCGCCCTTAGTGAACAGTCACTCGCCCTAATAATTGACATTTTTAGCTCATCTGATTTTTTGAAAAAAAATGATGAGTTATTGTCATCACTTGAACGGTTGTCGGCGTCGGCGTTGCCTGGTTAAGTTTTATGTTTAGGTCAACTTTTCTCCTAAACTATCAAAGCTATTGCTTTGGAACTTGGAATACTTGTTCACCATCATAAGCTGACCCTGTATAGCAAGAAACATAACTCCATCTTGCTTTTTGCAAGATTTATGGCCCCTTTTGTACTTAGAAAATATCAGATTTCTTGGTTAAGTTTTATGTTCAGGTCAACTTTTCTCCTAAACTATCAAAGCTATTGCTTTGAAACTTGGAATACTTGTTTACCATCATAAGCAGACCCTGTACATCAAGAAACATAACTCCATCTTGCTTTTTGCAAGAATTATTGCCCCTTTTGGACTTAGAAAATCAGTTTTCTTGGTTAAGTTTTATGTTTAGGTCAGCTTTTATCCTAAACTATCAAAGCTATTGCTTTAAAACTTGCAACACTTGTTCACCATCATAAGCTGACCCTGTACAGCAAGAAACATAACTCCATCCTGCTTTTTGCAAGATTTATGGCCCCTTTTGGACTTAGAAAATATCAGATTTCTTGGTTAAGTTTTATGTTTAGGTGAACTGTTTCTCTTAAACTATCAAAGCTATTGCTTTGAAACTTGCAACACTTGTTCACCATCATAAGCTGACCCTGTACAGCAAGCAACATAACTCCATCCTGCTTTTTGCAATAATTATTGCCCCTTTTGGACTTAGAAAATCATTTTCTTGGTTCAGTATTATGTTTATGTATATTTTTCTCATAAACTATCAAAGCTATTGCTTTAAAACTTGCAACAGTTTTTCACCATCATAAGTGGACACTGTACATCAAGAAACATAACTCTATCCTGCTTTTTGCAAGAATGATGGCCCTTTTTAGACTTAGAAAATCATGGGTAGGACAATATTTCTATTACACAAAAAAAATCAGATGAGCGTCAGCACCCGCAAGGCGGTGCTCTTGTTAATACTGTCACATTTTATGGAAGGAGTATTATGTACAACAACCAAATTTCAAATATAACACATAGCTCGTACACTATGTTTCCTTTTTGATTTCATTTTTGTTACTCTTAAATTTCCTTTTCACACCAGACATTTTTCTTTTTCTTTCACTAATTTTGTCATCTCCACCATCAAGTTGCTCTCAATAATAACTGCATTGATAGTAATAATAATCAAAGTCTAACCCCTACCGTAGTTTCCCAAAGTGTCAGGAAAGTATTAAATATCAGTTATTTTCATTTTCTCAAGACTTATTTCCCGAAAAATAATTATTTTGAAAAGTGTCCTAAAAAAATATTGACACAATAGTCATCATCCGCCTACCCATCTTGAAAGGGAAAAAACAAGTTGACAATCATCGGTAATTATTCTGTTGATAAACTAAGTAATTGTCCTTCTTTTCATCATCAATTAACATCCTCTCAGAGAGCTAAAAGAAGTGTGTCGGTATAATGACATCTGAAGTGGAGATCAAAGCGGTATTGTTGCACGAGATTGTCATGGCATTACGTCACAGTTACAGTTTTCGCGCCATGTTACACATCACTGTCTGATCGAACCGCCTCGATTCTTTAAATTGATGAGAAATCAATAAAAAAGTTTCTTCCTTAATTTGTTATTAAAAGCAAATGTGCAATATCGCGTATAAACTGACAAGTAAATGTCTCAAACGATAATAGTGGAAATCCTACCTCTGTGACCTATTTGCCCTCAAGGAATTTACATTATCGTTTGAGATGAATATTTTATCAAAAAGTACACGTACAAAGGTTCATTTAAAACTTATTAAAAACCGCAACATCATTTTGTTTTATTTTTAAATCAAATTTCTATTTACGTCCACGAGGTCACTAACAGAAACCTTTTTACCCAAAAAATCGTTTTACTCGTGTATTTAAATTACTGCCGCTTTTTCATTATTTAAGATTTTTTTATTCTGTTTTTTGTTATTTTTTGTCAAAAGTGTGAATTTTATGCCCATAGAATGTATCACTTATTTTCTCTTAGAAAGAAATAAGTGATTAAGATCGCGCTGTTTGAAATTTAACAAATGATTATATGAAAATTCGACCGTTTTTACAAATTTGCTTACATTTCCGTCGATATTTTATTGAAATCTTAATAGAATTCAAATTGTATTACTTCTCAAGCGGTGTTGAAAAATTGAAGCAATAATATTAAAAAATGAATGCACTACGCGCGTTTTTTGTGTTCGTGTCGATAAACAAAGTAACGGCGATGTAAATTAGATAATACGATAGGTCGCACGTGCTCTCGGAATGGAAAATTACCGGCATGACGTTTTGATATCTTTACGATTCGCGGGGAAATTCCAGTCAATCAAAGTAGCAACTGAACCATCTCAAAGTTTGTTGACGTTTTTTGAGATGTAATTTTTGAATCTCATTAAAGCTACGACGTGAAAACCACTCGCCCGATCGGTCGAGTATACAGCGAGGTCCACTCGTCATATCCAGACTTTAACTCGCCAATGCCAGCGGGCGAATGGAATTTTACACCCCTGAATGCTATATGTAGCCATTTATCATTGTTAATGCTATTAGCAGTCATTATTATAGTCATCATTAATGCTATGAGGTAGACAACATTATGCCTTGTTATAAAAATAATCCAAAGTCGAAGACACTACAGAGAATTGGACTTAAGAAATTGATGGATTAGGAACAGAATTGGCTCGACTTTCTTCTGTAATTTTGTAACAGTTACCATTTTAAAAGTTTTATCATTCAGTGGTCAGACTGCAAGGCTTGACAATAGGACAAAGGAGTAGTTTCCCTATCATACTGCATGATGTCTGCAGGAATTATGACTTTCATGGCATTCAGCGCACAGCCAGATTAGCTGTTTATTAAC
Organism: Mercenaria mercenaria; assembly: GCF_021730395.1. Taxonomy (NCBI): domain Eukaryota; kingdom Metazoa; phylum Mollusca; class Bivalvia; order Venerida; family Veneridae; genus Mercenaria; species Mercenaria mercenaria. The sequence continues at coordinate 17,117,842 of NC_069365.1, forward strand.
TAACTGTATTCCTCAAGTAAATTTAACACCCCCTCCCGGGCTGGACTTTAACTCTGTAGATCGCTTGCCCATAGAGCAACTTCAGCTATAACCCAGTTTTTGGTTGCCCAAATGTAACATGGTGATTTGATGAAATATTGTTTTGCAGTATAGCAACAAAAACAGTACTGCATGATTTTCTGAGAACTATTTCTTGGGATCTTTCATGTCTTTCACTTGCCTGCCTGCATTCCACTTTACCTGCCCCGGGCGTTAGGGCAGTCCTTAAGGTTGAGCCCTGCCCTCCCATTTGCTAAAATATGTAAGTAAGGTTATTCTATTTATTGTTTTTCCAGGTCGCTGCTAAACAAGCATAATTTAACATGTATTTTTTGCCTGTTTTTAATGATGCCAGATAACTTTATGTCATTTCCTTAAATCAGTTACTCATTTGACATTTGAAAAACAGAAAAATCTTCCAGTAAGGAAGTCTTTGAGATTTAATAGGCCTTTGAGATTAGGCCTGCATTTCATTTGGTAAAAAACTGAGAAAGATGAGTGATGTTATTTTCAGCTATAATTCTACAGTCCTCTCTGTGGTCGTAAATAACATTGTATGATTTTTAATTGTCTTTTACTGATTTTATTTCTGAGAAATGAGAACCATTTTTATTTCAGATTCTCCTCAGAATCTGAAATACTGTAGATGCCTGTGTAATGCGCACTTGTGTTTTATGTACACCATTATTTACCCCTCATTTAATCAAATTATTCAGTTTCAGTTTCAAGGGAAGAAAACAAAACTGAACAACATATAGAACGATAAACATGGGTGTATACAAGTGTTTCTAAACGTGACAGATCTCTGTAGAATTTCATTTCAATTTAATTTGTACATGGTCAGATAGACATCTGAGTTGACACATGCTGCTCATTTCACAAAGATTACAAAAATTGTGAGTATCTTTTGTTCAGATCTGTTAAATGGCTGGTAATTGTGAGCAGTTACTGAGTCACCGTGTGTCTGAATTATTGGTTCGTTCCAGACTATTGATCTTGGTTAAAAATAATATTCAACACAATTTTTAAAAAACTATGTATTATTTAGGGATTCAGTGGTGTTGCTGAAATATTTGTTGGAAGATTGCCTTGTACCCGATTCGATACTTATAACATGTTTCTTATGTCAAATTATTTATAACTTAGCTGATATTTGCCAAAAAATGAAAGCTTGGTTTCATTAGATCACCTTAACTTAAGATTAAGGTTCAGAACCTAAAAGTAAAGATGGATGGTCTAGAAGTCACAAATTTTGGTTCAGTTTTCATGAAATTAGGTCAGGATGGCTGCCTAAATAAAATCTTGGCGGAGTTCCATACTTGGTCATATTTGCCACCTGATCTTTATGAAAGAAGGTCAAAATGTTTGGTGTATAGAAATCTTAGTCATCTTGGGTAAAAAGCTTGGTCATATCATAGAAAAAGCTTGTTTGCACTACAGAATGTTATTCTGTGGGATATTTAGGACAAGTTCATAACTGGTGGGGTCAAGGTCACACTTTGAGATCAGTGGTAAAATAGCTCATCTTTGTGTCTGTGCCATATGTTCTAAATTGATAGGAAGATTTTCTTTTTATAAAACTAACATCGTAATATTTACCTTACCAAAATGAGCCACTAGGCCCAAGGTCAAGGTAACAATTTTGGAATCAAAGGTCACATAGTTATGTCTCCCCATCCCTCTGGGGGAGACATATTGTTTTTGCCCTGTCTGTCCTTCCATCCGTCCATACGTCACACTTCATTTCCGATCAATAACTGGAGAACCATTTGATCTAGAACCTTCAAACTTCATAGGGTTGTAGGGCTGCTGGAGTAAATGACCCCTATTGTTTTTGTGGTCACTCCGTCAAAGGTCAAGGTCACAGGGGCCTGAACATTGAAAACCATTTCCTATCAATAACTAGAGAACCACTTGACCCAGAATGTTGAAACTTCATAGGATGATTGGTCATATAGAGTAGATGACCCTGTTGTTTTTAGGGTCACTCCGTCAAAGGTCAAGGTCACAGCGGCCTGGACATTGAAAACCATTTCCAATTAATAACCTGAGTACCACTTGACCCAGAATGTTAAAACTTCATAGGATGATTGATCATGCAGAGTAGATGACCCCTATCGATTTTGGGGTCAATCTGTTAAAGGTCAAGGTCACAGGGGCCTGAACATTGAAAACCGTTTCCGGTCAGTAACTTGAGAACCACTTGACCCAGAATGTTGAAACTTAATAGGATGATTGATCATGCAGAGTAGATGACCCCTATCGATTTTGGGGTCACTCTGTTAAAGGTCAAGGTCACAGAGGCCTGAACATTGAAAACCGTTTCCGATCAATAACTAGAGAACCTCTAGACCCAGAATGTTGAAACTTCATAGGATGATTGATCATGCAGAGTAGATGACCCCTATCGATTTTGGGGTCACTCTATTAAAGGTCAAGGTCACAGGGGCCTGAACATTGAAAACAGTTTCCGATCAATAACTTGAGAACCTCTCGACCCAGAATGTTGAAACTTCATAGGATGATTGTTCATGCAGAGTAAATGACCCCTATTGTTTTTGGGGTCACTCTGTTAAAGGTCAAGGTCACAGGAGCCTGAACATGGAAAACAATTTCCAATCAATAACTTGAGAACCACTTGACCAAGAATGTTGAAACTTCATAGGATGATTGAACATGCAGAGTAGATGACCCCTATTGATATTTGGCTCAGTCTGTTAAAGGTCAAGGTCACAGGGGCCTGGTCATGTAAAATCATTTCCGGAAAATAACTTGAGAACCACTTGACCTAGAATGTTGAAACTTAATAGGGTGATTGGGCATGCAGAGTACATGACCCTATTTATTTTGGGGTCACTTGGTCAAAGGTCAAGGTCACAGGAGCCTAAACAGTTACTTGAGAACCACTAGGCCAAGAGTGTTGAAACTTAGCGGGATGACTGGACATGCCAAGTAGATGATCCTTATTGCAGCCAACCATCAGTGTCTCTTTGACTTTCGCTTCTGACCTCTATTGACTTCTTGCCTATAGGACTTTGCATTGGGGAAGACATGTGCTTTTTAGCTCACCTGTCACATGGTGACAAGGTGAGCTTTTGTGATCACCCTTCGTCCATCGTCTGTCGTCAGTCCGTCCGTCCGTCTGTCAACAATTTCTTGTCTGCACGATAGTGGTTTCATTTATGATTTTATTTTAACCAAACTTGCACACAACTTGTATCACCATAAGATCTTGGTTCCTTTCTTGAACTGGCCAGATCCCATTATGGGTTCCAGAGTTATGGCCCCTGAAAGGGCCAAAATTAGCTATTTTGACCTTGTCTGCACAATAGCAGCTTTATTTATAATTTGATTTATACCAAACTGGCTCACAACTTGTATCACCATAAGATCTTGGTTCCTTTCTTGAACTGGCCAGATTCCTTTATGGGTTCCAGAGTTATGGCCCCTGAAAGGGCCAGAATTAGCTATTTTGACCTTGTCTCCACAATAGCAGCTTCATTTATGATATATTTTAAACAAACTTGCACACAACTTGTATCACCATAAGATCTTGGTTCCTTTCTTCAGCTGGCGAGATTTCATTATGGGTTCCAGAGTTATGGCCCCTGAAAGGGCCAGAATTAGCTATTTTGACCTTGTCTGCGCAATAGCAGCTTCATTTATGATTTGAATTTAATCAAACTTTTACAAAACTTATTTCACCATAAGATCTTGGTTCCTTTTTTAAGCCGGCCAGATCCCTTAATGGGTTCCAGAGTTATGGCCCCTGAAAGGGCCAGAATTAGCTACTTTGACCTTGTCTGCACAATAGCAGCTTCATTTATGATTTGATTTTAACCAAACTTGCACACAACTTGTATTACCACAAGATCTTGGTTCCTTTCTTGAACTGGCCAGATTCCTTCATGGGTTCTAGAGTTATGGCCCCTTAAAGGTCCAAAATTGGCTATTTTGCAGCCATATAGACTTCATTTATGGTTTTATTTGATAAAAAGTTCCAGAATATCTTCAACAATAAATCTTGGATTCCATGACAAATCAGATCCAATCGTAGGTTCCAGAGTTATTTTATATCTGATTACCTCCCCTGATTATAATCAAAATGGATTTATATCAGTAAGTACTTAATAGGACTTATTTGAAATTTCATTATTGTCATTAGTGTCATTAGTTGGACTGAGCCAATCAGGGTAGATAACTATGGACTGATTTTATGTCAGATTACCTCCTTTTATTTCAAATTAAAATGGGTATATCTCCATAACTAATTAAGATACTGATCTGAAATTTCATTTATGTCAACAGATTTATTTGGCAGATCCTTCTTTTGTTCACTTACAATAATTTTTTTTTTAATACTTCCCTTCTACGTTACTATAAATAGCTTATTTTTAGTAACTTTTTTATTATTGGCCATAGGGAAAAACCGAGACCACTTTTCTGTGGTACAACATGGATGGTACCTCCAATTTTTAGGTGTTTTTTGACATATCTGTAATATCTTGTAAGAATTTTTTGTGTTTTTGGTTAAATTTCTTCCCTTTGTTGTTCCTGTCCTTTGGACTTAGATATTTTTATTAGCTCACCTGAGCAATGCTCAGGTGAGTTTTTCTGATCGCTCGATGTCCGGCGTCCGTCGTCCGTCGTCTGTCGTCCGTCGTCTGTCAACATTTAGCTTGTGTATGCGATAGAGGCTGTATTTTTCAATTAATCTTCATGAATATTGGTCAGAATGATAACCTTGATGAAATCTAGGCCGAGTTCGAAAATGGGTCATCTCGGGTCAAAAACTAGGTCACTAGGTCAAATCAAAGAAAAACCTTGTGAATGCGATAGAGACTGTATTTTTCATTTCTTCTTCATGAATATTGGTCAGAATGATAACATTGATGAAATCTAGGCCGAGTTCGAAAATGGGTCATCTCGGGTCAAAAACTAGGTCACTAGGTCAAATCAAAGAAAAACCTTGTGTATGGGATAGAGGTGGTATTTTTCAATTAATCTTCATGAATATTGGTCAGAATGATAACCTTGATAAAATCTAAGCCGAGTTCGAAAATGGGTCATCTCGGGTCAAAAACTAGGTCACTAGGTCAAATCAAAGAAAAACCTTGTGTATGCAATAGAGGCTGTATTTTTCAATTCTTCTTCATGAATATTGGTCAGAATGATAACTTTGATGAAATCTAGGCCGAGTTCGAAAATGGGTCATCTCGGGTCAAAAACTAGGTCACTAGGTCAAATCAAAGAAAAACCTTGTGTATGCGATAGAGGCTGTATTTTTCAATTGATCTTCATGAATTTTGGTCAGAATGATTGCCTTGATGAAATCTAGGCCGAGTTCGAAAATGGGTCATCTCGGGTCAAAAACTAGGTCACTAGGTCAAATCAAAGAAAAACCTTGTGTATGCGATAGAGGCAGTATTTTTCAATTGATCTTCATGAATTTTGGTCAGAATGATAACCTTAATGAAATCTAGGCCGAGTTCGAAAATGGGTCATCTGGGGTCAAAAACTAGGTCACTAGGTCATATCACGTAAAAAACTTGTGTATGCGATAGAGGCTGTATTTTTCAATTGATCTTCATGAATTTTGGTCAGAATGATTGCCTTGATGAAATTTAGACCAAGTTCGAAAATGGGTCATCTGGGGTCAAAAACTAGGTCACTAGGTCAAATCAAAGAAAAACCTTGTGTATGAATAGAGGCTGTATTTTTCAACTGATCTTCATGAAATTTAGCCAGAATGATTACCTTGATAAAATCTAGGCTGATTTCGAAAATGGGTCATCTGGGGTCAAAAACTAGGTCACTAGGTCAAATCGAAGAAAAACATTGTGTATGCAATAGAGGATGTATTTTTCAATTGATCTTCATGAAATTTGGTCAGAGTGATTGCCTTGATGAAAACTAGGTCGGTTTTGAATATGGGTTATCTGAGGTCAAAAACTAGGTCACTAGGTCAAATTAAAGAAAAATCTTGTGTATACGATAGAGACTGTTTTTTTCAGTTGATATTTATGAAATTTGGTCAGGTTGATTGCCTTAATGAAATCTAGGTCGAATTTGAATATGGATCATCTGAGGTCAAAAACTAGGTCACTTGGTCAAATCAAAGAAAAAACTTCTGTATGTGATAGAGGCTGTATTTTTCAGTTGATCTTCATGAATTTTGGTCAGAATGATTGCCTTGATAAAATCTAGGTCGAGTTTGAACATGGGTCATCTAGGGTCAAAAACTAGGTCATATCTAAGAAAATGCTTGTTTTATCGCAAGAGACCAATTTTTTGGTCCAATCTTAATGAAAATTGGTCAGAATATTTGTTTCCATGAAATCACTAGGTCAAACATGTTTTACACTGTTATGGAGTGTTTCTTAGGTGAGCGACCTAGGGCCATCTTGGCCCTCTTGTTTCTAAGGACCTTCTTGTCCTCAAGTGCAATGATAACGGGTGAGCGATATAGGGCCATCATGGCCCTCTTGTTTACAAAAGCAGTTTCTAGTTTCTGTTTGTGTGTGCTCCATATCTTTTAAACCACTAGGAAAATCTTGATAAAACTAACATCAGTGCTTTACCTCCTCAAGATGACCTGCACAGAATGTACAATCCAGATCACTTATTCCAAGGTTAAGGTCACTCTTGGAGGTCACCATTCATTTCTTCTTAACCATTTGGAAGATTTTCATAAAACTAGTATCAAAGATTTACGAAGCTGCCAACCCAGACCAATAGGTTCAAGGTCAATGTCACACTTGAAGTCAGGATTTGGGTCACAAAGTCCAAGTTCATGGTCACAGAGGTGAAAAATCAAATAGCTTGGCTTTGTGTTCACTCCATACCTTCTAAACCAGTAGAATGAATTTCATAAAATTAGCACTATTTGTTAACCTCATCAAGACGACATAGTATTACAGCGTGCGCAACTCAGGACATGATAACATTTTATTTTCCCTATTTCTAAGCTGTGTCTTGGATTATTAATCACCTTTAGTGATAGCTCTAGTTTATAGATTGTTTGGTAATTTATCTTGTTCTTGAATAAGTCCTTGTACTCAGTGGAAACCATGGTTATTTCTTCAATCTATTTGATATCTTCCTGCAGTGCAGGAAATTATAATCTGTTTTATATATTTTAGCGTGTTGAAATAAATACAAATGAAGTGCTGAGGCTCTTCAAATAAATTGTATTAATGTAGAAATCTTGATTTTTGCCTATAAATACAGCTGTTTCATTACTCTCCTGAAACAGAAACTAGAATTTCTTAGATGCATCATGCGTCAGTGATGACTAAACAGAAATTAGTAGAAGTAGATATTACAGATTATAGAAACTTTCTGCCCAACAATATTCATCAACATTTAAAGTCACTCTGAAACTTGGACTCAAAAATTGTAAAGTTTCCCTTTCCCTAGATCTTTATAGATCTTGTATATATCTACTCATCCACAGTTTATATATCTACTCATCCACAGTTTATATATCTACTCATCCACAGTTTATATATCTACTCATCCACAGTTTTAGTGAAATTTTTCAACATATTCATTTCCATCAAGTTTGGCATAGAATGTGGGTGAAAATAAAAGTTAGATATTGGTAAAAATGCAAGAATAATGTAAATTTCTACATCATTTCAAAAACGTTGCAATATTTTACTTATTAAACATTCTGCTCAATATTTTTGGTTATTTATAAGACTATCCTGCAAAAATCTTAATAAATTATGAACAATAAAATATCATTAACATAAATGATAACATTCCTTTCATGAAGAAAAATGTGTACCTTCAAAACAGTTAAACTGAAGACATTTGCTTGTTATGTTATTGACTAGCTGAATTAGCTAGTACATTTCAAACCCACTAGCTATTTTAAAATTCCTCTAGCATTTAGCTAAATGTATACTTGTCTAAATTTGAACCCTGGACACAGTAGTATAGATAATGCAGTAGGGAAGAAGATTTTTCTGTTTAAATGTCCAGGTCTCAAGTTTTTCTGACTTAAAATGTAGTTTAATATGACTGTGCTCAGGTGAGCGATTCTAGGCTTTCTACTACTTATTTATAAAGGAGAAGAATGAAAATGTGAGTGTTGTATGTAATATCTAATTTCATTTCTGACATTTCTTAACACTTTAAAACACATCGTTCTGTTTAAAAATGAATTCTTGGCAAGCCTCAGGTTAAATGCGCTTCATGCAACAGGCATTGTGCGTGGTATTACTTACAACTTTGATATTTCTCTGCGGTATCTTGATATGACTTGTTCAACAAATAATGTCGCTGATAAATCGTGGACCGATCAATAAAGTGTAGCTTGGTGACATTATTGTTGGTAGCTTTATCAGTGCTGGGCACAGTGAAAATTTCCTGAAAAATCCATGCAATTAGCGACAATGTTGCTAATGTAGTGTAAGACATTAAAGAGCCACTGTGCAGCCACTAAAGTCAAGACATGACTAGGGATAGGCATCTAGGAGATATTGAATAAAAGTTGTTCGTCTTGGTTTTGTTTTAAAGTAGGGCATTGTGTGCCCGATTTAAAGGATCACATGTGATATGATTTCTCGGAATCTGACATTACTATTTTAATTAATCATTGCAACCTGATGACATTAATAAGATGCTCTGCTTTGTTGGAATCAGGATTATGTCCTAATTGCAGAAGAGATAGACTGATCAATATGATTAAACAGGCAGATGAAACGTTTTTCAGTATGAATAGTTGCAAATAATATTTTTGGCAAAATTACAGTACATTAATATGGAACTATCAGTCAGGTGTGATTAATGTGGCCAATAAAAATAAAGAAAACCTACCATTGTTTGTTGTGCCACCGTAATTCATTGTTCTGTGATTGGAAAAAAAAAGTTCTTTCATTTTCAGGAGGATTTCTTGGATGTATAGGATAAAAAATATGTGTGAAATTTTGATCATGCTGGGAGATATTTATGTGATATCAGTGCCTCTGTTTGGTCAGTGATAAAATGAAAATGAGAACAGATGTGTCTAGACATAATGAGTAGTGAAGGTTAAAAAGGAGATACATGGCTGAACCTATATAACATTCATAGGAATATTGTATCTTGGATGTAATATTGGCATTGTGCTGTGAGTAAATAATGGAGTAATACTTAAATACCTTTAGCTGTGATGAAATTTATTTAGATAATGTAAAAAAATGAGAATTTCATTGTAATCATATTGGAAGACAGAAGCACATTTTGAATTAACCAACCACAAATAAAATTTATTCCTTTTTAGTTCTGCTTGATATTTTTTTTTTTAATTTATTTTTTTTTTTTTCACAAAATGTGAAACCTGATGAAATATGTCATCTGACAATAATTTTTTTTAAACTGTTAAAAATAGTAAAATTTTGATTGGCATACAATTTGTATAATATTACAAATTTCTCAAAATGTGACACTTAGTTAAATTAAAATGACACACAGGGAGTTGTATCATTTAAGTCCCCCAGGGGACTGTATAAATGACAGGAAGTGATTCGTTTGATGGATATTCAAAGTGTTTTGTGATCAATGAATTATATATGACAACAATTACGTCATTCATTGTTGAAAGCCAGGTTGCACAGTTTACACTAGTGTTGTAAAGTCTGTTGGCTTATACATTTTATTATTTTCTCTGAGAGTCTACTGGAATATATATTGCTGTGGTGAACATTGGGAATTTCCTAGAAAAGTTATTCTCGACTGTGTTAATTGAGTTATTACAACTGAATTAGTAAAGGCTTTATTATGGTGTTGTGGAATTAATAGGAAAACAACAGAAAGAGTGTATATGTAGTGCATTGTAATTTTTTGTGTTAATTTCTCAAGAGTTCATCTATACTGCAGAACATAAAAAAAATTTTCATTTTAACTGGAAGAAAGTTTCTGTTATATAATATCCTGAGAACGCATCTATACTGCAGTATATTGTTTTTTCATCTTTAAAAGCACAATAGTTTTTGTGATAATTTCGTAAGAGCTAGCTAGTGCATCTTTACTGCAATACCTTCAACTTTGTCACTTTTTCACATCTTAACTAAAAGAATTTTCATGATAATTTCTAATAACTAGGCTAAGCTTTCTATTTTTTACATCTATTGCTTTGTAATTTGGGCTTTCCTCAATTGGCCAACAAGTAAAAGACTTAAAAGCATTATTGTCTCATAATGCGAGGGTTGCAATAAGGGCGTATCTACATATGATTATTATATGTAGATACGCCCTTATTGCGTTGAACCCTCGAATGGTGATTTTAACTTGAAGGAGGTGACTAGAAGAGCTTTAGTCTGTCTCCAGAGAAAAGCTTTAAGTACTTTCTAGTGACTAATGAATATAAGTGACCTCTTTAGGACTTCTTAAGGAACTAATATACTCTGTGACAATCTGAACAAAGGCATTGTATTGAAAGTCGAAAATGGTAAATGGAAATTAGCAACGCACAATAACAGACAAAAGAAAGTCACATGTTTATACATGTATATGAATTTTCAGGGGCATCATAATACATATTGTTAAGTTCAGTAAAGTCTTTGCTATTGATGTCAAAAGTTACAAAAAACAATATGCCTTAAGTCATTGTCTCATCCACTTTTGATTAATGTGGAGAAGTTGTCATTTTCTTGTGGAGAACAAGTTGATTACTTATTTTTTAGTGTGTCAAATTGTGGAATTTTGAAGCAATATTGACTAAATACCATTTAATACATCAATCACTTCTGAAAAATGGCATTAAACCCTGTATCGATCAACTGTACAAATGAACTCTTTGTTTCTTAAAGTCAGGTAGACAGTATAAGTGCTTTGAACCCAGCTAAATTTATTACATACTCCTTGTGTTTCCACAATATAATGGATAGTACAGAATGATATAAACTATTGATGTGAAACATTTAGATAGTTTTTTCGCCATAAAAGAACTATAAGTTGCGATTGTCAATGACCTTTGCATGTTAATGTTACTTTTTCTTGTACATTTCACACTTAAAACATTCAGACATCAGCATTAAAGTCTCATGATTTTGAACTACTGATTTTTGTAAGTTATCACTCAGTATAAATGTGTTTTAGGGGAGGTAAATCTTGAAATATGGAAAAGGATGCCAAAGAGTTGGAGTCGTTTATAGAGCCAGCGACATACGATGAGTTAGATGCTACAGGTGAGTTCAAATGTATGCTTGATCCCCAAGTATAACCAGCATACTGTTATCACGCATATAGATGTTTTGACATGGTGTATTTCATAACATTTTATAACATTTACGTCTTTCACTTTCTGTGTGCTAACATTTGCTTTATATTCAGAGTTGTTTTCCAGATTAAGGCTTATTTGCTTTAAAGCAGAGTTACGAGTATTAAGAGTTCCATTTTTGACTGTATTTAATAGGATAGAACTACTTCATTCAGGGCATTATTATTTGTTGTTTTAAACTTAAAACCATGAGTGCTTTAATTTCCTGCTTCCCATTTAACCAGAAATTCGGTTTGGCCACTTTTAGTTTAGTTTCTTGAAAGAAAGTTTGGCTTTTCATTTTGTTTATATAGATGAGAAAGTGTACATGCAGGGATTCTGCTGTTCTTTACACGTTGTTGTAATTTTCTTGGTTTTCCTTGGTCATACCTGAGGTTGAAAAGTTGGTTGGATTTTATTTCTGGTGACAAGTTGTTTTTGAGGGAAACAGGAGTGAGTAAAGGGCAAAGAAATACATTTTTAGCTTGACTATTCCAAGAGTAGGTAGATCTAATTGGACTTGCACATACATTGGTGTTGGCGTCCGTGTCAACGCGTTGACATCCCATTTTGGTTAAGTTTTTGTGTGTAATAGCTGGTAACTCAGTAACCATTTGTGGAAATGGATTGAAACTTCACACACTTATTCATTGGAAGAACCAAGTTCCATAACTCTGTTTTGCTTTTAATACTAAATTATTCCCTTTTTTCGATTTTTTTTTTTTGTATGAAAACCAGTATCTGACAATACCCACTAATGAGAATGGATAGAAATTCCACACACTTGTTCATTGTGATGACACTGATATGGAGTGCACTGGTTCCATAACTCTGTTTTGCATTTTTATGGGGGCATGATTTTGTATTTTGAAAACGTAGCTCTTTGTTTGTGTTTAAAAGTGAGTATTTTAGAAAATTTTGGGACTGGAAATGTAATATTTTGTATGCTGATATGTAAGTAAAAGGTCACGCACACCAAATTCTGACCAAATTTTTAGCTTGTCTGATTTTAAAAAGAAAAAATCTAGGAGGTATTGTCGTCACTTGATCGTCAGTATCGGTGCTGGTGTTGGCATTGGCATTGGTTAAATTTTTTGTTTAGGTCTGCCTTTTCTCAAAAGCTCTGAAACATGGCACACTTGTTTATCATCATTAGGTGACTTATGTAGGCCATGAACCATAACTCAGATAAGTATTTTGTCAGAATTACGGCCCTTTTTGTACTAAGAAAGTTTGATTTTCTTGGTTAAAAATTTTGTTTAGGTCCACTTTTTCTCAAAAAGTATAAGAGCTACAGCTCTGACACTTTGCACACTTGCTTGTCATCATTACCGTAATTGGCCGATTATAGGTCGCACTCGTGTATAGGACGCAGTGAAAAAATTCTGGAAAAATGCTTATACCCACATCACTTATCCGAATTTATGTTTGTTCGAAATTTGCTATGGTTTCTACGAACTCGCCGGTTTTTGCTAAATCATTGTCAATGTTTTTACATGTTGTGCAAGTATTCAAATTGAAAAGCATAAACTCTGTGTAAGCACTAAACTGCCGCATCTTTGATCACTCCATGAATATTGACGCCAGTGAAAATGAAAGTGCACTTTGGCACGTGGCTGTAAACTAACGTAATTTTAAGACTGGTTTAGGAATTGTTTTGAACATGACGGATCAGCGACTATGATCATATCGGATCAGTCTAAAATCTTGCATGCACATGTTTACAGTTGCCTCCGGGTAGGATTAAATGGTTAATTGTTTGCAGATTGTGACAGTAGGTGTAAGATAAGTAATGCCGCGGGCGTGAATTTCTCGATGAACAAGAGGATTATAGACAACTGTCAAAATTATGTTTGAAGACTAGATAATCGATTTCTGGGCTACCTGATATGGAGTTTCAAGTATTTTAATGCAAAATGTGTGAAAAGACGCCGGGAAAGTTTTACACAGGTCTTGTTAAAAACTTAATGATCAGTTACAGAAATGCGTTGTAAAATATATTTTAATGAAAAACAGCATTTATTTATCTTAAGATTTTACATGAGCTCTAAATTTTACATTTAATACAAAAGTAATTTAAGACGCCGGGTCACGATACTGGCTATTAGCTATGCCCGAGTCATTGGTATTTACTCCCCTTGAATTCTCTTCAATATAGAGGTACGCGGTGTAAACAAAGATCGATTTTCTTAATTTTTGAGTCGGGGGAAATGTTTGGTCTTTTTCTATCCCCATATTTAGGACGCATCGGTCCTTCGAGACCAGAATCTTGGTAAAAAATGTGCGTCTTATATTCGTAAGATGACGGTAGATGAGTAAATAGACCAAGACCCATAACTCTAACCTGAATTTTTCAGAATAACAGCCCTTTTTCGTTATAATAGAAAATTTGAATTTTTTGGTTAAAACTTTTGTTTAGGTCCACTTCATTTGAATACTATAAGAACACTAGCTTTGAAAATTTGCAGACTTGTTGAGTAAGTTAGTAGGTCAAGAGCCATAAGATGTGCATTTTGTTTGAATTATGGCCCTTTATATACTTAGAAAGTTTGAATTCTTTTTAAATTTGTCACTTTTCTTGATTTCTATTCAGGCAATACGAGAACTTGAACAATGTGCTAAAACAATCAACAACTGGATGAATGAAAATAAGCTTAAAATGAACACTTCCAAAACCGAGTTCATCATGTTTGGTAGTAGGCAACAGCTCTCTAAGTGTTCAACTGACAAAGTATGCATTGTAGGTGATGAAGTGAAATCAGTGAGCTTTATTCGATATCTAGATGCATTCCTGGATGAAAACTTGAATCTAAAAGAGCATGTAAAACGAAAGTGTAGAACAGCAATGCTCAACTACTTCAGAATAAAATGTATCCGGAAATATCTTACCAAAGAGGCTACCGAAACCCTTGTCCTGTCATTGGTGATATCCCATTTAGATTATTGTAATGTCATTCTGTATGGTATTGCTCAAAGCGAAGTAAACAAAATGCAACGAATTCAGAACATGTGTGCAAAACTTGTCCTAAATTGAAGAAAATATGACAGTTCCAAGCAAGCACTGTATGATCTTCACTGGCTACCAATCAAAGCCAGAATCACATTCAAAATGCTCACCTACATGTATAATTGTTCAGTTGGAAACTCTCCAGAATATCTTTCTGAACTTCTCATAAAACAAACACAGACAAGAAACTTGCGTTCTTCAAACTCCATTACTGGGTGTTTCGTTGTTCCTTTCAACAAGCGCAAAACGTTCAGCGACAGAAGTTTTGGTACTGTTGGACCTAAACTCTGGAATGAATTGCCTCTCGAAATAAGGAACTCGGACTCAATAGATGTTTTCAAAAAGAAGTTGAAAACTCATTATTTTGGAGATTACGTTGCACTCTTTTAGAGACTGTGACTGTAATTTTTAAGAAACTGAAGTAACGTGAACTGGATGATTTTATTGTGTAAATACATTCGAAAATGAACTATATTATAACAAATACAAAATACAGTTGTTTGTAATAACTTCTGGACATGTCGCAATAACCCACTTATTCTTACTTAATAACAAACAGCTGTCTTACTGTATCTTGATATTCTAATATTTTATTAATCTTATCTGATGTCTGATCATTTTTTTTTTTTTTTTTTTTTTTTAATGCTTACTTAATAGTTTATTCACAATGGTATTTATGCTCATTTATGTTATATGTCATTAAATATCTTAATTTTTGTCGTATTTTTATGTATTTGTAAAACGCCATTGAATATGTTTTGCGTAAAAATAGGTGTTTAATCAAATGAAACAGTTTCAGTTTCAGTTTCTATTATGAGCTAGCTTTGAAACTTTGTACATTTGCTTTAATATAATCATTAGAACCATAACTCTCTCTTGCATTTTATCAGAAATATGGGCCTTTTTATCTTAGAAAGTCAGTATTTCTTGGTTGCTTTTAGTTTAAGTTCACTTTTCTTAAATACTTACTATAGCTTTGAAGCCTCGTACTTTAATGAACCATTTATTATCTTTGTTGTGTTACAGCTAATGGAAGTTTCTTATTTTCACAGTATAAAAGTTGTTTATAAATAATAAAAGTTAAAAGAAGTTTTCTTAAATCAGAATTTTAAGGGAAATCCCAGAAAGATCAAATTTACACTGGAAATTTGTTTGAAACCAGTAAGGCAGAAATTTAAAAAAAATGTTTCCTGAATTTTTAAGGAACTTTTCTGAAATCAGAATTTAAATAACACTAAAACTTCGCTATAAATATTGAATGAATGTAGAATTTGGAAATGTCATGTGACGTAAATACATTTCTTAGTAAATGTCAGTCATTGTGGGTGTTTGATATATATTCTTAGAGTTGTCTACTATTGTGTGATAAATTGATTCAAGATTTGAGCAGTCTTGTCTCATTAGTGTCTGGTATTCTATAAATAGTTATATACTCTATACGAAGAAACTGTAATTTAATTAGTCTGCTGTAAAATCAGTTTGACTTTCATCTTCATTAATGAGCCACACCATGAGAAAACCAACATAATGCATGTACGACCAGCATGGATCCAGAACAGCCTGCGCATCCGCACAGTCTAGTCAGGATCCATGCTGTTAGCTTTCAAAGCCTATTGCAGTTAGAAAAACCACTGCCGAACAGCATGGATCCTGACCAGACTGCACGGATGGGCAGGCTGGTCTGGATCCATGCTGGTTGCAAAATGCACTATGTTGGTTTTCCAATTATAGAAAAAATAGTCTTTATATATAATATATATCTATTATTACTATAAGCTGTATAGTTAAACTATATGTTACAGAAAATGAAGCATTGATTATTATTGATTTGTGTATACAATAAAGACTCCCTTGATACCATTATACAAAAATAGATACAAAAAGATACAAGTCTTCCATAAACTGCTACATTTGCGTAAACATGTAAAATTGAAATGACTTCATGAAATGCAATTTAGATATTTATACACACGACTTTGACTTATAAAATCATATGTGTTTAATAGTAAAGAACTGTTACTGTCTGAAAGCTAGTGAACAGAATCTCTGAATAGCTATGTATTATAAATATTTAATGCCATCCCGAAAAATCACCATGTCTTATTTCCTTTGAACTAGATTGATACTGTAACAGTTGTAGTTTTCAGGTTTTGTGGGTCTGTGTCGGCCTTCTGGAAATTTCAGATGAATTATTACCATATAAGTGTGTCTACGAAATGATTTTGTGTATTCTTTGTAGTTGAATTGTTGGAAAAATAGAAAAAGTTAAATATTTATTAACAGCAAGCTCTGTATTTGAACGTTTATTTGCCTATGCATTGACAGGAACAGAAAGGATTTAATCGAAAGATATTTATCATACGGTCTGCTGGGTGATTGGTTAAGCAATGACAATATAATGCACAGGAGATAAAAGGATTAATTCTGCAAACTTAATGAGAAATATTCTGGGAAAATGCTTTTCGGAAGTTTTGTTGGAAAAATATTGATGAAATGTATTGTCTTAGCTCTCTCACAGATAAATGTTGACTTGGCTTTTAACCCTTAGCCTGCTGCAGGCGAATTTAACAGCCTTTGCAAACAGCTTGGAACCAGATCAGACGCCGATTAAATCGGCGTCTGATCAGGTTCCAAGCTGTTTGCTACTCTGACAATATTTCTTCCAATTTTGGAGCAAATTGAATGAACTTTACAATTTAAGCAGACGACATTTCCAGCAGACGACAATTTATCTAGCATGCTAAAGGTTAAAGAGACATGCCTGCTGATCAACAAGAAAATTTTATCGTTTCTATCAGATTGATATATTAAATGATAAATCAGTAACTATCATTTAAATAGATACTTGAATGTACAGCTAATTAAATTCCTTCTAGTTTTATCAAATTTCAGTTGAGTGTCTAATGCTTTCAAGAGTTTTCTATATATATAATTTATCATCAGCTGAAAGAGTGTTACTACTATAGAGGAACTTACTAAAACACATGGAATCACTCTTAGTTGTCCTTCTGATGAAATTACTATAGCTAAAGACCTGCTAAAAATACTTTTTTTTCCGAAAATTTTACAAAAACCTGTAGGCAATTTTGGCTTTAACAGTTTTCTTTATAATTTTGTCCAAAAGTTGCATCAGCAGTTACACTCTTACATACATGTAGTCTAGCTAGCTTAAATTTAATGTTTTCTGGAAGAAAATTTCACTTTGATTGAATAGAAGCATGTGAGCCTTCTGTTGTGAGTCAGAAAAATTGTTTATTTGATGAGTTTGCTAAAATTGTTGCATCTGAGTATATATTCATTTGACTTCCACTTCTTTTCTTGTGAAGAAGTTAATGTTGGCAAGATGTCAATGTATGTAGCAATTAAATTTATGAATACATTGTACAGTTAAAGTATGGGGAGCGGTGGTCTAGAGGATAAGGTGTTGGCTGCTCAATCCAGGGGTAGTGGGTTCGAGCCCCACTGGGGTCACGGCCATGACTTCTCATATGACACCAGTACTGGCTTTTCCAGGAAGCGGACTCGGAAGTGGTTCCAATAAGCTTGAAGCTTTCATCACAATCAAGCTAAAACAAATTAGAATAAACTACAGTATGGAAAAAACAACAACAAATAATGCGGAAGGAACTTCACTGTAGCAAACATTAGCAATTAGTTTTGTATTATTTAGTTCCCTCAGCATTAAAAACAAGTCCAATTAATTTCATTTGGAGTCTGCATTCTGCAGAGCAAGTTTGCAGTTCTGTATAATTATCAGCTTACGAAGAGTATAATTATACAAAATTAACAAATTGCTTTGCAAGGAAGCAGAGCAGAGACTTTCTATCTTCAAATTTTTAATAGAATTTATTCCTTGTTGTCAGACTGTGAACATTTTGTGATTTTAACATTACTGTAAATGCTGTTAAATTTGTAAGAATATCCTTTCGAAGCATGGAAATTATTAGTAAACTTGGTTTGATTGTGTCTGTTCTTGAGAGGAAATGAAACCCGTATACACTCTTGCAGCCTAACTCAGTTATGATGGACTTTCTGATTTAAAATAAATTGATCCGTTGGAAGCAAGCATGGGGGGTGGGGGCGAGGGGGGTGGGAAAGAAAAGATGAAAGACACCCAGATTGGTAAGCTAGTGCAGGTTCATGAGACTTAATGAAATGTACAGTAAATTCTCTTTCCTCCAGATTTAAGGGAAATACTTAAAAATGACTCCATGATGAATCTGTATTCAACTGTTTGACTCGTGCATTCATATTGAATATAACCTGATTAATTAAGACTGTATGAGCCGTGCCATGAGAAAATCAGCATAGTGGGTTTGCAACCAGCATGGATCCAGACCAGCCTGCGCATCTGCGCAGTCTGGTCAGGCTCCATGCTGTTCGCTTTTAAAGCCTATTGGAATTGAAGAAACTGTTAGCGAACAGCATGGATCCTGACCAGACTGCGCGGATGCATGCTGGTCGCACACCAGCTATGTTGGTTTTCTCATGGCACGGCTCGTATGTAAAGCTTGTAGTTGACAACTCTCTTTCAGACATTTTAAATTTCGCTGATTCATGCATATTTACACATCTGTCGCTGAGACATTAATGCTGTAACAAAATGAGAGATTCTACATTCATACAGTCTAATATTTCATGGAATTAGACATTTGAGAACCAAATTATTGACATACAGGCTCTGAATTATTGAAACCCAGTTCCCTAAGACTGTCTAAGATGTTAACAGGAAGTTTACCACGCATTGATTTACCAATTGATCCGTGTCAAAAACGTGACTGAATGAAACTTGTGGGAGTGCGCTATTATTTCCAATAATTCGAAATCATTTATGTCAGAACTACATAAATTGGGAATTACGTGGATATGACAGAACCGATTGTAGTATACATGATTCCCGTATCAAATCGTAAGTACTTTACAGAATCAATTTTATGGATTTTGTAAATTACAGGAATTTCACATACAACATCTGGAAACTTCTGCCATGTGGCTGGCTTATCACACAGTTGCACATGTAATTACAAAAATTCAGATGATGCAGAAGGCACTGAACTGCTTTAGCAGTTGCCCATCAGTAGACACAACATGCAGTTTTAGATATTGTGCATATTTAAACAGATGTTTTCTGGCATTGTCTTTGCTAGAGTGGTGGAGTTATTCCAGATTAGCATAGTTTAAAGAGGGCTTTGCTGTAGTATTGTGAGAGAGAACATTTCTGTTATTGATTGAGAACTTAGAAGTTACATATAGATTTACTGTAAAATGAGAGTGCACTGCTTTGTTTGGTTCCAGTCAACTGCTTTCTGTCTTCAGTCTCTTCCAAGCAGTCTCAAATTTCCCTCATCTGACTGATTGGCTGTTTTTGAGCACAGTTTTAGAATTATTGACCAATGGTAAGGCTGCATTTTAAGTCTGGTCTCCAATCTTAGTTTTATACTGGCTTATCCAGTCTTGTTTCCTTTTGAGGTACAATAAAAACAAGAGAGCTGAGTTTGAGACAGTAAAAATACAGCTTCCGATTTATCGAGTTTGAGCAAAATCTAAAACTGACCAATGAAAAGGTTGCTTAAGAGTGTGGTCTCCAAACTCAGTTATATATCCTGAGACCTTGGTCATTTGTCACCTCTTCTGACTGCTCTAATTCTCTCATCTTTTATCTCAGACATTGGTAACTTGGTGCTTTATGTCTTACCTTTGATCTTAGACTCTGGTAATTTATCATCTCTTGTCAGCACACTTTTTTTTATATCTTTGGCCTCAGACCTGGTCATCTTTCCTCAGTGCTC
This sequence comes from Mercenaria mercenaria, assembly GCF_021730395.1. Taxonomy (NCBI): domain Eukaryota; kingdom Metazoa; phylum Mollusca; class Bivalvia; order Venerida; family Veneridae; genus Mercenaria; species Mercenaria mercenaria. Next base: position 17,137,925 of record NC_069365.1, read on the forward strand.
TTTCTCTTATCTGTGACCTCAAACCCTGGTGTTCTGTCATCTCTCATCAGTATTTTTCTTTCATTTGTGACCTCAGACCCTGAGGTTATCTGTCATTTCTCCTAAGTGCTCTTTCTTTTGCCTTTGACATCAGACCCATGTCATCTATCTTGCCTCCATTCACTTGTCCCTCACCAATGTAGTTCGAGTCTTTGCAGCTTGGGGCATTGAACTCTTCATGTAAGAATGTCATCCAGCTTACTTATGGAAAGTCGGTTGTTCTACCCAGGTGCCCGCCTGTAATGAAATACTGTGCGAAGGGGTTCATGGCATCTTCCTCCACCATCAAAGCTGGAATATCGCCATATGACCTATGATTATGTTCGTGTGACTTTAAACATTACAAAAACAAAATCTTTCCCTGTTGCTTTTTCTCTCATTTTTTATGCGCCCGGCATCTACTGATGCGGGAGGCATATAGTGATTGTCCTGTCCGTTTGTCCGTTCTTCCGTCCATACGAGGTTAACCAAATGGGACCGTTTCGTCTAGCATCAATACCCCTTACTAGAATGACTTGATAGTTCGATTCCCGGGCGGGGCATATGTTCTCCGTGACAATTTGATAAAAGACATTGTGTCTGAAATCATTCGTCCTCCACCTCTGATATTCATGTGGGGAAGTTGGCAGTTACTTGCGGAGAACAGGTCTGTACTGGTACAGAATCCAGGAACACTGGTTAGGTTAACTGCCCGCCGTTACATAACTGAAATACTGTTGAAAAACGGCGTTAAACCCAAAACAAACAAACAAACTAATGCAGATGTAACCTGTGACCATTCCTCATCTTCAGACATCACCTGACCTCATTTTGACCTTGACCACATTTTGGACTTAGGTTGCTTTATATGGGCCATCTCTTGGTTAACCAAATGGGACCGTTTCGTCTAGCATCAATACCTCTTACAAGAATGAATTGATACTAATGCAGATGTAACCTGTGACCATTCCTCATCTTCAGACATCACCTGACCTCAGTTTGACCTTGACCTTGAACTTTACCTCGTTTTGGACTAAGGTTGCTTTGTATCAACAAGAATGCCACCCGGGGGGGGGGGGGGGCATCAAGCGTTTATTGAACGCAGCTTCTTGTTTACCTTTAACTCTGGACATCTATTGTCTCCTAGCATAATGCTCTTTCTTTCATTTTTGTCTGTCTTCAGTAATTCTTCACCCATTAACCTGGCTAAGCAGTCTATGACCTTTCTTCGAGTCTTTAAGTCGAGCATATCAGAATTTTCATGTTCTAGTTTTTCCTTGTTTTATACTTAATCTACAAAGCAGATATATGAAAATATATTTCAACAGTATTGAATTCTGACATGTACATTTGTAAACATGTAATTTATATGTAGATTGGATAATGAAGGATGGTATATTTGTATGTAATATTAAAGGCCTCATTACTTGAACCAGCTGTGCTGTTCTGGGAGTCTTTTTTACTTAAGATCCTGCCATGACACATACAAATTTCATCCAAATTACTGTAGACAAGGGAACAGTTACAGAATTCTGGCCTAATACATTTATTTGATTAACTTTCTGTGTAAACCATGTATACTAGTATCTTGCAGTTGATTAGAAAGGTTGCAATCTACATGTTTTATGTTATGAAGAAAGTGGATTTGTATTTGCATCCTTAATTGTGATAATATTGGGCATATAGATTAGAGTTTGTGAACATTCAAAATCTTTATGCCAAAGTCCCAGTTCATTATTGGGTAGAATAGATTCATACTCTCATGGTCGTTAATTCACCCTTAATGTTTAGATTTATGCACTTGAGAAGAATTTTTTAAGTTATCGCATAGTGCGGCAATTTTCCTTTGATCTTTGCAGCATGTTATACATAGTAACACACATTATTACTACAAAACTGTGCTGATATCTTACAAAACTGTTGCGATATATATCAACACGGAAATCTCTATAGAGTTTCATAAGAAAAAAAGTGTTCCGATATATATCAGCACAGTAAAACTGTTCCGATATATATCGGAACACTTTTTCTCTATTGAGGTCCTATCAAGGGAGTATAATTTTTTCCTTTCAAAGAAAAGATGATTTTAGCTCCAATTTACAATTCACAGAGAAAGAATTGTCACAAACACCTACATTTATAAAGTAAAAGAATAAATAAACTAGAATATTTCAAAAACTTGATAGTTATTGCCAAATTCAGAAATACATGAAATATATGAAATTCTGATATTTCTCAAATGTTTCTTTTTCTTTGATTTTTTTTACAAACAAAACAACAAGTTTTACAATATGTCTGGCCAATGAAATGCAAAGATTTAAAACCAATGCAGAAATTTGTTGGGTACTTTTATCTGGGGAACACATTTTCTAAAACAGAAGTTTTAGTGTTTCAGTCAGCGAGGCGCAGAAAGGGAATCAAAATAGTAAAAATAATAATAAACAAATTTAAATGAAAATAATATATAAATTTTAATGATAAACTATGCGATAAAACAGTTATAATATGTAGTGCTCGTGTGTTACCAGGATATATCAGAGCTAGGGGTACATCTCGTTATTTTTCTCTTCACATATCTGTCTCGGCCTACCGGCCTCGACGATATGTGCAGAGAAAAATACCCTCGATGTACCCCTAGCTCTGATATATCCTGGTAACACACTCTCACACATACTATAACTATTACAGATCATTTTGTTTATTTGTTGCAAACTTCTTATAGACCATACTTGGAAACATTTATACTAGCTTGAGTTCTAGTGATACATGCATAATGATTGAATTTAGCTGTATTTGTAACAGTTGTCTCAAAATTATATTTTTGTGAACAAATACCTGGATATTTGAAATATATTGCAGAATGTCATAGTATTTTCTTCCCTGAAATGGCTGAAAGGTTCTGTAAAAGTTAGGAAGTATCTGTTCATATCCTATATTATGTATATTTCAGTTTTAACACAGTCGTACATTTGTATATTTCAGAATACCAGCCAATGCCTCATGCATTAGGCTCAGAAACCACGGAGGAAGTACAACCACAAAATGAAAGAATCATCTACATCAACTCTTCACAGCCCAGCAAATACTGCTCAAATAAAATCTGGTACAACTCTTTATATTTATAATACAATTCATTTAGAATAAATATTCTCCCTTATTTCTAAGGAAAAAAGGACATAGAATTGAGCTGCCTCTGTCTCTCTCAGTCAGTGTCGCGTGTGTATGTAAGTTCATTTATAGTTGCCACTGGTTACCTATATTGGCAACTCCTCCAGAAGACTGTTAGTAGGAGGATAGTGCAAGATACAGAAGACGCTCCAATTCCAGAAGGCACCCATATATGGGACTTATTCCAATGTTAGTAATTTTTAGTTAGAAGAGTGGGGGCTCAAACTCATGACCCCTGGTTTCGTAGTCAGTGTTACCACTGGACCATGGCATCCACTCTCAATCGGTGTTTATTTTCATATGTTTTTAGCTCACCTGAGCACGAAGTGTTCAAAGGTGAGCTTTTGTGATCACCCTGTGTCCGTCCTCCGTCGTCATCCGTCAGTCGTCCGTCGTCAACAATTTGACGACACTCTAGAGGTCACAATTTTGGCGCAAACTTAATGAAACTTGGTCAGAATGTTACCCTCAATAAAATCTTGGATGAGTTCGATATTGGGTCATCTGGGGTCAAAAACTAGGTGACCAGGTCAAATCAAAGGAAAAGCTTGTTAACGCTAGAGGTCACAATTTTGGCCCAATCTTAATGAAACTTGGTCAGAATGTTACCCTCAATAAAATCTTGGACGAGTTCGATATTGGGTCATCTGGGGTTAAAAACTAGGTCACCAGGTCAAATCAAAGGAAAAGCTTGTTAACACTCTAGAGGTCACAATTTGGGCTCAATCTTAAGAAACTTGGTCAGAATGTTAAACTCAATAAAATCCAGGACGAGTTTGATATTGGGTCAACCAGGGTCAAAAACTAGGTCATCAGGTCAAATCAAAGGAAAACCTTATTAACACTGTAGAGGCCAGATTTATGACTATATCTTCATGAAACTTGGTCAGAGTGTTAATCTTAATGAGCTCAAGGTCCAGTTTGAATCTGGGTCATGTAGGATCAAAAACTAGGTCACCAGGTCAAATCAAAGGAAAAGCTAGTTTACACTGTAGAGGCAACATTTATGATCATATTTTAATGAAACATGGTCTGAATGGTAATCTTGATTATCTTTAGGTCAAGTTCAAATCTGGGTCAGGTGGGGTCAAAAACTAGATCACTAGGTCAAATCAAAGGAAAAGCTTGTTAACACTCTAGAGGCCACATTAATGAGTGTTTCTTCATGAAGCTTAGTCAGAATGTTAATCTTGATGATCTTTAGGTCCAGTTCGAATCTGGGTCATGTAGGGTCAAAACTAGGTCACCGGGTCAAATCAAAGGAAAAGCTATTAACACTTTAGAGGCCACATTTATGACCATATCTTAATGAAACTTGGTCAGAATGTTAATATGATGATCTTTAGGTCAATTGGTCCGGTGAGCGATACAGGGCCCTCATGGCCCTCTTGTTTGTTGTGTCTGGTCAATGTCTCTGCCATCCATAAAGTTGGTAATACCTAGCACAAATGCTCCACATAACAAGACTATGTGGTGGACATTAGACCAAGTCGAAGATCCCAAACATAACACTAAGAGGTTAAAGCATAACATGGCCTGTTACATATCTCGTTCATAACTCTGCCATCAATGTAGAGACTTTGTTATTACTTGACATTAATTTTCCCTTATTGAGATGATATATTTTGTGTGAGACCTAGACATTTGCCACAGAGGTCAAGGTCATGCTTTAAGGTCAAAGGTTTACAGGGTCTCCTTTGTGTATAGTCATTAATTCTGCCATTTGTTCCAAGGATTTTGTTTATAAGTCTGCACAACATGGACCAATGTGTCATGCACAAGACTCAACCCTATAGCTACTGAGTCTAGATCACAGTTAGAAGTCAAAGGTTGGTAGGGTCTGTATCATGTCCAATCAATAATTTCACAGTCTGCTAAGAGATTTTGATATAATTATGCATGAGTGTTATGCGTAAGACATTCTGTCATATGTAGAACCCAGGCCAGTCTTTTAATAGGAGATAATAAAAATCAAATAAGTGTATGGTCACATTAAGGTGCAAGATCAAGGTTACACTATCCAGTGCATAACTTGGCCATCCATATTTTATAGTAAACGGTCACAATAAAAGAACAAAGTGTTATTTTTGTGTGCAAAATATCCTTTTGGGACTTCCGTACCTCTGTTACAATATCTTTTGCATAATTAACTTACTGCATGTATGTGCATCACTTAATAGAATTAAGTAGCATGTTAGCCCTTCTCTCATTGAAATAATACTGAAATTGGAACCCATTTCTGTCTGATGTTTCAATAATCTCCTCTACTGTTGAGTGCTTTATTATTTGATCAAGACATCATGTTCTTTATTTTTACCACTTAGACATATAGCTTATCTGATAACTATGTTTCATGTCAATAATTCATCTAATTGCCTGCATTACTTCCTGTTAACATAACACTCGGTTACAATCTCTGTTAGTCATTAAGTCAAATAGAAAGATGAATTTCTAGTTCCAAACCGTTGCATCCCATCCCACACCACTTTACTTTTGCATTTCAATAGAAGAGCGAATAGTCCCCATGATCTACAAATGTGTTGGCATGACTTTAAAGTCGATAAAAAGTTATGGAACAGCTTTAAAACATAAAAGAGAGGAGATTTGAGCATGTTGGCCAACTCATCTGAGGAATTTCACTTAGAACTATGACATATTGCATTTTTGGTTAGGCAGAATGTGCATTTTGTCTATAAAAAAAAAAACAAGCAAGATATGAAATCAAATCTACTAATACACATTAAAGGTGTTCCTTGACTTTTTAAGGCTTCATTGAAATATAGGATCCAGTAACCATCAGTTCGAACAATGTGTCAGTGGTTTGTGCTATAGTTCGAACCAGGTTCAGTTACCATAGACAGCATTTTTGCCTCAGATGAAATGTTTTATATTTCAAGAGATTGGAGGAGTGATGTCAGGTTATATTAGTACAAGTAAAAAAGAAATGTAATATTTTACTGCTGGAATATAAAAAAGAGACTTTTAGTTTTTTTAATTATTTGATTATTCAAGCTTTGCAGGCTGCAAATGATTCACGTAATTTTGTAATAAATGTGTTTTGTGTATTTCAGCACAGCCAAGTACAGCTTGATATCATTTTTGCCAAAGTTCTTGTTTGAACAATTCCGTAGATATGCCAACATCTTTTTTCTCTTCATTGCATTACTACAGGTAAGTTTCAATAATATGCAAACAATTTTTCACTTCACTGCATAATCTACGCTAAGATAAATCAGCATTTTTAGCTCACCTGTCACAAAGTGACAAGGTGAGCTTTTGTGATCGCGCGGTGTCCGTCGTCCGTCCGTCAGTGCGTGCGTGCGTCCGTAAACTTTTGCTTGTGACCACTCTAGAGGTCACATTTTTCATGGGATCTTTATGAAAGCTGGTCAGAATGTTCATCTTGATGATATCTAGGTCAAGTTCGAAACTGAGTCACGTGCCATCAAAAACTAGGTCAGTAGGTCTAAAAATAGAAAAACCTTGTGACCTCTCTAGAGGCCATATATTTCACAAGATCTTCACGAAAATTGGTCAGAATGTTCACCTTGATGATATCTAGGTCAAGTTCGAAACTGGGTCACGTGCCATCAAAAACTAGGTCAGTAGGTCTAAAAATAGAAAAACCTTGTGACCTCTCTAGAGGCCATATATTTCACAAGATCTTCATGAAAATTGGTCAGAACATTCACCTTGATGATATCTAGGTCAAGTTCGAAACTGGACGTGCCTTCAAAAACTAGGTCAGTAGGTCAAATAATAGAAAAACCTTGTGACCTCTCTAAAGGTCATATTTTTCATGGGATCTGTATGAAAATTGGTCTGAATGTTTACCGTGATGATATCTAGGCCAAGTTCGAAACTGGGTCACGTGCGATCAAAAACTAGGTCAGTAGGTCTAAAAATAGAAAAACCTTGTGACCTTTCTAGAGGCCATATATTTCATGAGATCTTCATGAAAATTGGTCAGAATGTTCATCTTGATGATATCTAGGTCAAGTTCGAAAGTGGGTCATGTGCCCTCAAAAACTAGGTCAGTAGGTCAAATAATAGAAAAACCTTGTGACCTCTCTAGAGGCCATATTTTTCATGGGATCTGTATGAAAGTTGGTCTGAATGTTCATATTGATGATATCTAGGTTAGATGTGAAAGTGGGTCACGTGCCTTCAAAAACTAGGTCGGTAGGTCAAATAATAGAAAAACCTTGTGACCTCTCTAAAGGCCATATTTTTCATGGGATCTGTATGAAAATTGGTCTGAATGTTCATCTTGATGATATCTAGGTCACTTTCGAAACTGGGTCAACTGCGGTCAAAAACTAGGTCAGTAGGTCTAAAAATAGAAAAACCTTGTGACCTCTCTAGAGGCCATACTTATGAATGGATCTTCCTGAAAATTGGTCAGAATGTTCACCTTGATGATATCTAGGTCAAGTTTGAAACTGGGTCACGTGCCTTAAAAAACTAGGTCAGTAGGTCAAATAATAAAAAAAACCTTGTGACCTCTCTAGAGGCCATACTTTTCATGGGATCTGTATGAAAGTTGGTCTGAATGTTCATCTTGATGATATCTAGGTCAGGTTTGAAACTGGGACAACTGCGTTAAAAAACTAGGTCAGTAGGTCTAAAATTGTAAAAATCTTTTGACCTTTCTAGAGGCCATATTTTTCAATGGATCTTCATGAAAATTGATCTGAATGTTCACCTTGATGATTTCTAGGTCAGTTTCGAAACCGGGTCACATGAGGTCAAAAACTAGGCCAGTAGGTATAAAAATAGAAAAACCTTGTGACCTCTCTAGAGGCCATATTTTTCATGAGATCTTCATGAAAATTAGTGAGAATGTTCACCTTGATGATATCTAGATAAAATTCAAAACAGGGTCACGTACCTTCGAAAACTAGGTCAATAGGTCAAATAATAGAAAAACCTTGTTACCTGTCTAGAGACCATATTTTTCAATGGATCTTCATGAAAATTGGTCAGAATTTTTATCTTGATAATACCTAGGTCAAGTTCAAAACTAGGTCACTATGTCAAATAATAGAAAAAACGATGTCATACTCAAAACTGGGTCATGTGGGAAGAGGTGAGCGATTCAGGACCATCATGGTCCTCTTGTTTTTATTTTCTCATCGTTGAATTGTATAGAATGCATAAACGTTGGTTTCACATATAGGCCAACAGCATGATTTTGGTTATTGCACACAATATAGGGTAAGTGTTGTCATTGAACTGTCTAATTGTTTAACTATTTATATTTCAGCAAATTCCCAAAGTATCACCTACAGGAAGGTACACTACAGCAGTTCCATTGTTATTCATTCTCTCAGTATCAGCCATCAAAGAAATCATAGAAGATTATGTAAGATTTTTTACATGTAGTACTTTTCAATGCATTAGATTTTTGAATCACCCAAGAAATGTTTATGCTAAAGCCAAAAGTTACATAAGGGTCTTCTTGCCCCTTTAGTTTCTATCCAAAATTGGGTCATCATGTGGTAAAACCATTCTCCTGGTTTTGGTTAAGATTGACGATTACACTCAGGTGCTTGCCTGCACCTAAAGTTATGCCTGTCTACACCTGAAATAATGCTTGCCCACAACTACGGAGTTGCATCTTGGAGGGCACAAACTTTGACCATTTTCATTAAAATCTCTTTTTTTTATAGGCATAAATCCAGGAAATGGTGAGAGCATAGTTGAAAAATATGTTGTTAAAAGCATGTACTAAATGTGAGGTGAATATATTTAAACAGAAAGTTATCTTGTTGAATGTGATATTTCTATACCTTGGTTCGCACAGGCCATGAAAAGTCCTTGAATTTGATGCCTACTCCTTGAAAACTACTTGAATTTTGTAACAGTCAGAAACTACTTGAAAACTACTTGAATTTAGGAAAAAACGTACAAAAGATGGCAAATAGTCCTTAAATTTGTCGGGTGCGAAGTGAAAATGGACAAACATTATAAACGGACCAAAATAAACTAAAAAACGACGAAAAAAAACAACCGTTACCGCCATTAGGGCCTGCCACGGAGTCGGCGATAGTACGGTACGGTACTGTACTTTACGGGTTTTATGCTCTTTCAAGTAATTTTCACACTGTGTAATTTATCCGCGATGCGTTGAAGGTAAATCTTGTGTTACATTGTTTTATTTTGTCCTAAATTGGATTTAAATTGGTTATTTCATTTCTCAGCAACAGTGACATTGCGCCCATTTTAGTCCTTGAAAATGGAGGAAAACTACTTGAAAACTCCTTGAAAACTACTTGAATTTTTTTTGGGAATGTCTGTATGAACCATACTCTCCCCCATTAATTTTCTGTTTCATGGTGGAAATTGACTTGTATTACAAGTAAAGTTAGCCCAAACTGTAGGCATTGCATATGACATATTAGATGCTAAGTATAAATGTTTTTTTGCTTACAGAAGAGACATAGGGCAGATGACGTAGTTAACAACAGAAAAGTTTCAGGTATTCTAAATTCTCGTTCTTTTTATATTTCATTTTTTGAAAAATTTATGTCAGTTTCATGGCAAAAATTAAACAACATACGAGTGTAGAGAAAAGCTTTATTTCATCTTTAGATTATTAACCTTTAGCATGCTTTTGCCTTTGCGGCCAGTTAAGACCAAACTTTGCCTGCACATCTATGCAGGCTGATCATGGTCTGTACTGGTCACTTCTCAGTTAGTAAATTTTCAGTGAACACCCCTTTGAATGGTAAATGGTGCTGCCCAAATTGAATGAAGGACCAGTCCATTTTAGAAATTTAGCAGGGTAAAAGTTAAGTCTCTGTCATATATTGGGAAGTCCTAGCTGTTTCTGCAGCACTTCAGCGGTGGAGTTGACAAGAAGGCGGGTGCAAGTTTTTTATAAATGTAGTATTCATACATGAATAGCTAGAGAATTCCCCAGCTCTGTGTCTTATTGACCACCCTGACTGTTTCCTTATAACAGATTACATTAGATCCTATTGTGGTGATATTTAAAAGAATTCCAAATGATTCCTTTGTCATACAGTTCTATTTGTATTTTGCTGTTTAGAGGGAACCAGTAAATGTCACTGTTAGAAAAACGTAAATGTCAACTAGTTTTCTAGTCAATATTTAATGGAACAAAGTAAGCTTTGTCTCATTTTAATGGCATGTAATGTGTGTAAAGTGGATTTAGCCATCAGGATTTTCTTGTTTTATTTTTTTGCTTATAAAGCAGTTTCTGTAATGGGTTTTATACGTAGTTCTGGGGAAGCATAACAAATTCCCCATCAGAATTCTGAGAATAAGTTAGAATGTGAAAATTGCTATCTAAGGTTTCCAGAAAATTACTAATTGGTTTCATGTTTTTAGATGGATGAAGATAAAATAGTATACTTAAGATGGGAATATTAGAGTTGCAAGTTAAACTTTACCTTTTGGTCTTTGATTTATATCCACTTTTAAGCTCACCTGAGCACAAAGTGCTCATGGTGAGGTATTGTGATCACACTGTTCCCGGCATCTGTGCGTCCATCCGTCCATATGTGAAGTCGTCCGTCCATCAACAACAGTTGTGTTTAAAGGACATCTCCTCCATAACCACTGAATGGATTTTGATGAAACTTGGCATGGATGTTCCTTGGATGGTCCTCTACTAAAGTTCAAATGGTTCTGCTTGGTTGTACATAGGGGTCGCCAGAGCAAAAAATAGAAAAAATCTTCAAACGACATCTCCTTCTAAACCGATGGTCCAATTTTGAAATAATTTCACACAAATGGTCCTTATGTCACCCACTTTCAAGATTGTTCAAATTATACCGATTCATCAAAAAACATGGCCGCCAGAGGGCGTGGTCACTTCTCCCTATATGTATATAGTGGAAACTTTAAAAATCTTCTTGTGTGAAACTACTTGCCCGATTTTATTTAAGAATAATTTTACACAAATGTTCCTTGTGTGACCCTCTACCAAGATTATTCAAATTATTTTGAATCGTCAAAAAAAATGGCCACCAGAGGGCGTGGTCTTTTTTCCCCTATATGTATATAGTGGAAACTTTAAAAATCTTCTTGTGTGAAACTGCTAGCCTGATTTTAGAATAATTTTACACAAATGGTCCTGGTGTGACCCTTTGCCAAGATTGTTCAGATTATTTTGATTTGTCAAAAAACATGGCCGCCAGAGGGTGTGGTCACTTTTCCCTATATGTATATAGTGGAAACTTTAAAAATCTTCTTGTTTGAAACTTATAGCCCGATTTTAAAATAATTTTACACAAATGGTTCTTGTGTGACCCTCTACCAAGATTGTTCAAATTATTTTGATTCATCAAAAAACATGGCTACCAGGTCACTTTTCCTTTTATGTATAGTTGTCCAAATTATTGCTCTAAGGTGAAAAAAAATGGCTGCACCTCTGTGTCTGACATGTACTTACTATAGGCTTTTATATTAGCAACTTTGAAAATCTTCTTCTCTGAATCAATAATAGCTAGAGCCTTGATATTTGGCTGTGATATCAGATTTGTAATGTAATTGTTCAAATTATTGCCCTAGGTTCAAAAGTGTGTGTAATATATCTATAATCTACGCTAACATAGAAGAAACCTAAATCTGTACTTATACAAACACACTTGAAGCCTTAAGCACAGGTGAGCGCTTTAGGGTCAATGACCCTCTTGTTTATTTAAACTGATTAAGAAAATAATTATGAAAATCTTGCCTTATCTGGAATTCTTCTCAGTGTGAAGAAGTGATCCAACTGGCTTGCAGAAGGTTTTTGTACCCCCCGACAACAAAGTTGTAAGGGGAGGTATACTGGTTTCAGGTTGTCTGTCTGTCTGTCTGTCTGTCCGTCCGTCCGTCCGTCCGTCTGTCCGTCTGTCCGTCTGTCTGTCTGTCTGTCCATAGACGCAATCTTGTGCGCACCATCTCTCCTTATCCCCTTGACAGAATTTAACGAAACTTCGCACAAGTGATCAGTACCAACAGTAGTTGTGCATGGGGCATGTTAGGTTCTTTTAGAAAAAAAATTTGCAGAGTTATGGGACTTTGTTTTTTTGTTACTGTACTATATACATAGACACAATCTTGTGTGCACCATCTCTCCTCATCCCCTTGACACAATTTAATGAAACTTCACACAAGTGATCAGGACCAACAGTAGTTGTGCATGGGGCATGTTAGGTTCTTTTAGAAAAAAATTTGCAGAGTTATGGGACTTTGTTTTTTTGTTACTATACTATATACATAGACACAATCTTGTGCGCACCATCTCTCCTCTTCCCCTTGACACAATTTAATGAAACTTCACACAAGTGATCATTAACAACAGTAGTTGTGCATGGGGCATGTTAGGTTCTTTCAGAAAAAAAATTGCAGAGTTATGGGACTTTGTTTCTTGTTAACATACTATGTACATACAGTCTGCATATGCAATATTGTGCGTGCCTAATCTACCAAACCCTTACACACAATTTAATGAAACTTCACACAAGTGATCAGTACCAACCCTAGTTGTGCATGGTGCATGTTACATTCTTTTAGATAAATATTCTGCATAGTTATGGGACTTTGTTTTTTGTTACTATACTGTATACATACAGTCTATATACATACAGTCCACATAATTATGCAATCTTGTGTGCGTCAAATTGCAATGTACTGTGTCAGTGCATGCGGGGGGTACATTCATCACCTTTAGTGATAGCTCTAGTTGATTCTTCCCAGGAGCTGACCCTTGTATGAAATAATGGAAGGGGGGTGCATCTTGGACTCCCAATGTCATCATAAATGTAGCTGGTGTGACTCAAATCCCAACGTACAAAAACAACACAAAATCCCCAAAACAGTAAAATTCACATTATGTTGCAATGGAATGGGCAGAATGCTCATGTTACCCAGGGTTCTTAGTGGTCCAAACATAAAAAATGTAAGGAAAGCAGTTTAACTTTAGCCTGCTGGTGGCAAATAGTTTTGCCAATGCAACCAGTGCAGGCCTGCACATCCATGCAGGCTGATCATGGTCTGCACTGTTCGCTATTCTGTCAGTAAATTTTCAGTGAACACCCCTTTGAATAAGAAGTGGTACTGCCCAAATTGAATTATGGAAAAGTCCATTTTAGAAATTTAGCAGGGTAAAGGTTAAGACCACATGAATGGCTTGGGTGAGCCAGGAAACAATGTTTGAATGAGCAGACTTTTTTTACTGAATAGTTATTATGTATTATATACATTGCTATAATGTATATTTACAGTATTACGCAATGGAGTATGGCTGATGTTGAAATGGAAGCAGGTTGTTATAGGGGATATTGTCAAGATCATCAATGGACAGTTCTTTCCAGCTGATCTCATACTTTTATCATCTAGGTATGTAAACACTAGTGCTTATAGGGTAGCAGTTTTTTTCTTCATAAAACTAAGCCCTGAACAATGTGTGTTCAAGCCTCACGCAGGGCATAGAATTTTTCATGTGAGGAAGCCATCCAGCTGGTGTACGGAAGGTCGTTGGCTGCCTACCTTGTAATGAAGTAATGCTGGAGGAGCACTTTGGTTTTCCTATACTCTAAAAAGCTGGACAGTTGCCATATGACCTGTAATTGTGTCTGTGTGATGTTAAACCAGACAAGAACAACAAAAAAAACCCATAAAACTAATTAAAGGGTGTTGCTTGCCAAACTTTTGTTATTAAAGTGAGTTTTTATGTTACAGTGATTTTTTACCCAAGATATTTAGAATGAATCATTTTTCTCCTTAAAGACCAGGGTCAAAATCTCTTGATTTTTCATTTACGTTTTTGAAAAAAAAAAACATATGAAAAAAGAAAGGGATATACCTATTTGCAGTACATGCTAGTAACGTAAAATTATTACTGACCTCATTGCCTAGTTTCTTTAAAAGCCTTGATGAATTCAAGCATCAATTTCTCCAGCATCAATTCCTTAGAAGTGATCCCCTTCCCAAAAAATAAACAATCACTGAATAATTCTGTATCTGTTTCAAATAATTACCTCACTGGCCATTATATATATATTCAAGGAACAAAAAATCAACTAAACCTGTTGAACAATGGAAGTATGTAGTCTTCAGTGCATCAGAATTGAAAGATCTATACATTTCAAACAAAATTGAAAGATACATTTCAAAGCACTGCATTATTCTAGCTTTTCTTCCCATTTAGTGAATTAAATGCAAGTCATACCTTCTTATTGTAAGATTTTTTGTTGTACTTTAAATATATATCGGGGGAAACCAAGGCCACTGAAATTTGATTCCTCTTCTATTTTCAGTGAGCCCCAGGCTATGTGTTACATAGAAACTTCTAATTTAGATGGAGAGACAAATCTCAAAATCAGACAGGTATGATATTCCAGCTTACATTTTATAAGAAATCATTTGAAAACCCTGTTTGATTAAAAGGTGCAGGAAAAATTAGATAAAATTGATTTGCTGAATATTTAAATGAATTTGCTATGATTACTTTTATTTCCTAGAAAAAGGCATGAAAGACCTGACAAGCATAGAGCTATGGTAATTAATCCACAAAATCAGTTGTTCTGTCGACAGATCCATTTTTTTTGACAGCAGTTGTTATTTTCTTTCTCTAGCATCAAATTTTTTCCAATTACCACACTGTTTTTCTATTGATTTTATCAGAATTTGTGGCATGGTTTGGTTATAGCACAGTGCTATAATCAGTACAACAAAAATATTCTATGCTACCAAATAATAGATTAAATGGGCAAGTTACGCCTTTGTAGACAACACTTAAAGAATTGCTGTAAGAACAACAATATTCATTATGCTCCCCAACACCCAACAAGAAGGAGAGGGTGTATATTATTTGGCATATCATTGGTCTGTCTGTCTGTCATACAATCCATTGGTAGACAATTTGGTTTCTGCTCAATAACTGAGAACACTGTTCTACAGCTGTCAAACTTCATTGGATGATTGCCTGTGGTCAGTAGACAACCATTTTTAGTTTTGATGGTCAGTGAATAAGAGGTCAAGGTCACAGTGACCTTGTCATTGAAAACTGTGTCTGCACAATAACTAAACTTTGAACACCTTGGCCTTCAGTCTACAAACTTCATAGGAAAATTGCCTGTGATCATTAGATGACTTCTGGTTGTGTTGGGGTGCCAGTAGTTCAAAGGGCATGGTCATAGTGAATGGAACCTGCAATCAATGGGGTTTTACATGTTTTTCAAACTACCTTTTCTTGAATTTCATATTTGCATTATATCTCAAAATGTAGTCATAAACGAAAATAAACATAAAATCAAGGAGTTGCACTGCATTCTGAAAAACCCCAGTTCACATCCTGATTAAGGGAAGAGTGAGCATTTAACTTACAGTGTACAGCCATGTTCATACAGATACTGAGATGTTTCTGTAATTACAGGGTTTACCACAGACAGCCAAGCTGTTAAATAAAGAGGATCTGTCAGAGTTAACAGGGACCATAGAATGTGAGCCACCAAACAGACATTTACTGGACTTTGTCGGAAATATACGACCATCACGTAGACAGTAAGTGCCCCACTGTATTTAGAGATGTTTGCCGTATTGCTGCCTAAGTCTCAGATATATTTATAGACCACTTAAGGCTTTTAATACGGTGAGGCTTTTCCGTGTATTACTGCTTTGGTTTTATCTTGCCTCTTCATGGTTTTCATAGTGACAGAATTTTAGGTGCATAATTGAATATTTAGTTTTATGTCCTTAATTAGTTGGGCTGGTGATATTTCGTTTACAAGAAACAAGAATTCACATTTAATGCTTGAAGAAAATGTTTTCTTAAAATTTTAAGTGTTCAAAAAATTGTTAAAGGTCTTTCTGTAGGTGTTAGACTGTTTCAGCAAAGTTATGTTTTATTTATATGTGCATTCAGACCTTTGGCAACAGTTTTAACTGCCATGCCATTCAATAAGTATTTTATAACATGACATCAGAAATAAATTTTCATTTTTTTTATCCTCTTGTTTTGACTTTAGCCCAGCATAATTTTGTGGTCAATAGCATAAACTGTAGATCAACAATTTGTATAAGGAGTCATGTAATAAAAACATACATTAACATGTATATACTAGGTATATGTGCATTATCTCCCCTTGTTTTATCTTCAGAGCTATACCACTAGGTCCAGATCAGCTGTTACTTAGGGGAGCAATGCTGCGGAATACTAACTGGATATTTGGTATATACCAATTACACTATGTAATAAATGTGATAAAATACCAATTTAAATACATTATCATTTATATGCAAATATACAGCAATCTCCAGAGAAATTCCAAAATTGACTTTTTTTGCTCTCTTGTTTGTCAGATTTTATCATAAAAATTTTAGAGCTCTCTCCATTACAAAAAGATTATTTCTAGTGCCAGTTATACCAGTGGGTAAAATAAAATATTCTTATGGTGTAGAATTCTTTCATGTGAGGAAACTTTCCAGCTGGTTCATGGAAGGTCTTTGAAATAATATCTGGAGGGGTAACGGGGATCTATGCTGGAAAGTGTCCATATGATGTAAAATTCTGTCTGACGTAAAAATCCAGCAAAAACAAATATATATTTTTGGAAAGACTTGAATCAGATATTTTTATACCATGACAGAATGGATATTATTTTCATAAAACTAAACAAACACAATTTAATGAGTCCACCAGCTGTGTTTTTGATTTCAAATGGAGGGGATTTTTGAGTTTTATCTTCCTGTTTAGGACACAATGCTCTGGAATAATTGACCCAAGACATTATGGTTTTTTTTAGCTTGACTATTCAAAGAATAGGTAAATCTGTTGGACTCGCCTGTGTGTCGGCGTCGGCATCCCAATTTGGTTAAGTTTTTGTATGTAAGCTGGTATCTCAGTAACCACTTGTGGGAATGAATTGAAACTTCACACACATATTCACTGTGATAAACTGACTTACACGGCACAAGTTCCATAACTCTATTTTGCTTTTTAACAAAATTATGCCCCTTTTTCAACTTAGCAATTTTTGGTTAAGTTTTTGTATGTAAGCTGGTATCTCAGTACCCACTACTTGGGATGGATTGAAACTTCACGCTCTTGTCCACTGTCATGGTCTGACGTGCAGGTTCCATAACTCCTGTGGCAGCTCTTGTTTTCTATATTTGACTGGTTTTAATATCCTTCTTTAAACAGTATTTACAGTTTTGCAGTGACTCATAGTTTACCTGAATTAACGACTTGTTATCCAATAGTAACTGAAAACTTCATCCACTAGTACATTGAACTTGTGATCTATGAGGTCACAGTTTTGTGCTCTACCTACTGAGCTAATAGGGAAGGAACCATGAAATTAACAAGCCATTGGTGAATTAGAGTGCTATTTGTTTCTGAAGAAAGAAGGCACATAGCTCCTTGATGCACTAGTGGGTTGTTTTGTCAATGTTACCGGTCCTTCAGGTTGTCTGTTGTGCCAAGAGCAAACTAGCACTGATAGAAAAACCAGAACCATTGTAGTTTTATATCAATGAAATTCTGTTGAAAAAAATTAATATAAAATCCAGGAAAAATGAAGACAGTCTTTGTATTAAAATAAATATTGATTTTTTTCATCTTTCAGGTATTGTGGTATATACAGGTCCTGAGAGCAAATTAATGTTGAATTCCACCTCTGCTCCTTTAAAAAGATCAAATGTTGAAAAAGTAACAAATCTACAGGTAAGTTTTATATCACATCTGATCTAGATACAGTTCAGCCTGCCCTGATGGTCACCTCAAGTAAGCCACCTGTCACAAACGGCCAACTTGAATTCCCAGACCAATTTCATTCTATAAATGACTTCCATTAAATGGTCATCTGCATTCTGCAGTCAGCTGTTAGCTGATTTCAGTCCTATCTGTACATTAATATTTACCACACAACTTTCCTCAGTTGATGGTTGGTCAAGTATTGGATTATTATCAGCAGTTTGTAGTTGCAAGACAGATTTGGGGACAAAATTTTTCTCTAAAAGTAAAGCTTACTCTCAAGACTGTAATGAAATATCAAATGGATGTGACAATTTCTTGTCACTTGGAGTGACTAATGACAATTTATTTTACAAATTGCTAATACCACATGAGGATGGAAATTATCAAAATTAGAACTAAATTATTTACAAGAGTGGATAAAAGCAATATGCAAATCTACCTAAAAATATTTTTAACGAAAATTGTTTTGCAACTTATCTTTTAAGACAACAGTACTAATCTGTGACAATCAACCTCCCATAGTAACTGAAAACTATCCCTTCCACGAAGCAGATTACATGACAATGATAAAACCATATTATTCTAAAATAGTGACATGCTTGGCAATGCCTGGTAAGCCTAACGATTGCCATAATCTATGGACAAGTTGTCTTTTATGCCACAGTCATTAAGAATATGGTGAAAGTATTTAATATGGTTTTTGTTTTGCTGTAAGCAGTTCATCAGTTTTTTGACCGGACTCTAATTACTTTCAAATAATTTCATTGTTTACACTTGAACCATGGAGCATCAGAAATGTCAGAAAAAGAAGTAAATTTAACATTTCTGTATTATTTCTATTTTTGTACTTTTATTACAAGCAAAGTTTATAATATTTAAGTAATGAGATTTAACCTTTGAAAATAAAAAAAAAGGAACTTGGTTGAAATTCAGCACAATTTATTTGTGATTGTCTTGTCCACTGTACCGATAAAGGGAGTAAACACTGTGTTGGAGTTTGTATGACAACATTGATGATTTAGACAATCATGTTTATAAATTATGATTTATAAACTTTCTGTACAACATGGATGGCAGGCAGACAATAAACTGTTTGGATAATCTGGCTTATACACACAATACATTTGCATCTTTTTGATATTGTTTGAACAGCATCTTATAAAAGTACGCTCTCTATATGAATGAGAAATGGGCATATTTATGAGAATAACCGATATTCATATTGGAATTTGTCTATCAGTAATAGTGATTTTTCATAATGCTTGGATGGATGTTTTGTCTTCTGCTTTAATATGTCCTTAATTAGCACTAAATTAATAAATAAATTGTCACGGAAAAAAATGTTGTCTATGCAAAAATATAAAGGGATACGATGTCTGTTTCACAATGAAATTTAAAGTTCACCAAAGAACGAAAAAAAGAAAAGAAATTAGATCCCTTCAATACTGTTTCAATGTGTACATCAATTCGTAGAAGGACATCAAAAAAAATGAAAAAGTCAAGAAAAATTTAATCCTGGTTAACATAGTCACATGTCATATAGAGCCATTTTGGCCGTTTCCCTTGACTGGCTGCTTAACACAGGTTGGACTGTATACAGACCCCTTCATTACATTGGTGAAATGGTTTTGAAATGAAATATAAAACCCATTTTCTGTTACTTTTGAAGATTATATTCATGATTTTAATATTCTTTTAAATGGTAAACTTCACTCACTTGAATTAAGTGGGCCAGTTGAACTTTGTTTGAGTAATATATAATGAGGCATCCAAGGTCAGTGAATTCCTATTAGATAATGTTGTCAAAGTTACCAGAGAAGCATTTGTTTTCATTTAAATTTACTTCACGAATAGAGTATTTGAGCACTACTAAAAGGGATTTGCAACTGGTATGGATACAGATAAGCCTCCACATTGTGCAGTCTGATCTGGATCCATACTGTTTGCTTATCAGTTGCATACAAGTGCTGAAATTGATAAACAAACAGTATGGATGTGGGATAAACAAAAAGTACTGATACACACTAATCTGGATCTTTGTTGGTGGTAAAAACCTTTGCGTTGGTTTTTGCGCTGTGGCATTATGTATTTAGTCATTGGCAGGAGGTAGTCAAGTAAGTTTGAGGAAGTCAAGTTGGATTGCAGTGGTACCAACATGGACTTTCTACGTTTGAAGAATTTTAGCCAGCTTACACAAGCAATTATAGGTATTTTCAATTTGATGTTGTTTTACATTTGATTTGTAATTTATTACTTTCTCATTTCAGATACTGTTTTTGTTTGGTATTCTGTTATTGCTGTCCCTGATTTGCACTGTAGCTAATCTGATCTGGTCAGGGCAACACAAGGATGGGCACTGGTACCTAGGATATGATGGTATGTATTAATGGTCAGAATATTAACCCCACCCCCTTGATGAAATAATGCAGAGAGGAGCATCTGGGATCTGCCTTCATCATCAAAAGCTGGAAAGTTACCATATGACCTAAAATTGTTTAGTTGTGACGTTAAACCCAACAAAAAATAACACAATATTAAAACCTGCAGTCTTAATTAGATGTTGAACCTTGTTCAGTAGATAAAATATGCTATCAGTAAGGAGTTAGCTTTCTAATATGTGGTCTCAAAAATGGTGATGGAAGTAGTAGGGAAAAGGAGTTTTCTATTGTAATAACCAGTCAGTTTTAACTTGCAGTTCTACATAGTCATGTGCACTGTGATGTCATTTATGACATCATAGGCTATTCAAAGAAATCCCATGCAGTATTCATAATTAAATTTACCATTGCAAATTATGGGAAGTCAGGAATATGATCTAACATATCTGCTTGTGATTGCCTACCCTTGGAACAGTTAGAATTATACTTGGTATTTCATGCATGTGTGGTCCTTGTAGTCCTCTATCCTGTTTAAAGGAAGTTGGCTGTTTCATTGGTTCAGAATAAACTGAACATTGATATGTTTCCCAAATGTCTTTCTTGAAATATAGTTATGTGCCCCTTGAAAGATGTGCCCCTTGAAAGAAGAGGGGATATATAGTTTTACTGATTGTCTGTCTGACAGTTGGTAGACCATTTCGTTTCTGATTAGTTTACTAGGGAATGCTTTGTCCTACAGTCATATGATTGGCAGTTGTTGGTAGAATACCCCAATTGTTTTGGTGATCTGTAGGTAAAAGGTCAAGGTCACAGTGACTTCTAGACTGAAAATATATATACTAAATTACATAAGAACCCATTGGCATACTACTGTTTAACTTCATAGGATGATTGCCTGTGGTCAGTAGATGACCTGTATTTTTTTATAGGTCAGTAGGTCAAATGTCAAGGTCACCTTTACTTCTAGACCTGAAACAGTTTTCACTTCATAACAAAAGAATGCTTTTACCTACTGCCTTTTATCTTCATAGAATTATTGCCTGTGATCAGTAGCTGATCTGTAACATTTTCGGTCCCAGTAGGTCAAAGGTCAAGGTAACTGACCATAAAACTGAAAACAGTTTCCAAGCAGCACTTTTCGGCTTGTGACCATGAAATTTCATAGGATGATTGCCTATGGTCAGGAGATGACCCCTATTATTTTTTGGTTGTTTCCTCAAGGAGTTTCTGATTAATAACTGAGCCGCGCCATGAGAAAACCAACATAGTGGCTTTGCGACCAGCATGGATCCAGTCCAGCCTGCGCATTCGGGCAGTCTGGTCAGGATCCATGCTGTTCGCTTTCAAAGCCTATTGCAATTAGAGAAACCATTAGCGAACAGCATGGATCCTGACCAGACTGCGTGGATGCGCAGGCTGGTCTTGATCCATGCTGGTCGCATAGCCACTATGTTGGTTTTCTCATGGCGCGGCTCAACTAGACTTGGGCATTATACCTTCAGACTTCATGCTGCATCACCTCTGATAGGCTGTCATTGGGGTCATATGTTCTACAGACAGCTCCTGTTTAACAAGTCCTTTCAAAGGTTCATGTGTAATCAAATGTGTATTGCTAGGGAAAAATAACTATTTTCTTCATATTTTGCAGATCTGCCACCTTCAAACTTTGGCTATAACTTCCTGACTTTCATCATTTTATTCAACAACCTTATACCTATCAGTTTACAAGTTACACTAGAAGTTGTGAAGTTTATACAAGCTATATTTATAAACTGGGTAAGTAACAGTTTTATATAATAGCCTACCTCGTTAGCAAAGTTAGCACAGATCTATACATTAACCTTTACCCTGCTAAATTTCTAAAATAGACTGGTCTACCATTCAGTTTGGGCAGTACCATTCCGTGGCGGAGGGATTATAGGAATGGTCTGCGTCCGTCCGTCCTTCCGTCCGTCCTTCCATCCTTCCGTCCGTAACAAAATCGTGTCCGGTCCATTTCTCCTAAACCCCTTGAAGGATTTTCATGAAACTTTGGTCAAATGATCACCTCATCAAGACGATGTGCAGAACCCATGAGTCAGCCTTGTCGGTTCAAGGTCAAGGTCACAACTCAAGGTCAAAGGTTTGAGCCTGCCATTTTGTGTCCGCTCTATATCTCCTAAACCCCTTGAAGGAATTTTATAAAACTTGGGTCAAATGATCACCTCATCAAGACGATGTGCAGAACCCATGAGTCAGCCATGCCGGCTCAAGGTCAAGGTCACAACTCAAGGTCAAATGTTTGAGCCTTCCATTTTGTGTGCGCTCTGTATCTCTTAAATCCCTTGAAGGAATTTTATAAAACTTAGGTCAAATGATCACCTCATCAAGATGATGTGCAGAACCCATGAGTCAGTCATGCCGGCTCAAGGTCAAGGTCACAACTTAGGGTCAAAGGTTTGAACCTTCCATTTTGTGTCCGCTCTATATCTCCTAAACCCCTTGAAGGATTTTCATCAAACTTGGGTCAAAGGATCACCTCATTAAGGCGATGTGCAGAACTTATAAGTCAGCCTTGTTGGCTCAAGGTCAAGGTCACAACTGAAGGTCAAAGGTTTGAGCCTTCTATTTCGTGTCCGCTCTATATCTCCTAAACCCCTTGAAGGAATTTTATAAAACTTAGGTCAAATGATTACCTCATCAGAACGATGTGCAGAAATTATGAGTCAACCATGCCAGCTCAAGGTCAAGGTCACAACTAAGGGTCGAAGGTTTGAGCCTTCCATTTGGTGTCCACTCTGTATCTCCTTAACCCCTTGAAGGATTTTCATCAAACTTGGGTCAAATGATCACCTCATCAAGAACTCATGAGTCAGCCATGTCAACTGAAGGTCAAGGTCACAACTGAAGGTCCAAGGTTTCAGCTCTGTATCTCCTAAACCCCTTGAAGGATTTTCATGAAACTTTGGTCAAATGATCACCTCATCAAGACGTTGTGCAGAATTCATGAGTCAGCCATGTCAGTTCATGGTCAAGGTCACAACTGAAGGTCAAAGGTTTCAGCTCTGTATCTCCTAAACCCCTTGAAGGATTTTCATCAAACTAGGGTCATATGATCGCCTCATCAAGAACTCATGAGTCAGCCATGTCAACTCAAGGTCAAGGTCACAACTGAAGGTCAAAGGTTTCAGCTCTGTATCTCCTAAACCCCTTGAAGGATTTTCATGAAACTTTGGTCTAATGATCACCTCATCAAGACGTTGTGCAGAATTCATGAGTCAGCCATGTCAGTTCAAGGTCAAGGTCACAGCTAAAATCAAAGCTTTTACCCTTTCACTATCCATAGCAGTGGCGGGGGATTTAGCTGTCTTTCAGACTGCCTTGTTATTTAAGGGGATGTTCATTGGAAATTTACTGAGAGAACAGATAACAGTTCAGACCATGAGCAGCCTGCACAGATGTACTGGCTGATTTTGGTCTGCACTGGTCGCAAAGGCAGAATCTCTTGCCGCCAGCAAGGTAAAGGTTAAACATGCAAGTTCAAACTCCTGGTTGAGGTAATTGTTCACTGGAGCCAATATGTTTGAAGACATTGCTCCTCAACCTCTGATTAATGTGGAGAAGTTATAAGACACATGTGATAGGCTTTGCACAGACCTGGAAAAGGGGTTGGGTTTTTTTTTTCTGAAAAAAACAACAAAAAAACAGCTGATTTCTTGAAATAGAAATGTAAGTAAAATTCTCCTTAAATTAAGAAATACCACATTTAGAAATACAGAAGATGATAAAAAATATGACAGAGCTGTATTAGGAACAATTTTCTTCAAAATGAAATTGACTAGAATTATTATTTTAGTTATTTTCAAATGCTGTATAAAGCGGAATGAGTATGAATTTGTATCCCAGCTCATTTTTGAGGACATGATCAGATCTTTGTCAGCTAAAGTTTGTTTGAACCATCTTCTTTTTTTTTAATAAATAAACTAAATGCCAATATATAACCACTTAAAACCAAACTTTACCGGTTGTGTCACATACAAGCAATAATAAATTCTGCACCAGTCCAATGTCATTGATTTGTTTGTCATTTTGTAAATGTTGTCTATATGCAAATCTCTCCATTATGCCAAATAATCTTATACATATTTATTGATGATGTCTACATTCTGTTTGTTATAAACTTGTGTCTCAGACATAGAGACAACAAATACATCCCTCTTATGATTGGTCCTCTTAACAATAAGACAGCTTTTGAAAGGATATGATAGGAGAACAGATTGAATTTTGCATAAAGACAATTTCTGCAGCTAATGTTGTTATAAGGTCAAGGATCTATAAAATCAGATACCAGTCTGGCATTTGGGTCTGTATGAAATCCCTGGGAAGTGCATAAAAAAAGATCTTGTTACTTTCATGTACATGTAGAAGATACAGTTGAACCTGCCTAAGCATTCACCTGTCATAAGCAGCCACTTGCCTCAAGCCAGCAAGTGAGGTGAGTTCCCAAACTCACCTGTGTTGGAGTTTTAACTTGTCTTAAGCAGCCAGATTGTGTTGCTCCCTTGGCTGGCTTCTTAATACAGGTTTGACTGTAATTATATTTTTTGCCTGTATATTTCAGGATCTGGACATGTATTGTGAGGAAACAGACACACCAGCAATGGCACGTACTTCAAATCTGAATGAAGAATTAGGACAGGTACTTCATCAATAGTGTCTTTCTTCATATTACTGGCCATATGTGCTGCAAAAAGTTATTAGTTTTGTATGCACAACTTTCAACCAAAAAGAAAAGGGCTTCCAGCTGAATTTGGTTATCTCAAACTCGGAAAATTGAACACCACCATCAAGTAGAGTTTACCACTTGTCATTGTGGGTGCACTACCTTAAGATGGGTGCAAAACTGCACTTCCCCCCAAAAAAAAGCTTCCTCAACTGTTTCATGATGAGCATTAGGTTTAACTTGTCCTGAACTGCTGGTTGTGATGGGAATTTTTGTGTGTTGAACTATTTGTTGATGAATAAAGATAGGTTACAGGACAGGAAAACCAGTGGCACTAATTCTTGGCTACTCCATCCATCTCCTGATTATTTGCATTGTTAATTTCAGATAAAATATATATTCTCTGACAAGACGGGAACATTGACACGGAATGTTATGACATTTAGGAAATGTTCTGTTGCTGGTATAATGTATGGGTAAGTTACTATATGAAGGAATTGTTTATATCCCCTTAACTATATTGTCTTTTGTTTCCATATCATATGAAGGGTTGAAAACAGAATTGAATTTTTTTTGGGGATATATTTTCTCAGATTTGAAAAAATCAGTGATTCTTACAAAAAATATATGTCTGAAAAGTGTATTCTCAATTGCCCTTACTGGTTTGAATTGAAGGAGAAGGCATAAACTTTCAGTTACTTTATTGAATTATACAGACCTATTTACCAAATTAGGGTAAATGTATAGCATAATAATTACAATATTTTAAATTGGTACATCATCACTTTCCTTTACAATAAATGGTAAAGTATATTGCAAGGCTTCGTCAAATTGTACACTGTAACCTGTGTGTTTTAACACCACCAGAAAAAACGAAATGCGATCATTATACAAAGATGTCACTATGTAGAGGTTTATTTAATAAGAAACCTGCGAAGAGAAAAAGATATTTCTATCTTTGTACACTGAAAGCTGTGTATAGCAACACCAGAAATACAAAATGTGGTCATTATACAGAGATTGCCTTTATAGAGAGGTTTATTTAATAAGAAACTTGAGACTGAAAAACATACCTGCCTTTGTACAAAGGTACCTGCTTTTCAGAGTTGTCTTTAATAGAAGTTTAACTGTATGTACATCTCTGGTAGTGGTATTCCTTTCCTGATTTGATTCTATACTTACTATGTGTATTATATTTACAGGAACAATGAGGAAAGTGAAGGGGCGTTCAATGATGATACACTGATACAGAATCTTAAACAAAATCATGTAAGTGATCTCATTCTACTGTAAATGTAACCTTGCAAATGCTAGGTCAAGTTATAGGAAAATGTGGGAAACACATTAAAGTCACATTTTCTACCTGGTTTGCATAAAACATTGGTCAATATGTTTGTCTTGATGAAATCTAGGTCAGAACAATACTGGGTCTTCTTGGGTAGGTCAGGTGAACTATACAGGGCTTTTAATACTTTCTTGTTAATTCGTAGTTGCCCCAGTCCTTAAATTAAATCCCAGTGAACAACAGCATTCCCATTTTTAGCTCGACTTTTCGGAGAAAAAGTAGAGCTATTGCACTTGCCCCAGTGTCGCCGTCAGTTAAAGTTTTTGATACAGTCAAATATCTCTGTTATTATCAAAGCTATTGACTTGAAACTTAAAATAATTATTTACTATCAAAGTCTACAATAGGAGAAACAATCCTCGTAACTCTGAATGAATTTTGACAGAGTTATGCCCCTTTTTAACTTGGATTTCTTTTGTTAAAGTTTTTGATAAAGTCAAATATCTCTGTTACTATCAAAGCTTTTGACTTGAAAGTTGAAACTTAAGATCACCAGGAGAAACAATACCCATGACTCTTGATTTGAATTTTGACTGAGTTATGCTCCTTCTTAACTTAGAATTTGTTTGGTTAAAGATTTTACTGGCAAAGCTCTACTACAGAGTCAAGCACTGAGAAAAGTCGAGCATGCTGTCTTACGGACAGATTTATATTCCACCAAGATAGACATTTTTGATCGAAACAAGAAATTTAATGCTAACAAAATTTAATGATTTTACAGTACCTAGTATTAAAATTATGTTAAAATTGTAATCACAGTATACTTTATGAATATCACTAGATGTTGTTGTTTTTTCTAGGATACAGCTGCAGAGATACAAGAGTTTCTGACACTACTAGCAGTATGTCATACTGTGGTACCTGAGAAATCTCCGGACTCCACAATCATTTATCAGGCTTCATCACCAGGTACCTCTCATTTCTAAACTGCAGGCTTATTATTCTCCACCATTTCTTTTTTAGCTCAAATGTTTGAAAGTTTTCAAAGTAAAGTTACACTACTCTTATTTTTATTTTGTCAAAATTATACTCCTGTTTAACGTAGAAACAGTTTTGCATTAAGCATGTTTCACAGGAAGTACTTGAGTAAATGTTTACAGATCTATTCTCCACACATCGTTTGCATCAAGAGATTAATTCACATAGCAAGTTTCATAACTGTAGCTTACATTTTAGCAAAATTATGTCATAACACAGAAAATTTTGCTACATCTTTTATATGTGTGGCAGTATTAGGTGAAATGGCATCAAATAGTCGAGCACACTGTAACTAGACAACTCTTGTTATAGATTAGAATTTATTTATTGGTGTATGGCTGATCAAGCAGACAAAGCTATGTTTAATTAAAAAAAAAAAACCTTGTGTAGACAAATCATTAATTCTTGTCTAGGCATAGGACTGAATTTAGTCTTCTGAACAAATTCATTTAAGCAACCCATAATGTCTTGCCTAGTCATATATCCTGTGAACAGATTACTGGGCAAAGTGATGCTTTGACATTTTGGCTATGTCAACTTCGGTATGACTAAATTGTGTGATTTTAGATTTACCATGGAAACAGGTACCTCACAAATCAATACTCTAAGCGTAAAACTGCTATCATTCATAAACTACTTATATATTAATGATGATGAAAATCATGAAATAAAACTTTGAGAGCTTCTTCTGTATGATATATTAGATAACATGTGGAGTGGGTGATAAATTACTGGTAATTATGTACTGATGGTTCATAAAATACTCTGGAGACTTGAGGATTAGATTATTCTTGAAGCTGTCTCTCTATGATGTAAAATATATTTGTATGGGTTCAAGTACATATATCCCTATGATTTCAGATGAAGGTGCACTTGTAAAGGGAGCTAAACAACTTGGTTTTGTATTTTCTGCAAGAACACCAGATGCTGTTGTTATAGATGTCGTATGTATAAATACTTCGTCTTCATTAAACTTATACCTCCCCTTATTACAAGGCCAAAGCTAAATATAATTGAAAGAGATACTGTTAATTCATTTAATTTTGTTGGCACAATGTCTCTTGTTTTAGCCAAAACGTCATGGATATCATTTAATCTTAATAAAATGAATGAAATTTTATTTCTAAGTTGGGATTAAATTTTGTTGATAGATGCATACATGAAATCGACAAAAATCCCCCAATGAATATAATTGATATCACAATGTCCGAAATACAAAATTATTGAGTTTTTGATAGAATTTGCCAGGTACATACAGTATTAGTTACTTGTAATCACATGAAAAGAAATTACCTTTATTATACCTTCGAAAACTTTACAATTATTATTAAGTTTCAGAGGAAATTATTCAGGATATGGTAAATATAATGTAACATAGCACAGTGCCAAGTCAGCAGTTAACCTATTTTTTAAAGCGTACTTATATTCATTCTAAGGAATAATGAGATAAAGGTCATACATATATTATATGAAACAGATTGTATGTTGAGAAGTTAAATAATTTATGAAAATACAATGATTTGATGTCTTGTTTCAGTTTGATAAAGAGGAAAGATATGAAATACTGAACGTACTGGAATTTACAAGGTGAGTAGGAATGAAATCTTGTTTACACAACATCTGTTTCTGTCAGAAAAAAAATTGCACATGCTCTTAGTCTGACACATATATTGGGGCGTTCGTGGCAGAGTGGTTAAGGTCACTGACTGAATCATTTGCCCCTCACAGCTGCTTGTACGAAACCTCACTTGGGGTGTTGAATTCTTTTTTTTTTTGTTTATGGAAGCTATCCAGCTGGTTTAAAATCAGTTGTTCTACCTAGGTGTCTGTCCGAGCCTGAAATAGTGCCAGGAGGGCATCTTGGGTCTTCACCTTGAAGAGCTAGAAAGTTGCATGTGACCTATGATTGTGTTGGTGTGATGTTAAACCCAACAATTACACATTACTGGAAATTTATTGGGGAAAAATTTCTTCTTAAGACCATGTTTTATGTTAGTTCAACCTGCTTAATGATCCTTTGGTTTTGAAATTGTTAATAGTTTTGATGGAAATGATTATGAAAGAAGGTACTTTACCTTGACTTACATGTTAATTGATTTTTACTGTGACAAAGTTTTCAAACGATTTTGTAGAACGCAGAATGATGTGTAACCAACATCTGGTGATGGAAAAAATGTACAGCTTCAATGATTTTATTCTCAGTGATCAAATGAAGTAATCCATTAACTGCTGTGTCATATTTGATTTTGAAAAGAAACAGTAGAGACAAGTTGTTGATTTTCTCAGAAAGAAACCTGATCAAATATCTGAGATAGATTTTTCCCAAGGTATCAGGAGAAATTAAGTTATAACTAACTGTTTGTTTTTCAGTGACCGAAAGAGGATGTCTGTGGTTGTGAGAACTCCAGAAGGCAAAATAAAATTGTATTGTAAAGGAGCTGTAAGTACATTTTCTGTAGCTGTACCTACCTGCTGAACATGCTCATTTTATTAGAATGTCTGAATGAATCTGAGGTTTGTAATTTGTTCCAAGTGAGATCTGTTTTCATTGTGACAAATTCGAACCACGATATTTTTAAAATCCTGTTATGCCACTGAAAACTTAAAAATAACTGAATATAATTATAAGTTAGAACTTGCTTTATCATGGATGTAGGGCCCTTTGGGCTGAATGGTTAAAGTCGCTGATGTCAAATCACTTGCCCCTCAGTGCTTTGGGTTTGATACCTTTCTTTGGGTGTAGAATTCTTTCATGTGAGAATGCCATCCAGCTAGCTTAAGGAAAATTGTGGTTCTACCAAGAAGTCTATGATGAAATAATTCTTAGAGGCACACCTGGGGTCTTCCTCCACCATCAAAAGCTGGAATGCCACCAGACAGCCTGTGTGTCAGTTAGGTGTTAAACCAGACAAAGACAAAAAAATCACCATTGATGTAAAATAAATAGGTTTCAACTGAAGTAGTATGTATTTACTTAGTTTTAATCACAGAGTGCTTATTGTCACTGTCTGCTTTCTTGCAAAAGAATGCATTGATTAAAAGTTGATGTTACTTTGAATATGAAATCAAAACAAAAAATCTTGGCAAGTAAAAGAAACTGATATATGCAGCTTCAATATTGTACATTTATAATCTGTAATCTGTCTATGGGCAACTGTTATATTACTGAAATATTGTTCAGAATCTACAAAAAAAGTGATCAGTGTGTTCACAGGTTGTTGAGAGTAAAATGGGTCATGAATAACTTTAGTTTTTACTGCAGGTAGTTCTTTAAAACTTTGTTATTACCTCGAAAAGCTGTTCTAAATGGACACACATTGTAATTTAGATGTATGAAATCAATTTAGATAAGTTATAAACATTGAAGTGTGTGCAAAAAAAAGGATTCAGTATGGTCTTTGAATAAATTTGAGTGTTTATTTGGAGAAATCTAAAACAACTTTTCTCATTTATATAGGACACAGTAATATACGAGAGACTTGAAGACAAACACAGATACAGCGATATAACACTACAGCATTTAGAACAGTTTGCCCACCTCGGGTTACGTACATTATGTATTGCCTCGACTGAGGTAAATGAAGAGTTCTATGACGAATGGAAACATACGTATTATAAAGCTAGTACATCCATACAGAACAGGGAGAAAAAGCTCGAGGAGGCTGCTGAACTTATTGAAAGGGTAAACAATACTGTTCTATAAAAAAATTATTAAATCTTCATTTAATCTTGGATCATTTCGCCACCAGTGTTTTTAGTTGTCTGGCCCTTGTCGCGGAGACTAGCCATTTACCTTATGTTACTGAAAAACTGATACAAGTAATTTGCAAGACTCAACACCTAGAAGTTTAAATGCCTATGTCTGTGTTCTGAATGTTAAACTTTTTGTCACATTTTCAGTAACACTCAAGTGACATTATTAGTTGACTTATATGAAAGAATAATGTGTAAACAAAACACAGCTATCTAAAATAATGAGCAGGGTATCTGCAAATACTTGTCTATGTTTCTATCATGCTATATTCTGTATTTTCAGAACTTAAATCTGATTGGTGCTACAGCTATTGAAGATAAGTTACAGGATGTAAGTTTATTATTTCAGCATTCTATTTTGTATTTATCAGGCCTAAAAGAAAGATTAATCACCCATAGAATTTCTCATTTATATATAATTTAACTGTCCTTTTGTCGGTCATAACATTTACAGCGTTGTATGTCATAACTATTTTACTTAACAATATTTATTTGTGAAAGTTGGCAGTTACAAGCTGAGAACAGGTTAGTACTGGTACAGAATCCAGGAATACTGGTAAGGTTAACTGCCCACCGTTACATGACTGAAATATTGTTGAAAGACAGCATTAAATTCAAGACAAACAAGCAAACAAAAATAATTAACAATAATAATTTGAATTAAAGAGATGATGAACATTGATCTCACAAGGTCACAAGAGGATGTGACGATGTTTAGTTATCCAGTATTTTGAGCGATCCCTTCAAAGATTGTAAGGAAAACTGAATTGCTTAAACCAAGGTACTTGAGTTTTCGATACTCGAGCAAGTGGTGTTGTATCATATTTGTAAAAAGTTCCTTAATAACAATATTTTGAGTAATTGATATATTTATTATACTAAGTAGCAACTAAATGAAAGTCTATAAATATTTTGGGGGTAATGACATACTTGTTCTCTTACAGGGAGTTCCTGATACCATAGCTAATCTTGCCAAAGCTGACATTAAGATCTGGGTACTAACCGGCGATAAACAGGAAACTGCCATAAATATAGGTCAGTAATTGCGAGGAGTTGTCATAGTTTTATTATAGTCTATCTGATAAAACCTTCAGGCCCCCTTTTCGCTCACTTGTTTTAAAAATTCTATGTTTTAAATATATCTGTGAATGTATTAATATGTTTTCATATTGCTTTATGATTATTCGATATTTGACTTGATATAACAATTAAAGCATAATTGGCCTAGTCAAAGCTAGTCATTTAGGTGAGAAGAATCATAATATTGTGTGTTTATTTTTCAGGTTATTCATGTAAACTGCTTACACAGGGAATGCCCTTACTTCTTATCAATGAACATAGTTTAGATGTAAGTATTTCTCAGTCTGTCTCAGTTCAGTTTTTGTGCTCCCCCTATTAATAATGATACTGTCCATGTGTGCATCAGTGTATTCAGAAAAACATGTCCAGCCAAGAACTTTGTCATTCTTTGTCAGATTTCAAAATAAATTGGCACACATGACTACCGAAAAATGACAGTAAATAACTTGCAAAACCAAGACCCATAGCTCAAAGGTCATGATCACAGAGGTCAAAGATTTTTGTGATTTTTTTTGTCCCTGTATACTTTTTATGCATTAATGGATATTCAAACAACTTGACACAAACATTCACCACAGCTAGACAACTTGTAGACCGCTAGCTGAAAGGTCAAAGTCACAAAGAGTTAATGATATAATTCAGTTTTCTTGGGTGGTCTGTATCTTTGTATACATATATATAGATATTCAAATTGCTTGGCTCAAACATTCACCATAGCAGTACAATATGCGATGTACTAGTCCCAGACATGTAGTTTAAAGTTCAAAGTGCCCAGGACACTCGCTTACTTGTTCTGAAATCACATAGGGCATCTGTGTCCTGTGGACACTTTTCTAGTTTTGTAGGATAATGTTTTAGACTTCTTTCTGAATTCCTAAGTATTACTGTACATTTTATTATCGGGGCTAATATTTCTGAGTTATCTTAGTTAAAAGCTTTGACCTCAAAATGCCATTTTTCAGCATACTTTTCTTAATTGTAACAGCTTATCACAAAACAAAATAGAATGTTATTTTGATATTTTGTAACACATTTGTAAATATCTGAAATAACTTTAATGATTACAGGGCACTAGAGAAGTATTGCGAAAGCATGTAGAAGAATTTGGTGACCTTATCAAGAAGGAGAATGAGGTAGCTCTCATCATTGATGGAAAGGTAAAATATATAACACTAATTGCCTTGTAGAAGGTAGAATATAGGTAACAGATATATCACTCATTTTCGTGTAGAAAGTAGAATATAGGTAACATACATCTCACTCATTGCCATGTAGAAAGTAGCATATAGGTAACAGATATATCACTCATTACCGTGTAGAAAGTAGAATATAGGTAACATGCATCTCACTCATTGCCGTGTAGAAAGTAGCATATAGGTAACAGATATATCACTCATTACCGTGTAGAAAGTAGAATATAGGTAACAGATATATCACTCATTGTCGTGTAGAAAGTAGAATATAAGTAACATACATCTCACTCATTGCCATGTAGAAAGTAGCATATAGGTAACAGATATATCACTCATTACCGTGTAGAAAGTAGAATATAGGTAACATGCATCTCACCCATTGCCGTGTAGAAAGTAGCATATAGGTAACAGATATATCACTCATTACCATGTAGAAAGTAGAATATCGGTAACAGATATATCACTACTTGCCATGTAGAAAGTAGAATATAGGTAACATATACATCACTCATTGCCGTGTAGAAAGTAGAATATAGGTAACAGATATATCACTCATTGTCATGTAGAAAGTAGAATACAGGTAACATATACATCACTCATTGCTGTATAGAAAGTAGAATAAAAGTAACATGTTTGACACTTATTGCCATGTAGAAAGTAGAATAAATGTGACATAGATTGTAACACTTCCATTGCTGTGTAGAAAATAGAATAAAGGTAACTGCAAGGGTCAGAAAGGTCACATCAGTTTGAAGAATAGGTTATTTATAGAGATGAGTAGAAAAAAACTCCTTATCAATTGTAAAAGCTTATAATTATATTCTCATGATTGGATTGACGAACAAGAAATCATTAGATTGCACAATTACTGCCTTGAGTCAAAGCGGTGGAATTTTATTGGATTATTCAATGAGAATGATGAAACACCACTTGACAAATATTTATGATATTATATGTGGCTTACAAGGGTTGGGTAATAATAATTATGCTGTTGGTTAAATATATAAGTAGCTGTTAAGTCCCTTGCAAAAATCTATTTTTAATTGAACAGTGAAATTACATATATAATGACCTGGCTGCATGCTGATGAGGCCTCGCTGTATATTACTGGAGATATTTTGTCAACACTAACCAGCGTCTTTTTGTAGATTTACTTTCCTTGTTTTAACCAGAGGTGTTTTTTTTTGCTTCAAATACATTTGAAAATAAATGTGAATAATTTATGCTGCAGTGTAATTAGTTCATAAATAATCCACAACAGCACATAATGTCTGTTTTGTACTTACACTTAGTGTACTTAGTTCTATATTTAGTTCACTGTAGAATGGGTGATATTCCTGATGGCTTCATTTTTGTTGAGTCGGCTAAATGATGAAATCGTTTTGACGAGTCCTTGCTATCCAGTGATTCTCTAAGTCTAAATGGACCAAATAACACAGTGAAGGGATGTAGTTCCATTAGATTTCTCAAACTTCAAACAGTTCACTGCATGAATGAAGTTAAGTTGTGTGAATTCCCTTTGCTATGACCAATATACGATGTAATCTGTCATATTTATGACTTGTAGTGCAATACTCGAATGTAACTCATTAAGCATAAATGTGCATTTTATGAATTGCGCAGGCTTACAAAGCTTGCGTAACATCCAGCAAAAGACAAAAAATAGTTCCACAGGGCTCCAGATTAGCGTAAATTACGTATAGAAATAATGCAAATACGCATGTCTAATAATTTCTAAGCGTATAAAAACGTATATAAAATTACAGAAATGCACACAATGCTTTTTTAAAAACAAAATCTGAATCGTCTGGATGCGTTAGGTAACATAGCCGATCCCGATCAGCCTTAATTCTCTCACATTGAACGTATACACGCATCGTATGATTTCTATAAACTTTGCGTGGGTTTCTACACACACACATGAATTTTGCAGCCAGTAAACGGATAAATTATCGGAAGAAGAAGCTCTTACTGGTTTGTTTAGTTACTACAGATATTAAAAATGATTTTAATTCTTATTTTTCGAGAAATAAACAAATCGGCGAAACATTAAATTGTATTTTCTTGTAGTTTTTGAAATCGAAAGTAGATTGTCTATGTTGGGCTGCTTTCACGAAACGAAACAACTTTTTTATGAAAAGATTTAAATAAGAGGTAATTTAACTGTAAACTTCAATGTCAGATACTGCCAATTGCTGCTAAATGTCTTCGTATCATCATAATTATATTGTTGAAAATGGAGAAAAGTTTAATCGTATCCGGATATAATATTTTGGGTAAATATCGAGCTGTGTTATGAAATTTTAACATTCATGTAACATACATGATAGATATTATTGTAACAGAAATGATTCTAGAATTTATTTTTATAATACATACATAGAATCAATATCAGACTTATATTCTAGTGCTGAGGCATGACCTGAAAGTAAAAATATGAAGTGACAGTCATTCATACTTTGAATATTGTAATACTAAAAAAGAATCTAGAGGTAATATTTAGAAATTGAAACATAAAATTTTCAGTTAGAAATCGCACCAAAGGCTGTATCAAGGGTCTACATTTTCAAAATTTCCTTGTGGTGATACCCCAAACCCTAATTGCAGGAGAGGGTATCCTCCCACACCCTCCCCCCATATTGCCACTTTACAGTTTGATACATTTGCCCTTTTACCACCTGCCACAATGCCCATTTCAAAATCTGACAGCAGTTCAAAGCGGGAAGGAACACCCCTCCCCAAGCCCACCCTGCTACCGACCACGTAAAAATGGCTTAAACATTTTTTCAGCCCAGTCTGGGCCTGTCTGTCTACATGAATCAAAACGGATAATTGAAAGTACATAGACTTGGGGACTACTGACATGGTTTTGAAGGGGTTAACAGGTCTGAAATAGAATAAATGATGGTTTTAACTAAAAAAGAACTGCATTTATTAATATTGGTTATCTTTTCCGAAATTGGTAGCTAGTCCGAGTAACTTCTCTTAGTTTCGAATGCGCAATTTTCCTGTCAGTGTAAACATTCATGACACTATATATTGACACTCAGCAACATTTACATATCTTTAAACGCAAAAGTAAGTATACTTTAAATTTACATCCCTTATAATATGATTGAACAATACCTAGCGTGTGACACAGTTATTGCCAGGCTCCTTATCTGTAAAATATCTGAACAGTTCTTTCGTCCATCCGTTACAAATTGTATGTGGCAATCCGTGCTATAAAATTTCAATATATAAATTTTCATATTCAAATTTTATCATGTGCGAATATATACCAGCCGATAATTGCCTGTTTTGGTAATCCCGGAGGCAAATGTTTACTGGAAAAATATTTATAGTCGTGGGCAGTATCTTTAGTGTCACCTGTCAAATTGTAGTTTGTACTTT
The DNA here is from genome assembly GCF_021730395.1 of Mercenaria mercenaria. Lineage (NCBI taxonomy): Eukaryota > Metazoa > Mollusca > Bivalvia > Venerida > Veneridae > Mercenaria > Mercenaria mercenaria. The sequence continues at coordinate 17,174,649 of NC_069365.1, forward strand.
CAACATTTTTATTTTTGCGAACCACTCTTCAGTTTTAGAGAAATATATTGGGTTTAAATACTTGTATAATGTCAATCAAAGTTTTACTAGTCAGCGATTGAATGTCCATTTCATCTATTGTAACAAAATCTCTGTTCAGTTGGGGAAAAAAACTAAAACCAAACTGAAACTGGTAGACTATATTACCAGTACATCAATCATTAGCCGACTCTCAGGCCCTTCATGCCTTTGATTAATTTTTCCAAATATTGCCACTCACGATTTCAAAATATTTGTGAATAATTATTGGCATCATGTCTGTCCTGAAACACAAACTTTTATGTTTCACATACTCTTAATACAATATATCACAGATGCCTCAGCTAACTGTGAAATAGCTAAATAAAGCCTAGGTGAACATTACCGAATCTACAGTAGTTACAAGCAATGATTTGCTGACTGACAGATCTCTTGTATGACTTTTTTTATCACTAAGTTTTCAACTTAGTTGTAATAGTTAAAGTATACTTTTCTTACTACGGAAATTTGTTGATTTTATCGAAAAATTTATTTCTGCCTGGTAATAATACTTTGATACAAGGATATGCAAATACATTTTTAAATACCTGTTTATTGTCTTAATTGTGTATCGTTTGTGTTTGATAGGCATTGTGTGAGAAGGGTCAGTTAGTGCATTAACTGATGATCCATTTTTTATCTCACATATTTATTTAGAACCCATTGGAATATAAATATTTAAATTCTTTATGAAAAAAATATGCTACAGAAAGTGGTTTATTGTTCAGCAGTGTTGAAAAATAGAAAATTCTTCTGTTCTGTCACAAATTCATTTGGCCCGTATAAACAACACAAATCTTATCCAGTTGCAATACGTTGGCATGAAGTTGAGAAATGTATGCAATCAAGTTTTGGCGTTCGCAAATTTAAATTTATCTCATTACTAATTTCTTCCCCTACATTTATGTTAAAACTGCACGTTTTCTTTGATTTCTTCACAGAGCCTCAGCCACGCACTGTCTTGTGAATGCATAAAGCCAAAAGATCGCGTGGGTTTAAAGAAAGTGAAATTTTATGCCAAGTATAAAGTAAACTATGCTGTTGTTTAATTTTTGTATCTGCTAGCTTCATTTTGGGCAGAGTTACTCTTTTTTACCTATCTATGTGTGTATGTTAAAAGTACAAATGTATATGTGTCATTAAAGTATTTTGACTGCATGGGTCCATGTAAAAAAATTGTATTTTTAATGTATGTTAGAATATTTGGTCAAGATGTATTGAAATGTTTTTAGCTTGACTATTCGAAGAATATGGAGAGCTATACTACTCACCTTGGCGTCTGTCTCGGCATTGGTTAAGTTTTTATGAAATGGTAATATCTTGTATACTATCAAAGATATTTACTTCAAACTTGGAATACTTGTTTATTATAACAGTCTCTACCTGTAGGCAAGAGTACATAACTCTGTCAAGTATTTTGATCCTTTTGGCCCTTTTTGGACTTTGAAATTGGTTCAGATTTCGTACAAGTCCATGTTTTGTAAAAACTATTTGACATGTGGCTTTGAAATTGTGAACTCTTGCTTATCATCATGATCTCACTCTGTAGGCAAGAGTACATAACTCTGTCAACTGTTTTGGCTGAATTATGGCCCTTTTTGGACTTGGAAATTGGTTCAGTTTTCGTACAAGTCAACGTTTTGTCAAAACTATTTGACAAGTGGCTTTGAAACTTCGAACACTTGTTTATCATCATGATCTCCATCTGTAGGCAAGAGTAGGTAACTCTGTCAACTGTTTTGGTTGGGTTATGACCCTTTTTGAACTTGGAAATCAGTTAAATTTTTCATACCAGTCCATATTTTGCCTAACCTGTTTGTCATATGGCTTTGAAACTTTGACCACTTGTTTACTGTCATAGTCTACATACGGAGGCAAGACTACATAACTAGAACAAGGACTTTTGCTGAGTTATGGCCCTTTTTTGACATAGAAATTAGTTAAGTTTTGCATACCATTCCATATTTTGTCTAAACTGTTTGATATATGGCTTTGAAACTTTGAACACTTGCTTACCATCATTTTGATGGTCACACATTGTCATATAGTGCAAGACTTATCCAAATCCACAAATACAGGTACATTGTTTGTCTTATCTATTTTTCTTCTTTTGTATGAAATCTTTGGTAATATTTTGACCCCATACTTCCATCAATTCTTCAAATAGTCGAGCGTGCTGTCAACAGACAGCTCTTGTGTTATTTTGCATATTATCCTAAAAAAGAGACTCGCTCAAAAGAAATTAAATATCACATTACTTTAAATTGAGTTTAACAAGTTTAAGGCTTTCTTTTCAGACTTAATTAAGGAAAAATGGTTTTACGGAAATTTTTAAATCCTATGTATTTTTAAGGAAATTTTAAAATCTTATGTATTTTAAGGAAATTTTACAATCTTATGAAAATACACAACTCGTCTTGAAAGATCAAATGAAAATGTGGTTAAGATGCCAGTTAATATCTGTGTTATAATTCAGTAATAATGTGTAATAGATCATGCAATTTTATTTTTCTCTTCATGCTATACATATAAACCTCTTTCTGCAGTAAACATTTCCTGTCTTTGAAAAAAAAAACCTATCTGCCCCTGTATTTCTATAGTGGATGCTTCTGACCTATGTAGTGGAGTCATCTAAAAAGGATTATAGGGGAGACAGGGTTATATACTTATATCAGTTTGAATATCTATTTTTCTTTTGGCTTGATATGACTTTCCTTTTGTAGAACGCTTTCAGTGTTATGTTTAATTTGATATGCATCTAATGTTGTCAGTAGAATCTATTATAGCACTTGTATGCTTTTTAACTGCACTTTTTTGCAAGTACGTAATGTATTCATCATACTGTCTTTCGTATTCTATGGTGTTCCATTTGGTCCATCATTGGTATTCTCCTCTGATATGGAGATTGGTAAGGGCTATGGATACGATGTTATGGTGCCATAAAATAATGCAAATACCCTATGCAAATACACGATATAAGTATCACACTATCGTAATTTGATAGTATTGGATGATAGTTTGATAATGGAATGAGATAATACAATGGAAAAGTAAAGTATTAACATCATGCCCGCCCGCTTAGCTCAGTAGGTAGAGCGTTGGTCTACAGATCGCGGGGTCGTGAGTTCGATCCTCCGGCGGGGCGTATGTTCTCCGTGACTATTTGATAAACAACATTGTGTCTGAAATCATTAGTCCTCCACCTCTGATGATTCACGTGGGGAAGTTGGCAGTTACTTGCGGAGAACAGGTTTGTACTGGTACAGAATCCAGAAACACTGGTTAGGTTAACTGCCCGCCGTTACATGACTGAAATACTGTTGAAAAACGGCGTTAAACCCAAAACAAACAAACAAAACAAATTAACATCATACTTTAATAATTTGCCCTTCAGCCAAAGAGATAATAGTTCGGTGAAGAAACATGAAAACAGGATGCAAAAGTGTGATGTTTATATCACCTCTTCACATTGTTCGTAGATTCACATTGTATTGTCATGCTGTCATTTTGTGTCTTCATTTCTTCCAACGTATTATCACACTCTAGCCCTTCACAATCTGTAGTGTGAAGGAATGAAACAGGGATGGTCTTACAGTAGTATTCAGATCCTTGACAAACCCTGATTAGCACAGTGCTTGGACCCAGTTTGCATGAAAACTTGTCCTTTTCGTGAAAAATATAAAAGTTGATGGAATTTACACTTGTTAGAAGTTTACATGTACTGTCTGCAAACGGACCAGAACAGCTCTTATTTGCACTTGAACACATTCTATGTTTTGTTATTTTTTAGCTCATCTTTGCTGAAAGCTAAGTTGAGTTATTGTGATTGGTTTATATTTTCTTTTTCGGTCAGTCCCTTGTACATCAACAAATTACTGCTTTAAATGCCATCTCCTCTGAAAGAGTTTGGTCAATTTCATTTAAGCTTCTGAGGAATGGGCCGTGAATGAGAGATATTTTACCATACTAGCTCAAATGAAGTGGATCATTTTAGAATTATGGCTGTACATTTAAATGACTATATAGAAAACCTTAAAAAATGATGTTAGAACAATTCATATTAATCATTCTGCCAGCAACAAGCACACCAGTGAGCAGTATTGGACTGTGACATTAATTTCTCGCTTCATATGTTGCCATTATTTGTAAAAAAATATTTATTTTGTGTTAGGTTACACTTTTGGGTTCTTGAGAGGTTTGATGTGGTCTTTCAAACCTGTCTGCTGTGGTCTAGCAAGAATGGTCTGTCAAACCTGTCTGGTGTGGTCTAGCAAGAATGGTCTGTCAAACCTGTCTGGTGTGGTCTAGCAAGAATGGGCTGTCAAATCTGTCTTGTGTTCTCTCTCAAAACACGCTGGTGTTCTCTTTCAAAATAGGTTGGTGCACTCTGTCAAAACAGGCTGGTGTTCTCTTTAAAAACAGGCTGGTGTACTCTGTCAAAACTGGCTGGTGTGCTGTCAAAGCAAGCTGGTGTTCCGATCAAAACAAGCTGGTGTTCATCTGTTAAACAGGCTGGTGTACTATTTTCAAAACAGGCTGATTTGTTCTGTTAAAACAGGCTGGTGTACTCTGTCAAAATGGAATGGTGTTCTCTGTCGAAACAGGCTGTTGTACTATGTCAAACCTGGCTGGTGTGCTCTGTCAAAACAGGCTGGTGTTCTCTTTCAAAATAAGCTGGTGTACTCTGTCAAAACAGTCTGGTTTGTTCAGTCAAACAGGCAGGTGTACTCTGTCAAAACAGTCTGGTTTGTTCAATCAAAACAGGCAGGTGTACCTTGTCAAAACAGGCTGGTGTTCTCTGTCAAAATAAACTGGTTTACGTTGTCAAAACAGCCTGGTTTGTTCTGTCAAAACAGGCAGGTGTACTCTGTCAAAACAGCTTGGTTCCGTCAAATCAGGCTTGTTTGTGCTGTTAAAACAGGCTGGTGTTCTCTGTCAAATCAAACAAGCTGGTGAATGCAGTCAAAGCAAGCTGGTGTGCTCTGTCAAACATCATCTTAAATGACAATATTATCAATAAGAGTGCCAACTAAATATCATATTGTTTCATTAGTAACTGTACCATATTGAATCATTAATCACTTTTGGTATCAGACACTAATTATAACTTGCATGTTGGCAGGTTTAATCAAATATAAGGTTTAAGTTGATGTTGCTTTTCTGCCTGATAAAATCTTTCAGAAGGGACTATTCAACAGTTTCAAAAATGAGAAAGGTTATTTTATTCAGAGATAAAATTGTATCCAACATTTGTTTTAAATATGTATTTTTCCCTCTCTTTTCAGACATTGAAGTATGCTTTGGCGTGTGACTGTAGACAAGATTTTCTGGATATTGCGGTATCATGTAAAGCAGTTATCTGTTGCAGGTTGGTATTTTTGTACCCCCCGACAACAAAGTTGTAAGGGGGGGTATACTGGTTTCAGGTTGTCTGTCCGTCCGTCCGTCCGTCCGTAGACGCAATCTTGTGCGCACCATCTCTCCTTATCCCCTTGACAGAATTTAATGAAACTTCACAAAAGTGATCAGTACCAACAGTAGTTGTGCATGGGGCATGTTAGGTTCTTTTAGAAAAAAAATTTGCAGAGTTATGGGACTTTGTTTTTTTGTTACTATACTATATACATAGACACAATCTTGTTTTACCATCTCTCCTCATCCCCTTGACACAATTTAATGAAACTTCACACAAGTGATCAGTACCAACATTAGTTGTGCATGGGGCATGTTAGGTTCTTTTAGAAAAAAAATTTGCAGAGTTATGGGACTTTGTTTTTTTGTTACTATACTATATACATAGACACAATCTTGTGCGCACCATCTCTCCTCATCCCCTTGACACAATTTAATGAAACTTCACACAAGTGATCAGTACCAACAGTAGTTGTGCATGGGGCATGTTAGGTTCTTTTAGAAAAAAAATTTGCAGAGTTATGGGACTTTGTTTTTTTGTTACTATACTATATACATAGACACAATCTTGTGCGCACCATCTCTCCTCATCCCCTTGACACAATTTAATGAAACTTCACACAAGTGATCAGTAACAACAGTAGTTGTGCATGGGGCATGTTAGGTTCTTTCAGAAAAAAAATTTGCAGAGTTATGGGACTTTGTTTTTTTTTGTTACTATACTATATACATAGACACAATCTTGTGCACACCATATCTCCTCATCCCCTTGACACAATTTAATGAAACTTCACACAAGTGATCAGTACCAACCCTAGTTGTGCATGGTGCATGTTACATTCTTTTAGATAAATATTCTGCATAGTTATGGGACTTTGTTTTTTGTTACTATACTGTATACATACATTCTATATACATACAGTCCACATAATTATGCAATCTTGTGTGCGTCAAATTGCAATGTACTGTGTCAGTGCATGCGGGGGGTACATTCATCACCTTTAGTGATAGCTCTAGTTAATCATTGGATATGGCAATTTTTAATTTCCCTGGCCAGTTACTATGAAATTTATAAATTTCTTGGTTTCTGTTGGAACATATATTTCAGATTTGAAAGCTTAAAAAATGGGAATATCATTTGTATGTTTGTTTGGATTTAATTTTGTGGATTTACACAAATTCCACTCACAATGATGATTTTACAGTAATCTGAATGAAAGGATATTATATCTAGAAAAAAAAAATTTGAAGTAAAATATGCATATGAAACAGCTTGTTAAGTCTGCCTGGTGAATGGCCTGTTACAAGTAGAGCACAAGACTGGTGATCAAGAGGTCATAGGTTTGAACTCTAGATGAGGTATGTGTTCACTAAGGATAGTGCACTGTTTTAGGAATATGTCAGTTACTTGTAGAGAACAGGTTGATACTTCGTCTGACCTAATATATTCCATTTTGGTTGATTACACATAAGATATTGATCTTGATTAAAACAAAATGGCTGCCACACCACTGATGTAGTCTTGTCATTAATGAAAAACTGAAGTAAATGGTAGTTGACAAGAAAAACTCGGTATGTACTTTGTTGGTGACCGGATACCGTATATACCCTATCTCAGAATGTTAGAATCCAGATCTGGTCACCAAGAAACCATGTTACAAATATCATTTTTGGAAATAAGATGTGAAAATCGAAGCATAAACATTACAGGGTATCACCACTACAGAAAGCTGAGCTGGTAGATCTGGTGAAGAAGTCATGTAGTGCAATAACACTGGCTATAGGAGATGGTGCGAATGATGTAGGGATGATACAGGCAGCTGATGTTGGTGTTGGTATCAGTGGGGTTGAAGGGCTACAGGCAGCATGTGCATCAGATTATGCCATTGCTCAGGTTGGGATCTTTGTTTGTAATTAAGTATTCAAATATTTTGTAAATAGAACCTGAACATTAATTTCAGATACCTTTCTGTCAAATCAGCTTCTTTTAAAGAAGTTGAAAACATTAATCTTAAAATTTTACTTTATTTTTTACATGAAAGAGGTATAGAGAACTATCAATATATTATTGTCGAGCCGGCTTGCGGTGAGCTCGACTTAGTCGTCACTTTTGACATGCATGGATCAGTCTTGTTTATATTTGGCTTGAATGTTTACCTTAATGAGAAGGAGTGTCATGCGCAAACCCCATGTTCCTATCTCAAAGGTCAAGGTCACAGTTGGAGGTCAAAGGTCAAATTGAAGTTTGTTCGGAGCATTTCTTCTTCATGTATGGTGGGATTTTGATGTAACTTGGCATAAATGTTCACCATTATGAGACGGATTTGTCATGCACAAGAACCAGGTCAAGCTCGCACTTGACAGCTGGCGAGCTCAACATTCTACCCGTGGGCATACTTGTTCTATTTTGGACCCATAGCCTGACTTTTGTCCAGTTTAAGAATGTTTAATCATTTTTATAGGGAGTCTTATTTTTATGATACATAGATCATCTGGAGCTGCTTGAAAGATGTAGAAAAAATGTTACAAATTTTAGACAGAATTACATTCCTCTTGAATGTAATATAGTTCTTTGTAACATAGCTTATGCTAAAACAAGTCTGCCATATGTAAACATGACTGTACAACTTTGGTGCTTAATAATCAATTACTATACAATTTCCGTATATATATTTAAACATAAAACTTCTTTCTTCAGTTCCAATTTCTCAACAAGTTGTTGCTGGTGCATGGAGCATGGAGTTACAGCCGACTGTGTAAACTTATTCTATATTCTTTCTACAAGAATATATGTTTATATGTGATTGAGGTATATATCGTTTTCTTGTGTTCTCCCTTTTTTCATATCTCAGTCCAGATATAATAAGCTCTGCCAAGCCTTGCCTTTGAGACAGTAATATTTGAACTACTTGTATGTTGTATTTAGGTTTTTGCAAAATTTGCATATTAAGATGCCATTTAAGTTTAGCAGTGTGAAGTTGGCATTTCTTAATATGGAACAAAATCTATTGTCTAAATTTCTATGTGGAGAGACATCTTACTGAGAAAGTTATACAAAATCAGGTCCTAGGTTAGTCTCATGGAATGTATACAATGTTGAGAACTCTGTTTTCTTCATTTACACATTCAGTATATTGAGGCCTGAGTAGCGTGTAACTTGATGGTTGGTGCTGTGGACAACAAATTTAGGGGTCGAAGTATGATTCCATTCTGGAATCACTAGCAGGAATCCATTCTGAAACCACTAGAAGGAATCCATTCTGAAACCACTAGAACTGAATTGAATCCATTCTGAAACCACTAGAACTGAAAGGAATCCATTCTGAAATCAGTAGAAGGAATCCATTCTGATATCACTAGAAGAGAATCCATTATGAAATCAGTAGAACTGAAGGGAATCCTTTTGATGAAATCACTGGTACAGAATCTGAAACTGTTAGACTAGGGTGTCCATTCTTACAGCTATATTGAAATGAGAAAGGTCTATGTAAATAGGCTTTTACATTTGTTCAGAGCTCATTTGGGAACATCTGTGAATACTGCTCATGTATTTTGTAACAAGTATTTATCTTTCAGCTATGGTTTGCTTTGACCAATGGGTTTTCAGGTCAGATCCTATTTGAAAAATGGACCATAGGATTATATAATGTGGTATGTCAAAGAAAATTGAAATTTCATCAGATGCTGACTTGTATTATCTCCCTTGAGATGTTAGCAGACATTGGCTTGCATTACCTCCCTTGAGATGTTAGCAGACGCTGTGTAAATCTTGGCAGTATTATTATACCAGAAATGCTAGCAATCTTGAAGTATCTTGGATACACAGTTAAGCTATTAAGTAAGGGGAAAATTGCTTTCAGGTTAAAAAATATCAGATTCAAAACATGGGACTGAGGGTTCAGGGAGGGGGTTGGGGAAAGGGTTGATTGTTTAGGGTTGTAATGGGTAAGATAGCAGTTGCTCTAGTCGGATATATGTCAAGAGGTTTGCTATAGAATAGTTTACAGAATCATGGGTATTAAAGTGACTCATATTCTAGCATTTCTGTGGAATGTTGATATGCATGTTTTTGTTACAAAAAAATTACCTTCTGTGTAACTATTGTGATGATCCTATAGACTAGTCTTAGATATAACTTTCAGATGACTGTATGCATCATGTATGTCTTCTTTCTGCTGTAGAATTGAAGAATACTGAGCAGATTTAACCTTATTCAACACTATTGGATAATTGTGTAATGCATGTATTTGTACATCTTGCTGTAGAGAACTATGCAGGTGACGTAGACAAAGATGCTAAGATGAAGATGTGTAACAACTAACTGTCTTTCTAGTTAAGCTTTTGCATGATTTGTCAAGGACTGTGGTGATTTCACATCTCAATCTTTAAAGAGACAACAACAGGCTATAAAATTTGGATATTTAATGTCACTACAAAAGCACTCGTACATTTTCTTTCCTACCTGGTGGGGAAAGAATACATTTGTCTGTCATACATTAGGGTAGAAAATAATATGCACTTAAAGTCATCACTTTGAACTACAAGTGTACTAGCCATATTATGGTGCCATAAACTATAAACATAAATCTGGGAAATACCCAGATATATTTGTCATCGGATATGGAAAACCCTTCCTTACACAGGCAGGCATGTAACATTCTTATAATCAAAACAGTTTAAAAGCATCAGAATCACCACAGTCCCTACTCTTAGTGTCTAGTGTATAGATATAACCCTACAAATCTCTAAGCTTTTCTCTAGTTACACAGTACTGTAAGCTGTATGAGGCATGTGCTTTGTTGTGTTACAGTTCTGGTTTGCATTACAAAACGGCTTCTCTGGTCAGATCCTGTTTGAGAGATGGACAATTGGATTTTATAATGTGGTATGTTGCAAGTGTAATGATTATGATATACTGTAAAATCATTTAATTCCATGGGTATGAAATTACTTGGTCCTGTTTCATGCACAGACACTTGGGGTCTGGAACTCCCAACCCCTCCAGCCCAAACTACTACGCACCTGTGTATATTTTTATCATCATCATCGTATATCCAGACCCAAAATATGATCACACAAGCAATGTTAAACTTATTTGAAAATATATATAATCTCTCACTAGCTTAAAAATACTTAAGATATAAATCTTCGCCAGAAATTTCTCGCACACCCACCTTGAAAAATCGTCTCATGTTTACTATTTTAACAACTTTCCCCAAGAAATTTGGAGTTCTTTCATACAATACATATTTTTCTTCAAGATGATGTTCATGATAATACTTTATCTTCACTGCTGTCAACGAAATACGCGAGAAATATTACAATTGTGAAAAATTTTGCTCCATTTACAAAATCTTCCGACTGCGTATACTGTGGCTTCCGGCTTAGTACGATAAATAAACATCGCGTAATGAATATGGGAACCAGCTGGTTCCAGTATTCACTGCGCGAAAAATATTTACAATACGAAGCCGGCAGCCATAGCTGACGTAGTCGAAAGATTTTGTAAATGGAGCGAATTTTTTGACAGTTGAAGAATTTTTCGCATATTCTGTTGGCAACACTGAAGATTCAGTACTATCGTGAATATCACCTTGAAGAAAAATATGTACTGTACTGAAGAACACCAAAATTCTTGGGGAAAGTTGTCAAAATACTAAACATGAGATGATTTTTCAAGGTGGGTGTGCGAGATATTTCTGGCGAAGATTTATATCTTGTGTATTTTTAAGCTAGTGAGAGATTATATATATTTTCAAATTACTTCAAATAAGTTTAACATTGCTTGTGAGATTATAGTTTGGGTCTGGATATACGATGATGATGATAACAATATACACAGGTGCGTAGTAGTTTGGGCTGGAGGGGTTGGGGGTTCCAGACCCCAAGTGTCTGTAGTTTCGTGGGAATATGAACTCACAGATTTAAAATTTTTAGTATGAAGATGTAGGGAATTTTACTTTTTCATTGAGATTTAACTTCATGGATTGACTAAACCATGAAATCCAAGGAAATTAGTCCCCCATGAATATTAATGATTTCACAGTATTTAGCTCTCTCATTATGAAAACAAGCTTCATGTTTGTATTCTATCTAACTTCAAAGCATGATTACAAAAGCACAGTCATAGTACTGTAGATATATGACCTAGACCTTGATGTCTATTGTTTTGTTTAGATTCATTTTCATTTATATGAATTATTACCAAATTTTCATTGAAGGAATCAGAATTAGCAGTGTGATGGTAATTTACATGAAGACAGTATATCAGATTGTATTTGTATACTGGATAGGACATTGTATTTGTTTAAAATATGCACAATTTAAATAAATGGTTGCAGGATAAAAAATGATTGTGTGTGAGAAAAGGGGTATGTTTACCCAGTAACAAAAACCTCAGGAGTAAAACATTGTAAATAATTTGACCTTCCTTTAGAACTTTACAACACATTGTACTGTGCACAGTTAAACTTACTTATCTTTCAGTTTGGCATTTTGTTCCAATTTCGAGCAGATGTAAACAGTGATATGAAGTCGCTCTCTTTGCTCTTTATACAGGTTTGACTGTATCAGTAAAAATCCACAAAATTTAATTATTACAGAACTAATTACTCTTTGTAAATTTATTAAATTACTGACAGAAGTTTATATATTTTGCTCATGTACAGTTGACTTAACATAAATAATGGAACTACAATGTAAGGGATTCTTCTTTCTGGTCTTTGCAGATATTTACGGCAGCTCCACCCCTAGCGATGGGTTTGTTTGATCGTTACTGTAGTGCTGAGAGCAGAATAAAGTTCCCAGAGCTTTATAAATCATCTCAAAATGCTCAACAGTTTAATGTTAAGGTTAGTATTCTTTGTTTTACTTGAGTTTCAATTGAATTATTGAATTTCTTTATAGAATTTCACATTCTGAAAGCCATTTTCCAATTCTAACACCAGCGGAGGGGGTTGCGGGTGGGGGGGCTTTTCTTGTATGCTTCTTATGATTTAAACAAATGGTGGGTGGGAATGGGGAGTCAAAAATCAGCCCTGAAGGGACATAGTGATACTGGTCCTCAGTTTTTGAGTTCTAAGCTGAAAAAAGGGCTTGTTTGACTAGCAGTCAATGAACATTGCTCTATTTAAGTGTAATACAGATCTAAGACTTATCTAAAAATAAATACAATTGAAGTGGGTAATTATCATATTTTGAAGGAATTCAGCAGTAGTTTATCTATGGTTTTAACATGAAGTACATTTAAACAGAAGTTGCTTAAGATGATGATACAAATTAAATTCTAATTCATGTGTATATATTTCAGGTATTTTGGATGTGGATTGCTAATTCTATATTCCATTCCATTCTACTATTCTGGATGCCTATAATAGCTTTACAGCAAGGTAGGATTTATTTGATGAACTGGAATTAATGTAATTGTTGAAACAAACAATATAAATTAGTTTTATTTACAGTGAAATGATTAATATTCACAGACGATTCATTTTCCTGGATTTTGTGGTTGCAAAATAGCATCCTAACAAATTCATGTCCCCATGAAATAGTCCTTTTTGACAAAACCAGGAAATTCAGTGCATACAAAATTAAATTACTTAATAGTATGTAATTTAAAGTTTGTAATGTTTAAAATACGAGTAATGTAATAAAAAAGTTGAATAAATAGTAACTGTTTCTGAAAATGTTAACAACAATTTCTTTTCCTAATAGACATATAGTTGCAAATTTGATTCTGACATTAAAAAATCAATAAATGTGATAATTGGAGAGAATATCTGTTCCTTTACAAAACAGAATTTTATTAAATATAAATGTCTTTCATAGATGTATTTAAAAAAATTGTTTTCCTTTGTTTTACAGACATAGCATTCTCGGATGGAAAAGTGGGGAACTATTTATTTGTTGGAAATTTTGTTTATACTGTAAGTATGTTAATATAAGTGTATGAAATCTTTCACAACCTCACTTTGGATATAGAAGTCTTTATGTGAGGAAGCCATCCAGCTGGCTTACAAAAGGTCAGTGGTACAACACAGATACCCGCCCATACCTGAAATAGTCCTACCACCATGTAAAGCTAAAATTGTCTTAGTATGACCTAAATTGTGCCGGTTTAACGCTAAATTTTACAACAAAATGAAAATATCTGGTTGAAATATATATTTTTAGCTCACCTGTCACAAAGTGACAAGGTGAGCTTTTGTGATCGCGCAGTGTCCGTCGTCCGTCGTCCGTCCGTGCGTCCGTAAACTTTTTGCTTGTGACCACTCTAGAGGTCACATTTTTCATGGGATCTTTATGAAAATTGGTCAGAATGTTCATCTTGATGATATCTAGGTCAAGTTCGAAACTGGGTCACGTGCGGTCAAAAACTAGGTCAGTAGGTCTAAAAATAGAAAAACCTTGTGACCACTCTAGAGGTCACATTTTTCATGGGATCTTCATGAAAGTTGGTCAGAATGTTCACCTTGATGATATCTAGGTCAGGTTCGAAACTGGGTCACGTGCAGTCAAAAACTAGGTCAGTAGGTCTAAAAATAGAAAAACCTTGTGACCACTCTAGAGGTCACATTTTTCATGGGATCTTCATGAAAGTTGGTCAGAATGTTCATCTTGATGATATCTAGGTCAAGTTCGAAACTGGGTCACGTGCGTTCAAAAACTAGGTCAGTAGGTCTAAAAATAGAAAAACCTTGTGACCACTCTAGAGGTCACATTTTTCATGGGATCTTCATGAAAGTTGGTCAGATTGTTCATCTTGATGATATCTAGGTCAAGTTCGAAACTGGGTCACGTGCGGTCAAAAACTAGGTCAGTAGGTCTAAAAATAGAAAAACACTTGTGACCACTGGTCAATCATGGGATCTCAGAGTTGTCAGATGTTCATCTGATGATATCTAGGCAGTTCGAAACTGGCACTGCGTCAAAACTGGGTCAGTAGGTCTAAAAATGAAAACTTGTACCACTCTAAGTCACATTTTCATGGGATCTTCTGAAGTTGTCAGAATGTTCCTGATGATACTAGTCAGGTCGAAACTGGTCACGTGTCAAAACTAGGTCAGTAGGTCTAAAAATAGAAAAACCTTGTGACCACTCTAGAGGTCACATTTTCATGGGATCTTTATGAAAGTTGGTCAGAATGTTCATCTTGATGATATCTAGGTCAAATTTGAAACTGGGTCACGTGCCTTCAAAAACTAGGTCAGTAGGTCTAAAAATAGAAAAACCTTGTGACCACTCTAGAGGTCACATTTTTCATGGGATCTTCATGAAAATTGGTCAGAATGTTCATCTTGATGATATCTAGGTCAAGTTCGAAACTGGGTCACGTGCGGTCAAAAACTAGGTCAGTAGGTCTAAAAATAGAAAAACCTTGTGACCACTCTAGAGGTCACATTTTTCATGGGATCTTCATGAAAGTTGGTCAGAATGTTCATCTTGATGATATCTAGGTCAAGTTCGAAACTGGGTCACGTGCAGTCAAAAACTAGGTTAGTAGGTCTAAAAATAGAAAAACCTTGTGACCACTCTAGAGGTCACATTTTTCATGGGATCTTCATGAAAGTTGGTCAGAATGTTCATCTTGATGATATCTAGGTCAAGTTCGAAACTGGGTTAAGTGCCTTCAAAAACTAGGTCAGTAGGTCTAAAAATAGAAAAACCTTGTGACCACTCTAGAGGTCACATTTTTCATGGGATCTTCATGAAAGTTGGTCAGAATGTTCATCTTGATGATATCTAGGTCAAGTTCGAAACTGGGTCACGTGCCTTCAAAAACTAGGTCAGTAGGTCTAAAAATAGAAAAACCTTGTGACCACTCTAGAGGTCACATTTTTCATGGGATCTTCATGAAAGTTGGTCAAAAACGATGTCATACTCAAACTGGGTCATGTGGGAAGAGGTGAGCGATTCAGGACCATCATGGTCCTCTTGTTTTCGTAACTCGTATATCATGAAATTTAGGCATATTAATATGTTGGAATTCATGACATCTAATTATATTTGAATTAAAGATGAATGGAATTTGACCAAGATGTTGAAAATATCCAATGAACACTAATTAGCAGTGCAGGAAAAAATTTGTGAGATAGAGTGAATAGAGTTAAAATAAGTTGCAATGGCCTTAAGAATTGGTTTAGTGTGATGAATCCATGTAATTTGATGTGCAATTTGGTTTAAATGTTTTTTTCATATTTGATTGTGAATTTTAGAAGTCTTGTAAAAAAAAAACTATTGTATATTTCAGTATGTTGTAGTCACAGTATGCCTGAAAGCTGGGTTAGAAACCAGTGCTTGGACATGGGTAATATATTTATTCATTTTTAGCTCGACTATTCAAAGAATAGTCTAGCTATTCTACTCACCCAGGCGTCAGCGTCGGCGTCACACCTTGGTTAAGTTTTTGCATGCAAGTACATACAGCCATCAATTAAAGGCATATAGCTTTGAAATTTATTTTTTCTTTTTCTAGGTCAATAACCAACCTCTCTGGGTCAAGTCCCATAACTCTGACATGTATTTTGAGCAAATTATGCCCCCTTTTGGACTTCGAAAATTTTGGTTTTAAGTTTTACATGCAAGATTTTTTTTTAGTTTTTTTGGGTTTGCTTATCCTTACCAAAAATCTTAATGCCAGAATATATTTTGATTTGAAAAACTTCACCCCTGGTGTCTTCGGGTTATAAAACTAGTTGATAAGCAGCAAGTTTTCCCATGCATAATAACTCCCCTCTGGTCCTATCATTTTGGCCAAATTATGTCCCCTTTTGGACTTAGAAAATTCTGGTTAAAGTTTTGCTGCAAGTACATACAGCTATTTCTAAAGGCATATAGATTTGAAACTTATTTTTTCTTTTTCTTACATCATACCAACTCACTGGGTTAATGTTACCATAACTCTGACATGTATTTGAGTAAATTATGCCCCTTGTAGATTAGAAAATTTGGTTAATGTTTTACATGCAAGTTTTATCTCCAAAACTAATGCAGATATTGATTGAAACTTCACATGTGTCTTCGGGGTTATAAAACTAGTTGATAGCAGCAAGTCCCATAACTGATATGCATTTTGGTCAAATTATACCCCCTTTTGAACTTAAAACTCTTTTGATATTTAACCTTTTTGGGTAATATTTTCCTGCTTCTGGGACAATATTTCGAATAGTCGAGCTTGGCTGTCTTACGGACAGCTCTTGTTAGCTCACCTGTCACATAGTGACAAGGTGAGCTTTTCTGATCACCCGTCGTCAGTGTGTGCGTCCGTCCGTCCGTGCGTCCGTCAACAATTTCTTGTCTGCATGATAGTGGTTTCATTTATGATTTTATTTTAACCAAACTTGCACACAACTTGTATCACCATAAGATCACGGTTCCTGTCTTGAACTGGCCAGATCCCATTATGGGTTCCAGAGTTATGGCCCCTGAAAGGGCAAAATTAGCTATTTTGACCTTGTCTGCACAATAGCAGCTTCATTTATGATTTGAATTTAATCAAACTTGCACAAAACTTGTGTCACCATAAGATCTTGGTTCCTTTCTTGAGCTGGCCAGATTCCATTATGGGTTCCAGAGTTATGGCCCCTGAAAGGGCCAAAATTAGCTATTTTGACCTTATCTGTACAATAGCAGCTTTATTTATGATTTGATTTTTACCAAACTGGCGCACAACTTGTATCACCATAAGATCACGGTTCCTTTCTTGAACTGGCCAGATTCCATTATGGGTTCCAGAGTTATGGCGGCCCCTAAAAGGGTCAGATTTAGCTATTTTAACCTTGTCTGCACAATAGCAGCTTCATTTATGATTTGAATTTAATCAAACTTGCACAAAACTTGTGTCACCATAAGATCTCGGTTCCTTTGTTGAACCGGCCAGATCCCATAATGGGTTCAAGAGTTATGGCCTCTGAACGGGCCAAAATTAGCTATTTTGACCTTGTCTGCACAATAAGAGCTTCATTTATGATTTGTATCACCACAAGATCTTGCTTCCTTTCTTGAACTGGCCAGATTCCTTCATAGGTTACAGAGTTATGGCCCCTTAAAGGTCCAAAATTGGCTATTTTGGCTTCTGCAGCCATATAGAGACTTCATTTTTGGTTTTATTTGATACAAACTTCCAAAATATCTTCAAAAACAATAAATCTTGGATCCCATGACAAATCAGATCCAATCGTAGGTTCCAGAGTTGTTTTATATCTGATTACCTCCCCTGATTGTAATCAAAATGGATTTATATCAGTAAGTACTAATAGGACTTATTTGAAATTTCATTATTGTTATTAGTTGGACTGAGACAATCAGGGTAGATAACTATGGACTGATTTTATGTCAAATTACCTCCCTTTATTTATCCCCCCACCAAAGGTGAAGGGGATATTAGAAATGCTCTCCGTCCGTGCGTCCGTCCGTCCGTCCATGCGTCCGCAACGATCTTTGTCCAGATCATAACTCCAAAAGTACTTGAGGGATTTTCTTCAAACTTACACTGATAAACCCCTTGGGAGGAATGCAGTGTGCAAGAACAACTCACCTTGCCTATTTTGTTTTCCTTTACTATTTCTTAAAAAATTTTGTCCGGAGCATAACTCAAAGTACTGGAGGGATTTCTTCAACTTCATACACTGATAGAACACATTGGGAGAGTGCAGTTGCAAAACAATAACTCTACCTTGCCTATTTTTTGAGTTTATTCCCCTTTATCATATTTCTTAAAACATTTTGTCCGGAGCATAACACCAAAAGTACTGGAGGGATTTTCTTCAAACTTCATACACTGATAGAACACATTGGGAGGAAGTGCAGAGTGCAAGAACAATAACTCTACCTTGCCTATTTTTTGAGTTATTCCCCTTTATCATATTTTCTTAAAAAAATTTGTCCGGAGCATATCTTCTTCATGCATGGAGGGATTTTGATATATCTTGGCACAAATGTTTACCACCATGAGGCGGAGTGTCATACGCATGAACCAGGTCCCTAGGTCTAAGGTCAAGGTCACACTTAGAGGTCAAAGGATACAAGAATAAAAACCTTGTCCGGAGCATTTCTTCTTCATGCATTGAGGGATTTTGATATAACTTGGCACAAATGTTCACCACCACGAGACGGAGTGTCATGCGCAAGATCCAGGTCACTAGGCCTAAGGTCAAGGTCACACTTAGAGGCCAAAGGTCAGATACAAGAATGACTTTGTCCGAAGCATTTCTTCTTCATGCATAGAGGGATTTTGATGTAACTTGGCACAATTATACACCATCATGAGACGAAGTGTCATGCGCAGTTCCCTTCTTTAGAATTACTTCCCTTTGTTGTTACTTTAAATAGCTTTTATTGTAACTTTTTCATTACTAGTCGTAGGGATCGAGACCACTTTTCTGTAGTACAACAAACATGCTAAATCCAATTTTGAGGTGTATTTTGACCAGTCTCTTCCTGATAAAGATTTTTGTGTGGACTTGCATTTTTTTTTTTTTTTTTTTTTTTTTTTAAAGATTAACTTCCCTTAGTTGTTACTATAAATAACTTATATTGTAACATTTTTATAATTCTGGCACTCTTGTTCCCTGTTAGCTTTCCATTCCTTCTTTTTACAGTAGCCATATAGAAAAACATCATAGCTATACTCTTCTTGAAAATTAATAAAATTTAGCAGTAAACCACCTCACTACTGACTTATTCTTTCTTCCACATCTTAAAACCCCTGATGCGGACCACATCCTTCAATTATGATATGCCCGGTGGGGGGATTAGCCATGTCTGACATGGCTCTTGTTTTAAATTAAAATGGGTATATCTCCTTAACTAATGAAGATACTGATCTGAAATTTCATTTATGTCAACAGATGTATTTGGCAGATCCTTCTTTTGTTCACTTACAGTATTTTTTTTTTAATTACTTCCCTTTTACTTTACTATAAATAGCTTATCTTTAGTAACGTTTTTATTATTGGCCATAGGGAAAAATCGAGACCACATTTCTGTGGTACAACATGGATGGTACTTCCAATTTTTAGGTGTATTTTGACATATCTATACCTTGTAAGAATTTTTTGTTTGTTTTTGGTTAAATATCTTCCCTTTGTTGTTCCTGTCCTTTGGACTTAGATATTTTTTCTGAGGGCCTTCTTGTCCTCAAGTGCAATGATAACAGGTGAGCGATATAGTGCCATCATGGCCCTCTTGTTTCCTGATATTGATTTTTTTTTTTTAAAAAACAGTGACACTTTTTCTTCATTTTTTCCTGAATACAGTGCTTAAGGTGATGTATCACACTTAATTAAATTTTATATCTGAAATTGTTAGTTTGTATCTTTTTATCATATTTAGAAAGTTTTTAAGTCTAAACATTGAAAATTTCTTTTAAATCTCAAAGCGGATAAAACAAAACTTACCTTTACGACTTCCCCTTTAGGGAATAATGTGTAAAATCTGGAACAACTGATATGGGGACTGGAAACCGGCATTTATCTTATTTATTAGAAATGCTCTCCGTCTGTGCGTGCGTGCGTCCGTCCGTCCGCAACGATCTTTGTCCGGAGCATAACTCCAAAAGTACTGGAGGGATTTTCTTCAAACTTCATACACTGATAGAATACATTAGGAGGAAGTGCAGTGTGCAAGAACAATAACTCTACCTTGCCTATTTTTTGAGTTATTCCCCTTTATCTTATTTTCTTAAAAAATTTGTCCGGAGCATAACTCCAAAAGTACTGGAGGGATTTTCTTCAAACTTCATACACTGATAGAACACATTGGGAGGAAGTGCAGTGTGCAAGGACAATAACTCTACCTTGCCTATTTTTGGAGTTATTCCCCTTTATCTTATTTTCTTAAAAAAAATTGTCCGGAGCATAACTCCAAAAGTATTGGAGGGATTTTCTTCAAACTTCATACACTGATAGAACACATTGGGAGGAAGTGCAATGTGCAAGAACAATAACTCTACCTTGCTTAATATTTGAGTTATTCCCCTTTATCATATTTTCTTAAAAAAATTTGTCCGGAGCATATTTTGGTATATCTTGGCACAAATGTTCACCACCACGAGGCGGAGTGTCATGCGTAAGAACCAAGTCCCTAGGTCTAAGGTCAAGGTCACACTTAGAGGTCAAAGGATACAAGAATGAAAACCTTGTCCGGAGCATTTCTTCTTCATGCATAGAGGGATTTTGTTTAAAAAAACTTGGCACAAATGTTCACCCCCACGAGACAGAGTGTCATGCGCAAGATCCAGGTCCCTGGGTTTCTAAGGTCGAGGTCACACTTAGGGGCCCAAAGGTCGGTTTACAAGAATGACTTTGTCCGAAGCATTTCTTCTTCATGCATGGAGGGATTTTGATGTAACTTGGCACAATTATACACCATCATGAGACGAAGTGTCATGCGCAGTTCCCTTCTTTAGAATTACTTCCCTTTGTTGTTACTTTAAAAAGCTTTTATTGTAACTTTTTCATTCCTAGTCATAGGGAAAAATCAAGACCACTTTTCTGTAGTACAACATGCATGCTACATCCAATTTTGAGGTGTATTTTGACCAATCTCTACCTGGTAAAGATTTTTGTGTGGACAATTTTTTTTTTTTTTTTTTTTTTTTTAGATTAATTTCCCCTTTTAGTTGGTTACTAAAAATAACTTATATTGTAACATTTTTATAATTGCCCGTAGGGAAAAACAAAGACCACTTTTCTGGGGTACAACATGGATGTTACTTTCCACTTTTAGGTGTTATTTTAAGATATCTCTACCTGGTAAGGAGTTTTTTTGTGGATTAGAAAACAAAAAGACTTACAGTATTACTAAACAACCAAAAAATTAAAATTCCCATTTGCAAATCAACTGCTAGAGTAAAAAATTTTGCCTTTGGACGGGCATATATTGTGACATTCTGGCATCTTGTTCCCTGTTAGCTTTCCATTCCTTCTTTTTACAGTAGCCATTTAGAAAAAATAGCTATACTGTTCATGAAAATTAATAAAATTTAGCGTAAACCACTTCACCACTGACTTATTCTTTCTTCCACATCTTTAAAACCCCTGATGCGGAACACAAGGAAACGGTTCTTCAAAGTTTTCCCCAAAATTAATACTTTCAGACACTAACTTGCCAGGAACTTTAGCCTTCAATTATAATATGCCCGGCGGGGGGATTGGCCATGTCTAACATGGCTCTTGTCTTATGCTGTTGTCCAATCGAAGCATATGCCGTAGGTCATTCTGCTATTACTCAAACACTTACGCCTTATAGGTTAACTCGTCCTTTCAGTGAAAATCGGGGAAAAGGGCATTTGTTGAATTTTTTTTTGAAAAAAAAAAGTTCTGCCATGAAATTATTGCCGGCATCTGTTTTTAAAGGGAAATATCTACATTAATGTTACTTTTCGCCCTGTAAAAATGGCTAAATCTAGATTGGGTCTTACCCAGAGAGAAAGATGTCGTTTTTTACATGATATTTGCCTTGTTGATTCAGAGTATTTAGAAAAAAAAATTAGGACTTTTTTAATGAAATGCAAGTCAAAACTGTAAACTGTTGCCTGAAAATATTTGTTTTGATATTGCTCTGTTCTTCACCATTTAAATGCGTGTTAAACCTAGATGATTTCTGCAGTTTTATCTAAAATTTCGGAATACTAAATGTAACTTCGTTGTCGGCTTTTTTAAAAAAAATATTGTTTTTTTAAATTTTAAATACTTTGTCTTTTTCACACATAAATTTTTAAAAATTAAATTTATTGAACTATTTTTGAGTTTTAAACAACAATTTCGTTTGAAACATTCCCTAGTTAAAGAAGAATGTTTGTTTCTTTTATGTAGAAATCTGACATTATAAACAAAATTATAATCATGGCTCTACGAGATTTAAGAAGGTGTCAGCTTTCTGTTATTTTCCTTTTTTTTTATTCAAATCCAAAAAAAAATCGTTCCTTTGATAAAGGTTTGAAGTTACGTGGTAAAATTTTTTCTTCAGGAAGTGAGCTTGAGTTAATTCATAATAATTAAGCACATCACCAATGCAGTCGCATGCTTTTTTTGCTTCAGAATCCCTTCAAATCAATCTTGATCATCTAATTATCACCCCCTTAACATGTGGACTGGTAAACCTTTAAAACAATAAGTGTTACAGCTCCATGATTAACATGAGGGTAATATGCAATTACACGCTAATCGATAGTGGCGAAAAAAATATCGATCGCTAACGATTTGGTCGATATTTCCCAGGTATGGGCGACAGCATTAATACAGTTTAAATGTATTGATTTATACGGAGTTTCTACTCCCCGTATTAGATTTTCTTGGTAAAATGCTGTAAAATTTGGGTGTAGGGTGTTTACTCTTTGTTAGAAGCCTTAGCCAGCTTTAATTATTAAATTTATTTTTCTTATTTCAGTTAACACATTTAGCTATATGGGGCAGTATAGGAAGCTGGTTCCTGTTTTTGATAGTATACAGCCATGTGTATCCAACCATAAACCTGGCACCAGAAATGGTTGGTATGGTAAGTAAGATTTCATATTACTGCGAACATGAAAAAACAAATCGCTGTATATAAGGTCAAATTCTCCAGTTTTATGTGTTAATTTTAGGAAGCTTCAGGTTTTGATCCACAGTACCATGACTTGGGCTCAGATCCATATAAATTCGCGTTTGGACACTATTTTCAAAATTTTAGCACTAGCTTGACATTGATAAAGTTGTATTCTGGTTTCCAAAGCTGGATTTATAACCTTGAATTCTTTATAGAATATTATAAATAGTTTGAATAGAGTAGGTAAGAGTTCAGTGTACGAGAGGCTTCCCAGGCCAAGTGGTTAAGGTCACTGACTTTGATTAACTTGCCCTGCATCACTTTGAAACTCACTTTGTATGTAGAATTCTTCCATGTGTGGAAGCCATCCAGCTGGCTTATGGAGAGTTGGTAGTTCTATACCTGTGTCTGTGCTTGCCTTAAATAATGCCCAGAAGGTAATGTGGGGTCTTCTCCACCATGAAAAGGCTGGAAAGTTACCTATAGTTGTGTTGGTTTGACATTAAAGTGTGTATCCCATCCCCTTAAAACACATGAAAACCCAACCCCTCATAAATAGAAAAAAGTTCCTTGTACATGTGCATACTAACATTCATGCGAAAAAGTAGCCTTTGTAGGTTACCAGAGGTGACTTATGAATAAACGTACACACAAATTGACTCCTGATTAGGTTTTCATAAAATATATACAGTATATGATTTATTATAGGAATTCTATTTTCTATTTCAGGATCGGTATGTTCTTGGTTGTTCAATATTCTGGATGGGACTACTTCTTATACCATTTACCTGCCTCATCAGGGATTTAGCGTGGAAAGTGTAAGTACAGTTTAACCTGTCTGTGTGGTCACCTTAATTAAGTAGCCACTTGATTTTAGCAGCCAATCATGTTTTATCAGATTGAGACTTACAATGTTTATCTTTTCAGCTGTTTATCAGTTTAGAATGAGACATACAATGTTTATCATTTCTGATTTAGATGTACAGTGTTTATCATTTCTGATTTGGACGTACAGTGTTTATCATTTCAGAATGAGACATACAATGTTTATCATTTCTGATTGAGACATACAATGTTCATCATTTTAGATTGAGATGTACAATGTTTATCATTTTAGATTGACACATACAGTGTTTATCATTTCTGATTGAGACATAAAGTGTTTATTAGTTCAGATTGAGATGTACAATATTTATCATTTCAGATTGACAAATACAGTGTTTATCATTTTAGATTGAGAGGTACAGTGTTCATCATTTCTGATTGAGACATAAAGTGTTTATTAGTTCAGATTGAGACATACAGTGCTTATCATTTCAGATTGAGACGTACAATGTTCAAGACATTGAGAGAAAAGGTTCAGGAGGCAGAGATAGCACATGTTGATCCTACTACCATAGTGCTTAGATCTACCAGGAAGAAGTATGTAGTATTAGTGAACTATTGCACTAAATCTGTTTGAAATGTAACATTTAATTTCTTATAAGTCTGAGAAACGGGATGAATTATTTTAATGAAACTTGGCCAAGTAATCAGGTAATAGAATAGTAGAGGTTTAAGATAGTACAGACCTGATCCCTGTCTAGCTGAGCACAGGGTAAATTACAACTAAAACAGTTTTGTTAACAAATGACTGTTATACATGACATTTAATTATGAATTTACTTTTACAAACATAGTTGATTTAGTTACGGTTAAATTGATCTGATGAGGATTTTCTACACTTACAGTTAGTATTGAAAAACAAACACATTGATGACAGATGCACATTAGATGTGTTTAATCTGCTTGCAGTGTGAAAAGAAATTGTGAAGAAAATGTGAAATTTTTTAAGAAGTCCACTAGGAAGACAGAGTTATTTAACATGTGTATAATTATAATGGTTTCAGACTTACAGAAACAGCGAGGTTGTTACGCAATGTGTTCTCTCGGTCTATGAACAGAGTACCTGCCGGGGATCAGCCACGTAAGTTTTCTCTTTACTTTGCTCTGCTCTGATCTGCTCTCTCATCCTCTCTCTGTCTCTTTCGTCTCTCCATCTGTCCATCTGTTCATCTGTCTGTCAGTCTCTCTGTTCCTCCTCTGTCTCTATGTCTCTATATTGCACACACGTGTCATTTGCAGTTTGTCAAGAAAAAAAGGAGAGTGTATGTGAATTGTCTTTTGTAATGCGCTAATTAGTTAGGTCATTGGAAGAAATTAAACGAAATGATGGTGCTTAAAAACTTCCATTTCATGAATTCTGGATTAAATAATATTATAATGTTATAATTAAAAGTAAGAACTTTGAAACAAAAAGAAAATAAGTATAAAAATATATTTTTAAAGTAAGTATTGTTATTCAGCTGATGTAAAACATACATATTCTTGCGCTTGTTCACCTTTGTAATATGCAGTCTTTAAGCTTAGCTGTATATACAATACACCTATCATATGTTGTCAGTTTTTGTTGACCTGTGGAATAGGCATTAGGCAAAGTGCACAGTATTAGTCAGATAAAATGTATGTTGTGTTACTTTTAGCACATTTTCTATTTTCTCAAAAAAATCCAGTGTGTAAGTCGGGTTTTACATGTCTAGCTTTCTGTTATTATCATTGTAATCGGGAACAACAACTCTGAAATGACTTTTTTGGAAACCCTTCCCCTTTCTTTTTTTTTTTAGGATGTATTTTTGAACTTTCTGTATTGTCTTTTTTTTTAGTTTCATTTTTTCCCCTTTAATACTGACTTAATCGTATAAAAAATATTTACCATTTATCATGACATTAGTGTTTAGATAAAATTTGAAATGTTAAAAACATTGTATGTGTTAAAAAATCTTTAAGTAGTTAGAAGCGTTGAATGCAAGCAGGTAAAGAAAAAGCAGATATGGTTTGATTGAGTATGATCTTGAGAGGTAATGGAAAGTGTAAACCCCCCCTACCCCTGCCCCAGTTTAAGCGAACTTATTACAAACCTTTGGGGACAGAACCTTTATCCAATTGGGAAAAAAAATGATAGAACCATGCTTTAAAAATATTATTAAGCAAAAAACTTTCAGTTTGAATTAAATTAATTTTTTGAACTTTTTAATAAGTTGGACAGGATGTAGAAAAGGTAAAAAAAAAAGTCACCCCCTCCCTCTTTTTTAACTCAAACAAAACCAAGTTTTAAGCTACCTGTTTTAAAGTACGCATTTTGGGGGTTTAAAATGCATAAGTATTTGTGTAAATGTAATGCGGGTTTAATGTTTCATCAAAAATCTGTTCTCTTTGTTTTTAAAAAGTGTATCTGTTACTTGTTATTACATGTTTTAACCAAGTATTTCATTGTGACAGCTCCATCGCCCACACCATCACGTTAGTATTTCAATTTCTCTCGTATAGTCAAAAACTAGAAATACATTAACCGGATGTTCATTAAAAGATTCATCTTATTCCTTTTTGTTTTGTTATTTATTTTAATCCGAAAATTTTTTTACATTCATTTTTATAACATTATGAGGTTAATGAAGGCACTGATACCACAGTCAGAGTTTCATAAGTAATCCTTTCTGAAGCCGGAAGTCTTTGATTGAAATAAGTCTTTGCTTTGTAAAGGTCTTTCAGTCATAAAACCTGAATTTTTTTCCCCCTCAGTACAAGTTGAGAATTATTATGGTTTGCATCCCTTTGAAGAATTTGCTGCTTTTGGGCCTTACAGAGGATGTTTTTGACAGAGGTTTTTTTTGTTATAAATCATTCTGCAGAATAATGATGGGTCCCAATGTATCTAAAAGGGGACTCAGCAGTTATGTACAAAATGAACTGGGCAATGAGTTTTGCATAAAAAGTGAAAAAAAAAAAGCTCAAAAAGGGTATTTTGCTCATCACGACATTAAATATTCATGAAAAGTGTTTTGATTCAGCATGAGTCTTTGTTTTAATCCATTATTGGGCCGTTTTATTTTAAGGCTTTAATATGAATGGCAATTTAAAAAAGGGTGTGTCAACGCTTCATAGCGGAATCTCTCTGATTGTAAAGTTTTTTCACACTTAAAAACGTCATGAAAAAAGAATAAAACAGCGTTTTTTCTAGAAGTTCTTTTTTAAATAAGATTAAATTTTTTCAAAATTTGTTTAAGCATGATTTTTTAAAAAAAATTATTTGTAAGATACGTAATTGAAAAGGGGCTTTTTGGTGTTACCCATTTCTTTGTATTAGAAAACATTGCGGCAAAAAGTAATTTGTGCCACGCCATGAGAGAACCAACATAGTGGCTTCGCTAATGGTTTCTCTAATTGCAATAGGTTTTAAAAAGCGAACGATGGATCCTGACCGACTGCGCGGATGCAAGGTGGTCTGGATCCCTGCTGGTGCAAAACCACTATGTTGGTTTTTCATGGCGGGTGGAAAATTTAATTTTACTTTAATTTCCCATCTACAATCATTAGATAATTAGAAATTTTAAGGAAAATTGACCCATTTTTATATATAAAATGGTCCAACAGGTGGCTATATAGAGGAAATTCCCTGTGGTAAGTTTTGAAGGAACGTAATGCCTCTAGATTATACACTTTGTGCTGGGAGCCGTAGCACACAATCTCTATTAGTGCTATTGAATGAACATCATGTAATACTAACTGCATCATTGAGAAATTTCTGCATATTAACAAAAACATGTTATGCTGCTAGTTTATTAACAGCTTGCAAATTTCTAGAATTCATCTTCAAGTTTTAATTTTTTAGTATTTTACCAGCCTCTGAAAGTCATTTCAAAAAATATAAAAAACAGTAAAAAAATAGGGTTCAACACATTTACAGTTTTTGCATGAACAGGAGTTAGTTAAAAGACAGAAGCATCTTATTAGCTTTTACAGTTTCAAAAAAAAAAAAAATGCAAAAATAAAAAATAGTTCAGTGTTAAACCCTCGAAACATAGAAATGTTCATCTTACCTGGCTTTGCATCATGTTTATCAAGAATCATGTACTGGCAGTTCCTTACTGATGTGTATAAATCAGTGAGCAACAATACTTTCACATTTCCTGTCTTCTAATGCATCTTTCCGCTTGCCAGTACAATACCTTAAATTATAGACAGTGATATGTTCATTGCCAGCTGTATTTTTATGTCTCCCACACACAGTGGTTGGGGAAATATTTATTTCTCCGTCTGTGTGTTTTCTTCACAAATTTCCCCATCTTGTCAAAGTTTCTCATCCAATCTTCTACAAATTGTTAGCCAATAAGTCCCGGCCGGTTCGATAAAAAGCCAAAATGGGCCCCGGCATTTGGAATTATGGCCCTTGAAATGGGGTTTGATAATCAAGCATGAAATCTGATAAGGCGTTGAGGTCTTGGTGCATGGTTGACCTTTTTACTTATTCAGATGATTAGGGGTTGGGAGACATTGTGCTTTCACAAAAGCAACTTAGTTTGTAATTATTTTCTTTGCTTTTTCTTCTCAAACTTCATACATTCATAAAAATATCTTCTAATGAAGACTTCAGTTGTATGAAAGTTTTAAATGGCTTTTAGAATTTGCTAGAACGGGGTGATTGTCCAGATATGTGAGCTTTTTTGTGCAGAGTTACTTCCCTTTTTGTAGTTTGTCACTTATTTTTTTTTTTTGATAGAAAGCGGATGTACTTTTTTAAAAAGATAAAATTTAAAGCTTTTTTATGTAAAATGTTGTTGTGTCAAGGAAAAAAAAAAATGGCAAAAAAAAAACAGGGGGGTTAGGGACTGTTATAAAAAAAATTAAAAAGGGTTTATAGAGAGAATGTGGAGAAATCTTCATAATCTAGTCTGGTGTTGTAGGTTTTGTAGTCCCAAAAAGTGCTGCACTATTAAGAAATTTTATGTAGTTAATTACCACTGCGATGAAAACGGGAGGGGGGGGTTGAAATGGCGTTTTTTTCGTCCGTCTGCAGGCCGTCCCCCTTCCGCAGCCATTTTCCGTAATACTTGGTGAATTTTGAAACTTGAAATAAAAATGAACCAACATACTGCGATGATGCCCCTCAAGTTTTTTTTTTTGATTGGTCAATTTCCCTCAGAGTTATTGCCCTTGATTTAAAAAAAATGTCTGTCTGCAGCCATTTCTCAGTAACTAACAGGTAGAATTTCATCAAATTTGAAACAGACATGAACCAAGATACTGCGCTGATGCCCGTCAAGTTTTTTTTTTGATAGGTCAATTTCCCTCAGAGTTATTGCCCTTGATTTAATGAAAAATGTCCATCTGCAGCCATTTCTCAGTAACTAGCAGGTAGAATTTCATCAAACTTGAAATAGACATGAACCAAGATACTGCGACGATGCCCTTCAAGTTTTTTTTTCGATTGGTCAATTTTCCATTTAGTTATTGCCCTTTAATTATTTAAAAATCCACAGATCTGTACATAACAAACCAACCAATTGGAAGAATTTCATTAAACTTCTTCCATTCTTTTCCATGCACATTTATTATAAACATGTGATGTTGTGTACCTACACCTGGTCACCACCTTACATTAGTCACCCCGCTCCCTCTCACCCCCCCCCCCCCCCCCCCCATTTTTTTTTTTTTTATTTTATTTTATTTTTTTTTTTCATTTTTCGTTTTCTACCAATATTTATAATCAACATGTAAACTATTGTATCCTCACCCCCCCCCCCCCCCCCACACACCCCCACCCAAACAAACCATTCATTTTCTTTTAATTTGATTTGACTAATGAAATTATTTGCTTCTTGGTAACATTCTTAACTTTTTGCAGGATATATTTTTTTGCCGTTCCTCAACTCTGACCCTTTCGGCGGGGGATTCCAATTCATTGAATTTGCTTGTTTACACTGCAATGGCTTGATAACTTCACAATGGTGGACTTAAATTGCATGTTTCATGACCTACCATAATAGGTAATTTTGTTAAAGTAAATTTACTGGTACATGAAAATGATCTGAATGCTGTTCCAGTACCATAGGACCTTTTTGATACTGTACTAGTGCTGTCAACAGTGTTTGCATATTACATGCAGGTAAAACTTGCATATTTATTGCTTGTCATAACTCTGACTGACATAGTGAACTAAACATGTTGGTAAGTGGACTATGCTTGTTTTCCATCCAGAATTTGTAGGCATGTTTGATTAGTCATGTATAAACCTGCATATAAAATGGATTTTATAGTGTTAAGAAAAAGTGTAGGCAAACTTTCTCAGTGACAAAGTTACCTTTCCCTGCTTATCTTCATACAGAAGGACACATCTTGTCCTTTAGCATGTTTAGTAAGACTTCGTAAGTTGAGCTGTAAGATTTTTTCATAAAAGTTTTTTTAAGAAGAGAAAAATTGTGCTGATATATATATATACATATATATATAATGGTTCTCAAAATCTGTTTAGCGACATTCACAAACTTGAGAGTATAAAACAGGTGATGTATAATTGCATGATAGGGTGGTGGAATTATGTTGGTATATATGATAAATCATTGGAGATCTTTAGTTGGAAATTACAGGAAATATGTACATTCATTTTCATATTTCAGCTCATCTGAGCACAGAATGCTTAAGCTGAGCTTTTGTGGTCACACTATGTCTGTCATCAGTCATCATCTTTTGTCAACACTTTTACTGTTAACAATTTTGATGTCACAATTTTGGAAATTTAAGTTCAGGTTTTCATTGTTTACAGGTTATTATCAGAATGCATGCTGCATGATAAAATCACACTTGTGACATTTTCATATAACACATTATAAGCATTGTCTTGTTGGTTGTACAAAAATGTCAGCCATAAGTAATTATGATTTCCTTAATTTAATGTGAACAAATTTTGATTAAAGAACTTTTTTCTCCAAAATATCTGAAATCTAGGTTAAGTTAAAAACTGGTTCAACTGAGGTTCAAAGCTAGGTTGGCCACATTTTATATCTAATTTTCATGAAATTTTGTTAAACTGCATATCTTTATCAAATTTAGATGAAGCTTGAAACTCAGACAACTGGAGTCCAAAAATTGGTCACAAGGTCAAATCAGCAGAAACTTGTTTAGATGTTCCACCTGATTTAGATAAAGCATGGTCAAAATGTTTGTTTGAAATTTAGGTCAGACTGGATTCTTACTAGTAGGTTACCTTGGTAAGAACAAGGTCAGGTGAGCGGTGCTGGGCCTACATGGCTCTCTTGTTTGTTAAAGATGATAAACAGATTATGTTATGTTTGCTTCAAAGAGATATTTTGCTTTTTTGTTTTATTTTTGAAAATAATGTTTATATCCAGGAATACATATATTTGGTTGATTTCATACATTTGGTAATTTTCAACATCAGTCAAAAAGTGGAAAAATCTCCTTACCCTCCCCTGAAATAGATGTAGGCTCCTGTTGTGAGGACAGCAAACAAAAGCTTGGTCGATTATAATATCATTCCCAATTTTCTAAAATATCCATTATTAAGCTGCAGTCTTGTACCTGATGTTATGATATTTCTTGCACTGTTATAACTAACATCTGAATATATTATGTACGTGTTTGTTGCTAGAAGTTAGAAAATATACATGCAAAATGCATTACATTCTTTTGATGCCGATAGAAGCTTTTTGTGTAAGAGAATGCTGTTTTTCACTTATTTCATATGCTATTTAATGCTTGACAATATTTTTCATTGATATCGGTGTCATATTTCACTTACTTCATGTCATATTTGCTTTATCAGTGTCATTCATCACTTACTAAAAATATTCTATTGTCTTTTCAAAGTAAAGTGAGAACAGTTAAAGATAAATTTGAATTGATCAGTCAGTCTCCGTCTTAAAGGTCCATAATGCTTTAAATTTTTATCTTAAAAACAGATGAAATGCTGTCCAAGTAAATGTTATGCGTAATTAAATGGTTAGAAATGCACTACTTTTAATATTGCACATGAAATGTTATAATTAGAGCCATAAAGGGATGTAATAAAAAACAGTAGATTCAATAAAACATTCCAGTATATTCAGCAATATTCAAACCTTTGACAGATGTTAAAGAAAGTAATTATCATAAATGGGATTTCAGGGTTTTCCCGGACGCAGGTTTTCTGCGTCTCTGACGCGCTTTTACTGCTTTGAACTCGCATTTTTAGTGCCTCTGCGTCCCACTGGACCCGCAAAATCGGTCACGAAACTCCTTTGCACTGAAGCCTCCTTGTCGCAGATACCCATGTAAAATGCGCAGTTTTTTACCACCGGGACCATCACGGAATCGTGGGTGCTCATTATACACAGGTATAGACGATTTTCCAACTTCAAAACAAGTTTTGTTATCGATGTTCGCCATTTTGGTAAAGGGAACCTACTCTCCCCGCTAACTGTCACCGCTAAAATCTAAGATTGCCGTTACGTTCTGTAAAAGATCGAATGGTTTATTTTTTTATTAAACAACATTAATTTCATATAAATTTAAAGTATTTTGATGAAAAAATATTAATAAATCACAGAAATTATGATACTAATTAAGGATCGAGTATTATCTTTAACCGAGATAAAACTGTGAACAACATAATTGACACGAGGTGACACGTTAATTGCCGGTAATTACTGGCTATTTAATCATAACAAAAAGACTATCACACCTTTTGTAATCAGTCTGAATTGAGAAGCTCGTGCCATTTTGAAAGATACCATTCCGAAATATTGAATCAACTGCTATCTAAATTAAAAAGATACAATTAAGTTCATTCGGTTTTAGGGTAAATTTTTATAGTAATAATGTCCATTTTCAAGATCAATACTTTGTGGACCCCCAAAAATTATTAGGGACCCTTAAATTAGCAGCCATGGGAGTCCATGGACTCCCAAATAAAAAACCCGAGGGAAAACCCTGGGATTTAACAAGAAATTAATGTATTTTATGTTCATAGCGGAAAATGTGGCAGCTACATTTTAAACAAAGTCATTATGAGCCTTTAAGAATTTTCGACTGACATGGAAAAATACAAACTTGATAACAATATTCTCATTTTACTTTGAAAGGACAGTAGTTACTGATAGTTTTATTGTGTTTATGTAAGTTAAAACACAAATCATTCACAGAAATGTCAGTCCATTTATTTGTTCACATATTGTTTCTTTCCAACAGTAACTGTTCAAGTTTCCTTCCCAAGTTTAGATTTGATGTGAACTTGGAATTCATTAACTTGCATAGAAAAAGATTAATAATTATTATACCGCACACTTATTAAAAGTAATTTGCTCAAATTTTAGAGTTGAAAACAAAATCCTTCATTTGTTGAAACTTATACAGATATATTCTCACATATGAAACGCTCTGGAAATTTAGGAATTCAATTTTGAACCAAACTGAATAAGTTGTCTAAAGATTTGGGAAGAAAACCTTTTTTCATAAATCATTTCGTTCATTTATATTCTGTTATGGTGTTAAAAATGTTATGTTAATTTTGCGTTGTCCATTATTTCAGATGGGTTTGCATTTTCACAGGAGGAGCATGGCTCTATTGCTCAGGTAAGATACTGTTCCTGTGTCTGTCTCTTACATAATAGTTGGTTCTCAGTCACTGCAGGACCCTCCGGAGCGAAGTTCTGACTTCAGATCATTTAACCCTCACTTGACG
This sequence comes from Mercenaria mercenaria, assembly GCF_021730395.1. NCBI lineage: Eukaryota > Metazoa > Mollusca > Bivalvia > Venerida > Veneridae > Mercenaria > Mercenaria mercenaria. The sequence continues at coordinate 17,208,199 of NC_069365.1, forward strand.
GTTTGCCTCCTGCTCTGGGTGTCATGTGGGCAAGCCACGTAGCTGGATTGTTGAAGGTCAGTGGTTCTACCAAAGTGCCAGTCTTGTCTGAAATAATGTTGAAGGGAAACCTAGGATTTTCTGCCATCATTTAAAAATTGAAAGTTATCAGAGTAGTGTAATTAATTAAAACCCAACCAAACAACTGCAAATTTTACTGCATGATCAAAGAGACAGGAACTTTCATAGGTGCTTGTAAACTGTCTATGACTTTTTGATGGTCATGAATTTTACCCCCATATGAACATATTCTGACTGAGATTTTAGTAACAACAACATTTCTCAGGAAAGTAATTTGTGTGTTACTTGTGAATAACAGCATAATTCAGTAAATAGATTGCACGACTTTAAGATCAAAAGGAGAAAAATTTAAAATTTTGCAACAGTGAAACACTGCTAAGTTTTCTGAATAAAAGGCATCTGTTCAGCAAACTGCAAGTTAATTCTTGCACAATAAAATTTACTAATAAATATGCTTTGTTGGTCTGTTTCCAGGCTGAATTGATCCGAGTGTATGACACAACAAAAGAAAAACCAACAGGACACTAGTCAAGGGGAACAACAGTCTGTATGAAAGCTATACAGTTATGTACCATACGTTATGTTGTGCTATAAATACACTACACAAGATTGAAAGCATTAAAAGTGCTCAGCTTTTGTGTTCAGAACATGTATGACTGTTAAACATCATGCAGCTTGTTGTAGCTGAAATATCAGGAAAAACTTTTAACTGCGGGGAAGAGAATTGTGAATACAAGAAATAATTGATAGCCAAATGCATTCTAAAAACTGCAAAAAGGCAATATATCGTCTGCTGCTACAGAATGTTTATTGCTGTTATCATTCAGTTATGGACATGAAATATTATATTTGATGAATTAAATAAGCAAAGTTGTTGAAAGTTGAACTATCTTTAATGAAAGGGCAGTAAATGTGTAAGAGTTGTTAGTTTTAGCTGTCTTACTTATTTGTCAGCTTTTTAGAAGTTTTGCATGCATTTATTTTAGAATAATTTGTTAATTGATTGAAGTACCAGTAAACCGTGCATACATATATTTTCTTAGAAATTCCGCTATTATTCTTTGTAATTAAGTTATTATGCGCATACATCATAGATTATTTGGAAATTGTTATACCCATGTACTGAAACAAATATCTATAAAAAAGAACGGATTTGAAACTCTTGTACAAAGAAAGAGTGAATTCTCGCAAACTTTAGTGAGATCACGTTTATAGATGAAACCACTTTTAAATCATTAACATTTCACTTTGTTTAAATTTTGAAGTGTTTGATAAAATTTATCATGGTGATTCCTGATTTCATGAGAAAACATCCAGTTGCGATTATTTATTTATTACTGCTTTGATTTAAACAAGGTTTTAGACTTAAGTAGAATTTTAAGCTGCTGTGTGTTGCTTAGAGTGAAATAATTGTATGTTTGTAGACTATGTTTAAGTGCAATACACAGTCATCGTGTTGTGATTTGTGCAATATGTTAATGGGTTGTATTTTCTGTCTCTTAGTTTCAACATAATTAATAGTGTGTCAATATAAGATTCTTTCACAGGTTGTTGGTGCAGATTGGAATATCCGGCCTCGAGGGTAACTGTTTAGGCGGTAACGAGGCTCCCTGCCGAGTTACCGCCTAAACAGTTACCCAAGAGCCAGATATTTCCATCTGCATCTATAACCAGTGACAGAATCTTTTTCTTGCATACCGATTTCAAGAAATGATAATAAAAATAAAATCAATTGAACAGCTTTCTTTTTAGAACTATTTCTTATAGCAGTGTATTTAAACAAAGCACGGGAAAGCAATGTCCGTAAACAGGAAAGAGCGTCATGACGTTTCAAAACAAATAACAATGTTTAGTTCCCGTTTTGTTATATCAGTTGCAGCGTAGCATTATGAATTTTTGATAAAATAACGTGATTTGAATCGAGAAATATATTATCAGGAACCAATAGGAACTGTCAAGGTATTGAATTTTTATTCCGTTTTTTAAATAAAATATAAATTACTACATAAATCTTCTACATATATGTAGTTCGTAATACGTCATTTGCAGCAGGAGAGTCATCTTACACCCCGGGGTGTAAGATGGATTTTTCTAGCACCGGTAAAAATACCGGAAATCCCCGTCTGGTATGCAAGAATACCTGAAGGAGCTCAAAGGGACCAAAGTAATTTGTGTAAATGGTGTTGTCCTTTTTGTACAAAACAGTTGGTTTTTGAAGCACTTAACCTTTAGCCTGCTGGCGGCAAGTGATTCTGCCTTTACAACCAGTGCAGACCAAGATCAGCCTTCATGTCCATGCAGGCTGATCATGGTCACTGCACAGTTCACTCTTCAGTCAGTAAATTTTCAGTGAACACCCCTTTGAATAATAAGTAGCACTGCCGAAATTGACTGATGGACCAGTCCATTTTAGAAATTTAGCAGGGTAAAGGTTAAAGAAATGCAGTTATAAATTTACTAGAGAAGTACTGTTATTTGTAACATATTTATGTCTTTTCCCTTCTGGGGGAGACATATTGTTTTTGCCCTGTCCGTCCGTCCTTCCGTACGTCACACTTCATTTCCGAGCAATAACTGGAGAACCATTTGACCTAGAACCTTCAAACTTCATAGGGTTGTAGGGCTGCTGGAGTAGACAACCCCTATTGTTTTTGGGGTCACTCCGTCAAAGGTCAAGGTCACAGGGGCCTGAACATTGAAAACCATTTCCGATCAATAACTAGAGAACCACTTGACCCAGAATGTTGAAACTTCATAGGATGATTGGGCATGAAGAGTAGATGACCCCTAATGATTTTGGGGTCACTCCATCAAAGGTCAAGGTCACAGGGGCCTGAACATTGAAAACCATTTCCGATCAATAACTAGAGAACCACTTGACCCAGAATGTTGAAACTTCATAGGATGATTGGGCATGAAGAGTAGATGACCCCTATTGATTTTGGGGTCACTCCGTCAAAGGTCAAGGTCACAGGGGCCTGAACATTGAAAACCATTTCCGATCAATAACTAGAGAACCACTTGACCCAGAATGTTGAAACTTCATAGGATGATTGGTCATGAAGAGTAGATGACCCCTATTGATTTTGGGGTCACTCTGTCAAAGGTCAAGGTCACAGGGGCCTGAACATTGAAAACCATTTCCGATCAATAACTAGAGAACCACTTGACGCAGAAAGTTGAAACTTCATAGGATGACTGTACGTGCAAAGCAGATGACCCCTATCGATTTTGGGGTCACTCCGTTAAAGGTCAAGGTCACAGGGGCCTGAACATTGAAAACCATTTCCGATCAATAACTAGAGAACCACTTGACCCAGAATGTTGAAACTTCATAGGATGATTGGTCATGAAGAGTAGATGACCCCTATTGATTTTGGGGTCACTCTGTCAAAGGTCAAGGTCACAGGGGCCTGAACATTGAAAAACATTTCCGATCAATAACTAGAGAACCACTTGACCCAGAACGTTGAAACTTCGTAGGATGATTGGACATGCAGAGTAGATGACCCCTATTTATTTTGAGGTCACTTGATCAAAGGTCAAGGTCACATGAGCCTGAACAGTGACTTGAGAACCACTAGGCCAAGAGTGTTGAAATTTAGCGGGATGACTGGACATGCCAAGTAGATGATCCCTATTGCAGCCAACCATCAGTGTCTCTTTGACTTTAGCTCCTGACTCCTATTGACTTCTTGCCTATAGGACTTTGCATTGGGGGAGACATGTGCTTTTTTACAAAAGCATTTTCTAGTTTAAGTTTAAAGTAAAATAGACTTAATATTTTTTATCCAGTAGTTAATATATAATTCAACCATGGTATCGGTCTACAGTTCTTAAAGGCATCTGTTTCTTGTGAATGTTACTGGTACAGCACAAGGACTTTATCACAGCTGGCACATTTTGTTGCCCTTATTAAAGATTTAAGGGAATGATTATTTTATTTTTTTTATTATCTAAGGAGTCTTGGTAACCCTAGCAAACCATTTATTTCTGTAAGGTTTTTTTATGTTTTTTTTTTTCTTGTAAAAAGGAATTTTATATCATTTAACTCTAGATCTGATAACCCCAGCAAATACTTCCTTTGTGTAAGATTTTTTTTTTCTACAAAAAATTCTCTTTTCTTTCTGGTGAATTTTTTTTGTTATAAAACTACAGATGTGTTGATCCAGGCAGAGAAATATATGACTGTTGTATAAATGATTGGGTATGTTGTGAGAATTATGTTAGTTATGTCCATCTGTGATATCATGGTATTTTCTTTAGTTCTGTCTTGCAGATTTTTATGATTATTTTAAGCAGTATTCCCTTATGTACTACTATGCATGGTGTGGAAAGTTATTGAGGGTTGGTGCTTTTAAACACATAAAGATTTGAGCCGTACCATGGGAAAACCAACATAGTGGGTGTGCGACCAGCATGGATCCAGACCAGCCTGCGCATCCGCGCAGTCTGGTCAGGATCCATGCTGTTCGCTAATAGTTTCTCCAATTCCAATAGGCTTTAAAAGCGAACAGCATGGAGCCTGACCAGACTGCGCGGATGCGCAGGCTGGTCAGGATCCATGCTGGTCGCATACCCACTATGTTGGTTTTCTCATGGCACGGCTCATTTATGTATATATTTATGAGACTTGATTTTGTGGTAATGCAGATATAAAGAAATACTGTACTGGGAAACGACTGTTTTGGAATTTATGAAAATTCTTGAATTAAAGATGTTAAGTACATGTATACAGACTGACATGTGTCTGTAAGTTTCAGAAACAGGTACTGCGGTGTTGTTAAGCTACCTTGATCATCTGTCAGACATTGAAGACTGCCGCTGTCAACAATCCAGCCTACATATGTGAGACCTGGCAGAACTATTTTGTCTTTGGTCTTAATAAATTTCCATGTCCAAGCATAGTAGTATATTTTTACATTATGTATTTTGTAGATGAGATTGCACTTTATTTTGCTTGCTAATACTCTAAATGCCTATAGTTTTAAGTTTTCTTTACTTAAACCTTGCCTTTTGATTCCGTTTCTCAGATTTAAATGGTTTATTAATGAAACTGTTTCGGTTTTTCATATTTAAATGGTTTAATAATGGAACTGTTTCGGTTTCTCATATTTAAATGGTTTATTAATGGAGCTGATTCAGTTTCTCAGATTTAGATGGTTTATTAATGGAGCTGTTTCGGTTTCTCAGATTTAAATGGTTTATTAATGGAACTGATTCAGTTTCTCAGATTTAAATGGTTTATTAATGGAACTGTTTCAGTTTCTCATATTTAAATGGTTTATTAATGGAGCTGATTCAGTTTCTCAGATTTAAATGGTTTATTAATGGAACTGTTTCAGTTTCTCAGATTTAAATGGTTTATTAATGGAGCTGATTCAGTTTCTCAGATTTAAATGGTTTATTAATGGAGCTGATTCAGTTTCTCAGATTTAAATGGTTTATTAATGGATCTGATTCAGTTCTCAGATTTAAATGGTTTATTAATGAGCTGATTCAGTTTCTCAGATTTAAATGATTTATTATGAGTGATTCAGTTTCTCAGATTTAACTGATTTATTAATGGAGCTGTTTCAGTTTCTCAGATTTAAATGGTTTATTAATGAAACTGTTGCAGTTTCTCAGATTTAAATGGTTTATTAATGGAACTGTTTCAGTTTCTCAGGTTTAAAAAGTGTATTTGTAGAACTGTAAGTGAAAGGATAATTTTGACTGCAGTGTTTTTATATACATTTGTATTTTGTATGCATTTTGTTGTAAGCATGGCATGTCTGTTTAAGATATTGAAAAGGCTGAAATATATTGAAACTGATCAATACGTAAAGGAAAATACACAGCATGATTTCAGATCTACTTTAACCTTCAGCCTGCTGTCGGCAAATGATTCTGCCTTTGCGACCAGTGTAGACCAAAACCGTCTGCGCTAATGGATGTTCAGTCAGTAAATTTTCAGTGAACACCCCTTTGAATTATAATTGGTACTGCCCAGATTGAATGATGGACCAGTCCATTTTAGAAATATAGCAGGGTAAAAGTTAATAACTCAGATATAAGTTTAAAATGAATACCTAAAAGATTAATAATGCACAAAAATTTGAAATTAACGAAGTTTAGCATGGAGTAAGCTGATGATTCATTAAAATTATGGAAGAACATCAGGAGAGGTTATTTAGAACAGCGCAAAAATGTTGACAAAACTATTCTTGACATTATTTTGCAGAGAAAATTTACCAGTCTGAGTAATGTTTTAGATTAGGTGTTCTTTTGTTGTTTATTTTGCTTTTATACGGAATAGGAAGGAAAAGCAAAAAAAGAAAATAAAAAATCTTAATCTAAATTTTATAAATTATTTATTCGTGACCAACTGTTTCTTTATTGTAGACGTTTAGTTCTAATAGTTAATAATCAAAAATAGATCTATGTTTATATTAAATTTAGAATATATACATGTAATTTTTTGTGACAGTTTTGCTCAAGATATACATGTAATTTATTTATCTGTAACCACTTTACACACATCATTCATATTGCTATTTCTTTTCTAATTGATGCAGATGTAATTTTGATTTGAAGTGATTGATGTGTGTCATGCTTTTTATTATGTATGGGTAAAAGTTGTTTAGTATGTTAAACCTATATTTGTTGATATATGTGAAATAAAATGTGTCGATATAAACCTTTAAAAATTTGTAGTTTTGCATAAAGGTGATGGACCAATACTGAAAATCGGCAAATATGATTACTTATTCACATATCCTATGTCGGCACTCTTCGGCCTTGCATGTAGCACATGCAAGAATAGTTGCTTTTCATAGCAAATGCTGAAATCCTTCGCTGAGAATATGTTATAAGACTGAAAGTTCTGGTACAACTATCATTGCAAGTCTACTGCAGTAACTTAAAAAGTTTATGAATTGAAATTATTATGCAAATCTGTTTTATCTACAGATGAACTATGGAAAATTTATTTGCATGAAACTTCCAGAAATCTTGTCATCAACTTTTTGCCGAGTTGTTTTAATTTATGAAAATGCAATTTGCTTTCATTAATAAAAAGTTTTCATAGACTTATTAATTGGAAATGAATTTTCTAATATTGACTTGCATCACAATTTTGTTAATATTTCAAAATGAAATAAGACTGCATTTACATACTTAAAGTATTGTAAGCTGCATATTTTTCATGGCACTTCTGTTTCTCAATTTGTTAGACAAAAAAGTCATAACTGTACAACTTTAGGGATACATCTATCTGTTTTGACTGTGTCTGTTTGCGAAAATAAAATTGGAGCTATAAGCATCCATTTTACAGTACTGTTTATCATACATGCCATATTTTCAGACGGTCAATAAGGGAGATTTGTCTCAACAGGGCATTTTTTAAGGGAGATTTGGGTAAAAATAAGGGAGACTTTTATTTGCTCATTTTTACATGCTAAGTAGCCGTTTTCATGAAAAAATCATGAAGTATTCTATATTGAATTGATGAGTGGAGTCAACAGTTGTGTACAGAATGCATGATTATTACTTATAGCACTTTACTTAATCCAAGAAAATTCAGAATTCCATGAAAGACTGAACCAGGAACTTTGTTTTTGCTTTATGTGTTGATGCTTCTGCATTTGGGAAGAGTGATCTTTTTGACATGTTTAAGCATACAATACTCAAAAGATTGCGGAGATATCATGTCAAAACAGTCTTTTAAGGGTAGTCATTTCTTTTCAGAAATGAAGTTGTTAAAAAAAATGAAAGTCCTTCTTTTGCTTGATTGTCCATGTTTAGATTAAAACTACATGTATTTAAACTGGGAATTCTTCTCCTGTTAATTATTACAACATGACAATTATATCACAAAGGAATGGCAGTCAATTCGTCGGGTAGTATGGACTGCAATTTATTTCATAAAATTCACTTATCCGAATTCATGTCTGTCCGAAATTCTGTGTAGTCCGACATTAACTCGCCAATTTTTGTTAAATTGCATGTTGTGCAAGTATTTAAATTGAGAAGCTAAATCTCGGTGTTAGCACTAACCTGTCTAATCCTCTGATGGCTCGATAAATATTGAGGTCAGGGAAAACGAAAGTACACTTTGGCAGGTGGCGGTAAAATGACGTAATTTTAAGACTGGTATACATATTGTTTTGAAAACTACAAATCAGCGACTGTGATGGTATTGAATCAGTCTAAAATCTCCCATGCACATGTTTGCAACTGCCTACGGGTAAGATTAAATGGTTAATTGTTTGGAGATGTTGACAGCAGGTGGTAAGATAATTAATGCCACAGGCGTGTATCCCACGATAAACAAGATAGGGATTATAGATAACTATCAAAATTATGTTTGAAGAGTATTTCTGGGCTATTCTATATTGCATTTTAAGTATTTTCTAAAATTCTAGATTGGGTCCGAGATACGATTTTTCGACAGAGAATTTTTTTTATTTATATTTTTTACGGGAGGTTTTCATGTCCCGGCAGGAGACCGGGAGATATACTGAAAATACGGGAGAAAAAGGCTCCCGGCGGGAGATACGGCATGTATGGTTTATGCCGGCATTTTCTCTTTTTGAACTTCATGTAACTTCCAACTAGTCATTTTCATTTCATCATAGATAGCCCTTGGGCCAATACTGGTCTGGTATACCAGTATCATCTTAAGGCATTTCAGTCTAGTTTTGTAACTTTATATTGCTCTTTTGTTGAAAACCAGATTTTCAAAAGATATTGTTCATCAAGTGATAGATGCAGTTTACAAGAATGATGTAATTCATTTACAACATTAATTATTATATGGATTCTAGGGCTGTAATTTACTTCTTATTTACCATGTTAGTGAAATTGTGTTAATTTTTAAGGTTTTGTTTTGTTATATCGTTATTTGTTTTGAAAATATTGTCATCATGTCTTTGATAGTATAAAATTTTGATATTTTGTACACCTGATAGTGCACCTGATATCACTAGAAGAGTGCCAGAAGACAGTGTTACATGACCATGTCAGCCACGTGCTGTGTGTGTACATTTAAGTTATGTGCAAGTAATATTTGCAGTAAAAAAGTATGCTCTTGCATTAAACTGGGCAAAATAATGAGACCAAAGACACATTTTGTTGTTTAAATGCAGTGTGAGTACTGGTACTGGTATTGGTATTCATCTACATTATCTGGATAACAAGCAGTTTTATTAACCCAAAATACAAATTATTGATACTGCTACATGTGCTCGCCACTGTGTGAAAATCAGTGTTAGGGCTATGAGACCAGCAAGAATCTAGATCAGTGCACATCCATACTGTTTGTTAAATGTTGATTTCAACACTTAATGTAACTGGTAAGCATACAGTATGAATCCAGGTTAGATTACACAGATAGGCAAGGTTGATTTGGATCATCCGTGCATCCATACTCCACCCAAAGCCCTAACATTGGTTTTCACACAGCAGTGCTCATGTATTGTTTTATGAAGGTTCAAGCCCATTTTATATGACTATAATAGTGTTGATGATAATATGATATATAATTATACATAATATTATATTTCTTGCGTTTTTTAAAGACTGAAAATGTTCCGAAATAGGTTGTGTAAAACTCTTATTTATCTCTGTATTTCATGTAGTATTGATGGAATGATTTTGGCATATCATCATGTGATTTCTTACATACCAGCATCGTCACATTAAAATATACCATCTGCAGTAAGGATACTTTGATGATCCATGGTATTTCAGCTTTGTTAAATTATAATATTTTTCATTCTCTTTCTGGGTTTTGTTTTCTGTTTAACATATTAAAGAAGAAATCCTAAATTTACATGAATGATATACTTTCTTTATCAGGAAATATTACATTTAATGATTATGCAAATTTTACAAAATTGGTAGAAATTCAGCTCCGCATATTAGTGTGACATGTTGTATATTCATTTCCTGAGTATTGCAAGCTTTAATTGAACAGACAAGTCTCTCGATTGTATATTATTAAGTGTTTTCGTCACTGCATCGGGTTTGTAAAATAAATGAAAGTAGATCTATGTAGAAACTGTTTATTAAAAACCTGTTGTTAGATTTGACTGTGGTAGTATTTATGAATGTAGAGATTTTGTTACCCACTTTTTAATTATTGTGAAATATGAATATTTTGTCTATCTTTATTAAATGTGTGACCTATCTGCACTCTTTGTTTTGAAAGTAGGTGCTGATATATAACAATAAAGTCATCTATATCTCTTCATAGACTTTGTCCTTGTTTTACACTTTTCATTTCATTCCTTTATTTTTAAGAACGATTCATTTTTTCTGGACAAATGTGTTGGCATGGTGCACCTGCATGATACTGGGATTTGTTAGAGATTGCCTGTAGGGGAGATAACTCTGTCTTCAGCATTGTTGGTCTTCTGTCAGGGTTACCCCTCAGAAGAAACTGCCCAGGAAGCACAGATTGTTTTTTTTAAATGTTTTTGTTAGGGTTTCCCCCCCTTGGCTTTTGTGGCTCCCAAGACGTCCACAAGCCATTGGTGTTATTTACCCATAATATTTAAGGGCCTGTTTACGAGTATCAGGACTTCTCCACATACCAGTGGTCCCAGCTTTTTGTCAGTCTGGGGACAGACCACCTCAGAGACTCCTGCAGGCCTGCTTGAGACCACAAAGTACTCGTTTGACGGGACACCAACTGGGAGGCATTGCACCAGGCTTGTCTCCATTGAGACTTTTTACTGGCCGAGTAGACATGTGAACTCTATTCAGAGCTACATAGCTATGGAGGGACACAACCTTTTGCCCATCTAAAGACTAATGACATGAAGTGTTAACATAGTTTCAAGTCCAATAAAGATATTTTTCACCAATGAACTACAATATGTATGACTGAACGACCAAAGATACAACTTTTCATAATGATAAACAATGTCGTTCAATCTAATTTACTTGGTGCCCTTAAGTCCAGTCACTGCACCTACAGAATATGAAATCTTGCAGATGAAACTTGTGCTCTCTGACTTTTTTTTTTTTTTTTTTTTTTTTTTTTGTTAGTTAGAAATGAAGGTATGTATGTGTTATGTCAATGAAGTATCTTGTATTGCTGAAATTAGTTTATCTTCATTAAACTTTGTATCACACAAACCGTAAACTGCCAATTTCTGGTAATAACTGGTTAAACCAGTCAAAATATCACACAGAAGATGAAGGGATAATGACTGATAACAGTAAAGTGTGCATTTCTGTAGTGATAAATATCATTAAGTTTGAAATGTTACCAAATCTTGCGTACAATTTTTCTGAATTCAAGACTACATTTTCAAAATGAGTATGCAAATGGTTTTACCCTATATTGATTTTATATGAAAGCATCGAGATACATGTATCATTCAAATATATCATGAGCTTGAGGAACGCTTCTAGAAGTAGAGTGTTAGTATGTGACCTTATCTGTAACCCCCACCGATAAACTATATAGGCGACTCCTCAAGAAAATGGTTACTACATTTTAGTGTGAGGATAGTACAAGAAAGTCCAATTTCCAAAACTTCCCTGTGTTTTTTTGGTGTTTTTTTCAAATAAAATGTTAGTTATTTTTAAAGGTGGATAATCAGATTTTGGCTAAGTAACGGATTTGTTCGAAACTTTAGCATCTGATCATTTACACTCATTTATGTTCACTTAACACTTAATACAAATTAGATTTTCACTGGAGGTATTTTTAAAATTTCATTTTCCTATCCTGGTTGCCCAACCAAGATAGAGTTATTTTATCATAAGTATAAATTTGATAAACATACTTTACCTAAGAAAATGTATAACTAACAAATATATTGTATTATATTCGTAAAATAATTGCATTAACAATTACATATATAGATTGAATTCATTAGAAATGCAAGTTTGAAAAATTATTATTACCTCCCTTTGCCTATCTTGGTTGCGCAACCAAGATAGGATGGAAAAAAATGAAATTCAGAAGCTACATGCATTTTAAAACCCACCTTTTGATTCAGATTGTTAAATATTTGGTATATCTATCCAATGCGAATGTAAAACTCGGAATTATATGGAAATAAAAAGAAATACCAAGCATTTTAAATATTTTCATATTAAAGGGGAGTAATTACAATTTTTTATGAAAATCAATAAAGTATACATTTCTAACAGGGATCTAACTCTAAGTAATGGGTATTTTTGTTTCATAAATAAATCTCTAACAGAATATACAAAAAGTAAAAAGTGTCACTAAATTTTGCTTAAATGTGATTGACCACCTTTAACCGGAGGAGCAGACAATCAAACTTTCAACCTCTAAGGTTTTATAATCAGGCAGGGGGTGTAGAGTATGACCAGTATCCTTTTGTTACAGGTTAAAAATTCTGACTAAATGCAAGCCCACTTGTAACTAGTGGTGATCTATGTAATCAACAGGTTGAACGACCTTACATTCAAAAGAAACAGAAACTCTGAACAAAAACAATTTGTTTTGTTAAAGGGACTGATCCCCAGATCAACAACTGTTGAACAAAGAAAAAGAAAGTTTCTAGAAATCAGGAAATTATTGCTATATTTCTTAAGAAGGCTTTGAAACTGAGTTACTGACAGATTATGTGTTATCAAACTCATGAGAATTAGTTGTTTGACCAAGCATACTGAAGGTCAACTGCTTTAATTATAAAGCTTTATATAAATGGTTGTCAAGTACCAATTACATCATGGTGTATTGGTCAAGATGGTAGGAAAGTATTTTATTGCCGAGGTAATACGGGTCAGATTCCCGACTCGGGCATGATTTTTCTTGATTTAGCAATTTTTTAAAAGCTTAAAAACAAAAATTAATGTCCTAATTTTCATAATATAGATATGACCAAACTTCAATTTTAAGGACAGACCATTTTTAGCCGAAACTAGAGTGAGTCCTTTTAATTCAGTTTACATCCTTAATTTCATTGAAAATGCAGAGACTCTGTGAATTACATCGAAATATCAGATCAAAAGGATTTAAAATTACTAAGACAACAAATTCTTACTACAATGTAGTTTCGACTTTTTGTCTTCATCAGAAATAAAGTACAATACAAACAACGTTACTATTGTTTGGACGCGAACGTCAACGTTACAAAAAGCGCAAATATAGATATGGATCATAATGATACGGCGGGTATCGAAAAAATATGTTTCTTCAATATGAAGTAGAGGAAAAATAAAATCCAACATATCTACATTACAAAATTTGATATATACATACACATGAAGCATATGCGAGAAATGACAATACTTATAATAATAATATTATTATTAATCTAAAAGCCAACCATACATATGGAAATATCAAGAAATGACTTAACAAGTAACTTTGTTTATTCCATCTAAAGTTGAAGTATGTTAATAACCCCATGAATGTGAAAAAGCCAAGTCTTTTAGTTGTAACATATACTTTTAGATTTAATACAATTTTAAAACCATGTAGGACAGAAAAAAAAACATTAGCAGTGGCATATTTTCTTATTTAAGGAACTGCTATTCAGTTATTCAAAAGAAAAACTAATACAGTTGGATGCTGGCAATATATATATATGTGTGTATACTTTGAGTGTTTTTTATGATAAATATGGTATTGCATCAGTACTTAACCTTTGAATCCCTTGGGATAATCTTATTGATGACAAATACATGAGATAATATTAGATAACTAGAGTTTAATTACTGATTATAGAAACTTGGTTATCTTTTAAAACAAGAAAATGTATCAACAGTAAATAAATAATACAAATATTGAATGGCTCATTCATTAACCTAACTCTATCAAAGTGTTAAGAAGACTCCAAATATTCCAGGTAAGTCATTTTGTATTTTCAGTTTGTAGCTTTTAGTGTTTTTTTTTTAACTTAGTGATGCCAAATTTAACAGATATGACTGGTATGCCAAAGTCATAATGTTTTCAAACTTTTCAGTGTAAAAAAATTGATACCATAATCCAGAGTGGCATAAATTAAGTATCAAAGCTTAAACATTATTTGTACATTAGATAATGACCATAAACATCACAAGATTAGAAGTCAAATTGCTCAAACCAGCCTAATTTTCAAACGAAAAAGGTATAGCCAGTTTCAATTATGCCATTGACTGTTTCACATGCCTAGAACAAAATTTTATACATTCAACATTTTATCATAGTAATATTACCCAATAATTTTAGGACACGCATCCTAGTAAGACCTTGTGGTAAACAACTCCAAGAAAATTTCTTATCTTGAGCAATAATGACATGCAACTAAATTAAATAAGACATGTTTGGCATTGGTTTTAGCAGTATGTATTGGAAATACCAGTACAGACCAGAAATCTCTACTAATTATCTCCATTCAGGCCCAACAATTGTCTAGAAAGGTGTCACTTTAATAATGCTTCTGATGGAAACGGTGTAAACAGTTAATTCCAAGCATCTGTTTTGTCTGCAGTATTGTCAACAGATCAATTCAAACAAAGTGACTGTTCCAGTAAGATTATCATGACATTTATAAAATGTGATTTGAATCAAAGTCACAAGAAAAGTTATTTGTATTTTAAAAGTCATATTACTCTTGCTATAAAAAATGGATACAATGTTATACAAAATATTTTGGAATGATATTAGGTGTACCAGAATGGAAGATTATGAGAAAAATGGATTGTTACATGAGATGTTTCTACGGCAAGCCCGAGCAACACCGGAAGTCACAGCAGTGGTAGATGCAAATGGGAACCGGCTGACTTTTGCAGAACTCGACAGACTGTCAGAAATATTAGCGACAAATCTGTACCACAAAGGTGTGGTGCCAGACAGTTGTGTTGCTATTTACATGGACAAGAGTATAGGATATGTGGTGTCATATATTGCTGTACTGCGTGCGGGCGGAGCCTATCTTCCCCTCGATATATCATACCCACAACTGTTGCTACAGGATATTCTTAAAGATGCAGAGCCAGTGGCAATTCTTACAGAGGAAAAGTTATCTGACAGAGTAAAAGGTAAGGTTATAGAGAAAAAGGTACTAAAACAGTTAATGGAATTTATATTTTAAAGGAATAATAAAGTAAATTCATTTGTCAAGGATAGGTATAATTTATTGAATTTTGTTGAACTGCAGTTTAAACTACTGTGAACCATGCTTTGGCATGATATTCCATGGTTTCAGTCAAATGGGACCACTGATATTCCTTTCAATATAGCAATAGCTTATTCAGAATCTTTCACCTTTCAAAGAAACATAGTTACTTTTAAAGTATTGTGAAGTCATTCTTATCAGCATTGAATTTGTTATTTGCAGATTTTGTGGATTCTTCAATTTCAGTAAACAAATAAAAAGCATATTTTAGACTAAGTACGGGATCGAGCACAAGACCCTGACTTAAAGGGGTAATCCAATCCTTATGGCATTTTAGTCATTAAATGGCATTATAAAGGTAAAACGCAGTTCACAGTTTTCTTTGAACCATTAAGGGTTGAATGAACGGAGTTCAGGGTTCTTTTTACCAAATGATCGATTTGGAAATGCAAAATTGCGAGACTGATTGGCCTTTTATATTTTTATGTAGAAGCTGTAATACTTGTTAATTTAACTAGATCTGTAAAATCTGAGTTTTCTACATTTTATGCGTTGAATTTAATCATTATGATTGGTGCCTTTGATTTTCAAACAATATGTTTAAGTTTCAAAAATATTTAATTTAATATATTTTATGTAAAGACATCTAAAGATCTCGATTTGCGTTTGTGTTTTACTCAAGATACTTTCCTTTGTCGCCAGAATTTGAGACACAACATTAAGTGCAATTTTGGCAGTAAGCAATTAAATATGATTAACTTTCATTAATTAAATTAATGTATTGCCTATAATCTGAGTCTGCGGGGCGTGAAAATACAGCGACCTAGGTCGTTGCGAATGTACAATACCCAGTCACCAAGGTGATCTAGCAATCGATATGACAAGATTCTGTGTACATATCAGTCACGATGCACTTCATGATAAATGGAAGACCGCTCACGGTATTTATTTTCAATTATATTTTCTAGCCTTTTCAAAAATTTACAATTCGGAATCCAGCTCCTACTTGGTTATGTGATACTGCACACTGTAGTACTATGGTACTTAACCTGCTGGTTGCATGTGATTCTGCCTTTGCGACCAGTGCAGACTAAGATCATCCTGTACATCTGTGCAATAAAGTCTGGCTGATCATGGTCTGCACTGTTCGCTATTCAGGCAGTAAATTTTCAGTGAACACCCCTGTGAATAATAAAAGGTATTGCTCAAGTGAATGATGGACCTGTACATTTTAGAAATTTAGCAGGATAAGGGTTAAGGTTACAAAGTGGACATGTAATGACAATCAGCAAATTATGTATTTTCCGTACGCGATTTTGGCATGGAAAGCCATCTGCATGCTTAGCTTAATTTACGACCGAAGAAAGCCAAGTTATCTTCTGTGACGGAAATAGCTGAGTCAGTCAATACAGGTCCAATACCTTGTAATCTGATGCTAGTATGAAATATGTAATTACTTTTAGATGCCAAAAATGTGATAACTCTGAAGGAAGACTGGGAAAAAGAATTGCTGGAAGAAAACAAAGGCAAGGAGACTCCTGTAATAGAACAAAGCCTAGACAACCTTGCTTACATTGTATACTCATCAGGTACCACTGGAAAACCAAAAGGTAATGGAGATTTTGTTGTGCATGTGCATGATTTGGTTATTTTTATGCCCCACTCTTAAGAAAAGGGAGTAAATTTGAACCAATCATAGCAGTGATTTGCCTTAAGCTGCCAGTCAGCTTTCTATCGACATTTACTTTCTGTTCCCATTTCATCTTGTCCTAAGCATCCATCTGCCTTAACCAACCAGACGGTGTCACTCCCTCTGCAGTATTGACTATATATTGTTTTACTCATGTAGAGATCAGTATAATGGGTGGTCTTTAAGAATCAAACTTTATAGGATGATTGCCAGCAGTCTTGAGATGAAGCATATTGTTTTATGCATCATTAGATTAAAGTTCAAGGCCACTGATAACTGATACCTTAAAGTGAAAATGCTTTCTGACTTTTGGCCTGTTGCTGTTTTAAATCTTTAAGTTTTGAATTGAATTTAAGGTATATCCGGTCTGCAAATGCAATCTTACTTTTGGACAACACAGAAACATCCAATCATAATTGCTGCAAGTTTAAGACTGGTTTCTAAGACTTCATTACCAGTAGTTTCAAAGTTTTACTCACCATCTAAACAGATTGTACTAGAAAAAGGTCAGTCTTCGAGTAAACAGGATGTTAAGGTAATTTTTCATAAACAGACAATAATAACAGTAAATTTTTAATTCAGATAATTTGTGTTAAAAATTTCAAAAGTCATTAATTCTTTTCTTCAGGTATCAAGTGTCCTCACAGAGGAGCTGTTTTCTCCTACCATGCTAGACATGTGTTCTATCCTTACACAGAAAATGAAAGAGAGGCTTGCAATGTGTTCTTTGTCTGGGAAATTCTTAGACCATTACTTAAAGGTAACACATAACATACAGGTATTCTAGAAGTTTCTGTTATAGACTTCAAACTTGTACCTTTGGTACAGTTGTGGATAAACAAATCAATAAGATAAATTTACCTTTCTTAGTAAAATTCTAAATGTAATGTATGTCCATGTAATGTTATCTCAATAAGAATGATTAAATTAGCTATTATTTTAGTATAAAATCATATATAGATTATAATACTTTGTATCAAATCTTATGACATTACAAATACATTTCTTCAAAGTTTCTGTGAAAACAATCTCAAAAAGAGACTCTCAAATTATTGGCTGACTTGCCCTAATGATTGCACCAATCCTATAACAGACTTTACCGATGTCTGAACACGTATCTTAGCAAACTTTGTCTTCATTAAAAGAAAGCAGTAGAATTACATACATGTCTACATGAATATTTCAGGAGTACCCCTATACGTGATACCTAGCAGTGTGATATATGATCCTCCATTACTCTGTGAGTTTCTCCACACTAACAAGATTACCAGAATGCTGTTTACACCCTCTCTGCTGGAAGCTGTGCTAAATACGCCTGACCTCAACGTTTTGGAACAATTTCAGACCATGAAGTACGTCTTCCTCTCTATTTATGTTTGACTACCATGATTGAAGACTTGGTAAACAAGTAAATAAAATGGCATTATCCAGTAATAAGGCATTTTATGAGATACCATTTTCAGTTGTTTACAGAGAACAGTAACTGATAGTGTTGGCATTTTTGGTGGGGCCATTGTTGAGGTTGACCTGCGTACCAATCTAGACATTATATCATGTAACTGAGTATTTCTTTCGCAAAATCATTCTACAACACAATGAGACTTTCAAACTTGTAGTATAGGTCAGTGATCTGAAGTCACATAACTCTTTGACACAGAGATGCACTGGAAGAACAGTTCTTATACAGTTACTGTTATTTAAGCAGTTAACAAGGAACCAGGACTTGCAGATTAATGTAGATTTAATATTTTACTCATCATTATTAACACCTGATGTAACCTCAATGATTACCTTGATTCTTGTATGGTAGACCTTGATTCTTGTATTCTAAACCTTGATTCTTGTGTGCTAGAGCCTTGTAATTCATACACCATGTCAAGGTCAGTTAAATTTAATCCTCTCATTTTGTAATTTCTTTTTCAGAACTATAATATTTTGTGGAGAAGTTGTGTGTACAAGCTTGTTTGAAAAATGTTTAAAACTGTTGCCATGGATACAGTTCCTCAACCTGTACAGTGTATCAGAATGTCATGATGTTGCCTGTGAAAATTTAAATGAATATTTTAAGAATAATAAGGTAAAGATTATACCATTACAGAAGAAAAAGGCCTGCCGTGTACTCTTGCTGTGTACATACAGCGTATTTGACGCGTACATGATGTGTACTTAAATCATGGGCTTTAAATAGTACGCAGGATATAAACCGCACATACTATACTATGTTTGTAGTACACTTTTGACATGCAAATGAGCTCTGCCGCATACTACTTGCTGCGTACATGCTGTGGACTACATAGTACACAGGATGTACGCTGGAGGAATCTAGTATGCGGGAAGTACACCGGAGAAATAGTACGCAGCATGTACGCGGCACATACACTTTTCACATGCAAATGAGCTTGCGGTGTACTACCCCTGCGGTGTACATGCTGTGTACTCTTGCAGTGTACATGCTGTGTACTCCTGTGGCGTACATGCTGTGTACTCCTGCGGCGTACATGCTGTGTACTCCTGCTGCATACATGCTGTATACTCCTGTGGCGTACATGCTATGTACTCTTGTGGCGAAACTGCTGTGAACAGGTTTTACTGTGCATGTGCAGCCTTTTCTAAATCAAACAAAATTCATAATGCTCAAAAATACCATATTTAGTTTAAAATTAACAGTTTTAAATAGTGACCTAAATTGCACCATAATTCGACTTTGGACATTAAGAGTAACAAGTGCACTTAAAGCATATGGCAAATCTGCGATAAATGCTGAGGAGCATGGGTAAGACACAGCTCACTGCTCAATTTTTCATTATAATTGCATATACAGGTGTTACTTTACTGAAAAAAAAATCAAATGTTTTTTTTCCCATATTTATTACATTATGGCCCTCAAAATTAATTCAAAATGAAAAAGAATATATTTTTACATTGCATGCAAGGTGCAGCTCATAAATCACTTAGATGTAAGCTTCACAAATGAACATTGCAAAAGTTTGGCAAATTTTCATTGTTCAGAATAATCTGAATTATTCTGTGCTATTAAGATAAAAGTTACTCGGAAATCAAGTCCTTGCTTCCAAAAAAAAAATGTACAAATCCTTCCTGCATGAAGTGTACTTCAGACTTTTACCTAAAAAAAATTCTAAGTATAAACACCAAAAGAAAATGAACAAGTCCCTCCTGCGTATATGAAGTGTACTTCAGACTTTAACTTATAAAAAAAACTAAGTATATATGCCAAAAGAAATTGTACAAGTCCTTCCCGCATATATGAAGTGTACTGCACAAATTTCAAAGTATCTGCGGTGTACATGCAGTGTACTGTTTTCTAGTACAAGTCCCTCCTGCGTACATGCAGTGTACTCTTTAAATTTTCAGAGTCTGTGCTGCATACATGATATGTACTAGTGACCTCCTGCATACATGCTGTGTACTCTTCGAAATAGTACGTGGCATGTACGCGGCATGCGGTGTGTGTAAAATGTACTCCTCTGGCGTACTACTGTGTTCGCGGCATATACACAGCAAATATGCAGCATGTACTCCACAGAGGCTTGCTTCTGTAAGGGTATTTCTGTTTAATACCGGACAATCTGATGCAAGCAGATATCTTATTTATGATATTCTTATGCTGTATTGAATTTTTTTTCAAATGATAATGTTATCTTGAAAATAGATGTGTTGAGATTTTAAAATTGTATAGGCGACTGTGTAACGCGGAACTTTTTGCGACAATTTTCAACAATTTCAATGCTAATTACTGTACTACAAAAACGGAAAAGTCTACCGTACTTGCTTCTTTATTTATATGCACCAAGACCTTTTTTGCTATCAGCCTGTTAATTTCTGTCAGTTTAAAAGAAGTTTGGTGTCAATGTCTTTTATCTAGTCTTTCAGTTGCATCAGTTGTTGAAATTCTGAGGCAAGGTGAAACAACACACAGGATGATTAACATGTGAAACATTAATAAATTTTTACGTTTTAACATTTTACTTTGCTGTTTCAGGATGCATTGCTAAGTAGGAAGTTTTGTCCAGTTGGCAAAGTATTCCCTGGAGTAAAGATAGTCATCACTGACTCGGATTTGAAACCTCAGCCAGTTGGTAGTTCAGGGGAGGTAAGTTGTACCAGCAGATAAATAATGGAAGAAGATGATGCTAATTGCTAAATGCAAAATACTTGATGCTAAATGCTTATTTTAATACCAGTTGCTGATTGCCAATTACCTTATGCTTAATGATAGATATTTAATGCTAATAATGAATATTTATATTATGCCATATGCTAATTTTCTTGCTTTTAACTTATCAAGTTTGGTATGTCTGTACCTTTAAATTTCTAGCTCTTACAGTAAATCAGTATTACCTTCAGTATTTGAATGCATGTCAGTATGTTCTATGATGACTGCAGTTGTTCAAGACAAAAGTTGTTTTAAACAGAATATGATGGATCTAAATCTATAATCCTGATAATGCAGGATTGTACATATTTTGTAGATATATGTTGGTGGCCCAACCCTTGCACATGGCTACCTGAACAGACCTGAAATCCAAGCAAAAAGATTTATACCTAGACCTGAACTGGTGCCTGCTGAATGTGGAGATGTCTTGTACCGCAGTGGTGACTGGGGTTACATGCTGTCAGATGGAAGTCTGGAGATCTGTGGTAGATGTGATACTATGGTTAAAGTTAGAGGATATTCTATAGAAATACAGGTATGATGGAATTCATACTAACTGATACTTAAACACACACAAAAATAAATAAAACTAACCAAGCACTTTGTCAACACAGGAAATCATTCTACTATTAACCAGCCCACTTAGATCAATAGGGAGAACGCAGATCAATAGATCGCGGGGTTGTGAGTTTCTGTCCCCGGGTGGACCGTATATTCTCCATGTTGATTTGATTGAAGACATTGTGTCTGAAATCATTTGTCCTCCACCACTGATTCATATGGGGAAGTTGGCAGTTACTTGTTGGGAATAGGTTTTTACTGGTACAGAATCCATGTAATGTTTCATTTAATACATTACAATCTGACAAAAGGTACCCCTCCGGGCATAACAGTCTATATACATACAGTCCACATAATTATGCAATCTTGTGTGCGTCAAATTGCAATGTACTGTGTCAGTGCATGCGGGGGGTACATTCATCACCTTTAGTGATAGCTCTAGTTAACCTTGAGTTGTTTTAATAGGAAAGTAAATACAGTCATGTCCTTTTAGGAAGGTATTCACTCATAACAGGTGTTGTTTACAGACGTTTCATTGTATCAAAACAGTAGAAATTTTGCAATTAGTGATTACGGTTGGGATTAAACTAATTGTAACCAAGAAAACAAACTTATATTTTGCTGGATATAAAACTTTTATACTCCTATATTTACGTAGGCAGTTGAGGTAGCTCTGATGGAGTTGGAGATGGTACATAGCTGTGTTGTCCTAGTAAAAGGGGAGGAGGGGGAAGATAAGTTCCTGGTCACATATATTGTTCCAATCAAAGAAACCACAAAGAAGGAAGTGAGGGAAGCCTTGAAGAAACGTCTTCCATTCTACATGATTCCTTCTTACTTTGTATTTATTTCAAAGTAAGTTCAATTTATTCATTTTTCATGGAAAAAATTAGGCACATATTGAATGATTGAGTAATATGAGATTAGTTTTGCACAAAATGAGTTCAATGCAAATTTAGTATAACTTGAGTACAAAATTTGAATACATGTATGAAAAAGACTACTTATTATGTGCCATTCCCCATTTGATATCAAGTTTGGGGTAGTCACTACCAGAATTCATGGGTCAGAATTAAAACTTGAAATGTATATCTCAGTTCCAGCCACAATTTCTTTTACACATTAATTCAGCAAACATTTATATTTCATGTATGATATAGGAGTTTTCTCAGTTATAATGCCACTTTACTTAATTCTACCATCAAACTTTGTGGTCACAGTGATATTTCATATCAATAATTTGCTATAACAAGTCAACATTCTTTTTCTAATGTTTCATTTTTCCAGAATTCCTGTAGTTCCTGCCACTGGTAAGCTGGACAAAGCAGCATTACCTCCCTTTGATACTCAGAAAGATGATGATGTTATAAATGAGGGGAAACCAGTCACACCAACAGAGGTTGCTGTGGCAACAGTCTGGTGTAAAGTTTTACAGATGAAGGAACCAGACATTCATGAAAGTTTCTTTGACCTTGGAGGGTAAGCTGCCTATGGGCTATGTACCAATTTTTAAGTGATTGTTTTAATTATGGTTTTACATTTCAATTAATTAATTTATTCTGTTTTTATTAGAAAGTTACAACAAGCTCATTATTGTCAAGGTATGAAAGTTTACCTTTAAATACAAAGCCATATGCAGTTACCTCTGGAGGGAAATAATTATTTAGAATTTATAAGCAAACACTGCTGTATGACTATATTTTTCAGAAGAGTTGTTCCCCTTTACTGTAATTTAATTTCTATGTGACTCTGTTTCAATACCAAAAGTAAACAAGAAAAAGATTTATTATGACAGTTAATAACTCTTCTGAAATTGTCTTTGCAAAGCAGTGTTCAGTCATATGAAGGGACTAATAGATACTCATTCAAAATGGAGAGCAATTTTTGTAACTAACGGTAAACACAAATATCAGTCTCACAGCTGTGTAGGCTTATCCAAATAGTCTGCAAATTAACCTGAATGATTCTTATTAGAATTGTTACATAAATGAAACACACAAGAAAACAACAACATTTAACTGTATAAAAAAAAACAATAGCCAAATTTTATGAGAAATGGTATCAAAATGGTGTGTACATGATCAAAGTGAGTAGTAAATAACAAATTTGAATTTCAGGCACTCTCTGTTAGCTACAGAACTTATAAACCGACTGAATACTCAGTTTGGAGCAAAGCTAAGTGTACAGGAACTATTTTCTTATCCTACTGTATCAGCACTCAGTCAGTTGATAGATTCCAAACTGAACAAGGATGTAGATAAACCAAATGAGAAAAGAGTCAGTGATGTAGATCTTGTAACAGAAGTCAACAAATATGACTATGTTGTTGTGAAGTAAGTGTATAGTAATGAAGTAAGTGTATAGTAATTGATTAAAGTGAAAACATACTTGATATATACAATATATTTATTCTATAATAAACATAAAGGTACTTTATACAATGTCATAAGCATATGTTTGATACTGGAAAAAGACTTACTGCTTGAAAACTGCAAGGAAAAGAAGGTAAGCGAGTACAGACAGATTTCTAGTTTGACTAACTGACATGCATAGTATACGTTTTGTAAGTGTCTATGTCTCAACTTAATCAATGTAATAAAAAGTTTTGCATGTAAGCAGATTTCTCAAGTATGACCAGTCTGAGACTGAATGCTGTCAAACTTCACATGTGTCTTTTGCATTATGAGGTTGCTTTGCCGGGCAAGTAACATAACTGTAGCTTACAAAATTTCATAGTTATGCCCCTTTTTTAACATAAAAATATCTTTGTAAGATTTTCATGACTTTTGTAAGACTATTTGATCAAATGCTTTTAAATTCCACGCAAGTCCCCCAATGTCTGTAATCAATACAAGTTGCAAAACTATTCTACATTTTGTTTAAATAAGTTTTGACTGAAAGAGATGAAGTTTGGTCTTCAGTGTGGTATTATTTCATTTTCTTCTGTGCTAGACACTATGTTCTTTTTTTTAATTTCAGTATAGACATGCAGTTGAGAGCATTTTGGAGAACTTTTGCATTTTACAATGAGAAAAGGTTTGCAAATGGACGTATTCTGTTGACAGGTGCGACTGGCTTTCTTGGTGCTTTTATATTGAGAGAGTTACTCTTGCAGACAAAGGTATGTTCTATTATAGCTGGTGATCTGCAATATTTCAAATATGTATTCATTCTTTCATAAATATTTGCATATTTATTTTTTGTTAGTTTAATGTAGATGCAATTTCTTTATTGAGGGCTCAATACTTGATAATACAAAAATAAAAAAAATAAAAAGAATGAAACATTTTACTTGTTTATGTTGAAAAAGGTAAAACACTGCAATGTTGATGAATTAATCTAAAGTTATTGTTTATTGTTAATATTGAGTCAGTGTTGATCTGTTTTAGTATTGTATCTTTCAAAAACAGCAGTTTTCCAGCCATGCAATTTTATGCCTACAAAATTGAATGTTTTCATAGTATATCTTTAAATTATAATGCCTGTCTTGTCAATTAGGCCCTGAAATAAATTTTTTATTTAACCCTTAGCCTGCTGGTGGCAAGTGAATCTGCCTTTGTGACCAGTGCAGACCAAGATCAGCCTGCACAGTTGTGCAGTCTGATCATGGTCTGTACTGTTTGCCATTCAGTCAGTATCAGTTTGGTAAGCACCTCTTTTAACAGTTAATGGTACTGTCCAAATTGAGAGATGGACCAGTCCATTTTAGAAATTTAGCAGGGTAAAGGTTTATCAGTATGTGAATGAATAAGCAGACCTGAATTTATCACTAGTTAGTAGTAGAAAGAAGTTCTGTTGTGATGAGTTATGACTCCTAGAAAAGTTGTTTAATAGCACATTAATTTTTGTCTAACTTAGTTTTATAAACCAGGCTGGAACTAATAACAGTGCAAAGAATAAGTTTTTTATAGTAATTGTTGTGTTGAGTTAAACAGAGGGGAGAGTGCTATTTTTTATCCTATTGCAATGTCTTGGTTTTGATTGTTGTACAAAATGTTATATTACCAACTGATTCAAATAGGTTTTTGTGTTTTGCCTGAGTCGACAATTACCAGATGCCACTCCAATAGAAAGGCTCACTGCAGCTCTGAGAAAGTTTGGAATTCTCGCCAAGGACGGAGAAACTCCCAGTGATGAACAGAAGACATTGCAACAACATTTCAACAAAAGGGTTGCAATATTGAAAGGTATTGTACATCCAGTAAAAAATTTGCTACTGGTATAGACCTTTACTCTTGTAAAAACACCATTGGAGAAAGTAATAATTATACTATCTAGAAAAGCTTTTGAGAAGTACTAAGATACTTAATAAGAGAAATAAATTAAACAAAACAGTTTTAGTATTTAGAGAAATAAAAAGAAACAGTTTATATGTCACATATGCAGATAGAAAACACATGTTAACAGAAGAAAATACATGTAAAGTCTTTTTTTTAAGAAGATATAATTCTTTTTTAAAGGTGATGTTGCACTGATCAATATGGGACTGTCTGATGAAGATTACACATATGCATGTTCTGATATTGACATAGTGATACACGCAGCAGCCAGTGTTAATTTGGTCTATCCTTATAATGTAAGTAATCTATGTATTTAGATTGTTTAGGAACTGATTCGTTACTGGATTCTGCATTTATAGAAATCAGTGTAACAAATTGTCTGAAATTTTGAACTGTTGCCTTAAAGTCACTGAATGAATTATTACTATTTTTAGCTCACCTGTCACAAAGTGACAAGGTGAGCTTTTGTGATCGCGCAGCATCCGTCGTCCGTCGTCTGTGCGTGCGTGCGTCCGTCCGTAAACTTTTGCTTGTGACCACTCTAGAGGTCACATTTTTTGTGGGATCTTTATGAAAGTTGGTCAGAATGTTCATCTTGATGATATCTAGATCAAGTTCGAAACTGGGTCACGTGCCATCAAAAACTAGGTCAATAGGCCTAAAAATAGAAAAACCTTGTGACCTCTCTAGAGGCCATATATTTCACAAGATCTTCATGAAAATTGGTCAGAATGTTTTCCTTGATGATATCTAGATCAAGTTTGAAAGTGGGTCACGTGCCGTCTAAAACTAGGTCAGTAGATCTAAAAATAGAAAAACCTTGTGACCTCTCTAGAGGCCATATATTTCATAAGATCTTCATGAAAATTGGTCAGAACGTTCGCCTAGATGATATCTAGGTCAAGTTCGAAACTGGGTTACGTGCCTTCAAAAACTAGGTCAGTAGGTCTAAAAATAGAAAAACCTTGTGACCTCTCTAGAGGCCATATATTTCATAAGATCTTCATGAAAATTAATCAGAACGCTCGCCTTGATGATATCTAGGTCAAGTTCGAAACTGGGTTACGTGCCTTCAAAAACTAGGTCAGTAGGTCATATAATAGAAAAACATTGTGACCTCTCTAAAGGCCGTATTTTTCATGGGATCTGTATGAAAGTTGGTTTGAGTGTTCATCTTGATGATATCTAGGTCAAGTTCGAAACTGGGTTATGTGCGGTCAAAAACTAGGTCAGTAGGTCTAAAAATAGAAAAACATTGTGACCTCTCTAGAGGCCATATATTTCATGAGATCTTCATGAAAATTGGTCAGAATGTTCACTTTGATGATATCTAGGTCAAGTTTCAAAGTGGGTCACGTGCCATCAAAAACTAGGTCAGTAGGTCAAATAATAGAAAAACCTTGTGACCTCTCTAGAGGCCATATTTTTCATGGGATCTGTATGAAAATTGGTCTGAATGTTCATCTAGATGATATCTAGATCAAGTTTGAGAATGGGTCACATGCCTTCAAAAACTAGGTCAGTAGGTCAAATAATAGAAAAACCTTGTGACCTCTCTAAAGGCCATATTTTTCATGAGATCTGTATGAAAGTTGGTCTGAATGTTCATCTTGATGATATCTAGGTCAAATTCGAAACAGGGTCATGTGCGGTCAAAAACTAGGTCAGTAATTCTAAAAATAGAAAAACCTTGTGACCTCTCTAGAGGCCATACTTGTGAATGGATCTCCATAAAAATTGGTCAGAATGTTCATCTTGATGATATCTAGGTCAAGTATGAAACTGGGTCAACTGCAATCAAAAACTAGGTCAGTAGGTCTTGAAATAGAAAAACCTTGTGACCTCTCTAGAGGCCATACCCTTGAATGGATCTTCATGAAAATTGGTCAGAATGTTCACCTTGATGATATCTAGGTCAGGTTTGAAACTGGGTCACGTGCCTTAAAAAACTATGTCAGTAGGTCTTGAAATAGAAAAACCTTGTGACCTCTCTAGAGGCCATACCCTTGAATGGATCTTCATGAAAATTGGTCAGAATGTTCACCTTGATGATATCTAGGTCAAGTTTGAAACTGGGTTACGTGCCTTAAAAAACTAGGTCAGTAGGTCAAATAATAAAAAAACCTTGTGACCTCTCTAGAGGCCATACTTTTCATGGGATCTGTATGAAAGTTGGTCTGAATGATCATCTTGATGATATCTAGGTCAAGTTTGAAACTGGGTCAACTGCGGTCAAAAACTAGGTCAGTAGTTCTAAAATTAGAAAAATCTTTTAACATCTCTAGAGGCCATAATTTTCAATGGATCTTCATGAAAATTGATCTGAATGTTCACCTTGATGATATCTAGGTCAGTTTCGAAACTGGGTCACGTGCGTTCAAAAACTAGGCCAGTAGGTATAAAAATAGAAAAACCTTGTGACCTCTCTAGAGGCCATATTTTTCATGAGATCTTCATGAAAATTAGTGAGAGTGTTCACCTTGATGATATCTAGGTAAAGTTCAAAACAGGGTCACGTACCTTCGAAAACTAGGTCAATAGGTCAAATAATAGAAAAACCTTGTGACCTCTCTAGAGACCATATTTTCCAATGGATCTTTATGAAAATTGGTCAGAATTTTTATCTTGATAATATCTAGGTCAAGTTCAAAACTGGGTCACATGAGCTCAAAAACTAGGTCACTTTGTCAGATAATAGAAAAAACGATGTCATACTCAAAACTGGGTCATGTGGGAAGAGGTGAGCGATTCAGGACCATCATGGTCCTCTTATTTATATTGAGACATTGTTTATGTTATACAGCTCTTGAAAAGCTTGCCGGTCAATAGTCAAATCTGTTGCCCAAAGTCCAAAGGACAAAAGAGCAAACAATTCAGACTATTAACTAGCAAACCATTCAGTAAGCTTTTCAATACATGACATCAGAAAGAAATGTTAAGGTTTTTTTTCTCTCAATTTTTGACATTAGCCCAGCAAACCTGTGTGGAATTATAGACTGGTCAATAACATAACTTACGGACCTATATAAGGAGCCATGTAATGATAGCAATTATTGAAGTTCATTGTATTGAACTGATTTCTCCATTTAAAAAAATGATATTGAAGAGGCTGTTAGGAATGGCTGTTGAGTAGCTGTTACATCTGTGATGGAGAAAATGATGAAAAATGCTCTAAAAGGAATCTGAGATGGTACACACAGTATAAAACTTGATACAATTCTTTTGTCAGCAACGTAGTTAAATATATACAGATATTGTGAATTATTATATACTAATTTTTTAAACCTGTTCAGTTATAATGTAACCTCAGACATCAGTATTTTCCTATACCAACGTTCGTATCAGGTGCATGATGTCATTTGTGTATTGTCACATTACAGAGTTCTAAAACAACAGTAGTTTTAATTTATTTCAAAATGTATATCATTTATATAATAATTTGAGTGTAGATGTATGTGTGTGTGTAATGAAAAGATTATTAACCTTGCATCAAGAATTATGGTCTCATGCTTTCATGGAGTAACATTGCACTTCTAAAATCATGCAACAATATTTCCAGTGCAAAACTTGTACATATTTATTGATACAAGGCTAATAAGCTTCCAAAGTGTGAAATGTCCATTTTGTTGTTAAATGCTTTATCCAAGCTTAAGGTGAATTTGTCATATATTTGTCACTTACTTTGAAATGATAAGTACTCATGGGGGACTAATTTTCTAAGATATTGTGGTTGTGTCAAGACATGAAATTTAATTCCAATGTACAAATACAATAGTCCCATTCTTTATATCTTTAAAAGTCGAAATCCACAAATTCATAACCCTACAAAATAGCTGTTTGGGCCAAAGCCTAAAACTTTTATGTCCACCAAATTAAACAACTTCACAGTACTTCTTAACTTAATTGCAACTGAGTAAAAGTGCTCCTTTTTTGCAGGCACTAGCAGGACCAAATGTAAATGGTACAGCATATGTGATCAAGTTTGCCTGCACTGGAAAGATCAAACCTATACATTATATAAGGTAGCTTTCTTTCTCTCATTTTTATTAAACTACTGAGCAAATTGTATTACAGCCAGAACAGAAGTGATACCTTAAACCAAAGATCTGTTGCTGTACAGTGTATTTTAGTCAAAAGTTTGTCTCTAAATGTTTATTTCAGAAGTAGCATCTAGTTTTATAAAAAATTCTAAATAAGGTCAATATTGATCAGATAAACTCTTGAACTATGCCTTTTCATATCTGTTATTGGTATGGATAACAAAAAGAGTAATTAGATATTTCACTTCTGATATATTCCAGCACCGATGCAGTATTTCCGGCTGGCTTAAAGGACTGCTCAGAGACCGATGATGCTACTTCCTATCATTCACAGTTGCATGATGGGTACTCACAGACAAAATGGGTGGCAGAACAAATTATCAGGAGAGCTGGTCAAAGGGGAATTCCTGTCACTATATATAGACTAGGTAACATACAGTTTTATTCCAGGTTCAGAACATTTTGAAACAGAAGCCTTCCTATTTATGCATTATTACTTAAAATGGCCTATTACCTGAGAAGGTTTTTACCTAGCTTGTAAGCGCACCACCAGGCTTAACCATAAATTTTTCTATGACATAAGCATACATAAACAACTTAAAATGCAAGAATTTTTTATTTACAATTTATTGAACTTCAGGTAACATGTCAGGAGACAGTAAGTCTGCCTATTGGAACCCACAGGATTTCACCCTGATTCTACTGCAGGCTTGTACCCAGCTTGGCCAGGCACCAGATGTAGACTGGCACATGGAGATGACACCTGTGGACTTTGCTGCCAACTTCATTGTCAGAATGATCAGAAAATCTTCACAAGCAATGGGAAAAACTTTCCATATCATCAATGACAAGCCCTTACAGTCACGGTATACTGTGAAATCATATATAATTATACTTATAAATATTCATTAGGGACTAATTTTCATGGATTTTATGGTTGCATCAATTCATGCAATTAAATCTTGATAAATAAGCAAATTGGGTTTATCGGAATCAATGATTTCATATCCCCAGAAAATAGGTCTTTTGACAAAACTATGAAATTTATTGCCCACAAAAAGAATTGATTTTACAGTATGCAGGAATATTGATTCAAAGAATGTTATTTAGTATATACTTAGTTATGTTAGCTTGACTGTGATGAAACATGAAAGCTTATTTGAACCACTCTTAAGTTTGCTTACTGGAAAAAACCTGAAGTTGTGGTCATGACTACTTTGTGGCTCCAGTTTAAGATCACTATATATACAACACAATCCCCATTCTTTATAGATGTACTACAATGAAAACATGCTTTAAATATTTTTCCATGTGACTTTTTATTGTTTTGATTTTTTTGGGCACCATTTGAAGGCTTCATAGTATAACTTTGTCTTAACTTTCCCTGGTATTTTACTTATGTACCCATATATGAACTCTACAGTGTATGACTGTGAAGTTTCATTTGAATATTTTCAGGTGGGTATTTGAGTGGATGAATGCACATGGTTATCCTCTACATATTGTTAACTTTGAAGAATGGAGAAAAAGGTAGGCCTATCGTTTTAACAAATTTTCAAATTTTCATTCTAAAATCCCAAAACAATTCATAATTTTGCCTCCCTTTGAAGAAGCAAGGGCATATTGCTTTGCTCATGTTGGCTGCATTGGTCAGTCTGTCGGTAAAGCAAACATGTTCTGCTCAATAACTTGAGAACCACTTGATCAAGGACATTCAAACTTGAAAGCTTGATTGGACTTACGAAGTAGATGACCTTTACTGTTTTAAGTCAATAGGTCACAGGGATCTGAACATTGAAAACTATTTCTGCAAGGTAACTTGAGAATCATTTGACCCAGAACGTTCAAACTTGATAACATGAAGTTGAAGGCCCCTTCTACCATTGGGTTCATTAAGTCAAAGGTCAAGGTCATAGGGGCCTGCACTTTGAAAACGGTTTTCACTCAATTACTTGAGAACAACTTGACCCGGAACATTCAAATTTTATATCATGATTGGGCTTATAAATTTAATGACCCCTATCATTTTGTGGGTCAGTAGGTCAAAGGTCAAGGTCACAGGCACCTGAACCTTAAAAATGATTTCCGCTCAGTAACTTGAGAACCACTTGACCAAGAACATTCAAACTTAATAGCATGATTTGGCTTATGAAGTACTAGTATATTACTCCTATTGTTTGTTGGTCAGTAAATCAAAGGTCAAGGTCACAGGGGCCTGAACCTTGTAAGCGGTTTCAATTTAATAACTTGCAAGTCACTTGACCTAGAACCTTCAAGCTTGATAGCATGATTAGGCTTATGAAGCAGATAACCTATATTGTTTTTAAGCTCAATAGGTCCAAGGTAAAGGTCACAGGGACCTAATCATTGAAAACTATTTGTCCATGGTTACTTGAAAAGCACTTGAACCAAGCTTTTCAAAATCTAAAGGATGATTGGGCTTGAAGTATTGATCACCCTTATTCCCTTCACCCCCAAATGGGTTCTCTTTAATACCTCAGTATTTCTTTGTCTCCCCCATTACAGACTTGCCAAGAAGTGGGGCATGCATTTTTTTCAATCATCTCTTGTTAAATGACAATGGCAATTTTTAACACATATGTTTATCTTTTTTGGTATTCAGTAAACACACATGTAAGTGACTTGAAAGAAAGCTAATCTAAAGGTGTTTTGCAAACCAGCTGCTAGGTAAAGAATACTTTATGTTCTTTGAAAAATAGAAAAAAAAACACTTGAAAATTTGTTTTCTATATTCATCTTTGTCAGATTTTCAGGTATAAGAAAGAATTAAATATGTCTGTATATTTCAGTGTACTTAACCTGAATGGTAATGGCAGTGGTTTCTTGCACCGGCTTATGGAATCTTATATCACGTAAGCGTATATGTGTTTATATGATATTGTGCTCATGTCAGTATATCTATATTTGCCTGATATTCTGTTTGTCATGTTATTATATCTGTATATATTTCTAAAATATAGTAAGTGTACCTGTATGTCTGTCCTATCCTGCTCAGGTAAGCTTTGCCTGTATTTCTAAACTGTTCTGCTTTTCCCACAGGCATAATTTTATTTCTAACATATTCTGCTTATCATGTTGATGTATTTTTAGCTCTCAAATATCCTTCATATCACACAATATCATGTTCAATGGTGTAGAAGCTACAGTCTTGACTGTATTATTACTAATAATTGGGGCCACAGATTCGTGGCTCAAGCTTTGAAAGATAAACAGGATATTCAATTTACAGGCTCAGAGAACATTATATAGAATATATACCATGTCAGTTCTAAATTACCAAGGTGATGAACGGATTGTTTTAACTGAAATTGTACTTTTTTTTATTTGGATCAGTTGTAAATTTTATATATTTTTGACAGTTTTTATTACTTTTTAACAAGGATGATATATATCTATTTTATCTTTTTTGATAACTACAGTTGATAGAGGTTTACTAAAGGCAATATATTTGCACTACATACACCAAACAGCTCCATTTCCCTACATATTTAGAAAGATTGAATAATGGTATGGGGACATCTGCAACTTCCCCCACTGTGACTTCAATGTCCAACCCATTCCTACACCCCTGTTTTTGTGCCCCCCACCCCCACCCACCCCCCCACAACCATGAGTGGTAGGGGCATATAGATTTGGTCTTGTCCATGCGTCCGTCCGTCTGAGCTCACATTTGCATACTTAGGTGGCTTAGGTGGCTATAGGAACAATAGGTAACTGTACTTTTTCTTTGATGTCATTCATTCCGTAAGGCTTTTATGTGGCTATTTTTCTCTTACGTGGCTAAAAGAACAATAGAGAGAACAAAAGAGTAGCCACATAAGTATCCATATGTAGGAACGTCCATCCGTCCATCCATCCCTGCGTGCATCTGTCCGAGGTTCGTGACATGCCTGGCTCAAAAAGTATTTGATATAAGTTGATGAAACCTTGCACAAGTCTTTATTATGATATGAACTTGTGCAACTTCTATTTTTCGTCTGGCTCAGCCCCCTATTTTTAGAGTTATGTCTCCTGAAATAGTCAGAAATGCACATTTTAACCTTGTGACACGCCTAGCTCAAAAAGTATTTGATATAGATTCATGACACCTTGCATGAGTCTTAATCATGATATGAACTTGTGCACCTCCTATTTTTCATTGGGTCCACCCCCTATTTTCACAGTTATAGCCCCTGAAATAGTCAAAAATGCTCATTTTCACCTTGTGACGTGCCTAGCTCAAAAAGTATTTCATATAAATTGATTAAACCTTGCATGAGTCTTTATCATGACATGAACTTGCTCACCTCCTATATTTTTGTCTGCCTCTGCCCCCTGTGTTCAGAGTTATGGCCCCTGAAATAGTCAAAAATGCACATTTTCACCTTGTGACACGCCTAGCTCAAGAAGTATTTGATATAGATTCATGAAACCTTGCATGAGTCTTAATTCATGATATGAACTTGCCAGCCTCCTATTTTTCATTTGGGTCTGCCCCCTATTTTCAGAGTTATGGCCGCTGAAATAGTCAAAACACACATTTTCACCTTGTGATGCACCTAGCTAAAAAGCATTTAATATAAATGGTTGAAAACTTGCATAAGTCTTTATCATGATATAAACTTGCACACCTCTTATTTTTTGGCTGGCTTCACCCCCCTATTTTTAAAGTTATGGACCCTGAAATAGTAAAAAATGCATATTTTCACCTAAATATGTGCCTAACTCAAAAAGTATTTGATGTAAATTCATGAAACCTTGCTTGAGTCATTATCATGATGTGACCTTGCACACTTGGCATTCTTCTTGAGAATCTTAGTGCTTATTATGGAGTTATGGCCCTTGAAATAGCCAGAATAGTGGATGTTTTGTTTGTGATGCTCATACCTCAAAAAGTATATGGCCTAGAATAATGAATCCTTTTCATAAATTGTTTATTGAGGCTATACCCCATTAAGACTGCAAACATTTGAATTATTGTCCCTTATTTGTGACAAATGTACCAAGGTGGCACACCCTGTGTCCTACAGACACATTCTAGCTTTTTTCTGAGATACTCTCCTTACCAATAATTCTAACATATTCCACTGTCCATGTTACTAGTCCTGTAAGTCTAAAATATTCTGGTAGCTGTGTAAGTATACCATATTTAGAAAATTAATTCTAAAATATTCTGCTTATAAACATTACATCATGCAAGTATGTCTTTCTCCATTACATTGATTTATTATGCATTTTTATGATCCAAACACAATGGTAATACTTTACTTAAGTAGTTTGTGAATAGCTCTGACACTCACTGGAGCTTTGAAATAAAAAAAAAAAGTTCTATTGCCAGAAGTTTGATTCCCAAAGAAAAAAAGTATAATGATTTGATACAAGGTATAGTTCCTATAAGTACATTTAATATTTTGGTTATTTCATTTCATTGACAAACTTTCATTATTACCTGACCCAAATATAGACAATTACCAGAAGAGTGATCCATTCAAAAATAGTTTCATTGTTTTATAGCTCTAAATTTAAGAGAACAGTTTAAGATTAAAATATTTTTTTACTGTCAGAGTAAACTATATATAAATATTTTCACAATGAGCGTGAAAATGTAATTCTTGTGTTCACTGACAGATATTTTTGTATTTTTAAAGTTTTTAATTTTATTTCCATATATTGCAGAAGTTCAGAGTTCTTCACAAGTCTTAGCACATACAAGGCAGACAACCTGCATACAGTATTATCACAGCTTGGCATAGAGTATCCCTACACTGACTCAGACCTTCTCAGCACATACTTCACAAAACTGTCTCATAGAGGAGTTATCACAGCTAGAAAGTACAAATTCTCTGGAGGTAATAGTTTTAGAAAAGGAATCTAAATAAAAATGTTCTGAACTAACATTAGTATACTGTGAAAAAAAAATATGCACAAGAAATTTTGTAGGTTTTGCCAAGACAACTATTTCATGGGCATCTGTATTCATGCATTTTAAATTTTGAGTATAGAATGACGAGGATTTGACTTGCTGGTTGGGATTTAATAATAGCAGTGTGTATATAATGTATATAATTAGTCTCTGTGACCGATTAGCTCAGTTGGTAGAGCATCTGACTTGCAAGCAGAAGGTCGCAGGTTTGAGTCCTGTATCGGGCTGCACATTTTTCCGCTCCTATTACATTGATGCCGTGAGTGTGGTGACTAGCCTTGGACTAGCCCTAGAGCTAGGGTGAAGCAATGGCTGGGTTAGTCAAAAGAATGTGAGTTGTCTTTGAAAAAAGGAGAGAGGAATGTAGCAGTGTGTATATAATGTATATAATTAGTCTCTGATATCGAGTGACCGATTAGCTCAGTTGGTAGAGCATCTGACTTGCAAGCAGAAGGTCACAGGTTCGAGTCCTGAATCGGGCTGCACATTTTTCCGCTCCTATTACAATATTGTGGATTGACTCAACCATGAAATCCATAATTATTACCCCTCTCTCCACTCCCGCCCCAACCACACAAGATTTCTTGGTATGCATTTCAAGGCCTTATTTCAAGGGGGGCTAATGTACTGAGTAATTGGGAAAAGTTGAATACTAGGTAGTTCCCCTTTATAAACTTTTTCGCTCCTATTACAATATTGTGGATTGACTCAACCATGAAATCCATAATAATTACCCCTCTCTCCACTCCTGCCCCAACCACACAAGATTTCATGGTATGCATTTCAAGGCCTTATTTCAAGGGGGGCTAATATAATGAGTGATTGGGAAAAGTTGAATACTAGGTAGTTCCCCTTTATAAACCAAGGCCACTGGGATGACCACATGTTTTGTTATCTGACATCTTCACAATCATGGCTGACAGTACTGCAGGTATGACTATAGATAATTAATTAAGAATAGATATTGAATTGGTGAAAGTTAAGTTTGCATAGAGTCTGAAAACATTAAACAAAAGTTGTGTTTAACAAGAAAATTAGTTTGCATACCACATGTACATGTATGTGTACTATCAATTGCAAGGGTGGATCCAGGGTTGGGGAATGTTGGTGGCCACATCCCCTTAAATTCTGACTTAAAATCGAGACATCAGTCTGTCAGCTTGCTTTATATCAAAGTTAAATATTTTTTTTCTTTTGAAAATGTAGATCTACAAGTTTAAATGATGACATTGTGCTCATAGATCTACTTGAGGTCAAGAGTTTTGTTAAAGTTGACTCCAAAGTGCAGGTTAAAATGAATTATTTTACTTATTGCATGTAGAAATAAAACTGTTGGGAGAGTTTAGATCAATTTAAGTTTTAGAATTTTGAAAAGATCAAATAGAAATCTACATCTGTAATGATTAAAAGGACAAATCATCTTCATTTTTGCATGCAGACTTCTAAACAGCAGTTCTGAGTTAAATTGAAATTTCAACAGAATTCATTAGATCTATAACACCCAGTCTGTAATTTACAGACTAAAAAATCTTTAAATTTATGATTGTCCATGTATTTACTGAATGTCTGTAGAAACATTGATATCCTTAGCTAATATAGTACAATATCTTAGAGAATGCTTTAGATTGAGAACAAAGCAATAGGCAGTAGCAATCTTTGTCATTGATATATAAATACAAAAGAGGCAGAGCTTAGCTCTATGAGAAATCTGACAGAATGTCTTTGTTATGTAACTAAGGTTACAGATACTTAGTCATCATATAGGCACTGGCAGTGGCAAATCTGACAACACTTT
The DNA here is from genome assembly GCF_021730395.1 of Mercenaria mercenaria. Lineage (NCBI taxonomy): Eukaryota > Metazoa > Mollusca > Bivalvia > Venerida > Veneridae > Mercenaria > Mercenaria mercenaria. The sequence continues at coordinate 17,245,793 of NC_069365.1, forward strand.
AATTATAAAGGGTCAAGCTTAGTGTGTCTTGGAAAATTAAATCTTGCAGAACTAAATTCTTACTTTCACAATAGCTGACTGAGCTAAGCTTAGTGAAATATGAAAATGTATAAATTAATTAAGGGACAGAGGTTATAGCTTGAGGAGAACTATAAGTTTAAAGACAATGTTTTTAGGGGAATTTTTATGATAAATGTATTTATATATGCTCAAGCAGATGTCTTCTTTTGCTTTAGGTAGGACAGTAGTAAATAAATTTGCTATATGTTCTGCATAAAATAAACAGTCTTCTGAATCTTTTGAGAGCTACATGTCATACATAGCTAGACCCGTTTTAAAAAAAGAAACAATGTAAAAACATTAAAAGCTGTAAAGAAAAGTAGTGGTTATGTATCTTCTAAGAGAGATGTGTTGTGGGACAGGTCAACACCATGTTTTCAAAACTGACAGCTAAAATATGGGTATGAATACATGTGTATTCAGGTTTTGTTTACATTTCTGTATGGCCAAAAAATCTTGAAAATGCTATCAAAATGTATTGTATATGTTCTCAAAGAAATAAAAGGAGAAAAGATTGAAGTTATTTTCTTTCTGTCATTATTCAAAGCCTGGAAGTGCTGCTTAATTACCTGACCTTTAATTATTATGTTTTTCTTTATAATTTTGGAGGTATAAATTAGGCTTACTTGCCTATCAAAGATAAACAGGTCAGCCTTGATTTGTCTGATGATTATTTACTCATATTGATGATAAATTAGAGTAACGTTTTTGCATTTTTTACAGGCAAATCTCTGCAAGACAAAGTTGCTATAGTAACTGGGGCCTCTAGTGGAATTGGAAAGGCCATTGCAGTGGCACTAGCTGGAGCAGGTGCTAAAGTTGCCATGGCAGCAAGGAGGGTGGACAGATTACAAGAAGTGGAATCTGTGATTGCAAACAGTGGGGGTGTTTCCATATCTGTGAAAACTGATGTAACTAACAGAACAGAGGTAAAACTGTAGTTTTCATGTATTAAATCATTATCAAGTCAAAGAGTTTTGTTTGTCATACAGCAGTGATATGATGGGCATTCAAACAAAATGATGATGGTGTTGACAATGATGATAGTTATACTGGTAAAGTCTATGACTAACCTCCTTAAATAAAGACCAAGCCATCCTGTGCACTGTGAGTTCTCTGTATTGGGGAGAATATAGAATGTAGTATATATATCTCAGAGGTGTAAAACATTACAGGATTGTTTTATAGCATGCAGAGTTGTGTGCCTGATGATTTGTTTGGGATTTCACTCAGCTAAACCATTTTTTTTGCCTTAACTTGGTGAAAAATATACATTAATTGCTTTAAGATTTGTGTTTGTTTCTTAAAATATATTTGACCTAGAGTCATGAAATCATGTAGGAATATTATTCAGCATGTGAATTTATGCACCTGTTCTGTTTTGGATTTCACTCAGCCAGACCAGAGTTATTGCCCTTGACTTAAACAAAAATATGCATTATGGCATAAAGGGTTGTGTCCCATGTATCTCAAAATGTATTTGTCCTACAGTCATAAAATATTAAAGGATTGTTATGATTGTTATAAAGCATGTGTTGTGCACCTGATGTTCTCTTTGGGATTTCACTCTGCCAGACTAGAGTTATGGACCTTGACTTAGTTATAAATACACATAAAGTGCTTAAAAGTTTATGTCATAGTTATCTTAAAAAGTATTTCACCTAGAGTCATGAAACCATGTACAATGAAGGTGGCAGCACCAGTGTCCTATGGACACACATCTAGTTTATTCATATGGTAACATGTCCTAATTGGTGGTGCAGCATATATAGACCACTACAGGCATTTTAAACACATTTTAGAACCATTCAGGGACAATATGCTATACTATGACAAAATATTCAATTAAGTTGTTAAACCAATGCAGGGACCATGTATCATACCACAAATGAATTATTGTCTCAAGTGAAAGAGTTAGTTTGACATGTAGATATAACCCTATGCTCTATACATATATTTCTGAACATTTCAGGTACCTACTATTTACACTGTAATACCATTATAAAATTATTGTTTCAGGTGAAAGAGCTAGTGAAGCATACAGAAATGACACTAGGTCCTATAGATATATTGGTGAACAATGCAGGGACCATGTACTATACCATGATGAAAAATTTGCATGAAGATGAGTGGGAGAGACAAATTGATGTCAATGTTAAGGTATATGCCTGGTTTGATGTTTGGTACTGCTCAGTGTTTATATATGACTTAATTTATGCCATATTAAAGTATGCTCAGTAAAAATTCTAATACTATTATAGCTGCTGTGTCTGAAACAAAGAAAGAAAGAAAGAAAGAGTCATAGTGGCATAATTGTGTAGCAGAGATTGTGTATATGGAAAATGTCTCCAACAAATGGCAGTCAGTATGACTTTTCCAGGAAAAAACTGTTTTTTTCCAAATATTTTTTGCATCCTCAGATCTAGCTGTGCTTGGGGTTGTAATTTTTGTCAGTGGAAATAAATCTCTTGTATGTTTGCCTTGGTCTTCTAATTATGTCAAGGCTCCTTGCTCAGTATTGTACATTCCATTTGTGTAAACTTTTCTCTTACATTAATACGAGAGTAACTCTAATGCAGTTCTCATGTAGCGACAATCTATTTTATCACTACACTACAATGATTTCAGGGTGTGACTAACTGTATTGGGGCAGTGTTGGATGGAATGTTGAAAAGGAGTAAAGGTCATATTGTCAACATGTCCTCAGATGCAGGCAGAAGGGTAACCCTCTTTGTTTAATATCTTTTATATATTTACCTAAATTGCACTGATTTGCCAGTTACAGTATTTCCAGGTATGGAATTGAACATGCTTGCTAACCAAATCTAAATGCTTAGTTTTGTTTAGAACATGACATCAGTATGAAATGAATCAAGAGTTGAAAGATTCTTTTGAAGAAGGACATTAAAACTGTGGGTTTTATGTCCCTTTGTCCGTATTGAAACATTTGGTACCAGAGAGCTGTTTTTTGTACCTTTGTCCATAATGGAGCACTCAGCACCAGAGAGTCCTCTGGTGGAACATGTTAGGGTAGCTGTTTACTGTTTGTCATTATGGAGTAATTACACAGCAAGTGACATTTTACAGGGTACTTCCTAACTTGCAGCTGTATTGAAAGACAGAAACCAAAACAAGTGTCTTCTTAAGCCTTTCGCGGATGAAACAGATATTTGTAACCAATTCATTGCATATTGAACTTTCAATTTTTCCAATAAGTGGCACTTTTATGCATTGCGTATTAAGTGAGTCACTAGGAAAGAAATGAAATCGAAAATGACTACATCAATGCGAAGTTGTATCTTAGTCTAGTAATCATTGAAATGTTTTAGAAACACTTTAATATTTTGTTTTAGGGATTCTCAGGTCTGGCAGTATATTCGGGAACCAAGTTCTATATTGAGGGTTTGTCACAAGGTATGAGACAGGAGCTAGCTGGGTCAGGGATCCGAGTTACCTGTATACAACCTGGGGATGTTAAAACTGAACTTCTTCAGCATACCACCGATGCAGAGGTAACTCAATATACTAGATTTACCGTTTTTATTCACCTGTAACAAATTATAATATTCATTAAGTACTATCAAAAACTGGAGTAACATAATACTGCAATAAGACAGGAATAAGCCTTATTTATTCTACTTTAAGGCAGTTATAAGAGAGAGAAAATTATTGGGTCAAAATATGGCTGCACTCTATCTGATATACCCAAATGTGAGAACAGAAAGATATTTGGGTACGGTATCTTCTCCAGTTACTTGCTGTTTTAGGATCAGTGCCAGGAGCAAGCTATAAAATGAGTCTGTTTCTGCAATATGTATGACCGTTTTCGTTCTTAGTCTTTTTTTTAAATCATCTTTAGGGTATTATTTTTGCTGGAACGTTTTGATTGTAGAAATATTTTGTTTCACTTTTGACTGTAGAGATATTTTGTTTCACTTTTATTTCAGATATGTAAACTTCTTAATGAAGAACTGTATTGTTTTTTGCTCATAAATATTTGTCTACTCTGTTGATATACTGACGAGACTAAAACACGCCTCATCGAAAGTTGGCGTTATTTTCGTTATATTGTTTATATTTGTTTGGCAATGCCAGAAATGTGCATGTATTCTGACCATCATACACAGCCAACCAAAGCGATTTTATTCAGCCCATTTGTTAAATTCATATACTTGTTCATGATTTCCTCGTGCAGCCTGTATGCGTCAACCATATTGCTAAATATTAAGCGAATTTTACACAGGTACATGTTTAGTCGACATACGACCTTATTTTCAGAGATTTCTGATAATTAATCAGTTTTTGATAATGTCGAGGCTAAATTTTAAAGAGAGGGACAAGTCGCTTGACGTTTTAACGTCCCTGATTTGACAATATTACACGGGAACGCTTGTCGATAGGCCTCGTTTGGGTAGACTGCGTGTAACGTCAGCACGGCAGGACAATTACATTATGTCAACGCCATTTACGTAACAAATTTGTGACCGCTGAATACACGCCACGTTTAGTGGTAGGTAACCGTGGACGGCCTGTAAGTCGACATACAGTGAGAAATAGGCTTAGGGAACAGGAAATCATCTGCCACAGGCCCTACTGTACCGCGGTCTAGTTCTCACGCTACGTCACCGTCACCAACGTCTAATTTTGGCCCGGAACCATTGCAGTCAGCGTTTGCAGAGCGTAGTGTTTAGTGATGAGTCATGTTTCAACTTGTAGAACGCCGAGGAACGTATCCGTGTCTACAGACGACGTCGTGAACGCTACTGTAATATTTGCGTTCTGCAGTACAATCCTTACAATGTGGGCGGAGTAATGGTCGGGGAAGCCATCATCCATAGGTTTAAATCCCAACTCGCCGTGTGCCAAAGTAATCATACAGCCGGGCGTTTCATCGACCAGAAATAACGTCCTGTGGTTGTCCCTATGTTTCGTCAACGTCAAAGCTTAGTCTTTCAGCATGACAACGTACGACTTTACGTTACCAGGAACTTTTTACAGACAAGCAACATTGACGTTTTGCCTTGGCCGGCGTACTCACCGGACTGCATCTGATAGAACACGCCGGGGATTACCGTGGACGGCGGTTACGTCAACGTCACCACATACTGCCAACGTCCAGGAACTGATAGCAGTGCTCCACCAGGAGTGGACCAGAATCCTGCGGTATCTGCTATGTAACGAGTGCGGGTCCATGGGGCGACGTCTTGCTGCTGTGGTTGCAAGTAGAGGCGGCCACACGCGCTACTGATTGTGTCAGTGAAATTTCTCTGACCAGTCTATTGAAATTCAAGATTTGAAGCAAAATGCGACTATGAAATGCTGTCTTATTAACCATGCATCAATTCTTTTAAATCACCAGACTTGCGAATGGAATTGTTCTTTTCTAATTTTGAGTCACGGCTAACAAAATATTGTACAATGAGTTTTAATGAAGCATTTCTTTTTCTCGTCAGTGTATTATTCGTTATTTTGAATCCATTTGCAGTTAAAAAACTTTGTATTGCAGGCAAAAGAAAAGTTTGATGGTAGCGGAAGCTGTAAGATACTGGAACCCACGGACATTGCCAACGCTGTCGTATACGCAACATCTCAACCAGAATATGTCGGTGTGAACGAAATACTCATTGAACCTAGAGAATCACCTATATGAATAAATGCATAAACTTTGTGTCATTTTCTAACTGGATAATGAAATTCCAAGATGATCTGCAAGAATTTTCTCTAGCCGGTCATTTAAATGTTACACCAATCTGTGATATATTTGCACCTGCAGTTTCGACTCATACAAAATGTGAGACAGACATTGTAAAATGATAGAGATCTTTTTGTGAAAAATTCTTGTGATGTTGACAGTATGTTTTGTACAAATGTTAATGTTATACATACGAAGCAGGCATTTCCGAGTGTTGAATTACGGTATTCACAGATTTTCATGGGAATATGGTTATTGTACTTCAGAAGGAAAATAAAATTCTTAGGAAGTGTAAAACATTTTATTTCAAAATGATGTACTTTTTCTAGTCTGTTTCCTTTCGATTTAATTAGTCTGTCATCTGACGTTTTACTAGAACAAAGTATACATCAAAAGTTGGTTGCATTTTATTTTCTATTCTATTTTTTGCAATAATTTCAAAGATACTTTTCTCAAATACTGAAAGGTATTAAGATTAAAAAAATCTGTGTAAGCCGTTATCCTTCTCAGATCATTGCCAGCGTGTTCAAGTTCAGAATGAAAAAAGTAATAAATCATGCGATTGTGCCTTCAGTTTCAGTTGTTACCAGTCTCCTTGTTTAACCAAAACCAAAGATGTGAATTTAAAACTAATAGTTACGCTTTTTAACGCAGCTCTCCCTCCAACAACAGATACCTTTCAGTATCAATCCGTCAAAAGACAGGTGTTTGGTAAATCACCCCTGCCAGGTGTTTGGTAAATCACTCCTGCCAAGCAAACCACCCAATGATGTATGTTTTTGTTTGCTTGACTTGTCTTGATAAAGACATAATTTACACCTAAAACTATACAAATTGGACGGGCGGACGGACGGACAAATGGACGGACAAGGGAAACTCAGAGACCCCAACTAAAAAATAAACAAATAAATAAAATCTAATTAACTGAGAAAGATTCATACAATCAGATGTAGCTAGTGGTACAAAATTTACACTTTTTAGAAAAAATCGATAAAGATAGATATAAATCTTAGAAAGATCCTAATTGTTCTATTTAACCGGAGCTCTCGCAGATATTGGAGCAATTAACGGATTATCCATATTTACATCGCCATCAAGACAAGAACAAATCTGTGATATGTGGCGTACGTTTAGTTTAGGTTACGTTGTATTCAGAAAACTTTCATTAAGTTGTGCAGCTGAATATATGTACTTGTATTAATAAATGGTATTACACGGTATATAAAATCTGCAGTACCGAGAAATGATTTACATTGAAAATGTTCTGATATAGCATGTGCATTCGGAAGTGATCTAGCATGACTTACAGACCTTGTTGAAGTTAAAGAGACAGTTAACTAGGTAATGTGGGGATATATATATAGTAACAATAAATACAACAAACATTTTGCAACCGGGACTCTTTTTTTATAAAAAATACACCTCGAACAATCTTCTTGGAAGTATGAAGAATGAATCTTTCAACATGTATGTTCAGTGGCGTTATACACAACGCATTAGAATATACTACAGAAAAGTGTTGGATTTCTTTCAATAGTTGTATGGTTTGATAATGTTGGCAGATAGGCTGATTTATAGTGTCAGTCTAAAGTACTTGACGGTAATAAATACGATATAAACTAATAAATACAGATCAAAATTCAGGAAGGGTCTCTCTGCAAAAATGTAGAAGAAAGTAGTTTTACACTGCTAATAATTAATAAAAAGATTAAATGCATCTTTCTTAGTTTCAGTGTATGCTCTGTATTACAGATATTTTTATTTCAATAAAGACCTGCAGTTGAAAGCGTTTTAAGAAGATAATGAGAAAAGATTTGCAAATAAAACATATTCAGCTGTCAGCTGCTGCTGGCTTTCTTGGTGCTCTTAGTTTGTGGGAATTTCTCTTGTAGACAAAGATAAGCATTTTTTAACATCGGAGACGAACTTTAAGTGTAATTTGTCTTGTTGCAAAACATTGTGGCACGGACAACCTACACATTCCGTTGAGACGTCCAGTTGGACGCTACGCTTTCCTCTTTGTGTCAGGTGGAGGACTCTGATAGGTAGTTCTTAAATCACATCGGACTGAGCTATTTTGATTACTGTCTTCTGGCCTGTTTCGTCGGGCCCTTAAGGATCATTACCTGTCTTTTGCAAAAGCATTGAGAGCACGTGTTTTAGGTTTTTAAGGATTGTTTTTATATGAATATACACGAGCAATTTTTGTGATTTACATAACATGCTTTCTGTTGGGTATGTTACGGTTTCCCCTGGCGGGATAACTTATTTACACTGTCCATTGACTTTGGAACATTGTGGGGGTAAGAGTGAGGTTAGATACACCATAAACCGGTTTAAGCTCCCTAGTGGTGGTTTTGCCACTGACCGTTTGTGTTCCTTTATTTGTTCGTTTTGTCCTAATGTGTTTGCTTTGTGTGTGTGTCTGGTGGGGGTGGGGGGAGGGGGTGTAGGTGTGTGTGTGTGTGTGTGTTTTGGTCACATGCGCGTCCGCGTGCTGGATTAACGTTTGGGGAGGCTGCGTTTTTGGAATGTGGCTTTCCCTGTTGGATATTTATCCTTGTTTTTCATACTCATGATCATCATAAAGTTAGATGTGCATGGCGTACTTTGTAAGAGTCAGTCCAAGAAATGTAGAGTAAAAACTGAGATACTGGCCAGGTTATGCGTCCTCCGACTGAGATGAAATGTGTATTCCGTTGAGACACAGTTTAAAAGGATTTCGGTGAAAACTTTATGAAATTTAGACGTGTGCGGTTAGTTTAAGCATATGCAGAGTTATGTGTTTTTGGCTTAGAAAATGTAGTCTGCATGCTTTGTACAATGTCTTACTGCCAATTTCAGAAAAACTCGCCGAATGGGCGTTTACATCAAACGCATGTAGTAAATGACGTAGCTGTCACTCTAGTTATCAGTGAGAGGATCGTGCGTGTAGTTTGCTCCGCCCAAAAGTGTATTTCTATCGTTAGACCACGATAATCCGTAAATAGCCAATCGCAAAGCAGACTTGTACCCGTCTATATTTCATATACAACAGTAGCGTTGTATATATATCGGGGGAAACTTGGGCAAAAAACGCGTGAATTTCGTGTCAATTTACCATCTAACAATACAGGCTAACGCCGGAGTTAAATGACCTTGCAACATTCTTACCAGTTATCAATGGGATAAAAAATAAGATTGACTTGGAGGTAAATACAGTTGACAACGTTTAAATATTAATATTGTAAAACTGATCCAATGTTATCGGATATCAGTAAAAGGGTTCACATGACTGAAATACAAGACTGGAAAAACATACATATAAAAATCAAATTGAATTACAAGAAACTCCACATTTGTAGTGTAGAACCAACTGGGTAAATACGTAATTTACACATTCACTAGACCGTTTCTAACAGTTGTAACTTTTTATGTTCACTTATTATAAAATAGACATGTCAGCACGATCCTTATATTTGCAAACAACTGGATCCAGTTGCTCGAAACTTTAACAGGCGACTGAGCTAACGGTCGATTAACTTTTATTAGTATATTTCGACAGTTTCGAAAACTTAGAAAAACAAATGTACTTGTTAAGTATTATAAACACTAAATCATCTTTACAGTAAAATTATAACATCATACTAGTGTTTCCCACCCACCAAGACTAGTATCTTGAATAGAAATTTAACAGGGCGATTAGTTTAACAGCTTACTGCAGGGGTCGTGCGTTCGAACATCATTGGGGTCACGACCATGACTTCTCATATGGCACCAGTACTGCTTTTCCCAGGAAACGGACTCGAGAGTGGCTACAATAAGCTTGAAGCTTTCATCACAATCGAGCTAAAACAAATTAGTATAAACTAAACTAAACTAAACTAAATTAACAGCCCGTTAAAGTTTCGAACAACTGGACCCTGTTAGAAAGTCGAACAACTACATCATTCTTACAAGAAAGGCACGATATAGTTATAAGTGTTCGTAGTCCTACGAGCATCCACGAACTAACTATATCCTGATAAACAAAAATATAAATGATCATAGACACTGGTTCCTGTTTTTATAAGAACAAAAATGAATATAACCATAATTATTTTGTCACTTTATACCGATTGTTGAAAAGTGATTTCTAATAGAATCTGATTATTTGTATGTGATTATGTATATTACCAGTAAGCACTAGTCCATACTTAAAATACCAGATTACTTCAAAAACAGTATTTTTTATCCAACATGTTTACCTCCGATTTGCTGTCAGCCTTTTTTTGTAGTTTCGGAACCTGGCTATCTTCTTGAATCAACGTATCTGTCATCGTGTTTCGCCAACATGCAAACTCCTCACAAAAACTAATTGTTCAGTAGTTCAATTTTGAGTATTTTTGAGAAATCAATATTTAACTGTTTAGCTTTTGCGACTGCAAATGAGTCAAAGTGTTAACGAACGTCAAATTTTAGTAAATCCGGTATTAGAGTAAAACTGAATTTATACAAAGTAACCTGCATTCTTTCACATGCCCTACTGACAAAAAAGCGCTAACGGTACAAAGATAATATCACTCTTATAAAAACACGTTAATCCTAATTTCTATAGAACGCGTGGGACAGTTTTCAGTAATTGCAGTTTTTATGTCACGTGGTCTAAGTCGGATAGACAACTCGTGCCGTTGTCTACGGGATATATACAACTCGCTTTGCTCGTTGTATATATCCCGTAGACAACGGCACTCGTTGTCTATCCTATACATCGCAGTGGTTTAAAATGTACAAAAAAAACGATGTAAAGGGTTAGGTACAAAAGCAATCTGACTAAAGTACATCTCCTATTACGCTACGCATAGGATCTGAAAACGACCTATTCATTGCCTCGTTCTGACGGCCCTTTCACTAGCCAATCAGAGCCTAGCTTACAACATCTTGCAAATCTACCTCTAGCATTGACTTTTGATATTTACAATTCTTATGTCGTAATGTATCAGATAGCCGGTTAGCTCAGTCGGTAAGCCACTTGCTTTGTAAGCGAGGGGTCCCGGGTTCGAGTCCTGGAATAACTGCATATTTTTCTTACTCTTTGACAATCGAACAAGTCGCCTGATTGGATAACATAAAAATAGCAATAATGGAAATCCAAAATATACAGAAGACGAATGTGAATGGGTCGTTCTCAGATCTTCGTTTAGAAGATCAAGTACTTTAGTCAGATTGGTACAAAAGTAAAATATTGCGGGAATTTATTTCAAGATAATCCTGCATAATGCGTACATACATGTGCATGACTCGTCCGCAGCATATACACATAAAATTATTTAGATTAAAGATTTGAACTGTCTGAGGATTGACACTGATGTACTCTAAACGAAATACAACAAAACTTATTATTTCTTAGTTCGATTCTTTCAAACCAAATCATTCGGAGGAGTAACAACAAACACTGTGATGTATTGAGTAGGTACAGTCTCGTATTGTGTATTATACTTTAACAATATTTCTTTACAATTATACCTGTAGCAGTGTCACTATATTGTTAAAAAACAAAGTTTTGTGTAAAAAGTTTTCAGTCTGTTAAAAACTAGATCTATGTGTCTTTCAATCTAATCATGTGTCAACATTTTCAATGTTCATTCCAAATGTATTACATAATGATAAGCACAGTTCAAGTATCGAAATTGTAGAATGACAACTCTCCTTATATAGTCCAACATAAACAATTCATCATTTGTTTTCCTAGTTCTTGTAAACGATCACTTCAATCATTTGTAAAAATGACTATTAATAAACTTCGATAATGTAGCAGTTGACCTCTTTACAATCGACACCGTTTACTTTCAAATACAGGTTGCAGTATAGCCCCAAGGTAATTTTATGACTGATATCTTTCAACACACCTGGGCTTATCAAGAATACATACAATACTCCAACACCACTCATTGAGTACACTCAAATAAATTGCCTAACGGTAGGAAAGATTCCATTTGTATTCATAAAGGTGAGTGACAGTCGAGCCAACTCGCAAGAGTGAGTGACTGTTGAGGGAGGTCCTGGGGACCCTTGAGTGTTTCTCAAGGTCTCATAATGTTAGTTTAGATGACAAATTTTCAATATCTAATTAATTTGAACGTAAGATAACAGTGTCATGTTAAAGCGGAAGTTCATATTTGTGCAAGGTATTTTGGAAAAATATAATATGTTCTTTTTTAATACATGTTGTTGAGAACGATGAAAACACAAAAAAGGCCCAGCAAATCAAAAGACTGTTTGAATATACAATTACGAAACCTAGCCTAACGGGGCTCATCAGTCACTCCCAGAAACACACGACGTAGTAATAAATATTTACATTTCACTAGCTTAGATATCCGTTAATTTATATTGAAATATATACAATCCGTCAAATTAAATGTCATGAAGAACCTATCATTATTAAATCTCATTGTTAAAAATGACAACGGAAACATTTACTTTAAATACAAAAAATAAGAGCCGCGACATGAGAAAACCAACATAGTGCGTCTGTAGTCTGGTCAGGATCTATGCTGTTCGCTTTCAACGCCAATTGCAACTAGAGTAACTATTAGCGAACAGTAAGAATCATGAGCAGAGTGCACCGATGCGCAGGTTGATCTGGATTCATGCTGGTCGCAAACGCACTATTTTGGTTTTCTCATGGTGCGGCTCAATTATGTTTTTAACTAATACGTATTTCCTTTCCTACATGGTAAAAAGCTACATATGATGAGATGTAATCCGAATGTCGGTAAAATACAATGTGATGAGGTCACTACTAGTATAATTATGCGTCTATCTGGGTCTGGTGTCTAAATGCTACATGTATGTCGATTTTTCAAAGTTCGACGCCAAGAATTGTCGAAGTTGGACAAGATATCATAGGAAAACTATAGTTATGATTTTAAACTTTCAAAAGCACATGTGACTCTGATTAACTGCATATTGTCAAATGGCACGGTCGTTAAATTCTAGTATTTGTGATAGGCAATTTAACGGTGAATAAAGTCTATGCAAGATCGCCTTTTACAATTCAAATTCTACTATCACAATTTTAAATGAAATTAAAGATAGAATACTTTTACCGATATTTTTTCTCAAACGAGTCCACTTTTGAGACACTTAAGTTCTGTATATATACGCGTGATGTGTAAAATATTAAAACAAAGGATTGTCATCGATTGAAATTTCGTTGGAAAAGTCTTCCATATCAAAAATTATACAGTTTTCATAGAAATCCGTCAAATTATTACTGCATACAGAAACCGTGTAGTATGTGATGTCATGAACATTTTAGTCAAACGGAAAAAATAGATGTAAAAATAAGCTGTTAGTCTAACTCGTCGCCCTAAGTCAATGCTGACTTCTGCTTTATTGCAATAATGTGTCCGTGTGATTTCTAAACTAGGAATTGTAGTATCCATCCATCATGTGACTATCCCCGTAGTCAAGTGGTTAGTCGCTAACTTGAAATCACTGTAATCTCTGATTTGGTCAATTGGGTGGGTGGGGAGGGCATGGGTTCGAGCCTTGCTACCGATCATATCTCTTTATCTGAGAAATTTGGACGTTTCTTGCAGAGGTTCTTCCCATGTACCACGGCTATATTTCAGTTAATTCAAGCCAATATTTGGTAGAATCTCAAACTCACAGAACTGTTTATTGCCTTTATAGCTTGAGTAACGTATTTAAACAGGGAGTTTATGTTTAAATTAAATATTTTACTTTTTTGACATGAAAAGTGATGCCAATCGGGCTATGATTTACTATTGTAAACTTAGATCTCTGACCAAGTGGTAAAAACACATGTGTAATTTTACATGTATAAACTTTATGCGCTGACTTAATTTGCATTTTGTAGTGAGGCTATAATGGATTAATGATTGTTATCATCGGTGACAGAAAAATTAAGTACTTTTAGATAATGCGACACTAATCGGGACAGTTTTACGTAATTGTAATCAGTCACAGATTGTAAAAAATGTTTGATTTGAAACTGATTCTGAGATACGGCTTAAACTGTAATATCATCAAGTTTTAAAAACCATAAATACATTGTATGACTGACAATTTATGTTGTTAAGACAAATTAATGGGAAAACCCACATAACTTGACTCGCGGCTTGGGCGGAGTTAATGTAAATGACGGTTACAAAATTAGCCACTCACGATAAGAAAATCGATATCAGTCAGTGACTACAAGTGTATGATGCAAACACTGAAACGGCGAGCTATTCTGAAATTGGCAGTATCTAGCGGCTGCATCTGAAACACTCGTATTTTATCCCATTTTGCATAACGAGGTGTTTTTTTTTGTTGAAGTTAATATACATAATTTGCGTTTGTAGTGTAGTTTATTCACCCGAGTTAAAACGCATCATTATATGCAAGGTCACACACGGTGTTGGATGGAAAATATAATGGTGAAAAGTTGTTGAACACCTTTACAATAATTTTACAGTCATGGCGGACACTGCTTCAGGTAACCATTTTGATAATAAACGTATTGTATGATTCAATTTCAGGTTCAGTTTGCAGGGGTAGAATTTAGCAAATAAATGCATGAATTTACAACGTAAAATATGGTGTCTTTCATATCTACATAGGCACGGACAGATTTGTTTGGAAATTATATTTATTCACAAGCTTAATACATATCAGAGTATGCTGTAAGAATATCATAAGGTTATCATTTTGGGTCAATTTTAATCTTACTGGGGGCCTCCGTTTCTGTGGTTAAGGTCGCTGACTTCAAATCACTTGCCCCTCATCGATATAGGTTCGAGCCTCACTCGGGGCGATGAATTCTTTATGTGAGGAAGCCATCCAGGTGGCTTACGGAAGGTCGGTGGTTCTACCAAGGTGCCCGCTCATGATGAAATAATGCACGGAGGGGCACCTAGGGTCTTCCTCCACCATCAAAGCTGGAAAGTCGCCATATGACCTATAATTGTGTCGGTGCGACGTTAAACCCAACTAACTAAATAAATAAATGTAATCTTACCTATGGGCACTTTAAGCTGTACTGAAAGCCATCTAGGAGCTATTTGCAGACCAGTATACCGGTAAAGATTAGAGGTGTGGCTAATTAAATACCCGTGTCGTTTTTCTATGCTGGGCGAATAAATCAAACTGCAATATTCTCAGGATCAGTCGAAAGAGATTTGTTTAATCTTTTGATTATCCTTGAAATGTTTTACAAGTCATGTAATAGACTTACATTTTCTGTTCAGGTTATTGATGCATAACGTTTAGCAAACTTAAAATTTCATCTTATATCCAGCCGCATCTAATTGGGACTACCAGGTGAACCATTTCAGGCGACACAAATGTTCCAGTACCATTATAATTTTCAAATTCTTGGTGGTGACACTAACATTTACCCTGAATAGTAAAAGTTATACATATCCTGTGGCAAAAACGGGAGGAAACGGGAATTTACTCTGTCCGTTATGGAATTCCATAAACGACAGCGTCCTTCTTGCTGCTTATTTCCTATTGCTTATTGTCTACTGCTTACTGCCTAGTGCCTTCTGCATAGTGCTTGTGTTTTATAATTATTGATTACTAATATAACTTCCGTGGCTATTTTATCAAAATAATTGGTAAATTGAATTTTCTGTAGTTTTCCTACAGTGTCACTTTGAAATCTGTCTATTTTTGAGCTTTGAGGAAGTATTGTAAATTATACAAAATTTCAAAAACTGGACGGAAAAAGTTGTTTAAAAAATTGCAAATCAGTGTGAAACAAGCTCTTACTTTAAGAAAATACCGCCCAAGTTGAATATCACTATTATGGTCCTAATACCTTAATAGAAATTCCTTCTTTTGAAATTATATGATGGCTAACGGGTAAAAAAATACATTAGGACAATTGCAGACATGTTTTAATTTCTGAGTAGGTTACATCAGAGCTCTTACATAATCTAATAAATCGTGGTTACGTGTAGTTATCGCTGATTAAATACAATGTAGTACATTGATTGAATGAGACATTCAAAAGTTACAGACTGTCAAAGGCGGATGGTCACTAGTTTTGACGTAATATTTCAACGTAACGTCACTGTCAAATTGATGTCCAGATTGTGACCTCCAAATGTCTACAGTTATAAAAATATAGAAGCATTTATCTTAAAAAAATTAAAAGCTATTTTAGTATGATGTATATCTTATTCATAATCATGAATACTAGTAGTTCGGTCTATCACATACAGTTGGTGTTTTTATGGCCCCGACGTCTAGCGATTGAACCATACGTCCTTTGGTATGTGCGTCAGTATGAGCTGGTTAACTAGTTTTCATCGTTTGTTCTAGCACCTAAATCTTTCACCTTATAGCTTTTGAAAGTTATACAATTGTTACCTTTTCGAAAAATTATCTTTCTTATTTGTGAAAACTGCTGAAATAACTTGATTGTTAAGAGTTCGTACTTAATGAATAAGTGTTCAAGAAGGACTACGCATGTGTCGGTCGACTCTGAAAACTCCACATTATGCAAAGTCATTAAGCAGAAACCTTCATGTATTTTTATTCATTGCGTATGATTATTGCATCCATTAGTTCCAGTACCAGAAACAATATTAGACACAGTGTCAACGGTAGTAGGCCTATTTTTTAAAAGCTCCTAGTGAAGACATTTAGTGTCCACTATGTTTCAATCAGGGTTATTTTTCAAAATACAGTTAAACAGTATCAAAGATTATGGCTGTAAGTGTAACATCTTTACTTTTTCTGCCGCACTATTCACGGATGAAATAAAACATTAACTGGAATGGTATTTGCCCTCTAAAGGTATAGCCTTCAATCGGCTGATATAGACCTCTAGTGGATATGGTGAGGGAGGGGCAGGGGAGATTCAGACACTGACATCCTTCGAAGTTATTGTGTTATTATTTTACCAGATTTATATAGCGCCCTTTTCATGATAAACACGTTCAAAGGCGCTTTACATATAGCAAACGCAGCCACACAGGGCGCGAAATTCATCCTCTACTAGTACAGACACAGAGCGATCTGACCGGAGGAACAGAGTGAAATAAAGCCCCCAGAACAGACAGAGAGAACTTTTTAGATATAGACGTGTCCGGCTAACTTAGCCTAGCTCTTTGCGAATAGACAGTCTGGTTCTTTAACGTGCCCGATGTATAGCACCGATACACGCGAAGCCGTCTTTCCTTGGAAAAACCAGTAGCCTACAGGCCTCTGTTTTTGCTAAAATGTGCACAGTAAGCAGTAGACATTAAGCAGGACGCTGTCGTTTATTGAATTCCAGTCCACTTGTGCTAGCATTTTATGTTTAACACTGTTAGGGCCGATACGTTTCATGTCTTAAGATAATGATTGTCTGTCTTAAGTGTGGCCTTTTTTCTTTTTCTCCTTTTTGGGGGTTTACAACAATCAGGTCAAATACCATTTATCACCAACCACATGAGAAGGTAGGTGGAAACATAAAAAAGGAGAAATGAATCTTCATTTTAAGATAATTGGCAAGATCGGAAAAAAAAACCCTTTAACTGTATCTTGAATCTCCCTTCCGTACTTTCTGTCCAGACAAGAACTTAAGTAATTCAAAGAAATACGTAATGATAGGTACCAATTAGGAGAAGTGCAGAGCAAGAGCAGTAACGCTTTTAAATATGTCCCTTTTGTACTTATTTTTATACATTTTTGTCCAAACAACAAAGTCTCTATTATTATATTTCTACAGAATATACATGTCATGCCTACAAAGAACATGAGCTATAGGATTCCATAATCTCGTACTCAATATCGGTCAACTCTATCTCTCTAGGAACCGTGAGTTGGTCTCACTTCATGCATATAGTTCAGCCTCAGTTTGATTCCAATTACTGACGAGATGGCAACCGTCATTAACTAATATACATTTCCGTTTTTAAAGGTTTAAACAATATTTTCTAAACATAGGAGGCAATACTTCGAAACTCTTTTAATTGTAGTAAATTACGGCTCTAAGTGCCTCCCAGTCTTAGTTTTCTATGCTAGATAGGACATTGGAGATGTATATGTATCTCCATAACAAATAGTTTTATATTTTGTATTTCATTTTGCCTGTTCACTACATGCAAAGTAGGCACATGTACATCTTTATACTCGTTTACATACCCTAGGAGCCTGAAGGACAGTTTATAAATTTGAGATCTTTGTACATTTTAAGAAATTGACCAGTGACAAAGCAGCGTTTTGAGACTGATTTCATATCCTAGTTTTATAACCTTTCATCCTTCTCTTTGTTGAAAGTATAGACATTATTAAAATTTATTTTTTTACCGGTCAGCAGCTGCTTTTGGATTGTATTGTAAGCTACATCATTATACAGGTCAAATTCTCCGAGACAAAGTTGCTATAGTAACTGGGGCGTCGAGCGGACTAGGAAGAGCTGTTGCCGTGGCACTGGCTGGGAAAGGAGCTAAGGTTGCCATGGCAGCAAGAAGGATGGATAGGTTACAGGAAGTGGAGTCTGTGATCGCAAATAGCGGGGGTGTTTCAATATCTGTGAAAACTGATGTCACCCAGAGAGCCGAGGTGAAGGTTAAATGTATACATTCATAAGAAAAAATATAATAGATTATACATAGCCATAATTTCAAAGACTGTGACCGTTCTCGTAAAAGTTTTGTTATTTTCAGTATGATACGAAAAAGCATTATACAGATTTGACTTTTGAGTGGGAAGTTATGTAGAAAGTGTTTTAGACACCAGAAATAAATGTTCGTATATTTTTCTCCAAGTTTTGATTTTCCCTCAACTACAGACCGGGCAATAGCACAAACAATTGACAGGCGATTTTTATAAGGAACCATGTAATAAACATGTTAACTTTTGATAATAATGTTTTATATTAGCACTATAGTTCAATTCTTTGTAATCGCACTGTACATCCATTGTGTATATAGAGTGCAGCCCTCGGGCAGACACAGTGCGTTGAAGACAAAAGGAGAGGTGAATTGACAAGGAAACTTGTCAAATAGGAAAAATAAGTTTTTGTATGGCAGTACTCTTCAGAGATGTTGTAAGAGCAGTTAAACTATAGCTTGTGCTAATTTCATAGATGTTCGTAGAAACGATTTCAGCTCGGGATGAAAACTTACTACGTTTATTTCATTGAATTATTGAACTACAACAGGGGGATGATTTTGGTAATTTCAAAGAATTTCACAGTACAAAACTAAGAAATTAATGAAAATAAAACCTTTTTAAGTGTAAGATCAAAGTAGCTTACACCTGTGAAGTCCAGACTTTCCACATTTTCACTTGTAGTTACGCAACTCATGAAAATATACAACGTTGGCTTGGTGAATAATATCTGAAAGACATAATTATCTTTAAGTTAACAAATATATGTTTCAGGTGAAAGAGCTGGTACGTCACACAGAAAAGACATTAGGACCTGTAGATATATTGGTGAACAATGCAGGGACCATGTACTATACCTTGATGAAAAATGTGCATGAAGATGAGTGGGAGAAAACAGTTGATGTGAATATCAAGGTATGCGCTTGTTAAAATGCTGAATCCAGTTAATACTGAATCCACTAAAATACCAATATGAGTTTAAGCAAAACAACACTTTTTAATATGAATTATAAGCGAGTCAAATACATAGTTAAAAATAGACATTATTCTCAAGATAAGAGTATTATATCTTTAACTGCCTTCCCTTTCGACATCGCAAACTTGAAAATACAGGTGTACCCTTTTTTGTTGTTTTGGGTTCTTATTTAGTACAACCAACATAGGTATTAAGATGGGGCTTAAGCATCATGTTCCGTACGATTTACAGAATTTATCTTTATTTTGTATCACGTGGCATTTTACATTATATTTATCTGATAGTAATACCTGTATACATTTAACCTAATAGTAATTCTTGTATACATTTAACCTAATACCGGTAGTAATACTTGTATACCTTTAACCTAATAGTAATACTTGTATACTTTAACCTAATACCGGTAGTAATACTTGTATACCATTAACCTAATAGTAATACTTGTATACCTTTAACCTAATAGTAATACTTGTATACTTTTAACCTAATAGTATTACTTGTAAACATTTAACATAATAGTAATACTTGTATACCTTTAACCTAATAGTAATACTTGTATACATTTAACCTAATAGTAATGCTTGTATACATTTAACCTAATAGTAATAATTGTATACCTTTAACCTACTAGTAATACTTGTATACATTTAACCAAATAGCAATACTTGTATACATTTAACCTAATAGCAATACTTGTATACCTTTAACCTAGTATCAATACTTGTATACATTTAACCTAATAGCAATATAAGTTTGCATACATTTAACCTAATAGTAATACATACATTTAACCTAATAGTAATACTTGTATACATTTAACCTAATAACGCCTAGAATAGTAAAACGGTGTTATGTTCTTACAGTATTGCATAAAAGAAACAACAACGTTATATAGGAACAGTGTAATTTGGTAAATATAGTTAATTTTAAAACATCAGATGATTGCATGGAGTAAGTTTAGCATGTAACACCGGCTGGCGGAAATTTTTCTGACATAACATGAGCGTATATTAAACATTTTCAGGGTTTTAATAACAGTATTGGGGCAGTGTTGGATGGAATGGTGAAGAGGGGAAAAGGTCATATTGTCAACATGTCCTCAGATGCAGGCAGAAGGGTAACTTTCCAGCTTTTCTTTTAAGATCGTTGATAGTTTTACATAGACAGCACTTTTCGATTCTATTATACACCAAAGCATATCCTGATAAAAATGGTGTTTCGTATTTTATAAATTGATACAAACTGACAAAAAATAAAAATCCATAGTCAACATTTTGCTTGTGCCTGGAATACTTACATTAATATTCGTTTAGTTCAGGTATGAAATAGCGATAAATTTTAAGTCAAAACATATAGATGATTCTGAAGTATTAAGTTTGGCTAGAGAATTTCAATGGAAAAAAAGAGGAAGGAATGGCAAACATTATATGGATTTTATATGAAAACTATCGCCAAGCCTTCCGCTAAACTTAGAGTCTGGCCACTATTGAAAAAGATATAGCAGTTTAAATTTTCAGAAGGTAGCTGACCATGAAGGTAGCCATTTTAGTGCTTTTATGACGTTCTTTACACACTTCTGGAAAGGTTTTTTTAGCAAATAATATTTAAAGAAGTCTGACTCAAAAGCTAAAGATGTGAAGTATACTATTTCTTTCGTTCCGCATGCATAAAGGGAGACTTGTAGAAAGTATTTAAAAAACAGATACCTAAAAACGATTTTTATTCGCCATTTTCCATAGAGATTAGATGGCTGCCATCTTGACCAAATACTGAAATGCTCATATCACTCTCATTTATAAGCTGATTTTAAAAAATTCTTCCACTTTCTTAAGTATAACTGAAGACCTTACAGATAGAACTAATAGTGGCACTACCTTGCCTTTCCCCTTGACCCTTACTCTGCTAGATTTCTATAATGAACTTGTCCATCTTTCAGTTTGGACAGTACCATTAACTGTTAAAAGGGGTGCTTACCAAAATAGATTCAGACTGAATGGTGAACAGTTCAGCAGGCTATGGCCAGACTGCACAGATGCAGGCTGATCTTGGTCTGCACTGTTTGCAAAGGCAGAATCACTTGTTGCCAGCAGACTAAGGAATACTTTGAGATGATGGTGCTGTATAAGGACATAAAAACACCAGGATATTTCTTTTTTATGTTGGTTAAATTCTACAAATGTAGGTTCAGTTAAATGTCGGTTGTCTCTTTATCAACAAGGCTGTTAACTATTCGTGTTAATTGCTTTCATGATATCCTTTTATGTTTCTTAACTTAGCCCGCCCGCTTAGCTCAATAAGGAGAGCGCAGATCTACGGATCTCAGGTTCGTGAGTTCGAGCCCTGGGCGAGGCGTATGTTCTCCCTGACGATTTGATAAAAGACATTGTGTCTGAAATCATTCGTCCTCCACCTCTGATTCATGTGGAGAAGGTGGCAGTTACTTGCGGAGAGCAGATTTGTACTGGTACAGAATCCAGGAACACTGGTTTGGTTAACTGCCCATCGTTACATAGCTGAAATACTGTTGACCCCCCCCCCCACCCCACCCAGAAGTTTCTTAACTTTGAAAAGTATTGAAATTCGCATGAACATACAATGCTACATAGTTCATTTTAACTTTTGTACAACTGCAGACGGAGTGTGTCATAAACCTTTATTCTGCCATACCAAGATCAGCCTACGTCTGTACAGACTGATCATGGTCTGCACTGTTCGCTATTTAGTCAGTAAATTTTTAGGTACCACCCCTTTGAATAATAAGTAGCACTGTCCAAATTGAATGATGGACCAGTCACTTTTAGAAAAGCAGGGTAAAGGTTAATGACATATTGTGGTAAATATAGAGAGTATTCAAGAAAAGAGTTAAGGTTCTTGGCTTTCTTACTCACCTATGATTATAAAAATATGTATAAAAGTGGACCTAAATAAGATACAAAGAAATATTATATGCCTCGTTGGCTTTTTTAATGAACCAGACGAGCTTAAATATTTATTCTATAGTTAAAAAGTTCAACTAATAAACGTATTCTTGTGTATAGGGTTACCTAGGTCTGGCAGTATACTCGGGGACAAAGTTTTATGTGGAGGGTCTGTCACAGGCTATGAGAAATGAGCTGATTGGGACAGGGATCCGAGTCACATGCATACAACCTGGGGATGTAACAACTGAACTATTTCAGCATACCACGGACACTGAAGTAAATAAATAATAAAATCACATTATAGTAAGACTTACCCTTTTAAGAGAGAAAAAGGAAATACTAAATAAGCAAATACAACATGATATGCTGTTCAATTATATTTGGTGAAATTTATTAACAAATACAGCAAACTATTGGATACAAAGTATATTTTATTGCTAAAATGCTCCAGATGTAAACGATATTTCGTCATTTTGATTGTTTCTTCCAAACTATGTCAATCCTGCTAGGGGACAGTTATGGAGTTTTGTTCTCTCCAATAAACTTTTTCATAGATTCGAAAAAAAATCTCAGTTTTTCACTCTAGCCCAGCAATCCTATGTTGAACTATTATGGACCGGCAGTTTATATATGGAATTTTCAAAAATGTTATTCATGAAATAACTATTTAATATTCAATAAATATCATTGATTTCTCTATAATAATTTTGTACTTTGAGCAAAATTAGTATGATGTTAATGACAATTATATTTTGTATTGTAGGCAAAGGAAAAATATGATGTTCATGAAAAAACTAAGATTTTGGAACCAGAGGACGTTGCCAATGCTGTGGTATATGCTGTATCTCAACCAGGACATGTTGGAGTCAATGAAATACTTATTGAACCTAGAGAAGCTCCACTGTGATAACACATTCACATCTCATCCGGCTGATACTATACTTTACTTTAGCAGGGCATTTAAATATTGCCTCAGTCTGTCATACATTTTATGTATATGTTAATACATAGGAGAGCGGTGCCTTTGACTGATAATGGCCCTGGCAAGGTGATAATAGCCGAGGGCTACTATTTTCTTCCAGTGGCAAAGGCACCGCTCTCCCATGTATTTAACTGTTTATTACTATAATGTAGTAAGAACAGTTTAGTGTGCCATATTCATAGAAACTAGATACCTAGTATCTCCTGACATATTTTTCAGCTTTTGAGCATTTATTTTATTTCTACTCTATACTATATAGAATCAAATGCCTTTATAGATGTACTTTGTTGCTTAGAGTATATTTGGGATTGAAAATTAATTATTTCACGAAAAATACACGACCCCGTGCTAACGTCAGGGCCATTGTGGATAATGGCCACGGGGCCAGTTTTGATGATGTGGTTATGGCTGAAGCGATGCGATAACAGGAGAATTATCAGCACACAGTTGTTACTATCTATAGGTATTCCTGTAATCATTTGCAGTTTTAATTGATACCTAGTATATGAAGGCTTCAAAAAATGAAATATATTAAATATACTTATTTACAATAGGTTTGTTTGTTCATGATAGATAAGATACACCAGTCGGCAGAGGAAGACAAAGAGATACTGTCGACACATTCAGAAATAGAATTTGAATCTGGAATTATTAACAAAAGAAGATCATAAATTTTGAAAGCATAGAGCGCAATCAAGCAGAACAATTACAGACTTGATTTGACTGAGTGAACCTCATGTCCCCTAGCACTGGCTTAAGTGGAAATCTGTCATAACAAAATTGAATGGACTGCCACTCTGATTAAAATCATCTCCTATTAATGCATTAATATTGGTTCTAAGGACATGCTATTGGGACTCAAGTTCACCAATCAGGGCCTTTCTTTCAACATTTTGATAGTGAAAGTAGAAGTTTTAAAAAATCTATATGTCAATCTATTAGTTCGTACTGATCGAGTTGCCGTAATAACTGGCAGTAAAACTAATAAGTGTTAATGGGGATGGGTTCTTCTTATTCCTTTGTGGGGCAACGAGCAATACCAATAAAAAACCCAATTGTATACAGTTTTACTATTTTAATATTAGTAGATCTATCTCCATAGTGCAACGGTATAGTAAAAACGCATCCTGAAAATACATAATATGAACAATACTTACTAGAAGCTATAAACACTTGCAATCATGTAAGACACATAATTGTTACACAAAATACCGTACAGATCATATTAAGCATATCTCTTAATCGAATAATAACATTTCAAGCTCAAACATTTACATGTGTGTGTAGTGGCATATTACAGCTAAAACACATATACTTCAGGTAGTGTGTAAACTTACATACATAGTTAAGGGGACGCATATTGCTACATTCACAGTTCATACAGCAATGCGGAAGGGGTGCATATTGAAGAAATCGATGGTGGGAAAATAAAAAACATATTCCTAAACTGATATAATACTGATGGACACCTGTAATATTCAGTATTTTGTGGATAAGGATGTGGTACTATGAATGTAATAAGAAAACAGAGGTGTTTGTGAAAGTACATTCAACACAAAATATTAAGCTTTTGTATAAGGAAAAAACAGGTTTTTTACAATAACAGTGTTCCAAATAATGTTGAAGGGATGATATTTTCTTTCTAACACACCAGGTTTGCTTAAACATGTAAAAATTTAACGCCACGTCAGTTCATCTCGGGATGGACGCCATATTTCTCATTGATAAAAAATGTAAACAAAAAAATCAGAGTGGGATTAGCATTGCAAGGACATAGCATGACATTCTACACAATGAATACCTTAGAACAGATATCTAAGATGCTACACAGGTCAGACGGGTTAAATGCATAATGTCGATCACTTGAAATTCATCTTGAAAAGGTGGTTAATTTTAGTTTGTTTACATGGTTTTTAATTTTCCCACGACTTCTCGGCGATTCACTGCAAATGTATTACTGCGCCGGACGAAAGGTAACTCTAATAAACAACGGGAGACAACTTAGGTGTCAGCACGTGTACGATTTTTAAAAAAACATGTCGATGATTATAATTTCTTATCAAATAATGAATCCTATTCAGATATTCGTCTTTAATATTAGAAAATTATTAATTTCTGTGGACGTTTGTCAAAAAATATTACTTACAGTGGACTACTTTGCGCATCAAACTGGTTTCCGCTTCAGTCGTGAGGCACTTCCGTTATACTTTTGACAACAATAACAAAACAAAAAATGAATCAATAAAGTCACTTATAAACCGACTGCTACTTAAATCAGTGTAAGTAAAGTTGTTGTTACAACATTATACATGTTCGTTACGTTATGAGATAAAGTTTATCTTGAATTGCATAATCCATTTACTACGTTTACACGATATTGCATTTACAACTTATTTGACCCCATTTTTTTACGTGAATGACAGCATTCTCGTGCAACTCGTGCAAACAGAGTTATGAAAAGTATGGTGGAGAATTCAAGGACAAATTATAAATGACATTAAAGTGAGGATAACTGTATATTCGTCCAGTTTTGATCATTGACATTCCTGCTGTGTATTAGTAACTTTTGTGAACAAGATTAGAATGTTGCTTTTGCACATATACACATTGATTGGACCTCTCAACCAAATTTCATACCTTATTTTAGGGATTTTTAAGACAGTAGATTTTCAAAAGTTTGTTGAATGTGTTTTGATATTTAAGTGCATTGCAGTTCATGAATACCAAGTTAAAAATTATTAATGGCAACATTTCTAGGCCTTTATTGTAAGCCACTAGACTTCTGTAATGACAAATGTTTAATGTATTAAGGGGAATATACTCTTTTAGTTTTGTAATGTGGCATTCCTTGACCACCGTATCTTTTCTTATGCACTACTTTGTAAACAAACTAAATAGTGTGTTTTAGCTCACATATGCCAAATGAAAAGCAAGACAGTGAACTTATTTCACATTCTTTCTTTAAATTAGGATCTGTAGGACATTGATAAATGTTTGGACAAAGTGAAGCACTATTATTTTCGCACCAAAAAGTCTTAATTGTTGACTTTGAATGTACACAAGAAGTCTTATGTAATTCAATAATAACTTTCTTGTTTCAGTTTTTCTCATTTTTATTTTAGTGAGCAATCCTTTGTGTACTTATAACAGTTGAAACAGTATTCATTTCATTTACCAAAACCGTGTACTTTTTTGCAGGTAAATTTTATAATACCCCACCCACTTTTTTCTAATTTCAAAGTATGCCTCCCCTTAAATGCAATTAATTACAGGTTACAAATACAAATTATGCTTACCAGGTTGTGGACCTAAATGCACTATATGTCACAGCAGTATCTCAGCACAGCATAACACACACACACTCTGTAATCTGTCACTGACGTATATTAAGAACAAAAGAAGACCAAGAACAGACCCCTGAAGCACGCATGCGTTGATATGTCTTTCAGTTGAAAAAGTTGAGCCTACCTATAAAGACTTTTTGTCGCAGCATATTATATAGATCATTAACAATAAAGTTTATGGTATCTCCATTAAACCCATACTGTTTCAATTTGAAAATAAGACCCCTGTGCCACATTACTTAAATCTCAGAATGCTATACCCGTGGATTATTTTCATCAAAGGCTTTATATATTTGATTATAAATGTCAATTAATCGGTGTACTGTCGACTGACCAGATAAAAATACCAGATTGGTGTTTATATAAAAGACTGTTCATATCTAAGTACTTGTAAAAATACTTGAAAATCATGCTTTCAGTTACTTTCCCAACGCAATTAAAAAGGGACACAGCCCGCCCGCTTAGCTCAGTAGGTAAGAGCGTTGGTCTACGGATCGCGGGGTCGCGAGTTCGATCCTCGGGCGGGGCGTATGTTCTCCGTGACTATTTGATAAACGACATTGTGTCTGAAATCATTAGTCCTCCACCTCTGTTTCATGTGGGGAAGTTGGCAGTTACTTGCGGAGAACAGGTTTGTACCGGTACAGAATCCAGGAACACCGGTTAGGTTAACTGCCCGCCGTTACATGACTGAAATACTGTTGAAAAACGGCGTTAAACCCAAAACAAACAAACAAATAAAAAGGGACACAGGCCTGTAATCTGAAGGAACGGACCTATCAGCCTTTTTAAAAAGCGACATTACATTTGACCCTTTACAACAACTTATATGTGTGCTTGTGCGTCTATGTGTCTTTGGCGGTGCCCTACAGTGTTGTTATATCTTACTTGTCTGTTTATCTATGTAAGTAAGTTGTGTGTGTGTCCGTGTACCTGTGTGCATATGCGTGTGCGTATGTGTTTGTCTTTTGTGCATGAGTGTCTGCGCTGCTGTGGTTTACGTTGTAGGGCAACTATGATTAATGAACGTAGCATTCCCTTTTGAATATTTATCCTTGTTCCACTTTCCCCTTCAACCCCCATCCCCTTTCTACCCCTTACCCCATCCTCCCCCCTCTTTCTATATTTTGCATAAAATTAAATGTACTTGTTGGATTTTTTAAGCAACCCGTCTGTAATATTTTCCGTTACAGCTTCTTTTTGTTGTGGGCCTACTTTGCAAATGCGTGACTCTGAGGCTGTCCTTGTGGTGCTCTGTGGTTCCAAGAAATCTACCCTTACCTATTATCTTTTGGGTACGTATTCTCGCGTATACATCGGTTAAAAAGTATTTAGCGGTCTACAATCAGAATTACATTTACGTTTCACCATTCGGTGGCTAAGTCAGAATTACATTTATGTTTCACCATTCGGTGGCTAATTCTATCCGGTTCAGTTGCTTTATCAGTAAATGAATTAGATAAAACACCAATTACGTCTTGTTCTGATACATTAATATCGCCAATTGTTCCATTTGTTTTTCTTGTAAAGTTAGGTTACTCTGAATTAGAATCGTCAACAATTGATTTAGACGACAGTGATTAGTAATATTCAAGACAGAGTTATGTTTTATCTAACTATCGAATAATGAGAGAGACACAGAGAGAGAGAGAGAGAGAGTGTGTGAGAGAGAGAGAGAGAGAGAGAGAGAGAGCTATGGTTCTTTCCTTAATGTGATAAAGAAGCGTACAAAGATTCAAAGTTATATCTCTTATATACTGAAAGATAAAAGAAAGGCATAGGAAAGAATACCGGTCATAACTATAAAGGATTATTTAATTCAATATGAATCTCATAAACATTGAAAATTTAATGAATTCGGATATTCAGAAATTCTTATTTGAATTCAGTAAACATCGTATCCCCAAGAGAACTATTCCGTATGGCTATACACACAAGACACCAACGCCTCATTGATGTACTGATTTTGGTGACGTACCGCCGCTCTTGCTGCAATACATATGTATTGAACGATGCTGAAAAGTCGAAAGTACGATGATGAAAGTACAATGTAAATTCCTCCGCCCATTGCTTGTTTCAGTTTAACATGATTGGTTATCTATTAGAATAAAACGATAAGTCTTTACCTTACTTAATTATAATATAAATTACAGTTGCTAACATGGCATTCATGTACAAAACAAGTTTTGGCGTTTCAACTTGGACAAAGTTTACCCGAAAACGATTCTTAAATAAAATCAAATGTCCTCAATATCTACCTTAAACTTCTCCATTTCCGGCACGAAAATGAGAATTCAATGAAGTCCTTCCACAACGATTGGCTTACATCCAATACATGTAATTACGATAAATGCCTGCTTTATACAACGCTAACTTTGATAAACCGCTAACTGTGTTGTCAAAGTCAATATGAAAATAGTATTATATTCTACTAATGTGTTAAGGATGTAACGCTAGTATGTTTTAAAATTGGAATGTACCCATGTATAGCTGGAAGCAGATGTTGAGAATTTAAGGCAACATTTACAACAAATTACATGTGTTTGTTTATTAGTTTTTCTGGATAAATAATCTAACCTAATTTGATGCTAAATGACAAAATAATGAATTAATTACAGCAGGCACGAATCAAAACATTCTTGCATAAAAGCGACGCAACAAACGTCATGACGTTACATGTCAGTAACCGCGCAAAATTAAAAGCTTGTATAGCTGAAGTACGTTACTTTGGGCATTTTTTTTATCTGAGATAACTGTAAAAAATCCACTATTTGCTAAGATATTCTCTCATCAATCTTCCATTAATATAAATAATGACCAAAATATTGCAGTTTAAATGAATTGTGCAAGTTTGATAAAAGTAATGGCGTAACGTCATTTATCCGGATAACGTAGAATACAGTCAGGACTCGGTTTATTGAAATGAAAATCATTGTATGAACTATTGGCAGCCGTGAGTAAATTTATTTCAACGGCAATGTTACTATCTTTCTAAAGATAAAATATGATGGTAAAACGTTGGACAATCTAAATAATACCAAAAATATGTTTTGAAAACAGCGTGTAAGTAACGGATTTCTTACATTTTATTGTTACCATATGACAGACTATATGTTTATTTACGACTGTGGGAAGTTTCGTAAAAGTTAATATGGTAGAAAATTTTCTATTTGCGAAAATGTCATTAAAATTGCGATTTTCCCTTACACGCTCATTATGAAAACTTGTGTGAGGTCCACATTTTTGAAAGTAACCATGACAACAGTGATGTTTAAAAACATTTCACATTTTGCATTTATCATAGTTTCCTATAAATTTTGCATTTATCATAGTTTCCTATAAATGTTAAATTTATTTTTCCTGTTTGACGTAGTTTCAAAACTACATTAATGACATTTTAATAGAAAATTGTAGAAACAATTTTGATCCGAACGTACATAACTATTTTAAATGTCATGCAGCAAGACAGTTGATGACTGATATTATTGGAGAGATATGAAGGTAAATAATCACGGCCAATTGCTTTCTTTTTAATAATTCGCAATACCAGTTTGATGTTTTCATATTTATTTATTCATATTTTGGTATTAAGTGACTAATTACTACACCAAAATATTCCAAATTTTTGAAAAATAGAGATATCGTGAATGACATTAATGTTACCATGGAAACAAACAACGCAATATATCTAACTTCTACAAAGGATTTGCCATTGATACAGTTTAAGCTTTTTAACTGTATTTCAAAATGGTTCTTGAGAGTAATAATTGCAAGCACATATGATTTTTCCGTATAAAAGTCAGCTTTGATATCAGTTCTGTTTAGATAATGGAAAACAAATCGAATATGTAACTTACTTTAAAAATAAAAAATAAATGTTTTAGAACTACGTGAAACAGGAAAAATAAAATTAACATTTTTTAAAGTAAATATGATAAATGCAAAATATGAAATGTTTTAAACATCACTGTTGCCATGGTTACTTAAAACTTTGAGGTACTATAATGAGCCATGAGTTTTGTATCAGTTAAAATATGAAATTACACGAAGTACTATGAATTGCTACTGCTCAATAGTTTGCATCTACCTTGGTGGCAAGGTATACTACATCCTTCATTTTTTACCTTAAATGAGAAAAAATATAAGTTCTTGTATGTCATTTCTTTAAAACTGTGTAACCAGTTAGAAAGCCATACATTTTTACAGTAAGTTTTATGAAGAGCTTCGGAACAATCCATGAAACAAGAAACATGGAAATGCGACTTAAACCAAGCAAACCGTTCTTAAGAACTAAAATTAAGGATAAATATCCAACTCAAATAATGCATCCTTCCCTAAACATAACCCAGCACACAGACCAACACACACTCACACACAGCAAGCAAACTAGGACAAAGCAAACAAATAAAGGAACAGTGGGGAACCGCCTTGGAACTGTCAGTGGCAAAACCACCTCCGAGGAACTAAAACCGGTTTATGGTGCACCTAGCCCCACTCTCACCACGACCATGTTCCAAAGTCTCAGGACAGTGTAAACAAAAGTTATCCCCGCCAGGTGAATCCCTAACATACGCAATGCCAACAGAAGGCATGTTATGTACAAGACAAAAAAGCTCTTGTATATTTATATAAAAAGCAAAATTGCGTTTTAATGGCTCTTTTTTATCAATGGGTGATTTTTTTAAATCTAGAAACAATGGCATTGAGCTCAAATGCAAAGATTTGAGTTCTATTTCCTTTAAGAAATGAAATGATTTTTTTCTGTTTTCTGTCGTTCATTTCGCATGAACACCGAAAAAAATCATTTCATTTCTTATATTTACATTATATTTTCTTTCCATTTGAAAACAAGATAATATTATAAATTGCACATATTTTGTGGCATTTAACATTAAAATCAGCTTCCCGGCAATTCTGTTCAACACACGGAATAAATGCGACGTCATCTAAGGAACGTTCTCCCTGACTATACGCGGACGTCGTCAAAACAGCGGTCGGTTATCACTAAGCAGCGATGACGTTAATTTCGCGCCTTTCCTTTTGCTGTTCATACGAAATGAACGTCATAATTTTCAATGGAAAAGAATAGGGCGAATGTAAATATTTTTAAATCAACTTTATTTAGTCGATTTTAGTTAAATTCCTGCTATATTATAACCTATTCATTATTGTGTGGCTGTCAGTTCTAAAAACTGCACGAGTTTTTTAAGACATAAATACTGCCTATAACTCACCGAATTCGACAGGTTCTAAATCTCATAACATTAACATAAACATTGGACTTGTGCCTTGTGATCTGTTCCAGATTTACTTATCTATATTTTTTTCAAATTTAAAAAGTGCTTTCGACCTTGTGTTGTTATGTTTTCTGCTCCTTTAGGGTTGAAGGATTAAGGAGTCCATTCAAGGTATCTGTTGAACAGAATTCTACTTAAAGCGGTGTTGAGGGATGTAAGTAGTGTTGCAAATTTCATTATCCTTTATGATCCGACTCGGGTACTTTTGTTGCTTGGTTGTGCTCTGTGCTTTCAGAGGATCTTCTTATATATATAATTTTTTAATTTATTAGAAATTGTAAAAAAAAATCAGTAAAAAGGGATTCAATGAGTTATGTAATTACGAAACCAATTACGTATATAGACAAGCTATGAAATAGGAAATAGAACAGAAAAAGCTTAGATACACTTTATATAGAACTAAATGATTATGATATGCTTTGTGCATCTTACCTTGAAGCGGATATGAATAGCACACAATCTTAACATTGTACTTTTTGTACTTACAAACAAGAGTGTTTATTTGAATATCTATTACAAGTTCAAGTGTAAGATCCTCCTCATTGGCCGATTTGCTACTTCACAACAATGACGAATTTATGAGTTGAATTCTATAAATATCATTCTATGAAATGTATTGTTACTATTTTACGGTTTAAACGACAGTAAAGCATTTGTGAACGGCTAATATGGGTGCAAAATCGTCCATAAGAAAAATAGTGAGTAAATGTTACCATAGTCATTAACTGATAATGTACGTGCTATAGAATTTCTCAATATGGTATTCGATTTCAATTAAGTTGTTCTAATTTCTAATTCTAATTCATGACTTTTTCCTTATTAGACTTCTTTTTGAAGACAGTTAACGGTAGTTTGTTATTTGTAGTAGATTAATAATGTCTTGTGTCGTTATGATTGGGAAAAATTTAAATGTTTTAAATATCAAAAAGCAAAATTGTAGATTTTTGACAGCATTAACGAAGTATGATTGTATATTTAGAGTTATTATAGCTGCCACTAGCAGCTCATGGTTTTCCATATAGGCGACTCCTCCAGTAGAATTTTAGTCATGGTATGTAGAAACTCAAATTGCTGAAGCTTCCCCTGGTTCTTCAGCGTGCAGTGTGTAAACAGCCTACGCGGATTACATCCAAAACATGATTATTGTTTGATATATGGAGAGACCAGCCTCATACGTGGTATAAGCCTACAACTTCCCTCTCGTGAAGCCAATAAACTGAGCTATACAGGACTCTAATAATAACTGATAACGATTACTTATTATTTAGGTATCGGTGGTGTTGTCGATATATTCAGTAATGTTTTATGCTTTTCGATGAAAACCTGGGAATTATCAGTGAAATATAGGCCTAGTTTGTTCACTATAGTTATCGAACTACCTCTAGTCAACGGATATGATGTATTTCAAAACTATAGTTCAACTAGTGGATCGGCGCGACTCCTCTAGTATCGGGGCGGAGAAAGATAAGAAAATGTTGACGAGGCTGTGGAACTGAACACATGAATCCCGGAAGAATGTGTTTGGATAGAAATGTGACCTGTTTTATTGTCAAAAGATTTTTTAATGTGTTAGGGAAGTTCCTATCGGCGCCGCTATATTTGTAAAACTATTTCCGGCACTGGAGAGCAGTACGCTTTACTGTAGTAGCAATTAAAGAACGTTCGGCTACTCGCAAGTGCAGAAACAATTCATGCGTCCTACTATACTATACAATAGTTACTCGTCAAACTAGGCCAAAATATACTTATACACTGCGTTTTTAGCGTAAAACGGGATGATAATTATAGTCGCGCTTTTGTTGTTTATAGTTTTATTTTTCTAGAATTTTCAGATCAAAATGCTTGTAATCATATAAGTAATATATTCATAAAAAAGTGTTCTGTCATTATTTAGCGTTTACATGGGACTTTTGAAAACTTCACATACCCGTAACAAAGGGAAACCCCGACGGGAGATTTGATGAAAGTTTACAACTGCACATGCATTATTTCTTACTAATTTAACTTATTTCTGCCAACATAAACTTAAATCCAGTTTAAATATATTTGATTGTGTAAGGAAGAAAAGATAATATAAACCCCACGGAAGGATGCCTATTTTGTAATGGGAATTCACCCCCGTGAGAGATTTAAAAATCAAAATAGTAATGTTGCGACAAACGGTGAACTTGAATTTAACATCTTTAGTTTAAAATCATGGTCTAAGTTCATTAACAAATTAGCCGGAAGTTTACGAAATTTAACAGAACTGGAATGTGTCTGTAGGACATAGGGTGTGCCTCCACTTGTACATTTGTCACAAATAAGGGGGAATAATTCAAATGTTTGCAGTCTTAATGGGGTATAGCCTCAACAAACATTTTATGAAAAGGATTCATTATTCTAGGCCATATACTTTTTGAGCTATGAGCATCACAAACAAAAAATCCACTATTTTGGCTTTTTCAAGGGCCATAACTCTGTAATAAATGCAAAGATTCTCAGGAAGAATGCCAAGTGTGCAAGGACATATCATGATAAAGACTCAAGCAAGGTTTCATGAATTTACGTCAAATACTTTTTGAGCTAGGCACATAATTAGGTGAAAATGTGCATTTTTATACGATTTCAGGGGCCATAACTTTAAAAATACGGGGTGGAGCCTGCCAAAAAATAAGAGGTGTGCAAGTTTATATCATGAGAAAGACATATGCAAGTTTTCAACCATTTATATTAAATACTTTTTGAACTAGATGCATCACAAGGTGAAAATGTGCATTTTTGACTATTTCAGGGGCCATAACTCTGAAAATAGGGGGCGGACCAAAATAAAAAATAGGAGGTGCACAAGTTCATATCATGATTAAGACTCATGCAAGGTTTCATGAATCTATATCAAATACTTTTTGACTATTTCAGGGGCCATAACTCAGAAAATAGGGGGCGGAGCCAGACGAGAAATAGAAGGTGCGCAAGTTCATATCATGATAAAGACACAAGCAAGGTTTCATCAATTTATATCAAACACTTTTTGAGCTAGGCGCGTCACAAGGTAAAAATGTGCATTTTTTACTTTTTCAGGGGCTTTAACTCTGAAAATAGGGGGCGGAGCCAGACGAAAAATAGTAGGTGTGCAAGTTCATATCATGATAAAGACTCATGCTCGGTTTCATCAATTTCTATCAAATACTTCTTGAGCTATGCGCGTCACGAACTTCGGACGGACGGAAGTACTCACGATATGATACTTAAGTGACTTTACAATGTTAAATTTTAGCCACATAAACCCAAAAATTAGTCACATAAACCCACTTTTGGACACTTTTTAAAGTGACTGTCATATACACAAACCCTAACCTACTAGACACTCAAGTACCAATTGGTTAGCCCGGACGGACGGACGCACGTACGCACGGACAAGACCAAATCTATATGCCCCCACCACTCATGGGGGGAAGGTGGGGGTGGGGTGCAAAAAGCATCTGAACTAGAGTGTTGGTTTCGGAGAGATAGGTAGGAAGGTTTTAAGTCTTCTTTTTTCTATCTAACTTTTCAATGATCTATTTAGGTAGTATACTTTCTTTTTCATTGCGAGTGGTTTCGAAGCATTTGCGATTTTTCTGACGTCTCAGTTTGTAGAAAGCATTTGTCTACCTAGCTTACTCATTTGGCTTATCGGGATGACTTATTTTATGATATGATATTTTATAGTTGTCATTCCTCTAAGCCTTATTCGTATCTGCATTTTACTGATAGGAAAACGAAGGCATTAAAAAATCCAAAAGAGTCATAATATACTGGTCGACTTACTTGCTTTAATAAATTAAACATCAGTATTTATGTAGAAACTTCAAATTGATTGAATCTAATTCATATTTTTAAATAAGAGACTTATATCTTCAAAAATATGCCGTGACAGGTGCGAGGAGATATCTACCCTGAGACCGGTTTCAATAAACAGCACACTGCCGATGACACTAAATTGCAGAAACAAAACACAAAATATACATTCATAAAATGTCAGCGAGGCAAGTTTATGCTTTAATGTCAACATAAATTCATTGTCAGAGATGTAATCATTAGAAATACTGTGTACATGTACCAGAAAACGTTCCCAACGGATTTGATTGGGGATTTCCTAACAGAAATATACAGAATAAGTTTGGACGTGACGGAGACAGCGACAGTCAAATGTTATCACGCTGTCCCGAAACGTCCTATTATTTGGAGTATTGTCTACCAATTCGAATGAGATGTGTAACACTTTCTTACCAGTTTTAGGTCAGCTGTGATTATATAATAAGTGTATGTACATGTATGTATAATAATACTGAGAAAGGCAGACTATCGTCTTATACTTTAAATACGACGGTATTTTGATTGTTTTCTTATGCATAGCAAGTTGTCGGAATATGTCACCTAACTTTGTTCGTTTTTATCCTTGTGTAGCCAAGTAGGTTAGAAATCATGAAACAAGATACCATTAACGATACAAAGTGCAGGAAGAAAAAATCTGATGATAATTAAAATTTGCAGCGTTTCCTTGATCTATAACAAAATAATATATATTTTGAAATTAACTTGCATACAGCAATTTCGCATATAACAAAGAATTTTCTTTTCATAGTCTGAGGCATGCTCTATCTGACAGCTTGAAAAGGACCCAAGAAACTTAAAGTTTATACAGTACCTCGCTGTATGGTATGTATATCTATATGGAACGTACGTTATCTCAGTAAAGGACCACTTTAGGTGCTTGTAAACACTGAACGTAACATTGAAATATAGGAAAACAAAACAGATACAGAACAATGAAAAAGTTTACCCTCAATAAAAGAAGTGAACGTGTTTAATCAATCTGTTGGTACAATATTAAAGTAATTATGCATAAAGTAGTTTAAAATGTAATACATTCACTTCAATAATAAAAACTATTCCGCACCCAACATTTTTGTGCACATGTAAACGAAAATGACGGTGATCCACTACTGCACAGTATTGTAGGACTCTTGGGTTCCTTGAACAATACGTTGTGTTGATCTTATGTTTTTCTTGGGGTTTTCTCCAACAAAATGTATCGCCTCCTCATCCAAGATCCATGTTTTGATGCTTGTCCGTTAAATTTAGTAAACTTTCGGCTAATTTGGTAACGATCAAACACCGTGAAATTGTTACCTTTTTATTTCTCTGTGGACGCAAAGTTTAATTGATGTGATTGCTACCGTTATGAAAGATGACATTTTCTATTTTGGGATTCTATCATATTTTTAACGGAAGGAGATTCGGTGAATTTCATTGATGCGTACACGAATAACTAGGTATGGCAACGAACGGCATTATTTTGGTATTCGAATATTCGGTCAACCGTCCTTACTAATATTCCGTCATCAACTGATAAAAAACTCAAAATCTTATGTGTTTATTGTACACAATCAGCGTCTCGCATACATTTTACCTTGGTTTACACTGAAAATGATTAATGAAAATGCACATATTGCTTCTAATAAGTTAAGATTTCTTTTTACAATTTCTCAAGAAAAGTATGACAAACTGCAAAAAATATGTTATCTTTATGGGCCGAAACTTTTTTATCTCTACATTTTGCTTCTTCTATGAAAGTTCAATCCTCATTTGTTTGAACCCACCTCCGCAAACAAATAGAAAAAAATGAGAACAGAAGAAATGCAATGAGGGTCAAGTGTTTTTATCTCCGTCATCTAAAATCATTTTTCCACTAATCAGCGAACTATCGAGAGAAAACATCCCAGGAGTAGGCCTTTCCGGACTTTTAAAAGTGTTTCTTTGTTTGATTAAAGTGCAATCTGTGCATTATTTGTGGGGATTCATGATAGAAATATAAATATATAATCAAAGGATTTCAAGGGATTTTCCGTCAGAATTTTAATTTAGTTTCAGTTATTATTTCGCATTAAGTCATGCATTTATTTCCTTATTTGTATATTTATGTATTACACATACACCTTATTATACTTGTATGATCTACTATATAATACTGTATGTAAAAAATAGAAAAAAATCATATCACAGCGGTTCTGTATTCAAAAGCATCATCTAGCTTTTATATATGGCGACTCTTGGTTATGAGTTTAACAATCTAGCCTATGCTTTGCATTTTAATACAAAAATATTTGTTTGCGATAATATTCAGTTAACGTTTAAAATATTGTATTGAAATTAGCTTTTATCACCGTTCATATGTGATACTGTTACATTGCACATTAAAATTTGAAATGATAATGTAACAACCACATCTTAAAAGTACATAATTATTCAAAGGCATATCAAATTTTCTTCATGCTAATGAACGCTTTATTCACTTTTCTCAAAGGCATGATAATCTAAACTGGCACACCTTTCTAATGCACCCATTTGATAATATATTTAAACCGTACAAACTTCTTTTTCACGCTAAAATCAAGAATATCAAATTTCAAATATATTCCACTATTTTTCATGAATATTTTAATCCATTTGATGCAAAACAAATTAATGTGACTTAGTTTAGTTTTCAAATTAAGTTTACTGAATGATATTTCTTTTATAGATAATTTTCAGCTTTTATGAATGAATTATCCTCCTTTAAAAGAATTTTTATGTTTCATGTAACACCTAATCATACACAAGTGTTGCCAAGAAATAGCAAAACCTAAGAAACTTCATGCTAACACCCTTGCATTGGCAGTGGCCTTGCCCCACCAGAACAATTTTGCCTCATGATAAACGTCCGAACGTTCGACACTGCACAACATCCCTGCACCCTCAACTCCCCTTGGTTGTCAAAGGTCAACGTTGACCCACGAAATTAAGTTTTCTCGTCCACGGACAACACAGAATATATAACTTCAGGATGGGAGTCTTCTCTTAGTTTCATGTAAAATATTTGTGAAATATGCACAACTTTTAAGACAAGCAGGCCAGAGTATCAGTGCTTCGTGCCCCTTGAAACCATTCTTATATTAATAAGTTCTACAATCTTTTACCATTTCTCTGTAATGAAACCCTTTGGATATTGCATGCTTTAACTTAAAAAGTTAACATTTCAACACAATTTTGAATCTTCTTTTTTATTTTTGACAAAGTAACAAATCACTCATAGTCATTGCGATCTAACTGTTTCATATGTAGTATTTTAGTTGATCTTCAAGCAATGGGCACTGTTTTAGAGGATAGAGCTGTACTGCAGAACCACTAGCCGGGCTTGGAAGGCAAGTAAATCAATGTCAGCCACCTTTACCACTCGGCGAAGGATGTCCTCAAACAGAACTGAAATGGCCACCTCAAAAATTCTGCATGACATAACAAAATGCAAATACTTTTATAACGATAACATTTATAAATCTTAAAATTCTTGGTGATTCATTTTTAACGGGTTAAAACAAAGCATAATACTTACCGCGCCATGTTTTATTTTGATTTATAAAGCTTAACAATAGATAAAGATATTTAGTCTGATAACTGAATGCATGTTTAACTACCCTTTTGATTACAAATATGATGACAAGAAGCGAAATACATATGAATGGGTATTTAGGCATTTTGTTTTTTAAAATTGAATACTTTCAACCTCAGGCTATTTAAGGAAATAAAAACTCAGCTGAAAACTGGCCAATGTTCTTTAACGTTCAAAGATATTTAGAACTTTCTGTCTATAAAAGCACTCTTTTAATCACTTTATATATATATAACTCTCAAAAGCGTTTGTCACGCCATTGAAATAAGATAAAAAATAGAAGGAATCTAGCTTTATTTAATATGATACAATATATGCCTGAAAATAATAGTTTATCATCTTCGATATCTAATATCAATTGTGTTTTTTTTTTCAAAATAATTGAAATTTTAACGTTCATCTCGAGGCATGCTCCTTTAACTGATTTTATTCTCTGAAGAATACCATAATAATTTTATTCTTTTTCAAGTATTAATAGCATATAGGAACATTATAATTTGTCTGAACTTGCGTTCTTTTCTGTGCATATCTGTTTATCAATCTGACTGCTTAATGTTCCAATTATAAAGTGACAAAATGCGTTCATTGCTCATCATAGCTGCGACCTAAACCTTGTAATTATTTGGGTTCATACAAGATTTTGTAAGATTATTATTTGCGTCATTGATTGATCTCTAGTACTATATTTACTGTTGGGGATCATACAAGATTTTTGTTGTATTGAAAATATTTTTTTTTAGTTCAAGGCTGAAGGACCTACAGCACAAGACAATGACATTTCGTTGTCCAGAGATGCTTCTGGTTCAACACCTACAAATCTGGTAAACAGTGCACAAGAAATTCTGGACAACGACATTTCGATATCCAGAGATGCTTCTGATTCAACACCTACAAATGTAATTAACAGTGCACAGGAAATTCCGGAAAATATTACAGAATCGGCTGAATCGGCTGAATCGGAATCGGAATCGGAGAAAAGTGAAACGGACATAAAAACTCACAGTTACTATTCTTTAAATGGTATGTTAGCTTTTAGTACCCTTTCAACGACAGAAATCCTTTTCTGTACTTTATACCCTTCTCTTGTTCAAAAGGTGATGAATTAAATTTTTATGACGACCAATCATTTATCTTATGGCACTTTGATCACGAAAAATTTTCCCTTTTTGTTGGATTGTTCAGGAAGGAAGTGTGTTTGCTAATATGTTCAGAAGAAAATTATTAAGTGTATGTAGTTTACTGAAATAAAATAACTAATGCAATTTACTTGATTACAACTACTTGTGCAATTTCCTTAAATACAATTACTTAAGCAATTTACTTAAATACTAATTTATTACTATGGCAATTTAATTAATTACAATTACTTATGTAATTTACTTAAATGCAATTTCTCTTGCAATTTACTAAATTACAATTACTTATGCAATTTTCTCAAATACTATCACTAATGTTATGTACTTCAATACAAATACCACAGATTATTGACTTTTGATATTTCATACATGTTGCAGACTGTTTTGAAATGTTTTAAATGTTGACGTAATTATACAAGCATGATTTTTTTTTATATATTTACTGAAAACCGTGACATTATATGATGTAAGCTATCAATTAACCACTGAAAAAATATGATCCATGTTAAATGTGTGTGGTTTTCAACTGTAAACAACTCGTAAATGACACAAAATATAGAGTTTACATACTTTATAACCTATTCCATAAGGCTATCAGCCCATCATGGCGTAGCAAGCATACACACATATATTGCGAACAGCGAACACATATAAATAATTGCACAACGTTAAATTTTATAGAAGGTCGGACAATTATTTTTACGAACAATTTCATTTTAAATTCATTTAAATAACTCACAATGTTTTTGTTAGACTAAGATACATCAATCTACATATAATATAGATATGGTAGACGCATTCTTTATGAAAAGAATTTCAACAGAATTTAGGTATTATACATCTTCAACCTGATACTCTGCATTTCTCGATGAAGAAATCGCGACTGAAAGTTATGCAATTGCATTACATTTATACAGTCAAACGGTACCAAATTAACATAGATGCAAACCAACACTAACTAAGGCTAAATTTCCGATCTTAACGCAACGAAATGTTAGAAAGGCTACTAATTTTAACACCAATATAATATATACACAGACTTATCAATCTTACTGACGAATGCAAAAAGGATAGCATGGACACATTTCTTCTAAATATATGTATAAGATAATCAAGCCTACTAGTATTTGAAAACAATGACATTAATTCGAAATGACTGACTTACAGATTGTTATTTTCATATATAAAATATATGTGTACATTTTGATATTTCGTCAATATCGTTTTCTTTTTATCTTTTGAGTATTTAATTATATTAACTGAAGAAACTTTCGTATGAACAGAGACTGTGTAAGTGTTTTTATTTACCCAGCATACAATACTTTTCCACCTGTTTAAAAATACAGTGCACTTCTAACTCGAGACTTTAAAATTATAGGTACTAATGTAATACTATGTCAGTTGAGTTTCATTGCAAAATATGAAGCCGTCTTTGTTTAAAATTGTTTTAAAAGTATGAATTTTTGAACTCGCCCCGCTTCGTCAGTCGTCACCATGGTAACGCTCACCGCTACATTTCTAAGACCGATATTGAAAGCCAATTCTAATTTTACTCAATTGTTTTAATCTGGTAAATAGGTTTCTTAAGGTGGGTAAATGTGACAGATGTTTTGAAAGATTCTTCTTATATGTATTGTACATAGAGTACACGAAACAACTCATTACCCAGAATTCCCAAAAGGGCGGATGCATGAATGAAAGGTCAAGCCCATTGCTACATAAAAGAAATAATGACAATGATAATAATGATAATGACTTTACTTATATAGAAGTATCACAGTTCAGCGAGTCCAGCCTTCCGTGTTAGCCTCTTGAAAAGCATGTACATTTTACAGCATATTTAAGTGATACAAAAGTACTTATCAAGTACATTGGAATAAAATAACTAGTCAGAATAAAATAGGAAAGGAAGAAAATACACGAAAGTGCACTTAACGTTGTAATTACCATATAATTGTTCAAAATCAAGAGCTCTTCTGGCTGAGATAAACTTAGAAGTAAAGATGAATTAAGTATAATAATTTTATATGGTATTAAAGTAAGTTCATGATAGTTTTTTTTAAAGAAATGGACATTCCCATTCAAATATTAACATCTAAATATTGCAAAGCACATTTTACATTTGAATGCTTAAATTTGTTTAAAGACATCATTAATGATTGCTTATGTTAAAATAGATGCTGAAAGCTAAATTCCTGTGACAACAGTTTTGTAGGCTTCCGCTTGTTAGGGATTCGATTATGAAATGTTTTGTGATAATTGTA
The DNA here is from genome assembly GCF_021730395.1 of Mercenaria mercenaria. Classification (NCBI taxonomy): domain Eukaryota; kingdom Metazoa; phylum Mollusca; class Bivalvia; order Venerida; family Veneridae; genus Mercenaria; species Mercenaria mercenaria. The sequence goes on from NC_069365.1 coordinate 17,288,494, forward strand.
AATTGGAAACACACACGACGGTTTGACCAAACTGTTGGTAACTGAACTGAGTAAATGTCAACAAAGTGGTTGCATCAGCATGTCTTTGTAGTTATTTATCAAAAACATAATGTAGTCGTTTTGATCTCAGGGATGGAATAACCAGCATGCTGAAGCACTGCGCAAATATTTCCATGGTTATTTTAGTACATGATTAACGTTACAGGGCATACTAAATAGCTATATATTTTCTCATGGTTTTACTACATGACATCAGAAATAAATTTTCGTATTTTTTCTTCATTTACCTTTCGCCTAGCAAACTTTTGTGTTGAACTGAAGACCGGTCAATAGCACAAACTATGAACCGGCGACTTATATAAGGAGTCATTTAAAAAGTTCATTTATAAATAAAATAGAGATAAAAAATTTCCCCACGTTCGTGAAAATACATGTCTCCCAAATAAATACAGTTTATATGAAAATTAGCGAAAATTCTCTACATTGTTTTGCGAGATAATATCACTACAGATAATTAGTTTCGTAATTAAATCGTAAATCACTTTGTCAGAAATATTCAAACTCTTCAGCAATTAATTTATGTATTTACAATGGATCGGAATTTTTGTTTCACAAAAATCGCCGTCAAAATGAAAGGGGGACTCCGCATCCAACGTACATGCGCAATCTTATTAGGGTACCCATGGGTTTCTAAAATGAATGCGCTTCAAACTGGGCAAGTAATCATGCAGCATTTATTGGTAAGAAACAGGCACTATGTTGTTTTTGCTGTGTCCGTTGCCATACAAAAATTGTCAAACCGACGAAATGAAGATACCACGGGTATTTTGAATAAGTAATTTTGATACAATTTACCAAATGGCTGGACTGGTGGGAAGCAAAAGTAAAGTTCAATCTGTAAATTGGAAATAGAAATTTAAAAAATGAAGAGACTTTGAAGCATGTGTTTTTAAGTTAATATTAAATTATGAACTATAAAATAAGTACATTTCCTAACCATTGTTATACCCGTTTGGGCCTCTGTAATCTAAGTAGATGTCATTATGCACTACCCTTGAAAATAATTACCTTATCCATTTTATTTGTGGAAAGCACGAATCAATACACAATGTCTTGGTCTCATGGTTTTCAGAATTATATTCATTTTCTTGTACAGATATTGGAAACACAATAAGAGAAGAAACAGAGACAGTGGTGAGTCAGTTTATGTTAATACAGTGTCTGCATAAATACTGGTGACTGCCTTTTGTCAGTTACGCTGTGTCGCTTTGTCAACACCGCCGAAACGACAGAAATGAATTGCGACGAAACAAAAGAACAACACATGCTCACACCAATAATGACGTCTTAAATCTTTCGTCTTGTTGTTCTGTCATAGATCATAACAACAGCAAATCAAAGCGCCAGTTGCATTTTCTTCGTTCTGTCGTTTTGGCTAGGCGACAGAACAAAGCAAATAAACAACGACAACATCAAAAGCTGAGAATGTCGTTTGGTCGTTTTGACGGGGTGATACAGTCAAAAAAAACTGCATATAATCATGTTGTCGTTCTTTGCAGGGACGATTGAATGAGAGAACATAAGTAAGCAGAAACCGGCCACTATATGACTTAGTCTAGCAAACAATAGAAATAACATTAGATCGAGGTGTCGTGGTTAATACACTAAAACATATCTATCCATCAAGTTTGTAAAAAGTAATCCTGAAATTTTACTTTAAAACTCGTGGCAGTTTATCGAATATACAGTAAGACAAAGTGTTTACTGTAAATCACACGGGTGACAAATAATTTTTTCGAGGCCCGCATAGTGATAAATGTTTGTCGCCATAAACAATTGTAAATAGATAAATAAAAAAACTTGTCTCACCGTCAATCTTTAATTTAATTTGAATTTGAAGTGATATGTATATACGGTTTAAATAACAGGAGTTTATTACCCTGTCTATTGTTAGACTATCTCTTTTTTTCTTGCCAAAGAAAATGCAGTAACATGAAAATACAGCAAAATGCTTTGCAAGTAAATAAACATTTGGCGTGAAGGGCCTCAAAATAAATTGTTATAACCCCATGTAAATTAGTATATATACTATCATGAGAAAACATTTATAATTAGCATGGAGTTTTAGACATTATTGACTCCATTCGACATTAAAGAAATATCTATAAAATTTCAATATAAAGCAATACAGTATTTTATGATTTTATTATATTCGGAAGTTAACTAAACTGAAAACGAACATGATCTGCATGCTATGGCTGATTATTGCAAAGTATGGTGCTTACAGGCTCATGCGTCAAAGACTAGAATTATGGTTCTTTGGGGAAGCAAGAGAGGCCTGAACAAACTCCCAGTTGTTTTCTTCAATGATCATTCCTAATTCGCTGTACAGTTTAATCACAATGGTATTTATTGAACAGGCCAGGAAAGCAATGTCTCAGTAAATAAATAAACGGGTTATTGCTGCTACGTTTAGTTTGCTACACTTCTTTGACATAATGGTAGCCAATATTTCATTAAATGGGTCGAAAGTTTTGGGAATCGTGGACTGTACTTTAATTGATCAGGTTCAGTTAAAAATATTACAGTTATTTATAAATTTACGAAGAGTACGTCTAATTGTGTGGTTTGTGTTGAACTTGGACTTATTCAATTATCAATGCATATTAAGTGCAGTATTGTTTTGTTTCATATTGGAGCGTATAGTTGAAGCCTAGGAATGAGAAAATACTGTCTATAATATTAGTGAAACAATAATCTCAGTGATAAATGGATTACGTTTATAAGACATCATATGCAGCGCATTTGTTTGTCTAACTATTGATTGTATCAATATGTCGATTGCCCAAATAATATCATATCAATTAAATTTGCAAGACGGAAAGATCAAGTTTTACAAGAATGGCACAGCAAACTACATATGAGCAAATGTTTGAGCACTCGAATATATATATAATTTAGCTGTTACTTTATGTAAATTCAGGTGTATGAACCACAAGCTACCAACTTAAAAAAGTCGTTTCATGTAATTAGATAGAGGTCTGCGTGTTTTTCATCTTTGTAATTCAAATGATTTTGAAGAAGAGTACCATTATCTTTTTCAATGTAATCAGTTTATGAACACCTCCCCCCCCCCCCACACACACACCGTTACTACTACACTCACTCTAAGACTTTAATACTATTAACTTAATATAAACATCTATGAATCTCAACTGTACATGTACAAATTGGGCCATTTCTAACCAGTCACCAACATAATGCATATAGTTCAATTATTTGTGAACGGATTTCGTTCAAATTTTGAATATAAATAATTTGTCACATTAGACTTACATCCCCGCAATTTAATCCCAATTGATAAACATATAGTTATAAAACTTAAGTAATAAAAATTTAACGTAAAATCTAAATTCACAAAATGGTATACAATGTGAAAAGTAACTGGATAAGAGATCAGTTTGTACGTCGGAGTAATAAATGCTTCTTGTGTCCCCCCATGGCTCTCACAATATGCACACACCTCTGCCTCATCGACAGCACGTAGGTCTGGACGACCCATTTGGGGAATGTTCCCCATTCCTGCACAAGGGCCTGTTCCAGTTCACGGAGATTGCGAGGGGCTGCGGGTCGCCTCTTTACTCGCCTATAATAATAACATTGAGATCCAGGGACTTAGACAGGAAAGGCAACTGCCGCACGTTCTGCTGTTGCAGCAATATCTGTGTCGTACGAGCGGTATGGACCAATGCTCCGTCTTGCAGCAATTGCATGCCACATCCACCGGCTCATAGGTGCTGTATTGCGACAGGGACAAAGATGTCCTGGTACCTAGCTGAATTAAGATTTCCGCAAACAAATATCAAGTCTTGGTGTGTAACGACACTCCGACCCATCACGGAACCACCGTCATACTGGTCTCGTTTAAACACACAAGCATCGTTCAGTCTTTCACCTCGACGGCTGTACACTCGCATCCTTCCGTCATTGTGGTACACGTTAAACCAATTCTAGTCCGTGAACAGGACACAGCATGTGTCATACGTTTGTACCAGCGGATGCATCGCTCCCGCTGTTGTCGGTGACGTGGTGTCAGAATAAGTCCCCCGAATGGCCGCCTAGATCTTATCCCAAGTTCGCGGAGCTGCCGGGTGGCTGTTTGTTGACTTACGGGTCCAGCTTGCGTCCTCGCAGCGCATGTCGCGGTTCGAAGATGATCTGACACGATCCACGCTTTCTGTGCAGGCGTTGTCACCCTTCTGTGAAGCTGTCTAGGCTCATCATAAACTCGGTCTGTGCGCTGAAACTTCTGCCGAAAAGTAGCCTTGGTGGACACGTCTACCAAAGACTCGGGCGACCTGTAAAAAAAATAATTCAGAATTAGTTTTCACTGATAAATTTACATTTGTATCATAATTCATTTTATCATATACCTATATAAATTCTGGAAAAAAATCGGCTTGTAATTCACAATTAAATATAAACAGGCAGAAAAAAATCCGTACTGTACCTTTTACATTCCGTATTGTACCTTCCGTATTGTATGCTGCCGGACTACTTCCATTTATATGCATGACATGACACAGTTCTATGAAAAGTGCACATAAAAACATCACTTAGTTCCTTTTTAATATCGATAAACATTGAAGATTTCGTTCAATAACAAAACAAGAAACAAAAAGGAAGAGGTATATAATAAAAGGGTCATTATAACAGTAGCTAGATCTGAGATTTTGTATTCGGTTCTCGTGGATTTTGCAAGGTCGTATCACACTCGGCGCATGCGCGCCTCGTCAGATCCGATCTGGTAAAAATCCACGAGAGCCGAATACGAGCTACTGCTATAATAACCCTATTGTGAAGTAAATATTTGTAGTCTAATTATCGTTATATAAATAAAATCCGATATACTTACGTGTCTGAGTGAATGCCCGGCTTGCAACATGCCGATTGCGCGACCACGCTCTTGGATATTCATCACTTAAGGGGGAATGGTACTTTGTCAAAATTTAAGATTTGCTGATTGTCTTATATACCAAAATAAACTTGAAGATATTTCCAATTGATATCATCATCTTTTAGAGCAATAAACATGCGTATGACGTTACCATGACGTCGCAAACATGACCCGTTTTCGCGCTTTTTACGTCCGTTAATGGTAGCACTAAAATAGTATAAAACTCGATACTACAAGCGTATTGTTGGCGTCAATGCATTAGATTATATATCAAACGACAGAATAAAGCAATTTCTTAGTGATTATTAACATGAACAGGTATTTTCTATCCGAATTTTCGAAGGAGGTTCGAAAACAGACATTTGGTTGTTTAAGAAAATTCAGGAAGAAAATCGATTCTGATCCATTTTGCAAAAAATTGGCCCGTGGAATTTTTGCTAAATTTTTGTATGTGAAAATTCATTATGTTGTTAATATCTATGCCAAAATAGAAAAACGTTCACCGAAGCGTTTTTGTAGTAAAACCGTTTGAACTTGACTACTGCAGCGTCGTTAAAAGACATGTAATCGTTATGTAACGTTACATGTGTTTATTTTAAATGGCTTGTCATAATTCTACCTGGAAACCTATAAACAAGCAGTTATGAGACATGAATTAAATATTTCAATCTAATCGTAAAAATATAACATACAGTATTCCAAAATATTTTTATTGAAAAGTGCGTGTCTTTTAAATTACTAGAAGTTCTTGATGTTCATTTCAATAGCCACTTCATGCACCTTTTTCAAACTCAGCTGCTCTCTAAAATAAGTCGCGATAAATACGGACAGTTCAGAAGGCTAAAAAAGTTAAGTTTTTGAAGAAAGGGAGTGTCGGGAGTGATAATAAAACGGAGAAAAGCAAAATAGAAGAATCGTCGATTATGCATATTTTGGTAATGTATTTGACAATGGTTGCAAAATATGCGGAAAAAGAATTTACTGAAGCCCGCCCACTTAGCTCAATAGGTAAGAGCGTTGGTCTACGGATCTCGGGGTCGCTTGTTCGATCCTCGGACGGGGCGTATGTTCTATTTGATGAATGACACTGTGTCTGATATCATTAGTCCTCCACCTCTGATTCATGTGGGGAATTTGGCAGTTACTTGCGGAGAACAGGTTTGTACTGGTACAGAATCCAGGAAAACTGGTTAGGTTAACAGCCCGCCGTTATATGACTGAAAAACTGTTGAAAAAATGGCGTTACACTCAAAACAAAGACTTTACTGGAAAAAAAACTATTTTCCGAAACTAAGTATGGTCTATATAGTGTACTACATTCTAAAATGTAAAATCTAAAATGCTATGGCATTTTACGGAACCTCTATTTAATAAACGTTGCAGCTGCATTAGGTAAGCATGGGATAATTAAAATACAAACATTTCCGCACAGTTCTATCCGAATGTGAATTTCGTTTAAATTGTATTAATGATACAATTAAAGGCAGATTTATAGAATTTAAGTAAGTACTACAGGAATAAGACTGTTAAAAAAGTTGATTGATTATCTGAATCAAGTTTTTACGCTCGTTTCATAAGGTATGGCGGGTAGTTTTAACATATGTTATTTGAGCCGCGCCATGAAAAAACCAACATAGTGGCTTTGCGACTAGCTTTGATCCAGACCAGCTTGCGCAGTCTTGTCAGGATCTATGTTTTTCGCTTTTAAAGCCTATTGCAATTTAAGAAACCGTTAGCGAACAGCATGGATCCTGACCAGACTGCAAAGCCACCGTATGTTGGTTTTCACAAGGCGCGGCTCATTTCATTTAAATATTTCTGTTATTTGTTATTTGTTGCACAGGACGGGGAAAAAACCTGAATCGAAACGACTAAATTATGAATTTTAAACATGCCATCACGGACAGGTACCCCTTCCGTTTACATGACGACATAACGATATAGAATGATGAATGTTCGTCCAGATGCCGTCGCGGCTTGTTTCACAATATTATCTTTCCTAAAATTCAATAAAAAATATATTAAAGTTTGCAATGTTGGTCCAGATAGAAACTAGCAGTATACACTAGAGAACGATCACTCAAAAAGATGCTAAATCCGTTCCCGATCCTGGATTATGTACTGAGCTTTTATTTTACACGTATTTTAGAAAGAATAAGTTTGAATAGAATGGCTGTATAATAAGTCTTAATAAATTAAGAATGCTTATATTTTTAATAAAAAAACAGCCAATGAGCAACAGTAAGCTTGTCTACCTGCCTGACATAACTGAAATACTGAAAGGGCCGTAAAACAGGATTCTATCAATCAAAACAAACAATAATATGAATTCATTTGGAATTTCCATATAAGCCGACAATCTCGCATGTTATGCGCCCTTTTCCGAGGTCACCGTACCGCGCTACTGATAATTTCCTGACAAGCCAACACGATGCTAGTACAAATCTATACTTTAGGTTGTGTTTCTGTAATAAGAATGTATATAACAGCCGTACTTAATCAGTATCTGTTTGTCTCCCTTGGCTATATTTTTGCGAGAAAACAAAAATGGGATAATCTCGTAAATATTAGAGTAAAGAAATATTATCAATAAATCTATCTATAAATATAAATTTGCCATCAAAATATTATGATTGTTTCAAAGCAACTTATTACATAAAATAAATACACATACAAAAATAAAATGTATGTAAATTTAACACTCCCATGTGAGTGATAATTATCTATGACTACTGTATAAGTAAAATAATTTTCTAACAGTTTGAGTGAAAAAGAGCAATATTTTTATTGAGGGTTTTCTGTCAATTATTTATGTTAATTTCGTTTTGAAAATTATATAATTATTGACCCTTGAGCCATTGGATATGCTATGGTAATCACTGGAAGAGGTCAATATTGTTCTCCTCCGTTGAATATCACATCATATCCGATGGCTTAACAGTCAATAACTGTTTTATTATATGGGTTCAAGTTTATAAATAAGTAACGAATATTGTTGCAACATATGTAATGTTTGAAAGTAAACAATAACTGTGTGAAAACTTATCAAAGTTTACACGAAAACAATTAAATATGGTCAACTTCACAGATGCCAAAAAATTGGAGCAATTCTGTAAAAGCTATGGAGCCCGATATTCGTGCTCAGTTGCATAAAGAGGCAAGCAATTCTGGACTGATGTACAGACGATGGCTCTGCAGCAACGAAATAAACAAGGGAGAAAGTTAATTCTGACATTGTAAAATTTTCAGATCCAGCACATACAAAACGGATCGTAGGAAATAAACTTGAAAAGATTAGTCGAGCCTGTCCATCATTAACCGAAAAAGTGAAATCATCATACATTAAAAAATTCACATACGCTGTCAATCAAAACAAGCAAAAAGGAGAAGCTGAATTAATACAGGCGCTAGAAAGCATAGTTCCACATATGTATGGAGAGCACCATCTTTGCAGCCACTGGTGTAAAAATAAGGCTAATAATGTAAATATTCACGTGCTTACGTCATGTCTTAAGCGACGTTGTTTATTGCGTCACAATGCTCTAATTCAAACGGTTGTACTAGAAAAACGCTTCGGTGAACGTTTTTCTATTTTGGCACAGCCATTAACAACATAATGAATTTTTACATACAAAAATTTGGCAAAAATTCCACGGGCCATTTTTTTGCAAAATGGATCAGAAGCGATTTTTTTCCTGAATTTTCTTAAACAACCAAAAGTCTGTTTTCGCACCTCCTTCGAAAATTCGGATAGAAAATACCTTTTCATGTTAATGATCACTAAGAAATTGCTTTATTCTCTCGTTTGATATATAATTTAATGCATTGACGCCAACAATACGCTTGTAATATCGAGTTTTATACCATTTTAGTGCTACTATTAACGGACGTAAAAAGCGCGAAAACGGGTCATGTTTGCGACGTCATGGTAACGTCATACGCATGTTTATTGCTCTAAAAGATGATGATACAAATTTGAAATATCTTCAAGTTTATTTTGGTATATACGACTATTAGCAAATCTTAAATTTTGACAAAGTACCATTCCCCCTTAAATAGTTTAATTATGTTTTTTAGGGTGAACAGAATTGTAGAATAACTAAATGAAAATAAAATCGATATTTTTGCTTACCAACATTTCCTCATGCAGTGTTGAAATCGTGTACGTGCCAGGTGCAAAAACTGCTGGCTGGATCGTCACGGTTGAAAGATTTTATTATTTCTGTACAGCCAATGTAGCCAAACAACTTTATTTTCAAACAAATACATTGAATCATATTCGAGAAAACGGAATTTAAAAAGTGTCGGATTAGAAATTAACTTACGTTGACACATCACGTAGATTTTATTGTAAATTTCATGTAACTAATGCATATCACGTTGTTTGCATGTTTTGTTTATAATTATTATTATGTTTATGTTATGATCGAATGTCCCTAGTGGGACCTAATAGAAAATAAATCTTGAAATCTTGTCTAATCAAATACTATCAGATACTAAGTAGATATCGTTGTTGCCACAAGCTTCCTACATGATTGAAGGTTAAAAGATACGTACATGAAACATTTTCCGTGCTGTTGTACATAAACACAACATAAATCCTATTATAATTGTGAATTTTTATTATTAAAATTAAAACTGTTTTTTATTACTTTCGAGATAGCCCTTACTGTTACAAAAAATATTTTTCAGTTTGTTTATGTTTCGTTTTCCTCCTTTAGGAACAAAACGTGTATAATGGCCTATGTCCACGGAACAGAAATATATCTGTGTCTACACCTGTATCAGGAACATCATCAGAAAAGGATTACAAGTTCCAGGTAATTTTATTTACATTCTGTGTAGAACGTTAAGGATCTAATTTTTTATTTGGTGGAATTTAATCCAGTGCATTTCATCACATTTTGATTTATGCTTATGTTTTGGGTATTATAGTTTTCCAAATTTCACACAGTCTGCTTCAATTATTATTTACATTTTCTATTCAATAAGACATTTTACCAAAAACATGCAACTATCTGACTTTTCAAATTAATATGCTCGTCCGTACATATATTATGCGAATGAACCTAGTCCTTTAATCAAAAGGAAACATCTAACGCTCGATATTTTGGCAATGTCTTGCGTACCAATAAAATGAAATCTTTTCAGTCATTTGATTTTTGTTTCAGTCTGTTGTTAAGTTTTAGTTTAATTTGTTGTTTTGTAATAAGTAGTGAACAATTTTATGAAACCTTGTAGGGTAAAATGGGGTAACTGGGACACTTAAAGAAACACTGTTGAGTAATATTTTAGAAAGACAAAATATAAACTTGATTTATTGATATTTCAGTATGCGCAACCTATATAATATATGACGAATATAAACTTTTACAAATACCTGATAACCTGTGATTAACTATAAATTAATTAAACATTGGTCAAGTGTCCCAAGTTACCCCACCCAGTTGGGGTAACTTGGGACATTTTAGTTTTATTAGAATTTATGTATATTACAGTCGCATTTATGACAAATGAAACCATTCATGTCCACAGTTCAAAAAGAATTCTAAACTGAAAATATAGGTCTGTATTAATTACAATTTATGACTTTTTTGTAAAACAAGGATGCATAAAGAAATCAATATGTCCAATTTTTGCCTAAATTATGTCATTATTTGTTTAAATATATGCTTATTATATAAATCGTTTAAAATAAAAAAATGTTTTAAGTGTAAATAACTATGTATGAATTAAACATAAACTTGACATAACCCTTTATGTACTTATATATGTGATTTTTACACTTGAAACTGATCAGAAGTTTTAAACAGTCTTAAAACATAGATTTTATCAAATGTTAACGGGACAATTAAAATATGTGCCTTTTTTCACAAAGAAATAAGGACATTAACTAGCTTTTTGCATACAGGAAGACTCGGAGAGGAGGGGATGAAATGTGAGGGGAATGAAGGTAGAGTTAAGGAGATCTAGCGGGACACATGGGCATACGCTCTCGGAAACTATTGGCAACCGTACCTAAAATGTGTTTGGTGTTTGCTTTAGCCTGAATATTTAACACAATGTCATCTTTTAAGGAAGTAATTAACTAAAAGAACTACCATGTTGGCTTGACTGTCAGTTGGTTCCTGCGCTTCACCTAGTATAAATACTACTTATTAATATAAGATTTGCCGACAGTTTCTTTAAACATGAAAGAAATATCAGTATTAGCCTATTAGACTATCAAAAATTCTAAACTCACCAGATTTTACGCGGAATGAGTGGGAGGGGTTCACGGAACGACCTCCCTTTAAATAAACTTATGTGACTAAACAGTGACTTAGATCATGTAAACTTGGTATCGGGTAGAAAATTCAGTAGTTGCACCAGAGTTAAGCTAATATTATATTATGACCACGCCTGTGAACTAGTGGTATACTTACAAAATATCAGAGTTTCGTCATTACTAGACTTTCTTTCCTATTTTCATTTCATTTGTGGAAAAATTTGACGATTTATAGTGGTTATGTCCAGTTACGTACGACAATTTATGTACTGTCCATTGGAGCATATCCCCTTTTTCTCCCAGCATCCAGTTTGTTCAAAAATAAAATCATGGAGCACTTTGTTCTTAACGACAGTGTCCCACTTGCCCCAATACATTAGGGTAAGTGGGACACTTTTGAAAAGGAACGTTCAAAAATAAAGTATGTTGTAATTTCTCAAAAACAAATCTCATTGTATGAAATAGTAATGTAATACCTACAGTTTTGCAACTCTTCCCATAACTGAAGGTATCAACACATACCAATATAAATATTTTGGACATGCCATATTTTACAAACAAGCACCTGTTTTATAACGTCGTTGTCTGACGTCAACGCATCGGTTCATGACAGGCCACTTTATTATTCAAAATGAAAGTCAATAAAACAAAATTATTATACTTTTTTATAGAATTTTAAAAAAAAAATAATGCCATGTCCTTGATTTGCAATGATACATAATACCCTTCAATATTTCAAACAAGTTAAATGCGATATTATATGTATACGAGAACCAGCTTCTTGCGTCAAAATTGACGTCACATTTATTCAAGCCGTTACGGTACCGAAATTAAATATCTTTAAGATCTTATTGATATACCGACCACATATAAGCAAATATATCTAGAAAGTCAGACGACTATTTCTACTGTGCGTTTTACTAGACAGGAACATAACGAGAATATTTTAATGCACCATCTGAAAAAATAGGCATAATTATTTACAGCATGTAATTTTATGTTTTCTTATTTTTATTTAATTAGTAATACTCTCAACATATGTCTATGAAAATCGATTCTTAAAATATTTTCCAATCCATCGGCAGAAAAGTTTTGTCATAATAGGCTTTAACACTGAATGTTCTTTTTCAACATATGATCTTATTTAGGGAACGTAACCAATATTTACCCCAAAATACTGAAAAGTGTCAAGTGTCCCAGTTTCCCCATTGTCCCAGTTACCCCATTTTACCCTATGACACTTGAAATATTATTTGTAAAAAATACTTAACGCGTTTTAACCTAAAGCTTCCTTCATATAGGTTACTGACAGTTCCAAGGCAGTACCCCTATTTTCGACATTTTTTTCTCCGTTTCGTAGTTTATGTCACGTATATTGTCTTATTTGTTATTTTTTGTTCTTTCCTCCGCTACCCCCTTCCCCCCCCCCCCCCTCCCCTCCATCACCCCTCTGCATTCACACCCCTCTCCTTTTACTATGAATGAGGTAAGGTATATATTTTTCGCCATCGGTCGTCCCTCCTGGGCTGTGCCCCAATGTGTTTTTACATGTGCTTTGCTGTGTGCGTGCGAGCATGCTTGCGAGCGTGCGCACGTGTGTGCGTGCGTGCGTACCTGACTCCACACTGCTCTGATGTGTGATGAAGGGAGACTGAGTTTATTGAACTGAGGCTTTCCCTTTTGAGTATTCATCCTTGCTTTTTTCCTACTTCCCCCTATTTTTGTATTTTGCATATAATTGAAATGTACGTTTTGTTTGAAGCAACCCTTGTGCTATAACTTTCCACTGCAGTTTGTTTTTGTTGCTGGCCTTCTTTCCGATGATCGGCTCTCACTATGTTTGGGTGCTCTAAGCTTCCACGGAATCTACCCTTACCTTTTTATTTTTTGGAATAAGATACTTTTCAACTCAACAACTTCATGTACAAATACCTTCATGCAAGAGACAAAGGGATGAGCAATTTCATTTACCAGTTACTTGCAACAAAAAGTCAAGCAGGTTTTCTCATAAACCAGACGTAAGGTCGTACATTTTCAAAGGATTTTGCACATTGCATTGGGTGGTTTGATCTATTTTAAAGGCATTGACCTATTAGGGTTCAGCTGCTTACTGCTCTACCGAGATTCCCGCTTCTCAAATAATGTCTGGAGAGGAAAATTCCGTCACCATAAACTTATTGTTACATTTATGTACATATTCCGTATCAGAATACCTTTGTAATATTTTAAACGAAAACACCGTGGTAATTTTGGAAAACCGTTTAAAAGGTATAGACTGTTTAATATGATTTGTTTTATGCAAACATTTTTATTAAATGTTTGCAATATAATTAATTATTTCGTTCTTTCGTGGTGTCAGAGCATTAAATGTTACATAACCTATTTTTACTTTGCTTATGTTTCTTTTCCATTTCAGAAACAACATGCGGATTACAATTCCCTACGTTCATGCAAGAGACAAACATCTTTGGGATGTTCTTCGGAAACGAGTTCAATATACGAGAACAAAGTATCATTCTAACATACAGTGAAAAGCATTTATAAGTATTAGGCTGAACTAAATTGATAAAATTGAAACAATTATTCGAAATGTTTACACCTTCATTAACATTTTAATATACCAACGTAATATTTCGAAATATTTTGCAAATGATGGCCATTTCCTAAGAAAGAGTGTACGTTAAAAGTGAATTTTAAGCAAAAATGATAGAATGAAAAGGCACTTATCATCATTTATAGTTCAATACAGGTTTATGTGGCATTAAGCGGGGTTTTTCATTACCTAAAGTAAATGAAATATTTCGAAGTTAACGCACTTGGTGGAATGAGCCAAGTTGTAAACATATGACAAATATGTATATCTTTATTCTTTTATTATATTTAAACTATTGAAAAAAGCGATGTTTAATTCTATTTTCAATATTATATAAGAATCGTAGATCTTACAACCAGTCTACTCTTGTGATTTCATTTCAAATTCAAATGTTTCATATATGTGAAGAGGTGTGCCTTGATGTAAGTTCATTTTGTTTGTAAGCTGTGGAATTTCAGTGTACAGTTTTTTGCACATCTTGGTATATGTCTGCTTACTGGAAGTATCGCCGTGTCCGCTTGTCTTACATTTGGTTGTGATAACACATATACATTTTGAAAAATAACATTTTCAGCACCATGACAAATTAAGAATGTGGTATATGTGATACGCTGCTCTGGTTGTAAAGAAGATTATATAGGAGAAGCCATCAATCTAAGAAACAGGGTCAACATACAAGACAAGCAGACACAGTAATACTTCCAGATAGCAATATGTACAAATAACTGTACATCGTAATTCCACATATTTCCATTTTATAAGCCGAAAGGAAATAATACTACTCTTCGGAAGATGAAAGAAACATTTTTTTACCAAATTATTTATTATTTTTTATCTCTGCTTAATGATATGCTAAATAATATTTATTATCTATATTCATATTTACAGAGCCTACAATTATGGAGTTTATGCGTTATTTCATATTTCTTTTTTTTCAATAATGCAAACGACAATTTTACAATATTTGTTATTTACATAAGCGACGTCATTATTTATTACGTCGTTGACATTATTATTAACATTCTCCCGAAGATCCATATCAATGGTTAAACCGGTTAAGATTTTAAAGTTGTAATTTTACACAATTACACTATGTTATACCAAAAAAGGCATTTCCTTCAATCTTTTTCCCCTCTATATCATCTGTATTGTTCAGCGACAATACATTTCAAATAATGGCTTACCAAAACATGGGCGCTACACTTAATATTTAAGGTTATCCAAAAACCTATTTGACAAGTTTTAATGCCATTTCAAAAATCTCTATCAATCATACTGCTCTAACAATAAGAGCTATTGTATTCGACAAAAAGCCATTTCTCATATATACCTATATACTTTTTTCTCGTTGTGAAGTTATGACTCTAGAAAAATGGCTAAGTTTTCAATTTAATTTTGCTGACTACCGATCTGCAAGGGTATTAAACAAATAAGAGACACATTTTGAAGTTTTATTGCTAGGAAGAACATCACTTCTCATCCGTCTGGTTTGTCCCAAACAATTCTAGCTTTTTAAGCATTTGTAGTAAGACTGTAAAACATTTTACCTCGTAGATAAAAACAAACGGGACGTCGTTGTCATTTTATGCCTTTACTGAAGCTTTCGAATTTGTTGTGTCAAAGTGCCCGTTTCCTGATGTTATCAAAAGCTAAGCGTATTT
The DNA here is from genome assembly GCF_021730395.1 of Mercenaria mercenaria. Taxonomy (NCBI): domain Eukaryota; kingdom Metazoa; phylum Mollusca; class Bivalvia; order Venerida; family Veneridae; genus Mercenaria; species Mercenaria mercenaria. Next base: position 17,303,973 of record NC_069365.1, read on the forward strand.
GCAGATTTTAAGTTGGTCAATGCGGATTTATGCCCGTGCACTACTGTAAACATTGTACAAAAATCCGAGCTAACATTTGTACCTGTCTTTTCTTTATTGTATTATAGCTTTTATCATCAATTGTATACCTCTTTACGATATGAATATATCACGGTAACAAATAATTACTCATATAACCAGTAGTTATTATCTACGTGACTGACTTCTTTATTTGGAACAAAACTTCGTACACTAATATTTGTATATCATTTCTGTTAGATTTCAGATTGTAACGGCGAGGATTCAGCTTACCCGGAGATACCCTCTAAGAGTAATTTAGAAGAACGAGAAAAGGTATGTTCTTGCAAGGTTTCATCTTCAGCTTAATAGAAATAAATGTGTAAATCGTCTCCTAAAAGGCTCTTTGTTTTTGCATGTTCCGTACCGTCGAGAATGAAGGACACTTATCGGCGTCCAGTTTGTTTGATTACGTTAGCGTGTCAGCGTATGAATAATATTAAGGCCCCGGCACAGTCGTAATTAAAAAAAAAACAAAAAAACATTGTACATGTATTAACAGCACTTGAATTGCCTTGTAAATAGTTTTGTCGTTGAATTCCATATATCAGCATAAATGTGCAAAGGTCCCTATACAAAATGTTTTAACTTTTTTATGCAAGTATGGTAGTCAAAGGATGCGGTTGATGCGGAAGTGGCATCATTAAGCAATTGGCTAGAAATCAGATGGCGGTCAATATGGCGGCCAAAATAAAAAAGACACATGTTGTTAAATATTTTATCCATAGCATCTCAGTTTATTATAAATATGACTATAGGATCTTTTAAAAACATGGCAGTGTGGCTCGGTATATCGCATGTAATATGAAATGTCTATAGTATAACATGAAAATAATGGCAACTAGATATTTTTCAAATTTGTATTGAAATGTTCAACTTCAACTAGTCAGACACTTGTTTAACGGCTTGTTTTGTTCATTACAATACATCCTCGCATCCACAAGCACAAAACACCCTGCCCGATAACAGAACACTGTTTCTGTTACATTGCATTTCAGAACATGTCAGCTTACTCTCAGATGAATACCTTAACAATAAGACTAGTTCCTATGGTACCTGTTCTGCATTTGCAGGCACCATGACCACGGGGACAATGACTTGAGCTTTTTTTAAATTTTCGTACACCCATATTTGTCTAGGCCGTGTTCTGGCTGATGCGGATCCACAGCTTGGAAATGCACTCGTATACAGTTTTGTCATTGGTGGGACTGAATTATCTTTGCAACAAATTTTGAACCTTTTTGGTCTAGCCTGCAACACAAGCTGCGGACAGTGTGTTCTTCTCATGGATTCCATATCAAGAGACAGCAAATGCTGCCGATCTCCAACCACTTTAAAGGGATATTTACCATACTTATGAACTTTGACGGCTGTGCTCTTTCCTATCAAATGGAAACATTCCACATTGTCACATCCAGATAACGCTTGAGCTGCTCGTAGATCATTTACTATGTCCATGTTGGCATCAACCGTCACATTAATGTCAATGACGGCTGCTTTGAATGGGCGATTCCACTGTGATCTAAACAGACATCTTGTGGCGGATGCTTCCGTGTGTAAAATTATTTTCATTTGACACAGATTTAATTTATACTAAGGTAATTGGTTTGCAAGCTAGTTCCACAGACGTTGACTTAAAAGAGTTTTAATCTCATTTATTGTCATTCACTTATATCTTTATGTTTATTGAATCAGTGAAACTTAGAATTGCCAACTTAAGTCACAGTTGACTAAATATATAACAGGTAGGAATATTTGCCAGACAGTCCTCTAAACAGATAAAGAATGCTGTTATTGTTGGTTAGGCAATCTTTTGCGTAATTTACCGGTCAACGAATGAAACTTTAAATATAACATCAGGACATTCAGAAAATGTGTCGAATGAAGACTTTTCCATAACAGTGTATAACTTGTATTCGACAGATATCGGCCTTTCAGAAAAAAATGAGACACGAGAGTTATACGGAGTGCAACATCCTGTTGAATACAAGTTGTCAACAGTTGTCAACAGTCATGCAGCTGCCACAACAAAAAGCTATCCTCGTAGTATAAGAGAATAAGAAGCAGCTGGTCGCTCTCATATGTGGTGATCTGTGAATAAACACATCATTCCCGAACGAGGCTACGGGTATGAAACAAAATCTGGTCATAAAAGGCGAAGATACATTCCCCTTAGAGTTATGGAAAGTGTCAGAATTAGACGTTGAGACATGAGGACAACACACGAACAGGCGGGCAACATCCTAGCTTCACAAATTGTTCTTGTTGTAAACGAGACTAACAAAGGAGGATCCATCATAGCCGACGATACGGATGACGGAATCGCCTGTTCAATATAGAGCCTTTACCTGTTGATGCCAGTAAAGACATAATGCATGAATGTACCAGCAGCTTATGCGTTATCTGGTTATGACACCGTGGCATGTTACAATCTGACTGGAGAGGGTACAACCATTAATATTCTTAAGTACGGTAAATGTCACATGGAATAATGTAATTTTAGTGCTCAGTTTTTGTGCACGATGTCTTTTGATTTTGACAGAAAAACTACCTGATATAAAGAAGTAAAACAAGTTGTCAAACAAGTGACAGACAGACCAGTTAATTCGAACACTACAACCTAAATACGAAGCATGATGTAAGATATATATAATATTATACTTTAGACGTTTTTTTTACATACGCTTATTTCTGATTTGGTTTTACGCAGTTTTCAGAAATCTTTTCTTTGCAAGTAACTGATAACTTCCCCATATGAATCAGAGGTGGAGGACGAATGATTTCAGACACAATGTCTGTTATCAAATCGTCACGGACAACATATGCCTCATACGGGGATTGAACTCTTGACCCCTGGATCCGTAGATCTCCGCTCTCCCTAAGCGGGCAGGCGTTACATACGTTTTGATCTAGTGTATGTTTTATTTGTTGTTTTTTATTGCATAAGAAACGTGTATAAATATTATGTTTTGAAATTAGGCACGCCTTAATTACAGAACGATGTTGTTTCTTTTTTCAAAAAGATGTACAATGTAGGTAACGTATTTAACCCTGAAGAACCTTGACATCACAGCAGTTGTCTTTTAATAGGTATATTTGTTGAAATAACTTGATTGCCGTTAAAGAAAATTAAAAAATAAATACTATAATAATTCAAAAGGACAAAATAATATTTCTCAGTACGTGATATTGATACAATGTTAATTTTAGTTATTTTTGGTAGCGTAACAGTACAGAAATACAAATTGCATATTCAGGCACCGCATAAAAGTATTCTCATACATTTTATCTTAACTTGATAGTGATGTAGTGTAACAAATGATATATTGAGACGTAATAAATTTTAACTAATATGTTTTCCTTCTTTTGATCGCAGTATTGGCAGCCATCTTGTTTCTAGCTTTATGGTCAAAGGTGCCACTTCCGCATCAGCCGGATTCATTATCTTCACCTATACCTACATGAAAATGTAATAACATGCAGAAATCAAAGCTCCTTATTTTGACCAAGGAATTTTTAGGATGTGCAAAGCATGAAATATATTTTTCTTTGTCCTGCTCTGGTAATTTATATTACTAAAGAATGGTTCTAGTGTAAATTTAGCTTACTAATTTTCAAATTATGTGTCAACAGATAAACAAAAATCTGAGGCTGATTTTAGATAGCTATTTGGAAATATCTTACATGCGAACATTTTTGTTATTAGAAAATATATATTTAATCATTGCTGTTTTCTCAATACAGATGAAAGTTTCATCAACTCGTGGTATTTTTACGTCTTAGACCAATGTTGTATTCATGTTGTCTTCATGTTATTTTTTATAAATGAAGTAATACCACAAATTCCTGTGTAACACATGTGCAGAACTGACAAACCTTACTAGTATTTTTTTGCAAAAAAAGAAGTAGCTTTCTATCTGTATTACTTGGTAATCATATAATTTAACAAAGTTGAATGGTTTTGGTCAAATTCAGAAATGTATTATTTAATTGTAAAGATACTGCCATGAAAAAACTATTAAAAACTATTAGCTGTTAAATATGCGTTAATACTTTTTTTGCTTCAGCTGAAAGCTCAACATCTTCAAGATAAGAGAAGAGCCCACCTGCATAGATATGAGGAAATGATTATTCATTATAGACCAATGATAGTGTCTGACGTAATTGTTAGTCAGGTTCTGCCTTATTTACAGACATGCCTTAATCGCTGTAAGTATGCAAATCATTTATCCTTCATCGCTGTTGTTTCAAAAAAAGGCTCGAATACTATCATGTAAAGATGCCATTCAGCAATCATATGAAAGGGCACTTATTGAATCCAGGGGCCCGCAGGTACCTGAAGATTATGTAATTCTTTATATGACGATAATCTTTTGTGAGTAATAGCCCTATGAAACAAACAAAGATAGTGAACACTCTACAATAGACTACGTCTGTACTGCATTATATGTAAGCCAGAAAACTAGATTAAAAAATCAAAACAAATCGGAAAATTGATCGAAAACTCCATGTAGACTATTGGATATCCGAAGTCAAAAGACTTTCAAACCCTTTTTTTTTTCAATATATATGTCTCTAAAAATAGCGATTTCAATGCATAAATTTCGTTTAATTCAGTATTAAAACTTACTAACTTTTCTAGCAGTAGTTTGTAAGATGTAAGTTGCATAGCTTACGGTCTCTTATTTTATAAAATTTATCAATACAGCGGACATCAGTGCCATTAAAAGCGAACAAGATCAACACAAAGCAGTGGAACTCTTATTAGACAAATTAACAGCATGTCAGGAGCCAGGAAAATGGAAAATGTTTGTAGAAGCATTAGAAGAGTGTAGTATGTATTACACTATATGCTGTCAGCAGAACTACATCCAAAATTTAATATAGAGACTTGTTTTAAGTCATTACTAAGCTCTCGACTGAGAAATTGCATCTAGATATAATAACAAGTACAAATATTTGTCTTGTACAAAATAACTTTTGATATATTGCTGTGGGATGCTGAAACAATAATTACAATTATTATTCACTGTCGCCCGTTACCTTGCATTGTTTGTCAATACGAAGTATTTGTACTTGTGCAGCTAGATGTTAGCTTAACATAACCTTATAGAAATAATGACTTAAACAGTAATGTTAAAGATTATTTATCATATGATAAGATATACAAGTATTGGCAGGATGCAAAATAAGCTAAGAATTGTTTTTCCTCATTTTAGAGTATCAGACGATCGTTGATGCTCTAAGACGAAAAGCTATCGCAGTCGGTAATGATCCTATAAAGATCTTACATATGTTTTCACCTCAACTTCGGGAAATGATTGTACCATCTGAGATAACAGCAGAACTTCTGAGGACAGATGTTATCAATTCTGATGACAGATATGAAATACACCAGAAAGAATGCTCTGCTGGCGCTGTTGCCGCAGCTGACATCTTACTGGACAGAATTCCTAGAAAACATCCGTACTGGTTCGAGAAGTTTCTCGAAGCTTTAAAAAGTATCAACCGCCCTGATCTTGTTAACATGTTAACATTTAAAAAAGGCAAGTTTTCAACAGCTTTGTCGAGTGATTCACAAAATGCTATTCATTTTCGTATTTACTGTTTCTATCAACTTGAAATCTTTCTGCAATAGTAAACAGTTTGCAAATGAACAGGACGGCAAAGTAAATGCAGATATCATGAGATGCAATAAATTCTGTTGTTTAACATAGCCTTGTGACTACAATTTCATGGAATTCTTTTTCACAGTGATAATAAACTATTTATCCGTATCTTATTTCCTGAGAGAATAACCAGTCCTCAAAACAAAGACAAAATCATCTAGTTCAAATTAACTTAATATATTGTTTCGAAACAGATAGGGTTAAATAAAAGCATGGTCTTATACTTTTATTTTGCTTTTGACACTGATGTAGGATGAGAGGTTATCTAGTCTCACTTAGTGAATGCAGTAGTTTTGACAAACGTCTAAAAAGGGCAATGTACTTTTTTCACCACCAGTCGTTTCTCACAAATAAATTATTTAGCTATTTAAAAAAAACACCAAAACTTCACTCTCATGGATTGGTCACTCTGAGTCAAGGCATTGACTAAGAAAATTTCGTGAATTTTCGAGCTGACTGTTTTCTTTTGACAACAGTAAACATATTGACTTTACACCCTATTGGAGGAAAATGACCATGATACACATATAATATTTATATAACGCGAAATTATTGATGCAAATAAATATAGATGCAACGAAGAATTTGGAGACTGCAAGTAAACGTAGGTTACATAAAGATGCGTGAATAATAATTGTGTGGTTTGTTTGAATTTTGTTTTACCTTTGTTAATTTACATTTCTTACAAACGCAAAAAATTCGGTCGATTTTAAATTGTCATGACAGATTTTGCACTACATCTTATTTATACCTCATGACTTTATAAGAAAATATAAGTTTATCACCAGTACACATGTCTGAAAATTAACTGTTAGTTTCAACAGCCTTTTCAAATAATGTACCGCTATGTTCTTCATATAAACATCATGGATGGGGTAACTGAAAATATAGTTGTCTAATTCTTACATTTATCTTATAAGCTTATTTAAAACAAACGTAAGCCTGCGACAACAGCTATGTATAGGCACTGTGATAACACCACTTATAAAGTAAAATCAACTTACACCGCCCCATTTAAAGAAAAAGAACCGTTCACTGACTTTCCTATCACATTCAGCTGAATATATAATATTGTATTATAATGTGTTTATATTTTAGAAATAGACACTACAACAGGTAAAAAGGCGTGTACAGATGTATATCAGCTTTTGAGTAGACCTAGTGAAATGCAAGAAAAAAATGAATACACAAACACGGGTAAGATATAATAAACAGAATGCCAAACCAGTACATATAAAAATAAGTTTATAGTATGTAGATGTATTAATGTATTATCAATAGGCATTTTGGTAGCTTAATAGAGCATCACTGATCTACTTACATGATAAATACCAATCGTTATTAGTCTAGAAGATTTGTGTGAAAGACTGACCGTAAAAAGCGTAAACAAAGCTTGCATTTCACTTTTTTTCAAACACTCGCCTACCAATTAATAATATCTAGCTACTGACCATGTTATTCTAATGGATGTTTTTATTTTGGTCCCTTTTAAAATATCAGATTACAGATTTTGGCACTACATTTTATTTATGCCTCCTCACTAAGTAAGAAAATAAGTTTATCACCACTACACATGTCTGAAAATTAACTATTGGTTTCAACTCCCTTGTCAAATAGTGTACCGCTATGTTCATCATATAAACATAATGGATGGGGTGACTGAAAATATAGTTTTCTAATATCTTACATTTATCTTATTAGCTTATTCAAAACAAACGTAAGCATGCGACAACAACTATTTATAGGCGCAGTGATAACACCACTTATAAAGTAAAATAACCGTTCGCTGACTTTCCTATAACATTCAGCTTAAAAAAATATATTATAATATAATGTAATTGTATTTTAGGAATGGATACTACAACAGGTGAAAATGCGTGTACAAATGCAAATCAGCTTTTGAGTAGACCTGGTGAAATGCAAGGAGACAATGAATACACGAACACGGGTAAAGTAATAATAACACTGCCTGCCAATGTATAACATATAATGATCATTTTGTGTTATGTAAATTTATTATTGATAGACAGTTTTCTAGCTTAATAGAGCATCATCGATTCACTTACATGATAAATATCAGTCGTTATTAGGCTAGAAGATTCGTGTAAAAGATTGACCGTAAAAAGCGCAAACGAAGCTTTTTCACTTTTTTCAAACACTCGCCCACTAACTCATGATATCTGAACTTGTTATTCTAATGGATCATTCAGTTTCATATTTTTATTTGTTGAGTATTTTTGACTACCTAACAATACGATTATTACACGCAGTGAGCCATTTCTGCGTAATGAGATGAACAAAATTGAAAATTCGCCTTTCTTTTGCATCTTGAATCTTGTTATTACTTCGAGCATACCCGTTCAGTTCAGTTTAGTATTTATATTAACTTAACATTTATATTATTAATTTATATTCAATTAAATATCTGTCCGTAAAGATACCTTACATGGTTTTGTGTAAAAGAAGCTAACCTGTATGTAATTTGAATATTACTGCTACTTTAACGACATTTCTGGGAGTTGTTACTGCGCAACCTTTCGCGCAGTTGGTGATCTGTTACTGATTCTCCTTTGGGGTTAAATATGAAGATAAATAGTTGCGATCGGTATCGGACTATCCGAGTAAATCGAAGGAAAATGTTTTCACCGGATAAAAGCCTGACAAGCCGGTTTATATCTAATGGAAAGGCAAATATATGGGAAAATAGAGGTGCTCTTTTTACAAATTAGAAGACAGAAAAGTGATGAAAATGCAGTAAATTGTTGTTGCTGAATATTTTTTGCAAGGTATATGCATGCTAAAGGGATAATTTATATCTGTTTAGTTAATATACGAGTAGGAAAATATACTTAACAATACCAGAAATAAGCAAAAGGAAAACTATTCGTTAAAACAGTTTATATGAAATCGAGTTTTTTTCTTAATCGGAGTATTTTATCAGTTAGTCAGTCATTAACATAGAAAAGGTATGCATACCCCAGATTTTAATGTTTTCATCCTGTTGAATTTGATGTAGGCCGCTTGTACAGTAAAAAATATAAAACAGAAATTGTTCGCTAAAATGTTTTGATTGAAAAATATGCATTTTTAGTATTATTATACATCGTTTATAGGAAATTAGAATTTCAACCATATATGTTTTTTTCATTCGGGATTTTAAATACTAATTTGTATCAATCATTTAATAGAATAATAATTGTATGGTTTGAATGAAGTTTTCTACCTTGCTTGATTTACATTTCTAAAAAAAACGTAAAAATTCGGTCCCTTTTAATTTATCATGACAGATTTTGGCACTACATCTTATTTATGCCTCCTTGCTAAATAAGAAATGATGTTTATCACCACTACAATCTGACTAAAGAACATCTCCTATTACGCTACGCTTAGGATCTGAGAACGAGCTATTGATAGCCTCGTTCTGACGACCCTTTCGCTAGCCAATCAGAGCTTAACTTAAACATTTTGCGAATATATAGTTAGTCTTGATTTTTGATATTTACCATTCTTATGTCGTAATGTGTCAGAAAGACGGTTAGCTCGGTCGGTAGGCCACTTGCTCTGTAAGCGAAGGGTCCCGGGTTCGAGCCCTGGATTGACTGCACATTTTTCTTACTCTTTGACATTCAAACAAGTTGTCTGATTGGTTTAAATAAAAATAGATTAGCGAAAATAATAAAAATAGCAATATTGGGAATCCAAAATATACAGAAGAAGAATGTGAATGGGTTATTCTCAGATCTTAGTATAGAAGATCAAGTACTACTCTCGCACGGTATTTGTAACAATAACATGTTAAATGTTATTATTGAGAAAAGGGGAATCGGGTATTGAAACCATTATCCGTGACAAAACAGTTGTACTACTTTTGAATCGTATTGACTATAAAGACCATGAAGCAAACCCTGAATTACCAATAAAGGCATAATCGACTTTTCTGATAATGTTTTCGTTATCGTTCTCTATTTATACTTTAGTCAGATTCATCACCACTACACATGTCTGGAAATTAACTATTAGTTTCAACTGCCTTGTCAGATAGCGTACCCGCAATTTTCATCATATAAATATCATCGATTGGGCATCTCAAAATATAGTTTTCTAATAGCTTACATTTGTCTTATTCAAAACACACGTAAGCATACGACAACAACTATGTATAGGCACTGTGATAACAACACTTATAACTTAAAATCAACTTATACCGCCCGATTTTAAGAGAAATAACCGTTCGCTGACTTTCCTATAACATTCAGCTTAATATATGATATTATATTATAATGTGATTATATTTTAGAAATGGATACTACGACAGGTAAAAAGGCATGTACAAATGCAGATCAGCTTTTGAGTAGACCTAGTGAAATGCAAGAAATATATGAATACACGAACATGGGTAAAATGATAATAACATAGACTACCAATGCATTACATATAACAAAACGTTATAAGGCTAGAAGATTCGTGAAAAAGACTGACCATCAAAAGATGTTCTTTTACAAATTAGAAGACGAAAAAGTGAACAAATGCAATTAATTGGTGTTGCTGAATAATTTTTGCAAGGTGTATGCATGTTAAAGGGATAATTTAGTTAATATACGAGTAGGAAATCATATCTAGCAATAAAATACCATAAAAAAGCAAAAGGAAAAATATTCGTTAAAACTATTTATAAGAAAATGAGTTTTCTTTAAGAAACTAAATCTTAACCCGATATTACCCCAGTTTTCTATGTTTTCGTCCTGTTGAGTAGGCCACGTATAAGGTAAAAAAAATGAAAAAGAAATCGCTAATAATGTCATGATATTCATGTTAGTATAATATATAGAGGATATTTGTTTGTTTAAGTGTAAGATCAAAATATATTTCACCGAGTGAACACTATAATGCAATATTTTCACGAGTGGCACAGCCACGGGTGAAATTGTAATTTATGGTGTTCACGAGTGAAATATATTTCATTCTTACACTGAAACAAACAAGGGGGGGGGGGGGGGTCGCAGTTAGGTGTCTGCGCAAAATGTTTTTTGATTTTCTTTATATTTTATGACAATATACCTGCATGTATTAAGTTTCATTCACAAGTGTTACTGTTATCAGTTTGACTTAATTTTATAGAAATTCACATTTAAAGTGGGTGGGGTAATTTGACATGTAACCAGCCAGGAACACAATCTCCGCCGCGTTTTTAAAAATGGTTCAAACTTTTTACCTGGAACTTTCGAGATAAAATAACTATGCAATGGACATTTACACAACATGTTGCGTTTTAAATTGTCTTGAATACTTTTTTCAACACAGAGCCACAAAGTGGCCTAATCAAATTTACTGATTTTCAATGGACGAACTTCACCAAAAATCTAAAACATTTTTTATTAGTTGAGATATTTAGGTGTTATTTTCAGCAGATATTGTAAGCTAAATAAACATTAAAATGACAATATATCAGTACACTCTGATTAATATTGGAAGAGTGGTACACTCTCAAACTAGGGAAAAGTGGGTGGGGTAAATAAACATGCAAAGCTAAACATTCGAAGCAACACAACTATAGAAATAATAATTTTGCAGTTCAAGAAATGACCTCAGATTATCTACTACTATCTTAATTATGCCTCTATGAGTGGCGGAGGCATATAGATTTGGTCTTGTCCGTGCATGTGAGCGTCCGTCCGTCGCACGAAGTTCATGACGCATCTAGCTCAAAAAGTATTTGATATAAATTGATGAAAAATTGTATGAGTCTTTATCGTGATATGTACTTGCGTACCTTCTATTTTTTGTCTGGCTCCGCGCCTTATTTCCAGAGTTATGGCCCCTGACATAGTCAAAAACACATATTTTCTGAGCTAGGCGTGTCACAAGGTGAAAATATGTGTTTTTGACTATGTCAGGGGCCATAATTCTGGAAATAAGGGGCGGAGCCAGACAAAAAATAAAAGGTTCGCAAGTACATATCACGAAAAAAACTCATGCAATTTTTCATCAATTTATATCAAATACTTTTTGAGCTAGGTGCGTCAAAAACTTCGGGCGACGGACGGACGCTCAGACACACGGATGCACGGACAAGACCAAATCTATATGCCTCCACCACTCATACGGGCATAATTAAGAAGATAGAAGTAGATAATCTGAGGCCATTTCTTGAACTGCAAAATTATTATTCCTAAAGTTGTGTTGCTTCGAATGTTTAGCTTTGCATGTTTATTTACCCCACCCACTTTTCTCTAGTTTGAGAGTGTACCACTATTCCAATAGTAATCAGAGTGTACTGATATATTGTCATTTAATGTTTATTTAGCTTACAATATCTGCTGAAAATAACACCTAAATATCTCAATTAATAAAAAATGTTTTAGATTTTTGGTGAAGTTCGTCCATTGAAAATCAGTAAATTTGATTAGGCCACTTTGTGGCTCTGTGTTGAAAAAAGTATTCAAGACAATTTAAAACGCAACATGTTGTGTAAATGTCCATTGCATAGTTATTTTATCACGAAAGTTCCAGGTAAAAAGTTTGAACCATTTTTAAAAACGCGGCGGAGATTGTGTTCCTGGCTGGTTATATGTCAAATTACCCCACCCACTTTAAATGTGAATTTCTATAAAAGTAAGTCAAAACTGATAACAGTAACACTTGTGAATGAAACTTAATACATGTAGGTATATTGTCATAAAATATAGAGGAAATCAAAAAACATTTTGCGCAGACACCTAACTGCGACCCCCCCCCCCCCCCCCTTTTTCTATTTATGTTATGCATTTTTAATGTTTTTAATCAAATACAGCCAAACCTGTGTTAAAGACCACCTCTGAACAGAGACCACCGGGCTCTAAAGACCACATGTTTTGTTTCCCATTTTAACATTTACAGTGTATTTTAACCTGTGGATAAAGACCTCCTCCCAGTAAAGACCTCATTTTGGCTCTCCCAGGGGTGGTCTTTATAGCCAGGTTTGACTGTAATATTCAGTTTGTCCGCGTAACGTCACGTGCATCGCATCATAACGTCATAATGTTGAGACGTCAGGATGACTTTGTAGAAAAACTATATTAAATAGTTCTATTACGTTTCCTGATTTCTTTTACATTTCATCATAATAAAATGTAAATATATATTATCCTTTTATTATTTTTATACATCTTTACCTTTACTGAAGAATACTTTGCAAGGAAATTTCTATCATTTACAATTTATATCATTTTGCATTCAAATGTAGTTCCGTACCAGTGGAAAATAAAAATGATATTTTCACTGTTTGAAACAGTGAAAATATCAATTTTATTTCACAAAAGAGCATAAAATAAATGTCGTTAATCAGAAATGGAATTTTTAACCAAATATTTTATGTCAATTTGGGAATTTACGTATTATTAATATTTTATAACAGAAGTAAACATTTAGGAAAATTGGTGATTTTTTTATTGGTTTACGAAAATAAGTATATTTTATCATGAATTTAATTCATAGTTTGATTCAGTTCTTCGTTCTCATACTTCAATACCAATTTTAAACTTGTTTTACATTTATCCTGTCTCAGCCTTAAAAAACGGTCACGGTGACATATCCTTACGGTCGATGAAATGTATAGAATAAGTATTGAAGTAGATATATGTAAAAAATTAATCTGTCTGTAGAGAAATGTGCTAGGAAATGTCGTTAAACACGATTTTGATTCGAAGTTAAAAACAGATTTGAATTATTTTACAGCTGATCCTGAATACATGGAAAAATACCAGAATGTACCTGACCATTTCAATCCAGATGATGAAACTGTAGGGGGGAAGGAAACTCTGTCTGACTATTCCCATTCCGCTTGTATCCGTCAAACTGAAGTTCAAAGTAAAAACATTCAAAAACTGAGAGACAAAGGCTACAATCTGGTTACTGAAGGAAACAAGCTTGCATTAGAGCTGAAAGAATACGAAACTATTTTAACTGCTCATGAAAGGAACAACGACCTACTGAACAAAAAGAGAAGTCTCACAGAACAGATTAAAATAAAAAAGAAAGAGGCAGCAGATTTAAAAGCTGGTAAGAAATGTCTGTAACAGTTACTATGTGTTAAGGTAGTGCTTCCGTAAGGATACTCGGCAATTTCCGTGTGATTACGTATTTTGTCAATTCGGCATTCTTCGGACATAAATATAGCTTAACATGGCTTTCCGTAAGGAACGGAAAATAAGGAAATCGCATACGAAGATTACATAATTAGCAAACATTCATTACGCGTTCACTTCCTTAAAACAGCCATAATGAACTTTATTGAGGTAAAGTTAGGTACCTCTATTTGCAAATTCATCTACAAGTATCACTTACTTATAAATGTTTTCTCAAATTAATAACATTTACTAATAATACACTGCTAAAAATAAGCCCGCCTGGTAAGCTCAATAGGGAGAGCGCAGATCTACGGATCGCGGGGTCGCGAGTTTGAGGCCTGGGCGAGGCGTATGTTCTCCGTGACGATTTGATAAAAGACATTGTGTCTCAGATCATTCGTCCACGCTGATTCATGTCGGGAAGTTGGCAGTTACTTGCGGAGAACAGGTTTGTACTGATACAGACCCCAGGAACACTGGTTAGGTTAACTGCCCGCCGTTACAGAACTGAAATGCTGTTGAACAAACAAACAAACAAAACTGCTAAAATTTTGCGAAATAACATGTAAACTGATGAAATAACTTACTAAATTAAATAAATGTTATAATTCTGATTTTGTTTTAGCAATAACGGTTAGCGATGATTCAGAAGACGAATGCGAGCAAAAATGTGTTGAGAGCCTGGAAGACCTGATACCGTATATGGCTCCCAGTAAACGTCAAATAACGCTAGATTTCAGAGGCAAAGATGTTCCAGCTACTCTCTTACCATCACGTATACAGACTGATACAGGAATTACAGTACCAGTTAAGCTGTATGACGTGGAGCAAGTTTACAAAGACTATGAATTTTATTCTGAATGCAATTTTGATTAAATTTACTGCATTATAAAACTAATGTTGCTTAGGACTTGCTTGCTAGTCAGAACACCGAATTACATTTTGATTTGACTAATCACAATCAAATACGATTATAAACAAGAGGGTATCTGTACTATAACAATAGAACAACTACAGCTTTTCTAAAAATACATATAGACAAAACCCCCTTACTTTGTGGTGCTGAGACGACCTATTTTTTGTATTTCCTTAGAATTAGTTTTGACAATTCAAATAAATATTTCTGATCAATCAAAATCATTATGAATATGTTTAAATTTATTGATTTCTCTATCCGTTTGTATGTTCTGCTTGCGTGTGTGATCCATATTTCCTAAATCTATTTTCATTAACTTCGAATGACACCGACCCTGCAACATAAAAAATAATTACATTTTCATTTATGTTCTGTTGGGCGGCTTGTGGTTTTCAATTTTTCTATCTATTTAAATTCATATCGCATAAACAGATAAAGGTAAAAGTTTGAGCCTTAGGTATCATGACTGTGATCCATACATTCATCTCAAACTCATCGAAAGAATACAGGTTGGTTATCTACTTATATTTCATAAGCGGCTGATTTAAAATTACAGTAAAGTAGGACTTACAGTGTAAAACCGCTTCGATTTACACATGTAATATAATGATAGTTTGTAGTTTGTAGAAATGTACTTTTTAGTCAATAATCACTGCTGACTATCTTTTTTTTTTTTGAAGTTGTTCTGCCTGATAATAAACTGCGTACTTTACATTACTGATTATTGTTTGTTTTGTTTTCCAACAATTACGGTTGCATTTACATATTACTTTCTTTATCTGTAACTATGACAACAAAAATGATTATATTATTTTTGTATGTATGTGCGTGTACAGTCTTTTGCAATAACAGTGACAAATAACACTCACTTGTTTACATTATGATTACCTAAAAGGTATGTACGTACGTCACTTCCGATAGTTCCCCCAGTTTGTGGAGTACAGAAAATGTTTGGAGGTTAAGGAATGAAGTTTGACGCCATTTAACTTTTTAAACTCCCCAGTGGTTGTTTGCCACTGGTTGCATTGTGCTGTGTTCCATCTAGATATATGTTTGTGATCGTTCGTTACTCCGGTGTTGAATTATTGCATATTTATATATGTTTACGTATACATATGCCTAACAGATGCATACAGATACAAGTACCTCTATTTCCCTCTGGAGAGCTATATTTGTGACTGCGTTCTTTTGGTGTTGATTTTCCTGATGGGCTTTTGTCCTTGTTTTTGTGTAAAATGGAGATAATTGAAATATATTTGTTGACAGTTGGTAGCATTATTCTTTGACACTTATTAAAATGTAAATCATCTGAGGATATTGATTTTTTTTTCTATATTTAGAAAGCGTACATAAAAACACATGCATTCCTAAAATGTTTGTAAATTTTATTCAGCCAAGTTCAAGATATTATGCCAATCCATCACCCAAACCCCATAATTTCTAAACTCAGGAAATTGAAACAGTACATGATAATGTATAAATGCTGTTTCCATTTTAATGTTAATCATAGAAAAACAACTGCGTACTATTCTCCTGATAGTGGTTACCCAGCTCTCACAGACGATTAGGAAACATGCGACGCGTGTGGAACAGACTGATTTTGATGGATCACAGACTTTTACATATTTGATCAGCTCATTCAAGACAATTTGCAAAATGTGTTTTCTTAAAGAGGAGAAATACATTGTTTTCATGAACTAAAACTTCATACTTTGATGCACTATTGCTCTCATTAATTATTGCTATAAGACCCTCTTCTTTGCATTCTTTTTTTTGGGATCATGCTATGTGAAGTAAGTTCTTTATATCTATATTTACCTGTTTAAAGTGCGTTTATATGGTCTTTGTTTATAATGTGATTTTCATATTTTTTTTTGCTGTGAACAAAAAAATATACAAATAATTGTATAATATTTTTTTCGATAATGTTTTCTCATACATTTGTCAAAAGTTTGATTAACATAGTAGGGACTATTAGTGAACAGTGGCGCAAAACCAACGTGACAGAAAAACGAGAATTGTGGGCGAACGATAAGGTAAAGCGATCTGGGATTGGCGTCATTCGATGTAAAATTATAAATTCTCTATAAGTAAATCAATTTTGGGTGGTTTTTGGTGCACCAAGTTACAGGGTTTGCCTCATTAAAATGCAATTAAGCGGCATGTTTTAATCTTTGGCCTAGCCTTGGCAGCTGAGCACACTTTTCGACACGGCCAGACCAGGAAAGGCCGTAGTTTGCAATGTTTAAATGTTTCAAAGACACTGACTTTAGCGACTAAAAGAGTGTGACATTTGAGCCTGTTTATATTCTCATTCAGTAATTAGAAAGAGGCTGTAGTGATAGTAGATTTATAGGCCACTTCCAACAGCTTTGCTGTTGGGTTAATCCTTTAGCGACGTGGTGAGAGTGTCCGCTTACGAATCACGAGGTCCGGGGTTCGAGCCCCGGGAGGGACTTTGGTATTTCATCTCCCAGGGTTTACTTTAATGGTATCAGGAGTGTTTGGCGGACTCATGCGGTGTGCATGGAGTGTCTGGACAGCTGGTAAGCTCTGAAAAGTAAAGGGGGAGAAGTGTAGTAATAGTAGGTTTAAAGGCCACTTCCAACAGCCTTGCTGTCGGGTTAACCCTTTAGCGCCTACGGATCACGAGGTCCGGGGTTCGAGCCCCAGGAGGGACCTTGGTATTTTATCTCCCAGGGTTTACTTTAAGGCCATAAGTACGTCAAATGATTGGTTGTTTGCAGCCAAAGTCGAACTTGACCTGTATTTTATGATATTACACTTGTGTACCAAACATAATATAAATATGTCAAGCCTTTCAATGAGTTATTGTCCGGAAAACATGCGTTTTTTAAATTTTAAGTTGGAAAATGGTCATAACTTCGTCAAAAAATGATGGTTTGTAGCCAAAGTCGAACTTTACCTGTATTTTATGATGTTACACCTGTGTACCAAAATGTATTTAAACCTGTCAAACCTTTCATGAGTTATTGTCCAGAAACCAATGGACCGTCCAACAAGCCCACTCCAATATACACCCCCCCCCCCCTCCACTGCCCCAACTTAGTTTGTGGGGGTATCATTACATTGTAACTTACATGGCAGCAATCAATTGTAGAATCAGGATCGTCGTACGACCCTTTGAGCTAACCGCTATATCCAGGTATCTGTAATTGTAGTATGTAGAAGTGTTATGTAAATGTTGTAGTTCTACACTTACTTACACATTGCTCTAAGTACGTTAAAACATCCTACACAGAACTTTTTGAAAAACAGGTCCAAGAGCATCTTTTAGAAATAACCATACCAGTAAGAAATAACTAAACACATCGTAAACACTGACAAATATTTTACTCCATTTTCAGTTGTTAGTTACCAAAAATATTTCTTTCGGATGGTAGGGGAGGGGTTTGGTGAGAAAATACTAAACGATAAATATCAAGAAACAACAGAAACTAAACATAAAAAATGTTGGTTGTGGCGGGTGTTATACGTGATATTAAAACTTAAATTAAAAAAAAAATAACATTTATTTCTGGGTGAGAGGAGGGCTTAGACAGATGAACATAAACATATATGTATGAATAGCAAAGCACGGGTGGTCGGGTGTGTATCGAAATGGCTCTGGGGACTTTGTCTAGGCTAAGTAAAAAAAAAGATCATAGTTGCACCATTGAATTTAATGTAAGAAAAATATCAAATAATGTAAAATGCCAATCTCCTAACCACATAGGAGCACAATAGTGATAATTATTAATTGTACCCACCCATAAATGGAACATCAGCTTGATTAAGTTTATCACTCTATCACTTATAAAAATTCAATCGGGCAATTAAGAGGTCAGCTAAGGATAGCAAGGTCACAACCTATAAGTTCCCAGTGCATTCGCTGCCAATAATCTACGTGGTGTAGTTATATTACAGTAGGTGAACTGCTTGAAAAAAGTAGTCATTACTTTTAAAACTAAGTACTATAGTTGATTTGATTGTTGATACTACGATTACAGAACAAAACAGGGAACTTTTCATTTGGCTACACCATTTTTTTTCTGTTGAAATCTGAATTTAAAATAAGGTGAATGATAAAAAATTAATGATTCTCCAAAGGACTGTTCTCTCATTCTGTTTGACCTGCAGTTAGTAAACTGTTAAAGGTAAATATTGTCTGGTACTGTAAGAAATTGTATATTTAGATTTTATGCCATTTAATTCTGGAAGGACAATCAAATCAGGTCTGGCCAGCCTGGCCCAGTCGAACATTGGGCTTATCGGGCCAGGCAAGGCCATTCCATGCCAAAGATTAAAACATTCCTTTTTTAGCTGTTATTGGTATTCCAAAACACTATATTCACCGAAATAACATGGTCTGATTTATGCATTTTATTTTTTACAAATTTATAGAAAACGTGATAAAATGTTTCGTTAAGTGACCATAATGTTCGTTATATCCAATGTCTAAATATATAATTTTGTTATTAAACTAGGCACACAATATTGCCTATCAAGTTTCATATATAAATACGGTAGGTCTTAACATTAAAACGAATAAGAGATCAAATAATGAGACCAGCTTATATAAATATAACGCAAACCTTGAAGCAAAATAAAAAAGCCTGTAATATCGCATATATATAGGATAGAATGACGCTAGTGGAGAAAATAACTAGACATATCTGTTACAAAGGACTTTAAGTGCGTATTCAGTTTTATAGTTACATCGGTGCTTTTTATATTGCGCATAAAGTAAAACTGAACATCATAGGATATAATTAGAGAAGTGAACAGGTAAGAGCAAATGTGCCTTTTTTCCAAATATATTAACGAAATCATTTGAACTTAGTTGCCTGTAACAAAGTACCTAACCCCCCCCCCCCCCCCAAGGTCCTAGCCTCCGTTAGTATTCTGGAATAAAAAATCGTTTTAATCGTTTTTGCATACTTCTGCATACAGGTAATTTGTGTTTTTGAACACAACATATTCCTAACTTTTGTTGCAAACGTTTGTGTCATATGAGCGCAATGCACCAAAATAACGAGGTATTGCCCGAACATGCTTGTTCAAGGTTTTTTTTTTCTTTTTTGAGTACCTCAAACATTATGATCCTTGCGCTTGTGATATTCGATTCGGACATCCATTCTTAACAAATCTATGCAAAGGACTATTGAAAAATACTTTTTCTTGAATTTAACATCGGTTTAATAACAAACCCGAACAAATCCTAGAAGCCTCGTTACAAAGTTTCTTGACCATTCTCCGCCAGACTTTGAGTCTAGACCATTCTCCGCCTGAATTCGAATCTAGACCATTCTCCGACTGTCTTCGAGTCTAGACCATTCTCCGCCTGAATTTGAATCTAGACCTCCGCCTGACTTTGTGTGTAGACCATTCTCCGCCTGACTTCGAATCTAGACCATTCTCCGCCTGACTTTAAGTCTAGACAATTCTCCGCCTGACTTTGAGTCCAGACCATTCTCCGCATGACTCTGAGTCTAGACCATTCTCTGCCTGACTTCGAGTCTAGACCATTCTCTGCCTGACTTCGAGTTTAGACCATTCTCCGCCTGAATGTGAGTGTAATCATTATCCGCCTGACTTCGAGTCTAGACCATTCTCCGCTTGACTTTGCGTGTAGACTATTCTCCGCCTGACTTTGAGTTTAGACCATTTTCCGCATGACTTTGAGTCTAGAACATTCTCCGCCTGACTTTGAGTCTAGACCATTCTCCGCCTGACTTTGCGTGTAGACTATTCTCCGCCTGACTTTGAGTTTAGACCATTTTCCGCATGACTTTGAGTCTAGAACATTCTCCGCCTGACTTTGAGTCTAGACCATTCTCCGCCTGACTTTGCGTGTATACCATTCGCCGTCTGACTTCGAGTCCAGAACATTCTCCGCCTGACTTTGTGTGTAGACCATTCTATCAGGATACTGGTTATATGACCCAGGGAAGTGCCTACGCCTTTATTATCTTGAACAATGGTTTGGGTCCAATCGCTAAGGTGACTATGTCTTAGACTAGCTGACAAACGATGTAGAATGTCCTTTGTTAAAACGTAAAGCTAGTGAGACCAAATATCTCAGATATAGAATTTTCCTCTGGCTACCTTGCCTAAATGATTCGTGTACCAATGATTCGTAATTGATTTTAATTATGAGCTAGTCAATTTCAAAGATCAGGCAAATAAATAAATATTTCAAACTAACAATTTCCATTTAGCTCAAACTCCTATATGCTGGAGACTCTATACTTGACTGGTCTTTTTGTTGAAGTTCCTGTCAGAAAATGTCTTTGAATCAACAACATACGAGTCCTATCGCATAGATGCTCGGCCTCTGTCCTCTCAAACTCTATAAGATTGCCCTGACTCCTGGATGCTCAGCGTCTGTATACTATCATATGTAGCATTCAACTACAATATAGGTATTATCCCCGATGCCTTGACTGTACTTCGCCAATAACGTTGTACCGTCTATAAGCTGAAACTCTCCTACTATCTCAGTAGATAACCAAACTCTGGGTCTCTGTCTCAGCTTCCCGATGCTCAGCCTATATATGCTATCGTCTATAGCATTCAATTACCTTTAAGGTAAAGCTCCTATGCGCTGGCCCTATAGCTCGAAACCTTATCGAAATTCTGCTACTCTTCTTTAGTCTAAGAAGTTCCAAAGTCTTCTTTTTAATACTTTATCCGCCCTGACAGGGTAACTGCAATAGTCTCCTTCTCAAGGTACTGGGATAAATTATTACTTGAATCCTCGATGTGTCTTCTTCAACCGCTGGATACCGAATGAGCTCTCTGTCATCCATCTACCTATTTATACCCCAGCAGACGTGCTATTTTAGTACTTGTTTCTGATTGGTCCAAATTTAAACATAACGTTTTACAACGAGTACTTGCTCTATCAAATATCTGGTTCCCTATAACTTTTGTATAAGATATAATGTGCGAAGCTGGGACCCAGCCATCCACATAATGAATCCAAATCAGCCATAAATGACCCAAATTCTATTATTAACATCAATTCAACAATAATTATAGCAATGGTAACCTGAAAAGGGAGTCAAGCACTATCTGTGCTTATGTGTAACGTTATCAATTTATCAAACATACAAATTATTCTGACACATTCTCCGCCTGACTTCGAGTCTAGACCATTCTCCGCCTGAATGTGAGTGTAGACCATTCTCCGCCTGAATTCGAGTCTAGACCATTCTGCGTCTGACTTCGAGTCTAGACAATTCTCCGCCTGACTTTAAATGTAGACCATTCTCCGTCTGACTTCGAGTCTAGACCATTCTCCGCCTGACTTTGCGTGTATACCATTCTCCGCCTGACTTCGAGTTTAGACCATACACCGTCTGACTTTGAGTCTAGACCATTCTCCGCCTGACTTTGAGTGTAGACTATTCTCCGTCTGACTTCGCATCTAGAACATTCTCCGCCTGACTTTGTGTGTAGACCATTCTCCGCCTGACTTCGAGTCTAGACCATTTCCGCCTGACTTCGAGTCTAGACCATTCTCCGTCTGACTTCGAGTCTAAACCATTCTCCGCCTGACTTTGCGTGTAGACCATTCTCCGCTTGACTTTGAGTATAGACAATTCTCCGCCTGACTTCGAGTGTAGACCATTCTCTGCCTGACTTCGAGTCTAGACCATTCTCCGCCTGAATGTGAGTGTAGATAATTATCCGCCTGACTTCGAGTCTAGACCATTCTCAGCCTGACTTCGAGTCTAGACCATCCTCCGCTTGACTTTGAGTCTAGACCATTCTCCGCCTGACTTCGAGTGTAGATCATTCTCTGCCTGACCTTGAGTCTAGACCATTCTCCGCCTGAGTTTGAGTGAAGATCATTCTCTGCCAGAATTCGAGTCTAGACCATTCTCCGCCTGACTTCTGGTCTAGACCATTCCCCGCTTGACTTTGAGGGTAGACCATTCTCCGCCTGACTTCGAGTCTAGACCATTCCCCGCTTGACTTTGAGGGTAGACCATTCTCCGCCTGAATTCGAGTCTAGACCATTCTCCGCCTGACTTCGAGTCTTGACCGTTCTCCGCCTGACTTTAAGTGTAGACCATTCTCCGCCTGACTTCGAGTCTAGACCGTTCTGCGCCTGACTTTGAGTGTAGACCATTCTCCGTCTGACTTCGAGTCTAGACCATTCTCCACCTGACTCTGAGTGTAGACCATTCTCCGTCTGACTTCGAGTCTAGACTATTCTCCACCTGACTTTGAGTGTAGACTATTCTCCGTCTGACTATTAGTCTAGACCATTCTCCGTCAGACTTCGAGTCTAGACCATTTTCCGCCTGAACTGGAGTGTAGACCATTCTCCGCCTGACTCGAGTCTAGACTATTCTCCGCCTGACTTGTAGTCTAGACCATTCTCTGCTTGACTTTGCGTGTAGACCATTCTCAGCCTAACTTGGAGTCTAGACTATTCTCCGCCTGACTTTCAGTGTAGACCATTCTTCGCCTGACTTCGAGTTTAGACCATTCTCCGCTTCACTTCGAGTCTAGTCCATTCTCCGCCTGACTTCGAGTCTAGACCATTCTGCGCCTGACTTCGAATAACTTGCATCGTCACCGTTATAGGTTCTAGGACCCAGCAATTGATTTAGAAATGTTTAATGTCTGGAATTCATTTTCTACTTTACGAAAGGTCGTGTTGTATCCAGGTGTCTGTCCGTGTCTAAAATAATGCCCAGAGAGACAGCTGGATTCCTCCTCCACCATAGCACATAATGTAGGACATAATGTGAGTTGACGTTAAACTCAGCTAACAAATTATACACTTTTCGCGAACTTACTCTACTGTAACCTAAAATAGCGCCTTTTTCCGTCGACATAGACACTACAATAACATGTAAGCTGTGTCCTAAAAATAACATTTTAGGAAAAACATATAATGTTATTATGTCACAAATTTAAACGTCAGTAAAAACGGTTTTGCACGGCAAAAATGGGTGGAAAATTATCCGGAAAATATCCAGTAAGTAAATGTTGAAATATTGTTCAATATTTTTATGACTGCTTAATGATTAAACCTCATTACAAGTTTAAATACGTTTTTTTAATATCATTTTTTATACATTGCAATTGTAGTTTATATAGTATGTCATAAAGTGGATTATAAGTATCAGGTATCATGTTTGTTTATGAACAAGGAAAATACGTAACAGCAGATTGATGAATTTAACCCATTATAACAATGGCAAGATATTTAATTTTGTTGCCTTTTAAAAGTAAAAACTTTTTCATACCATTTAGGTTGACTCATCATTAAACTTTCGAGGTTTTTGGATCTACAAATAGTCCAAATGTGGTTCATATAGAAAAAACAATTAAATCTTACGGATCAAAGATCAGCTACGTCCATTTGTGAGGGTGAGAAGAGTGTTTAGACATCCTCAAACAAGTTGTTGAACTGAAAAACAAAGATTTAAATAAAAATGACAACTTCAATTGTAAATGAGAAATATTGCAATGGTAACGTAGAGATATAAATGATGACACGTTGTTCGTTTTATAAAAGCATCGGTTCGAGTCCAACATCAGCAATACCGTTTAAGATTTTTTTTTTTGTAAAGTGTCTTTGTTTCATATTTCGATATTTTGCAGAATTTCTCCTACGTTTTCTTTGAAGTTTTTTTGCACACCTTGTTTCCTCAAATTTTGTAATTTGACCGAACAGGCATTTAAAAAAAAGTTTTCTCTTATACATTCTGCAAAAGAGTCAATAGCTGTCGTGCCAAATTGATGATGATGAATATAAACAAAAACACAATGATGGTCTGATTGCAAATTAGTAGAATGCAGGGCAAAATCATTATCGACAGCACGAGTTGTCGATAATAACGATGAGTTGGTATTTCTCAATGCCCGTGTACGTCAATAATTTAGATAAAAATAGTACTTAATGCGTTTAAATTTAATTGAAAAAAGACTTGCCTAATATGAGACTCGAATCAACGCTTAATAACATGGTCAAAGTTTATACATGTATTCATTACCTCTAACCTATTTTTCCGATTTGAACATAATTTTTTTGTGCCTACAACCATATTTTTTCTAACCAATAAGTTGTAACTTGTATAATGATATTCAAAATGCTTCTTCACCTACGAAATGGGCTTAGCTGACATTTGATCCGTCAGCCCTAGTTGTTCTAAACGCAAACGAAATAACATTCTGTTTTAAAATAGGACAAAATGTTTGAAAAGAACGTAACAAATGATATGGTCATATGTATGAAAAAAAAATATGAAACAGAAAAAGTGAAAACTCTACAGGTCGCCAAACACGACATAAATTTAAATGTTGCAGGCTCGGTTTGCTTAAGCCTGTTAATGGACTATAGTGGAAAGGCATGGTACGTACACGCCTTTTAGATCCGGGTTGAGCAGAACTCAACATTTGCATATGTTACAAGAACAAATAAAACAACAATTTAGAGACATCCGCAGATGTGTTCATATGGCGGTGTACATGGAACCCTCATTGATACACAGAGTGCAGTTTCCTTGTCCTAATATTTCACTAAAGTATATCCTTTTTTCAACATGAAAATTCTGAAATGATTTTGAAATGTTTTGTTTACTACAAAAATAACTTTAATTACATTATCTTACACACAAATGTTGCACGATAAAAGTGGAAACCCAACACGACAAGAAAGGAAATGTTGCATAATCTGGTGGTTTGTGGCTGTTCATGGCTCTTGAACAGAACAACATTTATACATGCTTAAAGTAAAAATAATAATTTAGAGACATCCGCAGATGATTAAGTACAGGTCAATTGAGTCTTGACATTTGTATGGTGGCATGTTTTTGCCAACCACATATCCACTTATTTATGTAGACAGTTTTCTCTAAAAATGTCACATATCCAGTTATTATCTGGCAAGTGGCAAAATTGCGTGCTATCCAGATAATTATGTTAACAGGACAGAACCGCCTGTTAATGCCCACTTCTGCCATCCACATATTCACAACAATAAGTGGTTATTGTGAAAGTTTTCTTGATATCCACTTAATATTCGTACCAAATTGGCGATTAACGGTTAGACTTTTCGTCCCATCGAACGGTAGATCGGGGCCCCGAGTTCGAGTCACGGTCTTGCTGCACATTTTTCTCATCCTGAGACATTTGGCGCCCAACGTTGGGCCGTGACGGCATTACACTGCTGTAATTGCTTGATTTATAATGTACCCGCTGAAATTCGAGGACGAATTTCAAAATGATGGCGAAATATGTCACGGTATAGAACTTGAATATTGAACGGGGAGAAAATGTGTTGGCGGTCGGGTAGCTCTGTCGGTAGATTATCGGAACGGTATTCCGAAGCCCCGGGTTCGAGTTTTGGCCTGGTTTCACAATTCTCTCACCCTGTGACAGAATGAATGAGTGTATTTCCACCTCATCCCCTACCACCACCGCTAATGGTTAGTGAATGATACATTTGCATAATTGTTATGCCCCTTAAAATTTATGCATTCTCATTTATTCCGTAATGATAGGGAACGATTACGGGATATTGCCGATCATAACTGACTAATTGACAAAAATCAGGATACCTAGTTAACGTAAGTGAATATGTGGATGGCAGTAGTGGGCACTAACAGGCAGTTTTGTCCTGTTAAGATGCTTAAGTGGATAACAAAGCAGTTTTGTCACTTGCCTGAATAAGTGACATTTTTACGAAAAATTTCGAGATAAATAAGTGGATATGTGATTGGCAGAAATATGCTACCATACATTTGTAACATTGAAATCGGTTAGACATTTAGATAGTACAGAACATAATATGTTTTGGACGAATTAACCACTTTCAGTAAATAAATGTTTAATTTAAGAGATAAAATAACGTCAAACGTTCTCTTTATTTTACCTAGCTCAAGTTAACTAACGATATTGATTGAAAATAAAAGATATGGAATGTCGATCTAATATCAAATGCACATATAAAAATCATTCAATGTTTTCTTACGTACGAAACTCGGCCTATGTGCGCTGCTGAATTTAAATTTTAACTGGTTTCCTTTGACCTTCATTATGTAAAGGATATATATATATATATATATATATATATATGTGTGTGTGTGTGTGTTAAACCTAAATAAATTTTACTTCCTTTTTTATTTATATATTTAAACAGAAAGTTAATGTCCCTGAGTTTTCAACATTGTGTAATTAAATTCGATACAATTACAGCAGTTGATACCACTTTACGTTTGTTTGAACAGTATAGAGCTGAAAATGTTAGAGAAGGTATTTTAATACAGAGACCCGTGGTGACATTTCAACTTCATTATTTCATGATTTCTGCTTCATGATTTCACGATTTCCACTTCATGAATTCACGATTTCTGCTTCCTGATTTCACGATTTCCACTTCATGAGTTCACGATTTCACGATTTCCACTTCATGATTTCACGATTTCACGATTTCCACTTCACGAATTCACGATTTCTACTTCACGAATTCACGATTTCACAATTTCCACTTCACGAATTCACGATTTCCACTTCACGAATTCTCGATTTCACGATTTCCACTTCACGAATTCACGATTTCTACTTCATGAATTCACGATTTCACCATTGTGAAATCGTGAATTCGTGAAGTGGAAATCGTGAAATCGTGAAATCGAGAATTCGTGAAGTGGAAATCGTGAAATCGTGAAATCGAGAATTCGTGAAGTGGAAATCGTGAATTCGTGAAGTTGAAATCGTGAAATCGTGAAGTGGAAATCGTGAAATCGTGAATTCATGAAGTGGAAATTGTGAAATCGTGAATTCGTGAAGTGGAAATCGTGAATTCGTGAAGTGAAAATCGTGAAATCGTGAATTCATGAAGTGAAAATCGTGAATTCAGGAAGCAGAAATCGTGAAATTGTGAATTCATGAAGTGGAAATCGTGAAGTCAAGAAATCGTGAAATCATGAAATCGTGAAATCAAGAAATCGTGAAGTTTTTTCGTGAAATCGTGAATTCTTGAAATCGTGAATTCATGAAGTGGAAATCGTGAAATCGTGAATTCATGAAGTGGAAATCGTGAAATCAGGAATCAGAAATCGTGAATTCGTGAATTCATGAAGTGGAAATCTTGAAATCAGGAAGCAGAAATCGTGAAATAATGAAGTTGAAATGTCACCACGGGTCTTTCGTACAGATCGATATAATTGCACCTTTACTTATCCTACCTGTCAGGTTTTACATGCGACATTTTAATACAGGAAAAACTGTAGTATCTTCGTAATAAAATGCTAAGTGATATTTCATTCTATTATCGGCTTTTCAAAAGTATTTTTGCCATAAATAAGCTGACAATAAAAATTCCTTCTCTGGCTTGGCTAGTTGGGGAAATAGAGTCCAGAGAAAGGCCCATTTGGTTTAAACATATTTTATTTTGCAATATTTTTACAACATGATTACAAGTATAAAGGATTGGACAGGAAGCTTTATAAGCTTAAGGTTGTCCTCTCCCTATAAGAGTCAGCAATTGTTTTATTACATCAAAGTTCCTTTTTAGGCTAAATGGTAGGAACCGATCTTTGACAGACAAAAACTATTTTTATTTAAAAACTCAACAGTTTTAAAATGATGAATCTCAGGAAAAGGGTCATAAGTAGATCTAGTTGCATTTTTGTATCGGAAGCCTCCCTTGAATTTATGATTTTACCCTTTAATGACTTTTATAAAGAGGCAAACGTCATTAGCTCGACTATTCGAAGAATAGTCTAGCTATTCTACTCACCCTGGCGTCGGCGTCGGCGTCACACCTTGATTAAGTTTTTGCATGCAAGTACATACAGCTATAATTTAAGGATGTACGAGCGTTCTTTTTTCAGGATATCCGCCTTTTTGAAAAATGTTTCTTCGAATATTGCTTTCTAACAAAAGTTTTGCCAAAAATTAATGTTAAATAATTAAAATATGGCTAATAATGTACCATTTAACCAAATAGATTCTACTTTTGCTGGTATTTGCCTAAAATTGACGTAAAATTTACAATGGGGTAGGGGTTGGTGATTTTAAATATCTATTAAAGTAGATCAGGTTTGGTTTTGATATTTTCCTGACTGATACATGTAATGATAAGCTACAACTGAAATAAAAGTTTTCAGATAGCACTTTATTTTATCTAGAAAATATAACTTAAAACAAAAAGAACAAAAAATACCAAAATTCACCAGTTTTTAACAGTTTTTTTCTTAATAAATCTCTAAGATGCACGGTGACCCCAACTTTTTTTCTTTACATTTTGGAGCATTTTTGTGTGTCATTATAGCTGCAAAATATTTTGAAAATCTCAACGTCAGATTTTTTTTTGTAGATCTAAATACGATTTTTCCATTGAAAATAAAGTGAGTGGGGTAATTATGTCAACACGTAAAAATGAACGAGATTTGTTAGTGACATTTATGCTTATATAATACTGACATCACCTCTTATTCATATTAACCTGTAAAACCTGAAATCCCTATAAGATTAAGTGGGATACTATATGTTTTATAAAGTACCATCATTTTTTCAATTTTACAAAATGTCAGAAATGCTTTAACAGTGGGTGAAGGAAATTGCCCTATAAAATTAAAACGAGTTTGGTGACCTGTTTTTTTTTTCTTCTCTTGTTTGTCTTGGAAACTAATGTTCTTCAAGCTCACAGAGTATGAAAATATTCTTACCGTTGCAAAACATTCGTTCCTACGTCCTTAAAAGCATATAGCTTTGAAACTTATTTTTTTCTTTTTCAAGGTCAACCTCACTGGGTCAAGTTCCATAACTCTGACATGTATTTTGAGCAAATATGCCCCCTTTTGGACTTAGAAAAGTCTGGTTAAAGTTTTACATGCAAGTTACTATCTCCAAAACTAATGCAGATATTGAATTGAAACTTCACATGTATCTTTGGGGTTATAAAACTAGTTGATAGCACCAAGTCCCATAACTCTGGCCTTCATTTTGGCCAAATTATGCCCCCTTTTGGACTTAGAAAATCCTGGTAAAAGTTTTGCGTGCAAGTACATACAGCTATTACCAAAAGGCGTATAGATTTGAAACTTATTTTTTCTTTTTCTAGATCAATTACCAATCTCACTTGGTCAAGTCTCATAACTCTGACATGTATTTTGGGCATATTATGCCCTCCTTTGATATTTAACATTTTGGGTAATATTTTCCTGCTTCTGAGACAATATTTCGAATAGTCGGCTTTGCTGTCTTACGGACAGCTCTTGTTTTTTTATTACTCTCGTTTGTTTAGGTATTCATTTTAATAACAAAAGACAGCAAACACTGTAAGAAAGCCTAAGGCAAGAATTGTCATTCTTTGCTGACACAGATACAAAATATATAGCATAACCAGTTACTGGTAGAAACAAAACTTAAAAATAATCACATTTGTGAAATCATTTTTTTTTCTTTTTTTTTTTTTTTTTTTTTTTTTTTTGATAATTTTAAGGACTTAGAAATAAATTTCTAGACTTTATTATGTCTTTCTATATTTGAAACTCTGTCTCTGGAAAATGAATCAAAATTTCATTAGTGACCAGTTTAACACTCTTCGTGCTGCACAGATGTCAACACGAAAAATATAGACCATGTGCAACAAAGAAATTCATTGAAGCAAGCATCAAAGACACCGCCAAGTGTTGTGTCTGAAGTACATATATTGCAATATAAGAAATCACCTAATTATTAGTTTGGTTATTCTGGCTGGTTACAAATTATCAACATTAGCACATAATACAATATATGTTATAAACTGTTAAAAGCTTGAAGAATAAGCATGTTAGAAAAGCATTACCATGCAATACAAATCCTCTACCTGCAATATGACGCTGACATTGCGAGAAGGGGATCCCTTTACATACAAAATTAGAGTAAATATTTCACCATTTAAGGTTAGCACCTGTAAAAAGTTCTTATATGCAGGAGCATGTATATGAAGTTTAACAGAAATGCAGTTTGTTGGGAAATGAGGAAATGATGAAAAATAATTATTTCAAAGTTGTGGTTCACAGAAGCCATTATCTTTATTATCATATAATGTAATGAGTGTTTTCTATTCACTGATAAAGTTTCATGGACCTTAATCACCTACATTATAGATTTCAGAATGCAGATTATACAGTTTCCGTTGCCAAAACAACCAAACATTTTGTCCAAGAAAAGAATGATATAACATGAATAATCTCCAAATTGCCCCTATTCACAAAGCAAATGTCATGAATCTTTCTTATATACTTTTGGAATATCATAGAATTCTTTTCTTTCTTTTTTTGGACGAAAGGTAAACTTGAGGTCCTCGTTGAACCGTAAGGTTACTAGGAATATGTCAGTGTGTAGATTCAAATCTGATATTACAAGAAATTTAGCAAGCATAATAACCCACTGCCAAAGTGTAGAAAATGTTTTAATGAAAATCTTTTTTTTAAGTTAGACAGGAATGAACAGATACAAAAACAATTTATCTATAAAAGTAAAAAAAGAAAGAAAAAAAAAGAAACAAGTAACAAGATATAATACAACCAGAGCAACTGACTAGTCATATAAAAGTAATGAAAATATAAATTCAACAGGGAAATCTATTTGAAAGTCACTGATGCTTTGATTAGTTATGGTCCCATGGCGTTTGATATTTTGATCTAACCATATTTTAAAGAAGTATTAAACTGTCACTGACAAATTCAGCCAAATGATGGCCCTTTATTGCACACCTTAGTTGACAGTGAATATCTGTAAACAATAAGTATTTGACACATAAGCAAAAAAGAAAGTCAAAGGTTAGAATCAAGATGAGTTTATAAAATATTTAGAAATATTCTGACCAGTTGTACATGTGGTCACAAATGGGAAACTCTATGCTTCAAAGTTGAGGTAACCATAACAATTATATAAATATACAACTGCAAAAGGAATCTGTAAAAATGTGCACATTCTGAAATTACATCACTGTACCTATACATGAACGCTCCCTTGTCCGCAATAGACCTCATGCGTTTCAGTATGGTATATCTGCGGTGTGTTCTATTTATAGAAAATTAGATAGGTAAGTAGGTCATGCTAAGGTTAGAAATAGAAAACTTGACTTACAAAGTAACCTCCCTAATCAATAAATCGGATCAACATTTTGACGAAATTATAAATGAAAAAAAAAATATTTTCTGCTCTACAAATAAAGAGAGAAAAGACAGATAACATTGTTTTATATCACATAATAAGTTGCATTACATACATTTCTTATGTTTTTTGCCATTTCTTTTTGTTTATTCACTAAAATCTATTGTGCAATATCGTGGGTTTTTTTACAAACTATTCACTGTGTTCAGTTTATCATTCCGAAACTATTCATTACCATCTTTACAGGGTCCAAAATAAAAGTGTATCCCATATACTCGACACCGCCTTCTGGCGGCGTCGAATAATGAAGCGAGAAAACTGTCAATCAAAATTTCAATCAATTATTAATCTCAAATGTCGATCGAAACGTGACACACTCTAACACCTATGTCCTCGGAATCGCCCTGAAATGTAAGATATTATACCAGAGCACATCAGCGAAAACACCGAGGCCATTTTTTTTTCGTTTTAGTTGTGAAAATTTCGGAGGACGGAAGTTGCTGCATTTTTTACCATTTCATTTGTAAAGGAATGTCATAAAATCAATTCCAATTTATGTGCAAATAATAATATTCAAGTTTATTTACACGTCAAAGATTATTACAATACCAAGCTGCGTAGGCCTAATGGATAAGGCACCTGCCCCACAATCGGGAGGTCGAAGGTTCGCGCCCTGTCAGAGGCGGGTATTGTTAGAAGAGAGACCGGTTGGTTAGCCGCCAGCTAGTTAAATAATGATTACCGATTGCCTACCTGCCTGGTGACTGGCATTAAAAATATGACTGTTTAATGTATGTAGGTGTGTTATAAGCAAAGTTGACTGGCCCTTTCAGTATGGGTGACAATATAATAAACAGACACTTTACTTTTTATATGAATGTGATGACAACACTGATACACACAATGAAACACTCGGTGTACCAAACATACTAGACAGTTGAAATATTGCTATATACATTTGTATCATCAAATGTGATATATGGATCAAATATGTGATGTTTATACGTACCTTTCACTAGTTCAGTATATTTTGTCCACATGAAGAAGGTTTATTTAACTTTCAGAAAGACGTATACGTAAGTACTTTCAGCTTAGAACAATAGCCGTTATAGGCAGCGTAAACGTTTTGTTTTAAACAGTTTACATTATAATGATTTATTTCAGTTATTGATAAAAAATAATGACAGTGATATTATAAATTTCATAATATCCTCATACGTTCTCTATGAACCTGGTTGTAAAAACATCCCGATATAGATAAATGGAAGTATATTAAATTAGTAATGTATAGGGAAAGTTAAACCTATTTTTTTCAGCAAACGGTGTTAGAATAATCAAATACGCATTATGCTCGAAAGATTTGTCTACCCTTGTTTGCATTTTTTTTTCAAATTAATTCAAATGTGAATAACAGAAATATATGTGATAAAAATTTTGGAATAGTGAAAAAGTTGACTTGTAAAGTATATCTTCTTAACGTCTGAACATCGGCAGAATGGTCAGTAATAATGTAAGAATATATGTAATGGAATAAGTGAAATATCAAGTATAATCTATGATAAAAAGTACAAACATGTTTAGTAAGGCATCACCTGATAAAATAAGTAGATAAGAGCCCAAAGTTTAAGAAAGAATACGAATTAGTTCAGTGAGAGTTAAGAGCAGTTGATATATCTTTAGAATACATGCATCTGTTAGACTTGTTAAAATCTAAAGGCCGTAACTACAAAATGAACTTGCGATTTTAGCAATTAAACGATTTAATTCCATGAAGTATTATGAATTGTTACAGTTCAATAAATTTGAATTTACACTGAATACAAAGAATCCTTTGTCCTTAAATCAATGTATTGTTTCTACAGGCAATTTAGATAGTTTACACCAGTTTGAATGAAATCGATGTTTCCTATCCTGGATAAAATAACTATTCCCTAACATAACTTCTCAGCCGTGATACCTTGAGCAAAATGATTCCATTACATTTTCGATATCATTTCATTTAATGAATGTGCACGGTGAATGTTGTAAACATGAAATCTCAACTGAATTTTCTATTTCTTCCAGAGTCAGGATGATGGATTCGCTAGAGAATGGAATGCAGAATCAACGGTATTATCAAAATTTCTCTTCCATATCCAATTACCAATACAATTGTGCACAACCATGCATACGAAATGTCTAATAAGATGTCTGTTCTAACAGGCATACCAAAATTGATTAGGCTTGTAAACAGTTTACATTATAATGATTTATTTCAGTTATTGATAAAAAAAATAATGACAGTGATATTATAAATTTCATAATACTCTCATACGTTCTCTATGAACCTGGTTGTAAAAACATCCCGATATAGATAAATGGAAGTATATCAAATTAGTAATGTATAGGGAAATTTAAACCTACTTTTTTCAGCAAACGGTGATAGAATAATCAAATACGCATTATGCTCGAAGGATTTGTCTACCATTGTTTGCATTTTTTTTTTATCAAATTAATTCAAATGTGAATATCAGAAATATATGTGATAAAAATTTTGGAATAGTGAAAAAGTTGACTTGTAAAGTATATCTTCTTAACGTTTGAACATCGGTAGAATGGTCAGTAATAATGTATCAATATATGTAATGGAATAAGTGAGATTTCAAGTATAATCTATGATAAAAAGTACAAACATGTTTGGTAAGGCATCACCTGATAAAATAAGTAGATAAGAGCCCAAAGTTTAAGAAAGAA
The DNA here is from genome assembly GCF_021730395.1 of Mercenaria mercenaria. Taxonomy (NCBI): domain Eukaryota; kingdom Metazoa; phylum Mollusca; class Bivalvia; order Venerida; family Veneridae; genus Mercenaria; species Mercenaria mercenaria. Next base: position 17,338,589 of record NC_069365.1, read on the forward strand.
TACGAATTAGTTCAGAGAGAGTTAAGAGCAGTTGATATATCTTTTAAAATACATGCATCTGTTGAATACTGCTTAAGCCGGTGCTAGGAGGCGTGAGCAGTGTTGCTTTTTCCATTACTGCCCATGAACAGACTCAATCAAACCGAGTCTGCAATTTTCACTATTTGCCTTGTTCTCGGTGCTTCCGAGGGATCTACTTTCCAGATTTATTTACTTCACAACAGCGGGTGTTAAGTGCTGTGTGGCGGCCGTAAAAAGTCGCCCCGACTTCATCTCAGTGTTGTTATATTTTCTGGTCCTTCGGGATCATTGATTTAAACTCATTTAGATTTGAAGATTGAATCCTGCTTAAGCCGGTGCTAGAGGGCGTGGGCAGTGTTGCTTTTTCCATTACTGCCCATGAACAGACTCAATCAAACCGAGTCTGCAATTTTCACTATTTGCCTTGTTCTCGGTGCTTCCGAGGGATCTACTTTCCAGATTTATTTACTTCACAACAGCGGGTGTTAAGTGCTGTGTGGCGGCCGTAAAAAGTCGCCCCGACTTCATCTCAGTGTTGTTATATTTTCTGGTCCTTCGGGGTCATTGATTTAAACTCATTTAGATTTGAAGATTGAATACTGCTAAAGCCGGTGCTAGGGGGCGTGGGCAGTGTTGCTTTTTCCCTTACTGCCCATGAACAGACTCAATCAAACCGAGTCTGCAATTTTCACTATTTGCCTTGTTCTCGGTGCTTCCGAGGGATCTACTTTCCAGATTTATTGTTAAAATCTAAAGGCCGTAGCTACAAAATGAACTTGCGATTTTAGCAATTAAACGATTTAATTACACGAAGTATTATGAATTGTTACAGTTCAATAAATTTGAATTTACACTGAATACAAAGTATCCTTTGTCCTTAAATCAATGTATTGTTTCTACAGGCAATTTAGATAGTTTACACCAGTTTGAATAAAATCGATATTTCCTATCCTTGATAAAATAACTATTCCCTAACATAACTTCTCAGCCATATCAAATTACCAATACAATTGTGCACAAACATGCAAATGAAATGTCTAATAAGATGTCTGTTCTAACACGCATGCCAAAATTGATTAGGCTTGTAAACATGTACCAATATAGCCGTGAATAATGATCACGAGCCAAATACTTTGGGTAACAGTCAAGTGGGTTAAATTGTAAGAGTTTTTCTTCATTAAGTACAGATAAGACAAATAGTGTTGCTTTTGAAAAACCCAAATATGCCCTTGCAGGATATGGATATATATTATTGGAGATAAATGTTCTTGAAGAACTAAATATGTTCTTCAGATGCCATATCGTAATATCTTTGACCAAGTGATCAGCAGAGACACTACTACCTTTATTACAAAATGCATCCATATGATTGCATTAGCAATTCAATTTTTTTTGAATAAACGCAATTTGCATGTTAAATGTAGCTGCATCGAAGAAAGTATACGCAAAAATTAGACTGATATTTTTGTTTGTTTCAGAGACTGGTTGAGCAATTTACAAGAGAATGGAATACGGAACTATCGGTATCAATAAGACACTTTCTTTTCCTTAGATCTAGGTCCTGCTTAATGAAATGTAAAGTAATTAGCGGCATTGTAGTCCCCTTAAAGGTTTGGGCCGGTGGCACAATAGATTTGCAATTCGTCTAACTGTTCGTCCTTCTGTCCGAAACAATTTTGGTTTTGCGATAACTTAAAAAGCATGTTAGGTAATTTGATGAAACTTGCTATAGTAGAAAAGGACCATAGGACCATAAGGCTTGTCGTTTTATTTTGTATTTGTACAGATTCGTCATGCGATGATTGTGAAAGTTCTTCAGATCTTTTTCATTTAAAATAAGTAAATATGCATCACCTTATTTGATTGTGTCCATTTGTCCGTCCAAGCGTGCATCTGTCTATCCGTCCGCCAGTAAAAATAATGTAGATAAATTAATCCCACATTAATTTAGAGAGAACGCATGGATACACACACGCGAACACACTTTCGTACATACATACATGCATACGAACGAATGTACATATACATGCATTATACATACGAAAATTAATGCATTGAAATAAAGAAAGCGTAAATGCCATTTTGTTAAAAAAAGTGCTGTTGTTCTGGGGAAAACCCTTTACAAGTACACGTTTCATAGATATGCCCTTCCAACATATATTGTTGTGGAAAATGTTCTTATAAAATTAAATACATCTGTTTATTTAGGCGTCAGATCGAATTATATTTTACCTAGTAATCAGCAGATGCACTACTAACTTTATAAACTCAACATGCTTCCATAAATTTACATTTGCGATGTCATTGTATTTAATAAATGCAACAATTTGCATGGTTTAGACACATGGAAGAAAGTAAACATAGAATTTAAACTATACTTTTCGTTGTTTTCAGAGACGGGTTGGGCGATTCACAAGAGAATGGAATGCGGAATTATCGGTATCAGTTAGATCTTTCCTTTTTTTTAGATCTAGGTCCTGTTTAAAGAAAAGTAAAGTAATCAAAGGTTTGGTAGTTCCCTAACGGTTTGGACCGGGGACACAATAAGTTTGCCCTACGCCTTACTGTATGTCCGTCTGTCCGAACTCATTTGGCCCTGAGATAACTTAAATAGCATGTTAGGTATTTTGATGAAACTTGATATAGTTATAAAGGACCATAAGGAAATAAATGTTGTATTTTGTAATAAAAAAGATCTAAAAAACGGATGCAGTGATAATTTTAAAAGTATAAGAAATGGTTTTTATGGAACATAGATAAAAGGCAATATTTATAGAATACATATTACTTTATCTTGTCATATGTTTAATCGTCCGCCTGACTGTCTGTCTCTTTGTCCGCCAGTCTAGGACAAAATATTTATCATGAGATAACTTTAAAAGTATAGCAGATTTTCTCGTGTAAAATAAAATATGCACTACCTCATTTGATTTTGTCTATTCTCACATCACGTCCATCCGCCAGTAAAAACGTAGGTAAATTGATCCACATTAATTTAGTGAATAGACACACGAAGCACATATATACATTCATACCGGTATATACATACAGATATTGAAATATGGAAAAACAGACATGCCGCTTCATCTAAAATAAAGTCCATGGTTGGGTAAAAACGTTGTCATAGAACTAAAATACATTTGTTCGCATCATATCATAATATATTTAACCGAGTGATCAGCAACTGCATTACTACCTTAATCAATTACATCAAAATGCTTCAACAAAATTGCATTTGCAATGGAACTGTATTTAATATTTGCAATAATTTGCATGTTAAATAAAGCCGCATCGAAGGAAGTTAAAATAGAATTTAAACTGAACCTTTCGTTTGTTTCAGAGACGGATTGAGCGATTTACAAGAGAATGGAATGCGGAGTTATCGGTATGAGCAGGATAATTTCTTTAAATTAGTTCAAGATCCTGAAATGAAGACATCGAAAGATTGTTAGTCCCCTAACGGACTTTGACTGGGAGCAAAATAGATTTGCCCTCCGTCCGACTGTACGTCCGTCTGCTCGAAGCACTTTTGGCCCTGCAATAACTTAAAAAGGCATGCTAAGTGTTAAGATTAAACATGATATAGTAATGGAGGACTATAGGACCATAAGGCACGTCGTTTATTTTGCTTTTAGATTATATATGAACAATTTGATTGAGTAATAATTTAAAAAAAGAACTTATTTCACATAAACATAGAATATAGATAATAGGCAACATTATTAGTTAGATATTAATTTATTTTGTCCATTCATACGTCCGTTCATCCAACTGACTCTCTGTCTCTGTCCGTCAGTCCGAGATAAAACATGTATCATGCGGCAACTATTTTCTACAGCAGATTTTTGTCATGTTAAATAGAAAGCATGTATCGCATTTGATTGTGTCCATTTGTCCGTCCGTCCGTGCATCTGTCCGTCCGTTATCAAGTAAAACGTAAATAGGTTAATCCCATATTTTTGATAGATAAGCGCAACACATGCGAACACTATTAGTTATAAAGGTTTTTGACGAGATATACGGTGGGCATATAGCCTGACTGTGATTCATATAACCCGAGGCGATAGCCGAGGGTTATATGAATCACAGCAGGCTATATGCCTACCGTATATCCCGTCAGAAACCTTTATAACGAATTTATAATACTGCAAATTTGCGTATTTGGTCTCAATAGCAACGATTTTCCTTAGTTTGACAAATATTACTATTTTTTTCAATTCCCCATTTGGAGCCTCAATCCGCACCTTGTTTTTCGTGCGTTTCCGTAAAAGACGCGGAAACATATGAAGATAACGGTAGGTTTGCGTTTTTTTGGTTACGGAAGAAATTGGATTTACCAAAGAGCTATAAAAATAAATTTATACTTCTTTGGATTTACAAATGGAATTTTAAATATGTTTTAAGGAAATTTACAGCTAGTTTCGAGTTTCTCGAGTAAGAACTTGGATTGTAGTAAATGAGAACTGAAGTAAACTTGCTTATCCGTTTAATCTTCTATCTAAGCTGTTCAGCCTCGGGTCGCGTGTATCGTCGATCTCCATGTTTCCGAACCCCACCTGTTTTCGAACCGCTCATTTCCTCGCGATTTATTTTACTTCCGGCACGTGAATGATGTCATCGTCAATCTCAGGCAGGTGCGTTGTTTACATTTTGCACGCTGTAGCTGTCAAAATAAAATATGCGTCAGAAACAGGTATTTATATCTTTGTTGTTTTAAAATTTAGTCAAAAGTGTTAGTTTTTACTATTTCCTTATTTATGTTGCCAAGAAAACCAAAATATTTCAGTATTTTACATAAAATCAGTTTATTTATGGATGGGGGAGGATGCTCTTCGTCTGCTTTTCAAAGTCACGTGACTGTCATGTGACCAGGTTATTTTTACATTGCTACAGTCCAGTTCAAAAAATGTAGTCCGCTTATATTTTTTTAATACATTTTCAAGATTAGATTTAGTAAAAGGTAAGTTTTCAGATTAAAAACTTATTGATTCTTATTTATTTCAGGTCTGTCCTGTTAAGTCATCTGCTACATACCGCCTGTATTCTCCAACAGCACTGACAAATGCTTACCAAGCTGTCATGGACAAGGGCATGCCGGTGAAGACTGCAGCAAGGCAGTATGCTGTGCCACATAACACCTTGAGAGACAGAGTTAAGGGTAGAGTTGATCCGGAGACATTAAAGTCCGGACCCCCACCATTGTTCAGTGTGGAAGAAGAAGCTGAGTTTGTAAAACATTTAACTGATATGGCTAAACTAGGGTATGGATATACAGTCCAAGAAATAGTTGACAAGGCTTCAAACTATGCAGTTCATTTAAAACATAGAAGCAGAGATAAACCATTAACAATTAGATGGTTTGCTGGATTCAAAGACAGGTGGACAAGTATTGAAACCACGTTCTCTGGGTAACTGCCATGCTTTGTCTCTGAATGAAGAAGTTGTTGCAGAGTATTTCCAAAATCTGGAGACTGTCATGAAATGCAATGATCTGATGGACAAACCAGAGTGTATATATAACTTTGATGAGAAAGGAGTACAAACTGAGCATGCTCCGCCATACATTGTAACAGCTATGTCCAGAACAGAAGCAATTAACTCAACAAGGTCTTCTATAACTACAATACTTGGCTGTGGGAATGCTCTTGGCACACAAATCCCACCATTCTTTGTATTTAAAGGGCAAAGAATGAGGAAAGAACTCCTTGAATGATCAACACCGGGCTCTAGTGGCACAGTTACTGATTCCGGTTGGTCAAACTCTGATGTGTTCCTTGAATATCTACAGGAACATTTCATCACATATGTACAACGTGGAAACAAGGAACAGCCATTGCTACTTATTTTTGATGGACACAGGTAAACAAATATTTAATGTACCTTTTTTAATAATGGTTTGAATAAGTTAATTGGACTTCAAAGTAAATGGTGTACTTGTTGATTGTTAATAAGATTTTGAAATAACTTTTTTTTTCATTTTTAATGCATTTTATGTAACAACCATTATTACTTTTTACTGCAGATCACACATCAACATGCCAGTTATTGAATGGGCACAACACAACAACATTTTGCTCTTTGTGTTACCAGCACACACAAGTCATGCACTGCAGCCACTTGATGTTGGCTGTTTTGGCCCGTGGCAAAAGATTTATAACTATGAGTGCCATAAATTTCTCATAGAATGCCCAGAGACAAAAATCACTCGGTATAATGTTGCAGCGCTCGGGTCTTCATCTTATGTCAAGGGCTTGTCTAATTCAAACTTGAGGTCAGCATTTGAGAAGACGGGCATATACCCTTTCAACCCAAGTGCAATCAGCGATGACCAGTTTACACCATCAAAGCCTTACTCAGATGAATTGAAACTCACTGAAACCCAAGAGAGTACTGCAAATTGCCAACATGGAAATGAAAACACATGTAGGGAATTCTTCAGAGCAGCAGAAGAGTTTGTGGAGAAAAAAAGGTGACATATAACAGTAAAAAACTCAATAAAGGTATAAGTGGTGTTGTAGCTGGAAAGGAAATAACAAATCATAACATTGTAAATGAAATAGCTGAAATTCAAAAGTCAAAGCCTAACAAGCAAAAGCAGAAAATGTCAAAGAGTCTGAGTGCATCTAGTTCAGAACCAAAGCAAAGGATGACAAGTAAAGTACCCTCTGTGTCTGAACATGTTGAAAGAAAGAAAAGAAAACTTGACTCTGCAGCTTCATCACAAAAACCAGGTATAAATTGTTAGCAATAAAATGTAATTTTTAACTTAATTAAAAATAAATACTAATAGAAAAAATATAAATGCTCAATAATTTAACTATTGAAATAGGTTTATATAAGGGAATACTTTTATTTTCAAATATGATAGAAGTAAAATCTTGTTTAATCTTTTGACCAGGTCCATCTGGATGCCAGATTATTCCAGTTAGTGACAGTGAGTCTGACCTTTCAGCTGAAGAGGAGATGTCTGCAGATGACTTGTGCTGTGTATGCAAGCAATTCCAGCCAAAGGAAATGAAAAACTGTATCTCTTGTATTTGTCAAGTGGGCTAAATGTGATGTTGAAGACTGTCCACACCGGACCCATTTGAAACTCTGCTGTAACACTTCAGTTATCAGATTGAATGACACCTTTTACTGCCCTTGTTGTAACAAGCCTAACACTGAAGAATAAACTCAAAACTGTTTCAAAAGTCATAATGCTTACAGTCAAGTAACATTTCACTGACAATATTGAATACCTATGTTGAACCTAACTGTAGTTTATGTTTTGTTATAAGCAATTTCATTGGTGGTTCGAAAACAGGTACTTGTTTATGACGCCATATTGGTTTCACATGGGTTTGGAAAATGCAATTTATTCTGCATGCTGTTATGCAGACTTTTTTTCATGAGCAGGAATAAATGTGAGAATGAGTACTTTACATGTTTGTTAAACCTTATTATGTTGACAAAATATTTAAATGCAGATAAACCTGGCATATTTCTAGAGGTCCGAAAACAGGTATTTCCACGGTACTTTTAGCCTGAACACGGAAGTAGAGTGAATATGTCATGGTGTGCCAAAGAAGTACCAGTACTCACAGTAGCTCTTTGAATGTTCATATAACGTGGAAATCTAGGAAAAATCAAATGTTAGATGTCAGATCATCTAAGTGCAATCAGATGATGTTATTCAACATGCTGTGGCTGCATTGAACTAGAAGTCATTTCAGGAACAGACTCCAGGGATCATAAGAGAAATGTAGGTATCAGAATATGGCAGATGTTTTAAAATATTCCTTTTCAAAGAGTGGTTCAATTGCTATTCACAGCTAATATTTAAATGATTACACCCGAATATAAACTTAGCTATTCATAGCTAATATTTAAATGAGAACACCCAACTATAAATAATGAGCAGTGTCAGTGTCAGTGTCCAGCCATCCGTTAACTGGAAGTTTAACCTGTGTTCTAGATGTCCAGTAACCGGACACATAGCCTGACCTATAGGGTTTTTTTAACCGACCGATAACAAATTTATTGATGATTTTTGTGTTGTTCTGTTAAGATATTTTACTATAATTAAAATTAATTTAAATAATAATGTGATACGTTCATCTAACCAATATTTGTGTAAAAATGGTGCTGCTCATAAATTTCTGTCATTGATTAAAAGCGTTCCATTTGTGCTGTTGTTGTTTTAACCCTTATCATGCTGGACACGACTGATTCTGCCTTTGCGACTAGTGTAGATCATGATCAGCCTGCACATCCATGCAGTCTGATCATGATCTGCATTGTTGGCCATTCAGTCAGTATCTTTTTGGTAAGCACTCCTTTTAACATTTAATGGTACTGTCCAAACTGAAAGATGGACAAGTTCATTACAGAAATTTAGCAGGGTAAGGGTTAATGTTATGTCGAGAAAATTTGACAAATACACGGTTCAGAATAATGTAAAGTTTGATGCCAATCCCTCTGAAATTTGATTAATTTTATAGAATATCTATGCACTTCAGTCGCATTTAAAAGTAATTTTGAAAAAATATACTTTGTGTGGTCTTTGGAATAAAAAATTCTTTTTATATTTAATTGCAGGTATGTATAGCCAATGATGATGATACTTGCTGGCCAATCACTGCCAAAGAATAACCTATTTACAGAAATATGGCATCTTTCACACATATGGAATGGAACATTTTTGCCAAGATGCTACATAAACTCTGACACCGAGAATATGGCACCTTTCACACATATGGAATGGAAAATTTTTGCCAAGACGCTACATAAACTCTGACACCGAGAATATGGCACCTTTCACACATATGGAATGGAACATTTTTGCCAAGACGCTACATAAACTCTGACACCAAGAATATGGCACCTTTCACACAGTCATATGGAATGGAACATTTTTGCAAAGACGCAACATAAACTCTGACACCGAACGTACATTACGACTAGTACGACAATAATGGTAACATAAATTACACCATGTTAAAAACTCTTGTCTTCGGTATTGCTGCAGCCGGTCAGATTTTGGATTTAATAAATGTATTTCATGAAGTCACTTACAGGACAGTACCTGTTGTCAAATTAACTGTGTCATATGACATAAGCCCTGCTAAGTCATTACTAACACTAAGTCTTGTCAACAAATGTATTTATTGCTTTGACTTTATGTTTTGATTTTTGTCGAAAAATATGCATAATTTCTGCAGCAGATCCTAGACTCGCGCAATATTATTCTGAGAAAGAACAAATTCATATTTCTGGATGCAAAGCTAATTTTCATTACATACACAGAGTTAGATTTAATCTTAGAATTATTCTGGTAGATGAAATAAATAAGTTCTTTAACCAAAGTAAAATTGAAAATTTTGATATTAAAAGATCGAAACAGTGATGTTACAAATGACGTCACATACCCGATACGAAAATTGCATGCCAGTACTGTAAAACCTGCTCAAGCGGTCACCTCTAATTAGCAGCCAACCTGTCTTAAGCAGCCTGTGTCTCGATCATTTCCCAAAATGATATTTATATACTATAAATTACCTGCATTAAGCAGCCATCTGCTGTAAACAGCCACTTTTCCCAACACCCTTGGCTGGCTGTTTAAGACAGGTTTTACTGTATGGAAAAAATGTTGATGTATGTAATTCGCATTCGCTCGTGCCACTTGGAAGAGTATAAATATGAATATGTAATTCAGGTATTGATGTTTTCAAGCTTCTGTTTGATTTGTCGGTTTGTAATTTCTTTACTTTTCAATTATTACACATCATTCTAAAATTCTTGAGTTGAGGTAGCAGGAACTTTTATTCTGGAATTCACATTTAGACTGGTGTATCCAGTGTCTGGCTTATTTTCATGTTGAATGATTCTATACAGATATTTCTGTCAGAACAGTGCTGAATTACCTGACGATATTAGTCGACAAGCGTCGACAGCGATGAAAATTTCATCAGAAATTGCTTCAACTATTTTGGTCCTTCGAGTGTTTGACGCGAGTGGGGATATTGCCCATATGAAAAAATTATCTCAAATTTTCCTAGGATGGCGTCAAATCAGTTGGACTACTGACTATATATAATCACACGGAAATGGCAGTCATTCCGTGTGTACTACATTATGACACAGTTGGAAATGATGATGATTATTGTTGTTTGAACTTGCTGTAAAATTGGAGCACTTGCACTTTAGCGGTCCCTATAATAATAGTAGTTTAATAATGTCTTAAATATTAAAAGTTAAAGGAGGTAACTTTATTTTGAGATGAATATGTTTGGGGGCTGCTGCCCCACACCCCCAACTTGCTGCGCATGCGCATTGTAAACTTCCGGGGACAGCTAAAGTGCATTCTACCCGTAAATTTAATTATTCTAACACGATCCGATTCATTTTCCTATTAAACAAAGAAGACAGAAAACAGTGAATTATTATACAACAAATCACTGTTCTGACGTCACAGTTATTACGTCATGGCGCCAAACGGCATAGCGGCGCATTGGAAAAGAAACCGATTGAAAACGGGCAAATACTTAATGAATGTCGGCAAGAATCCTTGGTAACGTGTTAGAATCGAAATAATACATCTCATTTAGTGATTTGCTCTTGAATAAATCATTGTTTGTCGTTCAGATGCGTATTATTACATCACTCGGGCTGCGCCCTCGTGATACAATTCCTTCGCATCTGAACTCAAACAATGATTTATTCAAAGACAAATCACTGGATGAGATATATTATTTCTTAATTATTTTTTATTATATTGATTTATTTCAAATTTACATCGTTTCACCGAGCACTGTAATACACCTCGCGGCAAGTGCTGGTTTGACCGCTCTTAGTTGAATTAATTTTGTATTTTAAATTTGTTTTTAAAGAAAACTCCTGTTAAAATTTGTTGCTGTTATATTAATTTTTTTTTTAAAAATTGTTGTTGTTAATGTTTTTTAATCCAGTCTTGAAATTTGCTCATTGCAGTAGGTAGATCTATACATAGAGCTCTGAATTCGGCAACCCATATCGGGCCTCAGACGGCAGCATGTCAATACATGTGATCAGCTGTTTAGACGGCATAGAGGCTATGACTATGCAATAGGCTACTATAGTGTTATTATTAGAAATAAATTTATGAAGTGATACCATTTAGTTATTTGAATTTGTAATGATAGAAAATCATTTTGTTTATTTAATTAGTTTATACAGACTAAGCAGACTTATCTGCAGTGACCAGTCGTTCAGTTCCTGTTGAGAGTGTTGTACACAAGATTAAGTGCTTGTTTAAATCAACTGGTGAATATTGCCATTATTGGCAAGAAAAATATGACTCGTACTGCTTTGTCTCCTATTAATAACAACAAAATGACGAGCTTTCCAGAAAATAAACTTTATTAAATGTATAGAATAACTCCATGATTGGTATGAAACCATCTCAAAGAAGGGTAATCATTGAATTAATTTTCGAATCGAGAGACGTCCGCCATTTTGTTTCTAATGTAAACTGAAAAATAGCCTTACGCAACGGCCAATCAAAATCGATATTCACTTTCCGTATATACCGTCAGTGTAGAGGGGCCCGCTGAAGGGAAAATTCGCTCACGGGTTATACGGTTTTATATAACGTGCCTGTTAACCAATGAAAATCCGAGAAATTCATTTGCAGTATTATAAATGTGCATATAAACATACATACATTAAAATATGAAAAACATCAGTTTACATGCCGCTTTGTTAAAAAAAAATGTTGTTACTCTGGAGAAAAATATACGCCCTACCAGAATATAATGTTAGGGATAAATTGTCTTAAAGAACTTAAATACATGTGTCTGTTTAGGTGTCACATCGTGATGATTTTCGCCGACTTATCAGCAGATGCACTGCTACCTTTATTACCTCAAATTCTTTCATACGATTGCATTTGAAATGTGGCCGAACTAAAGTTTTCGTTTGTTTCAGGGACGGGTTGAGCGATTCACATTAGAATGGAATGCGGAATTATCGGTATGAGTAAGATTTTTTCTTTATCAAGATCCTGTTTAATGAAATGTAATAAAATTAAAGGCTTGGTAGTCCCCTAACAGATTGGACCGGTGGAACAGTTAATTTTCCCTCCGTTCGACTGAACGTCCTTCCGGCCGAAACAATTTTGGTCCTGCATGTTAGGTATTTTGATGAAACTTGATTTATTACATGTTTTTCATAAAAATACTGAAATATAAAGTGTCAGATGTAGTATTTTTACAGTTTTCACCGGACAGAAAGTATACACTTGGTAAAAACATAAATAAAAAGATTTATTTTTGTTCTACATGTAAGATAAGAATATCGCTCATTTATGAACGTCTTATGTTACATTTTCACTCGTGACTATCCAACTCTAGAAAATATTGCATCTATAAATATTTCAATCTTACACTAAAAGCAGGAAATATCTTGTATATAGTAATAAAGGACCATAAGGCATGAAGTTTTACTTTGTTTTGAAAGTATGAAAAAAGTACTTACTATGGTGAATAATAAAGGACATTTCGTTATGTCGCGTTGGTTTGCGCACGGTTTATGAAGCAAATTTCGTTGTGTCCTCCTAGCGCTAGCCAACGCACCAAAACTTATTTTTGAAAGTTTTTTTGTGTCATTTTAACGCACACGCCAACGCCAAAACAAATTAACAATTCGACATAACGAAACATTGCTCTTCGTTCTGGAGCGCGAGCCATCAACAAAAATTTCATGTTTGCGCCAAAACCAAGACGAAAAGAAATGTTTCGCTGTTTCTCGATAGAATGTATGCCATAAACAAATACTTAACAAAAGACGATAGAATTAGGTTTGCTGGTCATGTATTTCAATTTTACAAAAACTGTCAATTTTCATACATTCTTGTCCGTGTCATTGTTTGCCTTTTAAACATTTCCGCTATCATTTTCCATTTATTTTGTATATATTTTTTGTTCTTATCAGTTACCACTGTGACAGTGTAATTTTCAACCCTTGATATAATAATAAGCCCCAAAATGAAATTATCTTCACATACCTCTACTAGTGGAAAACAAATTATTTGAAACAAATATAAGACAATTATACATAAAGCAATGGAATAAAAACATTAACATAGATACACTGCCAATTCGTTGCAGATGCAGTTATATTAGGTTAAATCTAAAAGACTTATTGCTTTCAATAAACGACATTCCTTATACAAGCACATAAATACTCATGATTTACTTAATTGAATTTTGTACTTCATCTGGCAGACTGCACAACAAACATATTTAATAATATATGAATTATATGTCAAGTATGCTTAGAAAGATATCAGTCCGCACATTTCCAGCTATGGATGGTCTGGGAAGCCACAAGATACAGAGTAGACACCGTGACTACAATGTTGAAAAGAATGTATTCTGCTCATGCCAAGACTTGTTTTGAAACAAATAGCAAATTATATTACATTTGTAAACTTGCAGAGGATGTATTCCCTTCAGAAAAAATATAACTTCGTTTTAAATATACAATATACGGTTTCCATTTGCACTTGTTTTACAGACACCAAAGAATACATACAGTACATTTTAGAGAAATTCAAATGGTAATAAATATGGAAATAACATTATTCCGTGGGGCCATTTTGCAATAAAGATAGCCGCCAAAATAACAATAACAAAAAATATTACAAATGGATTTTGAAAAACTGGATGTTTAAATTTCAAAACAAACACAACTTCAAAAACCATAGCCAATAATCACAGTTTATGGATAGTTCGCCACGGACTAGGCCATCAAAGAAAATAGTAAAATGTTAAACTCAGCTTTTCCTTTGTTGCAGAAACGCCAGAGACTGGATCAACAATTTGCTGATAATGCTACTAATACGGACTCTATGCAATCGTCAATTTTCGTAAGACTGTTTTCCTAAAGATAGAAAAGATAAGATTCTTTAATTCATCCAAACTTGAGGAGACACACACAATATGTGTTGAGATTGTGATAAATCTAAAAGTGTAGTATAAAAGTACAATATACGAATTCCTTTACAAACCATGTCGCAGCCTGTCCCTCAGTTTATTAACAATCATTTTTAAGTTTGAATTGAACTTTGAACAGAAAGATATTACTGTACTGCTTGAAATGTTCCAGCCTTTGTTTAAATGATAAAACTTTCCTTTTGTCTTCCACTGACTGAAGGGTACATATAAGAATGTGCGATCCGAAGATTTTTGTTCTGAATTCACAACACCTACTTCTGATTATCCAAGTCCATCCTTGAGGAATGGTTTTACTTTATAGTTCAAATTATCCACTTTATAGTGTGCAGGACCTGTTATCACAACACTATGATGTTTTAAATTAGAACTGCTAAGAGGGATCTGCAGTGTTGCTGTACCTTGTACCCCAGTTCACTCCTGTCATTTTGTGGACCATCTTTGAATGATTCTATGTATGTTAACACGACTTACCTCCGTATTAAACCGCTTATTATGTAATTGTTTAAAAAATCTGAGTCCCGAGAGTTTTTACAAGCGTGTCAATACGGTTGTTTATGTTACAGCTTAATGCACTCGCATCTTCTGAGAGTTTTACAGTTATTGTTGATATTCACTAATATTTTCTGGTCATTTCTGCTTTGTTCTTTACGAATTTCTGTAAGTAAGGAGTTGTTAAAGTTACACAAATAAGTACATACATGATTTAATAGGTTGTATAAGAATAAACAGAAATTTTGATTTTAGTACACTGACTTTTCTTATGATTTTCATAATGCAGTTTTTACGTCTGTAAACAACAATATCCAACAATAACATCCAAACACAACATCAGAACAACAAAAACATTGCTACTTTCTACCGTGTAAGTTTTGATTTGTTTGGAATACATTGGACGTTGCCGAAAGGTTCAATTCAAAATTTATTGGAATACGTCGCAGCAGAGGAATAAAAACTGAATCTGCCAAAAAATTCATATAATATTTTAAGACCAAAATACCATTACTAACATATTAAAACTTTTGATTTTCTCATCCAGTTAATCAAATCAAATATTTTAAGAAATTAACGATGTTGAAATGCTAGAATGAATGTTTTGACTAAAAAAGTGACATACAATGTTTTCGAAGAACGGCAACAATATCTATTTTTAAAATGTAGTTTTGCTTGATAAAGCTGTTGAGTCATTCTTGCAAATGTTTCTCTTTTCCCCCCAAATATTCAGGCTAGAATTAATACAAATACTGGCTGTATTAATATTTTACAATGAAATTTTGACTTTAATTATAAGTGTTGCAGCATTATTTAGACCCCTTTCTTTTATATGCAAATGAGGTATAAAATTGATGTTTTGTTGTAGAGATTTATTGATGTTTTACTAGTTCTGCATTATCCCAAGTAACATAAACAATAATGGGTCTTTCCCAAAACCATATATTTGCAACTGAATGTTGCTTGTTATATAAGTTTACAATTTTATTTGATGCCATGCATTCCATTTTAATCGTAAACTGAACTATCCATTGGCGTTTGGCGTTCCATTAAGCGGTGGGTTATAGTTTCAATAGTGGAATAATTTGCTTAATCAGCATGTAGTTAAATGACATATAAATGAAGAAAGTCAGTCTATATTGTTTCTCTGCAGACCATCCCTTTACGTACAAGACATGCTATGATGCCCCGGGATGCTTCTGGTTCTACACCACCTAGAGCGCAGGCAAATCCGGAATATGCTGCTGAATTGACTGGATTGGCTTCGGAGGAAGATTACTCAACTCATTATTACTATTATGTACATGGTATATGAACTGTTCTTTATTTTCCATCAAAAGTGATGGGTTTATCTTTGATATGTATATTCTTGGACTGTGATCACATTAACTTCACCATACTGTCCTATGCAATGATTGTTCAGAATGCAGCTGTTGTAATGGTGTCTGTCATTTGAAGAAGCACTTCTGCACAATACAATAATATTGACCAGTGTCTTTCCATATGTTGTTTACTTATTTTGTTTCTGATAGTTTTCAAAAGGATCGAATTTCCTACGAAATTGAAGCCAGCCATTTATGAAATAGAGGCGGAATTTAGCAATGTCATACGAGGAAGCGAAACAATGAAAGTTAAGCTTCGGGAAGCTTTAATCAGAAAAAAGGTCATTATTGCACATGAATCAAGTTGAATAAAAATCGTTGTAACTAAACGTATGGAATGATAATAACGAAAATAATAATAATTAGCATAATGGTAAACACATTTAACGAGCCTTCCATGTGAACCTCTCGAAATGCATGATCATTTTACAGCATCTATAAACTGCATATTTCTGCCACGAGACAGCTAGGTATATATCATGACAGTATTATAAATTTTTAAGTAAGTAAATGTGTGCATTTTTCTGAAAACATCTCAGCAATAGATATTTTATGTATTTCCTGAAAAAAAAATAGCACACAAATTTGCGTTAATGCTTGAACCTGCCATGGGATAATTGATAGCTATCACGATGATATTCCGAACTTTCCAGCAATTTTTTTTTTCTGTAAACATCATCGCAAGTTATTATTTTTCTAGATATGCTTTTTATTTCCTAAAATGTTTGGTTATTGGGATAAACTTTTCAGAAAAGTTTGAAAAATCAGAATAATTTCTAGAAGTATCGAGACAGCTATTTGTGTAATAAATGGCAACTGTGGGCACTTACGCAAAACGTATCCATAAATAATGTAAATGTTAAACTACTGAGATAAGTTTCTTTTAGAAAACTTCGGTTTATCAAGATAATTTTTGTCAACTATCGTGATAGCTACCTATCTATTTCGTGGCAGAAATATGCCACCATAATTATAGTCTGAATCTGTTTATGTTATCATTTTGCGATCTATGCTTTCAAAAGTTCTTATCACATAATTAAATACTGTCTTTAAGTGTCATTTGGCGGCTGTAAACGTGAACTTTGTAATTACATTTTCTAATCCTAATATTAGCTTTACTATAATAGTAGAATTAAGCTAACAACTTACTGCTAATCCTATGAGAGGTGTTACACATTACATTACTCTTCAAGAAAAGACTCAGTCAAACCGAGTAAGCTTTCATGTTGCTTGGTTGCTATGCTTCCAGAATATCTTTCCACAAATTTTATTAATAATTAAAATGTAAACTTTCATAATATCTACAACTGTTTTATTTCATACTGGTTCATTAAGCGTTACGTACAGGTCAGACAAAAGTAAAATTTATGTAGGGTATTATGATTATTATGTTAATTTATAACTTGTATTTTATATTGAACTAACATTACCCAACAACAATTGAATACACAACAACGTAACCTTTGAATGATCAGTCTGGTCTTTTCCCATTTGCCTTTTCTCAATTTTGTATACATTTATCTATTTGGTTTTAAAGAACAGGCTAAACAACTTATGTATTCAAGATAATTATGATTTGCGTTAACTTGAAAGGTTTCACATATCCTACATTTTTGATGAGAGACAGGAGCGATAACGTCGACTTTTGTATTTGGATGAGTCATTTTTTCATCATAATTTTCATTTAAAATTGTTTTTATGCAGTTGGCGGAAGCATAGGAAGACCAGAAACCTGGACAATGGTGAGTCGGCTTATAACAATCGTAAACATAGTTTGAACTGTCAGCGGAATAGGCATTTTGACGGTGTTTCGCTGTGTTGATCTGTCGCTCATGCCAAGATGATATAACGAAAAATTGCAGTGCAACAGAATAAAAACATGTTTCTAAACGCCGAAAAAATAAAACGCCCTGAAATGTCGTCTGCCTGTAGTAACAACGCAGAGGACTATTTGAAACTTTACCAAATAATACAAAACGCTTTACAAGAATTTAACAAATATGGAATCTGGCTCAGAATGGCCATTTCATTTCATGGCGAACATTCATGCAAAGTTACATTAAAATCCCACCATGCATTCAGAAGAAATGCTCCGGACAAACTTCAGTTTGACCTCCAACTGTGACCTTGACCTTTTGAGATTGGAACATTTGGTTTGCGCGTGACACGCCTTCTCATTGAGGTTAACATTCATGCCAAATATAAACAAGATTGATCTATGCATGTTAAGTTATTGTACGGATAAAATCGGACGGGCCCACGCACGCACGTACGGACGGACGCACACACGCACGTACGCACATACACCGAACCGCCAAAAGAGGCGATAATAAGTACAATTGCTCCTGACAAACTTGCTTACTAGAAGAACGTTCTTCAAACTTTCTTACCGTTTGGCCACATGACTGTATTGACTCCAATACATTCCTTCGCTTTCAGGAGTATAATCATGTTAGGCACACCCGCACTTTATGGTGATTATGTGTACATGCTTTCTAAGATTCAATGAAATTCGTTTAAATACTCCTGTACTTACTTCACAAAGTTCTGTGGGATTGGCGAGTATTTGTGCCACAACCTTTGTTCTTTAATCCTGTTAAATTTCTGTCCATCTTTCAACTTGGACAGTATCATTACTTTTTAAAAGCGTTTTTTACAAAAAAGAAACTGCTGATCCTGATCTTCACTGGTCGGAAAGGCACAATAAATCGTGACCAGTATTATTAAAAGGGTTAAATGATAAATATGTCAAGATAATCTGCCAGCTCGCTTGGCTCAATACGGACAGCGCAGATTTACGCATCACAGGGTCAAGACCATTACTTCAAAACAATTCAAGTCATTGACTTTAAACTCAAGGACTTTGAAAACACCAGATTAATGTATTTGGAAAATTTGAGACTAGTTCAATTATATTTTCGTAATGCACATATTTATGAAATATGCATAAAATAAGGGTATAAAGGCGGTTATTTATCTGCGGTGGACGAAGCGCGACTACCTCTCATGAAGCTCATATCTGGGTAAGTTCTATCACGTAGTGATTCGGATTTTGTCACTGGATATCAATTTAAGGCGTAACACTGTTAGAAGATAAACAAATTGATCAGTTCGTTCAATAATAAAATGGAAAATGTTTTGGTTTAAACATATTTATTCAACATAAATATACATATAGTTATATAAACATGTATTACATCTGTATGAATGGGATTAGAACGAAAGACAATGTCTTATAGAGGTCTTCTCCAATGTCTGGTATGATTGTTTTATTTCGTTTGTACTGCCCTGAGCATTAAGATTTTACGAATTATGGAATATCTATGATTGAAAAGAATATACAAAATAAAAAATTGTAAGCATATAATTGGTGGCTGATACGTCTTTTTCATTGTTATTCTTGCAGCGAGGAGAATAGAATATAAAGCCTAGAATTGTTTCGTCAAGCCACATCCAACACTTTAATGCCCTTTTATAAACACTAATAAACAAATGTTTTGCCAGGTTCCACATTTGAACGACCATTATTTGACACCAGTATTCGTATTCACGGAACAGCCACGTTTGTCTTCAACCGATGGGAATTTAACAGAACAACCGGAAGAGGTATTTCTGTTTGTACTATATAATAAAATTTCTTGATCCAAGGATGACCAAAGAGCCTAGCTTTTTCCGAAGTCAGCTGAATTTTTTATTTGGTTTATCCCGCTACCAAAGTTAAAGTGTATTTCTGACACTCATAGCATTATTTTATTCCGAATCACATCCAAAGGATGTTTATGTGCTTCACAAAATAGTACCATTCATGAACAATGCGGATGAATTATCAATGAAAAAGCAGTTCTTATTCAACCTGCATCCACTCACACTGACCATTTTGATAATATAAGATCTATCAATGACAAGGTATTCCAGCCCATGGTTACATCACAAGATGGGTCAGGCAGAGTTCATCTTAGATATGCGGCACAGTAAATTTGTATTTGTTTCTTTTTCATGTATACTCATAGACTGGCAATTAAACAGAAAATAAATCTACCAAAAACCCGAAACCATCAGACATTTCAAGGCTTTGATTTGCTCTATTAATTATTGCAAAATGTGCAATGTTGTAAATTACTCATTAATTTCTCCATCATACAACAGTCTGTTAGATGTTTTATTGGCACGTTTTAGAAAGAAATAAGCTGGTACACGCACTTCTTCTGATCAAAAGTACCTTTCCTCGGAGTTGTGAATAATATTGTAAAGTATCATACATACAAAAAGGTGTTTTATTTTTCTTTTAATGACAAGCCATTAGGTTTTGTGAGAATATTTTTACGAGTTAGCGTTAAATTTATGTTCTATTTGACTCACTCTTCACTCGGTCTCAACTACAACTGCATCTGATCTATGAGTGCTCTTTCCGCTTCATACTTGTACCGCGCCATTGGAAAACCAACATAGTGGCTTTGCGCATCCGCGCAGTCTGGTCAGGATCCATGCTGTTCGCTTTCAAAGCCTATTTGAATTAGAGAAACTGTTAGCGAACAGCATGGATCCTGACCAGATTGTGTGGATGCGCATGCTGGTCTGGATCCATGCTGGTCGCAAAGCCACTATGCTGATAGTCTCATGGCGCGGCTCATTTATTTGAACAAATTGTTTCACTTATGCATCATTTTATTTTAAGATTTCAGATATATTTAGGATTTTAAATATCAATATATTGTTCAAAATAATTTTAGTAACTTTTTCATTTCCCCTCTTACAGGAACATTCGAGTTCATGGTGACATATTTACTCTCAAACGTACCAAACTATTTCTTCTGCTCCGAAGTTAGGGTTAAAGAGAACTAATTAATTGAGATATAGAAGGTTAATCTGTGTTTCATTTGTACATAGTCATGACAATTCACTTGTACCAGTACATGTATGTAATGGTATATAACCATACTGTGGCATTTTGGAATTTCAAGCAGTGCATTTTTATTTTAGTCAGCTTTATCATTTTGTAGCTTTGATTTGTACTACTTTTGTGAAATATGTTTTATTGTATAACAATTCCTTTAATTTTACTTAAATTTCACCTCTTGTATCTATTTTGGGGATGTTGTGTTTGGTCTGTTATGTCTATGTACACATTCGGATAGTTCGTACTATATTCTCTGATTAGACTGCAAATACTGTTTTCCGTTTGCATATATCAATGGTCTGTGTCTAGCAAAATTTGGATAAAAAACTGAACTAAAATTGTTTGATCTCTAAAATAAAATTCAGTGTCATTTTTTACATTGTGTATTTCAACTTGCAAGTTGGAAACACTCACACTAAAACAATACGTACAGATCTTATGCGGGGAACAATATTCAATATACTGTAGTTGTTATGTTTTTAAATTACCCTCTTATTGATATAACATCGTTTCAATATATAATATCATTCATCTGTAGCAACATTATGCCCACATACGACCACCTTCATGCGAGCAACAAATAGATCAGCCTGCTCCGTTACCACCTCCTTGTCAGAAACAGCCTTGCAACGTATCCCTTCAACCATACGTAAGATCATAATTTAATTAATTTTCTAATGATTTACTGGATCTTGCATTACAATTGGTGTATGTAGCTTAGTTTAAAGGTATCTGCGTATGGGGCTATGAAAACACACTTAAGGTTGAAATTGTTTTATCTACAGCTAGAAGAATGGTGACTTTGCCGAGCGTCTGACTGAAATAAAGTTAGGAGAGGTACCTGTGGTCTTCTTGCACCACTAAAGTTTCAGCAAGAAGACCTACTTTAGAATCTTTGCACGTTGCAGCTATTTTTAGTTTAATATAATCCATTTTGGAAAGAAAACAACTTATATTTCTATACTTTAAATATGATTTATTGATACTTTAAATATGATTTATTGAAATGAACTTTATTTTCTTTCTTGCATTCCTGTAAGATGTTTGAAAGTGATTCTTGCTACAATTACCATTTTCAGTTTCTTAATGTTCTATTTGCATCATTAGGAACATAACCAGGATGACAACGATATACCTTTGTACAGGAGACAAACAGCCGTGTCTTCCAATATTTTGGGATGTTCTCCGAAAACGACTGCAATATACGAGGTTAATTATATTCTAGTACAAAAAATGAAAAGAATTTCATTATTATACAGTGCATTTCGTAAGTAATGATAAATATGGTGTCGTAGATGATAATGATTTAATTTGTTCAAATTTTTCCAAGCATTATATTATACCATAAAAGATAATAGGTAAGGGTAGATTTCTCGGAAGCACAGAGCACCAAAAACACAGTCCGGGAGCCACGCATTTGCATAGTAGGCCCACAACAAAAAGAAGCTGTAATGGAAAAAAATATTTCAGACGGGTTGCTTCAAATATCCAACAAGTACATATTAATTTATGCTAAATATTGATGGAGAGGAAGGAAATGGTAAGAGGCGAAATGGGGTCGGGGCGGGGGAATAACCCGAAGGGAATTTATACTGCACCGCTATCATGATAAACACATTTAAATGTGCTTTGCATTTAAATATACATACAAAATGTTTGTTTGTTTGTTTTTTGGTTTAGTGCTGTTTTCAAGAGTATTTTAGTCATGTAACGGCGGGCACGGGCAGTTAACCTAACCAGTGTTCCTGGATTCTGTACCAGTACAAACCTGTTCTCCGCAAGTAACAACCAACTTCCCCACATGTATCAGAGGTGGAGGACTAATGATTTCAGACACAATGTCGTTTATCAAATAGTCACGGAGAACATACGCCCAGCCCGAGGAACGAACTCACGACCCCGCGATCCGTAGACCAAACGCTCTACCTACTGAGCTAAGCGGGCGGGCTAATAAATGTATACATTTTTATTTATTTTCTTTTGGGTCTATTTTATCTTTCACTGTCAGTTTTAGTTTTTTTCTAACTTACATTATTATAGCATTTAAAGATTGTCAATATCATCAAGACAACATGTCAGTTTTCAGGTTTCGTTTACTCTCTTAGAGATTAATATAAGGAATAAAAAAGGTCCTTTACATTAAGTTAGATCCCTAAAGGAAATGCATGATTTATAACGCGTTTTTAAATAAAATATTGTAAAAAACAACGTTAAAATATAAGTATTTAAAGGAGGACTACATTTATATTTGATTTCAATATAATTCCTACTTTTACATTTGTATCTGTTATATTTTGGAATATTTCAACGATCTGAACCAAAGGGCAGCTTTTAAAGTTACAATCCTGTTAAAAATCACCGTTAAAATGAAGCAAATAACTTTGTAGATTTGTAGAAAACAGTCTAATGAACAAATTCGCCCGTTAGTTAGACTTGGATGGGCAAATATTGTTGAGATACGAATGGATATAAAACCATGAAATATTTAATGACCAGCTGGTCACTAATTCACTCGCCAGGCTTCGCCGAAATCCGTAAACCAACGAAGACAGTGTCACGTGACAAAAATTTTAATACGTCGAAAACAACAATTGGCTGATCGGTCCTGATAGGATTCTGTGTAAAGACGGCGGATAAATGCAGAAATTTACAAATATTTTGCTTTTCGATGCCATTTCTACAAACAATACATTAATGTTATAAAATTAAGCCTGTTGTTAAATAAAAGGAAAGGCAGTTTACAAGAAAATGCGATACGAATGTGCTAGACATGTTGTTGTTGTTGTTTTTTTCTTAAAATAGATTAGCGTGGCTCTTTGTACGGTCCCGTACGAACAATCATTTAGCGTGGCTCGTATTACGGTCAAGTACGTTTCACAATCAATTTGTCTACATCTGCACAGTAGTCCCTAGCTAGAAGTTCAGCTCAGAGATGTTTATATAATATGCTGTTACGGATCTCTCAGCTAAAATGAATCCCGTACTGACACCTAACCAGGAATCGTTCCAGAAATCTGTCACGCTATAATTTTATCAAATGCAATGGACTCACCTTTTAGAGCTGGCATAAATAATCCATGCAACATAATTTGAACACAAGTTTCAAATTGGTACCCCTTTCTGCAATATTTTGTCCGTCATTGCAGTTGTCACCTGATCAGGGTACTCATCATTTTGAAAAACCAATAGGCGGTAGAGAATCGTTATTTATTGACATTTTCTGAAAACATTTATGTTGTTTTATAGATTTTATGTGATTAGATTAAATTCATAAATAGGTAAAATTTTGATACTGATTTTCAAGAATAACCACGTGCTATGAACTGTTGCATGACATCATGAGTTTCTCACGAGAGACTGTGCGAGATGTTGCTGTTTGATACTGGTTAGTTAAACAATAACTTAATGAATGCGACCATCAGAAAATAAAAACAGTGTCAGTTAGTTTGTGTTAGCCAGAACTAGATAGTCCACATTTTCAATGACTGACTGTGACTGGGAGGCGACTGTCTGGTCGACACTTTGATGATTAAGCCTTTATTGAAAACACAAAGTAGTGTGCAATATTAAAATCAGCACTATTATATTACAAGTTACAGGTTAAAAGATGATAAAACATATATTTCAGGTTTGAACATCAGTAATCTAGGCCACTCCTGAACTCATTAAGAGTAGCACTTGATTTAACATGATGTGGTAGGTTGTTTCAGAGTCTAATGGTTCTTGGGGGAAAAATGAGTTCTTTTGATAATGGGTGCGAGAGATGGGAATATAAAAGTGAAGGTCCTATGAGTCTAGCTGGTACTGGTGATGTACAAAAGAAAAACACAATGGAATGACGGATTTTATATAAAAGAATCAGGGATGTAGGGATGTGAAATTTCTCCTTGTTTCTAACGTTTGCCAATACAGTTAACATTTCTGTGATTCTTCATCTACAGACATAGTTGATTTGAACATATCTGGCGGCAGCCTTTCGTACTCTTTCAATTCCATGTGTTAGAGATTGTTGAATGCCAAACAGTTGAGCAATATTCCAATTATGGTTGAACATGTTTTATACGGAGTTTCTTAAATTTGTACATTTATCATTTGTTTGATCATTTCTTTTCATGTATTTTAGGGCCTTGTTTGTTTTTTTTTTTTTTGTGATCTAACACTGCTGGTTCGCCTAAATATTAAGCATTTTTATAGTTTTAAATTCATGGATATGTAGCTTATAGCGAAAAGCAATGTTTTTTATTTCTTTTTATATACCCTAATCACTTCGCATTATCGGAATTCAACTCCTTTGACCGGGTCTTTTTCCAAAGCTCTAATTTAAAGAGGTACTGCTAGAGAGCCTCACAATCATGCATGATATTTATAGTGAGCAAAGAGTCTTACGGTGCTTTTAAGTGAGTCTGGCAGTTGACTGATATGTTAAGAAAAGGCAAGGCCTAAGGACATACCCTTGCGGTACCCCTGATACCAAAGGTGGTATATCTGATTGAAGACCTTTTGTGTTCGTATTTAAAGGAAATATTTAGTCCACATGGATGTTTTTTCTATATATACCTAATTGAAATAGCTTGTAGACCAGACGATTGTGATCGACTTTGTCAAACGATTTAATAAAGTCCATTACTTTTAGGTCTGTCTATTTACTAGCTTCAAGGTAATCAAAATTTCTTGACTAAAATTTAATAATTGAGATTCACAACTGTGCTTTGAGCGGAAGCCATGTTGGAAGGAATTAAGCACATTTTATTATCTAGATGATTAATAATATTTGATACTAAAACATGCCCCATCAGTTGGAAGCAATTGCAAGTAAAAGAATAGGTTTGTGATTGCTGGCTTTGCTTCGTGGGCCCTTTATGTATACAGGGACAACTATAGCCGTCCTCCAATCTTGTGGAACACTGCCGGTACCAAGTGAAGACATGTAAATTTTAGTCTCATTTTTATAGAGGAGCAGTGTTTAAACTGTGGGAGGACATTGTGTTGTAAGGGCACTTTCAGAAAAAATGGCTAAAAACGTGACATAGGGGGTCAAAAATAAAGTTCAGATGCATTGTTTTGCATTGCCTTCATTGATAAGTAGATACATTGAATTTTTTATCTTTAAAATTTCAGGACTGAAATACAAGCCGTTTTGTTTTTATGAAACTTTAATGAATTCAAAAACTGAAAAAATTACAAAATAACACATAAAAATAATAGTATTCTTCTGTCTTTTTAAAGTACTTATATTTCATTTTTCTTCAACATGTGTGTTGGATTAGGTCTAAAACAAATTAGAAAAACTACTTTCTTAACATCCCTTTCCATTAATTTTTTTTCTACCTTTTAATGTCAAAAAAAGTACTTTCTATAAAATAAATGGTGACAAAAGTTTTCGTTGTTTTCTTCCATCAATAGCTAAGTTTGAAAATTTATGCCAGATTTTAAGTTTAGATCCTCAGTAGCAAACATGAAAAATTTCAGCATAATCGGTCACTTTTTGGTATCAAATCACTTTCATTTCCGAAAGCAGTATTTTCAGCTCAAAATCTTACACTCCTGACATAATAATAAGTCTAATATAACAACTATATTCTTAGTTTCTGGTGCTTAATGCAACAAGTTTTTGTCACTTATAACTCTAAATATAAAAATCATTAACATGTAAGCATTATTTCTTGGCAGAATTTATTACTGAGGCTAAAACCATCAATTTGTTTATATCAACCAATATGAAAGCTTTAACTTTGTTAATTTTTGTAATAAAATATCAGTAAAACCATACTACTTTAACCAACAAATACCTTTGCAACAAATAGTGAAAACAAACTGTTTAACTGATCTCATTTCAAGAACAATGGTCATAACTTTTAAAGAAAGAACAAAATCTTACACTCCTGACTTAATAATAAGTCTACTATTACGACTATATTCTCTAAGTTTCCGTTGCTTAATGTAACAAGTTTCTGTCAGTTATAACTCTAAATATAAAAATCATTAACTTGTAAGCTATATTTCATGGCAAACTTTTTAACTGAGGCTAAAACCATCAATTTGCTTATATCATCCAATATGAATGTTTTAAATTTGTTACTTTTTGTAATAAAATATGAGCAAAACCATAGTATTTTACACAACAAATACCTTTGCAACAAATAATGAAAACAAACTGTTTCACTGATCTCATTTCAAGAACAATGGTCATAACTTTAAAGAAATAACAAAATCTTACACTCCTGACTTAAGAACAAGTCCAAAGAATTCTGACATACTAATGTTTCTAATTTATATGTAAAAACAGCATCTTTTACCAAAATTCTAAATTGCAAATCTTACACTTTGAGTCATTTCTATATTTTTGTAAAGTAAGTCACCTTTTAGATAGAACAGCAATATATTTTCAGTGTTAAAAATAGCTGCAAGATATCTGCCGCAATAACAAAGTTTAAAATACTCGAGATGATTTTCAAGTTAAAGTGTCACAGTATACAACAAACAAACTGAACACTGAACGCGAAACATAAAACTGTCCAAAGTGTATCACTCCATAGTTTGTTCAGTCAGTTTGCACTGAGAACAACTGGCATCGAGATGAGCTCCTCGATTCATCCAA
The DNA here is from genome assembly GCF_021730395.1 of Mercenaria mercenaria. Classification (NCBI taxonomy): domain Eukaryota; kingdom Metazoa; phylum Mollusca; class Bivalvia; order Venerida; family Veneridae; genus Mercenaria; species Mercenaria mercenaria. Next base: position 17,365,952 of record NC_069365.1, read on the forward strand.
TTCAGGACATGGCAGGCGTTTTATGATACTAAAATGTGGTTCTTGCGACATGTCAGGCTGTAATGGCCACTTGTACATATCTTTGTTCTTGACGTGAACTTTCTGCATATACTGAAGTGTATACTCTGGACCAGGAAGAACACGTTTAATCTGAAATATGTGAAAGCATTATTTTATTAATGTTGATACAATCATGTATAAAGAATCATATAATATGTTACATCATCGTTTTGTAAACACTAGAATGCTACAGGGAGCATTAATAATTATGCTGTTGATTTTACTGTTTTGGGATACTCCTTATGTACACTGTTCATTTGCTTGAGTGATAAAAGGACAAGTTTGAGGTTAGTGCACCTTAAGCTGGTTTTAACCCATAATTTATGCCTTTGTCTTGGGTGTTTCCTTTTTTATTTTTAATGTACATTGTAATTGATAAAATTCATGTTTTAGTGCTTTTTCCTGCTGAATTGTATGTTATAATTTAACACAGACAATGAAACAGCAATGACAACAAAACAAGTAAAACAAACACAACAAAACTGGCCAACTTCAACTGTTACTATGTACCTCGGCTACATAATCTTTGTACAAACAATGCCTTCTGCCACCAGACTTTAGTCTTACAAGTACAAATTCACCCTCACTGTATGGAATCCTTAATTAGAATCGGAAACATATAAATTTACCCTAATAGTTGAAAGAACACTGACAAAACATTTGGCATAATATGGACCATAGGAAAAAACTTAATTTCTGTTTGTAGCTGACTGCATCAATACGTTTACATTTATAAACGTTGAATGCACACAGTATGGTCCTATTGGGGTTAGTTTCTTTTGAAACTTTATTTGTTGGTAATTAACTTGAAGTTAAAAGCTGGCTTATCAGTAAATAAAGTGATGTACCTTGTGATTGGTTCAAGGCTGACATAATGCTTTATCTCTGGAATATATCCTAGGACTATATCTGGGGGCGGAGGACTGTGGACCAATTCTCACATCATCTGCTTCAGCTTGTACAATCAGTATCGAACGATTCAGCATTCTAGCAGTAGATTCTAAAATGGGATGGTCAATGTATGTTCCATCTTTTTTCATGCCCTCAAGGTAAACATCTAGGTCTGTTGTGAGAAACTGCTCCAAAGACAGTTTATCGCACTGAAATGTATTAACTTTGGATTATATATCTTTGTACGTAGAAATATTTTGTTTGTTTAGTTTGGGTTTAACACCGCTTTTAACAATATTTCAGTCATATCACGGCAGTCAGTTGTTGCACCTTCCTGGGCAGGCCTAGACCATGTAAGCTGTTTACCAGTACTGGGTGCTAAAATGCGCAAGTAAAAGTAACTGACAATTTGCTTTACAGAAAAATGATTTTGGCTAATCTCACGCATTACAACGCAACTCATGGGATCAAAACCACCCTCCTACTGGAATCTAGAGTTAGACAGATTCCACTTATTCAAGCCCATTTAGTCGCTTTTTACGACATACCAAAGATGTCTGGACACACAGGGCTGCACAGTGGCTGCAGTTATGTTCCCTTTGCCATTAAAGGGAGCCCCTGAGCCAAAAGTGGCGTACGCAGAAATATGGTGATTATAATAATAACTGTGTTGATAATGATGCTGTTATTAGTGTTCACTATTATTTTTTATTATTATTACTATTATTATTGTTTAAATACCTGCTTGCATTTAAACAGAAATATTAGCGGGTATTACTAAACAATAACTGTACATTTATAGAACTCAGACATAATGCTTATACCTGTGGAAGATTTTCTACATACAGCATAGCCTTTGCTCTGATTTCAGCATGTGTCATTTCTGGACCATCACTGGTATGTTGGAGTTGGTCACTCAAAGACCAGAAGCCACAATTTCCATCAAACGGAATGTCACCTCTGATAGACCACCCTTTCAGCACAATTTTGTCTTTGAATGACTTCATATGAGTAGCTATTTTACGTTTGTGATCCTGAAATGATTGTACACTCTGGCTTGTTGTACAATCAGCATTATTACTGAGATCTGTATCTTGCGGTTCATTAGTAGCTGCTATGAGTTAAGATTTAATAACTTGAATTTTCATTGATAGTAAAACCATGTTACACTACTCTCTACACATAAATTACATGTACCAAATGTTAGGGAGTAATGGGCATTGAGACTTGCTTCACAAACTTATGTAAAGTACTTTACACAGCAAAATTATTTTAAAAATTTGAAAAAGGATACACCGAGCATGAGAAGCTGTCTTTCCTGTAGTCAAGTGAACAACGTGTTCAGCATTTTGGAACTGTCTGTAGAAGCATGGTCCCTCTTGTGCACCAGTGCAGACAACACAAGTACAACTTCATTCATTGCAAAGCAACAGATCTGATCCAGGTTTCAAAAGCTTCACCATATAAAAACTTTGAGTGCCTTTAATGGGTTTAGCTTCAACTTTCTCTGGAGCTATTTGTTTAATTTTACTTTTTGGCATATATATAATATGCTGGGTAATATTTGTGTTTCTGTTTCTTGCTAGAGCCAAATAGGCCTGGTAGGCATTGTTGATAACAGCACCCCCGAGTATAAGATTTTGTAATCGTTTCTTGACGGCCGCCCCAAGTCCATCGCTTGGCCCCTTGCCATGCCCACTCTCTGTATAATGATACACCACCTGGACGTCATACTTTTCACCAATACGTAAATATTGAAAAGCCTCCTTGGACTTCTGAACAGCACAATTATCTGTAAACCTATGCAGGACCTTGATTTTGCATGGGCCAGGATTCTTCATGAGGTGGATAAACAGCTGATCTGTGAAGGCATAGACAGCCTTAGCATTATGTGCTAATTCATCTGAGAGAATAATAAGTGATTCCTTTATAATCACAGGATTCTCCACTGTACTATTTTGGCCATGCCTGACTACAAAAATTGGGTGAAGAGTCACCTGTTTCTGGGCCCAATGAGCCGACTCGATCTCATCCTGGGCTTGCAGTGTGATATTCTCACTAAAATCCATTACTACCATGACATGATCCATGGGTATCGATCTTGTTAGCTTGGCTTCCATGCAATGCTGATAATCTGCACGGAATATATGTGCAAAGAATGCCTTCATATCCTCGGCGACATCTTCCACAAGATCTTTGAAGATGACATGCTTCTGAACTTGAATCCACCTTTTTGTCGTTTTCTTCTCTCCAGTGTCAGAAATATATCTTTCTTGACTAGCTTCCCATTGATAGAACTTTACTGTTTCAGTGCCATCTGAGGCAAGAATGGCAGACTCATAATAGCTTTTGATATTTGCTGGTCCGCATTCAAGGCATTTTCTCTGTATACACTCTTTCCTAGGAAATGTCTCAAACTCACAGAGCGTAATTTTTGATAATTCTCTTGCTGATGTTTTCAGATGGCCCATGCCAAAATTACCAACTGCTTTGTTCAGAGCTTCTACTTTCTGCTCAATATTAAAATCCTTGGTACAAATGCAGACACGGCGACATTTCTCATCCAATTGCTTGTAATACTTGGGAATTTGCTTACAAAAGGTAGTGAACCCTCTTGAGTAGTCAGGATGCTTCTTCTTGAAACGTTTATACAGTTCAAGTTTAGAACACAACAGGTGTCTCTTTGCAACTATCTGACCATCAATGTTTAGAGTGTTCTTTTTGTTTGGCATGATACGTGAATTTTTTTCAAGGAACAATTAAATTTCTGGTTTCCATTTTTGAGCATATTCTTCTGGTTTAGGGAGGTTATGATTCTGAAGACGTTTAAGCTTCCTTGTCTTGTACCTATTTAGGTTATACTTCTCAGTGCTGAGAGGAGATTTGGCAGCAAATGCCAGTTTCCTTTTCACATCTTGGATATCTTTTGTGGGGCGCCCAACTTTGTTTAGCCTGAGTACATCATGCTGATCTTGATTTATAGTACGGTTAAAAGCTTCGAGCTTTGACTTCCGTCTCGGTGTGGCAGTGTTCAAGACATGATTTAATGCTTTTGCCCAGTAATTAGTACTCTCAGGCAATGGTGATTTTATTCTTTGTGCACGTTTTCTAATGCGAGACTGTGATTTCTCTTCTTCCCTTTTCTCTTTGTTAGTACTTGATTTGGTTTTTGGATACATGTATTTCTTACTTGGGTTATTCACTGGTGTAACAGATTTCCTTTTCCTGTTTTGATTTTGTTCTTTTGTATTATTTGGAGATTTTTCTTTCTCTGCCAATTTCTTATTTCGAGCCCGGCTTTCTTTTTTCCATTTTCTCTGCATTTCTTTTACATGGTCATCATATGAAGGGTTTACTTTTCTTAATTCCTTCGTTTTTTTCTTGTAGGCAAGGTTCTGTTCCTTTTTCTGTTTTTTATACTTTTCATTTGTCTCTCTCCTGGTGGGATCAGACTTTAATTTTTCTCTGAATTTTTTTACATATTCACGATTCTTGATTTTCTTGTCCAGTGCATCATCATTTTTAGACAGTTTAAGGTAGAAAGATTTTGTTTTTCTAAGGTATCTTCTAATTGCTGGCAAATCTACTATTAGTTTTGACATTTTAGTTCCTGTCTTACTTTTTTTATTTATCTGAATATTGTTTATTGATCTGAAATTACAGGTAATGCAGGACATTACAAATATGTAAATTATTTACTATACATATATAAATATAGTACCATTACCATTTACATAATGGTACATTGTTGTGTTTTGTATTTTATTTCTCATGTGAATAGTAAATTGTTTATTTTATAATCAAAATATATTGAAATGCTCAGTCGAAAATGTGGAACATACACTTTAAATTCAAACATTTCATATATGTCAGGAGTGTAAGATTTAAACAAAGCCCTAATATAGGTCTTTATATTAAAAATCCTAAAAAGGCATGACTTCTAATGGTTTACATATTCAACATGGACAAATATAGTGTTATCTTAAGCCATATAATGTTCTGTACTTACACAATGGTTTGATTTTTATAGCTTATGAACACAATTAATTTCATTTTGACATTAATACAAGCTTTTTAACATTTTAAAAACTTTGTAACTTGTCTGAATCAGTTTTAGTATAATATTTAGAAACATAAATTCTACTTACATTCATTTCATGCAGCCACTATACATGACAGTACCAAGCTTTCATAATGACATAATTTTTACCCTCCTGACATATTTTTATACTTGACACCTGTCAATCAAAAGTGTCATCAGTGAACTTACATGACCTTGCATGTGAAGCAGTCCACTCAATTTCTTACAAAATGTACACAGAAGTTGGTTCTTACAGTGTTTTTTTAAAATTAGGGATGTAAAATCACAAATCTTACACTCCTGACCATTTAGTAGTCCTGTTTTTGATAAGGTCCCCACACTCACACATATAAACATATAGGGTTCAGTAAAAGGCAGTTTGCTTAAATACTCTTCTGAAAATGTTTATGTACAAATAAAATGCTATAAAACTAACAGTGCCATTAACTGTATTGTTTTCTTTAATGACAAAGCCCTTTTTTGTATTTTTTTTTTTCAATCAAGGGGTGCATATCTTCTTGGGCGCACAAAATGTCTTTAGTCACTCACAATATGCATGTATGTTCAACCAAAATTTAGTCAAGTGTCTGTATTTTTATATAAGGTAGACATTTAAAGGGTTCCTCTCCATTTTTTTCTTCAATATTGCTATGAAGCAAGATGTGCTTCAGAAATGTCACGCTAAAATCTTACACTCCTGACAATTTTTGGCCTAAAAGTCTCAATTAAAGTCTGAAATGGAGATTAACATGCATTAGCATTAACATTAGTCAACTAAATGATTGGAAAATTTGAAAATCGAAACGGTATGAAAACAACTCCTAATTTAAATTCCTTACCCCACCAACTTTCGTATGCAAATCATTTGCCAAATGCTGATCATTTGGACAGGAAAAACAGAAAAGAGATAAGTGACATGCATCAATAAGTATTTACCCTTACCAAAATAATGTAGATTGATGTTATCAAATAAATTAGTAAGCTTTTCTTCATCCAGTTTTCAATGAAATAAATCGATTTTTTTAGCATGTAATTTGGTAAACATTTGAAGAAAATGGCGTAACTGCATAAAGGGGAAAGAACTTTAATGCAACTAAATATAAGTGTTGTGATTTATTATAGACGATGTGTGCGTAGTATGTATTTTTTTTGATTAAAATCCATTTGAGAACAATCTAGAACTGGAATTATAAGCATTTATACACTTTTACGTCCGTAAAAAGTAGCGCACCAAAAAATTTTGGATTGATTTTTTTCACAGGCACGGGTCCAGTGTACATTTTTTGTTTAATATATTTTTTTCACACAAATATACTTTATATATGTTAGTCAAATGAAAAAAAAATCGATAACAAAAAATCCGGTCATATTGTATTTACATTGAAAAGGTGAACTATGCGAGCGTAACGCTATGGGAAGCTACTCGGCAAACTTGTGGAACATTTCAAAATCGGAGTTTATACACTTGCAGCCACTACCTGCATGATCGCACCTTAGAAACATTTAAAGCCTTCCATAAATGCTAAACTGACCACATAAATTGCTTTGAAAAACACAGTACAAGTCTCTACGAGCGAAATATTTCAGTTATCCCCGGTGATTTCATTCCGGATAACGGACGTGTTCCTGGTTTTTATCACTTCGTTCAGCAGCTGAAATCGCCGGGGATATTTGAAATATTTCGCTCCTAGAGACTTGTTTTATGTATTTCAAAGTAATTTATGGGGTCAGTTTAGTATTTATGGATGGCTTAAAATGTGTCGAAGGTGCAATCATGCAGGTAGCGACTGCAAGTGTATAAACTCCGATTTTGAAATGTTCCACAAGTTTGCCGAGTAGCTTCCCATAGCGTTACGGTCGCATAGTTCACCTTTTCAATGTATATGACACTATGACCGGATTTTTTGCCATCGACTTCTTTTTTCATTTGACTAACATATATAAAGTATATTTGTTTGAAAAAAATTATATTAAACAAAAAGTGTACACTGGACCCGTGCCTGCGATTTTTTTTTCAATGGGGCGATCGCAAGCCAAAAACAAAAAAAAAATATTTTTTTTGTGTTTCTGAAAATATACGAGCGGAAAATCCGATGAACAACTTTTTAATTTGGTGAGGCCTTACTGTATATGTGTCATACGATGAAAACAATATTGCACGCAGACATAAAATTAGCCTTTTTCTATATTCGAATTCTTTCTTGTTTATGTGCGACTGAAAATTAAAGAAAAGTAAAGAAATCGGGTGAAAACATATCAGCTGAATGACTTCAGTACAATGTAATACAAAACTGCCGTACAAATAGCCACCTGCGGTTTATTTCACTATTCATACGGGACCCTACGATTAGCCACTTCCTTTAGCGTAGTCACGGACGTATCCGAATGATGGCGGTTGTATCACTGAAACCGAAAGTAACATTTTTTTTTATCCGTCTCCATCGGTGGAATCTATCAATTTACAAGTAAATTTATCCAGCCAATGTCATCGTGAACGGATGTTTTATGCGTTGCTGTAGAAAAATGACCTTCCTATTACATGTATTTTCGCTACGTAATCTTATTTGGCCAGTATTATAACTTTAAAACAGAACTAATTTCCGAATTCATTAATTTCAAATCTATCTTGATCTCGCAATCAAGATCGGCAAAGGGAGGAAGTAATATGTTGAAACGCACATTTATGTTGTGTTTAATGAAAATTCTCTTCAGATGTTCACTCTTTCCTTTCATGTATGGAAGGATGACGATTCCCTTTGAAACTTTACTATCCAATGTTCTCCTTCTGCTTTGGTCTTTCTTCTTCAAATTTGTTAATTGCCCATCTTGAGTAATTGCACACATTTAGGGCTTTATTCACATGTTTTATTTCAGCCTTTAGATCGCTAGGATCTGAGGTCACCACTTCAGCTCTTTGGTGTTCTTATAACTCCAAGTTTGTGTTCTTCTGGGTGCGCTGAGTTAAAATCCAGATACTGATCAGTATGTGTCGGTTTTCTAAATACTGTTTTTAAATGACCATCACTGAGTCTTATAGTGTCTAGAAAAGCCAAAGTCCCGTTGCCTTCGCGTTCTCTTAGCCGGCACTGAACACGGACGGGGTCCGTTTTCAGTTACCGCACATATGGGACACAGCATTAACATCACTCACACGCTCGGGTGGGTGGTGTTAATCTTAATCCCCAGTCAACGTAAAGAAAATAAGTTGGTGATGATGTTCGTAGTAGATGAGCTCCTAAGATTAGCTTTCAATACATTTTTGTGTGTGAAAAAATATATAAACATTTTAATAATGACTGAAACCACACAGTTGAATTTTCATTCAAATATCCTTATCAATGGTTAATTTCCTGACTACCAGCTCATTTCAAAATTACAAAGCAGTAATAAAGCTTGAAACAAGTGCATAATAATAATTACTTTCAATTTTAAAAGCACAGCTACGTTTTTCGAAATGTTGTAAATTCTTGCCATGATACCAAAATGACTGCTAATGAGAGCATCGAAATGCAGATGTTTATTTGTCCCAGAGATTTTTCCAAATTTATTTATTCATGCTGTGAAGGAGCATTTTAGACGGAAAACGTGCGTTTTTAGCATTTTGTCACGACATCGTATCATAATGGGAAAAGGAAGCGAATCCGGTTTGAATTTACATGTTTATTTTCTTGCTAAACAAGCATTTTTGCAACAGAATAGTAATGATGACCCTTCGCAACGTGTCATTTTCCTCCTTAAGTTTTTGAAATATTTTTTCTAATAACATTTATTATGTAATCAACATATTACCAGCATCATTAATCCACTTCTGGTTAAAAATCAGTTTCGGAGACTTGCGTTTTTCTTACCGTATTCCGACATTCCATTCGTCCGTCCGTCTGCAATTTCATGTTCATCAATAACACTCTCATTCATCAAGGAATTTTAATATTACTTGACGTAAATATTCCCTATAATAAGACGATGTGTTATGCGCAAAACCCAGACCCCTGACTTAAAGGTCAATGTCACACTTTGAGGTCAACTGTCAACAGAACTTTTTTACTGTCCGGTCTGTAACTTAACAATCAATCAAAGGATTTTAAAGTTTTAACATTGCATCACACAAATGTTCCCCATTACAAAACGACAGAACTATAGAACGTGTTTTTATGCGCGGATTGTGAACTTACCAAGACGAGATTTATAAATTTAAAAAAAAGTTGAAATTCTTTTCTTGACTGTTTAATGATTTGTCATATGAGGATATATCAAATCTGAAGAGATTCAGGTAATGAACTTTCGGTCTTCAGAACTTTTTGATATCAGCCCCTTTCATTGTGATGGATACAATGTGATAGGAGTTTTAATAATCCCCCTCCACAAGTGGTGGGGGGTCATAGGGATGGTCTCCGCCTGTCCTTCCGTCCGTCTGTCCGTAACACTTTCGTGTCCTCTCCATATACATTTTGTATCCTAAACCCCTTGAAGGATTTTCATGAAACTCGGGTCAAATGATCATCTCATCAAGACGATATGCAGAACTCATAAGTCAGCCTTGTCTGCTAAAGGTCAAGGTCACAACTCAAGGTCAAATGTTTTAGCCTTCCATTTTGTGTCCGCTCTATATCTCCTAAACCTCTTAAAGGAATTTTATAAAACTTGGTTTAAATGATCACCTCATGAGTAGGTTGAGTCAGCCATGCAAGCTCAAGGTCTAGGTCACTAGGTCTAGGTTTTAGCCTTCCATTTTGTGTCCGCTCTATATCTCCTAAACCTCTTAAAGGAATTTTATAAAACTTGGTTTAAATGATCACCTCATGCAGAACCCATGAGTCAGCCATGCCAGCTCAAGGTCTATGTCACAACTTAGGGTTAAAGGTTTGAGCCTTCCATTTGTGTCTGCTCTGTATCTCCTAAACCCCTTGAAGGATTTTCATTAAAGTTGGACCAAATGATCACCTCATCAAGGCGATGTGCATAACTTATGAGTCAGCCATGCTGAAGGATTCATTTGAAACTTGGGTCAAATGATCACCTATACAAAACAATGTGTAGAACTCATGAGTCAGTCATGCCGGCTCAAGGTCAAGGTCACAGATCAAGGTCAAAGGTTTTAGCCTTCCATTTCGTGTCCGCTCTATATCTCCTAAACCTCTTGAAGGAATTTTATAAAACTTGGGTCAAATGATCACCTCATCAAGACAATTTGCAGAACATTTAAGTCAGCCATGCCGGCTCAAGGTCAATGTCACAACTTAGGGTTAAAGGTTTGAGCCTCTCATTTTGTGTCCACTCTGTATCTCCTAAACCTCTTGAAGGATTTTAATCAAACATGGGTCAAATGATTACCTCGTCAAGAACTCATGAGTCAGCCATGTCAACTCAAGGTAAAGGTCACAACACAAGGTTAAAGGATTGAGCTCTGTATCTCCTAAACTCCTTAAAGAATTTTCATGAAACTTAGGTCAAATGATCACCTCATCAAGACGTTGTGCAGAACTTATGAGTCAGCCATGACAGTTCAAGGTCAAGGTCACAGCTAAAGGTCAAATGTTTACCCTTTCACTAGCCATAAAAGTGACGGGGGATTTAGCTGTCTTTCAGACTGCCTTGTTAACATAGCAAGAGCTCCCGGAAGCTGAATTAGTTTTGACTACCTGACAAGCAGAGGTATACCACTCCTCGCAATCTGTAATTAAATAACATTCACCAAGCCGAAATTGTTTTCCTCATCTCAACAATTTCTTACGTTTGTTTATATCCCATAACGCATTCCTCTTCTTTATAATCTGTTTGAACCATTTAATTTACATGCTCCTACCTATTTCAATGTTTCATGTATATCCATATATAGAGTTCATTAGTATCATCTTCACAGTATATAAACGAACTGAACCCCAACCGGATCTTGCGAGCATATTTCAGAATCCGATTGACGAAAATAGATGGGACTATCTAAATAACTTGTTGCAGTGATGCTGAGGCGGTATGTAAACGATTGGATCATATCAAGAAATACTTTATCTTTCCGGATAAATACATTCTTTACCAGCTTTCGTCCTATAATTGCCGATAAAACGCTGTACTCTTCTCAGCGTGTTCCGTTTATTTCAAACTCGCCGATTACACAAGGAATTCTATGCATAAAATCGTTTATCTATACCAATACTCGTGTTTGAGGTGTTGTTTAAATGTATTTCCTTCACTAAACCGGCGACATATACCTACCAGGACGTGTTCGTTATGTAGAAAATTATGGAAAGTAAAGAAGGCGACTGTCTGAATACTGAACCAGTCTTGCAAATATCAATCTAATGATCTGTACCTCACTTGTGAGTTCACTGAACCAGATCTTGCGGGTCAAGTAGGGGGATTCCATTGCCTTTATATCCACTTTTTGTCTTTTATCATACCAAATTTGAAGTTAATGTGTCCACAACAATTATATGGCGCATCTAAAGTTGTTTTCTGGTACTATATGTAGTATAAGTAATGTTAAGCATTTAGCTGCACATAGAATGACTGGCTATTGCCTAAACGCATCCCTACCTGGAAACGAAAATATTTACATGAAGCTGGTAATTGATTATGGAAAGAGAAATTATATCATGATAAGATATAATAACTACTAGTAACATGTCTCCTCTGCATTTGCAACCATAATTCTTTTGTACGATTCAACGAATAGTCTGAGCTATTCTACTCACGTGTTCATGCATCGTCGTTGGCGTTGACGTCGGCGAAATGCTTTGCTTACTGTTTTGCATGAAACTTTATATCTCCAAGAAAACTGAAGGTATTTGCTGAAACTTCGCACATGTCTTCGGGGTCAACAGTATCTTGCAATCAAGGCCCATAACTCTGGCCAGCATTTGATTGACTGATCCCCTTTCTACAAAGAAATGCTGGATCTTAGTTACACATCCGCTAAAAGGGTCTATATTCAGTCAATTCGAATCTGCAACATTTTGATTGATTCCAAAGGATCTTTTTCTATAATTTACATTCGTCTATTGGCGGACTTTTTGTAAAGTCAGGTACTGGTTATACTGGTTATTTGATAAGTTTCGTTGAGATTGAGATAAAACAGCTTAAGGTTAACCTTTGGCAACTTTTAGAAAAAGTATGCTCCCTTTGCTTATAAAGTTTTGTATGTTTTTTTCCACACTTACTTCGTTCATAATTAGGATTTGCATCTTCCAATCAGTTTTTGTTTTTCATCTGGACTACAATTCAATTCTGAGTTTAACATTTGTGCGGAATATATGTGTTAAGCAGATAGAACAACTTTCTAAAAAATAGATATACTTTTATGTGTAAAATTAGATTCACACAGATGTCATTAATTAATATTTCAGGGGGATTGCAGTGATAGGACTAATCCTGAATTCGATATTAGCGTTGAGGATACAGATAAACTAGAGTCTGGATTCTCATTGACGCAAAATGTCATCGAAAATACTGGTACCGCCAGCAGAGAGGTACACAGATTTCTACAGATTCTAATTAGTTCTACATATCGTAGATGTTGACGTAACGCGTCATGATAAAAAAGAAACTAATGTTAATATAGGGTCATGTACAAGATTGTTAAATATGGCTGATTAAAAAAACTATCGAGCATATTTTTCTAATTGAAGTTTATAGAAACGTCTTGCGGATGGAAAACATCATACACTGTAGAATTTACAGAAATACCTATTTTGCCTGCTTATTGTAAATATTAAATGTAAAGATAATAGTGCTAGCACTAACATTTGTATTATCAAATTTAATGATAACACGTTGTAAATTTAATCATGATATTAAAGCAAGAGCTGCAATATATATGGGACAGTTTGTACGCTTTCGTATGCTGGACTATGTTCTGTTCTAGGTTATCCAGATAACCAATAATCCCCAAAGTTATAAACGTTGAAATTTGCCTCAAGATAATTTGCAAAAATTATTGACGACTTCCACATGCATTTCTGACAATTCTCAAATGATTTTGTATCGAAATCTGTTCGGGTTGTTGGTAATTATATATTTTTAATAATTGTCAAGAGACCGTGCATGAAGCACTTACAAGAACTTTTTTTTAAAAGAACGTATGCACATGTTTCTACATCGACTGTTAAATTATCCAATAAAGCCATAAACTGCGTTCAATTGATACCCCTTTACTTTAGTTCGAAGCTCAGCAACGTCAAAAACAGGAGACAGGTAGCCTGCATAGATACGAGGAAATGATTATTCTTTGTAGACCAATGTTGGTGTCAAATATAATTGTTAGTCAGGTCCTTCCTCATCTGCACTCGTGCTTTAGTCAAAGTAAGTATGCTTTTATTGAAATTTCTCATTTAAGCTTTTTTAGTAAATTCATTCTCTTGTCCCAATTTGTTTATTTCACTTATTGAAAACTATCCGTCCCCCAGCTCTGTATCGATTTCTTTTATATCTAAATAACTTTATAGCATGTAGTGATTCTACTAGTAGCGTGCAAGTTATCCCGCTTACGGTCGCTTATTATGTACATTTTATCAACGTAGCTGATATCAGTGCCATTAAAAGCGAACCAGATCGACACAAAGCAGTAGAGCTTTTACTAGACAAATTACAAGCAAGCAAGGAACCTGGGAAATGGAAAATGTTTGTTCAAGCATTGGAAGAGTGTAGTATGTATTAAACTCTAATATGTTATTCCATTTGAATATATTATCTCTCTATGTATGAAATCATCTTATACCCCAGAGTATAGCTTACATCCAGAAGTAAACATTATTCTTTAAATATTGATTCTTTTTATGACACTAATTCATGAATAAACTTTCTTGGTCCAAAGTATTTTGTAGCTATGCTTTGGGAACCTGACCATTAATTCTATAAGGTTTTATATTGTCGTCAGTTATCTTGCATTGTTTGCTGTCTTGTGGGTTTTGTATCTAAATGCCACTTTAACATTGCATGATGATTTCACATTAAAAAAATACTGTTTTTAAATTAATCTTTAAGAATATCAGACGATAGTGGATGCTCTGAGACGAAAAGGTGCTGCAGACAATAATGATCCTATTAAGATCTTGCATATGTTTTCACCTAAACTTCGAGAAATGATTGTACCATCTGAGCTAACAGCTGAACTCCTGAAGGCAGATGTCATCAACTCCGATGACAGAAGTGAAATACACCAGAAAGAACGTTCCGCTGGCGCTGTCGCGGCAGCTGACATCTTGCTTGATAGAATTCCTAGTAAACATCCGAGGTGGTTTGATAATTTTCTCGAAGCATTAAGGAGTGTCAACCGATCTGATCTGGCAGACATGCTGACAGGCTAGTTATCTTCATCTATTTCACCAATACCAGACTATCCGCTCTCATATTCATCGGGTTTTTTAAAATGATAAAACTTTTACATATTTAACAGTTGGTCTTTTCGTTATCGATTTAGCCCAGTCTAAGTAAACTGGAATACAGGTTGGTTTAGCTACCACAAAGGTCAAAGTCACCCAACCAAACCTTTTCCTTTTAATTCAATATAGTTCTTAATATCCCCTTGAAACACCCCTCCTACACATTGCCCTCTTCACAAGCGCGTACAACACCGGACGCCCCTGTCAAAATCTAACAATGCCAACTTATGACCATGCTTTTCCTCAGCCAAAGTTTAAAATAAAATCATTAGGTAAGTGCGATTTTGAAAATATAATATAGACATACTGGTTGTACGAGGGGTGATTTATATGTAAAGCAACTGTGCTTAAATCTCAAAATTCACATGCGCTACTGTCGCTGAATCAAGTTTTATTGAAAGGTGTATCCTTCGGTTAGCGATGCATAACATTTTACAAAAAATATTGAACCAGAATATTGAATTTTTAACACGATAATTTTGAATAAGGTGTTGTTATAACACTGCATGTAAAATGGTGGGATCATGTTCTGAAAAGTGGCATAAAATTCGTGTGTATATCAAAGCTAGGAATAATTTAGGAATTCGTGGCCGAAACATTTTTATTGAGATTTGTGACATAGATGGACATAATGAAGCATCGTATAGCACAGTTACCATTTGGATGTCTCGTTTCAAATCTGGAAACGAGCAGTTTCAAAATCTCCCAAAACGTGGACGACTGAAATCAGTCACGACAATGCAAGGTGATGTGAAAATCAAGGAAGATGCTTGGTTGACTTTGCGCGAATTAGCCAATATATCAGGAATATCGACTGCACGAAATCAATTTATTCTGCGCAAAATATTGAAAGTAAATAAGATATTTGCACGTTGGATACCACACTTGTTAAGAGCTGAACCAAAACGAGACCGTGTTAAAAAGGATAAACGTTTACTTAAGTTGTGCCCGAAATTTAAAAAAGTAAAACCTGTCCTAATTTAATAACGGTTGATGAAACCTGTGTGTACTTTTTTAACCTAGACGGACATGTTCCTTCGTGTATCGGCTTCAAAACATTCCAGGAGACCGTAATTTTCAAAAGAACAGCAACTGTGAGGAAAGTTTTGTACTGTATATCCTTTTTCATTCAGGCACCAGCCAAACAAGTTGCTGTTCATAAGAAAAAGGTGTGACAGCCAAGTAATACACTAATGTAAAGTTTTGAAGAAAGTGAATAATTATTTAATGAAACGTCGACCTATATGCGACATAAAGCACGTAGCTTGTCTCCGTGGTAATGCTTCTTTTCGTAAGGCTCACATTTCGACTGCTTATTTGGGCACATATAAAGCACGAGCCTATTCTCAGATCTGCCGCCCTGTTACTATTTTCTGTTTCCGCGACTTGAATCGGTGCTTTCTGAAAAACGTTACGGCTCACTTAGTGCACTGGGCTCAGCAATAAGCCGGTGCCTTAAAGCCATATCTATTGATGCCTATAAAAAGTGCTTTCAACATTGGATCAAAAGACTGATACTTTGTATTAATGCTAATGGAGAGTACTTCAAAGGATTGCATTGATTTAAAATATATAAAATGTTGCAATTAAAAAATTAAAGCCTGAGTTGCATTACATATGAATCACCCCTCGTAGAACATTTATCGAAGTTTATCATTCTTATAACCGGATATATAATACATTCTTGTTGTATATACTTTCTTCTATATTGGCAAACATTTTATTTTACTTTTTTACTAGAAATACCCAGATTTTATTCCCGGTGAAGATATTGAAATGACATCGGACTTCTTACTTCTAAGACGCAAACAGTGGATGATTTTTTTCTAGTGTTATAACAAAATGACAATGCAACATGCATTTAGAAAAACAAATCCACTAATTCCAACAAATGGAAATAATATAACACATATCTCTGTATCAAATATTTATAAACGACTTCTAATTGAAATAATCTTATAGCACTATTACAAAAAAAGACAATATTTTCAAATATTTCCTATTCTTACATTATTCAAAACTCTAAGTAAATACTATATGAATGACAGGTGTTCCCTTTTAGCCTTAGTTAAAATGCGCATTAGTTGAAGATTCTCATTTTCATCAAGGAAATTGTGGATTTGCAAGGATATACATATAAATTTCTTTGTCCTGCAGTGGTTATTTATTATCATACAACTTCATACTGATTGAGTAGATTGAGATATGATATAACTTTAACGGACTTTATGTCTTTTTCTCCTACGTAGAGTGCGCATGCGCGAAATTCTACTTCTAATGTTAAGGATCTCGCCAAATGTAAATCGCAATTAGAGAGGTTCATTCCATGAACTATAATTGTACATCATTACCTATAATCGTGACCGACATATTCAAAATAATTTGTAATGATACAGATACAATGGATCTTTTATTTCCGTGAGTTCTGAAGAGCAATTATTCTGAATCTTTCTATCCTAAAACCAATGACATTTTCCATAAAACAATATTTGCAAAAGCATGACTGTAAAAGATGTGTATTTTACAGTTAGCATAAAATGATTTTGTATGGCCGTCTCTAATTTGTATTATCTTTCACAGTTTATTTATATTTATTGTACGTATGTATTATAACTATGCTGATATGGGCCGGTGGCCAAAATCAGTAAACTACATTGTCATCATATATTTTTGACAGACACTATCATATATAATTTTCTTGTACCTTAAAGACATATGACAAATATTATACATATGCATTTCTATGAGTGTCAAATATGATTAACATACATCGCCCATCTAAAGAAATAATCAAGTCATTATTAACCATTCGCAAACGTCAGTACAACAACAGCGTTTTATTTTATTTTGTGTTTGGACAATGTCATTTCTTTCAGGCAAGGACAATACGGAATATGAAAGTACGTTGCCAAATGTTAAACAAAATCCAACAACTGAAGTGCAGGCTAAAACAGAATCAACAATGTTTGATGTAAACAAAGGTAAAATGTTACCTTTTTGTTTCAGAAGATAACTTTCATGAACAAAACAAGCATTTTATCTTAAGCCTGCATTATAATTATTTCTAAACAATCGATTTAATGGCTACTAACATATAGAGCATCAAGTTACTGACATGATAATTTCACGCATTCTTTGGTATGTAGGTTTGTGTATATATAATTTAAGTTTTTCTCTCCTTAAGTCTGTATACTTATTGTGAAGATAATGAAGTTTGCATTATTTTTAAAGAAAGTAGAAGCAACGATCATAAAAATCTTGAGCCACTCATGGATCAACTGGAACGTTTTAATCCAAATGATGAAACTATAGAAAAGGATATTCTGGTAGAGGATAGAGATTTGAGATCAGAGAAAAATATTAAGAGTACAC
Source organism: Mercenaria mercenaria (assembly GCF_021730395.1). Taxonomy (NCBI): domain Eukaryota; kingdom Metazoa; phylum Mollusca; class Bivalvia; order Venerida; family Veneridae; genus Mercenaria; species Mercenaria mercenaria. The sequence goes on from NC_069365.1 coordinate 17,383,730, forward strand.
CAGTCGTTTTACATGGTCAAAGCAGAACTGTAACAGACGAAAGCGAAAGAGAAAACGTTCAACCAGATACATCGTTGTTACATGAACAACCAAACTCTGGTTGTTTACATTGCTTCTGTATTTCTAAAAACAAAATTGAAAGTGAAAATATTCAAAAGTTGAAAGGGAGAAATCGCGATCTGGTTATTAAAACAAACGATCTTGAATTAGAGCTGAAAGAATTAGAGAAAATTCTACATGCTCATAAAAAATACAATGAAATGCAATTGCAAAAGAGAAGCCTCCTTGAAAAGATTCAAGTAGAAGAGAAGAAAACAGCTGATTTAAAAGCTTGTAAGAAATGTTTGGTACACTATATTTTATAAGTATAACGATTACTATTAAGGTGTTGTTTTATCCATTTATGTAAATGTAGTTTATGTGTAAACGTTAATCAAATGAATCATATTTACTAATGTTATATTGCAAAAAAAATAAACTTTTCTCGAACGTTGCGAAATAACATCTTACATATCTGAACTATTTTTTGCAGCAATATCGGAGTGAAAAGCGAGCCACAATGTGTTGAAAGACTGGAAGACGTAATCTGCAAGTAGACGTCATGCGACAATATTTTTCAGCGTTTTACAAAAAAAGTGTCCTTGTATTAACTTTAAAGATAGTACCTGTAGTTGTTTAGGGCTTGATTGCTGATGTTCAGAACACGGAACATATACTGTTAATAATCCATTATAAACAAAAGTCAATGTCCACTAATCTAAATAGGGAGAGCGCCGATCTACGGATTGCGGGGTCGTGAGTTCGATCCCTGGGTGAGACGTATGTTTTCCTTGACGATTTGATAAAAGACATTGTGTCTGAAATCATTCGTCCTGTCCCTCTGATTTATGTGGGGAAGTTGGCAGTTTCTTGCGTAAACTACCCGAAGTTACATAACCGTTGAAATACTGTTGAAAAAACGGCGTTAAACCCAAAACAAACAAAAAAGCATAATAAACAATTAGGAGACAGAAGGAGGATGTCAATTTTATATATATAGGAAAGAATAATTACATTTACACTTTGTGGTAAAAAAAGCGTTACAATTGCTTGTTATTTTTTTGTGATTTTGATTTTTGAGCTGTGATTTACTCGTTCTTCCTGGCTTTTGCTGTAGTATGCTCATATGCTAACATGCATTCACGGCTCAATAATACCTCGTATATACACAAATAAGTTTAACTTGAACAATGCAAGGGAAATAAACTGTACAATAGACAAAGGTTACCTTGAATTTAGATGTTTTGTGGCAAGAAAAATGATAAGTATAAATTATGATCAAGTTCCTCTTCATACCATTTTACTGTCGGAATTATGGTATAATAGTGTTACAGGATTTTAATCTACTGAATCTTCTCAGTTAAATGTTTGAAAGTACTGTCATGTGTTATGCTTTACATAAATTGTACTATGTTTGACTATAAATTGTATGTATGCAATTTTATGTTAAATAAAGTATATGTTATGTATGTTAAAAAAATAAATACTTCCGGTAAAGTAAAACGGAGGGATGCTTTTTAATCAATGCCCGTCCGTATGTTCGTTTGTCCTATTTTCGTATCTAGTCTATAATTCTTGATTCTCTTAAACTATGTTCAGGAAATTCGAGTCAAATATGCAGCCCGTTAATACAATTCATTTTTTGCAACCTATGTTCAAGTCACACCGACCAAAGGTCATAGTAAAGGCAAAAGTTTGAATCTTGGATGTCGTGATCGAGGGAGGCATACAACTTACACTCCTTTAACGATTTATTATGGTACTATATATAAAATTGGTACGAATACATTCACACCAAATCACAGAAAGAAAGCGTTATTTTACATGAAAAATGAACAGCAAACAAAACATATATATTGTGATACAAAACAAGTGTCAATTTACTGTTTTTGCATTCCGGAAAATATTTGACTAAAGGGCCAACAGTTTCCGACAGTTCAACGCCATTTTTAAAGAACTTTGATACATTTGTAATAATGTCCAGTGCTGGGATTTCGCACGAATTAACGTAGTTTTCAGGATTTGTTTTTATTTGTTAAATAAAATGGCATTCATTTTAAATTTATTTATTTATTTATTTGGGTTTTACGGCGCACCAACACAGTATACTTTTGACATTATTTTAAGAATAGTGCGGTAAAACATGTATTGGACAGGTAGGTTGTTGATAAAGATACTGTCTTTTTACAAAATATTTTTGTGATATGGTAATATACTTCTACACCTTAAACATCACAATGGTGATTCATCCATTCTAATAATTATTCATCGTGGGCTCAACGCGAAACTAGTCTTTGGGCGTTTTAGAAAAATGTTCAAGAGAATGGAAAATAAAACGTTCCAAGAAAAGAAAGAATTTGTTTTATTAAGTATCATGAAGATATTATATCTGTTTTAGTGTTACGAATACATGAACACATTAATGTTTGTATTCTGATCACTTGAACAAAGTTTTTGCCTAAAAATTCAAGCAGAATACTTGCACACTGAATTATGATAAAAACCTTTTGAGTCAATGCGAAACTATTCTATGTGATTTTTAAATAATCTTTTATAAATGCGCTTATGCCCATTTTATCAACATAAAAACCTATGAGGGTATGTGTTTCGTATATTGGTGAAAAAGTGCAAAAGAATACTTGTGCACTGAATTTCCTGCCAGGATTGTCCGTACACTAAAAGTGAAACTAGTCTATGTGTGTGTCAAAATAAGATTTTTGCAAATTATTTCAAGTGCTTTTGTTAACTTGAGATCAAAATAAATATAAAGCTAGGAGTGTTCATAATTCAATGAAATGCAGCAATTTCCATGGATGACAATAAACACGAAAATAAAAAATAACACAAGCATATTTCAGGCCTCTCAGTTTAGAACATATTGATTTTGGAAGTTTGTCAATAATGAATAGATTTAAGAAATATCTGGTAAGATCACAGTTACAAAAATCATATAATATACGCCTTTGGCCTTTTATTACTACTAATTGTTACTCAAGTTTTAGTTGGCATGTAAGTAATGGCTATATGTATTGGCTTTGATTTAAAGCTTTTGTGAAGTCAGGAGTTTGGATGCGCAGTAATTTAATCACGAGTGATTTAATTATATGGTATTTGCATCTGAACGACTTGTGAAATCCGACAGTGAAATGCTTCGACCTCGGTCCATAATACCTTTTATGGTAGGTTTTGTTTCTTTGTTTTGTTCGGTATGTAACATCCGTTTTCAACATTATTTAAGTTATATCAGGCGGACAGTTCACATAATCATCGTTACTAGATCACTATATCCGTAAGCAACTGCCAATTTCTCACATAAAGAATCCTAGTTGGTAGCAGGGGTCGAACCCACGACCCTCCATCAGCGAGAGGTTTCAGAGATTACAAGTCCACGACTGTTTCCCTTGTAAACATCACGAACCCGGCCTTAATGCTGGGTCTGTGGTACAATGAACAAGGATATATGAGGCAAATGCAATTTAGACAAGTACTATAATTACCGCATTTATTATCATGAAACGTTATATGTGAATAGTAATATTTACTAGAAATGTAAGTTAATTAACGAAGAGTTATTAAACTTCTGAAGAAATTCAATGGTGTTAAACTTTAAAATCACAAAATATTATGATTTTAAAAAAAGTCACGCCTATAACTTTTATGAAAAAATAACCCTTTGCCTGCTAAATTTCTACAATGGACAGATACATATTTCAATTTGGACAGTACTTTTTAACTTTATAAATTTGCTGACATGGATGTGCAGGCTGATCTTGATCTGCTCTGGTTGCAAAGACAGAAACATTTGCCACTAGCAGGCAAATAGTTAAACATTACAAGAGAATAGTTTAAGACACAAATTGTAATTTTAACAACCTCAAAGACAAACTTGAGCAGGTGCAACATGCGCATATGAAAATACAAGCTGCACTATATCTTCATGCTCAAAAACTAACTGCAGATTTTGGCAGCAATAATAAAAACAGTAACTTAACGCGATAAACATAGCAATACGTCATGAACACACAATGCTTCAATTCTCAAAGTCCTGACTATTATATTGTCACTGTGGCATGTGTAGATAGCTAACTTTTCAAAACAATAATGAAAAAAGTCATTAACACAAAACAGGAATATTTAATATCATGCTTCTGAAAACTGTTACTCAATCAGCAGTTTCGACAGACATGTATCATGTAACAATTCAGTATATAAGCTAAAAGCAAACTTTAAATACCTGAACATCTGACAACTTGCACCACTAGTTACTCGTTCTTATGCGAAATAATATATCACTCAGGCCTACGACCTTGTTTGGGAACTTACTATTTCTTAAATAACTGAGTGGGATAGGCACATTTCTAACTTAAAGCTGTTTTAATTTAACTGAGCCTGGATTTGGAATGTTCTCTGTCGTGCGTCTCAGTCGACTCGGAAGATTGAAATCATACCTGTAGTAAAACATGTTGCGAATGAATAAGTAGAATCCTGAGGTTGCTGATCATAACCTTTTCCCTTTCAGTGTTCAAATAAAAAATGACTAGGTATTTTGATAGCTCTATAAAGTAAAAAAAAGTCATCAAGTGATAACTCTTTAACTTTGAAAGGTTGACTAGACCTTTCTGTGCTTATAATTGCTGCCCATGCTTTGTTGAGCAAACACTCACATCTTTTGATTCATTTTCTACTGAAGAATGTACACACTCATTCTCATTTTGAGTGTGCCCTTTTTCTAAATATTTATGTTTATGAACTTAAGGCTAAATTTCTGAATATAGTATGGACATGTAGTACTGGTTTTTCAATTATCAGAGAAAATATACATTTCTTTTTATCCTGTTCACTTTTAATTTTATGAAGTCATAGACACAGGAGGCAATCTTTGAGGCTCAGCGAGGTGCTGTCAGCTCATTCATACATAATAGTACGTAGCCATATATAGTGAAATGAAACTGTTCAGACGCCTTTTACAATAAAGGGACAATTCGAATGCCTTAGTGGTTAACAACACCTCTTCTACATCAAAAACACCAACAACCAAATCATTTTCAGTTCTAGAACGCTTCTTGTCTTTATTTTTAAGTTTTCGGCATTTTCTTTATTAAAAGCATTTGTGTTAGCGGCACACAGGTCACATTGGTCCTTTTGAGGTTTAAAAAACAATATTAAAAATGTTTCGATTAATGGAAATACTCACTTTTTTCGAAATCATTTTTTGACATAAAGTACAGTACAATTCACACATTTTTGTTCTGTTAAACCAGCCTGTAAATATTTGCTACTTGGTTCTTATTTTCTGCAATAGTCGCTTTCCATGACTTGAAAGGATTTGATATAATTGCGCACATGCTCTAACTGTGCTTCAGGGGTTTTGTTTGAACGGCAAGCCTCAGAGTACCACCTTCATTCACAACTCCAGGTAAAGCAATCTTTTCATGCGCAGCGCGGACCATTTGAGCAAACACATTTAATGTGCTGAGAAAAAAGCAATTTACAAACCCTAACTGAGGAATGAGATCCTGACAAAGGAAAACTGTATCTATATGAAAGTCCTTTCTAGTGTTTACATCTCCCCTTTTCTTCAAAGGCTTGACCGAAAATTTTGAAACAAACTGTCTTTGTTTTGTGAAATCTCCGAGCTGCCAATATCTATGGAAAAAGTCTCTCTCTGTCCTCTTCTGTGAATTTTGATCTGCATGTAAACCGGCAGTTTAGACCACATGGCGTCCTTTCTGCTTGTTTTGATGCTATTTCCCACTTGTTCTCATTTTCACTGTTATTCTCCCCCTCTTCAACCACATCAGAAGTTAGACTCTCGAAAATCATCAAGAATGTTTTCTGTACTCCTTAAAATATCACAGCTATTTGATGAGGCACTCTTTCTTTTTTTCTTTTTTTTGAAAAGTAACTCAAGTGCACACGTTCTTCCGTGAACGCATCCGTTTGCGCTTGCGGATGTCCGTTTATCGCCATTTCATGTGTTCGTGAACGTGGTACCATAAGATTGCGTACGGAAATATTGTTTCGGCGTTAGACTCGTTTAATCAATTACTGTCCACGTGAACTAATATCAGAGACGGTTTGTCATCCGTATGTATATAATGTAAATATAATCTTTGATCCAGAAAACCTTTTTCCAGCGACATGAATGCAAGATTTTTTGCAATATGTCGAATGAAATAATAAGTTCCTGCCCATAATTAGTCCGTGTCCGTGAAAAAATCAAACATCTCGGACAAAATATGGAGTGGAGTCTTGCAGTGAAAAATATGTGTGAGATTTTGGAGTCTATATATATATATATATATATATATTCTTCATATCAGATTTATTGATTGTATGATGAAGGTCATAAGGAAGTGGTGGAACGAGAACGTTGTTGGAAATAGTCAGCTACTGATGATGATGATGATGATGATGACGATGATGTTAGTTTTTGCAGAGTTATTTGATGATAATGTTTATGCGAAGTATGGTGTTATTACCTTTGTCGATGTTTTTTATAACGCTGATGATGAAAATGCACCTGATAATGTTGATAGCACTGATGATGATGATGATGTTGTTATTTTGTTGAAATGAGAAAGGGAGGGGAAAATGACATTTAGTTATGCCGCTTCTTTATGATGATTTTGTTTTGAATTTGTATTGCTGCTGATGCTGGTGACGATGATAATGATGGTGATGATGATGGTTTTAATGACAGGATGTTTTTGATGATGATGTTGATAGCAATAAAATATTTTCATTTAATGTTGTCAGTGAAATAAGAATGGCATTTATATGATAATGATTTATATAATTATTGTTACTGATGAAAACTATTGATTTTTGTGATGATGAAAGTGTAATAATTAAAACATTTGTTTTGAAGTGATACTTTAATAAAATGTAATTATTTATTAACTGTATATTATTTATTTGTTTATTTGGGTTTTACGGCGCACCAACACAGTATAGGTTATAACTGTATATTAGGTCCTAATTTTTAGATCATCATCATCACTAACATCAGCATCAAAATATCCTCATGGTCTTTTTAGCAGTACTGATTTGGGAAGCTCGTGACCGGAACTTTGTATTTTTTTCAAATTAATTTAATCACTCAACTAAAAAAATCTTGCCAATTTGGACGCACGAAAACATTAACTTTGTTTATTTTATACATCGAACATACTGGACTTATCAGTGAAAGTCATGGCATTATTCCATTGCTGCATGCTTGGGTACTGTCATCGATCTAATTACCATGTTTTCTGATCATGATTCTTTTGAAAGATAACAGGCTAAAATACATAAAATTTGCTCTTCCGGTGGTAAAGCGACCATTAATTTAGATCAATTGTTTTGTCATTTCCCACATGTTTCAGTGTGTGCCTTAAAATCCATTCACTATGTAATCCTTCATGATTTGTCACAGAAACTTGAATAACATTATTTCAATGTAAATATCATCATCATTATCATCATCATCGTAATCACCACCACCATCACCACAATGATCACAACCACCCCAACAATCATCATCATCTACAACTTTATCACCATCATCACTATCGCCATCACCAACACTTTTACAACCATTACGACAAACATCATCATTACATCATCAGCAGCACCATCATCATCAAGAACATTATCACCAAAAGCATCATCATTATCATCTTCACCACCACCTCCACCATCATCACCTACAACGACAACACCACATAATTATCATTATCATTACCAGCATAGTCATCACTTACATCATCACAATCATCACTGTCATCATCATCATCTGTCATTACATCATCATTACCATCATTAGTTTTAACAGGAACGACTAATACATACTAGACCTTCGTTTTGCTGATGAACAAGATATGAAAAACAATTTTGGCGGAAGATAACAGTCTGTTGTTATTGTTGTTGTTGATGATGACTTTAGTGATGGAGGTGGTTGTATTGTTGTTAATGATAACGTTGATGATTGAAATTTAGACAATTCTTTTCCTTATGCGTTTTCGATGATTTAGTCTGTCAAGGGTGATAAATTGATTTTCAGGATATCAATGATATATAGCGATAATAGATATGGCACAAAATGTGCACCCCTGCACAAGTGAGTCCATTTGTAACCTACCATTTACATTTGGTTACTGGGGTTACTTACTCTACTGCTTTGGTTACTTTTTTAAAAATGTGCCGCAATACACATAGCCAATTAATATTATTAAGATTTTGTTGAGAAAAAACCCAACACCGTAGAATCCAGTTCCATATATCAATTTCAATGTTCCGAGTGCTTTCGGAATTTTTTCCTTTCCTGCGCTCTGAATGTCATATGAATGAAAAATACAAATTAATGTTCATTTTGCATGCAGAAAATGCTACTCAATGGTACAAAATTAAGCGAAATAAGATTTACGCTTAGGACGTCAGAGACGATATCGTTACGTCTGAACGGAAAAACTCACATCAAGTTTTGTTACAAATTTTGCCTTAAAATCCAGTTTATAAAAAGTCGGCTCGATAAAAAGAACGTATAATTTTGGTATGTTGTTTCGCAATGTGTGTACATCCATATGCATTTCTGCTAAACCTGTTAAATCATTACAAAACCGTTACCTCGTATCATTATATTTCTATTTTCTGTCTTCACAAATCCAATTATTTTCTATATGATCAATATATATCATAAACTCCATTACCATTAGAGGGAGTCAGTGACGCAGTGGTTAGCAGGTTGGACGCCAGCGGTCTGGGTTCGTTTCTCTGTTGCGGCTGATATCCCGACTAGTGTTCAGTGCTGGGTGATTTACTTAAATTTGACTGTTTCTAGACTGGATATGACGCCTGTCGTGGGCTCGGCTGGAAATAAGTTGTTCCATCCATTTCAGGTCGGGACTTTCGTGGCTTTCCCACGTTAAACATGAAATTTTTTTACCACAAACAGTACACCGTGGCCCGCCATTGTTCGTGTGTGCCAGGCGTTCTGTTAGACTAGTACACGCCAGAAACCATTTTATACTCTTTCACCATAGGACATAATGTGAGTAGACGTTAAATTCAACAAAAAAGTTAAACTTGATTACAGTATTACAACTGGCACCTTTTATACATTCAATAATCGATAATCTATATCCTAAAAATAATATTTTGGGGAAAAATATAATATTTATGTCAGACAAACATTTTTGCACGGCTGAAATGGGTGGAAAGTTTTCAGGAAAATATTCTGTGAGTAAAAGTTTAAATAACTATTTATTTGATAACAGAAACAACCCCTTGAACTTTTTTATAATTATGTTTTATATGTTTAAATATCAAATTACTTTAAACATTGAAATTGTAGTTTATTTAGTTTTAAATAAAATGGCTTAAAGGTTTTATGTTACGGTGTGGTTATATAAAATGCATGATTATTTTTTTAAAGCATATAACTATGAACCTTTCAACATCAATGGAAAGATATGTTGAAAGTATTCATTATTAATGCGATTCATGGATTTACCAGAAGTGCATATTTGGTTTATATGGTAAAACTTAAAACTAAAGATTCAAATAACAATGACCGCCTTAGTTGTAAATAAGACAATAGCGCTGTGGTAACGAAGAGAATTGAAATGATATCATGGTGATCATTTAATAAAGCACTGGTCTGAGTTCCATATCCGCTATATGTTTTCGGGTAAATTGATTGATTGTAGTTTAAAAGTGTTTTTATTACATAGTTCGATAGTTGGAAGAATTTGCATCGTCTTTGAAGTTTTGTTGCAATTTGTTATTTAACCGAACAGCTTTTAATTAAGTTTTCTCTTGTATATCCTGGAAAAGAGTCCAAAGTTTTCATCCAAGTGATGATAATAAATACAGATAAAAACATCAAAATGGTCTGATTCGAAAATACATGCGAAGGATACAGGGCCTAATTATAAGATCTTCCATTTACATAGTACGGTTACTGAGTCCGTAAGACTCGTTTCTATTGAGCATAGTCGTGGACGGTAATGAAAATGCATGCTACCGTCCACGCTGTCTAGCCCCGGGTTTGGCAGAACTCGACATTAACAAGAACAATTTACAGACATCCGCAGTTGCGTTCATATGGCGGTGTACATGGAACTTTTGGTAATAAACAGACCTAACTATTTTCTTTTTACTCCATTTATAAAAAGTTTTGCTTTAAATGCATGTTTAGTGAGTCTCGTTATTTGTTATATGGAAATAGGCTCAGATTACTAGATATTACAGATCATATGTTTTGGACAGACTATTTGAATGGCAAATTGAAATTGGTGTCCGAGTAACAAACAAAACCATTTTCCGTCACTCATTCTATGTAAATATTATAGTAACACCAGGTTTTCCTAATTTTCTGAGCAGATCATATAAGAATACAAAATACTATAACATAAGAACAAAAAATATATTGACGCATAACATCGAAATCGGTGTCTAAAACATCATTAAATGGGTCGCAAAATTGTTTTGTAAAGTAGAATTACATACATGAAATAATCATGCAAGCTAGAGATATATTTCACCTTTATTAAACATTCTCCATTATACTAATCGAAACTTCAATACCAATAGACTAACCGTAGGCCTACATTTATCAAATTTCTCACACATAAAGACAAGCAGGTTGTTACTTTACTAGTATTTCAAAATTTCAACAAACTGAAAGTTTCACATTTGTTTCAAAATTTGTGAGAAATGTCAAAAATGTACTATCAATAATATTAGAGACCGTTAGAAGTTTCGTTAAAGCCCTGCTCCGCGGCTATTCAAATTCTATTGTTTACATGTATATGCAACCCATGATTACAGTAGGTATCAGTTAACGGCCACGCACCACACCTCCACAGGTATTTTAGATAGAATTTTATATAAAATAGACTCTATTGTGACAGGCGTCACTGTTCATATTCAGGGTTTTCAGTGACAATTTAAGGTTAAAAATGTAGGACTGTAGCAGGTCTTTAAGGAGGTAGGTTACCTTGTTACAAGGGTAAATTCAAATTAGTTGAACCGCAGCATCTTTTTGTATTTCGTGTAATATGAAGTTTTTACTGCTAAAATCTCAGTTTTGTTTGGCTCTGTCCCTTCAAGTTCAATTTTTATACAGGTTTGAAGAACATGACCCTCCAAAGGTATTTCATATTGAAAGAAGAAGGAAAATGCGGATATTTAACACTTTTCAGTGTATTTTAGTTTCATTGATATCTGTAAAAGTCAGCATAATCTATAATTTTTCTAGTATGCACGTTAGCTTTCTAATATAAGCTTAAAATGTATATGTCGCGGGGCTCGTGTTTCCATGGTAACGCATTTTCTCTCATTTTTAAACAACTATGTATAAAAATTGGGGTTTTCGACGGCTTCAGTGCCATTCTGTTAATGACCAACATGGAATATTTGGGTAATATTATTATCAAAATACCAAGCACTATACATGGTACCTTATTTTGCTTAAAGTTTAAAGTAACCATGGCAACAGAGATGTTTAAAATGGCTTATATCTTGCTTTTTGTCGTAATTTCTTACAAAATAATATTGAATAAGATTATCTTTCTAGCTGATGTAGCTTTAAAACATATTATTTCTAACGTAAGTTATATTTTCGTGTTATCTGCATTTATTCAAACAAATTTCTAAGCTTAGAATACTTACAGCAGTACCCCTCGTCTGGCATTTTTCATGGAAAAATCGTTCAGCATGCTACTATTATTCTCATGGATATTGTTGAAATGAAAATAAAAAGCCGAAGCTGTGTTTCTTAAATAGACTAGTGTCAACGCTTTTGAATTTTACATTTAGATACATAGGTCACGGGCTTCGTTTCCATGGTAATATCAATTCAGTTCAAGAAACCACAATTTTCTACTGAAATTTGAACAATTTTAGATCTTAGTTTTAGTATATAAGTAACAAATTATCAACGGAACCTGTAAAATAGGTATTACAAATCAAACTGCTAGATTTTTTATTTGAAAATGGCCGTAACAAGTAACCTCTCACCCAACTATATTCCAAATAACGTTGGTTACCATCATTCATTTTCTTACATTCCGCATAACATTTCAATATAACTACATAAAAGAAGCAAAATATTGATTATTATTCAGAGCAAAAGACTCATAAAAAATATTTCAGCAAATAATGGTTATTTGAAAATAGTTTGAATAAAAAATATGCACAGAATTACGTACTTTCAAGATAAAAGCTATTAATTTTGCGCGGTAACTGACACGTAACGTCATGACGTGAATGACGTCATTTTAAGGCAACATTGTTTTGAAGCGTTTCTGCGGCAATTTATTCATTATTTCTGCATTATTAAACCATAAAGCGTCAGATCGAAGACAGGTCTATGATTTGTTTTCAGAAGAATGAATATACAAACACATTTAGTTTGTCGTAAACGTCGTCGTAAATTGTCACGTTAGCTTCCGGTTGGACATGCGCACATACAAACATAAAGGTAACCTACCTCCTTAAGTGTATAAGAACGCTCTGTATATATGTATGGCCCATGCCGTTCATAGTGTAGTATAGGGATAACGCATGTTTTTTCGTGTTATAACGTCTGCAGAATCCCGAGGGATTCTGAAGATGTAATAACACGAAAATAACATGCGCTTACGCTATTCTAGCATAAAACGCGAAAAAGCGAATACATGAATACATTATCCCTCAACGTCATTAAATTTCCATGAAATGCGCGGGAATATCCGAGTTGTTTTTTCACGTTGACGTCATTTCCATTTGAATTATCCGTTTTGGGGCCGTAATACGTTTACGCTCTGCCACGGAACGTGCATATCTAAATAAGTGTTATAACAGCACGTGAGCGCGAGAATCTCTCTGTTAACACACGTTTTCTCTCCTGTTAAAACACCCCCAAAAAGTGACAAGAACAGCAGTTTTATGCTAGAATACATTGTTAACTTGTCATTCAGTAATAAATTGGTTGAAACGTTTTCCTTTATACTGCTGTGTTATATCGATTTCCTTTATAATTGAAAATATACTGGGTAGGTTCATGTCATTTTGTCAATGTCCTCGAAAGGCAATGAAAAGACCATTAATCAATTCTAAATTATGTAAAATGGTGGCAATGGTTGAAAACTCTTAAACGTCTTGTATTAATAATAATTTTCGACCAGGTGGTCCTTTTTTTTGTTTTTGCTCGATTTTATAACCTTTTAGCACATTTTAACACTGCAAATGTCTAAATGTTATTGAAATTAGCATGTAGGACATATAATCTCCTACGTCCTTCGTCCTAGATATACTATGTCCTAAGTAGGAGATACTAACTCCTACGTTGTACTTTATGCCTCCTACGTAGAAGATACTAACTCCTACAACTCCTACGTAGGAGATACCTAGTCCTACGTAGGAGATACTATGTCCTACGTAGGAGATACTAACTCCTATGTTGTACTTTATGCCTCCTACGTAGAAGATACTAACTCCTACAACTCCTACGTAGGAGATACTTAGTCCTACGTAGGAGATACTATGTCCCACGTAGGAGATACTATGTCCTACGTAGGATATACTATATCTTACGTAGGAGATACTAACTCCTACAACTCCTACGTAGGAGATACTATGTCATACGTAGGAGATACTATGTCCTACATAGGAGATACTATATCTTACATAGGAGATACTAACTCCGACAACTCCTACGTAGGAGATACTTAGTCCTACGTAGGAGTTACTATGTCCTACGTAGGAGATACTATATCTTACGTAGGAGATACTAACTCCTACGTAGTACTTAATATTTCTCTACGTAGAAAATATCAAGTCCTACGTAGGAGATAGTATGTCTTACGCAGGACAGGAAATAATAAGTCCTACGTAGGAGATACTAACTCCTACGTAGGAAATATTAACTCTTACATAGGAGATACTAAGTCCAATGTAGGAGATACAATGTCCTACGTAGAAGATGCTGCGTCCTACGTTGGAGATACTTTGTCGTACGTAAGACAAATTTAACTCTCTGTGCTGGAACCTGGACGCTGCCATAGCTGGCAGAACAAACACGTAAGAAAAGGGGAAATTTTGAACTTAAACACAGTCAAAGAACCAAAAGAAAAAGGGCGATTGAAGAAGCTTTCAAGGGTGTTCCTCCATCCAGAGATAAATTCAGATCTATTTCGTCTTGTCCGTAACACTGACATTGTTACAACTGAACACTGACGGTTTAAAATAAAGTGCATTTATTAACGGTTAATGCGAAAGCAATATGTTACACACAGATAGCCTCACGAGAAATACCTGCAGACTTGTCATAGTACGCTTATCAGCGACCACTACCGCGGCATATATAAAGTAGTAGTATAGGACTGGGAATTCATGGCATGGAATCAGCCTTTATAGGCTTCAGTGTTAGCTACCAGGACAAAAACATAATGGTGACGGTACTCGCGATATGTGGTATCGAGTGTCTTGTAGATATGATTTTTTTCTGATGTGTTATCAGATAACAAGCTACATTTAATTTTCTTCTCAGATATGGCAGGATAAAGAAGTTATTTGGCTTTTGTCGTTCGTTTGTTAATTATAGACATCAATCTGTTTTTTGTGACTTCTTAGAATTAGGCTGAGAATGAGAGGTGTTGAACATTCATTACCTCTCATGAACAGACTCAATCAAACCGAGTCTGCTATAATTCGTTTTGATTGCATTCTTTGCTTCTAAAGGATCTTTTTACAGATTTTATTATATTGCTCTTAAACGTTGTTTTCGACTATGTAGAGCAGTACAAACTGTTGTTAAATAACGTAGACAGCAAACTGTGTAACTCAATTACGAACATCTACACAAATTCGGTATTATGTATAATCATTATTAACAAAAACGTATCTAACACGACAAAAACGAAAATGTTGCAGGCTCGGTTTGATTGAGCCTTAATTAACTTGTACATTATTTTCTATAATTAGTTTAGTTCATACTAATTTGTTTTAGCTCGATTGTGATGAAAGCTTCAAGCTTATTGAAACCACTCTCGAGTCCGCTTCCTGGAAAAACCAGTACTGATGTCATATGAGAAATCATGGTCGTGACCCCAGTGGTTCTCGAACCCGCCACTCCTGGATTGAGCGGCCGACATCTTATCCACTAGACCACCGCTCCCCGTTTCTATATATGGTAACGACTTCGTCTGTTTGGCAACATTAAGATTGTTTTCACTCTTACTTGTTCATCGAAATGTAATGCTAAAAATTATACTGGGTTTCTTTGATCAGAGTATTAATGAACTGAACGTCCTTTGGCAATTTTACGTCAAAACTGATGTCATAATATTCTCTAACCGGCCCGCTCGTCACCCGTTGTTTGTCTCAAAATATACAGAGCTTAACCTTATTTGTTTAACTTGCAATCAAATCAAGCCATGTTAAAATGATGTGTAACCTATTCTTTGCATTTTTTTATTTACATCATAACCATGCCATGTGTAATTCTTGCACAGTCGTTATGTGCATTTAAAGCTGTTGTACAGTTAATGTACGTTGAACATTCTACACATTCTGATAATGAATACCAAATATTTGGTCCCAGTTATTTACATATGCTTGTTAATCCGTTTTACAACATTTAGATTCCTTTTGTTTGTCGGATATATAAACAATATATATAATATATATATATAACAATATAAAGGCGTTTTGTCGCATCTGTAAAAAGCGGAGATAGGGAAAAATTGGCGCCCATTAACACTTCTTGATGTGGACTATAAAATTATCGCAAAATGTTTAGCAGAAAGAATTAAACCTATGTTATCTAAACTAATACATAATGATCAAAAAGGCTTTATTAAAGGACGTCAAATTTCAGATGCAAATAGATTTATTCTGGACATAATAGATTACGCTGATCTTGACGATAAAAATGGAGTTATTATTTTTTCTGGATCAAACTCTGGCTTTTGATAGAGTGGAATGGGAATGGGTAGATATTTGCTTGCAGGCGTATGGTATTGGTGAAAAGTTTAGAAAATGGATTCAAATGTGCCTTAGGATCGAAAACAACTATACAACCAAACGGTTTTATTGCAGACTATTTTTCAATATCTCGATCTTTAAAACAAGGATGCCCGATCGCGCCCTTCCTATATATTTTACAAGCTGAACCTATGGCGTGTGTTATAAGGCAGGATATTATATACAAGGTATCACTTTACCTTCGCAAAACGGTCTAAAACTTGAAGCAAAATTAAATATGTTCGTTGACGACACGCAATTTTTCTGTAAAAGTGAAGAGTCAATTTCTGAAATATTTCATAATCTGTGCATATATGAAAAAGCATCCGGACCAAAAATGAACAAAGACAAAACAACAGGTATTTGTATCGATATGTCAAAAGAATAAGCAACAAAATTTAAACATATTAAGTGGACAAAAAATTACGTTAAAAAAATAGGTATCTGCCATGGTTCTTATATTGCTCAAATGAAATATGGATGGAAAAAATGAATAAAATAAAAAAAAAATGTCTTCAAATTTGGAAATCTAGAGGATTGACATTTAAGGGTAAGCTTCTTATATTAAAAACATATGTAATGTCAATTATCAGTTTTGAAATAGAAACACGAAGGATTCAAACAAAATACAACGAAGAACTTGAATCTATCATGAGCAAATTTCTTTGGGACGACAAACGGCCGTTAGTGTCCAAAAACATTATTCTTTTAACTCAGTTAGACTGAGGTCTTAATATGTGCAATATATCAAATATGTATGCTGACGTTGCGTACGTTGTTGGCGAACATCGGAAATTTTTCAGTTTCGTTCACTTCAATGTTTCATGAAATTCGTTTTAGAAATACGGTTGTTTATCTTCTTATATCACAAGAAAGGCAAAACAAGCTCCCCGTTAGTAAATATGATCGCATTTACGTTTGACAATTAGTAAAAATTTAATTCGACATAGAATCATAGGAAACGACACTAAAACGTCATGTAAGATGTAACAGAATTCACCAATGCGCATTATTTAACGGCTTGGAAAATTCATAAAATTATTTTTTTCCGTCAAATAAGAAGACTCGGTGACGTGACGTTGACTATATTTGACGTCATTGCAGTCATTTGCTGTTCAATACTTCCTGTAACAAACAGGAAGCAAAAGACAGATCCAAATTAAAACGTAAGATTTAATGTCTTCCCTAGTTTTAACGTTAAAATGTTATGTAAAGTTATGCACTCAAAGGAACAAAACTGGAATGCTATAGGGAAATATTTCTTACACCTTTATGATCGAAAAGTGAATGAAAATTATTTTCTTTGCAAATGCTCATCTTTTGAAAACTTATCTTACAAATTGAAAATAAGTGACTTACAAAATCGCTCTTGAACATTGGGTCCGTTTTAGAAACTGTTTCAAACCACTGTCGATATCTGATGTTAAAAATACATACATATTTTGTAATTCTGAAATCAAGTACCGAAATAAACCCCATTTTTTAGTTCTTACATAAAAAGTAACATATTGTTTTTAAAGGATATTTGGGATTTTGAGCGCAATACTTTCGTTAGTACAGAGTCTGACGTAGTGTTAAATATGTTAGAAAATAAACGAAACTGGATCACTGAATGGCAAATTATCAAATCTAGTATCCCCAAAAAGTATATAAATGCTTTGAAGGAAAATGACTTCAATATTGAGAATATTTTACCTATGCACCTAAATGGCACTGAACTAAGTTCCAAGACTGGACACTTTATAAAACCGAAACATTTTAAGATTAAACTAATTTCCAATATTTGGAACCAGAAAGAATCAAAACTTAAGGTAGACTATAAATGGGAAAATAAGTTAAACGTCACGTTGCATGGAAAAATGTTTGGGCACAAATTTTAAATTCTTTCTATTTAATAAAGCCAAACAATTTCAGTGAAAATTCGTTCACAATATTGTTTTTACAGAACACAAACTTTCTCTTATGAATCTGTCCGGCGGAAAATGTTGCATATGTAAATTATACGAAGAAACGTTAGTTCATTTAATGTGTGAATGCAACTTTGCAGAAAATGTTTGGAAATTTATAGAAGAAAGGCTGAACAACAACTTAATACAGTTAAATATTGATAACACTTGTTTAAAACTCGTGGTACTTTTTGGATCGATTGTCTCACAATCGATTCAAAGTTAACAATGCAGAAATTTCCTTACTGCAAACCGAACAAAATAGTGCCGAAAGTAGTTCCATGCCACAGATTTAGTCAACCAATTAAAATATAATTATTCTGACACGACTGTATTTTCAGCTATCGAACGTCAAAAAATACAATTTTAAACGTATTTTCAACTATTTTAATATATATTTCTGTTGTGTTTATTTACTGACTGCTGTAACATATTAATGCGCAAAAACTAGGTCACCAGACATACCTACGACGCCATATATAAATTTGTTCACAGCTGAACACGCACACAGTGATCCTTAAGACGTTATTTAAAGATTAATTACTACAGATTACAGCTAGCCTACAAGAGTTGCAATTTTTTGTAGCGATTTTGATGGTAACATCGATAAGATTTTATTGCACTGAAAAAAAGCTGTCCGAGAAAGGAAGAAAAATCGTTGAATCAGTTTTACTTAGGTAGGCCCAAAGAACTATAAAATACAGCCCATTGGATAGGCCTAACGATTGTGGTGGTATGTAACAATTTCTGGACGAATAGTCACCAATAAATATGTATGAATGTATACATATGAATGCATGACTTAATGGATATATTCTGTCTTCTTTTCTTAGGGCCGAGCATCGGTACCTAAAAAGTTCGGTTATTAACTACAGAGATGGTGAAGTTTTTGTTGACCTTTATGCATTTCCGTGAAATCTCCCTATTTTTTTTTTTTTTTTGTTAGATTCCGTTTAATCAGTGTTGTTTGTTACACTTTTAAAGTTAGAGTTAATTAAATATTTAGCAAACAGCTGTAGTTCGATTAGTCTTCAAAAAATTACCTCCCTTTGTTTCTTTTACGTGGGTCGGTGTAATTACCCCGGGACACCCCGGTATCCCGGATTGTTTACACTGACCGCTTTTACGTCCTTTGCATGTCAGAAATTCCTTCTAACAAAAAGAGGTAAACATCTTATTCTAACCATTCAGATCATCAGGCAAATCATAACTTTATTGTACATCAGACATGCTGATTAAGTCTGTAATACTCTAGTTTAATGAAAGCACAGGAGTCTGAAATTCTATCAATAAGACCATAGAAGTCTATCTTTACAAAAAATACACCCTATATATATAAAATAAACTGGTTATTCTTGGTTATTCTTAACTAGCCTGTTTTTCATTTCCGATAGTCGGTTTTCATTTAAATTGCATATAAAATAAGAAATATGTTTCATATTTTGTGTAAATTAAAGAAATGTTTTTAAATGAACTTATTTTAATTTCTGTTGTATTTTTTTATTTGCCTTTTTCCTGTTTCAATTTCTTCTAAGGTAAGGAAATTCTGCTGGTCAATTCTTTTCCCACGTAGCCAGTACTTGACCAGTAAGGTGGGGGAAGTAAATTTACCAGTCAGTTCTTTTCCCCCTAGCCTGTACTTGCTCTGTTAGGTGGGGGAAAAAAATTGACTGGTCAATTCTTTCCCGTCTAGCCAGTACTTGACCTGTCGGGTGGGGGAAATGAAATTGACCAGTCAGTTCTTTCCCCCCCCCCCCCCCCCCCTAGCCAGTACTTGCTTTGTCAGGCGGGGGAAGAAATTGACCGGTCAGTTCTTTCCCCCCTAGCCAGTACTTGCTCTGTTAAGTGAGAAGAAATTGACCGGTCAGTTCTTTCCCCCCTATCATATACTTGACCTGTCAGGTGGGGGAAGAAAGTGACCTGTCAGTTCTTTCCCCTCTAGCCAGTACTTGCTAACATCCCATGACAGCTGAATGAGATCTCATTGTAAGCGTCTGTTGATCACGATTGATCAAGTTGGCAAACGCTTTGAAGTAAGATTACTTTCGGATCGTTTGTTTATAATGAAAATGGTGCTTTTTTAATATTATAAATAAATTATAGCAAAAGAGTGCTTAAACACTAGTTATGCACGCTGGGCGGTTATACGTTGGGCGTAATAATTGCACGAGGGCGCAACCCAAGTGAAATTATTTGTGTGACGTACTACAGCCCAAGTGTATAAATAGTGTTAAAACACTATTTTGCTATAAATTATTTCGATTCTAATATGCTCTTAATCTAAAACTGTAGATAAAATATAGAAGTGCTCTTTCTTGGCCGCAACAAAAACTTTGACGTCACCGTACGTTAATGTGACGTCATTCTAGCATAAGAGTTTTTTAACAGAGACAAGCATATTAGAATAGTATTTTCTACATGGATGAATTTATGATTGGAAGTCTGAGAAATCAACAGTAACTGTTGTCGATTCGGTTTATTACGTGGTATGCCAGTTTCATACTTCAGTAAGCATCGGTTGATTTGATCACGATTGATCAAGTCAGCAAACACTTTCAAATAAGATAACGCACTAAAATGAGATGATGCAGGTAGAGAGAGGGAAAAATTGCACTTACTTTTGTCCAGTGTCCGACAAATTTATGATCTTGCTGGTAGCCCACTAGGCTACCAGAAATTTTTACTGGTAGCTTTTTTTTGTAGTTGCTCAGCAATTAAAACTCCGAAAGTATAAACTTGCTCTATCCGAACCAGACTTATTGAGATGTGAGAGTCAAAGAGGTCTGTAACAATGTTAATGTTTGGTAAATAAAATTAGAAACATCAAAATAAGCCTATGCATTTGTTTCAGTTCCGCAGACACATTCATATCGTATTAGTCTATATATATATATTTGAATGACGATAAATGTTTATTTTGATATTGGTATTGTCCAAATACTGTTACACTACCCCTTTTGTCAAGAATGATATGGAAAACAGAAAAAAGGTCAGCATTGCATTCTCTTTTATTCATAGAAATTTTGACTGGTACCAGTTGACTCTTGTTAAATTTAGTGTTATTTATAGAGCTCAAAAAAGCATTTCTAGATGTTTGTATTTAAGCTTATAGTATTCATTACATTTATGATCATTGCGTTAATTTTGAATAATTATCACAGAATAATGTACATTGTACATGATATTACCTCAAAACCATTACCAGTGTTTACCAAGGGTTTTTACATTACTTTATATTTTTGTCAAAGTATTCAAGTCTTTTGCTTAAAAAATATCACCAAGGATGTCAATTTATTCATATAAATATTAATATGAAATTGTGGAAGGCCTTTGAGTTTGAAACCAAGATCATGTTACAACATAATAAAAAGTTTTGTCAAATATATAAATATGTAGGCTATGTTAGTTTTAGGATGTATAAGAATCTTATTCTTTTCAGAGTTGTCAGGTTTTTGCCAGGGCAGGGGCGGCAAAATCTAAGGTCTGACTTGTGCAGCTCAAACCAGAGCCCATACATTCAGATAGAAGTTCACCATATTTTACAATATAACCGTTATATGGACAAGTTGAAAATAGATCTTTGAAAAAAAAACAACTGACAAATATATAGAAAATCAGATTTTTCCATCCCTGCAGGGCAGGAATTCCCAAAGGTATTTACTGAGTAATTTGTGTCCTCATAATACTCTTAGATTTGAAAAAAAGGAAAGTAATTAGAAATAACAATTTAAAAGATATGGCTGTTTAATATGACAAAACATCAAATAACTGAGTGATAATTAGTATTTGAAAAATGCACACATGTATGAGAAACCTTCTGTTCACTTACTTAGCACATATTACTGTAGTTCATTGTTGAGAAATAGACTTTATACATAGTCTATACATTTTTCACCTAGTCAGTTCAACCATCCTCTCAGTCATATCTAAAAGCATTCATGCAATACCTTTAAGTTGCATGTTCACAATCACAGGGGCGTACCTGGATGATTTTGAAGAGTACGCCAGATATGAGCAGCATAGCTACGAACCAAGCAGAGATGCTGCGAGAGTGGGGTAGGTGACGGTGGGGGTCTCCTTCTCCTGGTGGATTAGGTTTTTTAGGGCCTCCCCGTGAAAATATTCTCTTTTTCGGCAGGAGATGCGTTCTGTTGCTATATTCCAGAGTCAGTGTATTTTGTTTGTCACATTTGTACTACATACTTCAAAGAATGAAAGATAATCGTTTAAATTCATAGTTTATCACACCACTCATGCTTACTAGCAGTGTTCGTAACAGTTTCTAAAATTGCAACTGGAGCAGCCTCGGATATTTTGAGGAATATAACCATTTTTCGTATAGAGTCCTATGTAACTTTAACCTGGGAAGTGTGTTCTTCAGTAGCTCGAACACTCTGGCACGAACACTACCTATGTCATTCTATGATATATTCTATTGTGCAACTGCCAAGACCCGCGCAGGCATATTGTGTATCGCCAAAGAGACCTAACCATGAGTCTGTTAGGGTAACTGCATCTGAACTCTTACCTAATCCCAACTGCTACACATGTGAACAAATCGCATATTTGAATCATGTGCAACTAGTTTTTTGTTGTTATCGTTTTTGAAATCTTCTTCAATGTTTAATTTAACGCATGACTTCTGCATCCACATTTTGACAGGTTTTTGATAAATGTATCTACCCACACATAGCAAATATTTCAAGTTTTCTCACACGAAACGAAACTTTGTAGTAAACGTAAACAACATCTAATATTGGCAAATGCAAATTCAAAATAGTTTTTTTGAGACATAAAAACGAACTTGTAAAATATTGTAAATTTACTTTAAATGATCATCTTATACTTAACTTCCTAAGCGTTTCAGGGTTTACCTACATCTTTCCCATTGCATTAATACACTTGCTTCACTTACATGTTTTCGAATGTTTGCCAATTGAGCATTTTTAGCTTGACTTTTCGAAGAAAAAGTAGAGCTATTGTATTTGCCCCGGCATCGCCGTTGGTTAAAGTTTTTGATAAAGTCAAATATCTCTGTTACTATCAAAGCTATTGACTTGAAACTTAAAATATAGTTATTTACAATCAAAGTCTACACCAGGAGAAACAATCCCCATAACTCTGATTTGAATTTTGACAGAATTATGCCCCTTTTAAACTTAGAATTTTTGGTTAAAGTTTTTGATAAAGTCAAATATCTCTGTTACTATCAAAGCTATTGACTTGAAACTTAAAATACTTGTTTACCATCAAAGTCTACACCAGGAGAAACAATCCCCATAACTCTGATTGAATTTTGACAGAATTATGTCCTTTTTTAACTTAGATTTTTTTGTTAAATTTTTTGATAAAGTCAAATATCTCTGTTACTATTAAAGCTTTTGACTTGAAACTCAAAATAGTTATTTACTGTCAAAGTCTTCACCAGGAGACACAATTCCATAACATAACCACATAACATAGATAACTCTGATTTGAATTTTGACAGAGTTATGTCCCTTTTTAACTTGGATTTTTTTTACTGGCCAAACTCGCATTCAGAGTCAAGCACTAAGAAAAGTCGAGCGTGCTATCTTACTGACAGCTCTTGTTGGTTCTTGTGAGACATATCTATGTGAAATTTTTCTATAGAAAACTTTAACCAAGGGATGCCCAATATGAATATACACATGTGTATACCAGTTTGTTTACATTAATTTTGAGCTATTGGTTACAATAATATTGACTTCACTGATAAAAATTGGTTATAATGAGAACTGCAAACTGCAAATATGATAAACAGGAAAAACACTGTCAGTAAGACCAGCTTTCATCTGTTAAATTGCTTCTTTTTAAGCAGTATATGACTTAGAAAGAAGAAAGATATAAATAGATGTAACATTCGATTGTGTTGCCACTGGCTCTTCATTGACAGTGCATAGTGTGTTCCTTTATCCGTTCGTTTTGGTCTCGCTGTCAGTTTGTGTACTTCTGCGTGCGTGCGTGCGAGTTTTTATTTATGACATGCCTTTTTGACGATCTGTGTCACTTGTTGTGTTTGCTATGCTTCCAGGAAATCTGCACTTACTTTTTATGTTATTTTTTGTATTTACGATTATTAAAAAATACAAAGCATGTCCAATAATTCGAAAACGAATTAGATAATCACATTTAGATGATATTGTTCAAATGAAGAACTTTAAATAGCCACCTAACCTCCTTTAGCTTTTCATTTTATTGCATTTTTAGCATACTGAGCTTTTAAATTTTCACGATGCCGAATTTGAATTGTATGCACAGGTGTATAGACGTATGCCCAGGTACGCCCCTGAATCAGATGATGAAATTAATGATGTATGAACTAAAACTTATTTGAATTTCACTGTACATTGTATAAAGCATGACTGAGTAAATGTTAGGGCTGAATGTCATGTTTTTCTTCTTTATTTTTAAACAATCCTAATTAACATATTGTTTCATTTTACTTTTTTCAATGCATTCTTTCATACATAATGAAGAGCAAAGATAAGACTTGACAGTGTATTCTGTAACTGGTTATATTTAAGGATCCCATCTAGCCAAATAAATTTCCATAAGTTGAAACTCAGATTTGCTTTTTAGAATATTAGTAATTAAGTCACAACTCAACTGATGTCTGATTAATGGTTATCACTCCTGGTAGTTACTTTAGAAACACATTTTCAAAAGTTTAAACTTTTAGTTTATCTAAAAACTACTTTGCCCTATTATTGTAGAAAATATTCTGATTTGATGCACTACAGTTAAGTGCTTTTCTTCTGTTCCTGATTGCAAAAAAAAAACAAAAACAACAAAAAAACCCAGAATGTCCAATTTGTATGTTCTTTCAACTCAGTTTTAGTTTTGTTTTTTACCAATGTAACTGAATTATTCCTAGTTTGACAAGAGAATTAAAGGTTTAGAAATGCTGCACAAGAGAGACTTGAAAGTATTTATGAAGAAATGATATTCTCAACCTATTTTATAATGATCCAGTACAGAAGCAATTTCTTAAACTTGAATTTGGTTGAAGAATTTACATCTGGATTAACTTAATGATTCTCATTTTCTTGAAATGAAATAGATGGAGGAAAGTACATGTAGGCATAACAATACATACATTTATACATTTGTTCTGAATTCTTCTGATTACAGATAAATATGCTTAAATATTGTATTGTCCAGTTTTACAACATTTTGCCTCTCCATATTTCAATGTAAGAATGCTTCTTACACCACATAGGAAGAGGTCTGGGTTCAAGTCCCAGTGGAGAGTATTTTACTATAAGAAAGTTGTAGACTGGACAAAAACGCACCTACTCTGCAAAAAAGTTTTTAAAAAGTGTAAAAAATATAGTCTAATCTCTCCCGAATAGATATACTAAAGTCGAAAGCTATACATAGCTTATGTTCGTAATTATGGCTCCCCACCTCTGGGGGAGACATATTGTTTTTGCCCTGTCTGTCCGTCCTTCCGTCCGTACATCACACTTCATTTCCGAGCAATAACTGGAGAACCATTTAACCTAGAACCTTCAAACTTCATAGGTTGGTAGGGCTTATGGAGGAGACGACTCCTATTGTTTTTGGGGTCAAAGATCAAGGTCACAGAGGCCTGAACATGGAAAACCATTTCCGATCAATAACTCGAGAACGACTTGACCCAGAATGTTGAAACTTCATAGGATGATTGGTCATGCAAAGTAGATGACCCCTATTGATTTTGGGGTTACTCCGTTGAAGGTCAAGGTCACAGGGGCCTGAACATAGAAAACCATTTCCGATCAAAAACTTGAGAACGACTTGACCCAGAATGTTGAAACTTCATAGGATGTTTGGTCATGCAGAGTAGATGATCCCTATTGATTTTGGGGTCACTCTATTGAAGGTCAAGGTCACAGGGGCTTGAACATTGAAAACCATTTCTGGTCAGTAACTTAAAAACCACTTGACCCAGAATGTTGAAACTTAATAGGATGATTGGCCATGCAGAGTAGATGACCCCTATCGATTTTGGGGTCACTCTGTTAAAGGTCAAGGTCACAGGGGTCTGAACATCGAAAACCGTTTCCAATCTATAACTTGAGAACCTCTCGACCCAGAATGTTGAAACTTCATAGGATGATTGTTCCTTAGAGTAAATGACCCCTATTTGTTTTTTGGGTCACTCCATTAAAGGTCAAGGGGCCTGAACATTGATAACCATTTCCGATCAATAACTTGAGAACCTCTTGACCTAGAATGTTGAAACTTCATAGGATGATTGAACATGCAGAGTAGATGACCCCTATTGATTTTTGGGTCAGTCTATTAAAGGTCAAGGTCACAGGGGCCTGGTCATGTAAAATCATTTCCGGAAAATAACTTGAGAACCACTTGACCTAGAATGTTGAAACTTAATCGGATGATTGGACATGCAGAGTAGATGACTCCTATTTATTTTGGGGTCACTTGATCAAAGGTCAAGGTCACAGGAGCCTGAACAGTGACTTGAGAACCACTAGGCCAAGAGTGTTGAAACTTAGCGGGATGACTGGACATGCCAAGTAGATGATCCCTATTGCAGCCAACCATCAGTGTCTCTTTGACTTTCGCTCCTGACCCCTATTGACTTCTTGCCTATATGACTTTGCATTGGGGGAGACATGCGCTTTTTTACAAAAGCAATTTCTAGTGTTATATTGTTTACAGACAATAAATAAATATTGAATTAAATTTAAAAAATGTACGTTTTTACTTAATAGTTGTGCAAGCTGTAGATTTTCATATATCAAAAGTAAAGTTCACAGATATAGCTAAATGTCAAATTTTGTGTACACTTTAAAAGGTTCCCCTGATATTTAAGCATAATGTGTACAATATGTGTTGTTCAGAGACAATCGATCCTCCAGTACTTTTAGTGCTTTGATTGGATTATATGAACATAATCATACCAACCTTAATCTACTAATCAACACTGTCATTTTTGAAACGAAATGGGCTATTCAGAAATACCGAAATAACTGCAAATTCAATAATAAGATTCAATTAAGAACAAGTTTTTATAGAAAACTTTTTGCTAATATCTGTGATCAAATTCATTTCAACTTTTCTGATAAAGAGGACAACATCCACGATTTTTAGAACTTTTTCAGATAATGTAAGGGAAGTAATTCAACTCTCATTCGTTTTATCTACCTTGTCATTTTTGCTTTCGGACAAGCCTGATCTAAAAGGCGACTATTGATACTGTTTGTTGAAATGATGTTTTTTACATAACATATAGCGGATACGCTTATGAATTGTTACACTTTAATGTATTTTTTCAGTATTACTTAAACATTTCTCTTGGAGATATGAAATTATATGTGTTCCATTTTATTTTTGATGTAATTTTATTGCTTGCATTACTATGTATGATTTTATTGATAATGATTTATTTATTGTAAGGCTGATAGGCGGTTCCCCGACCCCTATCACGCCATCGACGGGGAAAATAAATGGAGTAACCCCTTTCGAGGGCGCCTGAAAAAAAAAATACCACCTTGTTTGTTTTTTTTACCACTATGTCATTTTTAGCCAAGGGGATTATGACCAAGGGGTTTCTGAGCGCACCCCATATTGACCATAAAATGAAAAGACCATTAGCGTTTTTGTAAGTTTTATTATTTAAGATTAAAACTGTGTGCATGCATTTACGTACAGAAAAAGCCATTGTTTTTACACCTGTATTCAAAGTGCGGGAAATTAACCGTCCGTAAACATGGTTTCAATGCCACACAACAACTAAGTTCCAGTTTAGTTGTAACATTATTTCCTCCCGCAAAAAACCTATATGTATTTTGAATCGAGAAGTATACTATAAGGAATGAAGAGAATTATCAAGACATTTGAAATTTATCGGATTTTACATAAATATATATAATTCTTGCACGAATCTTAAGTTGTCATTTAAAGCACACGAGTTATCTTGCAAAAGTTGGATTTTTGCCGGCATTGATTAAATCATCGGAAACAGTCTTATGCCCTGGGAATTTTTATAATATACAGTAAATGATTTAGTTCAACACTTTGTCTAAAGATATATCTCTTATGCGTTCACCCTCGCCGAAACGACGCCGGAAACATTAAATTTTGCGAAAATATGTTTAATTAGTCATGTGTTGACATTTTTTAGAAATAAAAGGAATAGCCTCTTCTTGTTTCAATAATATGATATCAGTTTTTGAATAATGATGAACTGCTTGAAAAGAAAGGATCGAACTTGAGGTCTAAGATCAAACAACAATTGAACTCCTGGTCAGCGTGCAGAGGCGTCTAAGTTCGGTAATATTCCAAAAATATTTTCAGTTCATGTGCGAGTCTAGTTTTATCTTATTCGACTCCAAAGAAACAACTTGAGCAATTCTGTCTGGCCTTTTTGGTGCAGTAGCTTTGTAGTCGGTAGATGTACCTCTCCTTACCTACAATATTAGTTATGGTATACGTAGATACTCGGCTATAGCTGGCTCGAACAAAGATAAAAACGTAATAGAAGTGTGTTTTTATATAGCAGATCACTTTAACCAGCCCTACCAGTACCCCAGGTGTGACCTCTAGAGCTACTGCAGTACTCCATGTTTGTGTAAAATGTTCATTCTGTAGCCACCATGTATATCACAGTAGGATGATCGGGAAGAGCATTGACATTCAGTACAGTATAATGTTGAAGTTGCATTCTTAAGAATATACAATACAACGTGCGGCACATTTTTACCGCAACGCATCGTATGCGCGCAGCATAATCAAACTTTGTGCTTCTTTTCATACCGTCAGGCGACGCGTTGAGTAATAATAACCTGTAACATATGTGGTTGTGATCCGCTGGTGAACTCGTGCGGCGCAGTAATGTGAGGGAAAAGTGTCTGACTCACCAGTTCAAATTCTGATTTATAGACTATTTTGACGGTGGTCTTTTTTTATTTCGTGCAAAATACTGGTAAGAATCTCATGAAAGAGACATCAAACGATCAAGAGAGTGATAAAGGCCCCCTGGCGTCTTGTTCATAAATACAGTCAGTCCGAAGGGTTTACTTTTTGAATTCACTAAAAATAGGAAAGAAAAACTTAAAAATGCACCCACGCTGTTTGCAAATTTGCTCAGACGAATTATATTGGCAATTCATGTATAGTTAAACGGATATAAAGAAATTAGAAAACTTGACATAATTGTTGTCTTCTCAATGTAGTGTTTTAAACAGAATTTGAATAAACTTTTGAGAACACCCCTGTTGTACGTCTGAAGTCCGTTGTCCACGTCGAAGTAAGCTGAAAATATCTATTAAAACTATAGTAAACTTTGATTAATCTTTTTTTTTTTTTTTGGCTAATGGGTAGTCAATTTTCAGCATTTTCTAATAATTTGAAAATACCTGGGCTTTAGAACAACATGTCAGCTTTTCATCTACAAAAAAAAATGTTTGAACTCGAAATAAACACAAATCCTACTGGGGTCCGTAACGGAGCAAGGGTACATACAGATTTTTGGAACTTCGTCAAATCGCTCAAAAGGTCTTTTTTGATGTTGTCTGAAAGTGTCAGTATAAGCCTCGGGTGTAAGATATTTGAGAGCTGCTGACCTAGACATTTCAGAAATATTTTCAAAATAAACTACGTGTAATAAACGTTGATTCTACGGAAGCATGAATGGACCATCAGACGCTAATACGTTTTATCACGTTACAGGTGCGGAAAGGATATGCATAACTATAGTCAAATATTTTACAAATGGCACCTACCAATAAGGCAAAAACTGGCCTTTGAACCAATGTGACTTGCATTTTAAATTATCCTTGCTATACCATCACAATGTAGGCTTCTTACAGGCTGACCTTTAGCAATATCAGAACAATGGTCTTTCTTGAGAGGTGGCTGATTGCACAACATTTACTGTTTGTCCTTCCAAAATACCAGTTCATCACTATATGACTGTATATGTGGTAAAGGTGTTTATAGTAGTGAACGTTTTAGTCAATATTCATTGCTGTGTATTCGGAAGCTGTTTTTCTAAGGAGGAGACGGAGAAAACAACAACATCATCTAAGTAAATACACCCGAACGTAATCGTCAACATCTATCTCTTGGGTTATAATTCTCTTGTTCCTTTTAAACTGTGAGTATCACGTCCCCAGGCGGGATGAAATGATGTTTGTTGTGTTTTATTCATTGTATATCTTAGTCCTTCCTCATCATTTTACATGAAAGTATCTTATTTATCCAACATTCTTGATTAGACATTTATCAGAATAATGGTCTTGATAACATCTCAGCTAAGTTTGAAACTCATTTCGGATGAACAACTACGTAAGTCTGAATTTAAGTATAACCTTGTGTATGCAATATACCGAAACTTAGAGGTAAATTTCGCATATGGGTCATGATTAGTCAATTATTAGGTCACTAAATAAAACAATAAAAATCCTGCTCTCACTACAAATGCAATGTGTTTTTCCCTAGGGTCTACAATAAAGACACCAGTATCGTTATATCATCGCCTGTTCTATCAGTACTACGTACACTGCTTTGTTTTGTGCGGAGTTTCTTTTTGCTGCCTCTTGCAGCAACTTTCGTACTTGTTGGAGAGGTCTGTCCATAGTGTTGGCTTTCAAACTCGGAGGATTTAGACTAATCTACTAATTTTACGGCGTTAGATTTTTCTTCCTAGCGCAAATTACAAAACAAATTAAAAAAATCAATTAAGCCGAAATTCGTATATGCATTATTGTGGTTCCACTGGACGGAATTGTCTTCGACAATCCGTCCAAAAAACAGTTTCCAGACTATAACCCAAGAAAGCTTTGATCTAGGATCTCTAAACTTGAACCACCAACAGAACGATAACCCCTAATAAGTTACAGTGATCTGCATCAGGGAAACTGTTTTTTTTTTTTTTTTGTAGAAAGCACAACCTATCACATAACCAGAGACATAAATAACAATGTCCCTGATATAACTTTAAAGGGAGCAACACTTTACCTCTCCTAGTTTTCTTTTTTAAAAGAAGTCTACTTGTATCACCTATACAATCAACTATACGCTATTTAAGTAACTGTGTTTTTACAAAGAATGCAGCGGAGCGAAAGGACGCTACTAAGCGTTCAATTTACGTTGACCTTTTACTGCGCGACCCCGCTGTTTCTCGATTTTCGACCCGCACACCCGCTAATTTGCGTGTTTTCATCCGCACCCCCTCTCCGCGAATGACATAATTTATGTCTGCATTAATAAATAAAGAACTTTTTGTACTGTACCCTATTTAACACCGTTTCTACCAACCACTTAGATATATGTACACGTAATAATGACATATATCCTATTTATAACAGTTTAGGGAATACATGTGATATCATTATGTCACAGTTTTACACATCCGGGTAATAACAGTTTAGT
Organism: Mercenaria mercenaria; assembly: GCF_021730395.1. Lineage (NCBI taxonomy): Eukaryota > Metazoa > Mollusca > Bivalvia > Venerida > Veneridae > Mercenaria > Mercenaria mercenaria. The sequence continues at coordinate 17,415,109 of NC_069365.1, forward strand.
ACCGCTGAAATGGGTGGAAAATTATCCAGAATATTTTCAGTGAGTAAATATTTTAATATATATTAGTATTTTTGATAACTGTAACACTTCAGAAATTTACATTTACGCTTAGCTTAAGTACGGTTTTAAAAACTTCTATATAGTCAAGCTACTTTTGTTTTAGACACTGCGATTAAAGTATAAAACAGTTTAAAGGTTTTGTGTTTCTATCTGGCTATATAGATCTTAATTTGTTTTACATACCAAAGGGTGTATTTGTAATTAGATAAATACATTTTAACACTTCGATAACTATGGCACAAGATTTAATTATATTTTCTTTTTAAAAGAATAAAATCTGTAAAAAAATCCTGTGAAAGCTTTGAATGAAACCGAGCAAAATTAGAGCAGATTCTGTTTGATTGAGTCTGTTCATACGATTGTTAAAAATTTCGTTATGCCGTTCACTTCGACTTATTATACGCTTCTAAAGTTAATGGACGGCTTTATTATTAAACAGTTTCCTTAAAGGGTACTTATCGATGTTTTGAAAGGAGGGTTGGTGGAGATAAAAATATCTTATTTAGTCGAGGACTTCCTCCACCATAAAAATCTGGAAAGTGGTCATATGACCTATAATTGTGTCGATGTTTCGACAAAAATATATTATCAGATTTACAGCTCAGCTTTTATTTTTACATTGTCAATTAGCATAGTACATTCATTTTGCCATGCACAAACACACATTTATCCCACCTATATATAAACATGTCAACACATATTTTACTAAACTAATGTTTGCAAACAAGGAAGTGTACTAAGATTGTATCTTGCAAACACCAATAACCACCCTTTATAATGTTATCTATGGAATGATATTTAGGTAAATATTACACAATGCCTGCTGACTGTTACAATTTACTCACTGACACTCCCATTGTGCTTACTGGTATAGTAATCATGCATGCTGGCTCCTTTAACACGCTTGTTGACAATGATACCACGCTTGTTGACAATGATACCATGCTTGCTGACAATGATATCATGCGTGCTGGAAGTTACAACTTCTTTGCTGCTTAGACCCTGATGTCTATATCATAATTTCATTTGGCAAAATGACAGTGCCGTGTACCGTATTGGAATATTTCAACATGCTATGGTTATACTGGTTAATCTGGTGCATCCAAGAACAAAATTCACGAAGTGATCAACCAGTAAGGAAAATGTAATCAGGCACTAGGCAAAATAGGAGTAAGCATAATGTCATTTCAAAAGTATATGTCACATTTTGATAACAGCGGGCGCTATGTTCAAGTGGTCGTGTTTGTTAATCCCCCGCCACAAGTGGTGGGGGGTTATAGGAATGATCTCCTTCCGTCCGTCCTTCTGTCCTTCCGTACGTCTGTCCGTAACACTTTCGTGTCCGCTCCATATCTCCTAAACCCCTTGAAGGATTTTCATGAAACTTGGGTCAAATGATCATCTCATCAAGACGATGTGCAGAACCCATGAGTCAGCTTTTTCCGCCCAAGGTCAAGGTCACAACTCAAGGTCAAAGGTTTGAGCCTTCCATTTTGTGTCCGCTCTATATCTCCTAAACCTCTTGAAGGAATTTTATAAAACTTGGGTCAAATGATCACCTCATCAAGATGATGTGCATAACCCATTAGTCAGCCATGCCGGCTCAAGGTCAAGGTCACAACTTAGGGTCAAAGGTTAGAGCCTTCTATTTTGTGTCTGCTCTATATCTCCTAAACCCCTTGAAGGATTTTCATCAACTTGGGTCAAATGATCACCTTATCAAGGCAATGTGCAGAACTCATTAGTCAGCCATGCCGGCTCAAGGTCAAGGTCACAACTGAAGGTCAAAGGTTTGAGCCTTCCATTTTGTTTCTGCTCTGTATCTCCTAATTCCCTTGAAGGATTCATTTTAAACTTTGGTCAAATGATCACCTCATCAAGGCGATGTGCAGAACTCATGAGTCAGCCATGGTCAAGGTCACAACCCAAGGTCAAAGGTTTGAGCCTTCCATTTTGTGTCCACTCTATATCTCTTAAATCTCTTGAAGGAATTTTATAAAACTTTGGTCAAATGATTACCTCATCAAAACGATGTGCAGAACTTATGAGTCAGCCATGCCGGCTCAAGGTCATAACTTAGGGTCAAAGGTTTGAGCCTTCCATTTTGTGTCCACTCTGTATCTCCTAAACCCCTTGAAGGATTTTCATCAAACTTGGGTCAAATGATCACCTCATCAAGAACTCAATAGTCAGCCATGTCAACTCAAAGTCAGTGTCACAACTCAAGGTCATAGGTTTGAGTTCTGTATCTCCTAAACCCCTTGAAGGATTTTAATGAAACTTGGGTCAAATAATAGTAGTATAAGAACTACCGATTTTAAGCCCTATTTGACCTAATTTAACCTTTAATCCTCGGTCCGAACCAACTAATGCCGGACAATTTAAAATCCACAGGTTTCAAACCGACTAAAAAGTTTTAAACACATATAATATAATGAGTTTACAGAATAAAATATATTGTTTGAAAGAAAGAAAATTTACTGATAATATAAATCCTCACTATGTTACAGCAAAAAACGGGAAAAGAATGATAATGGCTACCTGTTCGTCTTGTGGAAAAATGAAATCAAAGTTTGTTAAAAATACTATCACAGCAGGTAATTTAGATATTCATAAAGCAATGTTACCTTTATTACCTAAGAAAGGTGTAACACTCCCAGGATATAATTATTGTGGACCAGGAAATCCTTTAGATAACGGACCTCCTGTCAACGAACTGGATGCAGTATGTATGGACCATGACTTTTGCTATGACAGCGGTGTAAAAAAGGGTACATGCGACAAAAAAATGCTTTCCAACTTAAATAAAACTAAATCAAAAACATTTGGAGAAAAGATTGCAAAACATTTAGTTGTAAAACCTATAATTAAAACGAAATACAAACTTGGGCTGGGACAGGAACAACAGTTCCCTATGGGTTTAACACCCAGACAAAAGTCAAAAAACGGGAAAAGGGGGTAGAGTATACCCCCGGAATAACTGTACCAAGCTACCGCTGGAGCGATAAATTAGCAGAAGAATTACACAAACCAATTAAAAGAAAATTTAGGAAACGAAGAGTGATAGTTTATGACATTGATGATACTTGGTCAGCTGATTTAGTTGACATGCAAGCTTTTTCAAAATATAATAAAGGAGTAAAGTACTTGTTAACCGTTATTGATATATTTAGTAAATATGCTTGGGTTATTCCATTAAAGAATAAAACTGGAGAATCTGTTACTGAAGCATTTGAAAAAATAATTTCTGAAGGTAGAATTCAGGGACGAAAGTCCCCGAAGATTGCAAGGATTCCACAAAATTTATGGGTAGATGAAGGAAAAGAATTTTACAATAAAAAGTTTGAATCATTTTTGAATAAAAATAAAATTAATATGTACCATACATTTAATGAAGGAAAGGCTGTAGTTATTGAAAGATTTAATAGAAGTTTAAAAAGAATAATGTGGAAATATTTTACAGCAAATAATACTTATACTTATTTAGATAATTTGCAGGATATGGTTGATAAATATAACAAAACAAAACATTCTAGTATAAAAATGACACCAACCGAAGCTAGTAAAAACTTAAATAAAGGTACTGTTTACTTTAATTTATATGGTAATTTAAAGACACCAAAGAGTAAAGCAAAATTTAAAATTGGTGATCGAGTTCGCTTAAGCAAACTTAAAAGACATTTTGAAAAAGGATATACACCAAACTGGACAGAGGAAATATTTATAATTTATGGAATTTATAATACAAATCCCAGAACATACACTATTAAAGATTTAAATGATGAAATAATTCAAGGTTCATTTTATGAACAAGAACTTTTACCTATTACACAAGAGGTTTTTAGAATAGAAAAAGTTATCAGACGAGACTATAAGAAAAAACAAGCTTTAGTAAAATGGAAAGGTTACAATGAAAAATTTAATAGTTTGGTACCATTTAGTGAATTGGAAGAAATTTAAATTGAAAAATATTAATATTAATTATATAAATGAGTAATAAAAATCTAATTCTAATAATAATGGAATAGAAACAATAGATCAATTAATTATTCACTTAACTAAACTAGCTGCTGCTTACAGAAAAAGTTATAAATTTTGCGGGAGAGTAAGTACTGGGTTATATATTACAGCAGGTATCTTTGGTTGCTCAGCTGCATTAGCACTTGTTCCAGCTATTTCTATATTTGTAGCAGTTGCTGGCGCTGTCCCAACAATAATTACCATATTTACTAATAGACTAAAACTTGACGACAAGAAATTTATTTTAAAAGCACATCATCACAAAATAAAACACCTTATAACAAAAGCACGGATTGCAGCTTTAGCTGTTCATGACCCTAAAGATCCTGGAAAAGTAAATAAAGAAGAAGAGAAAAAAGTTATTCATGATATTTTTACAATACTATTAGAAATGCAGAAAGAAAAAGATTATTCAACACCTCTTGAAATGCATATGAAGGAATTTAAACTTAACGGATATAAAAGTGAAAAAGAAGAAGAGTTGTATTAAAAGTTAATAAAGATTATTAAAGATTATTAAAGATTATCAAAGATTATTAAAGATTTTTTCTATAAGTATTTTATATAAATGAGAAAAATTATATCAGTTGAAGGTAATATTGCATCAGGAAAAAGTACGTTTTTAGATATTATTAAAGAATATAATCCTAATTTTAATATAATTCCAGAACCAATTCACGAATGGCAAAATGTTATGAACTCTGATTATAATTCATATAACCTTTTTGAACTTGCTGCTCAAGAACCTTCCAAATATTTATTTCCTTTTCAGCTAACAACTTTAAACAGTCATATAAAAAACGTTATCTTCTGCTAAACAGTTTGATGGTGTTTCTGTCCTTGAACGTTGTTATTTAACTAACAGTAACGTTTTTTACAAACAACATCACGACAACGGTGTTTATAAATGACCCCGAGTGGGCAGTATACAATCTTTTCTTAACTGATCATATTATAAAACCATACGGAAAAACCCAATTGATGGATTTGTTTATGTTAAAACCGACCCAGAAATATGTCTTAAAAGACTCCAAAAAAAGAAACAGAACGGAAGAAAACAAAGTTGGTTTAGATTATTTAGAAAAACTACACAAATTACACGAAGAATGGTTAAACAGAATGTCTCAAGAAGGTATCAAAATTTTAACAGTTGATAACAATTTAGAAAAAATGACTTTAAAATCTTATTCAAAAGATATAGATAATATAAACAAATTTCTCAAATCAATATAATTTCTTTAGGTGCGTTAATAAAGATTTTTTTTCTATAAGTATATTATATATAGATGGTTAATAGAAAGGTAGATAGAATGATTATGCCAAAATTATCTAGCACTTTAGGAGAAATAATGAATCCAGACAAAAATTCATATAAAAAAGTTCTTAAAAGAAGAAATGTTATTAAATCAAAACTTAATCAAATAGTTAGCGATGAATATAAAAATCATGTCATTGATAAATTACAAAATGTTATAGATCCTTATCTTTTAAAAAATAATTTATTTGAATGGGACTGTGGTTGTCTATTAACTGAAGAAGAAAATGCTAAAGGTTATGTGATTGTCCAAGACCAAATAATATTCGAAACAATCCTAAAAAAGTTATTGCAACCAATTTGGATACTAATGAAGAAAAAATATATAAAAGCACTTATGCAGCATCCAAAGACCTTAATATTAATTCAGCGTTAATAACAATGTGCTGCAAAGGAAAAAACCTAGTTAAAAGTGGAATATCAAAAACCAGCGGGAAAAGATATAAATTTAAATATTTTAATTCTTCTTAAACTTTATTTATTTTATTATTTTTTTAATCCTTTTTTCCTTAGTGATTTTTTTTTCTAAATATAATATATAGATGGAAATTGAGAGATCTACAACACATTATTATAAGAAATTTGAAATTAAAATTACATATAGACAAGATCCAAAGAATCAATTATATTTAACTATAAACGACTCTTATGAAATACTTAAATCTGAACTTAAAACTTTAAAAGGTATAAAAATAAACGTTGTTTTAAAATTAACTTTTGTAAAAATGAGTGCAACAGATACGATATATAAATCAGCTTATTTTCAATCAAAGGCTTTAGAAATAATTAATACAAATGAAATAAAAAAAAACTTTACGTCAAGCTTTTGATGAAATAATAAATAGAATTGGTAATTGGATTTCTGAAGGAAGTGGTTGGAGAATAGAGTCAGTTGATGCTCATTATATAAATAGATATAAGTATAGTCCACTGGCTGCTTCAAGTTATTTAGAGTTACCAAAGAAATTACAACATCCAATGAAAGGATTAATAAATATAAAGAATGATGATAACGAAGGTTTTAGATGGTGTCATTTAGCTTACAAATTTCCTGTAACAAAACATTCTGAAAGAGTTTCAAATTATAAAAAAACATATAAACGATCTTGATTATACTGGAATAAAGTTTCCTGTTACATTAAATCAAATACCTAAAATTGAAGTTTTAAATGAAATAGCATTTAATATATTTGGTTATGAAGAACCTATGGGAATTTATCCATTGTACATATCAAAATATCAATACGAAGAACACTGTGACATGTTGCTAATTACTAATGATAAAATAACTGATGACGACTGTAAGAGGGCTAAAGCCACTGTAGTCCAACATTATGTTTGGATAAAAAACTTTAATAGATTAATGACTAACAAAACCAAAGACCAACATAGAAAACATTTTTGTAAAAGCTGCCTGCAGCATTTTACTCAAGAAAGAATATTAAATGAACACATACCAAATTGTTTAGCTATTAATGGTACTCAAGGTATAAAAATGCCAAAAGAGGGAAGTAAAGTACAATTTAAAAATTATCATAAAGGTTTAGCAGTACCTTTTTTAATTTATGCTGATTTTGAATCAATAACTAAAAAAGTTTTAACTGCTTTACCATCACCCGAATCTTCATTTACTGAACCATATCAAAATCATATAGATTGTGGTTACGGTTATAAAGTTGTTTGTTGTTATGATAACAGTTATACTAAATCAACCCAGATTTATAGAGGTCCTAATGCAGTTTATAAGTTTATTGAAAAAATGCTTGAGGAAGAGGAATATTGTAAAGAAATATTTAATGAACATTTTAACAAAGATTTGAGAATGTCTAAAAAAGATGAAAGTGAATTTAAAAACAAAAGTTTTGTCATATCTGTGAAAAAGAATATAAGGAAAATGAAAATCCTGTCCGGGATCATTGTCATATAACAGGAAAATTCAGAGGAAGTGCTCACTCAGAATTAATATTAATTTTAGACTAACACACAAAATTCCTGTTATTTTTCATAATTTAAGAGGTTATGATGGTCATTTTATTATGCAACGAATAAGGGAAATTCAAAAAAAGAAATTAATGTTATTCCTAACAATATGGAAAGATATATGGCATTTATGATTTCCGACTTGGTCTTTATTGATTCATTCCAATTTATGTCTCAATCATTGGATAACTTAGTAAAAAATATTCCAGAATTTAAATACACATCAACTGAATTTAATTGTGAAAGTGTTGAATTATTAAAAACAAAAGGTGTTTATCCATATGATTACATGGATTCATTTAAAAAATTCAAAGAAACAAAATCACCTTCTAAAGAAGATTTTTATTCAATTTTAAATGAAACACACATATCTGACAACGAATATGAACATGCTAAAAATGTTCGGAATAAATTTAAAATTAAAACAATGGGAGAATATCATGATCTATATTTAAAAACTGACGTATTACTTTTAGCTGATGTATTCGAAAATTTTAGAAAATTATGTTTAGAGTACTACAAATTAGACCCTTGTCATTATTTTAGTAGTCCTGGTTTAGCTTGGGATGCAATGTTAAAAATGACTGGAATTAAGTTAGATTTAATAACTGATATTGATATGTATCTTTTCATTGAAAAGGGACTGAGAGGAGGCATAAGTTATATTTCAAACAGATACAGTAAAGCAAACAATAAATATATGAAAGATTATGATCCTAAACTTGACAGCAAATACATTATGTACCTCGACGCCAATAACCTTTACGGTTGGGCCATGTGTCAACCTTTGCCCTCCGGAAACTTTAGATTTATATCCGAAAAACAATTCAAGAAATTAATTGCAAAAGGTAAAACTAACTTTATAATTGAATGTGATCTTGAATATCCAAAAGAATTACATAAAACCCACAACGATTATCCTTTAGCTCCTGAAAAAATTAAAATACCAGACGAATGGCTTTCTGACTATAGTAAAAATATTAAAACAGAATTTGAAAAAGGAAAAAGTAATGTAAAAAAAATAGTTCCAACTTTAATGAAAAAACAAAATTATGTAGTTCATTATAAAAATCTTGACCAATATACACAATTAGGGTTAAAAGTAACAAAAATACACAAAATATTAACTTTTGACGAAAGTCCTTGGTTAAAAAATATATTGATTTTAATACTCAAAAAAGATCTAAAGCAAAAAATTCATTTGAAAAGGACTTTTTAAAGTTAATGAACAACTCTGTATTCGGTAAGACGATGGAGAATTTACGCAAGAGGGTTAATATTAAATTAACTCATGATGAAAACCTTTTATTAAAATACATAGCCAAACCTTCATTTGTTAGTTCAACGATGTTTAACAAGAATTTGTTTGGTATTCATAGAATAAAAGAAAGTTTGTTATTAAACAGACCTTGTTATGTTGGAATGTGCATTCTAGATTTATCAAAATATTTAATGTATGATTTTCATTATAATTATATTAATGAAAAGTACGAGGGTAATTGTAAATTACTATTCACTGACACTGATTCATTATGTTATGAAATTAAAACAAAAGATGCGTATAAAGACTTTTATAAAGATAAAGATTTATTTGATAATAGTGATTACGATAACAACTCAAAATTTTATTTCGACAATAATAAAAAAGTAATTGGAAAATTTAAAGATGAAGCTGCCGGCATTCCCATTGTTGAATTTGTTGGATTAAGAAGTAAAATGTATTCATATTTATTAGAAAATGAAGTTAATGTTAAAAAATGTAAAGGAATTAAAAAACTTGTTGTTAAGAAAACAATAGTTCATAAAAATTACAAAGATACTTTGTTTAATTCAACCCAAAGTAATCACACCTTTAAAGTTATTCGTTCTGATAAGCATAATCTTTCCAGTTATGTTATAAATAAAACATCTTTATCATGTTATGACGATAAAAGATATATTCTTGATAATGGTATTGATACATTAGCTTATTCTTAAATTAACTCTTAAATTAATTCTTAAATTAATTCTTAAATTACCTCTTAAATTAACTCTTAAATTATAGAACCATAAATTGTTAACTGAATATTTTTAACGTTTAAAGAATTAATATAAATAACATCATTTATTTTAAATTTATTAGCATAATTAATAGAAATAGATTCATTTTTTCTGTTATTTTTTACACCGTAACTTTGAAGAATTACATTTTCTTTATTTTTTAGTTGTAATTTAGCTTCTCCTTTATCTAATTTAATTGCATCAACAAGAATAATTAAAATGCAATTAAAATTAATTCTTACATTATTACCATTTTGAACTAAACCAGGACTAGCGTTTACAGTTTTCCGTTGAAATAATCCACTATCAGTATCTTGAGTATAACATGTTAGAAACAATGGAAGTTTTCTTATTAATTGTCTTTCTATTTGTTTTTCTATTTGTTTTTCTATTTTACTTACTTTTTCATTTATATTATTAAATATTCCCATTATATTAATTATTCCAGTTAAATAAAAACACAGTAATTTATAAAAACTAAAAATTAACTCAAAAGTTTGTTTCTATCATGGAATGCATGTTCATCCGATATGTAGAATCTGATGTAACTATCCGCCAAAAGCGAAAATGTTACTTCTGTAGATTTTGAATCGTCATAAGGATGAATGTCAAACATTGTCCCTTGTGTTAGATAAACTTTAATCTTTTTCTTATAAATAGATACTAACTGATCAGTGTCAAAGTCCTCAGCTGTTATATTTACATTATCAAATATATTAAATATACCAATAATTGAATTATAATCAATACTCCACCACCTAAATATAAAATGTGATATTGGGCTTTTAATCGGTTTATCCGGTTCACCTATGGGCCTGGCCCCCGTTAATGACATCTTAATATCTATATATAAGTTCCGGTTTTTTCGACCATAAACACATTTTTAATAGCACATCATGTACAACTAATTTATATTCTTGGTTTGTGTTTATATAATCTCTATAATCTACGATAATTCCAGGTGTTAATTGAAATGTATTTAAATAGTTCAGACCGGTCATATCTTCATATGTTGAATATATCCAAGCACCCCGACGGCCAAAATACTTTTTCATTTTTACGTAATCATAAAAACTGTTATTATAGTATTCAAAAAGAAACACTTCACGTCTTACTTTCTCTAGTTCTTTTTCCAATTCTTCTCTATCTTTTCTATCTTTCCTTTTAAGTTTAAGAATTATTTCAGCTAAATCATCAAATCGTTTTGTTGTAGCAACTTCAGAAGCAGATAAATTGTCAACAACACCCTTTGTTCTAGCTAATTGTGTTTCTTGTTTTAGAAAAGCATTTTTTACTTTTGTAATTTCTTGGGTATTAGTAGAAATTTCTTGAGTATTAGCAGTAATTGATTCTCCTTGTTTAGCTGATATTTCAACTACAGAGTCAAGATCAGTTATTATTTTTTTAATTTTATTATTAAATTTATTAATATCTTCTTCTAATAAACCTGTAAGTTTACTTAAGTCTGCGTACTTTATATTGTGACGTGCATCAACATTATTAATCATATCTACAAGTTGTTTCTTCAAATTTTCTAGCTGATCATTAGTTGTGTTAATTGCTTCAGTATTAGCAGTAATTAACTCTCCTTGTTTAACTGATTTTTCAACTACAAAGTCCAGTTCATTTTTATGTTCTTCAACTTTAGCACTAAATTCATTAATATCTTCTTGTAATTTTTTTGTAATATTACTTAAGTCTGCATACTTTAAATTATGACGGTTGTCAACAGTACTAATCCAAATTCGAATTTGTTTTTTAAAGTCATCTATTTTAGAATTGAGCTCTTTTTTAAGGTTATCTAATGCTGTGTCATGATCATCACCTCTTTGTGAAGCTGCCTTTTCCAGTTCAGATTTATATTCTGCAAGTTTATTTGAAAATGTATTGAACATTTGTTCATTCCCTTTTACCATTTCAGTATTTAGTTTATTTACTTCTGTTTTGATTTCTAACTGATACATATTTTGTAACTTTTTCTCAGCTTCAATAATCTTGTCTTTTAGTTCTTCATGTTTAATCATACTATCTTTTAATTCCATATGTTGCTTGTGTAAAATGTTTAAATTGACTCTAAATACTTCTTTTATGTTTTCATCTGTCAAATCAGATTTCTCTTCAAGTTCTTTAATAGAATCAACTATAGCTTTCATTTCTTCTCCGAGTTTACCTTGTAATTGAACAATTAATAATGAATTCTTTTTAAAATCTTTTGTTAATTCTTCAATATTCTTTACTTCTTCTTCTAATGTCTGTTTTATAGATTTGATGTCTTCAAGATTATAGTCATCTATTACACTTTGAACTTTTTTATACATAAACCGTCTTGAAACTGCATCGTTGGGGGGTTTATCTGGATCTCCTAGGTTGATTATTTCATTACCTCCCATATCCAATGCTCTGTTCATTGTGTTATCAAGTTCCTTATTTTTGTGAAGATACGATTCCGTTTCCTTTTTAAGTTTTTTGAATTGTTTTTTAGTAACATAATCACTTAAATCAATATCAAATTTAACTTTACTAATACTGTCAGGTTCACTTATTTGTTCTATATTATTAAAAACTCCAATTATATATTACCAGTAAAGTTTTTTCTAAAAAACTTCCTTGGTTTGTCAATATATAAGAAATCATATTTTTGATTTGTTGCATTAGCAAAAGATTTAGGGTTAATATTTTGTTCATTACAAATCATATCATTTTCTCGTTTACCTGGACTTTCAAATAAAATATAATGTGAACAGTTAATTCGGATATCTTTTGGTGTTTTATAGTAAGACTGACTTAAATAAATAACATAACAGTTTTTGTGACGTCCTTGAATAAAGTACTTTGTTATTTCATTTTGAACCTTTTTATCTTCACATACAAAATCATCAAATATTACTACTTTTTGATCTTCTGATTCAAGATCATTAACATCAATTATTTGGCTGGGATCAGCCGAATATTCAAGTATTTCATTTGGATCTACTTTAATTTTTTTTGCAATTTGGCTTAAGTGGTTAATTAAATCTTGATATTTAGATTGTTCTAACTTTTTAGCATATAAGTATAATTTATCATAATATATAAGAGGTTTTCGAAGTATATGCATTAATGTATTTGTTTTTCCAGATCCAGAAGATCCACATATTAACATTCTAAAACATGAATCTGGCATATAAGGATGATGTTGTTTAAAGTTATTAGATTTATCATTTTTTGTATCATAATTTGGAATTTCCATTTATATATAATAATACATTATCTTACATTATATTACATTATTTTACATTATCTTACATTATTATATAAATGCAATCAAAACTTAATGAAATAAGAATAAGAAAAAACTTAGTCGGGCAAAAGATGAGAGCTCTTAGAGAAGAAATAATGAGAGAAAAAATTAAGAAAGCTACAAATCGGGATATGTACACTGAAATTTATAAACCAATTACTGAAGGAATAGAAAGTCAAAAAGAAAAATTATCAAGTCAGTTAAAAGCATTACCTGGAATAAAACAACAATTAGCGTTACTAGGTGATGAAATAAAAGATATACAAACATACCAGGGTTTACCACAAATATTCCAAGAACCGCAACCAATTACAGGGTCTCCTGGAAAAGTTGAAAAATTTAAAAGACAACAAGAATATATACCAGTAGATTGGGGAGATGAACCTGTTAGATGGATACCAGGAGATAAATTAAAAGAATTAGAAGATTATGGAAGAGAAAAGATGGGAATAACTGAAACAACTGATGATACAACTGAAAAATCAGAAGAATTGGGAGCAAGACCAAAAGAATTTACAGTTGATTTTAATAAAGAAATTGATTTAGTACTTTTAGATAAAAAAATTTAACACACCACAAGAAGTGTTTGAATTTTTTCACAGCAAATCTAAAGATCCAGATGAAAAAACGACTAGAGAAGAAGTAGAAAATATCATAGAAAAGGCATCAAAGGATATACAAAAATTGGGTAATGATTCTGGTTCAATAACTAGAAAGAAAAACAAAACAAATTTTGATCTGAAGCAAAAGGAAATAATTATAGCCAAGTCGGATAATTTAAGAAAATATAGAGAAACGATTAAAGATATTCTTAATCAAGGAAAAAAGTATATGGGAAAAGGAATAAGATATCATAACCCATATAAAGTTTCACCAAATGGACAATATGGTAATTTAATTATTAACTTAAATAAACTTTATGGTCAAAACAAATTAATTGCTAAGGATCAAAGAACTGGAAAAGAAGTAATTAATACTGAAGTAGATAATGATTTGATTGATTTGATTAATAAAAGATATAACAATAATAAAAAACATTCAATTCATTCTAGAAAAATATTTAAAGAGTTAACAGAAAAATCAGGATTACCTATCAATAAAAGATCTATGAAGTTTAAAAAAGTAATTAGAGGACAAGGTAATGACGTTTGTCCGTGTAATCCGGAAGAATTGGTTAATGACTTGGAGTTAATTTGTGGTTCATTTAATGCTGGAAATAATAATGAAGAACTAAAAAATGAAGGTATTGGCATAATTGATAAACTATTAAAAATGAATTCACTATTACCAAAAGAACATGAAATGTTATATAAAAATTATTTTTCTTGAATTTAAATTTTTATTATATATAAATGGAACAAAAAATAGTATTAAGTTCTGAAACAGTTAAAGATAATAACAAAAATACTCCGAGTGATTTTACAATCAGATTTAGTCGTTCATTAATTTTAGATAAAAATAAAACTTATGTTGTTGGTTTGGATAGTATTAACACTATGACCTACTCTTGGCATAATATTAGTGATGAATATGATAATAAAAGAATTCGTTATAATAATGGTAAGGATTGGAAAGATATCATATTTACAAATGGTTCTTACAGTTACACAGATATTAATAATTATATTAGGGAAACATTAATAAGTAATGGTGATTATGAATTTGATAAATCAGACATTGCTCCAATAAGTTTGGAATTTGATTTAAGTAGTTTTAAGATTTTGATTTCAATTAAAGATAATTTTATGTTGGATTTGAAAATATCAAATTTTCATACATTGCTTGGATTTGAGAAAAAATTTGTAAACAAAACTGAATGGGGAACTACAACACCAAATATAACTAACTCTGTGGATACAATTTACATTCATTGTGATCTTATTGATAATTCACTTGTTGATGGTAATTTCGGTGATATTATTTATGCTTTAAGTACTGCAGATTTAACAAGAGCTTATCCATTTACAAAAGAACCACAAAGAGTTGGATATTCTGAAATTAATAAATATATTATAAATTCAATTAGAATATATATTACGGATGTATTTGGTAGAATAATTAATTTTAATGAAGTTGAAACAAGTTTTACATTAATTTTAAAAGAAATTAATTAATTATGAAATTATAAATTTTAGTTTTATATAATGTACAAAAAGGTTTATGACAAAAATAAAGGAATATTTATTTATGTTGATGCTCAGACTGAAGAAGAAATCATACACGGAACAGGTATCTTTGACACTTTAACGAAATTGCTTTCAAGTTCAGCCCATCTTCAATTAGCACAGCTGGAAAAAAAGCATTAGAAACAGCAGGAAAAGCCGCACTAGAAAGTGGAACAAAAAAGGTTGGAACAGAAGTTGGAAAGTTGGCTGCTAATAAAATTGTTGAAAAATTTAAAAAGAAACCTGCTCCCGCAGTTGGTAATTTAATTGCTAAGGAATTACAAGAAAAGAATAACAGTAAAAATAATAATAAAAATAATAATGATAATAAGGAGGATATTAATATAAGATTAAATAGATTATTGTCAGGATCTGGAACTTCAACTCAACGTAAACGTATTAACAGATTAATTTATAAAAACTAAAGTTTTAACTTTAATAAAAAATAAAATAATATATAATATATACATGTTTAGAACAAAAAAAAAATTGTGAAAGATATGAATTAACTCCTATTCAATTAGATACAGCCTTAATATCTGTCTTGGGAAATAATGTTAAGCAACAAAAAAACGGATATCACTTTACAATTAATGATAGAAGCTCATATTTTGATTGGTTTAATGCTTATTTTGAAGTCAGTTTAAAGTAAATAAGCTTGCTAATGGTAATAATTATGGTGGTGGAGACCAAATTGCTCTAATTAATAATGCAGCTTCATTAATTGATCAGTTAGTGGTTAAACAAAATGGGAAAATTGTATATGATTGTAATAATTTGTACAAAGTAATAAATGTAAAGAGTTTGGTTGAACTATCTGAAGATTATGCAAAATCAACTGGAACAAACGAATATATTTATTTAGATACTACTGATACTGCTGCCGCTGATAATAATTCAGGTTTCAAATTTAGAAAGGAATTACTCCAAGGTGGTAAAGAGGTAAATGCTAAAATTCCATTAAATAATTATTCATTTTTTCAGGGTTTAGAAACTAATATTATACCTCCAAGTCAAATTCAAATAACACTGCAGCTGACAGATGATGATGAATTAATTTTTAGAGCTAATGCTGCTGATGCTGGTAGAGTAATTTTAACAAAATTAATTCTATGGGTTCCATGTTTGGTTTTTAATGAATTTGGACTTAATTCAATTTCTGAAAGATTTACAAAAGCAAGATGGTCATACCTACGGGAAATGGTGACACAATCAACTGATACACAACAAACGAACATAACTTTTAGAATAACAGCTGGTGTAACAAAACCACAACATGTATTTGTTTATTTACAACGACCTGATAAAAGTAATTCACAAGAACATAACCCACATTTATTAGATACATTTAAAGTTAATGCAGCAAATGAAAATTGCACTTTGAGCTCTTGTCGTCTTGAAGTTGGTAATGGTGTTTTTTATCCAGAAACAGAATACACAAGTATGTCAAGAATATATGATGATGTAATTAATTATTATTATAAACAAAATAATAAGACTACTTGAAGTCTCTTAAATAGATTTAATTTTCAAAGTTTGTTTGGATTTATTCATTTTAACTTGGAATATAAAAAGGAAGTAACTACAGAAGATCCTAAGCATATTACATTAACGGCTAAATTGAATATTCCACCGGCAGCTAATATTCGTGTTTACGCAATTGTATTGTATGAAGAAACAGTCGAAATAAATACTATTGGAAATGAACTTGTTATTGTTTAGAAATAAATTAAATATAAATTATATATAATGACATCAAATTATATTGAATATAAAGTTAACCTAACAGATGGACAAAAGAAACATTTAGCACAAGCTTATAATAATAAAATTCCACATACTTTTAGATTAAAACATGAACAATTACATGGAAACTTCCCTTTACTATTAACAAAAACACAAATTAATCAAATTAAAAAAGCTGTTGCAAATAAGAAGGGATTAGAAATTAAAATTTCAAAAAAACAAATGTCCAGTCAAGGTAAAAATGGTGGATTTTTAGGAGCTTTGGCTGGTTTGTTAGGAAAAACAATTCTTCCAATGCAGCGAAAATAGTTCCAAAAATATTAGCCCCTCTAGGCATTGGAGCCCTTTCCGGACTGGCCAGTACTGGTGTTAGTAAAATACTTGGAAATGGTATGATTTCAGTAGCTAATGATAAGAAAAATGTTATATCACCATATCTTACACCCAATCAAAGAAAGCAACTGGTAGGATCTGGGGTGATTAAATTAACACAAAAACAGAAACAAAATGGCGGGTTTTTAGGTATCTTGGCTGCTAGTCTAGGGATACCTTTGATTACATCTTTGTTAACTGGTAAGGGACATGGCCAGGGTATACAGATTGATTCGCAACGGAGACCTTACAGACGAATTCCTATAGTAAAAAAAAATAAAATTTATAAACAAACCAATTTCTAACTTTGTAATTGAACAATGTATTAAACAATTAAAAATTAAAAACTTTAGGGGTGTGTTTAGTAGAAATAATTTACAAAAATTAAAAGTAAAGGACGAGTGTGGAATAATCAATTTAGATGACTCTGTTGGGTCTGGAACACATTGGGTTTGTTACTTAAATAATATGTACTTTGATTCATTTGGACTTCCTCCACCAAAAGAAGTAATTAAATATATACCTGGGGTCAAGTATAACAACATACAATATCAAGACAAAACAAGTACACTCTGTGGATACTATTGTTTATTTTTCATTAAAATGTTACAAGATGGTATAAACATTTATGATTTATTGTATAAAACACTGAGAGTAAACAACCAAAGAGTAAATGAACAAACTATTATAAATTATTTTAATAAAATGAGTTAAAATGTATTAAAATGTACCAAGAACGTAGTATTCTTTACTACTAACAAAAATGTACCATAAACGTTATATTCCATACTACTCCCAAAAGCGTATACGGAAGTGACGTGCGTTTACAGTGTAAACGTTACTATAAATAAATGTATAGATATATAGAAATTCCACTAATGTTAAAAATAAAATTGAACATGGTATACGGAAGTGACGTGCGTTTACAGTGTAAACGTTACTATAAATAAATGTGAACATTATACATGGAATCCTTACATAGATTTCTACTGTTAAAAGCTGATTTTGTTACCAATTCAACTCTGTACATATTTCTTCGATTAATTTCCTATTTTTGATTAAAGTTCCAGTGTTTAAAGTACACTTCAATAAATTCTTATGTTTCTCAATTAATTCATAAACTAAAGCCAGGTTTCGACAGTAGGAATCTGTGTAATGTACACCTCTGCGATGAAAATAAAGTCCCAGATCACAATCCTTTGGGCAAACTGATTTTAAATTTTTAATAATAAATCCAATCTGGTGTGTACAATAAACAATATTCCGTTTGTTTCTGTATATCTGCTTGTCTAAATTTCTAATGCTTTCAGTACATTTGTCCTCGCTTGAAATATCCACATTAAAATTTTCTAAAACCTCCTCTTGTCCGAATTATTTCGTAATTTCTTCTTTAAGCTTTTCTTTTAACTTACTCCTTGTTTGTCGCTTTGTTGGCTTACATGTATCAACCAATTTCTTGTAATACTTTGAACTGAATGTTGTAGCCCATTCTTGGCATACAAAATCTTCTTTGTAATTATCTTTTAAATGAGTTGTTAATTCCGTCAAATCTTTTAACAGGTCTGCTGTTGTATTTTATCCCTAAAAAGAAACACAATCTAAAGAATTACATAAGTATAAGCAGGTAAAAATGAATTTATCTCTAAGAAACACAAAATAATATTTCTAAAGTTAGTGAATGAGATCCGTCAAAGATCTGCTAAAGCTTGAACATAGTGGCGTAAATGTGTTTTGAAAAGTACTTACATTGTAATCGTTTTCCTTGTTTCTGTTCTATCGTTGTATGTATTATAAGTCAGCAAAGAATGTTCTGGTGTTAATCGATTAGGTTTGTGTTGCAAAATACGACCATTTTTCAGAAAATATCACGTAAATCCCATACAACATTTTCAGATAATACGTCAGTTATTTATAACCAGATTTTCCGAAAATACGATAAAACGAAAGTAAAGGAAATATGTCAGTTATTTATAACCAGGTTTTCCGAAAATACAAGAAAACGAAAGTAAAGTAAATATGTCAGTTATTTATAACCGGGTTTTCCGAAAATACGGGAAAACGAAAGTAAAGTTAAAACCTGTGGATTTTAAATTGTCCGGCATTAGTTGATTCGGACCAAAGACTAAAGGTTAAATTAGGTCAAATAGGGCTTAAAATCGGTAGTTCTTATACTACTAATAATCACCTCATCAAGACGTTGTGCAGAATTTATGAGTCAGCCATGTCAGTTCAAGGTCAAGGTCACAGCTAAAGGTCAAAGGTTAACCATTTCACTATCCATAGCAGTGGCGGGGGATTTAGCTGTCTTTCAGACTGCCTTGTCCGTACTTTGAATAATTATTTGCCGGAAAGATTATCGAGGATATCCGAATATGTATAGAGATCTTACAATAGTTACTTCTCCTTTTTGCAAATCGCCATTTGTCTTAACTTTATTTATTTTTAATGTTGCGTTTATTTACAAGTGACGTGTTATATAAATGGAAGACCAATTCCTGAGATTTCACAAATTAAACTGGCTGTTAAGGACAGAATTTTGCAGATTGCTAATAATGTGTCAAACTGTCATTTTGAACATGTAGAATATGAACTTGAGTCAGTGATGACTGTTTTGACACTTAGCCAAGAGCTAATTAAAATCCGTTATAGGCCGGATATTCCCGTTACCTTTCGTGAAAACTACGAACTTGCGCCCCCTGGTATCAAAATGTGACGTGCAATGTTGCACTTTGCATTATGCTTACTTTCAACTTGCTTAGTGGCTGATTGCATCTTTCATATTGTCTGGTCACATCGTGTATTTTCTTCTGTGAGCATTGTAACTGTGCAATGTTGCTTATATACAGTCCCAGCATGTTGAAATATTCAAATACGGTACACGGCACTGTCATTTTGCCAAATGAAATTATGATATAGACATCAGGGTCTAAGCAGCAAAGAAGTTGTAACTTCCAGCACGCATGGTATCATTGTCAGCAAGCATGGTATCATTGTCAATAAGCGTGGTACCATTGTCAACAAGCGTGTTAAAGGTGCCAGCATGCATGATTACTATACCAGTAAGCATAATGGGAGTGTCAGTGAGTAAATTGTAACAGTCAGCAGGCATTGTGTAATATTTACCTAAATATCATTCCATAGTTATCAGTGTTGTATCACGTTTGTGCTGTTTTAACGCTCGTTGTCTAGGGGTAAATGGCAAGATTTATTGCTGGCATAATAAAAAGGGTATACCCGCGGTGCATAAAATATTTTATCATTTCATGTCAGCTTTAATTTAAATTCCTTACAATCTAGCAATTGATTTTTCGTAAAATAATTTTGAATTGAACATACAAAAATGAATAGTACAATTACTTTACGAAATGTTATTAAAACTCGGTATTAAAACGAGAATGATTCTTAAAGGCATAGATCAACTACTATACTATATACTACTACCTTACCCCCACCCCAGAATCTAGTGAACAACCCGTCTTATCTGCTGCTTATCAACGATTATGTAACGGCAGCTATTAGGGGGGTGGGAGGAGGTGGAGGTGGCGGGGTGCCAATTTGCACAACAGGGGTCCCCACTAGCTAGACCATGAAGATGTTTGCAGTGCAGTTACAAGAAATTATTTTTCGTTCAGTGCATGTAAAATAACAAAAGTATTATTATAATTAATAATAATAATAATAATGATAATAATAAAATTTTATAAACATTTTCTACTAAATTAAATATCATAAACATGAAAATGGTGACATACCAGTGAAAGTGATCTTACCATTATATTAATACCAAATACATGTACTTACAAAAACTAAATGGGAAAATATTTCTATCACATATGTGCAATTAGTATTATTAGAATACATGATGTCAGGATAAAATCAAATTATCGTGTTTTCATGAATATTAAGTTTTAATAATAAGTTGAATAAAGCGGGATTTCGCACAAACTTTTATTCAAATTTTCACTTCAGTGCTATCAAAAATATTTATCGTATTAAAAATTGTACTTTGTTATAAAACAAATATGAATTGGTGTATATCTTGAAAAAATAACAGTTTGCTTTTTTCTTCCTTTAAATATTATGAAACTTGAAATATTTTCCTAAATAAGTTCTTATCATTTTAGTATTATGTTTGAACAGCAAACACTTTACTTTTAGTTTCACTTCTTACCTGGGCCATTAAATCATTTTGAAGAAGTTTTTCTTCATTGCGAAAAGGTACTTTTCCCCTACTCAGCTTAATAACTGTCCCCTAACACTCCCGTACTCAATACAACCGCAAAGATCAGGGATAAATTAGAAATTTGAGCAAAGGGAATTATTATCACATACTGAAGGAATTTTGACGACCCCATTATTTTTGCCAAGGGGATTTTGTCTGTTCCCCTCAGTTCTCCCATGGGGATTTTGAGTATTCATTGTGGGAATTTAGACCACCTTGTTATTTTGACCACTATGTCATTTTTAGCCAAGGGGATTATGACCAAGGGGTTTCTGAGCACCATATTGAAATAAAATGAAAGACCATTAGCGTTTTTGTAAGTTTTATTATTTAAGATTAAAACTGTGTGCGTATATTTACGTACAGAAAAAGCCATTGTTTTTACACCTGTATTCAAAGTGCGGGAAATTAACCGTCCGTAAACATGGTTTCAATGCCACACAACAACAGAGTTCCAGTTTAGTTGTTACATTATTTCTTCCCGCAAAATAACCTATATGTATTTTGAATCGAGAAGTATACTATAAGGAATGAAAAGAAAATATCAAGACATTTGAAATTTATCGGATTTTACATAAAGATATATAATCCTTGCACAAATCTTTAGTTGTCATTTACAGCGCGCGAGTTATCTAGCAAAAGTTAGATTGTTGCCGGCATTGATTAAATCATCGGAAACGTTAGTTTTATGCCCCGTGAATTTTTATAAGATACTGTGAATGATTTAGTTCAACACTTTGTCTAAAGATATATCTCTTATGCGTTCACCCTCGCCGAAACGACGCCGGAAACATTTTATAGAAGTCGGCACCAACAAACTGATGGATTTGAAAAAAGTGAGTACAAAAAGTTCACAACTTGAAAATTACAAAACAATTAATCAAAAGGTACGAAATTACAAAGTTCGAAATATTTATAGCTCAGCAAAGTGAAGAAATGCATTATACAGTTCTAGATAAAAACAAGGGAAGTAACTGAAATGTCGTAATCCGGCGACGGTACGTATCATGCAATAGCATTCACAGACAAGTAAAAAATCTCGAATAACTTTATTAGTGCAGTATGTTTTGATGGTTATACTTAAAATGTTAAAATAATAAAGTTGGTATGAAATAAAATCGTAAAAAGAACCTCTGGAAGCAGCAAAGAATGCAACCGAGAAGAATAATAGTAGACGATATTTTTGGGCGGGAGTCTATTTTTAGATGATGAATATTCATTTAGGTAATCTCGATTCTACAGTATGACATGTAAGATTTAGGCGTTAGATAGTTTAAACTAAATTATCGTTTTTGTAGGTCTGTTTATTACGTAGTTGTATTTCATTAAAGATTGACCTAAAGATGCGTAAAAACACAATGGCAAAGAGGCTATTTTTAATGAATATGCATGAGTACAAAATGGCGGCGCCTACTGGAATTCGGATGCCTTTGATGATACCCTTGTATCCATTACCTGCTCAGTCAAGTGTGACATGTTCACTATAAGTGTTCCTTCTAATGAGAAGGAACAATAACAAGAATGAGTTTTCCTGAACCCAATTGTTTGTTACGTATGATGGCTGTTTTGTTGTTCTTCTTCAAAGTATTTGTTTGTTTTGTTGTGGTTAACGTTGAACCGACACAATTATATCTTATATGGCGACTTTCCAGTTTTGATGGTAAAGGAAAACCTTAGGCGCCCCTCCGTGTATCATTTCAGTACGAGCGGGCACCTTGGTAGAACCACAGACCTTCCTTAAGCCATCTGGATAGCTTCCTCACATGAATAATTCAACGCCCCGATTGAGGCTCGAACTTACATCGGTGAGTGGTAAGAAATTCAAAGTCAGTCACCTTAACCATTTGGCCTTTTTTAAAGTATGTCTGTATTTGTCTGGCAATATGGCGTTCACAATTCTTAATAAAGAAGGATAAATATTTGTACCAGTTTTATTACCTGATGTGAAAATTTGTATTACTTCATACTTTTGGGGAAGAACATTTGCTATTCAATTGGCGAGGACTAGGGTTTATTTGAAAAAAAAATCTGACTTTGAATTTGTTTGAAAGAATAGTCTGGCTTCAACATAATAAAAACGATTCTGACCCCTAAATCTCTGACAAAAATCTAGCTCCTGGTCAATTTTCGAACAAAATTGATATTTCCATTACTCTGAAAGCCATGTTCTTTTCTTTTGAAATGTTAAAATATTGAACACTGCTGAAGAGTGCAAGATTAATTGGCAGTATTAAAGCGGTAAGCTGTAGTTTTGACTGCATTATTTCAATGTATGAACAGTAACCTTTACTTTATGCAGGGAGGCGGAAGAGGGCAGCATCACCTTTTGAGTGTATATATTATTCCTTCTTATAGATAAGATACAGTAGAGTACATCCTTAAAGCTCATTAGAAATCTGTATTTAACTTTTGAAATAATTATCAATTGTACCACTTCCTACAAGGGTCTAGAACCTTAAAAAATTGCTACTCAAAAATATTTTATTTTTTCAAAGATAATTGAACATAGCGCAACTTAAACCTAGAGTAACCAACCGCCAAATTTTCAGTGTTGAAATCCTCTTAGAATTCAGGATTTGATTTCTACAAATTTCACAATTTTCCGGGGGAGGACCCCCGTACCCCCTTTATAGAGAATGGCTGCACATTTTTTTTTAATTTAAGTTGACCAGTTTGATAAACACACAGTTTCTCAAATAGATAAAAAATGAATAACAATACTTTTACGTCTTTACTCTTTCCTAAAAACGTCAGTGAAAGTAGAAACTTTTCTTCTGGTAAAGAAACCAAACACTTGATAATAGAAATATATCAAAATCTCAGCAGAATCCAGGAGTTAGCGTTGAAATACAAACATTTTGATTCCCCTCCCACAATCTCCACTATCCTGGCCCGCCAACTTTCATTACACTATCTGATTCAATGATGCAGCAACCTAAAACACGACAAGCATATATTTTGAAAAGCCTACAACACATACCTCAAAGCATTTTAAAAGCAATTATCTGGTCGCTATGCTTGCAGACCTGGTATTAGTGGTTTTACATGAAGCTGAAATTCAGAAGACCCACATTCTCGAAATTATACAAGATATTTTGCTTCTTCTCCCTTTAAATTTGAATTGAATTGAATTGAATACAGGTGAACTTAATCAGATATTTTTATCCGATTTTACATTAGATAAGCCACAGGTGTATACATGGAGGCTAAAACCATAATTACCAATTAAGTCCAAATGCCTGGGCCTGCACATAATTTTATAGGCTTAATTTAATAATTTATTGTATTAATAATTGCACCAGAGCTACATGTACAATTCATACTTTTTCCAGGGGCATTCCCCTCCTCTGCTTTTATTTATCATTCACCATCCATTGTTGCCTGGCTATGGCTCATTTAGCTTTTTTAAAAGTGTCAATCATATAGTTGATTTTTTAACCATTTTGCTTATAGAAGTATATGTTTGTGCTCAAAATTCAAAATTAGGAACCATAATTTGAAGCAAACTGCTTCTTATTTAAAAATGTTTCAAAGAGACTCGCATTTAGCTATTTTATGTGTATTTACTAAAGCAAATTACTTACTGCATAACGTATTATTTGAACGTGCTTATAAGGTTTTGAATAAGAAAATAATAGACCTTGAGCTGACAATAACCACCCCCTTCCTCCGCTAGGGATATTTCTACGGTATTATTTTCTTAAAGAATATGATATGAGCTATCATTCCAGAAATTCTGTCGGGTTCTTTTTAGGTTACAGCCTAAATTATACGTTACCATTTATATTTTTTAGAAAATACTGACTTGCACTACAGTTAGCCATAAATAGTTTATTAGCTACACAATGTCAATATATAAAGACAGAATATATAGATTTATATATTTAGGTGAAAGTGCCATGTATAGGTATGTGCTTTACGTTATCAGGTGTATGTTACCAATCACTTATATAGAAATTTCTTCAAACTGAATTTACAATCAAGATAAACAGACAAATAATTTTCATGTAAAATGAAAATTGACTTCATTAAGTGAAAAATGAAATAAAATGAAAATGAAAAACAAATCAATCAATCAGTCAATCAATCAATGTGTGAAATGATTTGCAAGGAGCGAGTGCTGAAACATGCTTCATATATATGGCATCTTTGAATTATTCAATCAATTATAATGCTATAGTCCAGCATATATTACAAATGTCGATAGATGCAAGTATTGAAGTTGGATATATCTTATGGTGACATATGTCTTGACTGTAGCTAAGAAATCATATTTATTGCAGTCTATAATTGAACTTGGTAAAGTAATTGTCAGAATGGGTGTGTTTCACATAATCTGCTCTATATTTAGGACTGGAAAAAAATTACGAGGGGCAATGGTCTTTCAGAACTTTGAATAGAATCAAGAATTGTGCTAGTGGTTCACTTAATGATAAAGTATTATCAGCTAAACACTACAACCGTGCCCTCAATGTACACACGATTGTAATTGTAATTGACGTTTTGAGCAGTTGCTTCTACGCAAGTTTGAAGAGACAGAACCCCGCAAGGAGAATATTTCAGAAGACACATCCCTAGAATTGCAGAAACAGGCTGAAATTCTATGCATAGAAAAGGTGTTTGATATAATAACTCTCTTGACTTCAAAGAGCATTTCAACAGACATCAGCAGTTCTAATCAGAAAGGTTTAAAGTGGAATAATTATTGTGGTCAAATGCGAAGGAAAGGACAAAGAGCACAGTTCAGAGATCATATACTAGTATGTAAATCAAAAGCATCAATTTTCACAATGTGACTGAGAAATGTAAATAATTTATCGTAAATTAAAGTAACGTATATAATAAAGGTAACATGCTTGTTCTTAAAACTGTTGAATGGAAAATTCTTAAAAAATATGTATATAAAATACTATATTTTAGACAAATCTGATATTTTCTGACAATTAAACGTAATGAAATAATTAATATGATTATCTTTATAGAATATCAAATGGTTACGTAAATTACAAAATGAAACGATCGATTGAGAGAATAAAACTAAGCGGGAACAATGACAACGGCATATTCTGCATATCACTGAAACCACTTGCTAATGATTTTGATTGTTTCTACCATATAAATCACCACATTCAAGTTTTATAGCTTTTTGAATAATCTTTACGGTAACGTAAATAATAATGTTGTAATTCATAGCGAACCCGCTTGCCAGATGGCAGAATTCAGAAATATGATCTACAGACAAGGGGCTTCAAAAATAATGGGATCTACAAAAGTCCTTAGTGGTGGGTGGAGGGTTTCACCTTCCAACACTAGGCCTATAAAATTGAAAAAAAAATGTTTGGTTTACACTGAAAAAATATCTGACTTTCATGCTCTGAAAACAAATCTGACTGTTATAATTCTTGTCTCCAAGTAAACTTCCAGCACCCCCGCCCCTCCCCTCACAAAAATAGGTCGCCCCTTAGGCTTCTTTCAATTTATCTTAAAAATATCAGATTTAATATTGTTATAGATAATTAATGCGATAATTGAAGTAATATAATAAACAAAAAGCTTAATGGCATTTGGGCCGATTCCATCTATACCTGTAGATTTCTACAAACTAACGTTGTAGTGTTTGGGTGCGGTGATTATTTGAATTTGGTTCTCATTTTGATGATCCCTTTTTCCTTTTGCTGAAAGAACAATATCTAATCAAGCTACTAACAATGTACACCCCAACAAGTTTAGCAAGTACACCAGTAAAAGCTATGGGACATAAAACAGAGAACAACAAATGACTTATAATGACATTTCTTATTTGTGAAATATTGACAGAAAATTGTCAGCTGTCGACACGCGACTGAAGCAACCGGAATCGCTAGAGAGTAATGTTGATAAGCTTAATCAGAAACGATCAATACTGTATGTCAGGGTGTGTTAAGGGTGTTGTTTTTGTTTACCTCTCATGAACGATCAAGTCAAATCGATTTGCTATTATTCTGTTTCGTTGAATTTTATTGAAAGGATCTTCTTATAGATTTTGATATATTTGTGACAACGGAAGCGGGGAGAGTTTGAAAATTAACACGGATAAGCACATATTTAAATATATAAGGAGAGATCTCCCCCTTACATACGATCAAGCACACGAACAGTCGGAATACATGCCTTATAACCTCATATTCGATAAAGTATTCGGGGACCGGGCAGAGACACCACCTGATATGGAGGACAAACAGCGGGAATCTATGGAAGCAGAGCTGAAAATTATAAAAGGATTTGGTTGATAAAATACAACTTGAGCGTTTGGAAAACCAAACGGACGGCAGAAATATTGAGGCTAAACATTTGCTGTTTAAGGAAATGGAACAGAAACAGTGCTAAAAATTTCCATGGTATAAACTTACACGAATAATTTCTTGAAGAAGTTATCTTCATAAGCAAAAGCAGCTGCTGAAAAATTAACAAGAACCTTGGTAAAGGGCGTTGTTATCGTTTGGCACTTTAGATGGGAAGAGGACAGTGAGACGACAGTGAGTCAGGAGAACTATTGGTAGAAGAGGCGAACCCTTGCTCATGTTCTGTAACATCAATTGGCTTGCATATTATCATATACTCGAGTCATGGACTAATAAACACAGGGATTTGAAAGCATCCAAATTTTACTGCACCTGATTATTATAGAAATTTCTACAATCGTAATGTGAAGAGTTTTAGCGTGATATTATAGTATTGTAGACTCCTTGCACATACCAATGCTCATGGAGACATGTTTGATATTATGTAAAATGATATACATGACTTTGAAGACCTGGGATCACTTTAATTACCGTAGTATGTGAATGGAATAGTTAGTTGGGAAAGAAAAATGCCTTCATAACATATGGCTCGTGTATTAGTCATATTGATGATGACAACTGTCTCATATTGATGATGACAACTGTCTTAATCAGGCCTCACCTGATAAGGTGTGTCAATTTTTGAACTAAATAACTTTATCTCTTTCTGTCGAACGGTGTGCATATTTGCAACGGTTGAATTACTCATGATGTTAATTAAGGTATGTATATATACATGCTAGCAAAAAAGGAGCGTCCGTGGCTGAAAATGACTTTCTCTGCTTTCAATTTGTGTATAGATTTCTTTAATGACTCGTGCGTCTATTTTGTTTGCACGGAGATATAATGTTTATGTTAATTTTTAGACAATATCAAGTATGAATGGAAGTAAAATGATATAAAAAAAAATGTTTCGTGCGGGTATTCGAAATAATCAGAAACTGACTTAGATTCGTTTTGATATTAAAAGCTGAGATTAAGTGAACAGAATTTTGCCAGAATTTGCAAATATTGTGAAGAGCGCCGCGAATCCATTTTATCGAAACCAGAGAAGTATAACTGTCCTAATTCAACATGTTTACGGTCAAATCTCTAATAAATCATACTATGTTGTATAAAGGTTAGCAGAAGGTATCTGGATGTATTTTACGTTTCAAAAGATGTAAAATCTAGTTATATAGTAGAAATAATCCGGAAAGATCCCTCGGAAGCACCGAGAACAATGCAAAAAGTGAAAATTGCAGACTCGGTTTGATTAAGCCTGTTCATGAGCAGTAATGGAAAATACAACACTGCCGACGCCCCATAGCACCGGCTTAAGCAGTATTCAATTTCCAAATCTAAATGAGTTGAAATCAATGATCCCGAAGGACCAGAAAATATAACAACACTGAGATGAAGTCGGGGCGACTTTTTACGGCCGCCACACAGCACTTAACACCCGCTGTTAAGAAGTAAATATAATCCGGAAAGAAGATCCCTCATTTTGTTCATTAGATGGGTTTATTAGAAGTAAACCGCAAATTTGTATAAAATAAAGTATTGCCTGGAACTGACAATTTAAAAAACCAAAACCTTAACTATCGTGGAAATATTTTAAACGCAAAAGCAGGAATAGGGATGATATTTCTGCATACCAATTCGAACAATAATTCTCAAAGATAGCCAAAGGCATTACTCAAATTGTATACCCGGAAGCAGAAAGGTTCTTTTACAAACTTGACTTTAATATTTCTTATTTCGATTTAGATCAATTAAATCAGTGCATAACTGTTTTTTAATATGTTATATTTTCAAAATTTTGGAAAACCATGGGTACTGGTTTTATTATAAATTTGTCCATGTTGAAAGTATTGATACTTTAGCTAATGATATTTGCAATATCGAAATGAGCCTTAAATTAGGGGTTATTTTCCAGAAAAAGTGGAAGAATGAGCTATCGTTCATTTGCATAAAAGGCGATTCTAATGATGTGAATTAATAATAAGGTCTTACGAGTTATGAACCAGCACTGTAAATAGAGAACTGCTGCTTTGTTTATATCATAGGAGTAATACATGCTTCTTGTATATTAACATCTGCAGAAGCCCAACCAAGACCAAAGGCCGAGGTTACTGATATACCCCATGGGCTTCTGCAGAACAAGTACATAATGTTGCTATTCTTGGTTTAAAACCATGGTGCGAATACTAACTGTATTGTTTTCATAAGTGATGACCTTACGATATCGATACAATTTTACCATTCTGTTGTTCTTGGAAAGGATCTGCATGTTTTAAACATCCATAACCAAGACTACCAAATCAATAATATTGCCAAAAACGTATATTCAACTCATTTGAAAATATTACCGTAATATTTTGAATAATGAAAGTGACATCGATTTCTGTTCATTTGCCTTTACAGGTAAAATCAATAAAATGCAAATATCATTCCAAATGTTCTGGAACGTTTGAAAAGAATTAATTAAATGGTTTTGTTAAACTTATCGGTCTAAGAGCCTGGTTTTTAAAGGACAAAAGAAAATAAAAGCCAGATCATAGTTATGTAAACAAACATGCATTCATCGTAAGTTGCAAATGATTTTCTAAAGCCAAACAAAGCGCCGACCTTTATATTTCTCCTATAATGCAGCAAAATTATTTGAAACTAATTTAAGAAACAAAATGATTAATACTTTAAAATCTATACATGGACAAGAATCAACTTGCATTTAATGCGTTTCATTTCTAGTTGCATTCATTGCTGTATCTCTTAGTTAGACACAAAGGGGACCATTCTCGCCTATACTCTTTTATTTTATTCGTGAACGTTTTAATTTAATTGATCTTTGTCAGTTTTGTTTTTGTAGATGACACGGTTCTAAATACTACAAATCAAAGTGGCTTGTAGGCACACTTAGGTAGTTAATATTTGTATTCTGTTAA
Organism: Mercenaria mercenaria; assembly: GCF_021730395.1. Lineage (NCBI taxonomy): Eukaryota > Metazoa > Mollusca > Bivalvia > Venerida > Veneridae > Mercenaria > Mercenaria mercenaria. The sequence continues at coordinate 17,445,556 of NC_069365.1, forward strand.
ATTAGATAACTTTTAGAAACTGTTGACAAGTTTGATACCCTGAAATCCCGTAAATAAGCCGGTTTTGAAAATAAGCCGGTCTCGAAAATAAGCCACCATTTCATTACAGGCGAAAAGGGCTCAAAAATAAGCCGTCCAATTTTTTTATCAGTAATAGTATCAATGACTTTGTTACGACACCATATAAGATAGCAAAAGTTACCAACGTGTGCATAGCAGATTTATTTTTAAATGTAATAGAAATAAACTATACTATGGAATAAAAACACTTAAACAATGCAAGTTTGCTAATTTTCAAACCTTGGACAAATTAAAACAACTTTAAAAGCAATAAAATTCCTGTCTCAAACACTTGTTGTCACGTCTGTTCTATTAATTAACATGACCGGTCTTTATGAGCCTGCAACATTTTCGTTTCTGTCGTGTTGAGCGACCAGTGAAGTTTCTCTATTTTATGACCAGGTCTGGAAAGAGCACAAACCAAATTCCACTTGTATGGGTGAAAGTAAAACAAAACGCATACTGAATGAAAACGGGCATTTTAATTATACAAAATGCCATAAAACATAGCCAAGATAAAATGGTAAGAATATTAACTAGATTTAGCAAAACATATTGCATCAAAATACTAAGTTACTGAAACCCAAAAGTGGGCGCTACAGAAACCACAACTGCAAAAAAATTGCAACACAATAATGAGTACATGTAACTGTTGACTAGATTAAAAATAAACAGAGAGAAAAAACAAGTAACGTAGAAATAATAGGATACTGAAAACAAAAAGGAAAGGGGGCCCGCTGGCTAAGCTCAGAATGAGGAAGAGGAAGGGAGGAGGAGGTAAAGCGCTGAAAAAATGGTGTTGCATTCAGCAGCTTCCCATGATGTATGAAAAAGGGGTTAGGAAAGATTGGTTGATACTAGTCACGTGACTTGGGCGAGACATCTGATTGGAAGTATACTAAAGAAATCCCTGGATATACGCCAGCGGACCCGCACATTCCTGTGACATAAATTATTTTATTAACCATAAAATTTATTTATTATCACAGCAGCGTTGTTTGTGCCGTGTGGCGGCCGTAAAAAGTCTCCCCGTACATTCAATCAGGGCTGTTATATTTCGATCTTCTCAGATCGTTCGGCACGACTTTTATGTTCTGCCCATTGTTTTCTCGTTTGGGGCAAACCCTTTACTTTATCTGGGGACCAAACGCAGCTCTTCAAGGAATTACACGCCTCAACACGTGTACCATTGAAGGTTCCCTGTCCACCGCCGTTTGAATACATCTGCGGATGTCTCTAAATTGCTTTTTGTACTTTTAGCATGTGTAAATGTTGAGTTCTGCTCAACCCGGGGCTAGAGGGCGTGGACGGTAGCATGCATTTCCACTACCGTCCATGAACAGGCTCAATCAAACCGAGCCTGCAACATTTTCGTTTCTGTCGTGTTGAGCGACCTGTTAAGTTTCCACTTTTCTCTATTTTATAACACAATGCAGTGTTTATCACGTATTGTGTGTTATTCATACTTGGGCGATTAAATCATAGATGTATTTGTTTGTTAGGCCAGGCAAAACTTTTTAATAGGTAATTATCTGCTAGCATCGGAGTATTTTCAATAAGAAATTGTAACAAAACAGATATCTTAGACTTACAATGTCTACGTTAGAGTCAGAGATTAGAGATATTGTAAATTTTTTCCGAAAGTGCTATCAAAGAGGATTGATTTTATGGCCAAGTGCTTAACATTCATGACTCTAACGACTGATGCCAGTCTACAGATATCTCAGAAGTATATACTAAAAAAGCAAAAATATGACATCCGTATCTTCAGTATTTCGGTACTCGAAAATACGCCGGTTTTTAAATCGTTACAGAATATATGTACTCAAAAGTTCGCCGGACTCAAAAATAAGCCGGTCTCGATAATAAGCCACCAAATCCTTACGAAAATTTAAAATAAGCCGCGGCTTATTTCCGGGGTTTCAGGGTATTTCGTTTATAAATTTAAAAGTAACGATGTCACGTAAGGCACAATGAAATCTTTGTCAGGCAGTAAAAAGGTTTCATTCCATTTCTCTGACTGCATTTATTATTTGATAGAATGATTGAACAGATTTGATAATACCGTTCGGGATATTTGTAACACAAGAATTATAAATAATGTTCACATGCAGTTTTGTAAAACGTTTTAAAATGTAAAATTATTCACTCTTAATATGGCTATTCTTGATAAATTAGGATAATACTCCTTGTCTTTACTGTGTAAAAAACGGTTGTTGCAATATTTGTTGAAACTTATGAATGACAAAATTTCAGTTACGTATTTAATATGATGTATGAAGTGCAATAATACTTATTTTCAAAGATTTCCGAATTACACAAAACATGCTGAATCTTTAATGAATTATAATTATTATAACAATACATGTAACAATGTTGAAATTGTTAAACTGCTTCTTTTGGAAGCGTACATGTACACGCGGTAGGTCGAAATTAAGATCAGCGATAATGTAAAAGAGCTTCTTGAAGTTTATCTAACAAATGAGCTTAATTTTAATCACATATTTAATTTCTTTCTTTTGGCTGCTTTGCGTTAAATTATATAAAACCCTGGTAAAGGATAATAAGTATCACCTGACAACATGTTTACTTAAAAAGAACTTTATGAAAAATTAAAACTCATATTATGATAAAAAAATCGGATGATCTCAGATTTATTCAATGATTTACCAAATATGGTAAATGTAATGCGTTTATAAGGAAAAAATAAAGGCATTTCAAGGCTTAAGTTGGCTTCTGTCTTATTACATGTTAAGTATTTAAATGACAATCGTTGTGTTTGTAGTATGATTTATATAATACATTCACTTGATTTAATACTTCAGAAGACTCTTTGTGACATGAAATGTGCTAGATGCTACATTTTCTACATGGTATATTTCTTAATCCCCTCAAAATATGTGTTTTCAGAATAAAATCTACGTCGTTAATAACTGGATTATCTGTAATAAAAAAACTATGCCATTTTGTCAAATTTTGGAAAAATTATCAAGAGTAAATAAGCCCCATTTCCAACTAGATTTACACCAAAAGCGGTCAAACTTATTCGATCAAATAACGATCTTGATCTTTTACCCAAGGAAAACGGTATAAAACTTGACCCAGATAAAAGTATCGAAAATATCTTTACGAAGATTTAAGATCAAATAAGCCAAATTATTTTTCTTTCATTTGACTCAGTGACACAAGTTTCAGTTTTTGATGACCCACTCTCAAGCTTGACCTTGAATTCATACAATAATATTTTGACAATGTAGAAGATATGGTAATTGACACGTTAACAGATATCATGTCATCGACCTAGTAACCGATTTCTTGATCATAGGCACAAAATAACACATTATCAGATTCACACATATCGTGTAGCAAATGAGACCTCTAGAGAAATTATCCAAATAAATTCAAGCTTGGCCTTAGTTGAAACATCTTAATTCTGACTCAAAGGAACCACTATTGAAAGCTGACGCAGATAGTTTTATTAACACAAACATTCTGTTTAGGAAACATTTAAATCAAGAAGAAAATATGGCATTAAGTTTGAATACAAGGTTTTGCTATAATTTTAATATAATAATAAAAAAATATAAAATATTTTCTATAATTACCTACTTACAATACATTTGAACCTAGACGATCCAATTCCAAATGTATCCGAACTTAATCTAAATTTATTCTAAATTTGCCTAAGGCAAAGGGTTTGATTTTACGAAAATGAAAGATAAAATGTAGTATTTGGAATATAAATAATATCTTATCTATAACATGACTTAGTGATCTAACGGGTGATCTCTGATAATCCAGTACCAACTGTTTCTGAAATTTGGTCTGAGGCAACCATTCAGACCAAGTTTTGTAAAGAATGGGCATAAAATGTGTCCTTCAGAGTGTAAACAAGATATTGACGATGACAGCAGACGGCAGACGACAACGATGACAAATACATACCACACATGGACACAAAACATGGGAAGAAAGAAAAAGAAACAATGTAACTTATGTTTAAAGTCAAAAGTTTAAAAACCAATACCAGAAACACTGTTATTTTATCGCAAATGCATCGCCCACCTTCATGTTAGTCTCTATCACTGTATTGTTGAATGAAATTAATACTAAGACAGTTTCTGTTGAATTATCTAAAATTTGTATAGTATTAGTAAAACGACATTTTTTTCTATTTTGCAGAGAAGAAAGAGAAATGATGATCAAGAACCTGATAATCTCGAAGATCCAGTATACGTAAGCATATTTTTAGTATTGAGTTATATGTGGATTGTTTTTACAGAGTGTCCACAAACTAAAAGTTAGTTATTGCGTTAGTTTCAGTGTAAGATCGAAATATTCTCGTTCATTCTAGACTACATTCAATATTTCTAACTAGCCTCATTTAAGAATATATTTCAGAATATTTACATTCGTCCTATTCTTTTCCATTGAAAATTATGACGATCATTTCGTATGAACAGTAAAGGGAAAGAAGCAAAAGTTAATTACGTCAACGCTGCATAGAGGTAACGGGCCACTATTTCGCGAATGTTCCTAAGATGACGTCGCAGCTGTTCGTTCGTCGACAGAATGGCCGGGAAACTGATTAAAAGTAAAATGCAATAAAATGTCTGCAATTTATAATATACTCTTGTTTACACATGGAAATATAATGTAAATATAAAAAATGGAACTTTTTTAAGAACGACAGAATAGGATTCGCAAATTAAACATGAATAGCTAGCGCGATTCATATATTTGCCGATCCTAATCTGTCGTTCATTTAGCATTAATACCGGAACAATATTCATTTTTTCATTTCTTATTAGGTTTTAAGATATCAAGGGCATACAAAATGCTTTAACATATACTCTGAAAAATGGATTGTGTAATACTTGGTATTAGCAAAATTATTACATTATCGTTTTCATTTATCTTTAAGTAACAATGGAACTGGAAACTTATATATAAATATGTTTTCCACATAAACGTCTGAATTTCATGTCGGGTGCATGACATCATATTACAGTGTGTATTTTCGTTAATTTCGTTAATTTTCTATTTAAAGCCCTGCTCCGTTGCTATTCAAATTCTTTTGTGTGTGTGCAACCCATGATTACAATAGGAAACAGTTAACGGCCACGTGCCACACTTTAGCACGCATAACCACAGGTATTTCATATAGAATTTTATATAAAATAGACTCTAGTTTGTCAGGCGCCACTGTTCATAGTCAGGATTTTCATGCTTTTTCAGTGACAGTTCAAGGTTAAAAGGTAGGACGGGAGCAGGGCTTTAAGTCAGTACTGTCAATTGTAATCACACTATGAACAAAATATAATATTTATATTTCATTAAGAGATAATAGGTATGTACATATCTAACTAAAGTCACCCTTCCCCACCCCCATCCCCGCCCCGACTTCTTGGGTTGTCCTCAAATAGACTTTGTAAACTTCATTTATTATATGATAAGGCAAAAGGTGATTTTACCGGCTTTTTCTTTTTTATAGACCAAAATGCGGAGAATGCTTACCCTGCTAAAGTCTTTAAACCAATGTATCGATCCTGTGTCAAACAAACCATCACGTGCCGAACATATCCGGTTAACTAGTGTGATTCTACCACCGCGCGAATAATGATACAAATTGAATTGACAAAGCAAGCGCAAAGATCTAAGAGAGACTGAAATTGATCTGATCATAAAGGTTGATTATTGTTTAAACTGAATTTCTATTATTATTTTACTGAGATGTAAACGACAATCAGAAATGTAAGTACTATTCATGAAAAGATTTATGGATTTAATACAGTATAAGATCATGTAACTTTGGAAACGTTGGCAATATTCTTGTGAGTGGTAGGTCTCTATTCGTGTTTCAAAGACCATATGTATTGACATTTTAATTTATTATACCTTACTTTTATCTACAATGATAAACTCACATTACCCGAGAAAGAAATAGTTTGACATTTAAAAACATTTCAACCTATCTGACATGTGACCAAGCGAAATAGACTGTCAGGTCATGTAATCACGCTGATATTTTGAATGTCTATAAGAGCAATTAACTGCTTCAATTTTTTAGCCAAATGATTGCCTCCCTTGTACAGATATAGTAGTGACGTCACTATTCAGTGTGTACACAGGCGGTTACCACGCTAAAGATGAAACTGTTGAATAAAATTAATTAAAAACATTTTTCAACTTTTTATGTTGTTTAGTATAAAAAAATAAATATCATATGTCAATCAATGTCACACACGCTACCATATGATATTTATATAATATTATGCGTATACAAAATGTATTTTATATTACAGTCCTTTTAAATGTACATCAAACTGCCAACTAGTTAAATATAAAAATAATTGCTATTATAAAAGATAAGATTAATTTTACGCTCAGAGATATGTAGACAAATGAAAAATGACAAAAAGGCATTTTAGATTACCTATGTGTTAGTGAAAAACACTGCACCTTCACGACAACAAAATGATATATGGCCATAAGGATCTAATCACTGCCATAAATGACGAAAATTAGTCTATTTTGTCTCCTATGTAGACTATCCCTGTACATACAACGTACACTGACGAATATCCAAACCAACCTTCGATGCCCGGAGAAATAGGTTATTTAATACCTATACGTACCACCAACAGATCATGTTCGGAATCTACAACTGAAATGCCTGGATCGGATTCGGAGGAAAGTGAAACTCACACGTACTATTTTATAAATGGTATATTAACTGTTAGTTTCCCGCCATGTATTTTTATAACTTAATCCTGTCCAAAAAGTGACGTGTTTATCTTTATAATCACTTGGGTTGCACATGGAACCAGTTAAATCAAAGCCACTGTCTGTCACTTTTAATACGGAATAATAATGATTTAACAATTAATACAGTACTACCGACAAAGAGAATCAACACAATTCGGAAATCACAGTCTCCAAAGAGAGCCTGTTGAAAAGCATATTAATTTACAGCCTTTTGTCTCTTAACACGTTATAGTTGGAACGAATCAAGTAATGCTATACAATGCCCGTAGAGTGTCCTGTTTTACATTATATTAATGGGCTCATATTTACATGAAGATGTTAAGATACCTGGTTCGCTCTATCTAAATAGCTGGACAGCGTATCCATGTAAAATCGAAGAAAAATATTTTAGCAGGTTTTCTATAGTAACATATAATATGTCACGCCATAAGAATTTCAAAGTACCGAAGAAAGCCACCAAATGATCTGTAATATCAATTTGTTACACGTTTAGTTTTTCATATTTTTATATTTATTTTGTTTTTGTGCAGGCAAGGGAAGCACAGAACGAGAAGAAGAAAAAGCGAAAGCGGTGAGTGAGCTTACAATCATTGTGAATATGATATACATTGTCAAAATAATGAATATTTCACGGTGGTTAATCTACCCGGACGTTTTAATCCAATCGGCGTCCCCAGACTGTTTATAATAAAGCGTCAGACTCTGTTTTATTTTTATCAAGCAGAACAATTGACAAGGTGTCGAAAAATGAAGAATATCGACCTAAGCAACTGTTACTTTGACAAATTTGTAAATCCACGGAATAATGACATATATTTGCCGTTTACACATGTCATGATATACCGTCTTAGTTATATAATTAACGTGCGGTTCTCTAAAAAACAAAAGAGGTTTCAGTATTTTTGTCAAGTGTGTCGAGATTTGCCTCCATTGCAACAATACTAGGACAATTTTCAAGTTTTTAGGTACCTTGTGCAATTTGAAATACATGAATAGATGTTTCATGAGTTTGCCACTTTAACTGTGTAAGCTTCCTGTCGGAAATATTTCTTTTGTCGTCGCATAAGGTTTTGGTGGAAAAGGACTAGTTATGAATGTAGGTTTTAGCAAATAGTTTGGTCACAGGACTAATTTGGATCAAATATCACCATAATCTTTGTGATTTTATTTACTTTTCTAAAGAACAATAAGAAAATCTATCTCGAATTTATGCTCGTAGCCACCGTATTTACATAAACACACAAAATACATGGCCTTCTTAATTCTTCAAAAATATTGAAAAACTGCCAATAGTCACAGCATATATACAGTGGTCCTTTTTAGATATCTGCAAATTGCATTTTATTAACAACATTATAAATGCTGACTAAAAATCAAAAGAACAATGGTAGCCTTGCATGATGCAAGAAGAATATTTTCAGTCAAACTCACAATAAAATCTGCTTAATGTGAGACACCGAAATTGACATGTCTGACTCTTGTAGAGCCAGACGATTTATTAAAAGGCACAAATTGATACCAAAAGTTACTAAATATTAAACAGTAAAACTAATACGAGATGTATTCCATGACGTGACATGAAGCTGGATATTATATGAATTAAATGTATATAAGAAAGCATAGAAACTGCGAGCCGGCTGCCCCAACCCTATCTATACCCTCATCTTTTAATCTATTTCTTTTTCTCTTTTTTTGGGAGCGCAAGGGAGGAGGTAGTGGATTTCCAATGCTGCAAACAGAAGGGTGTCCTCACCCCTTAACTTTCTTGGTTTACATTACAATGTACTAACATTACTCTGATTGCGATGTTAAATTGAAATGTACAATGAATAACTTTGCAAAATATGGGAGCAAAAGAACACCAGAATACATATTAATGTGAAAATATAATAGAGGCTACCAAGCAGGTGGGTGGTGGGGAAGGACGAGGAAAGCTAAAGCCCTCGGTAAAAACTTATTTCTTTTGCAAGGGACGCCTTGACATCAAAACGAGGCTGGAATATCAATAAGGTTGGTAGGTCTAAGACTACTAAATGCGTATATAGGTAAAAGGACTTAAAACCACCTGCTCGGTACTACCCTGAATAATATAATACTGACTTAGCAAATATAAACAATTTTATGTCGTTACACTACATAATATATCATTTGATATTTGCTCTCTCTCGCCACTGCAGTTCTATTTATGACACAACAAAGGAAGACAACGCATATGCTGGACTGAACATGTCTGACTCCTGTAGAGCCAGACGATTTATTAAAATGCACAAACTGATACCAAAAGTTACTAAATACTAAACAGTAAAAATAATACGAGATGTATAACATGACGTGACATGAAGCTGGACAAGCCAAAAGTCCAAAATCAGTCCAACCAAAGAGGCGAGAGAGGGCAAGGGAAACAGTGTTTGAAAATAATTTGACTAGGTGTGCTGACTAGAAACCATCATTATGAGAACCAAAATGATATAGCAATAGTAAAAAGATTAGCAGACTATGTTAATAATAAGTAACAAGTGCTCTGCACACACTGGAATAAAGAATGCATATACCTATGTGAGAGGTGCATAACAATGATACATAAGAACGAAAGTCGTAAATATAGATACTGAAAAAAACAAATACAAGTGCCGACATTGCTGTCCTGTGTGACCACACCCCAATGATCACGGTTAACAAGCAATCAACTTACTATAAACACAATTGTACTCAGATCGTAATAAATGAATTGCATAAGGTACAAAGTAATATATACAAATACAAATACATGGCATTTATATAGCGCAAAAATTATAAAATATTCTATTGCGCTTTACAATTACATAACACACATTTAACATATATACATACAAAATATGAACAGGATTCTAGAACTTAGCTTTTAAAGATTTGGACATATATAAATACTATTTTACACCACTTCTGAATATTTTGTATTTTAACAAGACTACACTCATTGTTCATAAAACTGCCTAAATAAATGTGTTTTCAGTTTTGATCTAAAGCTGGCTTCAGACTGAATGTTTTTCAGATAGCTAGGCAGATCGTTCCACCATTTGGGACCAACGACTGCCATAGATCTGTCTGCTAGTTTTGTTCGCCGTCTAGGGATGTTAAAGTTAGTGTCACTTTGTGAGCGAAGTCTGTATCGTTGTCGAGTAGGTACAAACATTTCCCTCAGATATACTGGAGCTGTACCATTGATGACACGGAAGACTATTACTAAAACTTTGAACATGACTCTAGCCTTAACTGGAAGCCAGTGTAATTCTTTCAGAAGTTCGGTACTTGGTTTTTCATAGGAAGCATTCTTGACTACTCTAGCGGCATGATTTTGGACTCACTGTAGTTTATTGATTTGGTATGCTGGAATTTCTGTAAATAAACTGTTGCAGAAGTCAATGTGAGAATGAACCAATCCATGCACTAATGATTCAGTTGACTTCTGTGTGAGATGTTTCCGTATAGCCCTAAGGTTTCGTAACTGTACATGAGCTATCTGACTCTTTTTCTGAATGTGATGGTCAAAGTTGAGTGTATTGGTCATAGTTACACCTAGGTCTCTGACGTGATCGACGCATTTTACGTCACACCCACCAACGTTTACACTTGTGATGTCCAATTTCGCTTACTGTTGTCTTGTTCCATACATAATAATTTCAGTTTTAGACTGATTCATTTTCAGTTTGAAGGTTGTCATCCATTTTATGATTTCATTTAGACAACTGTCGAGTTGTTGAAGAACAGTTGTCTCATTTTGAGAATTTCCCGCTTGAATTTTTAACGCAATCTTGTGGTCGTCCGCGTATCCATAGAGATCAGCTGGATATTTCTGCACCACTCGGATATCACATAAGATGCAAGGTTTACAGTAGCTATACAACATATGTGATGTGACAAAGATAACAGCTGAGCAAACATTGATAGTTCATTTTGGCAATAAATTCATCAGGGTACATATGCGACCCGTAATACAATCCTTACTAAAGTTTTCTGTCAGTACAAACCTGATGTTCACTTGCAAACAAACAACGTAAAACTTGTTCACATGAACAACGATAAGGTATGATTGGTTAAAGTACAGTTTGTATCGGCAATAACATGACATGGCACAAATTAAATTTGATAAACTGCAAACCAGAAATATGAGGTCATTAAAAGCGTATATGAATTAACTGACTACAGAAGATGGTCAATAATAACATAGGAACAGTTTACTGATAAAACAAAAGATTGCGGTACTAGTCAAATTTAAGTAAAAATGTGAAAACTTTTACAACTACCAGTGTTTATAGTTACTTCGTGCACAGTGATAAACATACAAAAGTAAATCGATAAAGGAAGTCTACGGGTTAGTATCTAAACATTGAAATACAGATTCTTATCTGATAATTGCAAGACCTGTACTTTTTGTGATGTTACTGAAACCATATAACGTTGTTTTTTGTTTGTTTGTTTTTTGTTTTTTTTTTTTTTTTTTTTTTTTTTTTTTTTTTAAAAAGTATAAAAATAACACCCGATATGTTATGTTAACTGTATGATAAATATGTATTATACATATCGACGGGCTAAAATTGTCATTTCCGTTCCAGAACATATAACTGATCTGATAAATGTATCATAGCTGCATAACAAACAACCCGATATGTTACCCATAACTGAAATACATTACACATATCCTGTATAGTTTACACACCAATTTGCTATCTGTATCCTACTTGTATACTTAAATCCCAAGCTGAATTTCATAGCATACATTCAAATTTGTTATTTTATATGATATCCCATACAAATTTTTTTTAGATTTTGAAAAACTCTTTCATAGAATTTTTTCCTGTTTTTCTTGTGTAAAGATAATTCTATTGTAAGCATAAAAATGGCTAAAATGTATGTGTCACCAGGCTAAATTTTATGTTAAGACCGCTAGAATACAACACCTGTTCGGGCGGAAATGGTGCGAACCTGGCCAAATTGATTACATGTATGTCTGCTAAAAGTTAAAACAAAGTTTTCAAAAATCTTAATTCTTTCTATAATTGAATACTAAATTATCTGAAAGGTGATATGGTCTTATCAGTACTAAATCAGTTATCTTATAATTTATGAACAACACTGTCTTTGTACTAAAATGCGATGTGAAAACACAACCACAAAAATAACAAGATAACTGTCAGGCATGATACTTGTCAATACAACATAAACCAGTATCAAAATTTGATTACTGATAAAACTTATCAAAAATGTTATTTTATTCAAGATTCCTCATATTTAAGATTGTCTGTAACATGTTTCAACAAATGTTGACTTCAGTTCAGTTTTCCACAGAAAGTATCGGCTGCGGAGAAAGATGCGCATAAAAACTATAGGAATTCCCTTTAAACAAAACAAAACAAAATTAAGAGCAATCTATATTAAATTTTGCATGTTTAATTTAATAATTTAGTAATGTACAAAAGTAACAATCATTTATTAACGCGGTCAAAGTAAAAAAAAATATTCATTTATTAATTTATTCATGTGTTCATCTTTTAAAGCTAAAAAAATGCGTATAATTATAACCTTCAAATTATTCTGTTAATAATTGCTTTATTACGGTAGCAATTTCTTCTTTAGTAGAGAATTTAGGCTGCATTCTAAAAAAGCAGTAGAATCATCCTAAGGGATGTGAAAATGATGCTTATATCACATGTAGCATACCACAGGCTAAGTTAAAAGCAGTCAGGCTAATGCAGCAAGACTAAAAGAGATTGTAAAGGTACTATATCCAGGAGGATGCAGACGATCTTTTTGTGAAAGGGACTCCCCTAACACCTTAAAAATATTTTCATTGGGCTTATGTACCAAATACTATTAATGTGTTTTGACATCTGGGAGTAAGATGCACTGCATCTCAAGAGAAACAAACTTGCAGGTAAAAAGAGATAATCAAGGTTCGAATGTAAGTACCTGTAACCATCATCAATTAATATGTAACATTAAATGCTAGTTTGTAAGTGTTGAAATACTTCAACGCCGACTTTGGCTTACTTTGTATTAACTTACACCAGATGACATTTTGTTGTTGTTGTTATAATTGAGAAATGGGTTTTGAGCCAGTATTATATTGCTAGTAACCTTTTCTTAATATGATGGCTTTAAAGTGTTTGTCAACAAAGGCGTTTCTCGAATGAAAGGAAATGAGTAGTTTTGGGCCAGCATAATTGTTTACATTGACTATTCCACTTGGTAAAAACCAATAACATAGGATGTCGTTTTCAACTGCCTTAGTTGAGCTGAACGTCTCTGTGTGTTGTGTCTTTGTTTACATGTTTGAACAAATTTTAGTGAATCGGTAGTTATCGTAGTTTATTCAATGTGTTATTTTAACAAATTGATGTCTTGTTTGACCATCTAGTAATTATGTTAAGACAAATCCTAATTCTAAAGGCTGATTTTTATGCGCAAGGTAATTAATTGTAGGGATTGCTCTCAGAATTGAGAATTTCTTAATCATCATCAGAATTAGAATCTGAGATAATTTACATTTTCTAATGCATGTACACAGATAGCGAATCTATAGATATGAAAGTGCAACTACATTTTTCCATTTTTATTTCCTGGCGTAAATGCTATTTTCTCCTGTGGGTGCCCTCCGATGTCTGCTGAACTGCTCCAGTGTGCGTAATCTTGCCAACTGACTTGAAAAGGTACGTCAGCAAAGTCTTAAAGAAACGTCTTTACACTGTGGCCCTTCTTCATAAAAGTTAAGATCTTTCACTTTTCATGTTAGTCATCTTATAAGAAATTCTGGTCTTCTGTTCATTTATACGATCGTGTGTTTACTTTTCACTTGGTGTGTTTCGCGCCAGTTAATGCAATTGCTGGACTGGATTTAAAGAGCCGTGCTGAAATGTAAACTTAGACCACGAGCATATGGTACTTACATATTAGTATGATGTTTTAAAACACAAGACTTACAGGCTGTTCTTGAACTGAATTCAGCCTTTCAAATGACTAAAATGAATGCGCAGGTTAGTCTTAAGAGTGAAACCTGTCAAATAAATAGTAGCTGTATTTCCTCTCGTTATAAGCAGCCATGTACTATCCAAGTATGTATAAACTATAGCAGGAAAAAAGTACAGTTCCTATCACTGAACAAAAGCACTTATTTCCGGTATCAGTTGAATGGTACTGAAAAATATTATGCAGGGCAACAGAAGGTTTTATATTAAAATATTGTAAAAATATATATTATCAGAAAGTATTATTAAAGATGGCTAAAACACCATGACCAAATGTATGGTGGACTAATACAATCCACAGTACTAAAATCAGAAAATACAAAGTTACGTCCATATCCTGTTATAGATAAATAATGAGCCAATTTACGTCTACATTGATACAAAACAAATATAAAGAAATGTAAAGTTAAAAAAAAAAACAAGTACAGTAGAATTAAAAATTGTTATTCAAACAAAAGCTGAACCAACGCATCACAAGTAACAAGTGTAACTGCAGATGGACATTGCATATGGCGAAATCAGCAAGAAACAAAGTACCGACAAAGTCTGTACTATAAAGTGCAACAATGATATGTCACAACAAATAAAATGTTATACAAAGCTTGTGTTTATTCTAAAAATTATTATTTCGTAGTTCGTTCAATTTCAACACCACTTACGGAATACAATGTAGAAGAAAATTCATTTGGACAAGCCGGGTGGAAAAGACTATATTTAAAATGTACATAAAGTAATTTTGAAAGTACTTCAGTAAAATGACCTCAGTTCACTTTAATCGATTTTATGTCTCTTCTCACAATCCGCAACATCTGACGAGACTGAAATCATAAGTAGTCCTGTTCAATGGTCATAAAGAGTCCTTCGCCACGGAAACTTTAGTGTTCATTATTTTGTGGTAAACGTGAGCTTACCGACTGTTTTCATGTCTATACATTAATTTCAATACAAATTTGCAATACAGTCTTTTCATAATATCCATCTCCGAATGTTCATGGTTCATTAAGATTGGTCAGGATTTTTGATATATTTCCAGTACAATGCGTTTCCTCTGTACACAAAAACTCCTCAATGTGTCTTGACTACGACACTGCGTTCCTGTAGACATACCACTGTGACATTCCGTCAGACATTTACATGGAGAACACCACATACATTCATTGCTATAAACAATTATTTAGAGCAAATCTGTCAAATAATTACGATTAAATTCAAAAAAGGTCCTTCGCCAGATCATAAAAAGTCGGGGGACGCTGATTTGATAAAAAAAGAGTCCGAGTAGGTTACCCACCGTGTAATTTTGGCCATTTAGTTATGTACATCCATAATCAAAAGACTTAATGAAAATGGAACGTGACAGAAACAAGAACGAAACAACTTGCATCAATTGAAAGAAACGCTTGTAGAAAGGTATCGAGACCCGAATTTATTGCAGAAGAACAGTTTCAGTACAAACAGAAAAGGGACAAGGTAAGAAGATTCAAAATTGCCACAAAAACATTTACAAAATATTGAAGTTAAGACCGTTTGAAGGGAATAAAGAAAATTAGAATATAAACTCTCGCAAACAAAGATAGAATACAACGTAAGGTTTCTTAGTGCAAGAATTACATGTATCACACAATGATGGATTACATATCCTAATGTACTGTATGTATTACACAATGTTGGCCTCAATGTAACCTCTATGAACGTGACTGATATACGAGTGCTTGTCTGGACGACTAGTATAAACAAGCTTGTAGAGCCTGAATAAAGGGTCTTAGTAGAACCGAACAGGGTCGTTTTGTAACACTGCTGCCCGTGACCGGGATATGATGTTCAAGACAGGTTGGTATCTCTTTTTTGCTTGTAGTAAAACTTTAAGATGGACATTTTTGATCACGGATAGATCTTTTCTTTTGTAGTCAATATGCTTCGGGAATGATTTTTTTTTTTCAAAATATATTTTTTTGTTTTCTTTTTTATCAATGTTTGGTCTCTCTACATTCCAAATTCCTCGGTTAAGATGTTCTGACTAATGTAATATTTTATTGTGTTATATTGAGATTTTCAGGTATGCGATTAACAAGACAGTTTAGTGTTTCATTTTTCTTTCTGAAATGTATTTCAGATATTGCATTTATCTATTAATTGTTTATATTTTTATCAAAATTCATCTCATCTTCTACGTTCAATTTAGGCTTATCCCTGATGTTTTTGTTTTCTTTTTCCTCTGTAATATCTATTTCAAGTTTACGCTGTGCTGTGTAAATTTCTACAATGTGTTTAGCTTTAGTTTTCATTTTAACATTCAAACTTGGATTTCTCTTAACGGGTCACATTTTTTTCTAATTATTCCTGTCATCACCTAATGGTTTCGGTTGTAATGGGCAGAATTGCTGGTCAAGCCAATTGATTCATGTTTAATTAATTTTGATAGCGCAATAGCATATACAAAATTCTCTAAGAAAGATGTCTACGGTTGTATGCACAATCGCATGTGACACTAATCATAATTCTATATCTATTTTATTTATCCAATCGTGAACGTTTATTTGCAACACGTGACCGTACAATATATTACCGTATTGGACGCACGTGACTACAAAAAGCTTGTTTTTTGCTCCAGATTTGGAATGTTCAA
The DNA here is from genome assembly GCF_021730395.1 of Mercenaria mercenaria. Lineage (NCBI taxonomy): Eukaryota > Metazoa > Mollusca > Bivalvia > Venerida > Veneridae > Mercenaria > Mercenaria mercenaria. The sequence goes on from NC_069365.1 coordinate 17,462,008, forward strand.
CAGTCCCATGTTAAACATAAGATAAAGCCCGAAACGCGTGAAAATGTTACGAATGTAAATCCGGTGAAGTAGGCGCTCTATGTACAGAGATTAATTGTGCGCCTTGAAATCAGAAAAAGCAGAAACACGATATACAGTGAATCATCTTCAATTTAAACTAAAAAATAGATATAGAATAAAAAGCATTGTACTGGTCAATACGAGATATATTTGGGCACGTACTCAGCTATGCTTTTCTCAGCTGGGTACTCGTCCAAATTTATCTCCGTATTGTACAGAACACTGTTAAATAACCTAATAATATTCTTTGGTAAAGTCAACCACAAGAAAGGTCAGAGCTTTTTTTGTTATCTTTGGAGTCATTAATAATATAGGGACGTTTTCTTTCTTCTTGTGAGAAGTGCCAGGAATAGTTTTGCTTAGGGGGCGTTGGCAGTGTTGCATTTTCCATTACCGCTCATGAACAGAGTCAATCAAACCGAGTCTGCAATTTGCACTGTTTGCTTTGTTCTCGGTGCTTCCGAGGGATCTACTTTTCAGATTTTATTTACTTCGCAACAGCGGGTGTTAAGTGTTGTGTAGCGGCTGTAAAAAGTCGCCCCGACTTCATCCCAGTGTTGCTATATTTTCTGGTCCTTCGGGATCATTGGTTTTAACCCATTTAGATTTGAAGATTGAATACTGTTTAAGTTAAATCTTCCTAAACTGTTTGGGCCTATTAGAACGTTTCCTTTCATATATAAACACCCACCGGCCAGCAAATAGATTGGCATGGTTCTTACCCACCAGACCAAGTACATGCATTTCAACAGTTGGTTTACGATTCTTGGACTGTACCTGTATACATTAATGTAGATTTTTAATAGAACTCCGTTTAAACGAATGGTACAGGACCAAAGGTAATAAGTTGAGTCCTTTGATTCTGTGGGATTATCTTACTTTACGTATTTTGTCGCGACCGTAAATAGTATTCCCGTACTTGTATTTAGTGTTTTGAATTTTCTGTGGGTGTTTGGGGATCATCAAGTCTATTTAATGTAAATGTTTGATAACAATCCGCGAAAGTCTATGCATGGAGTGCGTGAGTGGTCCACGGGTATTCCGAACCAGTTCTTAGTATATTAGAATGAAATTAATTCTTTAATATTCTATTTCGTTTTCTAATGCTTGTGAATTGACCACTAACTTTCTAATAATTTAAAAAATACATTATCTGATTTATGAAATATTGTTTATTTTGTCTAAAAGCTATTTTTTTCTGATTTCAATAGACCCAACTATTCCTGCTAATATTCCGAACTACAGTTGCTGTTAATCATTTCCGGTTGTAGATCTTTCTGACACTACTTTAGTGAAAAAGATAGTGTACACACAAATAAAAAGATAATGAGTTTAAACAAGGTCAAAATGAACGCTTTATTGTTTCATTGGTATAGTTTCAACATTAAAAATAAAGCATTATTCAATGTAACACACAGTAGAATTTAAAATGATTCAAACTAAATACTAATTAGACATTTGCAAATGGATGGGATAATACTGAATGATGAAAGAGAATTGAGGCAGATTATATGGGTAAAAATGTACGGAAAAAGTATGGTGATTTGGAATAACTTATTTAACGATATATTGTTAACATTAAGACTTTTATTACATACATTTCAACATGTATAAATTTATAGTATAACAGGTATATAACGTATTTATCCATATACTTTTATTTGAAATGGGCACGGGACTTGTACGAGACATTTTGCACTGGAAACCCCACTAGCTCATTGAAAAATGTTTATTGCTTGAAAAATAGATAAATATTATGACCTTTATGGTTGGTAAAATATGCAAAGATAGCTATTTTCTAATTTTTGATGGAGTATATGTTACTATCAGCCTTTAGAGTGTCCCGTATTTTAGATTGATTCGGAATGTCCGGGTAGACTTTATTGCAGATTTCATTAACCGAGCCTTCTATAAAATTCTTTGAACCGTTCTTTAATTTTAAATAATCTTTTATTTTAATTTATCCTAGGACATTCGGCCTCTGCTTCCTTCCTCCTCATTTCTCGCAATCTGTTCCAACTATATCAAATTCATGCATCGTTATTTGCTCACCTGAGCACACTATTGCCTGTGCCCGTCGTCTTCTATTGTTTGTCCTGCGTCGTCACCAATTTAACTGTTATCACACTAGATGTCACAATTTCAGCCCAATTCTATACACTTCACCAGAAGGTTACCCTTAATACAATATCGAAACAGTTTGTTACTGGGACTTCTGGGGTCAAAGACCTGATAACAAGGTAAATATATAGGAAAACCTCTAGAGACCGCATTTTCTACCTAAATTTTGTAAAGCTATGTTGAAACGTTCACCTCTATGAAATCTAGGTCTGTTTGGATACTCGGTTATATGAGGTCCTTAACTAACTCGCCAGGTCTAATTATAGAAAAAACCTTGTTGACACTTTAGAGGCCACATTTTCTACTTGTTTGAGATACGCATTTGTCGCAATGTTTGTCTCAATTAAGTATAGAACAAGAACATGAAGTATAGGAAGAAATAAATTTGGGGACCTCCGTGGTAAAAGTTTCTGATTTCTCTTGTCCCTCACCGATGTGCGTTCGATTCTAATTTGGGCGTAAAATTTTTCATAAAAGGAAGACATCTAGAAGGATAAGTCCAGGTACTCGCCCGTGATGAAAATTTATCCGGAGGGACGCCTGGGGTCTTCATCTACTATGAAAATCAGGAAAGTCGCAATATGACCTATCAATGTGTTAAGGACGCTCGCTACAGTTTCGTAATTTTTTTCTCAATAATATATTTTGATGAAATGTTTTGTATTAAAAGATCCTGTTATGATGTATTGAAAAATGAAATAAAAATACTAGGTCACCAGCTTTGTTTCAATTTAATTTGCCCCTAGATACGGTGCTATTTTAAACATTTTTCAAAATTTCTGTAATCATAAAATATATTTCAGTAAAGTACAATAATCAGCATAAATTTGATTATTTAAGCATTTTTATAACGGAAAACAATATATTTATTTGTAACATGCTCAGAGAAATCAAAAGAACATGATTTTGTAAAGAAAGGAATACTTGTTCAGCAGACCCAAGGGCTATTTTGCATATTTTTGTCAGTTTTAAGTTGGTACTTCTGCTATTTAATCGAGTTTCACATAATAGAATTTAATCAAACTCTGCACATAACTTTGGTTATGTCTACCTAATCTAAAACAAAAAGAAAATTGATAGGTCACCATATTAGATTTCGCTTAAATCAAATTACAACGAGGTGGGGTGTGGCGGTCATTTATACAACGCAGCTTGGCACGAAATACTCTTTCAGTGTTTGAGCAAATGACTTAGAAATATATATATAAAATTATCAAACGGCAGATTTCTTAATAAGCGGATTTTCTTTTCTGAAGCATTTAAATGGCATAGAACGATGAAAGTTTCCGCTCTTTTTTTTTAACAAAACCTATAGTTTACGAATGTACGGTACGGGTACGGTACGGGATTAGAAACAGCTGTGACTCAATGCAGAGTTTGAGCGCTGGTATAAATAACAGACTCCAGTATATGTCGGATTGAAGCAATTTGAACTAAAAGTACTTTAAATGTATATATTTTGTAACCAAGGTGATACTTACCCTAACCTTTAGTCAGTATATTATACATTTAGTACATTAAATGCATGCGAACATACAATAATTTGCGAATTTTTGCCGTACGCGACATTAGATAATCACCTCCGGGCATGCGCAGAAGACCGCACCAGCTCTGCAGTTAGCTACATCGATTAGAAACACAACCAAATTGGCACGGTGTTGGGGTAAATATCGACCCTTCCGGGAAAACTGTAGCGAGTGCCTTTAATATGACTTTTAACCCATCAAAAAATATTTAATTTCAAAAGCTAGGTCAATGACTTCACTTCTGTTTATAACATAGAGACAACATTTTGTCCCCCGCCTTTTTCGAAATAAAAAGACATAGATAGAGTCTGTTTTCCTTCCTTCCTTTCGTCCGTAACAGTTTTTGTCCGGTCCATAACTCCATAACTCTGCCATCTATGAAGGGATTTTGAAATAAAGTAGCATATATGTTTCCCATAATTAGATGATATGCACAAGACTTAGACTCTTACCTTCAAGGTCAATATCACACTTAGAGTTCAAAGGTTAACAGGGTCTGTTTCGTGTACGGTCAACAACTCTGCCCTCCATGAAGGGTTTTTTAAACAACTGTGCATAAATGTTTACCATAATAAGACGATGTGTCATGCACAAGACCAGTCCCCTAGACCCAAATGTCATACTTTGAAGTTAAAGGTCTATTAAGTGTCCGGTTTATAACTCTGATTTTAAATTACTTACTGCAAATAGCAACGAGTCATGCGCAAGTTTAAGGCCCTAACTTCCAAGTCAATGTCACACGTAGAGGCCAAATGTCAGATACAATAATATGTGTGTGTGTGTGTGTGTGTGTGTGTGTGTGTGTGTGTGTGTGTGTTCGGGTTTAACGTCTTTTTCAACATTTTTCCAGTCATATAAACGACGGTGTCTACTTGTAGACACGTGGCATGATACCCCACCCAGTCACATTATACTGACACCGGGCTGACCAGTCCTAGCACTATCCTCTTAATGCTGAGCGCCAAGCGAGGAAGCTACTAGTACCATTTTTACGTCTTTGGTATGACGCGGCCGGGGATCGAACCCACGACCTCCCGCACTCGAAGCGGACGCTCTACCTCTAGGCTACCGAGGCGGTGATACAATAATGACTCTGTCCGAAACATTTCTTCTTCCTGTCACTTAAAAGACATTTAAAATTAAAAACGTTTCACCGAGAGATTTTTTTGAATTTTATCACTTTTGGGGAAATAAGCGGTATTGAAGTAAACATTGACGCCTATGAGAAATATATAATTTCTTTGATTATGAGAATCTGAGGATTATGAGAATCTGAGCTTGAGTTTTGAGAACATTTTGCGGTAGAAAGCTGCATTATATGATTCTGATACAAATATCAAAAAGAAATCTAGAATTCCCCGTAGGGAAAAGGAGAAAAAAAATTGTTCTAGTTTTCAAGGGAGATAACTCAAGAAAAACCAAAATTATCAGGGGAGGTAAACTAAAGGATTCACTTTTATGTTACAAAAAGCTAGACAAAGATACAAGATGATCTTTTGCGCATTTTATTCAGTCGTGTCACAGACTTTTAAAGTTGAGAAATATTGCCCTCTTAATGTATGATGTTTTTGCCCGTTAATACATGCCAGGATCCACTTAAAGACATATTACATACTTTTAATACAATAACACATTTTTGTCGCTTACAGTTTTTTCTTATCTATTCAAGTCACTAATTAGACTAATAGTAGTTGAGCTTGCTCAAAGATAGATGATTTTAATGACAGAAACCTTCATATCACCAAGAAATTGTTACAACAGGGTTACTGTTATCATAAGCTACGGAAAGCTTCTAGTAAATTTTACTACAGATCGTCGGAACTGTTAGAAAAATACAATACGCCCCTTAAAACACTTTTAAAACTTGGACTTACACACCGGAATACTATGGAGATGTAGTTTATAAAATTCGGAAAAGTAAACATACCCCTTATTTTAATCAAATATTGGTTAAAAGTTTATCAAAAGAGGATACGATGCAAAAATTGTGAGGCACAGTGCATGTTAAGTGATTGACCCCTCTACAGTTAATTGCTACGCTTTCCTATTCGATGGTGCGATGACTAATAGAGTGTAAGACTCCATGGTGCTTTTCTCCTACATCCTACATACAACGGAAGGAGGGAGTCGTGCCCTTAAAAGTTAGGCTCTTGTTGCTCTGACTTCTGACAAGTTGTTGAGTACATGGGTGTAAACATACCTTAAGTTTACCTAAGTTTTATGTTTTGCTTTATTTATCTGTTATATTTGCACTAATGTTAGAGCCTTTCTGAGCGGGGATTTAATTTACATTGTGTTGTTTAACTTGTTCAAAATAGGGTAAGTGCGAGGTTGGCATGCCCTAAACGCGTTTAAACCCCCATTTTCCTTTATACAGGTTACTGACCGTTCCAAGGCGGTGCCCCTATTTTCAACTGGTTGTTTTGTCTGTCTTGTATTGTCTGTTGCGTATGTTTTCTTGTTTGTTGTGAGCGTTTTTCTCTCCGCCTTACTCCTCTTATTGTCCGCTCCTTTCACTTCCTTTTACGCTACTTTTTGCATCTCCTCCCCCTTTTCTTTTAGTAAGTTTTCGTGCCTCCTCTTTGTTTTGGCAGCCGAATGCTAAGACGTTACTTGATTGTTTTTTTTCTACTTGTGTGGGTGTGTTTGCATGCTTGTGAATCTATAACGGTGCCCTACTGTTTCCTAACGTGTTGGTTGTTCGTTTTTCTATGTTATTCAGATAATCGTAGTTGTGTGTTTATCTTTGGTACATGAGTTTCTGCTCTATTGTGGTTTACGTTGTAGTGCGACTGTTTCTAAAGAACATGGCATTCCCTTGTATATTCGTCCTTGTTTAACTTTCCCATTCGGGTTCCTCCCCCGCCCCCACGACCCCCGACCCCATTTCGCCCTTTACTATTTCCTTCCCATCCATCAATATTTAGCATGAATTAATATGTACTTGTTGCATGATTGAAGCAACCCGTCTGAAATATTTTTCCATTACAGCTTCTTTTTGTTGTTGACAAATGCGTGGCTCTAGGGCTTTGTTTTTGGTTCTCTGTGCTTCCGAGAAATCTACCCTTACCTATTATCTTTTGTAATGTACTATTGCCCCTGGTTTCTTAAAAAAATATCTTATTAAGTAGATTTTCATAGTTTGGAATTTAACCATTTTGAAAAGCTTTTTGCAAACAAGTTTAATAATCGCTGCAAACAAAAAATTTGCCTGTACTCTTTACTAGTAATTCTAAATTTACCTTATCTGGGCATGGGGATTTGGTTTATTTTAGCTTTTGTACATGCTACTTCTTTTTATTGTCTAACTAGTCCATGGTTAAAAAAATCATCTCCCATTTATCAGCCAAAATTTTATAGATTCTCAAAATGTTAACTTTGGCCTTTTTGAAGTGTTCACCAAGATGTTCACTTTTATCTTTGTAGTTTTCTGAGATGTTTCCTTTGAAGTCTACATTTAACTCTTCTTTCTGAGTATGGGTTTATCAAATACATGTACATGTTAAGCATTTGAATCTTTATATTTCAATGTATGAAAGATCTTGAGCTGTATGTCTGTAATTGAGATTACATGATGCATATATCTTTTTTGTTTATATTACTAGTATAGGATAGAACTTTGATATCTTAAGATATTTCATGGCAAACATCTATACCTCTTTTAAACATACGTGAAAGGAAGCACATTATCGGTCAATATATTTTCATGGATGATGACATGTATTGTTTTAAGAACAATTATCTGTATATATGGTTTAAATCCATACTTTTAAGTATCAAATCGTTCAATAAATTAGTAGTTTTCTAAAACCATCATCTATATGTGAAAGCAGCAAATATTTCAGTTTAGGAAACATATTGCGGAATACATAAAAGTGTTTTTGCTCTATACCTCTATTTATTTTCAATACTAAAAGGTGGAAATACATTTATTAAGGCTATATATTTTCATAATAGTAGAACCATTCGTTCGTCAGACACTGTGCTAAAATTATTTTTGCAATATTTTATTTAGTAGATAAAATAATACAGATAGAAGGAACAAATTATGTAACAATTTTAATTTTTTATTAGTGTGTTTAAAAAAGCTAAATATTACATGCTAAAATTGTGTTTAATTTAAGCCTCCTGTGTAAAAAAAAAATACATAGATGCCATCAATTAACATTTCAGTGTGAAAAGGATTGCAGTGAGAATGTTACTTATGAACAAAATGCCTGCGTTAATGCTACAGTTCAAGAGTCTGGTGTCCCACCGACGCAGGACATAACTGAAGATACTAATACCACCAACAAAGAGGTAAAAAGCTTACTTTTAAAAGCAGTTCTGCACAATGTAGTTAATAACAATTTAGGATGGTTTATGCTATTGTATCGTTGATTGATTTGAGAAAATGATCTCGGGACATTTTTTCTTAATTCATTCATTTAGTTTGACATTTATAAAGGATTATTTTCCCGATTATTGCTAATTCCAGAATTGAATTATTATATATCGGAAATGTATTTATGTATTGTCCAAGGTTGGGGTGTAATATCAAGCTAGGTCGAACTCGTATGGGAAGAGGGAAAAACAACACATATTAGTTTTGAATGAAAAATGGGCATTTATTCAAAATGCCATAAAAATACGTAATATAACAATTATATACATAACCTAACATTGTAATATAAAATGACCCGAATAAACATAACTGGGTGGCAAAAAACCGCCACCCACACAACTACATGTAATACATAAAATACAAAATAATAGTAAAGGTTGTAGAATAGGTACTGGCCTTTGGGTTAAATAATGAAAACAAAATATATTGAGCGAGAAACACTTTGTGACTAATGATAATGACTTAGAATAATACATCAAAGTTTTTAAAACGACCCTGACCTTGGACTATAAACTTTGGGTAGGCGGAGTTGGAGGAGGTGGTTTAAAATTTAGAAATGGCGAGGGGACTGCCCACGCCAAATAAATTAGCAATAATGGCCGGTACATCTCACGATTGGTCCAGAGACATCACGTGATGAAACTATTGACGATGATTGGTTAACGTCATAATTTATGTTGGCAGATAAAAACCCGTTGTGTACCGGACAACAGTACTGAAGAGGACTGTGTCCAATGACATAAAATATTTTATGTGCGCATAAAATTTAATTTATGTATTGTCCAAGGTTGGGGTGTAATATCAAGCTAGGTCGAAGTCGTATGGGAAGAGGGAAAAACAACACATATTAGTTTTGAATGAAAAATGGGCATTTATTCAAAATGCCATAAAAATACGTAATATAACAATTATATACATAACCTAACATTGTAATATAAAATGACCCGAATAAACATAACTGGGTGGCAAAAAACCGCCAAAAGGAGAAACCGCCGCCCAGTGAGACCAGATTGTGTTACGAGCTCGACTTAACCCTTGAACTAAGAAAGGAGTAGAGCTGAGTAAATATATAGAACAATTTTAGAAAATTTCTTACATTGCAATAAATCCTAAACATAGCATGAACCTATAAAAATGTGCAAGGTAGCTTCAAACAAAATAAATGGAGTGACAAGCATATCCATGTCTGCGGCCTTGAACCGTCAGCCATTAACACGTGACCTCCGTATAAATGTGATTACATACAACAATATCTGCGGCCTTAAACCGTCAGCAATTCAAAAATGTAAGATCATTATAAATACAAGGTAAAAAACACTAACTGCGGCCTAAAACCGACAGCAATTCCAAATTATGGTATCAAATATGAATGTAACGTCATCAAACATAACTGCGGCCTTGAACCGTCAACAAATTAAACACATGTCTTTCATATAACTGGATGTCAAAACAACCCTGTCTGCGGCCTTGAACCGTCAGCCATTCACGCACGTGACTTCCGTTTACATGTACTGTCATAAAACAATATCAGCGGCTTTTAACCGTGAACAGTTCAAAAAACAAAGGTGACATCATTATAAATTTAACGTCATAAAACATTAACTGCGACCTTGAATCGTCAGCAATTCACAAATGAGACGGAACATGAATGTAACAGTAACAGTAACAGGGTAACAGTGCCTGCTGTAAAAAACCATTAGCAATTCAAAATGAGACGGAAAATAAATGACATAAAATATACATTGTCTGCGGCCTTGAACCGTCAGAATATGAAAATTGAGACAGAAAATAAATGGATTGTCATATATCACGGTATCTGTTGCGTTAAAGAGTCAACCACAAAAATTTGACTAGAATAAGGATAGGTCATGGCACTCAGTTTGCTAGCGTAAACAGGGTGTTGTTCAAAAACATGATCTGCTGCCTTGAACCGACAGATCAAACTCGAAATTAAGTTTTGTGATGCACTTGTTGTTTCATAATTCACTGTGTATTGGAAGAGCAGTAGGACGGACGTATTTTAGGTAAGCTGAGGATTTCCAACGTCCCAGTTTTTGTATTTGGGATGCAGACATTTTTGATTGGTGAGCATGGGTAGCTCCACCAATCCGAAAAGAATGGGAGGTGAATAGTTTCGGGTCCATATTATTAGCCAGCACACAAGCCCGTAACACTGATCGGAAGTAAAAGGTTGTGACAGGTTGACTTTTACTATCTCTGAAAAGTTGACCATTACCCGGTGGAGCTGCTTTTAAGTATCTAATAAGGGCATGAACTGGACATAAACTTTTTCTTGGTTGGCGTGCAATAGGAATTATTGATGACTGCCCTTGTGAATGTTTGTAGCTGCGTATGGTAACCGAAACTGAAGAAACCTTTGACTTGTGGTGTTTGAAAGAAATGTCTTCTCGTTTAATAACATTTTGAGAACCTTTAGATGAATGTGCTATTTCGCCCACACGAAATAGACCAAAAAATGCCAGGAGAAACATAGCACGCATAAGCAAACGTGTATAACGATCAGCAACAATGTACTTGAGAGTTTTCACTATGTTCTGGATATGGGCGATGGTAAATGGACGTCGTTTGTCAGACACTTTATGACGTCTAATACTATGCAAGATTTTTTTGACAACAAAGGAATCCAAAGGGGTGACCATCCCATGGAGTTTATGTATGTAGTTAATAGCCGAGTTGTATGAGGTGATAGTGGATGCCTTGAGATTGCGACTGTGACAGACTGCAATAAACTGAGCGAGCTGTTCTGAGGAAACCGGTAACAATGGTGTATTAGGATAGTATGTATCGTGAAAATTCTTGTAATGTCTCATAGCATTTTTGTAACTGCATTTGGTAGAAGGAGCTAGGGCTGTGTCAAGAAGATTGTAAACTGCCCGGTTCAATGAAGTGTGAGCAAGTCTTCCGGAACCAACGTTGGAGCTTTGTCCATATGTAAAGCTAGAGCCTGAAATTTCCTGACCAGTAAACGAGAAAGAAGGTCCGGTAAAAGGTTGTATTTACCCGGGATATGTTCCGCCCGTAAGAGTATATTATACTTCATACTAGCTAATACTAAACGGCGAACCAGAGCCATAATTACAGTTACTTTGCATGTCTGTCTATTGATAATATGCACCACTGCTGCATTATCAGTGTGAATAACAATGCACTGATTTTTCATTTCTGTACCCCATATCTCAAGGGACAAGACAGTAGGAAGAAGTTCTTTGAATGTAATGTCGTAGGCTGACCAAGGCTTAGGCCATGTGCCATAAAACCAATGTGACTGCAATATTGCACCATAGCCAATAGACCCTGATGCATCAGTGTGGAGGTGTAAGTTGTCAGAAGTGAGCCACCGTTTGTTAAGTAGTAAACATTTTCCATTGAAATGTTCTGTAAACAGTTGCCAAGCCCGAATATCTTTCCGACTTTCTTTATTTAAAGTGATCCTGTGGTGTGACTGCGACACTTTCTTAGTGAGGTCTGTAAGACGGCGCAGAAAACAACGCCCTGGTATTACAACTTGGCAGCAAAAATTTAACAATCCTAGAAGAGATTGTATCTCTTTAAGGGTGACCTTTCGACACTTTGCAATTGAAGCAAGTTGTGTCCTTAGTTTAATTAACTTGTCTTGGGGAAGGCGTGCCTCCATTTTGTTAGAATCTAGCTCGAGTCCCATAAAGGTGATTACTGTAGTAGCGTTCACCGTCTTTTCTTCCTTGATAGGCACACCTATCTGTGCACAGAAAGCCAGAAACTTGTTTAGGTCGTTCTGACAGCTAGGTGAACCAGGCGGACCTAGTATAAGAAAATCATCAAGAATGTGGACCATTTGGCTGATATTTAGATTAGTTTCTGATATATGGTGCAAAGCTGTGCTGAAACGTTCAAAAATTGCACATGATGATGATGCACCCATAGGTAGACAAGAGTCAAAATAATATTGGCCTTTAAATCTGAAACCTAACAAATGGTGGTCATCCGGGTGAATGGGAATTAACCGGAAGGCAGAGTCAATGTCAGTTTTGCTGAAAAATGAACCAGGCCCGAGGTTAAGCAGCTTGTTAACTGCATCATCAAAGGAACAATAAGTAACACTGGACAGATTGGGTGATGAATTAAGCGAAACTGACCTTGCGATTTCTTAGGGACCAAACCAATAGGACTGATGCGGAAAGTTGGAAAAGGTGGAGTATCGAAAGGGCCCTTGATACGACCTGTTTCCAATTCGTGATGTAGCTTAATATATACCATGTCTGGATTGACATCACAGGACTTAAGATTTGGTGATGTAGTGTTAACGTCCGGTCCGATATAACCAAGTTTAAAACCGTGTGAAAACCCCTGAATCAAATAATTGGCTAATGGGTAGTTTCTGAGGAAAGGCGTTAGTTCTGATATTTTAATTGGAGTAACCACTGGGGGCCTACTTTGATGACTTTGAGGTACCGGTACTTGACTTTGGTAGAGAGAGGGCATTTGCAGCTTGTTCCTTACTTGTGAATTTGCAATTGTAGGCTGTATGGGAGCCTCTGCAGAAACCGCAGATATGAGGTTGGGAGCATTTTGGGTTGCTACATTGGGTGCGTTTGTTATAATTCCAGCAAGTCTTGTCAAGGAATCGTTTGTGGTTGGTGGAAGAGGAAGTTCGGTTTGACTGATGCGAGTCCCGAAAGGACTGATTTGGTTGAAAAGATGTACATGCCATCAACCAGAATTCAGTATGAATACGATCCCAAGGGATCAGCACTGACTCACGGAGCATACGAAATTGCGAGTCATAAAACAGGAAGGCTAAACCTGGACGACGATTGGCAATATCGCGAACAATCTCAGCATACTTTAATAGTTGCTGAGTTTCTAATGGGAACTTGACTGTGTATACAGATATGAAACGAATGAAAGCCGACGTCCAAGTTTCAATGGTATTGATTCTCTTGGTGCGTGCTGATGGATTAATGGTAAAATTTGCATGTTTATCAACTTGCAATGTGTACTGCATTGCATAAGGGGAATGAGTGGATGGCAAGAGAGCGGCCAAGTCCACAAATTTATTTCTCCAAATATCTTTACATAGTGATTTTTTAATTTGGCTCAATATTGGAGTACTTATCGGTTCCGCAAACTGAATGCCATTACCTTGAACAATCGTGTTGACATGTTGTGAAATTGTTTTTTCAAATGTGTTGTGCGCGGCATCCTCCTTTTCGGATTCAGATTCTGATGATGACTCTATGATTTGATCGTTTGTAGTTATAAACGTGCTAGGCACTTGAATGCCTGGAACAGGGTTAAAACTCTGTGCTCCCTGTAGCAACAAGGGTGGTATTGGTGATGGCTGTACTGACCGGTTAATTGCTAGATCGTTCTCATTGATTGGTACCTGTAATTCAGGTGATTGTGGGGGTGGAGCTGAAACCTCCGCCTCAACTGTTACTGCACTAGTATTGGTGCATGAAGGTGACAGCTGCGTCACATTTTGTTCAGAGAGTTTTTGTCTTTTATTCCTATTCTTTGTTGTAGAACAGCATGTGCATATTGATGTTGTAGACGGTTTTTTTCGGCTAGGTCGTTTCATCTGAAAAGGATGGCATATTAATGTAATTATATATGTAATTATGCCTTTCTTAAACAGGGTCAAAAACATACGAGTTACATGGACTGTTACCTAAACCATGCATTGTTATAGCTTTTTAGTATCTTAACCCTTTAAGCCTGTAGTGTAAGTGGGTCTTAACTACACCACGCACTTAAATATGTAGTGTGAATATCAAGCAGATCACGTAAGTAGATTACAGAGTAAATAAACAGCATGGGCGTATATGTAAACAAGGCTGTCAGTTTAGATTATATCTTGTAGATACGCAAGCTGATGAATTAGTCACCATTATATTTAATCAGCAAATAACGAGAACTGTAACTAAATATCGCAATTAAATGCAGCTGGTACCAGCGTGAACTTTAAACTAAGTCACGCAAATATATATACACTAAATAACAGCGTGAACTTTAAACTAAAACACGCAAATATATATACATTAAATAACAGCGTGAACTTTAAACTAAATCACGCAAATATACGTACACTAAATAACAGCGTGAACTCTAAACTAAATCACGCAAGTATACATACACTAAATTGAAGCGTGAACTTTAAACTAAATCACGCAAATATATATTATGCACATACAACAAATACTAGCGTGAACTGTCAACTAAATCACGCAAAAACAAGCATGTGCACAGACATATGTAGTGTAAACTAAGGCATGTACTGTAAATTATATACATGTGTATAGATAAATAGAACCAGCCTAATTTAGGTCAGATCAATAGCAGATCAACGGAACCGGAAGCTACGACCCATTTATAGGTGTCAGCTACATAGAGAGCAACAACCTATTCAAAATACTGCGTACTATTTATTGAACATAAATCGACAATTTATAACTGATGTATAATTTTATACGTATCTCTGTCAAGAACTGCAGATGGAACGTTTCAGGGCGGCGACCACAGCGGCTCTTATATTACTGATAAGGCGGAGCTGACCCTTATTTGAGAGGTGGCAACCATCTTCTGCAAAGTTCTGTTGTTGGCACTCTACCGACCAAAATCCTTTCATGCGCCACAAGTATGAACGTCCATGTTCTGTGTGGTTTAGCATATCCCTGAGAATCATGTTGAGTTCGTCAACTCTAGCATTGTACCAGATAGAATCCACAGGGTATCTGGTAGGAATCGATGATATGTTCCGGTGCAAAGTCTGGAGAACAATAACTTTCTTAACTCCTATCACAAATAATAAGGAATCTACTAAGTCTGTTATAGCAACAGCGACGTTCATGGGGGTAACACTTCTATCGTAAATATCGTTTGTGCCTATGACAAGTACAACAATGTCCGGACTGAAGTCTGCTACCACTTCGAGATGATTTCTTAAATCCTGCACTTTAGCTCCGGGAAAACCAGAATATTGTACTAGCGGAGGTCCTTGTAAACGCATGTCGAAGCGTACGGAACTCTCACTGCTAATAAAATCTTTTAGTCTTTTTACGAATGAATGTCCAAACAATTGTATCTTAACCGACGACGCGGCCATTATATATATATATAGTAACTCAGAATCTCGAGTAAACAAAATCGCGCGATTCCTTTGTTCCAGCAAAAGTGCCACAAATTCCCTCAAATTTAGAATGAAAGATGGGGTCGCCGCCCCGTAAATTTTAGTCCAAAATAAAATATGTATATTAAGCCACAATATGTCGTAAATGATTAACCTTGAAATTATGTATCTTTCGGAACTTCCAATTTTAAAAATTAGAAATGGCGAGGGGACTGCCCACGCCAAAGTAATTAGCAATAATGCCGGACTATCTCACGATTGGTTCCAGAGACATCACGTGGATGAAAACTATTGCCGATGATTGGTATAACGTCATAATTTATGTATGGCCAGATAATAACCCGTATGTGACCGGACAAAAGTACTGAAGAAGATTGTGTTCCCAATGACATAAAAATATTTATGTGCGCAATAAAAATTAATTTAAATATTTACAGCCAAACAGTTGATATTTATATACAGGGCATTTCGCAAGCATCAAATATCATGTGTAATATAGATATAACAGTGAAAACCAAAAACCAAACACTGAATTATACAACATCATCAAAGGGGGCCTCCGTGGCCGAGTGGTTAAGGTCGCTGACTTCAAATCACTTGCCCCTTCATCGCATGTGGGTTCGAGCCTCACTCGGGGCGTTGACATTCTTCACTTGAGGAAGCCAATCAGCTGGCATACGAAGGTCGGAGGTTCTACCAGTCCCGCTCGTGATGAAATAATGCCGAAGGGCACTGGGGTCTTCCTCCACCAGTAAAGCTGGAAAGTCGCCATATGACCTATCATGTGTCGGTGCGACGTTAAATCCAAAAAAAAAAAAAAAAACAACATCATCCAAGGTCAAATAGAATTAAGATAAAATAAGACATCTCACGCATCATATTACAATAATTTGCAATCACTTAGGATTTGTTATGTGCAAAAAATAGACTTAAATCACGAAATTAAGTTAAAGCGAAACCATTGAGTTTATTGTCAACCGAAACAATAATACTTGTATTTCAGAACAATTTTTTGTGTCACCAATAGGCGAAAATCGAAATACAGAACGCTATTTCATGAACTTAAATAACAAAAGAATGATCGATAATGTAGTCGTGTACTATCTAAAACTGTATTAAATACTCAAAATATATGTAATCGCAAAACACTGTGAGCATTCAAGATACAACATTTTACAAATTGGTATTGCACTTTACGAAAGCTTAAGTTTATTTTCTACCATTTCAACAGCCAGTTGCAACAATATGTCAAATTGCTCTAATTGAGTAAATTGTATAAATGTCAGGTAGTGGCTGGGCAGATTAAGCCATTTATTCGGAAAAATACTGCATTTGGTGATGCAAGCATGAAATTTGGCATGAGTACTCGTCTGAGCCTACTTTTTCAAAAAGCCCGTTAGCCACTTAAAAATTCAAGATGGCCGCCTCAGGAAGTTGATATTTGACTTGGACAGACCTATACCGAGTTCTTTTTTGTAAATTTTGAGGAAAAGATATCTTTTAAGATCTTTTGAATGTGAAAAACCTAATTTGATACACAAAAGACTGTTTCAAAATCCAATATGGCGTAATTTTTTTCAAGATGGCCGCCGATTTTATGTAAAAAGTACTAGTTTGCTGTAAACACTGATTTTCTAGTTAAATTAATATTATTGTTATTTTCAAATAACATATTTAGAGTGCTGAAGAACAGTTTTTGTCTCGCCTGCGACATTAGGATCTGACAGCGGATTAAGGCGTAGCTTTTCCGGTGGTGACGGCAATGACGACGGCGTTGGTGGCGTCAAAGTTAAGTTTATATGTTAAGTGTTTTTCTCAGAAACTACTATGTTTATTGTTTTGAAACTTCACATATGCCTTTGTGGTAATTTTTCGCTGTACCAGGCTAAGTTCTATTAATCTGAGATACATTTTAACGAAATTATCCCCCTTTTAGAAATTTGAACGTTATATTCTTTGTAATAATATGTTTTTCTCAAAAATTACTAAGGTTAATTTGGTTGAAACTTCAAACTGCATTATGGTCATTGGGCTCTGTACCGAGCCAGTTACATAACTCTGACTCGAATTGTAACAGAAAAATCCACTTAATAATAAAATGCAGAAATTACGTGCTTGATTATAGAGAAGTTTGTAGTATTCTCTTCTGTCCCTTCATGCCGTCACTGCTTGATTGAATATGTGAACAAACTTAGTAAAAGGCGGAAAATACTAACAATAACGCAGACACATAAACTTTTGGTCAAAAAATGACACCCATTGTGTCATAGGTAAACGAATGATAGAGCATTGTACTATATCCTCGGAAGGCATGTACTATAGTAATTATAAAGTTGACACATTTGGCAGCTGCAATAGATCATGTACACACGGGAGTCCAAAACGATAGCAATTATATCTGCCACAACAATCTGTTATACTGCCACATAAGGTTAGGTTCTTACAGCTATCTGCAACTGGTGGAATCGTTGTCCCATTGTATAGGTCACTTAGTTTTCTTCTCCCATCCATTCAGCAGGTTCTCGACATCCGTTTGCAAAATAGTGGCTGTCCGCCATAAATGCAACCACGTTTGGTATCAGAGCACACGCTTTGGTTGTGTTCCTGCAAGGGCTGCTTAAGTTGAAAGAAGAGCATCAGATTACCTCTGTTTCGGGCAAACATGTCCAGTCTGTCGCCATAATATATCAGGCTATAGAACTTAACACTGTTCAATTGTTAGATGACAAACTTTTCAAGATCCCATAACCTCATTATCCGTGGCTTACACTTAGGTATTAAAGACATCTGTCACATCTAACAAACAATCCTAAATTTGCATTTGATTGACCTTTTCCTCGGAAACCTTGACACTACATCACAACCTGCAAACGCTTGGGAGAAATCAAAATTATTTTTTGCTTTCTCATGGTGGAATGATTGAAAGACAGCATGTATGGGAGTCCATCTCAAACTTGTTCCCTGTCCGAAGACTA
This sequence comes from Mercenaria mercenaria, assembly GCF_021730395.1. Taxonomy (NCBI): domain Eukaryota; kingdom Metazoa; phylum Mollusca; class Bivalvia; order Venerida; family Veneridae; genus Mercenaria; species Mercenaria mercenaria. Next base: position 17,480,203 of record NC_069365.1, read on the forward strand.
CAAACAGGTGTTCAAGGCCTCTCAGCAGCTCAGAAAAGACTTGAATAGCCATGGAAAGTGATGACAACAAATTTGTGTCTTTATCTTTAATGACAAGCTGTTTATGACCCTCCACAACAGCTCGTCTTGCATGCATGAACATCCGTGTATCGCCTTCCTCTTGACGCCATGGTGTCAGACCTTTGAGATTGATTTCCTGATTGCATACAGCCTTTTCTTCTCTGTTCACAATTACAGTACTTTGTGTGTGCATTTCAACATGTCTGTCGGCCAAAATGATAAAAAGATCAGTCTTGTTATCAATATACCTCAAGACCCTTCGTCTAGCGCCATGACCTCATTTCGTTCACACATTGACGAACTACTGTAAGTGTGACCAGAGAGTAAATGGCATGTAACCAAACAGGAATCAGTCTATGAAGGTCTGACGCCCATGCAGGTCCATACGAAGCCCGAAATACGGATGTTCATGCATGCAAGACATGCCGTTATGCAGGGTTATAAACAGCTTGTCATTAAAGCAACAGACACAGATTTTGTGTCAACCGCAATCATGTATACTGAATTGAATGCTCTTGGCCTTGAAACACTTGTATGTAGCCTTCCCGACAGGAACAAATTAGAGAGGATTCCATACATGAATTCATTCAATTCAATCGACCCATGAAAAAACAAAAGGTATTGCATTCTTCAAACTTTACAGGTTGTGATGTTGTGTCAGGTTTCTGGGGAAAAGTATAAAGCTATTTCGTAAACTTGGAATGTTTGTTCCTGAGGTGACGATGTCGTTTAATAACCTATGTGTAGCCATTGGCTAATAAAGGACAAGGGGGTTCTTGAAGTTTGCCATTTTTATGTATGACAGGTCAAGTCCATTAGCTGATATTTATGGCGTCAGACTGAACATGTTTGCCCTACATATACTTTAATCTAAAAAATTCCCGCATTATATAAAGTTTGACCACAAGTTCCAATCTAGCAAAGATGGTCATAAAGGGACATAATGAACAACATCCATGTAGAGACACGAATACTTCATGTTGAAATTTCTAATTTAAAAAGGGGGATACTTTTGTTAAAATGTATGTCATAGTTATGAAACATGGCTTGGTACTGTGCCTAAATACCATAACGACATGTCTGAAGTTTCAACCCAATAAACTTAGTAGTTTCTGAGAAAAAGACATAATAAAACGAACGACTTAATGTGAAATTTCTATGTTTGAAAAGGGGGATAATATTGTGAAAATGTATGTCCACAATATGAACTTGGCCTGATACAGCGACCACAAATGACTCCAAAGGCATGTGTAATTTCAAACCCAATAAACATAGTTAGTTTTCTGAAAAAAGACTTAAACATATAAACCTTAACTTTGACGCCACCATCACTGTCGTCATGTGGCGTCGCCGCCGCAAACCAAGCCTTAGTCCGCCGTCAGTCGAAGGGCGGAGACGAAAACTGTCCGTCTCACCACTTCAAAATTATTTGACTATAACATTAAAATTAATTTAACTAGCAATGTCCAGTTTTAATGGGAAAATTAGTATTTTTACATGAATTGGCGGCCACTTCAAAAAAAGAACTCATATTGGGATTTTTGCAACAACCTTTGTGGATCAAAAAATAGGTTATTGCATACTCAAAAACATCTTAAGAGATATTTTTCCCTCAAAATTGACAAAAAAGAACTCAGGTATAGGTCTGGTTTCTAGTCGAAAATCACTTCCTATAGCGGCCATCTTGAAAAATTGCCCGCCAATTGAATTTTAAAGTCGCTATCGTGCTTTTTGAAAATAGTAGGCTTAGACGAGTACTCATGCCAATTTCATGCTTGCATCACCACATGCCAGTATTGTTTCAGTATTCTGCCCAGCTATAGGCATCAAATTCCTTACTTTTCAATAATAAAACTTTCTAACATTTTATGACAATATATCGTGGTTTTAACTGCAAAATTTTTAAAGCACTAAATCATTCGTAGCACAGCCGCATTTGAGGCATTTGGTGATGTATTTTCTTGACATATGGCGAGGTTTCTTACAAAGGTAGGTGGGGGAGTTGAGGGATGGGGGAGCGTAATTTAAAGTTACTCTTGGCAACAGTCCATAACTTGCAGGTCATATCTCCCTGCAACAGAGAGTTTATGATGATGGGACTTTTGACAGAATCACGTTCAACGATTTCTAAATACTTAGTTCTTGAGACACAGTGAAATAATTTTCGTTTCCATGTACCTTTTGATGGGAAGATGCCTTCAGCAAGATAATCATCTAGTACACTGCACAAATTGTTCTTTTCAAGAATGCTATAGATATCTGGAATGAATCCGTAAGATTGACGATCATAGTTCATAAAGTGAGTTAGTCGGTAGTTAAAAATATGTTTAGCAAGGTAGGCATTCGACAACATACACAGCTTTCCAAGACACTGCATTTTCCGGAGTTCAATAAAAGTCTCTATCGGTAACATATCTATGTTTGACATTGTAAAAGCGGTCGTGGTCCCAGCAGGAAAAGATTGCATGGTTTTTAAACAAAATGGATGAGACCTTTCAAAACGGCTAATGTCGGGAGCGGAGAGCGAGGTCCATAGTTCACATCTGTAAAGGGCCTTGGGTATGACGTTGGCCCATGTAGATTGTTCTTGATGTAATCGGGTTTAATCCCTCAGGACTGATCCCGCTGTTAAGAATACTCAGATAGGTTCACCTATGTCTGTTGCAAGCAACATCAGCTATGGTTGTCAGAAATGAATCGTTTTTTTTATACCGAGATGGACATAACTCGTCGTTTCACGTAGTATGGTGTCTCCTAAAAACGTATGTTGTCCGCGAGATAATTTACTTTCATTAAAAACGACAACACCACATTGGTCAGCATAACAACTATATCGTCATCGTTTTGAATAGTCTTCACAAATATCAAGCATCACATTCTGTCCTTTTACAGAATAAGAAATTAATATCATTTTATCAACCACTGTTGAACAGCTAAGTCTTTTCTTTTCAACAGATTCCGCAGCCATTTTCGTCCAGAGCATTAAACAAACCATTTATATATAAGAGATACAGCATGGGCGAACTCTTACCATCAACCAGCTTGAATAAATACCTTTGTACCTTACACAGTCTTGTCATGTCCGTATAAAGAGCCTTGAACACTAAGACGGTTGTAGAAACAATAATTTGTATAACTTACCTTCGTGCCACACGGTGTCGAATGCCTTTAAACTCATGAGCATAATATATAGATTCTCTGAGTATAAAGGAAGTAATAAGACATAATAAACCATCTTGAAAACCACCTTGTTGATTGTTTATACGGTCAACACTGATTCATAAACTTTTAGAATGACGGGTGACAGGGTTGTTGCAAGATAATTATCTGGATTGTCTGTTCGTTTGTTTTCATTCACCTTTAATGCATTGCATTTCCTTATACACCTTTCTTCATAGGATGATGGAACTGAATGCAACGTCTTAACCTACAACTTAATAAGTCGCTAACAGAGGTGCTAATATATCTCTAGCGTAAATAAGATGTTTGCACTGCATTATATCGTATACGTTAGATTTGCCTTTTGAACACTGACTAATGGCGGTTTCCGATAATACAACCACTGAATTGTCCGGTTGTAAAGTGTCAAGATAAAATCAGTAAAACTGTAGAAAGTATATCATACTGGAAGAGAAGAAAGCTTACACCAATTGGTAAAATTACAGTTGTTAAATCATTGTTACTTCCCTTGTTTACACATTGTCTGATATCGTTACCAAACCCAAGTGTTCAAGTCGGGTGTTAAGTGCTGTGTGGCGGCCGTAAAATGTCACCTCCGACTTCATCTCAGTCTTGTTATATTTTCTGGTCCTTCGGGATCTTGAATTCAACTCGTGCAGAACTGAATTATTGAAACAGCTTAGAGCCGTGCAGGGGGCCGTGGGCAGTGTTGCATTTTCCATTACTGCTCAAGAACAGATTTCAATCAAACCGAGTCTGCAATTTTCCGCTGTTTGATTTGTTCTCAGTGCGTTCCGGAGATATCATACTTTTCAATTATAACTACTCACAACAGCGTGTGTTAAGTGCTGTGTGGCGCGTAAAATCGCCCGACTTCATCTCAGTGTTGTTATATTTTGTTCCATCGGGTCATTGAATTCAACACGTGCAAATTTGAAGAATGGATAACTGGCTATAAGCCGGTGCTAGGGGGGCGCGGGCAGTGTTGCATTTTCCATTACTGCTCATGAACAGACTAAATCAAACCGAGTCTGCAATTTTCGCTGTTTAACTTGTTCTCGGTGCTGCCGAGGGATCTACTTTTCAGATTATACTTACATGAAATTAATAATATTTTTTTTATGATTCTGTATGGGAAGTAGAGTAAAAATCCAGACAACGGTATCATTAAGAATATAAAGAAGGGAGGGGCCTGAAAAAGATAGACATATCTTCATATACTAATACACTGCGAAAAAAGGGTCAATAAACGGGAGTGTAGGGGGCGGTCCCGTATATTACGAAATACGGGAGTAACGATGTAATAATACAAATATAACGGACCTAATATACATCCCTTATTCGAACATCTAGTATACGGGAAGTCCGTATATTTGATCACATATACGGGATCCCGTATACGCCGAATATACATAAATGTCTATTTCCCGTATATATGCAATATACGAACTTTAAAAAAAAATCCCCTAGAAATTGGTTTATTCGTGTCCTGCTTTAACCATAATTTTCATTTTTCCAGGTATTCGACGGTCTTGAGACTTTTTTTCTCCCGTATACTTCCGTATTATTAGAATATACGGAACACGTATAAGAGCCTGTATATTCCGAATATACGTAGTATACGTAACCCGTATTTTTTTGTTCATATACGGACCTGTGATTTGCATCTATATACGGCAAAATACGGACTTTATTTTCTAATATACGGGCTTCGGATTTTTCCGTATACGCATAATATACGTATATACAGACCCGTATTTTTCTGTCATAAACGGACTGTGATTGCATCTAAATAACGGGCATATACGGACTTGTATTTTCTAATATACGGGCTTCGGATTTTTTCCGAAACGCATGGGATAATACTATGTATACGATCCCGACTTTTGTCATTACGGGGCAAATACGAAACTGGTAGCTGTTTGATATAACGGGCTACGGACTAGTCCCGTATATGCCTGGTATTACGCAAATATACGGATCCCGAACTTGTGTCATATACGAATGTAAATTTATGCATCTGATATACGGGATATACGAACCTGTAGTTTTGATATACGGGCCAGGTTTTTCCCCGGTTTATGCAAGATAAACAGAGAATACAGATTCCATATTTGTGTCACATTTAGACTGATAGGATTTCATGGGTTTTCGTATTCGGGGAATTCCCGGAACCATATTTCTAAATATATACATTTACCAGACTTTTCTCCCCGTATAAGCATGTTAAGTATACATATCCCGTATTTTCCTTTTATGTGAACTGATTTTGTATATGGCACACATTGAAAGATGACAAAATGAATGTCGGTGATAATTCAACGGCGAATACGTATTAGAAAAAAGCAAGAGACAAAGACCAGGGTATGAGAAAAAAATCATATTGTTAACAATTGGAGACAATGTCAGATTAAACCAAACATTTTTATTCAACAAAAACTTTTAAATCATTTTTTTTCAAACGCTTATTAAAAACATTTTCATTTCTTTTGTCCAAATGAAATAAGCAGAGATTAAATGTGAGTAATCAAAACATCAAGAAATTTCTTAATATATATTTGTTCTTTTCTATTTGGATTTCAAAAAACTAGCAATTCGCACATTAATTCTGCGCGTTTGACTCACAAATCATTTGAGTATCCACCTCTTTACTATTGTCTGTACATGTTTTCGTTTATTTTTCCATGAATGCTGAATACCGCTATAGGCTTTCCGATTTGCCTCTTCTAAAAAGAGCCAGTATCAAACCACCTCCTAAGGTCCCGAAGATGTATACCTTTAAAAAGACGCATGTAGGTTCTTTCTTCGGAACACGAATTAAGCAGGTTACAAATGATGAACCACTGGAAATATCAGTTTCCTGAACTCAGTAAGTATAAGACTTTTATCTGTTGTTACTAATGTCACTGAGAACGAATGGCTTATCCGGGCTGTCCTGTCTGCATCTGTTGATCAAAACTATTCAAACTTCACACATAAGTATATATTTCTCTATACGTGTAAATAAATAGTCGTCCCGTTTTCTGATACCAGTAAACACTCTTGTGTCAACCTGGAAAAAAAAATTGCACCATTAAAAGTTATAAAAATGGACTCTTGCAATTCATCAGATACGATAAATAATATATCTATTAAATGATGTGGAAAATTATGACGAATCAAATTGACATGTGGGATGACGACATCATTAAGTGTCAAACGCCCGATACTCATTTTTCGTCGCGAAAAAGAAATTAGATATCATTAAACGATGCCTGTTGAATATTTAATAAAGTTATCTAGGTTGTGTTTTTATTTCATTTATGGTATATTACGTTAAAATCAATCTCCCTCCCAAATATATATAATATAAAATGCATGGTGTCAATGAAAGTGCCGTCACATGTTTTCCTGTCAATCCTCACCTCATTTTGATGGATTTGTCTTCAAACAGACATAGTAATAACATAGATACGGAAGTAGACTTTTTTTTTTTCAAGAGAAGATATTAGCAGTCACAAACCTTGTCAAAAGCACATAAGATGCGGTAATGGGATCTAAATAACACCTTCCTTCCTCCCCATTTGTTATATCCTACCAAAAATGTTCTAAACTAACAGCCACGGTATAATTTAAAAACCAACCTATGTTAGACGTAAATAATGCTAAATTAGTGTTCTTAACCAGTCCGCACATTACGCAAACCTCGTGTAAGAACTTACTCAAAACGCACCAAAAAATCTTTTGTACAGTTTTGGATAAAATATATCAGAAGCAAAACAACATTCATCGCATACCAGAGTCTAACCGTGGTTCCCCCCGGGATATTGACGAACATCTGACTGATGAGAATGCATAACAGTCCGCGTGTTAAGCTTTTTTTTAATTTAATATTTCACACATATCATTAAAATTTGTGACTAAACAAGTTCTGAACGATATTTTTGGCCTCTAAACGTTTTTAATATTTGGTTAAACAATCTAAAGATTTTTCCAGAAATTTTCTAATCACGCGGTCAGTTATAATATTCTTAGACAAGTAAAATATTCATCATAAACGTCCCATCTCTTTATCATGTTCCAAAAAAATATAAAGCATCTGTAAATCTTAAAATTAGTCAAATCTCATAGATTAACCTACCTAAAAGATAATAAATAATATCAGGGTATCAATAAATTTACATATTTCATATTAGAGTTGCCGAATATTCGATAATAATTATGTAAACAGTGTATACATGTCTAATCTGGTGGTAAAATGAAAGAAATAGGAACTAGTTGATTGAATGTTTGAAGATCGAATTTACAGACAAACTCATTTCATTCGTAATAAATGACCACTTTGTTTTTTCCAGAATAAAGATTGGTTTTGCACAACGCATGTCTATTCGAGCACAAAGTGGAACAGCCTGGCTAGAGTAACAGAAAAACGGTAGACATGCAAAGATAGACCTTCCCGCTAAGATTTTATTGTTTCTCAAAGTTGTTTTTATTTTTTCGAAATATATAGACCCCAGGAAAACAGGCTTTTAAATATTCCTAATCAATAACCTTAAATGCACCAGGAAATCGTTGACGATAAAATCTACAAGTAACATCTACGGAGTAAAATAATGAAAGGAGGTTCGATTAAAAAGCACAATTATCAGTTCATCAAGGATAAGCCTTTTAAGCAGAGTTGTCAAATTCTGAACTTAAAGTAGGAATTATTCGTTTCTATAAACTATAAGACACAATGTCATAATCTAGAAAAAAAGATCAAGGGTCGCGCCGGAAAACGAACCCTGACCGCAGCGGCAAATAAAGAAGTTTTCCACTGTCGTTACCAATTATAACGCAAGGGAGGGATTAGTGTTAATGCGCGTTAAAATATTGACAAATTTTTTATCGTAAAAAATTAGTTACTCAACAACATCTAATTCCTCATGGTTACCGCAACATTATAGACTGTCATATACGTAGTATAATTATCCACATTACTATCCATATATCTAAAAAAAAAAAATGCCGTGCCCATGAGAAAAACCAACATAGTGGGTTTGCGAATGCATGGAACGAGAAGCCTGCTCATCCGTGCAGTCCTGGTCGGATCCATGCTGTTCGCATTCAAGCCTAAAGGAAATAAACAAGAGCAGTCTCCGTAGGAATGACACAAGCCCCCGATGGCACTTTGGAATGACTAGTAATCAGGCCACTGATAGAGATTAGGAACCTTTGACCTAAGCGCTGGGTCTTGCGCGAGACACAATCAACTAACTGTAGTCACACAATCATGCATAGATTATTTTAAAAATCCATGCATGAATGACAAAGATATGGACCGGACATGCCATCAAAGCACTATCAAGAAAAAAGATCTTTACTCTAAGTTAGACCTTGAACCTTTGAGCTACGGACCTGGTCTTGCGTTGACACCGTCAGTCTTATTGTGTACAACATTCATTGCAATTATTGAAAATCCATTCCATCGAAGAACAAAAATGGAAGGCCGGACCAACGCCCATCAATTGCACTATCCTTTAACATCTAAGTGAGGCCTTGACCTTAGATCTACAACCTGTCTTGCGCATGACACGTCCGACTTACTGTGGTACACCTTATTATGCAAGTTATATGAAAATTCCATCCATCGATGACAAAGATATGGACCGGACACGCCATCAATGCACTATTCTTTAACGTCTAAGTGTGACCTTGACCATTGAGCAACGGACCAGGATTGCGGCACTGCACGTCGACTTTACTGTGTACACATTCATGCTATTATTTGAAGAATCCATTCAACGATGACAAAGATAAGGGTGACCGGCCACCCCCATCACTGCACTATCCATTAACAACTAAGTGTGGCCTTGACCTTTGACTACGAACCTGGTCTTAGCGCACTGCAAGACGTCTTACTGGGGTACCACATTCAATGCCAAGATCTTTGAAAAATCCATCCATCGATGACAAATATATGGACCGGACAACGCCCATCAATGCACTACCTTTTAACGTCTAAGAGTGGACCTAGAAACCTTTGTGCTACGGACCTGGGTCATGCGCACTGCAACGTCGTCGTTACTGTGGTACACATATCATCAAGTTATTTGAAAATCCATCCATCGATGACAAAGAATATGACCAGACACGAAAATAGGCTGAAGACCCGACCGACTGACAGACCACCGACAGACAGACGGATTCACAATGCGAAAAAAGAGTTAATATACGGAGTGTACGGGATCCCGTATAATACCCGTATATACGGGAAAGAAATACGGGAAAACCCTAAAATACGGGCGAGTACGGTGGGGCTTGTATATTATAAGTCCGTATACTAACTAAATACGGATTTCCGTATACTCTGAAATACGGAATTCTAAGTATCCGATACCCGTATAATTATTGAAATACGGGAAATTCTAAAAGGGTATTCTGGTCGTAATACAACAGGTGCCGTGATATTCCCGTATATGTCTTGTAACGGAATACATAAAACCGTAAATTCGAAAAAACGGGACGCATATTTCCCGTATATGTTTCAAATAGACAACCCCGTATATTTCGCCGTAATAATCTGGATATAAGGGATAAGGATTAGTTTGTATCTTTCGAAAAATGCAGGGAATTAAATTCCTGTATATTCATTGTATACAACTCCGTATATTTCCCGTATATGCCGGAATTACGGGATTTAAATAATTTGTATATTCGAAAATACGGACGTATATGTCCCGTATAAGTTTTCATAAACTACACCGTATATTTCCCGTATATTCAGGATATACGGAAATTTATAGTTTTGTAATAAATACGGAAATAAGAATAACAGGGATTAAATTTTCCCGTAAATTCTTCGTAACAACACCGATATAGAGAGAATCGTGTTGCATACAAATTCTATTTTAGGAACTGTTAACTGTTACGGGATTATAAATAATTGGTATATTCGCAAAATCGGCACGAAAATGTCCCTATATGCTTTGTGTACAACTCCGCTATATTTCCCCGAATATGCCAGAAATACGGGATTAAATAATTTGAATATTTTAAAAATACGGGACATATATTTTCCGTATATTCTTTGTATATCAACTCCGTAAAATTTCCGTATCTTCGGATAAACGGGATATGTATAGTTGGAATATTTTTGAAAAATACAGGGATTAATTTTCCCGTCTATTCTTCGTATACAACTCCGTATATTTCCCGTCTAATGGCGGAAATCGGGATTTAAATCATTTTTTATATTCCGAAAATACGGGAACTATATTGTCCGTATATGCTTTGGTATAAAAACTCCGTATATTTCCCGTATATGCCGGAAATACGGGTATAAAAAAAAAATTTATATATTTCAAAAAAACGGATGGCAATCAATATTGTAGTGAAAGATTATATTCTCCGGCCATTCAAAAGGTCAAACGTTTTGCATGTATTATAGAACTTGACGTGTAGTAGAATGAATGCCATATTGAAAAGAAACTCTGAGTTGAGGCTTGAACCAGCAATTCGGTGACGGCAACTGGTTTTGAATTCATCGATCTCAAACCACCGACCACGGAAACCCCACTCCAGAGGGTCGAATCTTCAAACCAATATGTTAGATAACATAGCATTTTTGTAAAAAAGAAAGCAATAATCTACCGAAGTCCATATCATTATAATATAATACAAAGAGCTATAAAATATGTATTTTATACCTTTTTTGTTCAATGTTTTCACGTCTCCCCTGTTACTTAATTATAAATCATAAAGCGAAAAAATAATTACATAACCGTTGCTATTGTTCGGAAGTAATTCTGCAGATTTTCTATGCATAGTACGTGTGGCATAGCGAGACATTAGGAAATAATTTATTTTTTCATGTGCGCACTTTTAGCTACCACGTGCGAAATGAGTAATTAACACGTGCGCGGTGATAACTATCAGTGCGCAAGTGACAGCACGTAAATAAACTACCATGTTGCCCAGTGATAACTAACCCGTGCCGCACGTAGTTAGCTGATCAATGAAAAAGCGTGAAAGCATCTGCAATTTTTTCTAAATGGATGTCTTTTCAAAAGGAAGTGTTATTCATAGTTAGCTGTAATTTACGAGTAAGTGTTTCTTGAATTTGAAAAAAAGGCTGATATAAGTTTTTTTCGTTGGAATATTTACACGTCCTCACGTGTCCAGCTAAACAACTGCGAACGTGATAGCTATCACATGTCGAACGTGTTAGCTAAAGATAGTTATACGTGCGCACGTGTTAATCAAGACATTCGCACGTGGTATCTAACATGGTGCGAATGTGGTGCAAAACGTGTGCACGTGATAATTAAAATGTTTCATATGTCCCCTCTATTCCACTGTAGTATAACACTGGCGGCAGACTATTTTTATATCATCGTGGATGTAGGGTCCATTAGTATTGACCAGCACATGTGAAATATTTCGTTATTCCATATAATTCATTTTCCAATGTCCAAACATTAATAGCGATAACAAAAGATTACATATAAAATTCTTAGTTGATCTTATACTATCGCATGTGCAGGTAGCTGGGCGGCAATCGTTTAGCTGCCAATATCCAGGGTAGTGGGTCGAGTTTTGCCATATACCATTTTCCCCCTAAATATAATAGCAAACTTTCCACTAATTTGTCAAACGCATCAAATCGGATATTTATGGTCCATTTTATTAAAATTTATCATATTCACCCGTTGTAAAAAAAAGTCACTTATTTATGATAATCTAGACAAAAGAAGCTACATACCAGTCACAAGCCGAACTACAAAAAAATAAATACTTATAAGAGAAAAAATAAAATATAAAAGATAAAACAGTAATGCAAACATCACATTACTTTTACTTTAAAGCACTGGATAAACGTGTAAACGTGGATGGCGTGAACACTGATTTGACTAATAAAATACAAATAATGCCTTAAAATTAACGAAAAAAACGCCGAAAAATATAGGCAAAGATTAATGATGTCTTTCATTAAATCAAATGATATTAACATTATACACTGATTTACCCATCTCACGAAAATAAACTGTATGGACATATAATTTCTGCCGAACAGTTTTACTGCAACATTAATTGATAATAATTGTACTCATAATAACTAAATCAGATAGATAGCCCAATACCCCTAAGCCTGGTAATCCAGTCTGACAAATCTAACATTTTTCTACCCGCAAATTGACAATCTCAGAAACTCGATGAATGCCAATTAACACAAATTAAATCATAGATATTGGTATCCAATCGTAGGGAACACGGCTTCGTCACGCTTCGCCGCGTTCATCAACTCGAAGCGGATTAACATTTGGCTCAAGTACCGCAACGCGATAATCTGTATATCTGCATATTTCAGAGGAAAGGAAGTCACGAGTAAGTATTATTTGATTTAAATGTTTAATTTTTATTTTTTTTTATGTGACAAACCATAACCATGAATTATATTTCAATAAACGAAAACAAGGGTTGCCTTTTTTAGCTTAAATAACAAATCAGAAGCGTGCAAAAAGGTCGGTTTAATTTTGTAATCTTAATATAAAAAAAGAAATTCAGAATAATTGAACTCGTTAAATAGTTCATTCATTCATTCATATCATTCATGCATCGATGATCATATTCTATCCACAACTAATCATTTAAAACTATTATTTACATTCATTCTTTCATCCGAAAGACTACAAGGATGTCATTCACCAAAGTTGATGTTGCAAGTGTTTTTGAAATTAAAAAAAAAAAATATCGTGCAAAAACATTTGGATGAATCCCATATGGGGTATAAACGAGATTAAAAGTTGAAAGGACAAAAAACAACTCCATAAAGAAGTTTTTATTTCAGTAGAAGCTAGGTCTCCGAGAATGAATATAGCGGCACGCACGATCATCATTCGATTAAAACTGAATTTCGGAAAAGCATATAATAAAGTTAATAATTACAATCTTATATTTTTAGAAAATGGGTACCGTAATCTGAACAAAAATAACGCTTTTTTTTCTATGAGACACATTTGCAAAAAAATTAAACAACTACTCTTGTCTCTGTCTAGAAGAAAATGTTTTTTCGTCTGCGAAAATATTCATGTCAGTTATGAAGAAATTAATACTATTAAACCTGATTATTATGATCTCTACAGACTTTGAAAGTCATGTATAGCGTTGTGATGCGAAATTTTTTTTCAAAGTATTATATAAAAAAAGGCTGGTAATAATAAAAATTATATTATGAAGAATTTATTATTAATCTGAAAGTTATAAAAGAATTTTATAGTGACCAAAATACATACAATAGATCTTTTGCATTACCAATTTTAAGTAACAATCTTTAAAAGCGATAAAGCGGGAGAACAAATAATCCAATTTTGTCGATTTCCGTTCAAAGTTGGTGTTGTTAACACGTGGGTGGGGTTAGGGTGAAATCGCTAACTAATAGCTTTGGTCATTATAATTTTTAAATCTTATGCTTTACAGGCAAACGGTTTACTATGAAGTACTGTGAATGAAGTTTAAATTAATATTAAGTGAAATGGGAACAAGTCGAAAATGTATATAATACTCATTTAATTGTCAAATAAAAGTAATATTTTAGTAATATGAATATGGTATCTAACATATTTAAAATCGTTACATATAAAAACAACTAAACAAACATTTACTTTCAGGAACCAAACAATGTACAAACAATAAGTATAATTGATCAGCATAGTCTGTTAATTTTAAATCGATTTTCACGGACCATTTTGACATGTTAAACAAATTAAAGTTGACGATATTTCCGACTGACTGGTAATTTTTTCAGTTCTCTGTTTTACTACTAATGTGTTAAAAAACAGCGTAAATCTTCAAATATGACCCACAAACGTCTTTTTTTTTCACAGGGCGCAAAAAGATGTACTTAAAAACGTGATAAACCATAAACCATAAAATTTAAAGTACCTATCACATGTAGTAAGTGGGTTAACATATTTTTTATGACCCAGCTGAAACAACACTGACTCGTGATATTTCTTATCCCCAGGCAATATTGTAAATCAACAATAGAATTTTAAAAAAGGGTGATTAAACATTTGACACAATTAAATTATCTTTAATTTGGTGAAACCTTGTATGCTATCTTGGGTTAAAATAAATTTAAGAAATAACGCAATGTTTAAACGAATACTAAAAAAAATAAAAGGCACTGGCCTCCAGAATCGTCCGAACAAGAATAGAAAAAAAAATAATTGAGCCCGTCCATGAGAGAAAACCAACAAAAGTACTTTTAGGTTTTTCGAACCAAGCAAGGATTGAGACAAACTGCCGCAATCCGCCGCGCAGTCTGCTCAGATTCCATGTCTGTTCGTTAACAGTTTTTCTAATCCAATAGGCTTTGAAAACGCGAAACAGCATGGATCTTGACCAAACGCACGGATGCGCAGGCTGTTCCTCGATCCATGCTAATCGCAAACCCCACAATGTTGGTATTCTCATGGCACGGCATTATTTTTTTTAAGATATACTGGATAATAAAGTGTATAATTTACTACGTATACTGACAGACAAAAATGTTGCGGAAACATCCCAACATAGAGAATTCATCGAGATGGGGGGTTTATATTTTAAACATAATTTTTAACGATAAAAATTGTATATTTAAACGCGCATTAAACACTAAACCCTCCCTTGCGTTATAATTGGTAACGACAGTGGAAAACTTCCTTTAAATTGCCGCTGCGGTCAGGGTTTCGATTTCCAGGCGCGACCCCATGATCTTTTTTTCTATATATGACATTTTTTAATAGATATAGAAACGAAAATTCCTACTTTAAGTTTCATAATATGACAAAATCAGCTTAAAAGGTACCTTGATGAACTGACACAATTGTGCTTTTAATCGATCCGGCCCTTTCAATATTTTACTTTCCGTAGAATGTTATTTGTAGAATTTTAACGCAAGCATATCCTGTGCATTTAAGAATATTGATTAAGGAATATTACAGCCTGTATGCCTGGGGTCCCAATATAGTTTCGAACAAAAACAAAAAACTATTGAGAACAATAAACACTCGCGGGAAGGTCAAACTTTTGCAAGTCTACCGTTTTTTTCTGTTTACTCTAAGCCAGCCTGTTCACAGTGCACGAATAGACATGCCTCGTGTCAAAACCAAATCATACTGAAAACAAAGTGGTCAATTATTAGGAATGAAATCGAGTAAGTCTGTAAATTCGAGCTTCAAAACTACAATCAACTAGTACAATTTCCATTTCTTATACCACAGATTAGACCAAGTATACCTGTTACATAATTATTATCGAATATTCGGCAACTCTAATATGAAATACTGTAAATTATATTGATACCCTGATTTATTAATTATATTTTAGTTAGGTTATCTAAGAGATTTGGATAATTTTAAATCCCGATTTAACAGATGCATTATATTTATTTTGAAACATGATAAAAATGGGACGTTTATTGATGAATATTTTTTACTTGTCTAAGAATATTAAAATAATTGACCGTGCGAGATTAGAAATTCAGGAAACTCTTCAGATTGTTTAAACCAAATAAAAAACGTTTAGAGGCAAATATATCGTTCAGAGAGAACTTGTTCAAAACACAAAGATTAAGAAATGATTGAAATATTAAATTAAAAAAAAAAGCTTACAACGCGAAACTGTTACGCATTCTCATATGTTCAAGATTTCGTCAAAATCCCGGGGAACCACGGTAGACCTCTGGTATGCAGAATGTTGTTTAAGACACTGAAAAATTTTACCAAACTGTACAAAAGATTATGTGTCGTTTCCGAAAAAAGAACTAACCTAGGATTGGTAATGGCGGACTAGGTTAAGGAACACTAATTTAGCATAATTTACGTTAACACTAGCGATCGTTTAAAATTATACCGTGGCTGTAGTTTTGACATTTTGGTAGGAATAAATGGGAAGTGTTATTTAGATCTCAATAACCGCACTTTAATGTGCATTTGAAGTTTTGCGACAGCTAAAATCTCTCTTGAAAAAAGTCTCTACCCCTTACATGTTTATTACTGTATGTCCAAGATTGAATGACAATCCATCAAAATGAGGAGAGGATTGACAGGACAACATGTGACGCAACTATGAACACCCTGCATCTTATATTAAAATATAATTTTGGAGATAGATTTTTAAACGTAATAAAACAAAAAAAGCAAATAAAAACACAACTAGAATAACTTGTATTAAATTAATCACCAAGCACGTTTAATGATATCTAATTTCTTTTCGCGACGAAATGAGTATGGGCGTTCTGACACCTTAATGGATGTCGTCACCCACATGTCCATTTCTCGTCATAATTTTCCATCATCATTTAATAGATATAATTATCAGTATCTATAATTGCAATAGACCATTTTTAATAACTTTTAATGCGTGCATTTTTTTTTTATTCCCAGGTTGACCAAGAGTTTGTTTAACCTGTAAATCAAAAACGTGACGACTAATTTATTTACACGATATAGATAATATACTTATGTGTGAAGTTTCTACTAGTTTGATCAACAGATGCAGACAGACTTATCCGGGTCTAGAAAAGGCCAATCGTTCTCAGTGACCTCGTAACAAACAGATAAAAGGCTTATACTACTGAGATCAGATACTAAATAATTTCCATGTGTGTTCATCATTTGTAACCTGCTTACATATCTTGTACCAATACAGAACCACCATGATGCGTCTTTTTTAAAGTACATCTTCGGACATTAGGAGGGGTGTACTGCACATTTTAGAAGACGGCAAATCGAAAAGCCATAGCGTAATCAGTGTGCATCATGGTAAAAACGAAAACATGTAAAGACAAAAGTACAGATGTGATACTCAAATGATTTGTTGAGTCAACCGCGCAGAATTAATGTGCGAATTACTAATTTTTTGAAATCAATTAAAAATGAACATAATAAAATAAGAAATTCCTGATGTTATTAAATTACTCACCTTTTAAATCAGCTTATTTTCATTATGGACAAGAACTGAAAATGATTCATAACGTTTGAAAAACTGACTTAAAAAGTTTAAGTTTGAATAAAAAGTTCGTATACATCTACTTGTCTCCAATTAATAACATAAGATTTTTTTCCTCATACCCGTCTTTAACCTTGCTTTATTTTCTAACATACCGTATTTCTGCTTGTAGATATCACCGACATTCATTATGGGTCATCTTTAAGTGTGTGCCCATATACAAAATCAGTTTCACATAAAATGGAAAATACGGATTTGTATATCTACACATGCATAAACGGGAAAAGTCTGGTAAATGTATCATTTAGAAATACTGGTCCGTGAATTTCCCGAAATATCGAAAACCCAGAAATTCAGTCTAAATGTGAACACAAATATGGAATCTGTATACTCTTCATATCTTGAATAAATTAGCCGGGAAAAAACCTGGCCCGATATCAAAAACTATAGATTCTATATCCCCCGTATAACAAGATGCCAAACATTCCGTATATGGGACAAAGTACGGGGATCCGTAAATTGCTGTATACCAAGCATTATACGGGACTAGTTCCGTTAGCCCGTTAATCAAAAAGTACAGTTTCGTATAAGCCCCGTATATGACAAAAGAACGAGGATCCGTATACTTAGTAAATCATGCGTATAACGGAAAAAATCAAGAGCCCGTATATTAGAAAATACAAGTCCTTATATGGCCCCCCGTATATTACATGCAATCACAGTCGTATATGAACAAAAAACGGGATCCGTATACAAACGTATATCATGCTATACGGAAAAATCCGAAGCCCGTATATTAGAAAATACAAGTCCGTAAATTGCCCCCGTATATTAGATGCAATTCACAGTCTTATATGACAAAAATACGGATCCGTATACATACGTACGTAATTCGGATATACAGTCTCGTATACGTGTTCCGTATATTCTAAAATACGGAAAGTATACGGGAAAAAAGTCTCAGACCGTCGAATACATGAAATATAAACTTATGTTAAAGCAGGACCACGATAAACAACCACTTCTAATGGATTTTTTTTTAAAGTTCGATATCTGCAAATATACGGGAAATATACAATTGCAGTATATTCGGGGCGTATACGGGATCCCCGTATATGCATGACAAATATACGGACTCATACCCTGTATACAAGATGTATCCGATACGGATCGATATTAGGTCCCGTCTATTTTTAATATACATCCCGTATACTCCCGTTAATTTTCGAAATAAACGGGACCAACACTCCCGTATATTGACCCCTGTTTTCGCAGTTCAAAAACTATAATGCCTCCATCGGGGGCATAAAAACTGTTAGCGAACAGCATGGAACTGAGCAGACTGGCGCGGATGCCGCCAGGTAGGTCTCAATGCAAGCAGTTCGAAAACTAAGACTAATTTGGTTATTCTCAAGGCACGAGCCTCATTATTTATTTTTCTGTTCTTGTCGAAGATCTGGAGGCAAGTGCACTTTATTTTAGTATTCGTTTAAACATTACTTTATTTCTTAAATTTATTTTAACCCCAAAAATTGCCATACAGTTACAATACACCAAAAATAAGATAATTAAATTGTGTCAAATGGTTAAATCACCCTTTAAATTTCATGTTAATTACACTATATTGCCTGGGGATAATGAAAAATCCGGTCAGTGTTGTTTCAAGACTGGGGGTCATAAAAATAAGTAAACCCACTTACTACAAGTGATAGGTACTTTAAAAATTTAATGGTTTATAATGGGTTAACCGATAAGTACAATCAATTTGTCGCCCTGCAGAAAAAAAAAGAACGTTTGTGGTTACATAATTGAAGATATACAGCTGTAGAAAATGGATAAAACAGAGACTGTAAAAAATACCAGTCAATCGGAAAATTATCGTCAAATTTAATTTTGGTAAAAATGTCACAATTGTCCGTTGAAAATCGATTTAAAATAACAGACTAAGCTGACAATTACTTATTGTTTTGTACATGAATGGTCCGAAAGTAAATGTTGTTTTAGATGTACTAATATGTAACGATTTTTAAATTTATGATAGATACCAAATTCATATTACTAAATATTACTTTTATTTGACAATAAATTAAAGTATTATATACATGTTCGACTTGTTCCGCATTCATTTTAATATTAATTTAAACTTCATTCAAGTACATCGTTTGTAAACGTTGCCTGTAAATGCATAGATAAAAAATTATAATGACCAAAGCTATTAGTTATCGTTTCCCCCTACCCCCACCCCCGTGTTCAACAACAAAACACTTTGTACGGAATCGAACAAACTGGATTATTTGTTCTCCCGCTTTACCGCTTTTAAAGATTTTACTAAAAATTGGTAATGCAAAAGATCTATAGTATGTATTTAGGTCACTATAAAATTCTTATAACTTTCAGATTAATAATCAAATTCAACATAATATAATTTTTTTATAACCACCCCTTTTTTTATATAAAACTTTAAAAAAAAATCGCCATCACAACCGTTACATAGACTTACAAAGTCTGTAGAGATAAAATAATCTGTAATAGTATTAATTCTTCATACTGGGCACTGATATTTTCGCAGAGAAAAACATTTTCTCTCTAGACAGAGACAAGAGAT